>NW_026577892.1:1200000-2400000 GCF_029407905.1 Bubalus kerabau | reverse complement strand
GGAACAAAAATGCAGCCCACCTGCCTGTGTTTTGAAGCCTCTATTTGGAAGGAATGGGTTAGCTTCTCCTAAAGGAGACCTCCAGATCTGCTCAGAAGTTGTTAATTCCAGAGGCAGGGTACTGGTTCCTGACTGTCCTTTGCTAGCCTTGCAAAGATATTCCTAGATTCTAGAGTTATTTTCCATGAAGAAGCAGGCTTCGGGAATGTGTCAGACGGGACTGGCTCCTTATTGACCTCAGCTCAGCTATTGCCTTTCCATTCAAACTAGGGCAAGGCCCTACTTTATGAAGGGTAAGGGTCTTCTTCTTTGAAACTGCCAAGGGCTACAGCAATGAGACTTCTGTCAAGGCGAGGGAAGCCTAAGAGGACGGATTCTCAAGCAGGTGCTTTGCTACAAAGCATCAGCACCCCACGGAGAGAACCAAGATCCCTGTTCCCTAATGTTGGGAGTGTAGCTTCACACACAGAGTTGTCTCTATAGGAGCCAAGAATGTTCCTGAGAGATTAGGTTCACTAAACCTCTCCTACAGAGCATAGACCTGTCCATGTGGTTTTTCCTTCCCCTGTGAGTTGGGTCCTCGAGGTCCACCACACCTCCGGGGAAACTGTCCCTGAGAAAAGATCTCCAGGAACGGCTTCGCTGAGGCTGGGAAATGCTGTTCACAGGAAGTAAGGCAAGCGAATCTCCTGCAGAGAAAAAGAGGCCTTACTGTCCCTGGAGGAGCAGGCTGCCAGAGTGTGTGAAACCTGACTGTTGCCTTGCTGGCCTCAGTTCCACCATTGCCTGTTCCTCCGAACTAGGACCCAGGCCTATTTGGAGAAGCGTTTGGCTGCGGATTTCTACAAAGTGCCAAGGGCTACAGCAGTGAGAATTCTCTCAGCGGTCAGGGAGA
Organism: Bubalus kerabau; assembly: GCF_029407905.1. Classification (NCBI taxonomy): domain Eukaryota; kingdom Metazoa; phylum Chordata; class Mammalia; order Artiodactyla; family Bovidae; genus Bubalus; species Bubalus kerabau. Next base: position 2,399,105 of record NW_026577892.1, on the reverse strand, counting down.
GCATTTTATGGATTCTCAAGCTGTTTTCTGAACGACAGGGTCAAAATGAACTGAGAGAATCAGGCTCTCTGTGCCCCTATGTTAGGTACGCAGCTTCACACACAGAAGTGTCTCTATAGGAGCCAAGAATGTTCCTGAGAGATGAGGTTCACTAGAAGTCTGCTACAGAGCATAGACCTGTCCATATGGTTTTGCCTTGCCCTGTGAGTTGGGTCCCTGAGGTCCGCCCCAGCTCAGGGGAAGGAGCCCCTGAGAAAAGATCTCCAGGGACCGCTATTCCCCCAGGCTGGCAAACGCAGTTCACAGGAGGTAACGCAGGCGAGCCTCCTGCAAGGCACAACAGGCCTTAGTGTCCCTGGACGATCAGGCTGCAAGAGTGTGTGAGACCTGACTGGTGCCTTACTGGCCTCAGCTCCGCCATTGCATGTTCCTCTGAACTAGGACCCAGGCCTACTAGGAGAAGGGTTTGGGTATGGATTTCTAAATACTGCCAAGGGGTATAGCAATGAGAACTGTGTCACGGGTAAGGAAGAGCATTGTATGGATTTTCAAGCTGTTGTTTGAACGACAGCTTCAAAGATGCACAGAGAGAATCAGACTCTGTGTCTCCATGTTCGGTACACAGCTTCACAGACAGGGTTGTCTCCATAGGAAACAAGAACGTTCCTGACAGAGTGAGGTTCACTAGAGCTCTCCTAGAGAGCAAAGACTTGTCCATGTGGTTTTTCTTCCCCTGTGCGTTTGGGGCTCCAGGCTCGGCCCCAGCTCCGTGGAAACAACCTCTGAGAAAAGATCTTCAAGATCCGCTTTTCCCAGAGGCTGGGATGTGGGGTTCATAGGAGGCGGGAAAAGCAGGCCTCCTTCAGAGAGCAAGAGGCAGCCAAGCGGCCTGCGTTTGGAAGCCTCTATTTGGAAGAATGGGTTAGCTTCCCCTAAGGGAGACCTCCAGATCTGTTCAGAAGTCGGTAATTCCAGAGGCAGTGTGCAGGGTCCTGACTGCCCTTTGCCAGCCTTGCAAAGACATTCCTAGATTCTACAGTTATCTTCCTGAAGAAGCAGGCTTTGGGAATATGTCAGACTTGACTGGCGCCTTATTGGCCTCAGCTCAGCTATTGCCTTTCCATTCAAAGTAGGACAAGGCCCTACTTTATGAAGGGTAAGGGTCTTCTTCTTTCCAAACTGCCGAGGGCTACAGCAATGAGACCTCCGTAAATGCGAGGGAAGCATAAGCGGATGGATTATCAGGAAGGTTCTTTGCCACCAAGCATCAGCACCCCACGGAGAGAATCAGGCTCCCTTTGCCCCTATGTGGGGTGTGTAGATTCACACACAGTGGTGTCTCTACAGGAGCCAAGAATGTTCCTGAGAGATGAGGCTCACCAGAGCTCTCCTACAGAGTGCACACCTGTACATGTGGTTTCGCCTTCCCCTGTGAGTTGGGTGCCCGAGGTCCACCCCAGCTCCGAGAAAACAGCCTCTGAGAAAAGATCTCCAGGAACCGCTTTTCGCCCAGGCTGGGAAAAGCTGTTCACAGGAAGTAAGGCAAGTGAGCCTCCTGCAGAGAAAAAGAAGCCTTACTGTCCCTGGAGGAGCAGGCTGCCAGAGTGTGTGAAAACTGACTGGTGCCATACTGGTCTTAGCTCCGCCATTGCTTGTTCCTCCGAACTGGGACTCAGGCCTACTTGGAGAAGGGTTTAGGTGCAGATTTCTACAAACTTCCAAGGGCTACTGCAATGAGAACTCTCTCAGAGGTAAGGGCGAGAATTGTATGGATTCTCAAGCTGTTTTCTGAACGACAGCATTAAACCTGCACAGAAAGAATCAGGCTCTTTGCCGCCATGTTGGGTACGCAGTTTCACACACAGAGGTGTCCGCATAGGAGCCAAGAACGTTCGTCAAAGACTGAGGTTCACTAGAGCTCTCTTAGAGAGCAAAGACTTGTTCATGTGGTTTTGCCTTCCCCTGTATGTGTGGGTCTCTGGGCACAACCCCAGCTCCGTGGAAACAACCCCTGAGCAAAGATCTCCAAGATCTGCTTTTCCCCCATGCTGGAAACCAGGGATCATAGGAGGCAGGAAAAGCAAGCCTCCTTCAGGGAAGAAGAGGCAGCCAACTAGCCTGTGTTTGGAAGCCTCTATTTGCAAGGAATGGGTTAGCTTCTCCAGAAGGAGACCTCCAGATCTGCTCAGAAGATAGATATTCCAGAGGCAGGGTCGAGGTTCCTGACTGCCCTTTGCCAGCCTTGCAAAGACATTCCTAGATTCTAGCAATATTTTCCATGAAGGAGCAGGCATCGGGAATATGTCAGAGTTGACGGGTGCCTTACTGGCCTCAGCTCAGCTATTGCCTTTCCTTTCAAACTAGGATCAGGGCCTACTTGGTGAAGGGTAAGGGTCTACTTCTTTCCCAACTGCCAAGAGACACAGCAATGAGACCTCTGTCAAGGCGAGGGAAGCGTAAGCAGGTGGATTCTCAAACAGGTGCTTTGCCACAAAGCATCAGCACCCCACGGAGAGAATCAGGCTCCCTGTGCCCCTATGTTCGGTGTGTAGCTTTACACACAGAGGTGTCTCTGTACGAGCCAAGAATGTTCCTAAGAGATGAAACACACTGACGTCTCCTACAGAGCATAGACCTGTCCATGTGGTTTTTCCTTCCCCTGTGAGATGGGTCCCCGAGGTCCACCCCAGCTCTGGGGATAGAGCCCCTGAGAAAAGATCTCCAGGAACCGCTTTTTGCCCAGGCTGGGAAACGCAGTTCACAGGAGGCAAGGCAAGCGAGCCTCCTGCAGGGAAAAATAGGCCTTACTGTCCCTGGAGGAGCAGGCTGCCAGAGTGTGTGACACCTGACTGGTGCCTTACTGACCTCAGCTCCGCCATTGCATGGCCATCCAAACCAGGACCCAGGCCTACTTGGAGAAGGGTTTGGGTGCGGATTTGTAAAAACTGCCAAAGGCTACAGCAATGAGAAGTCTCTCAGAGGTAAGGGAGAGCATTGTATGGATTCTCAAGCTGTTGTTTGAACGACAGCTTCAAAGCTGCAAAGAGAGAATCAGGCCCTGTGTGCCCCCTTGTTGGGTACACAGCTTCACACACAGGGGTGTCTCCATAGGAGTCAAGAACGTTCCTGACACAGTAAGTTTCACTTAGAGGTCTCCTGGAGAGCAAAGACTTGTCCATGTGGTTTTCCTTCCCCTGTGCGATTGGGTCTCTGGTCTCGGCCCCAGCTCCATGGAAACAACCCCTGAGAAAATATCTTCAAGATCCGCTTTTCCCAGAGGCTGGGAACAGGGCTTCATAGGATGCGAGAAAAGCAGGCCTCCTTCGGGCGCGAAAAGGCAGCCAACTGGCCTGTTTGGAAGCCTCTATTTGGAAAGAATGGGTTAGCTTCTCCTAAAGGAGACCTCCAGATCTGCTAAGAAGTCGGTAATTCCAGAGGCAGGGTGCTGGTTCCTGACTGCCCTTTGCCAGCCTTGCAAAGACATTCCCAGATTCTAGAGTTATTTTCCATGAAGGTGAAGGCTACGGGAGTATGTCAGACTTGGCAGGCACCTTATTGGCCTCAGCTCAGCTATTACCTTTCCATTCAAACTAGGACAAAGGCCTACTTTATGAAGGGTAAGGGTCTTCTTCTTTCCAAACTGCCAAGGGCTACAGCAATGGGACCTCTGTCAAGGCGAGGGAAGCCTAAGTGGATGGATCATCAAGCAGGTGCTTTGCCACAAAGCATCAGCACCCCACGGGGAGAATCAGGCTCCATTTGCCCCTATGTTGGGTGTGTAGCTTCACATACAGAGGTGTCTCTATAGGAGGCCAGAATGTTCCTGAGAGATGAGGTTCACTAGAGCTCTCCTACAGAGCATAGACCTGTCCATATGCTTTTGCCTTCCCCTGTGAGTTGGGTCCTCGAGGACCTCCCCAGCTCCGGGGAAGGAGCCCCTGAGAAAAGATCTCCAGGGACCTCTTTTCCCCCAGGCTGGGAAATGCAGCTCACAGGAGGGAAGTCAAGTGAGCCTCCTGCAGGGAAAAAGAGGGCTTACTGTCCCTGGACGATCAGGCTGCAGAGTGTGTGAGACCTGACTGGTGCCTTACTGGCCTCAGCTCCGCCATTGCATGTTCCTCCGAACTAGGACCCAGGACTACTTGGAGAAGGGTTTGGGTGCGGATTTCTAAAAACTGCCAAGGGCTACAGCAATGAGAACTCTGTCACGGGTAAGGAAAAGCATTGTATGGATTTTCAAGGTGTTTTTTGAACGACATCTTTAAAGCTACACAGAGAGAATCAGGCTCTCTGTGCCCCCATGTTGGGTACGCAGCTTCGCACACAGGGGTGTCTCCATATGAATCAAGAATGTTCGTGACAGAGTGAAGTTCACTAGAGCTCTCCTAGAGAGCAAAGACTTGTCCATGTGGTTTTTCTTCCCCTGTTAGTTTGGGTCTCCAGGCTTAGCCCCAGCTCCGTGGAAACAACCCCTGAGAAAAGATCTTCAAGATCCGCTTTTCCCAGAGGCTGGGATGTGGGATTCATAGGAGGCGGGAAAAGCAGGCCTCCTTCAGAGAGCAAGAGGCAGCCAAGCGGCCTGCGTTTGGAAGCCTCTATTTGGAAGAATGGGTTAGCTTCCCCTAAGGGAGACCTCCAGATCTGTTCAGAAGTCGGTAATTCCAGAGGCAGGGTGCAGGCTCCTGACTGCCCTTTGCCAGCCTTGCAGAGACATTCCTAGATTACAGCGTTATTTTCCATGAAGGAGCAGGCTTCGGGAATATGTCAGACTTGACTGGCGCCTTATTGGCCTCAGCTCAGCTCTTGCCTTTCCTTTCAAACTAGGACAAGGGCCCACTTTATGAGAGGTAAGGGTCCTCTTCTTTCCAAACTGCCAAGGGCTACAGCAATGAGACCTCTGTCAAGGCGAGGGAAGCGTAAGCTGATGGATTTTCAAGCAGGTGCTTTGCCACAAAGCATCAGCACCCCACGGAAAGAATCTGGCTCCCTTTGCCCCTACGTTGCGTGTGTAGCTACACACAGAGGTGTCTCGATAGGAGCCAAGAATGTTCCTGAGAGAGGAGGTTCACTGTTGGGGGCCAGAGTGAGGCACTCCGCCCATGGCAAAGGTCATGAGGAAGGAGGCTCGACATACGCAAAGGCGGGATCGAGCCTCAGGAGTCCCCCTGGAAATCCTCGAGCATCTACCCCCATAACCAGAGCCTGCCTACCTTACTACTTTGTGCTCTCACCTACACCTCTGACTTTACGGGGGGCTGTCCCCCACCACCTCTTTCGGAGAAGGAGTTAACCTAGAGCTCCAGTTGATAAAAACCCCTGGGTGTGACAAGAGTGTTTTAACCTACAAACTCCTCTGAAGGTTCTCTAGCCTGCCTGACAGGCTTGTCCGGCCACATGTGATTGCTCACAGCCTCCCAACCATGAGAGGCACGAGATGCTTTAAACCTTCTAAAAACAGGTTCCTTAGAAAAGTTAGAAAATTATTAGTATAAGTATAATGGGCTGATTAGAAATCATATTGGTGAAGGGTTTTTCATTTGTTGAGCTGATGTTTACTGCTAAGTCTCCACATCCCCTGCCCTTATACACATTAATGAATATATAGAAGAAATAAGTATTAACCTTTGATATAAATCACATTAGACCTTAGGCTAAGTAAATTCTTTCCTTAACTAAAACCCACTACACCCTCACCCTATAGGAATGTAACTTTATTTGGGTGGCGTCTGTTTTAAGAATAATCACCCCTGGAGAAATAAGTGTCCTGGTTGACTGACCGCTGTCACAAGGAGAGGGTCGTAAATTGTCAGCAGGCCCCCCGGCCAGAAGATGATGTAACACCCCTAAGACCTCTGTATACTTTTGTATGAAGCACCTAACTTTGATAAAAGTCAGGACTGCTGACCCCACGTGACTTTTGCATAACATCTCAGTGTATAAAAGTAGACCATGGAAAATAAAGAATTGGGATCAGTTTCTCGAAATACTGGTATCCCCATGTCTCTCTCTCTCTCTCACTCTGGTTGAGTCTCCATCTGGAGCGCGGAACCCACCAAGCTTACTAATTTTGCCTGGGCTTCTAAGATCCGACGGGGGAGGCCTCAGTGTCTCCTCTTCTTCGGGAGAATGGAAGGACGCCTGCGGCCTACGTAAGTGGTGCAAGCTTCTTGTCTTGAAGTTTTATTGGTCCCCCGTGTAAACCAAACTACTCAGCCTCTTTTCTCCACTGAATTTTCCTACTGAGCTATCCTCATTTTATTACTCTTTATATCCTTAATTAACGTTTAATTAAGCAGTTGTTCCCTGACCCTCGCCTACGCCGTCTCTGCTTCGAATACCCTGGATCAGCTGGGGCTGGACCCCGGCAGTTCACTAGAGATCTCCTACAGAGCATAGACCTGTCCATTTGGTTTTGCCTTCCCCTGTGAGTTGGGTCCCCGAGGTCCGCCCCAACTCCGGGGAAACAGCCCCTGAGAAAAGATCTCCAGGAACTGCTTTCCGCCCAGGCTGGGAAACGCTGTTCACAGGAAGTAAGGCAAGCGAGCCTCCTGAAGGGAAATAGAGGCCTTACTGTCCCTGGAGGAGCAGGCTGCCAGAGTGTGTGACACCTGACTGGTGCCTTACTGGCCTCAGCTCCGCTATTGCATGTTCATCTGAACTTGAACCCAGGCCTACTTGGAGAAGTGTTTGTGTGCCGATTTCCAGAAACTGCGAAGGGCTACAGCAATGATAACTCTCTCAGTGGTAAGGGAGAGCATTGTGTGGATTCTCAATTTGTTGTTTGAACGACAGCGTCAAAGCTGCACAGAGAGAATCAGGTCTCTGTGTCTCTATGTTGGCTATGCAGCTTCCCACACAGAGATGTCCCCGTTGGAGCCAAGAACATTCCTCATAGACTGAGGTTCACTAGAGCACTCCTAGAGAGCAAAGACTTATCCATGCGGTTTTCCCTTCCCCTGTGCGTGTGGGTCTCCGGGATCAGCCCCTGCTCCGTGGAAACAGCCTCTGAGAAAAGATCTCCAAGAACCTCTTATCCCCCAGGCTGGGAAGCGGAGTTCACAGGAGGTGGGATAAGCAAGCTTCCTTCGGCAAGAAGAGACAGCCAACCGGCCTGTGTTTGGAAGCCTATATTTGCAAGGAATGGGTTAGTTTCTCCTGACCGAGACCTCCGGATGTGCTGAGAAGATAGAAATTCCAGAGGCAGGGTCGAGGTTCCTGACTGCCCTTTGCCAGCCTTGCAAAGACATTCCCAGATTCTAACGTTATTTTCCATGAAGGAGCAGGCATCGGGAATATGTCAGACTTGACTGGCGCCTTACTGGCCTCAGCTCAGCTACTGCCTTTCCATTCAAACAAGGACAAGGGCCTACTTGGTGAAGGGTAAGGGTCTGCTTCTTTCCAAACTGCCAAGGACTACAGCAATGAGACCTCTGTCAAGGTGAGGGAAGCCTATGCGGATGGATTCTTAGCAGGTGCTTTGCCACAAAGCATCAGCACCCACGGAGAGAATCAGACTCCCTTTGCCACTATGTTGGGTGTGTAGCTTCATGCACAGAGGTGTCTCTGTAGAAGCCAAGAATGTTCCTGAGAGACGAGGTTCACTAGAGCTCTCCTACAGAGCATAGACCTGTCCATGTGGTTTTGTCTTCCCCTGTGAGTTGGGCCCCCGAGGTCCGACCCAGCTCCAGGGAAACAGCCCCTGAGAAAAAATCTCCAGGAACAGCTTTGCGCCCAGGCTGGGAAATGCAGTTCACAGGAGGCAAGGCAAGCGAGCCTCCTGCAGGGAAAAAGAGGCCTTACTGCTCCTGGACGATCAGGCTGCAAGAGTGTGTGAGACCTCACTTGTGCCTTACTGGCCTCAGCTCCGCCGTTGCCTGTTGTTCCGAGCTAGGACCCAGGCCTACTTGGAGAAGGGTTAGGGTGCGGATTTCTACAAACTGTCAAGGACGACAGCAATGAGAATTCTCTTAGCAGTAAGGGAGAGCATTGTATGGATTCTCAAGTTGTTGTTTGAATGACAGCTTCAAAGCTACACAGAGAGAATCAGGCTCTCTGTTCCCCTATTTTGGCTGTGCAGCTTCACACACAGAATTTGACTCTGTTGGAGCCAGAAATATTCCTGAAAGACTTAGGCTCACCAAAGCTGTCCTCCAGAGCAAAGACATTGGATGTGGTTTTGCCTTCCCTTGCCAGTATGGGTCCCCTAGCTTGGCCCCAGCTCCGGGGATACAGCCTCTGAAAAAAATCTTCCAAGAAGCGATTTTTCCTCCAGGCTGTTAAGCGGAATTCGCAGTTTGCAAGTTAAGGAAGCCTGCTTCGTGGAAGAGCAAGCAGCCAACTGGCCCTGTGTTAGGAAGCCTGTATTTGAAAGGAATGGGTTAGCTTCTACAGCAGGAGAACCTCAGATCTGCTCAGGGGGCTGAAATACTAGAGTCAGGGTCGAGGTTCTCCCTTGTCCTTTGCGCACCTTGCAAAGACATTCCTAGCTTCTAGCGTTAGTGTCCCTGTAGTAGCAGGCTGCAGGAGCGTGTGATAAATGACTGCTGCGTTCCTGTCCTCAGCTCCGCTATTAACTTTCTATTCGAACTAGAACCCAGGCCTACTTTGAGAGGGGTTAGGATCCAGTGTTTCCAAACTGCCAAGGGCTACGGCAATGCGAGCTCTGTCAGAGGTAAGAAAAGAGCAATTGGTTGGATTCTTCAGCTGCTGCGTGGCTGCACAGCTTCCGCGCTGCATGGTGAGCATGAGGCTCCTTGTGGCCCTATTTTGGGTACGCAGCAACATGCACACAGAATGTCTGTGTTCACTTATGTACAGGCTTATGTACACTAGAGCTCTCCTACAGAGCAAAGACCACTCAGTGGGCTCCAAGAGATACCTGTCGCGGCTCGAGAAGAGAGTGGAGTCCTTTGCTTCCCCTCGAGATGAGGCCTGACTCCCCGGGTGAGTATGGAATGCAACCCCAAATCCCTGTCGCCTATGGAGAGGAACATTAAGTCCTGGATACAAGCCTAGATGAGGTCCAGTTTGCCCTTCAGTGAATGGAGCCCAATCCACAGCTCTCCCTGGCAACTCGAATGGAAGATTAGACTTCCTGGGCCAACACAAGAGGAAGCCTGAATTCCCCGTCGTAACTCGAGAATCCCACCGAAACTCGAGAAAATCCACGTGCTTCCCTCGTCATCGCAAGATGAGGCCCTTTGTCCGCTACAGCATCTCAAGAGAAGTCCCACGTTCCATCCTGAAGTGCGAAACGGTACTTGGCACCCTTGATGCGACCCCAAAAGTTCCGCGACATACCAGACTCACTCAAGGGGAACACCGAGGTTCCCGGCACCACTTCATCTGACCCCTTCTCCTCTCCTGATTGCGACAGGAGGGTCGACTCCCCTTCTCTGTCTGCAAGGGGTTCCCGACCTTCCGGGCGCACCTCAGGATGAGGCCGGTCTCATGAGGAAGTTCGAGACGTAGCCTCGTGGGTGGTGCCACATGCCGAAAGACCCCAATTTCACGGTCCACTCTTGAAAAGAACCCGATGCCAGCACACCTCTTTGAAGGAAAACCTGTGGATGAAGGCACATCACGAAGGGGCACTGACACCCGCGTGCATCGTCCAGAAAAACCCGCAGGTCCCACAGACATTTCGACAAGTGGCCTGTCACCCTGTAAACAACTCGAAAGGCAAACGAAGGTCTATTCCTCAACAGAAGACTAGGTGTGACTCTCTTGTCCCTACTCTGCAGGGACCATGGGATCCGAGTCAGAAACGGAGAAGAAGCCTGAGGTTCCTGCGTCCACTCGAGATGAGGCCCTCTTCCATTGCACCACACCCAGTGGAGTCCCGAGAGGCCCCTACCAACTCCACAGTATCCCTGAGTTCTCAGAGGCACAATGAGAAGCTCCCTGAGGTCACAGGCACAAGTCGAGGGAACCCTGGGTTTTCTGCCATGACTCGAGAAAGACCTCGAGAGTGCTTCAAAATGTGTTGAGTCGCGATTCCCCTACCATGACTCGAGAGCCATGACACGCGCCCCCTCTTCACGCGCATGGAGACCTGACTAACCTGGCACTGCACGAGAGGCTCCCTGAGATCCTCATCGTACCTCGTGAGGAAACCCACACTGCCGCGGCAGCTCGAGGAAACACATGAGACACCCTGGTCATCGCGAGATGAGGGCCTTATAATCCTGCATGGCCAGGAGACCAATCACGAGTCCTCTCTCCAAACTGAAGAGCAGGCTGGACTCCGTTGAGGCCGCTCAGGGGGCTCCAAGAGACCCGCGTCGCCACTCGAGAGGAGAGCGGAGTCCTTGGCTTGCCCTCGAGACGAGGCCTGACTCCCCGGGGGAGCCTGGAATGCAACCCCGAGATCCCTGCCTTCCCTGGAGAGGAATATTAGGTCCCGGACACACGCCTAGGTGAGGTCTCTTCGGCCCTGCAGTGACTCGAGCGCAACCCCCAGCCTTCCCTCGCAACCCGAAGGGAAGATTGGGCTTCCCAGGGCCAACCCAAGGGGAAGGCTGAGATCCCCATCGTAACTCGAGAATCCCGCCGCAACTCGAGAAAAACCACGTGGTTCCCACCTCTTGGCAAGATGAGGCCCTTGCCCGCGACGCCGTCTCAAGGGAAGTCCCCTGTTCCGCCCTGAAGGGCGAAACGGTCCCTGACAGCCTTCCTGCGACCCCCAAAAGTCCCCCGACACGCCAGGTTCCCTCGAGGGGAACAACGAGGGTCCCGACACCGCTTCCTCTGAGCCCCTTCTACCCTCCTGATCGCGACAGGAGAGGTGATTCCCCTGCGTGGTCTGGAAGGGGTTCCCGGCCTTCCCGGCGCACCTCAGGATGAGGCCGGTCTCACGAGGAAATTCGAGACGAGCCACGTGGGTGGTGCCACATGCCGAACGCCCCCGGTTACCTGGTCCGCCCTTGAGAAGGACCCGAGGCCCGGACCCCTCTTCGAAGGCAACCCTGTGGGTGAAGGCACAACACGAAGGGGCACCGCCACCCCCTGCATCGTCCGCAAAGACCCGCGGGTTCCACACACAGCTCGACGAGGGGCCTGAGACCCCCTGAGCAACTCGAGAGGCCAGCGGGGTTCCCTTCCTCAGACAAGACGAGGCCTGACTCTCCTGTCCCAACTCTGCAGGGACCCTGCGGTCGGAGTCCGAAACGGAGATGAAGCCTGAGGTTCCTGCCTCCCCTCGAGGAGAGGACCTCTTCCGTTGCGCCAGACCCAGCAGAGTCCCGAGGGGCCCCGCCACCTCCACAGGATCCCTCGCCTCTCAGAGGCACCCTGGCAAGTTCCCTAAGGTCCCCGGCAGAAGGCGAGGGAAACGAGGGTTTCCCGCCGCCCCCGAGAAAGACCTCGAGAGTCCTTCTTCAACGCGTCTCGAGGCCCTAGTCCCCTCCCGTGACTCGAGAGCCAGGACGCGCTCCCCCTCGCCACGCGCATGGAGACCTGACTTCCCTGGCGCCGCACGAGAGGCTCCCTGAGATCCTTGTCCTGCCTCGGGAGAAAACCCCCACGGGCGCCGCAGCTCGAGGAAACCCCTGAGATGCCCCCGTCCTCGCCAGCTGAGGGCCTTTTTTCCTGCCTGGCCTGGAGAGCAATCCCGGGTCCTCTCTCCAAACGGAAGAGGAGGCTGGACTCCCTTGATGCCGCTCAGGGGGCTCCAAGAGACCCGCGTCGAGACTCGAGAGGAGAGCGGAGTCCTTGGCTTCCCCTCGAGACGAGGCCTGACTCCCCGGGGGAGCCTGGAATGCAACCCCGAGATCCCTGCCTTCCCTGGAGAGGAATATTAGGTCCCGGACACACGCCTAGGTGAAGTCTCTTCGGCCCTGCAGTGACTCGAGCGCAACCCCCAGCCTTCCCTCGCAACCCGAGGGGAAGATTGGGCTTCCCAGGGCCAACCCCAGGGGAAGGCTGAGATCCCCGTCGTAACTCGAGAATCCCGCCGCAACTCGAGAAAAACCACGTGGTTCCCACCTCTTGGCAAGATGAGGCCCTTGCCCGCCACGGCGTCTCAAGGGAAGTCCCCTGTTCCGCCCTGAAGGGCGAAACGGTCCCTGACAGCCTTCCTGCGACCCCCAAAAGTCCCCCGACATGCCGGGTTCCCTCGAGGGGAACACCGAGGGTCCCGGCACCGCTTCCTCTGAGCCCCTCCTCCCCTCCTGATCGCGACAGGAGAGGCGATTCCCCTGCGTGGTCTGGAAGGGGTTCCCGGCCTTCCCGGCGCACCTCAGGATGAGGCCGGTCTCACGAGGAAATTCGAGACGAGCCACGTGGGTGGTGCCACATGGCAATCGCCCCCGGTTCCCCGGTCCGCCCTTGAGAAGGACCCGAGGCCCAGACCCCTCTTCGAAGGAAACCCTGTGGGTGAAGGCACAACACGAAGGGGCACTGCCACCCCCGTGCATCGTCCGCAAAGACCCGCGGGTTCCACACCAAGCTCGACGAGGGGCCTGAGACCCCCTGAGCAACTCGAGAGGCCAGCGGGGTTCCCTTCCTCAGACAAGACGAGGCCTGACTCTCCTGTCCCAACTCTGCAGGGACCCTGCGGTCGGAGTCCGAAACGGAGATGAAGCCTGAGGTTCCTGCCTCCCCTCGAGGAGAGGCCCTCTTCCGTTGCGCCAGACCCAGCGGAGTCCCGAGGGGCCCCGCCACCTCCACAGGATCCCTCGCCTCTCAGAGGCACCCTGGGAAGTTCCCTAAGGTCCCCGGCAGAAGGCGAGGGAAACGAGGGTTTCCCGCCGCCCCCGAGAAAGACCTCGAGAGTCCTTCTTCAACGCGACTCGAGGCCCTAGTCCCCTCCCGTGACTCGAGAGCCAGGACGCGCTCCCCCTCGCCACGCGCATGGAGACCTGACTTCCCTGGCGCCGCACGAGAGGCTCCCTGAGATCCTTGTCCTGCCTCGGGAGAAAACCCCCACGGGCGCCGCAGCTCGAGGAAACCCCTGAGACGCCCCCGTCCTCGCGAGCTGAGGGCCTTCTTTTCCTTCCTGGCCTGGAGAGAAATCCCGGGTCCTCTCTCCAAACGGAAGAGGAGGCTGGACTCCCTTGAGGCCGCTCAGGGGGCTCCAAGAGTCCCGCGTCGCGACTCGAGAGGAGAGCGGAGTCCTTGGCTTCCCCTCGAGACGAGGCCTGACTCCCCGGGGGAGCCTGGAGTGCAACCCCGAGATCCCTGCCTTCCCTGGAGAGGAATATTAGGTCCCGGACACACGCTTAGGTGAGGTCTCTTCGGCCCTGCAGTGACTCGTGCGCAACCCCCAGCTTTCCATCGCAACCCGAGGGGAAGTTTGGGCTTCCCAGGGCCAACCCAGGGGAAGGCTGAGATCCCCGTCGTAACTCGAGAATCCCGCAGCAACTCGAGAAAAACCACGTGGTTCCCACCTCTTGGCAAGATGAGGCCCTTACCCGCGACGCCGTCTCAAGGGAAGTCCCCTGTTCCGCCCTGAAAGGCGAAACGGTCCCTGACAGCCTTCCTGCGACCCCCAAAAGTCCCCCGACACGCCGGGTTCCCCCGAGGGGAACACCGAGGGTCCCGGCACCGCTTCCTCTGAGCCCCTTCTCCTCTCCTGATCGCGACAGGAGAGGCGATTCCCCTGCGTGGTCTGGAAGGGGTTCCCGGCCTTCCCAGCGCACCTCAGGATGAGGCCGGTCTCACGAGGAAATTCGAGACTAGCCACGTGGGTGGTGCCACATGCCGAACGCCCCCGGTTCCCCGGACCGCCCTTGAGAAGGACCCGAGGCCCGGACCCCTCTTCGAAGGCAACCCTGTGGGTGAAGGCACAACACAAAGGGGCACTGCCACCCCCGTGCATCGTCCGCAAAGACCCGCGGGTTCCACACACAGCTCGACGAGGGGCCTGAGACCCCCTGAGCAACTCCAGAGGCCAGCGGGGTTCCCTTCCTCAGACAAGACGAGGCCTGACTCTCCTGTCCCAACTCTGCAGGGACCCTGCGGTCGGAGTCCGAAACGGAGAGGAAGCCTGAGGTTCCTGCCTCCCCTCGAGGTGTGGCCCTCTTCCGTTGCGCCAGACCCAGCGGAGTCCCGAGGGGCCCCGCCACCTCCACAGGATCCCTCGCCTCTCAGAGGCACCCTGGAAAGTTCCCTAAGGTCCCCGGCAGAAGGCGAGGGACACGAGGGTTTCCCGCCGCCCCCCGAAAAAGACCTCGAGAGTCCTTCTTCAACGCGTCTCGAGGCCCTAGTCCCCTCCCGTGACTCGAGAGCCAGGACGCGCTCCCCCTCGCCACGCGCATGGAGACCTGACTTCCCTGGCGCTGCACGAGAGGCTCCCTGAGATCCTCGTCGTGCCTCGGGAGAAAACCCCCACGGCGCCGCAGCTCGAGGAAACCCCTGAGACGCCCCCATCCTCGCGAGCTGAGGGCCTTTTTTCCTGCATGGCCTGGAGAGCAATCCCGGGTCCTCTCTCCAAACGGAAGAGGAGGCTGGACTCCCTTGAGGCCGCTCACGGGGCTCCAAGAGACCTGCGTCGCGACTCAAGAGGAGAGCGGAGTCCTTGGCTTCCCCTCGAGACGAGGCCTGACTCCCCGGGGGAGCCTGGAATGCAACCCCGAGATCCCTGCCTTCCCTGGAGAGGAATATTAGGTCCCGGACACACGCCTAGATGAGGTCTCTTCGGCCCTGCAGTGACTCGAGCGCAACCCCCAGCTTTCCCTCGCAACCCGAGGGGAAGATTGGGCTTCCCAGGGCCAACCCAAGGGGAAGGCTGAGATCCCCGTCGTAACTCGAGAATCCCGCCGCAACTCGAGAAAAACCACGTGGTTCCCACCTCTTGGCAAGATGAGGCCCTTGCCCGCCACGGCGTCTCAAGGGAAGTCCCCTGTTCCGCCCTGAAGGGCGAAACGTTCCCTGACAGCCTTCCTGCGACACCCAAAAGTCCCCCGACACGCGGGGTTCCCTCGAGGGGAACACCGAGGTTCCCGGCACCGCTTCCTCTGAGCCCCTTCTCCCCTCCTGATCGCGACAGGAGAGGCGATTCCCCTGCGTGGTCTGGGAGGGGTTCCCAGCCTTCCCGGCGCACCTCAGGATGAGGCCGGTCTCACGAGGAAATTCGAGACGAGCCACGTGGGTGGGGCCACATGCCGAATGCCCCCGGTTCCCCGGTCCGCCCTTGAGAAGGACCCGAGGCCCGGACCCCTCTTCGAAGGAAACCCTGTGGGTGAAGGCACAACACGAAGGGGCACTGTCAGCCCCGTGCATCGTCCACAAAGACCCGCGGGTTCCACACCAAGCTCGACGAGGGGCCTGAGACCCCCTGAGCAACTCGAGAGGCCAGCGGGGTTCCCTTCCTCAGGCAAGACGAGGCCTGACTCTCCTGTCCCAACTCTGCAGGGACCCTGCGGTCGGAGTCCGAAACGGAGAGGAAGCCTGAGGTTCCTGCCTCCCCTCGAGGTGAGGCCCTCTTCCGTTGCGCCAGACCCAGCGGAGTCCCGAGGGGCCCCGCCACCTCCACAGGATCCCTCGCCTCTCAGAGGCACCCTGGCAAGTTCCCTAAGGTCCCCGGCAGAAGGCGAGGGACACGAGGGTTTCCCGCCGCCCCCCGAGAAAGACCTCGAGAGTCCTTCTTCAACGCGTCTCGAGGCCCTAGTCCCCTCCCGTGACTCGAGAGCCAGGACGCGCTCCCCCTCGCCACACGCATGGAGACCTGACTTCCCTGGCGCCGCACGAGAGGCTCCCTGAGATCCTCGTCGTGCCTCGGGAGAAAACCCCCACGTGCCGGGAGCCGGCGAGAGACATTCCACTCGTGACAAAGGTCATGAGGAAGGGGGCTCGGCATACGCAAAGGCGGGATCGAGCCTCGGGCGTGCCCCCGGATATTCTCGAGCATCTACCCCCCAATAACCAGAGTCTGCCTACTTTATTGCTTTGTGCTCTCGCCTCTGACTTTACTGAGGGCTGTCCCCCACCACCATCTCACTCTCTCTGTCAAAGAGTTAACTTACAGCTCCAATTAATAAAGTTCCTGGGCAATTAGGAGTGTTTAAATCCAAACCCCTCAGATGGCTCTCTAACTCGCCTGACAAGTTTACCCGGACACCTACAGCTATGCATACGATTGTTTACAGTCTCCCAGCCTCCAGAGGCACGGGAAGCTTAAGATATTCAAATAGCTTAGAGCCTCTCAGAGAATTAGAATCTGTCAGAATAAAACTAGTAAAAGATTTCATTGATGAGCCAATGTTTGTTGCCAAGTTTTCACATCCCTTGAATTGTATCCTTGAATGTGCATTAATTAATATAGTTGGTATGTAGAAAAAATAAGTAGTGGCCTTGGTGTTTGTAACTTTAGACCCTTAAGGTAGTAAATTCTTTCCTTTGTAAACCCATTACACATCCACCCTATAGGAACGTAATCTTATCTTCGGAGGATGGCGCCAAACCTTAAAATAATTACTCTTAGAGAAAATAAGTCTTTGTTGATAAGTCCTTGTCAAGAGTCATAAAATGTTAATAGGCCTCTGGCCAGAAGATGATGTAAATCACCTAAACCATTTGTATACGATAAATCTGCAGTAAAGAAACCCTGGTTTTTGATAAGCATCAAAGACTGCTGATTTTGCATCCCCTATTGTCCTCTATGTGTAACTTAGGGTATAAAAGCCCCTGTTGAAAATAAAGCTATGGGCCTTGCTCACCAACGCTTGGTCTCCCCATGTCATTCTTCCCTTTAACTTCTAGCTGAGTGTCCATCTGGAGCGTGGATGTCCTCTGCGACCATTTATTTGCCTGGGCTTCTAGGACCCACTCGAGAAGGTGTCTAAGGTGGGGCACCTTCCGCTATTCGAGAGGGCGCCTGAGGCCTCCGTGGTCAGAGCTAACCTGGTGTCACGGGTTATATTGATTTTCCGCGTAAACCAAGCCACTCAGCTTCTTTTCTCCACTGAATTTTCCTACTGAGCTAACATCATTCTATTCCTCTTTATTATATCTAATTAACATTTGAATAGGTCGCCTAGCCGTCTCTCTTTCGAAGACCCTGGATCAGCCAGGGCTGGACCCCGGCACCCACGGGCGCCGCAGCTCGAGGAAACCCCTGAGACTCCCCCGTCCTCGCGAGCTGAGGGCCTTCTTTTCCTGCATGGCCTGGAGAGCAATCCCGGGTCCTCTCTCCAAACGGAAGAGGAGGCTGGACTCCCTTGAGGCCGCTCAGGGGGCTCCAAGAGACCCGCGTCGCGACTCGAGAGGAGAGCGGAGTCCTTGGCTTCCCCTCGAGACGAGGCCTGACTCCCCGGGGGAGCCTGGAATGCAACCCCGAGATCCCTGCCTTCCCTGGAGAGGAATATTAGGTCCCGGACACACGCCTAGGTGAGGTCTCTTCGGCCCTGCAGTGACTCGAGCGCAACCCCCTGCTTTCCCTCGCAACCAGAGGGGAAGATTGGGCTTCCCAGGGCCAACCCAAGGAGAAGGCTGAGATCCCCGTCGTAACTCGAGAATCCCGCCACAACTCGAGAAAATCCACGTGGTTCCCACCTCTTGGCAAGATGAGGCCCTTGCCCGCCACAGCGTCTCAAGGGAAGTCACCTGTTCCGCCCTTAAGGGCGAAACGGTCCCTGACAGCCTTCCTGCGACCCCCAAAAGTCCCCTGACACGCCGGGTTCCCTAGAGGGGCACACCGAGGGTCCCGGCACCGCTTCCTCTGAGCCTCTTCTCCCCTCCTGATCGCGACAGGAGAGGGGATTACCCTGCATGGTCTGGAAGGGGTTCCCGGCCTTTCCGGCGCACCTCAGGATGAGGCCGGTCTCACGAGGAAATTCGAGACAAGCCACGTGGGTGGTGCCACATGCCGAACGCCCCCGGTTCCCCGGTCCGCCCTTGAGAACGACCCGAGGCCCGGACCCCTCTTCGAAGGCAACCCTGTGGGTGAAGGCACAACACGAAGGGGCACTGCCACCCCCGTGCATCGCTCGCAAAGACCCGCGGGTTCCACACACAGCTCGACGAGGGGCCTGAGACCCCCTGAGCAACTCGAGAGGCCAGCGGGGTTCACTTCCTCAGACAAGACGAGGCCTGACTCTCCTGTCCCAACTCTGCAGGGACCCTGCGGTCGGAGTCCGAAACGGAGAGGAAGTCTGAGGTTGCTTCCTCCCCTCGAGGTGAGGCCCTCTTCCGTTGCGCCAGACCCAGCGGAGTCCCGAGGGGCCCCGCCACCTCCACAGGATCCCTCGCCTCTCAGAGGCACCCTGGGAAGTTCCCTAAGGTCCCCGGCAGAAGGCGAGGGACACGAGGGTTTCCCGCCGCCCCCCGAGAAAGACCTCGAGAGTCCTTCTTCAACGCGTCTCGAGGCCCTAGTCCCCTCCCGTGACTCGAGAGCCAGGACGCGCTCCCCCTCGCCACGCGCATGGAGACCTGACTTCCCTGGCGCCGCACGAGAGGCTCCCTGAGATCCTCGTCGTGCCTCGGGAGAAAACCCCCACGGGCGCCGCAGCTCGAGGAAACCCCTGAGACGCCCCCGTCCTCGCGAGCTGAGGGCCTTCTTTTCCTGCATGGCCTGGAGAGCAATCCCGGGTCCTCTCTCCAAACGGAAGAGGAGGCTGGACTCCCTTGAGGCCGCTCAGGGGGCTCAAAGAGACCCGCGTCGCGACTCGAGAGGAGAGCGGAGTCCTTGGCTTGCCCTCGAGACGAGGCCTGACTCCCCGGGGGAGCCTGGAATGCAACCCCGAGATCCCTGCCTTCCCTGGAGAGGAATATTAGGTCCCGGACACACGCCTAGGTGAGGTCTCTTCGGCCCTGCAGTGACTCGAGCGCAACCCCCAGCTTTCCCTCGCAACCCGAGGGGAAGATTGGGCTTCCCAGGGCCAACCCAAGGGGAAGGCTGAGATCCCCGTCGTAACTCGAGAATCCCGCCGCAACTCGAGACAAACCACGTGGTTCCCACCTCTTGGCAAGATGAGGCCCTTGCCCGCCACGGCGTTTCAAGGGAAGCCCCTGTTCCGCCCTGAAGGGTGAAACGGTCCCTGACAGCCTTCCTGCGACCCCCAAAAGTCCCCCGACACGCCGGGTTCCCTCGAGGGGAACACCGAGGGTCCCGGCACCGCTTCCTCTGAGCCCCTTCTCCCCTCCTGATCGCGACAGGAGAGGCGATTCCCCTGAGTGGTCTGGAAGGGGTTCCCGGCCTTCCCGGTGCACCTCAGGATGAGGCCGGTCTCACGAGGAAATTCGAGACGAGCCACGTGGGTGGTGCCACATGCCAAACGCCCCCGGTTCCCCGGTCCGCCCTTGAGAAGGACCCGAGGCCCGGACCCCTCTTCGAAGGCAACCCTGTGGGTGAAGGCACAACACGAAGGGGCACTGCCACCCCCGTGCATCGTCCGCAAAGACCCGCGGATTCCACACACAGCACGACGAGGGGCCTGAGACCCCCTGAGCAAATCGAGAGGCAAGCGGGGTTCTCTTCCTCAGGCAAGACATGGCCTGACTCTCCTGTCCCAACTCTGCAGGGACCCTGCGGTCGGAGTCCGAAACGGAGAGGCAGCCTGGGGTTCCTGCCTCCCCTCGAGGTGAGGCCCTCTTCCGTTTTGCCAGACCCAGCGGAGTCCCGAGAGGCCCCGCCAACTCCACAGGATCCCTCGCCTCTCAGAGGCACCCTGGGAAGTTCCCTAAGGTCCCCGGCAGAAGGCGAGGGAAACGAGGGTTTCCCGCCGCCCCCCGAAAAAAACCTCGAGAGTCCTTCTTCAACGCGTCTCGAGGCCCTAGTCCCCTCCCTTGACTCGAGATCCATGACTCGATCCCCATCGCCACCGCATGGAGACCTGACTTCCCTGGCGCCACACGAGAGGCTCCCTGAGATCCTCGTAGTGCCTCGGGAGAAAACCCCAATGGGCACCGCAGCTCGAGGAAACCCCTCAGACGCCCCCGTCCTCGCGAGCTGAGGGCCTTCTTTTCCTGCATGGCCTGCAGAGCAATCCCGTGTCCTGTCTCCAAACTGAAAAGGAGGCTGGACTCCCTTGAGGCCGCTCAGGGGGCTCCCAGAGACCCGCGTCGCGACTCGAGAGGAGAGCGGAGTCCTTGGCTTCCCCTCGAGACGAGGCCTGACTCCCCAGGGGAGCCTGGAATGCAACCCCGAGATCCTTGCCTTCCCTGGAGAGGAATATTAGGTCCCGGACACACGCCTAGGTGAGGTCCCTTGGCCCTGCAGTGACTCGAGCGCAACCCCCAGCTTTCCCTCTCACTCGAGGGGAAGATTGGGCTTCCCAGGGCCAACCCAAGGGGAAGCCTGAGATCCCCGTCGTAACTCGAGAATCCCGCCGCAGCTCGAGGAAAACCACGTGGTTCCTACGTCTTTGCCAGATGAGCCTCTTGCCCGCTATGGCGTCTCAAGGGAAATCCCAGTTTCTGTCCTGAAGTGCCAAACAGTACCTGACACCTTTCATGCGACCCCCAGAATTTCCCCGACACACTGAGTTCCCTCGAGGGAAACACCGTGGGTCCCGACACCACTTCATCTGAGCCCCTTCTCCCCTCCTGATGGCAACAGGAGTGTCGATTCCCCTGCGTAGTCTGGAAGGGATTCCCGGCCTTCCCGGCGCATCTCAGGATGAGGCCGTCCGCACAAGGAAATTCGAGATGAGCCACGGGGGTGGTGCCACATGCCGATCGACCTCGATTTCCCGGTCCACTCTTGAGAAGAACCCGTTGCACGGACACCTCTTCGAAGGCAACCCTGTGGGTGATGGCACAACACGAAGGGGCACTGACACTCCCGTGCATCGTCCAGAAACACCCGTGGGTTCCACACACAGCTTGAAGAGGGGCCTGAGACCCCCTGAGCAACTCGAGAGGCAAGCGGAGTTCCCTTCCTCAGACAAGACGAGGCCTAACTCTCCGCTCCCAACTCTGCAGGGACCCTGAGGTCGGAGGGTCGGAGTCAGAAACAGAGAGGAAGCCTGAGGTTACTGCCTCCCCTCGAGATAAGGCCCTCTTCCATTGCGACAACGCCAGCGGAGTCCCGAGAGGCCCCTCCCATCTCCACAGTATCCCTGACTTCTCATAGGCATTCTGAGAAGCTCCTTGAGGCCACCGGCAAAAGTCGAGGGAAATAAGGGTTTCCTGCCACAACCGAAGAAAGACCTCGAGAGTCCTTCTTCAATGCGTCTTGAGGTCAGATTCCCCTACCATAGCTCGAGAGCAATAATGCGCTCCCCCTCGCCACGCACATGGAGACCTGACTTCCCTGGCACCACACGAGAGGCTCCCTGAGCTCCCCGTCGTACCTCGTGTGAAACCCCACACTGGCGCCGCAGCTCGAGAAAACCCACAAGATCCCTCCGTCATCGCGAGATGAGGGCCATCTTTTCCTGCATGGCCTGGAGAGCAGTCCCAAGTCCTCTCTCCAAACTTCACAGGAGGCTTGACTCCCTTTAGGCCACAAAGTGGGCTCCAAGAGGTGCCCGTCGCGACTCGAAAGGAGAGCGGAGTCCTTTGCTTCCCTTCGACATGAGGCCTGACTCCCTGGGTGAGTCTGGAATGCAAACCTGAGATCCCTGTGGCCCTTGGAGAGGAACATTAGGTCCTGGACAGAAGCCTAGATGAGGTCTCCTTTGCCCTGCAGTGACTCGAGCGCAACCCCCAGCTCTCCCTCGCAACTCGAATGGATGATTGGACTTCCCTGGCCCAACACAAGAGGAAGCCTGAAATCCCCGTCGTAACTCGAGAATCCCGCCGCAACTCGAGAAAAACCACGTGGCTCCCCCGTCATCGCAAGATGAGGCCCTTGGCCGCTACAGCGTATCAAGAGAAGTCCCACGTTCCATCCTGAAGTACAAAACGGTACTTGGCACCCTTGATGCGACCCCCAAAGTTCCCTGACATACCGGTCTCACTCGAGGGAAACACCAAAGTTCACGGCACCACTTCCTGTGAGCCCCTTCACCCCTCCTGATCGCGACAGAAGGGTCGATTCCCATGTTTTGTCTGCAAGGGGTTCCCGACGTTCCCCGCGAACCTCCGGATGAGGCCGGTCTCATGAGGAAATTCGAAAAGTAGCCTCATGGTTGGTGCCATATGCTGAAAGATCCCGAATTCCCGGTCCACTCTAGATAAGAACCTGACGCCCGGACATCTCTTCGAAGGCAACCCTGTGGATGAAGGCACAACACGAAGGGACACTGACATCCCCATGCATCGTCTGGAAAAACCCGCAGATTCCACTCACAGCTCCAAATGTGGACTGTCACCTCGTGAACAACTCGAGAGGCAAGTGAAGTTGCATTCCTTCACACAAGACGAGGCCTTACTCTCCTGTCCCAACTCTTCAGGGACCCTGCAATTGGAGTCAGAAATGGAGAGGAACCCTGAGGTTCCTGCCTCAACTAGAGAAGAGGCCCTCTTCCATTGAACCAAACTCAGTGGTGTCCCGAGAGGCCCCTCCCAACACCACAGTATCCCTGAATTCTCAGAGGCTCCGTGAGAAGCTACCTGAGGTCACTGGCACAAGTCGAGGGAACCCAGAGTTTCCTGAAGTAACCCGAGAAAGACTTGGAGAGTCCTTTTTCAACGTCTCTTGATGCCCGATTCCCCTACCATGACTCCAGAGCAAGGACGCGCTCCCCTCGCCACAAGCAGGAAAACTGACTTCCCTAGTACCACACAAGAGGCTCCCTGAGTACCCCATCGTACCTCGTGAGAAAACCCACAGTGGCGCCGCAGTTTGAGAAAAACCACAAGATGCCCCCGTCAAGGAGAGATGGGGGCCTTCTTTTCCTGCCTGACCTGGAGAGCAATTCCTGGTCCTCTCTCCAAACTTCACAGGAGTATTGACTCCCTTTAGGCCACTCAGTTGGCTCCAAGAAATACCCGGTGCGACTCGAGAGGAGAGCGGAGTCCTTTGCTTCCCTGGAGACGAGGCCTGACTCCCCGGGTGAGTTTGGAATGCAACCCCGAGATCCCTGTCGCCCCTGGAGTGGAACATTTTGTCCTAGACACAAGCCTAGATGAGGTCTATTTTGCCCTACAGTGACTCGAGAGCAACCTCCATCTCTCCCTCACAATTTGAATGGAAGATTGGTCTTCCCACGGTCAACACAAGAGGAAGTCTGAATTTCCCATCGTAATTCGAGAATTCAGCCTCAAGTCTTAAAAACCATGTGGTTCCCCCTTCATCCCAATATGAGGCCCTTGCCAGCTAGAGTCTCAAGAGAAGTCCCACGTTCCATCTTAAAGTTCGAAATGCTACTTGGCACCCTTGATGTGACCCCAAAGTTCCCCAACATACCGGTCTCACTCCAAGGGAACACCGAAGTTCCTGGTGTCTCCAGGGAAGTCCCATATTCCGTCCTTAAGTGCGAAACGGTACTTGACACCCTTGATGCGACCGCAAAAGTTCCCCGACACGCTGGGTTCCCTCGAGGGGAACACCGAGGGTCCCGCACCACTTCATCTGAGCCCCTTCTCCCCTCCTGATCGCGACAGGAGAGTCGATTCCCCTGCGTGGTCTGGAAGGGGTTCCCGGCCTTCCTGGCGCACCTCAGGATGAGGCCGGTCTCAGGAGGAAATTCGAGACTAGCCACGTGTGAGGTGCCACGTGCCGAACGACCCCGATTTTCCGGTCCGCTCTTGATAAGAACCCGATGCCCGGACACCTCTTCGAAGGCAACCCTGTGGGTGAAGGCACAACACGAAGGGGCACTGACACCCCCGTGCATCATCCGGAAAAACCCGCAGGGTCTACACACAGCTCGACAAGGGGCCTGAGACTCCCGGAACAACTCGAGAGGTAACCAGAATTCCATTCCTCAGACAAGACGAGGCATGACTCTCCTGTCCCAACACTGCAGGGACCCTGCGGTCAGAGTCCGAAACCGAGAGGAAGCCTGAGGTTCCTGCCTCCCCTCGAGATGAGGCCCTCTTCCATTGCGCCGAACCCAGCAGAGTCCCGAGAGGCCCTGCCAACTACACAGCATCCCTCACCTCTCAGAGGCACCGTGGGAAGTTCCCTAAGGTCCGCTGCAGAAGTCGAGGGAAACGAGGGTTTCCCGCCGCAACCCAAGAAAGACCTCGAGAGTCCTTCTTCAACGCCTCTTGAGGACCTAGCCGCTTCCCATGACTCGAGAGTGATGACCAGCTCCCCCTCGCCATGCGCATGGAGACCTGACTTCCCTGGCGCCGCACGAGAGGCTCCCTGAGGTCCTCGTCGTGCCTCGTGAGAAAACCCCCATGGGCGCAGCAGCCTGAGGAAACCCATGAGACGCCCCCGTCATCGCGAGATGAGGGCCTTCTTTTCCTGCCTGGCCTGGAGAGCAATCCCGAGTCCTCTCTCCAAACTGAAGAGGAGGCTCGACACCCTTGAGTCCACTCATTGGGCTCCAAGAGATCCGTGTCGCGACTTGAGAGGAAAGCGGAGTCCTTTGCTTCCCCTCCAGGCGAATCCTGACTCCCCGGGGGAGTCTGGAATGGAAACCCTGGATCCCTGTCTTCCCTTGAGAGGAATATTAGGTCCTGGACACACGTCTCGATGAGGTCTCTTTGGCCCTGTAGTGACTCGAGCAGAACCCCCAGCTTTCCATCGCAACTCGAATTGAAGATTGGGCTTCCCAGGGCCAACCCAAGAGAGACCTGAAATTCCTGTCGTTTTCGAGAATCCCGATGCAACTCAAGAAAAACGACGTGGTTCCAACGTCTTCACAGGATGAGGCCCTTGCCCGCTACAGCGTCTCCAGGGAAGTCCCATGTTCCGTCCTGAAGTGGGAAACGGTACTTGGCTCCCTTGATGCGACACCTAAAGTTCCCTGAAACGCCGGGTTCCCTCGAGTGGAACACCGAGGGTCCCGGCACCACTTCATCTGAGCCCCATCTCCCCTCCTGATCGCGACAGGAGAATCGATTCCCCTACTTTGTGTGGAAGGGGT
This sequence comes from Bubalus kerabau, assembly GCF_029407905.1. Taxonomy (NCBI): domain Eukaryota; kingdom Metazoa; phylum Chordata; class Mammalia; order Artiodactyla; family Bovidae; genus Bubalus; species Bubalus kerabau. Next base: position 2,374,239 of record NW_026577892.1, on the reverse strand, counting down.
TCCCGGCCTTCCTGGCGCACCTCAGGATGATGCTGGTCTCAGGAGGAAATTCGAGATGAGCCACGTGGTTGGTGCCACATGCCGAATGACCCCGATTTCCCGGTCCGCTCTTGAAATGAACCCGATGCCCGGACACCTCTTTGAAGGCAACCCTGTGGGGGAAGGCACAAAACGAAGGGGCACTGACACCCCCATGCATCTTCTGGAAACACCTGCAGGTTCCACACACAGCTTGTCAAGGGCCCTGAGACCCCCTGAACGACTCGAGAGGCAAGCAGAGTTCCGTTACTCAGACAAGACGAGGCCTGACTCTCCTGTCCCAACTCTGCAGGGACCCTGCGGTCGGAGTCAGAAATGGAGAGGAAGCCTGAGGTTCCTGCCTCCAATCGAGATGAGGCCCTCTTTCATTTCGTCAAACCTAGTGGAGTCCCGAGAGGCCCCTCTAACTCCTCAGTATCCCTCACCTCTCAGAGGCACCTGGGAAGTTCCCTAAGGTCCCCTGTAGAGGTCGAGGGAAACGAGTGTTTCCCGCCCCAACCCAAGAAAGACCTTGAGAGTCCTTCTTAAATGCCTCTTGAGGCCCTAGTCCCTCCCATGACTCGAGAGCAATGACGCGATCTGCCTGGCCACACGCATGGAGTCAGGCTTCTCTGGCGCTGCACAAGAGGCTCCCTGAACTCCCCATCATATCTCGTGAGAAACCCCACACTGGCGCCGCAGCTCGAGAAAACCCATGAGACGCCCCCATCATCTCGAGAGGAGGGCCATCTTTAACTGCATGGTATGCAGATCAAGCGTGAACCTTCTGTCGAAGCTACACAGGACTCTTGACTCCCTTTAGGCCACTCATTGGGCTCCAAGAGTTACGTGTCGCGACTCGAGAGGATAGTGGAGTCCTTTGCTTCCACTCGAGACGAGGCGTGACCCACCGGGCGAGACTGGAATGCGACCCCGATATCCCTGTCGCCCCTGGAGTGGAACATTACGTCCTGGACCCAAGCCTAGATGAGGACTCTTTGCCCTGAAGTGACTCGAGAGCAACCCTCAGCTCTCTCTGACAAGTTGAATGGAAGATTGGACTTCCTGGGCCAACACAAGAGGAAGCCTGAATTCCCCGTTGTAACTCGAGAATCCCGCCTCAACTCGAGAAAAACCACGTGTTTCCCTCGTCATCGCAATATGAGGCCCTTGCCCGCTAGAGCATCTCCAGAGAATTCCCACGTTCCGTCTTGAAGTGCGAAACTGTACTTGGCAGCCTTGATGCGACCTCAAAAGTGCCGTGACATACCGGTCTCACTCGAGGGGACCACCGAGGTTCCTGGCACCACTTCATCTGAGCCCCTTCTCCCGTTCTGATCGCGAGCGGTGGGTCGATTCCCCTGCTTTGTCTGCAAGGGGTTCCCGACCTTCCCGGCGCACCTCAGGATGAGGCCGGTATCCCGAGGAAATTCGAGACGTAGCCTCGTGGGTGGTACCACATGCTGAAAGACCCCAATTTTCCGGTACGCTCTTGAAAAGAACCCGATGCCCGGAAACCTCTTTGAAGGCAACCCTTTGGATAAAGGCACAACACGAAGGGGCACTGACACCCCCGTGCATCGTCCGGAAAACCCCGCAGGTTCCACACTCAGCTCAACAAGTGGCCTGTCACTCCGTGAACAACTCGAAAGGCAAGGGGAAATCCATTCCTCCACAGAAGACGAGGCGTGACTCTCTTGTCCATACTCTGCAGGTACCCTGCGACCCTAGTCAGAAATGGAGAGGACCCCTGACGTTCCTGCGTCCATTCGAGATGAGGCCCTCTTCGATTGCACCAAACCCAGTTGAGTAACGAAGGGCCCCTCCCAAATCCACAGTGTCCCTGACTTCTCAGAGGCACCCTTAGAAGTTGCCTGAGGTCACCGACACAAATCAAGGGAACCCAGGGTTCCCTGCCGCAACCCGAGAAAGACCTCAAGAGTCTTTCTTCAATGCGTCTTGAGGCCCGATTCGCCTACTATGACTCGAGAGCAATCACGCACTCCCCTTCACCACACGCACGGAGACCTGACGTCCCTAGCACCACACGAGAGGCTCTCTGAGCTCCCTGTTGTACCTCGTGAGAAATCTGATACTGGCGCCGCAGCTGGAGAAAACCCACGAGATGCCCCCGTCATCGCGAGATGAGGGCCTTTTTTCCTGCATGGCCAGGAAAACAATCCCGAGTCATCTCTCCAATCTCCATAGGAGGCTTCACTCCCTTTACGCCACGCAGTGGGCTCCAAGAGATACCCGTCGCGACTCGACAGGAGAGCGGAGTCCTTTTTTTCCCCTCAAGACGAGGCCTGACTCTCCGGGTGAGTCGAGAATGCAACCCTGAGATCTCTGTTGGCCCAGTAGTGGAACACTAGGTCCTGGACACAAGCGTAGATGAGGTCTATTTTGCCCTGCAGTGACTGGAGAGCAATCCCCAGTTCTAACTTGCAACTCGAATGGAATACTGGATTTTCCTGGCGCCACACAAGAGGCTCCCTGAGATCCCCGTGGTACTTCATGAGACACCCCACACTGGCGCCGCAGCTCGAGAAAACCCACGAGACGGCACCGTCATCTCGAGATGAGGGCCTTCTTTTCCTGCATGGCCTGGAGTCCAATCCCGAGTCCTCTCTCCAAACTACACAGGAGGCTTGACTCCCTTTAGTACACACAGTGGGCTCCAAGAGATACCCATCGCGACTCGAGACGAGAGCGGAATTCTTTGCTTACCCTCGAGGTGAGAACTGACTCCCCGGATGAGTCTGGAATGCAAACCCGAGATCCCTGTCGCCCCTGGAGAGCAACGTTAGATCCTGGACACAAGCCTAGATTAGGTCTCTTTTGCCCTGCAGTGACTCTAGCGCAATCCCCAGCTCCCCCTCGCAACCCGAATGGAAGACTGGATTTCAAGGCCAACAAGAGGAAGCCTAAATTCCCGGTCATAACTCGAGAATCCCGCCGCAACTCGAGCAAAACCACGTGGTTCTCCCGTCATCGCAAGATGAGGCCCTTGCCCGCTACAGCGTTTCAAAAGATGTCCCAGGTTCCGTCTTGAAATGCGAAACGGTACTTGGCACCCTTGATGCGACCCCAAAAGTCCCCCAACACGCCAGTCTCACTCAAGGGGAACACCGAGGTTCCCGGCACCACTTCATTTAAGCCCCTTCTCCCCTCCTGATCGTGACCCGTGGGTCGATTCCCCTGCTTTGTCTGCAAGGGGGCCCGACCTTCCCTGCACAACTCAGGATGAGGCCGGTCTCATGGGGAAATTTGATACGTAGCTTTGTGGGTGGTGCCACTTGCTGAAAGACTCCAATTTCCCGGTCCGCTCTTGATAAGAATGTGATGCTCAGACACCTCTTGGAAGGCAGCCTTGAGTATGAAGGTACAACACGAAGGGGCACTAACACACCTGTGCATCATCCGGAAAAACGGGCAGGTTACACACACAGCTCGACAAGTGGCCTGTCACCTCGAGAACAACTCGAGAGGCAAGAGGAGTCCCATCCTCCAGAAAAGACGAGGCCTGACTCTCCTGTACCAACATGCAGGGACCTTGCGATCTGAGTCAGAAATGGAGAGGAACACTGAGGTTCCTGCTTCAACTCGAGATGAGTCCCTCTTACATTCCACCAAATGCAGAGGAGTCTCGAGAGGCCCCTCCAAACTGCACAGTATCCCTGACTTCTCAGAGGCACTCTGAGAAGCTCCCTGAGGTCGCAGGCACAAGTCAAGGGAACCCTGGGTTTTATGCAGTGACCCGAGAAAGACCTCGAGAGTCCTTCTTCAACCCGTCTTGAGGCCCGATTACCCTACCATGACTTGAGAGCAATAACGAGCTCCCCCTAGCCATCTCATGGGGACCTGACTTCCCTGGCGCCACACGAGAGGCTCCCTGAGCTCCCTCTCGTACCTCGTCAGAAACCCGGCACTAGCGCAGCAGTCTAGAAAACCCACGAGACGCCGCCATCATCGCGAGATGAGGGCCTTCTTTTCCTGCATGGCCTGGAGAGGAATCCCGAGTCCTCTATCCAAACAGCACAGGAGGCTTGACTCCCTTTAGGGCACACAGTGGGCTCCAAGAGATACCCATCGCGACTCAAAAGGACAGCGGAGTTCTTTGCTTCCCCTCGAGACGAGGCCTGATTCCCCGGGTGAGTCTGGTATGCAACCCCAAGATCCCTGTCGCCCCTAGGGACGAACATTAAGTCCTGGACACAAGCCTAGATGAGGTCTATTTTGCCCTGCAGTGACTCGAGAGCAATCCCCAGCTCTCCCTTTAAACTCGAATGGAAGATAGGACTTCCCTGGCCCAACACATGAGGAAGACTGTATTCCCCGTCGAAACTCGAGAATCCCGCCACAACTCGAGAAACGCCACGTGGTTCCCCCGTCATCCCAAGATGAGGCCCTTGCCCCCTACAGCGTCTCAAGAGAAGTCCCACGTTCCGTCTTGAAGTGCGAAACGGTATTGTCACCCTTGATGCGACCTCAAAAGTTCCTCGACACACCAGTCTGACTCGAGGAGAACACCGAGGTTCCCGGCACCACTACATCTGGGCCCCTTCTCCCCTCCTGATCGTGACAGGAGGGTCGATTCCCCTGTTTTGTCTTGAAGGGGTTCCCGCCTTTCCCGGTGCATCTCAGGATGAGGCCGGTCTCACGAGGATATTCGAGACATAGCCTCGTGGATGGTGACACATGCCGAAAGACCCCGATTTCCCGGTTCGCTCTTGATAAGATCCCAGTGCCCGGACACCTCTTTGAAGATAACCCTTTTGATGAAGGCACAACACGAAGGGGCACTGACACCCCCGGGTATCGTCCAGAGAAACCCGCAGGTACCACACACAGCTCGAGAAGTGACCTGTCACCCCGTGAACAACTGGAGAGGCAAGCAGAGTTCCATTCCTCCACACAAGACGAGGCCTGACTCTCCTGTTCGAACTCTGCAGCGAAACTGCAATCCGAGTCAGATCTGGCCCAGGGGAAGTCAGGAGAGGAAACATGAGTTTCCTGCCTCCACTCAAGATGAGGCCCTCTTCCATTGCACCGAACCCAGTGGAGTCCCGAGAGGCCCCTCCCAACTGCACAGTATCCCTGACTTCTCAGAGGCACCCTTAGACCTTCCTGAGTTCACCGGCACAAGTCGAGGGAACCAAGGGTTTCCTGCCCCAACCCGTAAAAGACCTCGAGAGTCCTTCTTCAACGCGTCTTGAGGTGCGATTCCCCTACCATGACTCGAGAGCAATGACGCACTCCGCCTAGCCACGCGCATAGAAACCTGACTTCCCTGGCGCCACAGGAGAGGCTCCCTGAGCTCCCCATTATACCTCGTGAGCAACACCACACTGGAGCCGCAGCTCGAGAATACCCACGAGACGCCCCAGTCCTCACGAGATGAGGGCCTTCTTTTGCTGTATGGCCTGGAGAGCAATCCTGAGTCCTCTCTCCAAACTCCACAGGAGGCTTGACTCATTTTAGGCCACACAGTGAGCTCCAAGATATACCCATCGCGACTTGACAGGAGAGCGGTGTCCTTGGCTTCCCCTCGAGACGAGGCCTGATTCCCCGGGTGAGTCGAGAATGCAATGCCGAGATCGCTGTCGCCCCAGCAGAGGAACATTAGGTCCTGGACACAAGCCTAGATGAGGTCTATTTGGCCCTGCAGTGTCTCGAGAGCAATCCCCAGTTCTAACTCACAATTCGAATGAAAACTGGACTTCCCTGGGCCAGTTGAACAGGAAGCCTGAATTCCCCGTCGTAACTCGAGAATCCCGCCGCAACTCAAGAAAAACCACGTGGTTCCCCCGTCATCGAAAGATGAGGCCCTTGCCCGCTACAGCGTCTCAAGAGAAGTCCCACGTTCCGTATTGAAGAGCGAAAAGTTACTTGGAACCCTTGATGCGACCCCAAAAGTTCCCCGACATACCAGTCTCACTTGAGGAGAACACCGAGGTTCCCGGCACCACTTCATCTGAGACTCTTCTCCCCTCTTGATTGCGACAGGAGGTTCGATTCCCCTGCTTTGTCTGGAAGGCATTCCCGACCTTCCTGGCGCATGATGAGGCCAGTCTCACGAGGAAATTTTAGACATAGCCTCGTGGGTGGTGTGGCATGCCAAAAGACCCCAATTCCCTGGTCCGCTCTTGATAAGAACCCGATGGCAGAACCCAACTCGAAGGCAATCCTGTGGATCAAGGCACAACACGAAGGGGCAGTGACACCCCAGTGCATCGTCCAGAAAAACCCGCAAGTTCCACATACAAATCGACAAGTGGCCTGTCACCCCATGAACAACGCGAGAGTCAAGCGGAGTTCCAGTCCTCCACACAAGACGAGGCCTGACTCTCCTGTCCCAACTCTGCAGGGACTCTGCGATCCGAGTCAGATCCGGCGCATTTGAAGCCAGGAGAGGAACCCTGAGGTTCCTGCCTCAACTTGTCATGAGGCCCTCTTCCATTGCACCAAACCCAGTGGAGTTCCGAGAGGCCCCTCCCAACTCCACAGTGACCCTGACTTCTCAGAGGCACGCTGAGAAGCTTCCTGAAGTCACTGGCACAAGTCGATGGAACCCAGGGTTTCCTGCTGCAACGCAGGAAAGACCTCGAGAGTCCTTCTTTAACACCTCTTCAGGCCCAATTCCCCTACCATGACTCGAGAACAATGACGGGCTCCCTCTCACCACGTGCATAGAGACCTGACTGCCCTGGAACCACGTGAGAGGCTCACTGAGCTCCCAGTCTTACTTCGTGAGAAACCCCACACTAGCGCCACAGCTCGAGAAAACCTACGAGACGCCCCAGTCATTGGGAGATGAGGGCCTTCATTTCATGCATTCCCTGGAGAGCAATCCCGTGTCCTCCCTCCAAACACCAAAGGAGGTTTGACTCCCTTTAAGCCACTCAGTGAGCTCCAAGACATACCCGTCCGACTCGAGAGGAGAGCAGAGTCCTTTGCTTCCCCTCGAGATGAGGGCTGACTCCAAGGTGAGTCTGGAATGCAACCCCGAGATTTCTGTCGAGCCTGGACATGAACATTAGGTCCTGCACACAAGCCTTGGTGGGGTCTCTTTTGCCTTCAGTGACTAGAGCGCACCTCCAGCTCTTCCTCGAATCTCGAATGGAAGATAAGAATTTTGTGGGCCAACACAAGAGGAAGCATGAATTCCCTGTGGTAACTCAAATATCCCACTGCAACTCGAGAAAAACCAAGTGGTTCCGCAGTCATTCCAAGATGAGGCCCATGCCCGCTGGAGCACCCCAAGAGAAGTCCAACTTTCCATTGTGAAGAGCGAAACGGTACTTGGAACGCTTTATGCGACCCCAAAAGTTACCCGACATACCTGTCTCACTTGAGGGAAACACCGAGGTTCCCAGCAGCACTTCATCTGAGCCACTTCTCCCCTCCTGATCGCCACAGGAGGGTCGATTCCTCTGCTTTGTCTGGAAGAGTTTCATGAACTTCGCGGCACATTTCAGGATGAGGCCGGTTTCATGAGGAAATTCGAGACAACCCACGTGGGTGGTGCCAAATGCTGAACGACCCCGATATCCCGGTCCACTCTTCATAAGAGCCCGATGCCCGGACACCTCTTCGAAGGCAACCCTGTGGATGAAGACACAAAACGAAGGGTCACTGACACCCCCGTGCATCGTCTGGAAAAACCTGCAGATTCGACACACAGTTTGACAAGGGGCCTGAAACCCCATGAACAACTCGAGAGGCAAGCGGAGTTCCATTCCTCAGAAAAGACGTAGCCTGTCTCTCCTGTCCCAACTCTGCAGGGACCCTGATGTCGGAGTCCGAAACAGAGAGGAAGTCTGAGGTTCCTGCCTCCCCTCGAGATGAGCCCCTCTTCCATTGCGACAAACCCAGCGGAGTCCCGAGAGGCACCGCCAACTCCACAGTATCCCTCAACTCTCAGAGACACCCTGGGAAGTTCCCTAAGGTCCCCGGCAGAAGGCGAGGGACACGAGGGTTTCCCGCCGCCCCCCGAGAAAGACCTCGAGAGTCCTTCTTCAACGCGTCTCGAGGCCCTAGTCCCCTCCCGTGACTCGAGAGCCAGGACGCGCTCCCCCTCGCTACGCGCAGGGAGACCTGACTTCCCTGGCGCCGCACGAGAGGCTCCCTGAGATCCTCGCCGTGCCTCGCGAGAAAACCCCCACGGGCGCCGCAGCTCGAGGAAACCCCTGAGACGCCCCCGTCCTCGCGATGTGAAGGGACTTCTTTTCCTGCTTGGCCTGGAGAACAATCACGAGCCCTCTCTCCAAAATGAAGAGGAGGCTTGACTCCACTGACGCCACTAGGGGGCTCCAAGATATCCGCGTCGCGACTCGGGAGGACAGCAGAGTCCTTTGCTTCCACTCGAGACGAGGCCTGACACCCAGGGGGATCCTGGAATGCAACCCCGAGAACCCTGCCTTCCCTGGAGAGGAACATTAGGTCCTGGACACAAGCCTAGATGAGGTCTCTTTGGCCCTGCAATGACTCGAGCGCAACCCCCAGCTTTCCCTCGCCAATCGAATGGAAGACTGGGCTTCCCAGGGCCAACAGAGGAGGAAGCCTGTAATCCCCATCGTCACTCGAGAATCCCGGCGCAACTCGAGAAAAAACACGTGGTTCCAACGTCTTCGCAAGATGAGGCCCTTGCCCACTACAGCGTCTCAGGGGAAGTCCCATGTTCCGCCCTGAAGTGCGAAACAGTACCTGACACCCTTCGTGCGACCCCCAAAAGCTCCCCGACACGCCGGGTACCCTCGAGGGAACACCGAGAGTCCCGGCACAGCTTCATCTGAGCCCGTTCTCCCCTCCTGATCACACAGGAGAGTCGATTCCCCTGCGTGGTTCAGAAGGGGTTCCCGGCCTTCCCGGTGCACCTCAGGATGAGGCCGGTCTCACAGGGAAATTCGAGACGAGCCACGTGGGTGGTGCCACATGCCAAATGCCCCCGATTCCCCGGTCCGCTTTTGAGAAGGACCCGAGGCCCGGACCCCTCTTCGAAGGCAACCCTGTGGGTGAAGGCACAACACGAAGGGGCACTGACACCCCCGTGCATCATCCGGAAAGACCCGCAGGTTCCACACACAGCTCGACCAGGGGCCTGAAAACCCCTGACAACTCGAGAGGCAAGCGGGGTTCCCTTCCTCAGACAAGACGAGGCATGACTCTCCTGTCCCAACTCTGCAGGGACCCTGTGGTCGGAGCCGAAACGGAGAGGAAGCCTGAGGTTCCTGCCTCCCCTCGAGGTGAGGCCCTCTTCCGTTGCGCCAGACCCAGCGGAGTCCCGAGAGGCCCCGCCAACTTCACAGGATCCCTCGCCTCTCAGGGGCACCCTGGGAAGTTCCCTAAGATCCCCGGCAGAAGGCGAGGGAAACGAGGGTTTCCCGCCGCCACCCGAGAAAGACCTCGAGAGTCCTTCTTCAATGCGTCTCGAGGCCCTAGTCCCCTCCCGTGACTCGAGAGCCAGGACGCGCTCCCCCTCGCCACGCGCATGGAGACTTGACTTCCCTGGCGCCGCACGAGAGGCTCCCTGAGATCCTCGTCGTTCCTCGGGAGAAAACCCCCACGGGCGCCGCAGCTTGAGGAAACCCCTGAGACGCCCCCGTCCTGGCGAGCTGAGGGCCTTCTATTCCTGCATGGCCTGGAGAGCAATCCCGGGTCCTCTCTCCAAACTGAAGAGGAGGCTGGACTCCCTTGAGGCCACTCAGTGGGCTCCAAGAGATCCGCGTCGCGACTCAAGAGGAGAGCGGAGTCCTTGGCTTCCCCTCGAGACGAGGCCTGACTCCCCGAGGGAGCCGGAAATGCAACCCCGAGATTCCTGCCTTCCCTGGAGAGGAATATTAGTTCCAGGACACACGCCTTGATGAGGTCTCTTTGGCCCTGCAGTGACTCGAGCGCTACCCCCAGATTTCCCTCGCTACTTGAATGGGAGATGGGGCTTCCCAAGGCCAACCCAAGAGGAAGCCTGAAATCCTCGTCGAAACTCGAGAGTCCTGCCGCAACTCGAGAAAAACGAGGTGGTTTCAACGTCTTCGCAAGATGAGGCCCTTGCCCGGTACGGCGTCTCAAGGGAAGTCCCATGTTCCGTCGTGAAGTGAGACACGGTACCTGACACCCTTCATGCGACATCCAAAAGTTCCCGGACATGCTGGGTTCCCTTGAGGGGAACACCGAGAGTCCCAGCACCACTTCCTCTGAGCACCTACTCCTCTCCTGTTCGCGACAGGAGAGTTGATTCCCCTGCGTGGTCTGGAAGGGGTTCCCGGCCTGCACGGCGCCCCTCAGGATGAGGCCGGCCTCGCGAGGAAATTCGAGACAAGCCCCGTGGCTGGTGCCCCATGTTGAACGACCCTGATTTCCCGGTCCGCAGTTGAGGAGAACCCGATGCCCGGACGCCTCTTCGAAGGCCACCCTGTGAGTGAAGGAACAACACGAAGGGGCACTGACACTCCCGTGCATCGTCCGGAAACACCCGCGGTTTCCACACACAGCTCCACGAGGGGACTGAGACTCCCTGAGCAACTCGAGAGGCAAGCGGAGTTCCATTCCTCAGACAAGACGAGGCCTGACTCTCCTGCCCCAACGCTGCAGGGACACTGCTGTCGGAGTACGAAACGGAGAGGAAGCCTGCGGTCCTGTCTCCCCTCGAGATGAGGCCCTCTTCGATTGCGCCAAACCCAGAGGAGTCCCGAGATGGCCCACCAACTCCACAGCATCCCTCACCTCTAAGAGGAACCCTGGGAAGTTCCCTCAGGTCACCGGGAGAAGTCGAGGGAAACGAGGGTTTCCTGCTGCAAGCCGAGAAAGACCTCGTGAGACCTTCTTCTACACGCCTTGATGCCCTAGTCCCCTCCCAGGACTCGAGAACAATGACGCGCTCCCCCTTGCCACGCTCATGGAGACCTGACTTCCCTGGCGCCGCACGAGAGGCTCCCTGAGAACCTCGTCGTGCCTCGTGAGAAAAGCCCCACGGACGCCGCAGCTCGAGGAAACCCCTGAGAAGCCCTCGTCCTCGCGAGGTGAGGGCCTTCTTTTCCTGCCTTTCCTGGAGAGCAATCCCGAGTCCTCTCTCCAAACTGAAGATTAGGCTTGACTCCCTTGAGGCCACTCAGAGGGCTCCAAGAGATCCGCGTCGTGGCTCAAGAGAAGAGCGGAGTCCTTTGCTTCCCCTCGAGGCGAGGCCTGACTCCACGGGGGACTCTGGAGTGCAACCCCGGGATCCCTTTCTTCCCTTGAGAGTACTACTAGGTCCTGGACACACGCCTAGATGAGGTCTCTTGGGCCCTGCAGTGACTCGAGCGCAACCCCCAGCTTTCCCTAGCAACTCGAATGGAAGATGGGGCTTCCCAGGGCCAACCCAAGAGGAAGCCTGAAATCCCCTTCGTAACTCGAGAATCCCGCCGCAACTCGAGAAAAACCACATGGTCCCAACGTCTTAGCAAGATGGGGCCCTTGCCCGCTACGGCGTCTCAAGGGAAGTCTCACGTTCCGTCCTGAGTAGCGAAACGGTACCTGACACCCTTCATGCGACCTCCAAAATTTCCCAGACACGCCGGGTTCCCTCGAGGGGAACACCGAGGGTCCTGGCACCCCTTCATCTGAGCCCCTTCTCCCCTCCTCATCACGACAGGAGAGTCGATTCCCCTGCGTATTCTGGAAGGGGTTCCCGGCTTTCCCGGCACACCTCAGGATGAGGCCGGCCTCCCGAGGAAATTCGAGACGAGCCCCGTGGGTTGTGCCACATGCCGAACGACCCCGATTTCCCAGTCCGCTCTGGATAAGAACCCGATGCCCGGACACCTCTTCGAAGGCAACCCTCCACAGGCAACCCTGTGGGTGAAGTTACCATTCGAAGGGGCACTGACACCCCCGTGCGTCGTCCGGAAAAACCCGCGGTTTCCACACACAGCTTGACGAGGTGCGTGAGACACCCTGAGCAATTCGAGAGGCAAGCAGAGTTCCCTTCCTCAGACAAGACGAGGCCTGCCTCTCCTGTCCCAACTCTGCAGGGACCCTGTGGTTGGAGTCCGAAAAGGAGAGGAAGCCTATGTTTCCTGTCTCCCCTCGAGATGAGGCCCTCTTCCATTGTGCCAAGCCCAGCGGAGTCCCGAGAGGCCCCGCCAACTCCACAGCATCCCTCACCTATCAGAGGCACCATGGGAAGTTCCCTCAGGTCCCCGGCAGAAGTCGAGGGAAACGAGGCTTTCCCGCCGCAACCACAGAAAGACCTCGAGTGTCCTTCTTCAACGCCTCTGGAGGCCCTAGTCCTCTCCCATGACTGGAGAGCCATGACGCGCTCCCCCTCGCCACGTGCACAGAGACCTGACTTCCCTGGCACCGCACGAGAGGCTCCCTGAGATCCTCGTCTTGCCTCGTGAGAAAACCCCCACGGGCGCCGCAGCTCGAGGAAACCCCTGAGAACCCCCATCCTCGCGAGGTGAGGGCCTTCTTTTCCTGCCTGACCCAGAGCACAATCCCGAGTCCTCTCTCCAAACTGAAGAGAAGGCCTGACTCCCTTGAGGCCACTCAGTGGGCTCCAAGAGATCTGCGTCGCGACTTGAGAGGAGAGCGGCATCCTTGGCTTGCCCTCGAGGCGAGGCCTGACTCCCCGGGGGAGTCTGGAACGCCACCCTGAGATCCCTGTCTTCCCTTGAGAGGAACGTTAAGTCCCGGACACCGGCCTAGATGAGGTCTCTTTGGCCCTGCAGTGACTCGAGTGCAACCCTCAGCTTTCCCGCGCAACTCGAATGGAAGATTAGGCTTCCTGGGGCCAACACAAGAGGAAGCCTGAAATCCACTTCGTAACTCGAGAATCCCGCCGCAACTCGAGAAAATCCACATGGTCCCAACGTCTTCACAAGATGAGGCCCTTGCCCGCTACGGCGTCTCAAGGGAAGTCCCAGGTTCTGTCCTGAAGTGTGAAACGGTACCTGACTCCTTTCATGCAACCCCCAAAAGTCCCCCACACGCCGGTTTCCCTCGAGGGTAACACCGAGGGTTCCATCCCCACTTCATCTGAGCCCCTTCTCCCCTCCTGATGGCGACAGGAGAGTCAATCCCCCTGCATTGTCTGGAAGGGTCCCCGGCCTTCCCAGCACAACTCAGGATGAAGCTGGCCTCACTAGGAGATTTGAAACTAGCCCCGTGGGTGGTCCCTCATGCCGAAAGACCCCGATTTCCCTGTCCACTCTTGAAAAGAACCCGAGGCCCGGACACCTCTTCGAAGGCAACCCAGTGGGTGAAGGCACAACACGAAGGGGCACTGTCACCGTCGTGCATTTCCGGAAACACCCGCAGGTTCCACACACAGCTCAAAAAGGGGCCTGAGACCCCCTGAGCACCTCGAGAGGCAAGCGGAGTTCCCTTCCTCAGACAAGACGATTCCTGACTCTCCTGTCCCAACTCTGCAGGGACCCTGCGGTCGGAGTCTGAAACGGAGAGGAAGCCTGAGGTTCCTGCCTTCCCTGGAGATGAGGCCCTCTTCCATTGCGCCAAACCCAGCGGAGTCCTGAGAGGCCCCGCCAACTCCACAGCATCCCTCATCTGTCAGAAGCACACTGGGAAGTTCCCTAAGGTCACCGGTAAACTTTTATTGCACAAGGTCCCCATGAAAAGGCCCACGCAGCAGGACAGCCACAGATTCTGTCTGCCATTAAAGGGCAGTAAGGTGCCCTCCCCCCTTCTTTGCTGCCTCGGCGGCCACCAGCGTGCAATTCGCGTACCCTTCCCTTTCCCGTCCTAGCAGGTGCTCCAGGGCCCGCTGGCCTACAAAGTGCCAGAAGCAGGGCTGGGCCAGCCGGCCAGAATTCAGGGTTCTGTCCCTTGGACTTCCAGCGGACACTAGGCTGCTTGGGAAAACCGCGCAGACTCTGAGGTTTTTCAGCAGAGGGGTGGAGCGGTAAAGGCCTTGACCCCAAAGACGAGGCCTTTCTGCGACCGCCAGGTTGGGGAGCTCTGAGACTGTGCCAACACAGGGCGGAATACATGGTTCCCTGCTCCACGCAGTCCCCGTTCCCTTACCTGTGTTCCGCACCCCTCCGCTGTGGCCAATGGATGCCGATCCTTGGGGATCCAGGAGTTCACGAAATGGGCATTCCCAGCCGCAATGGCGACCCCCAACAGCACATCTGGAAAGCCCTCCCCCACCCCCGCCAGGAGCCGACCCCCACTGCGAATGGAACCCCACCCCGCCCCGCACCGCCAGGTTTCGCCCCAGCCCTGCCGGGCTCCCGGTGGGTTCCCAGCAATATTGGCGACCCCCGGGAGCACAACAGGGACCGACCCCCCACCCACAGTGAGCGGAATCTCGACCTGTGCAGCCCAGGTTTACCCCACCCTGGCTGCGCTCCCGGCGCGTTTCCAGCTGCAGTGGCCATCTCCAAGAGCACAACTGGGAAGCCCTCCCCTACCCCCGTCAGGAGCCGACACCCGCCCTGCACCACCCGGGTTCGCCCCGCCCCTGCCGCGCTCCAGGGGCGCTGCCCACCTTCACCAGTGGCTCTCGGTGAGCCCCGTCCCCACGCCCGGTTCCAGGAGAGGCTCTCGGACCTCGCTGCTGCCGCCAGGTCAAACATGAGGACAATACATACACCCCACAGAGACAATCCAAGCTGTCTGTGATTTAGGGATAAAACGAGGACTACAGAAAGGCAAGATGACCTGACCTAGGAGGGCCATGATATTCTATAGAACCAGACAAAGTTGGTTACCAAGGAAACTTTTTTCCTTGGAACCCGGAAAGCTGGTTCTTTGCATATGCAATGACCAACAATTAGCTTGTTACCCAAGCCTGCCTTACTGCCACCCCCATCCCCCCACTCCCCAGAAGACTGGCTCAAAGAAATATTTTAAATCTCAGGCGGAAACCTGGAAGATGTCTTGTCTGTCTGTTTGGATTAAGGTATGTGTCAGTGTGAGCCCTGTGTTTTTTGATAATATTGCTCAAGTTCTGAGTTCTGATTTCAATGGTCTCAAGACAAGGCAGCCCTTCCAAATCAAACTGCTGGAAATACAAGAAAACATTGACCTAAATGAATGTCAGAGTCCCGTGAACTGGGAACTAGTCAATATTAAATATCTAGTATTTTTGGTTTTGCTCCTCCATTATAGACATGTCTAAGAGTCAACAACATTAAGCACAACATGTTCATAGTGCCTAGGTTTCTTTTGAGGTAAAAATTGCTCTATTGTTATATCTGTCACAAGCTTGTCAGCAAGAAACTACCTGGAAACGACAACAACAAAAGTAAAAAATGTAAATGTGATATGAGCTTTTAGACAAACTCTTTACAATAATTATACTCTAAAATATCTGCCTCTCATAGTCTTGATTGAAGGCAGAGGAGAAGGGGATGACAGAGGATAAGATGGTTGGATGGCATCACTGACTCGATGGACATGAGTTTGAGCAAGCCCCTGGAGCTGGTGACGGACACGGAAGCCTGGCGTCCTTCAGGCCACGGGGTCCCAAAGAGTCAGACACGACTGAGCAACTGAACTGAACTGAACTAACAAACGTTTCTCCAGGTGTTTTGGTTACCCGAGTTTCTATCCTTGTGACGACAGTGTATTGAATAGCTAGGTCATTTCCAAATAAATGAAAGTTCTGAAACATTCACGACTTGAAAGGCCTCCCTTTTACACAGAAACAAAAGAGATTTTTGACTCTCCATGAATAGTGTCTGGCACCATCCTGACATGTTAAATGTAAGAAAGCAATTGTTTTGTTTTGTTTTGTTCTGTTCTTGGGGGTGAGGGGAGGGGGGCGGGCTATAGCGAATGCCAATATAAAAGTCAGTTCTTGGTTGCTGAAGGGAAATGTATGACTTGTTATTACAAGAAAGTATGTGGAATGCAATGGCACTTGAGGAAGGAAAACAAAGTAGTTCTGTCTTACAGGTGGCCGTTTCAGGATGGGAGAAGCAAAGGAATGGGTACAGAACGGGATAAGGGGGTTGTAGGGAAAGTGGACCCCCAGAAAAGTGTTCTGTGCCTAGCACAAGTTTTCTTGAGATGTCGAAATGCCTTTGCTAATGGAGTTTTAGTTTCTTTACCTCTTAAGTGATCTCTTCTAGGTTGACCTAGAACAGAAATCTTTTGTTAGCTTTGGCTAAGTGGAGAAGTAGTGTTTCACGGTGACATATGTGATGCTTCCTGACTGTTTGCAGCCCTTTTGATATCGATGCACTGCTTCTGCTGCTGCTGCCGCCGCTGCTGCTGCTAAGTCGTTTCAGTCGTGTCCGACTCTGTGCGACCCCATAGACGGCAGCCCACGAGGCCCCGCAGTCCCTGGGGTTCTCTAGGCAAGAACACTGGAGTGGGTTGCCATTTCCTCCTCCCATGCATGAAAGTGAAAAGTGAACGTGAAGTCGCTCAGTGGTGTCCGACTCTTAGCGACCCCGTGGACTGCAGCCTACCAGGCTCCTCCATCCATGGGATTTTCCACGCAAGAGTACTGGAGTGGGGTGCCATTGCCTTCTCCCATATCTATGCACAAGCCTGCCTAAATCATTGACTTCCAGCTAGCTTTGGGATGCCAATGACCATCCACCCTTACAAGGCAACAGAGAAGAGAAAAACACTTACCACAGGAGGTCCTGGTAAGGAACGAGGAACTAACAAGCTCCCGCCAACCAGGATTCTGCAGAGGTCAACAAGAGGTCAGTAAGAGATGGAAGACTGCAGTCCAGAGGTCCTAGCAACTTCCATCTTGCAGCAGAGACCTAGCATAGTCAAAACGAATTCAATGTTGCAAAAAATAAGTAAACAAATAAAGGACAGAAGTTCTTTGAACACATGACTGAGATTAGGGGTGAGGCAGTACATGTACGGTGCCCGGAAAATCTTAAAGTATGAGAAAGGAAAGAAATTAAAGACAACTATCAAGCTGTCCAAACTGATAAAAACGAAAGATTACACGGTTTTTTCTGTATATATTACCAGATAATAATCTGAAAAGGAATTAAAAAAAATTCCCTTTCAATAATGTCAACATGAATACAACACTTTGCCATGGATGTAACGAGGATGACAAGACTGGCACACTGGAACTTATACACCCTGGCTGAAAACTATCCTGAATACATGGACAGGTATTCCATAACAATGGAAAGACTTAAGATGGCAATACCATGGAATGCATCTTCAATCTGAAATGAAGATTTGATATGATTTGATCGCTCAGAGCTTTTGTGTCATCAATTGTTATTAAAGTATAAATGAGATAGAGAAAACTGCTGACTTAGACTTGAGGCGGGGTGTACGCCCTGCTGGTCTCTAGCCAGATATTCTACAGGCACTAGCAGTCAGCTAAGGAAAGAAAGGCACTGTCTCAGGGAATGGCACCAGGCCCCTCCCCCACGACATGCCTTGAGGTCACATTGGCAGCAGGTGAGTCATCCTGGGCCAAAAACTGATTGACATGAATCTTGAAGAAAGGCAGTATTCCAGGCAAATATATCATTTCCTTAACATAGATTAGGAGAACAAGGTACGAGGAAAACATACTGTTTTGTTCAAGTCGCTTCTGAGCCTACTGGGGGAACCGACCTGAAGCCAGAGTCCAGCAGATATACATAGGATATTTACATCGCTTAAGACAAACATTTCCTCAGGAACAAATGCATTGCTTAGCTCAAGGTTTGTCTGCGAAATTCTTACACATCAGGAGATGGCTCCGAGCTGGGTTTCTACACACAAGAACATGAATGCAAAGGACAAGCCTGCACAGCCCATCTGCCCCCCTCCCCCACAGCCAGCAGCATTTCCAAGTGACCTCCTAAGGCCTTCCCCAAAATACAGGGGCACCTCTGGGTTTCCTGTTTCCCTCACTTCGAACACTTTTCTTAAAAAAAAAAAAAAAATCCTGCACACTTCTTGATAGAATGCCACAGTGCAAGGAAAACAGGCCTTCGATACTTAAACCTCCCTGTGCCAAACACTTGGGGCTTGGTTCTGTTTTGTTTTGTTTTTTAATTACACCACCACATAATTTAAACTTTTTACAATTTCTAATTATTCAGTACCAAAACACCAAACTTTTATTGCACAAGGTCCCCATGAAAAGGCCCACGCATCAGGACAGCCACAGATTCTGCCATGAAAGGGCAGCAAGGTGCCCTCCCCCCTTCTTTGCTGCCTGGGCGGCCACCAGGGTTTGAAATCCATGCACCCTACTAAGTTTCTAGGGTGCAATCCGTGGACCCTTCCCTTTCCCATCCCAGCAGGTGCTCAAGGGCCCGCTGGCTTACAAAGTGCCAGAAGCAGGGCTGGGCCAGCCGGCCAGAGTTCAGTGTTCTGTCCCTTGGACTTCCAGGGGACACTAGGCTGCTTGGGAAAACCGTGCAGACTGAGATTTTTCAGCAAAGGGGTGGAGCGGTAAAGGCCTTGACACCAAGGGCGAGGCCTTTCTGCGACCGCCAGGTTGGGGAGCTCCGAGAATGTGCCAACAGAGGGCGGAATACTTGGTTCCCTGCTCCAAGCAGTCCCAGTTCCCTGACCTGTGGCCCGCAGCCCTCCGCTGCACGCACTAGATGTGGATCCTTGGGGACACAGGAGCGTAGGAAATGGGCGTTCCTAGCCGCAGTGGCGACCCCCGAGAGCACAACTGGGACCGAACCCCCACCCACAGCCATCTAAATCTCGACCCGCGCAGCCCAGGTTTACCCCGCCCCGGGTGCGCTCCCGGCGCGTTTCCAGCCGTAGTGGCCACCACCGAGAGCACAACTGGGAAGCCCTCCCCCACCCCCGCCAGGAGCCGAACCCCGCCCCGCGCCACCCGGGTTCACCCCGCCCCTGCCGCACTCCCAGCGCGTTTCCAGCTGCAGTGGGGACCCCCGAGAGCACAACTGTTACCGCCCCCCACCCCCTCCCGACCAGAACCCCGACCCGCGCCGCCCGGGATCGCCCCGCCCCTGGCGCGCTCCCGGGGCGTTGCCCACTTCCAGCAGGGGCTCCTGGTGAGCCCCGTCCCCACGCCCGGTTCCAGGAGAGGATCTCGGACTTCGCTACTGCCGCCAGGTCAAACACGAGGACAATACATCCACCCCACAGAGACAATCCAAGCTATGATTTAGGGATAAAATGAGGACTACAGAAAGGAAAGATGTCCTGACCTAGGAGGGCCATGAGAGTCTATAGATCCAAACAAAATTGGGTACCAAGGAAACTTTTTTCCTTGGAACCCGGAAAGCTGGTTCTTTGCATATGCAATGACCAACAATTAGCTTGTTACCCAAGCCTGCCTCGCTGCCACCCCAACTCCCCCCCCCACTCCCCAGGAAAACGGCTCAAAGAAATATTTTAAATCTCAGGCGGAAAACTGGAAGATGTCTTGTCTGTCTGTCTGGATTAAGGTATGTGTCAGTGTGAGCCTTGTGTTTTTTGATAATATTGCTCAAGTTCTGAGTTCTGATTTCAATGGTCTCAAGACAAGGCAGCCCTTCCAAATCAAACTGCTGGAAATACAAGAAAACATTGACCTAAATGAATGTCAGAGTCCCGTGAACTGGGAACTGGTCAATATTAAATATCTAGTATTTTTGGTTTTGCTCCTCCACTATAGACATGTCTAAGAGTCAACAACATTAAGCACAACATGTTCATAGTGCCTAGGTTTCTTTTGAGGTAAAAATTGCTCTATTGTTATATGTGTCACAAGCTTGTCAGCAAGAAAGTACCTGGAAACAGCAACAACCAATGTAAAATATGTAAATGTGATATGAGCTTTTAGACAAACTCTTAACAATAATTATACTCTAAAATATCTGCCTCTCATAGTCTTGATTGAAGGCAGAGGAGAAGGGGATGACAGAGGATAAGATGGTTGGATGGCATCACTGACTCGATGGACATGAGTTTGAGCAAGCCCCTGGAGTTGGTGATGGACACGGAAGCCTGGCGTCCTGCAGGCCACGGGGTCCCAAAGAGTCAGACTCGACTGAGCAACTGAACTGAACTGAACTTACAATCGTTCCTCCAGGTGTTTTGGTTACCTGAGTTTCTATCCTGGTGCTAAACTAAGTGACGACAGTGTATTGAATAGCTAGGTCACTTCCAAATAAATGAAACTTCTGAAACATTCACGACTTGAAAGGACCTCCCTTTTACACAGAAACAAAAGAGATTTTTGACTCTGCATGAATAGTGACTGGCACCATCCGAACATATTAAATGTAAGAAAGCAATCTTTTTGTTTTGTTTTGTTTTGTTCTGTTCTTGCAGGAAGCGGGGTGGGCGCTATTATCACTGATAGGTATGCTCACCAATCTATCAAATGCCAATATAAGAGTGAGTTCTTGGTTGCTGAAGGGAAATGTATGACTTGTTATTACAAGAATGTATGGAATGCAATCACACTTTAAGAAGGAAAACGAAGTAGTTCTGTCTTACAGGTGGCATTTTCAGGACGGGAGAAGCAAAGGAATGGGTACAGAATGGGATAAGGAGGTTGTAGGGAAAGTAGGCCCCCAGAAAAGTGTTCTGTGCCTAGCACAAGTTTTCTTGAGATGTTGAACTGCCTTTGCTAATGGAGTTTAAGTTTCTTTACCTCTTAAGTGATCTCTTCTAGGTTGACCTAGAACAGAAATCTTTTGTTAGCTTTGGCTAAGAGGAGAAGTATTGTTTCACGGTGACATATGTGATCCTACCTGACTGTTCTCCTCCCCTTTGATATCTATGCACTGCTGCTGCTGCTGCTGCAGCTGCTAAGTGGTTCAGTTGAGGCCGACCCTGTGCCACGCCATAGATGGCAGCCCACCAGGCCCCGCAGTCCCTGGGGTTCTCTAGGCAAGAACACTGGAGTGGGTTGCCATTTCCTCCTCCTATGCATGAAAGTGAAAAGTGAAAATGAAGTCGCTCAGTGGTGTCCGACTCTTAGCCACCCCATGGACTGCAGCCTACCAGGCTCCTCCGTTCTTGGGATTTTCCAGGACTGGGGTGCCATTGCCTTCTCCCATATCTATGCACAAGCCTGCCTAAATAATTGACTTCTAGACAACTTTGGGATTCCCATGACCAACCACCCTTACCAGGCTACAGAGAAGAGAAAAACACTTACCACAGGAGGTTCTGATAAGGAACAAGGAACTAACAAGCTCCCACCTACCAGGAATCTGCAGAGGTCAACAAGAGGTCAGCAAGAGATGAGAGACTGCAGTCCAGAGGTCGTAGCTACTTCCATCTAGCAACAAACACCCAGCATAGTCAAAACGATTTCAATGTTAAAGAATAAATAAATAAATAAAAGGACAGAAGTTCTTTGAACACATGTCTGAATTTAGGGGTGAGGCATTACATATGTGTCCCAGGATAATCTTAAAGTGTCAGAAAGTAAAGAAATTAAAGACAACTATCAAGCTGTCCAAACTGATAAAAATGAATGATTACACAGTTTTATCTGTATACATTAGCAGATAATAATCTGAAAAGGAATTTTAAAAAATTCCCTTTCAATAATATCAACATGAATAAAACACTTTGCCATGGATGTAACGAGGATGACAAGACTGGCACACTGGAAATTATACACCCTGGCTGAAAACTATCCTGAATACATGGACAGATATTCCATAACGATGGAAAGACTTAAGATGGCAATACCATGGAATGCATCTTCAATCTGAAATGAAGATTTGATATGATTTGATCGCTCAGAGCTTTTGTGTCATCAAGTGTTATTAAAGTATGAAAGAGATAGAGAAAGCTGCTGACTTAGACTCGAGGCGGGGTGGGGGGGGGTAGTAAGAGTACCCCCTGCTGGTCTTTAGCCAGATATTCTACAGGCACTAGCAGTCAGCTAAGGAAAGAAAGGAACTGTTTCAGGGAATGGCACCAGGCCCTTCCCCCACGACATGCATTGAGATAATATTGGCAGCAGGTGAGTCATCCCGGGCCAAAACTTGATTGACATGAATCTTGAAGAAAGGCAGTATTGCAGGCAAATATATCATTTCCTTAACATAGATAAGGAGAACAAGCTAGGAGGAAAACATGCTGTTTTGTTCAAATCGCTTCTGAGCCTTTTGGGGGAACCGACCTGAAGCCAGAGTCTAGCGGAAATACATAGGATATTTACATCGCTTAAGACAAACATTTTCTTAGGAAAAAATGCATTGCTTAGCTCAAGGTTTGTCTGCGAAATTCTTACACATCAGGAGATGGCTCCGAGCTGGGTTTCCACACACAAGAACATCCATGCAAAGGACAAGCCTGCACAACCCATCTGCCGCCCTCCCGCACATCCAGCAGCATTTCCAAGTGACCTCCTAAGGCCTTCCCCAAAATACAGGGGCACCTCTGGGTTTCCTGTTTCCCTCACTTCGAACACTTTTCTTAAAAAAAAAAAAAATCCTGCACACTTCTTGATAGAATGCCACAGTGCAAGGAATACAGTCCTTCAATATTTAAACCTCCATTTGCAAAACACTTGGAGCTTGGTTTTGTTTTGTTTTGTTTTTTAATTACACCACCACATAATTTAAAGCTTTTACACGTTCTAATTATTCAGTTCCAAAACACCAAACTTTTATTGCACAGGGTCCTCATGAAAAGGCCCACGCAGCTGGACAACCACAGATTCTGCCATGAAAGGGCAGCAAGGTGCCCTCCCCCCTTCTTTGCTGCCTGGGCGGCCACCAGGGTTTGAAATCCATGCACCCTACTAAGTTTCTAGGGTGCAATCCGTGGACCCTTCCCTTTCCCATCCCAGCAGGTGCTCAAGGGCCCGCTGGCTTACAAAGTGCCAGAAGCAGGGCTGGGCCAGCCGGCCAGAGTTCAGTGTTCTGTCCCTTGGACTTCCAGCAGACAGTAGGCTGCTTGGAAGAAATGCGCAGACTCGGAGATTTTTCAGCAGAGGGGTGGAGCGGTAAAGGACTTGACCCCAAAGGCAAGGCCTTTCTGCGACCGCCAGGTTGGGGAGCTCCGAGAATGTGTCAACAGACGGCGGAATACTTGGTTCCCTGCTCCACGCAGTCCCAGTTCCCTTACCTGTGGTCCGCAGCCCTCCGCTGCACCCACGGGATGGCGATCCTAGGGGACCCAGGAGCGGACGAAATGGGCGTTCCCAGCTGCAGTTGCAACCCCCGAGAGCGCAACTGGGAACCCCTCCCCATCCCCCCCATGAGCCGACCCCCGCCCCGCGCCCCCAGGGTTAGCCCCGCCCCTGCCGCGCTCCCGGCGCGTTCCCAGCCGCAGTGGCGACCCCCGGGAGCACAACTGGGACCGACCCCCACCCAAAGCCATCGGAATCTCGACCCGCGCAGCCCGGGTTTACCCAGTCCCGGGTGCACTCCCGGCGCGTTTTCAGCCTCAGTGTCCACCTCCGAGAGCACAACTGGGAAGCCCGCCCCCACCCCCGCCAGAAGCCGACCCCCGCCCCACGCCGCCCGCGTTCGCCCCGCCCCTGCACGGTCCAGGTACCTTCCCAACTTCTAGCGTTCACGCCTGGGTAGGAGCAGGATGTAGGAGTATGGGAGATGTGTCTGGCGCCTGACAGCCTCAGCTCCGCTCTGGCCTGCCCTTTGGACCTAGGAGCCAGGCCAACTTGCAGAGGGCTTAGGGCCCCATTGTATGAAAACTACCAAGGCCTACCGCAAGGAGAGCTCTGTCCGAGGGAAGGGAAGCACCCCAGGCTGCATTCCCAAGCTGTTGTTTAGCCGCCCAGACTCAGCGCTGCACAGGGGTAATCAGGCTCTCTGTGCCCGCAGCTTCACACACAGGTGTGTCTCCGTAGGAATCAAGAAAGATCCTGACAGAGTGAGGTTCATTAGAGCTATACTAAAGAGCAAAGGCTTGTCCATGTGGTCTTGCCTTCCCCTGTGCCTTTGAGTCTCCAGGCTCGGCCCCAGCTCTGTGGAAACAACCCCTGAGAAAATATCTTCAAGATCCACTTTTCCCAGTGTCTGGGAACCGGGGTTCGTAGGAGGAGAGAAAAGCACGCCTCCATAGGGAACGAAAAGGCAGCCCACCTGCCTGTGTTTTGAAGCCTCTATTTGGAAGGAATGGGTTAGCTTCTCCTAAAGGAGACCTCCAGATCTGCTCAGAAGTTGGTAATTCCAGAGGCAGGGTACTGGTTCCTGACTGCCCTTTGCTAGCCTTGCAAAGATATTCCTAGATTCTAGAGTTATTTTCCATGAAGGAGCAGGCTTCGGGAATGTGTCAGACGGGACTGGCTCCTTATTGACCTCAGCTCAGCTATTGCCATTCCATTCAAACTAGGACAAGGCCCTACTTTATGAAGGGTAAGGGTCTTCTTCTTTGCAAACTGCCAAGGGCTACAGCAATGAGACCTCTGTCAAGGTGAGGGAAGCCTAAGAGGATGGATTCTCAAGCAGGTGCTTTGCTACAAAGCATCAGCACCCCACGGAGAGAATCAAGCTCCCTGTGCACCAATGTTGGGAGTGTAGCTTCACACACAGAGTTGTCTCTATAGGAGCCAAGAATGTTCCTGAGAGATTAGGTTCACTAAACCTCTCCTACAGAGCATAGACCTGTCAATGTGGTTTTGCCTTCCCCTGTGAGTTGGGTCCTCGAGGTCTGCCACACCTCCGGGGAAACTGTCCCTGAGAAAAGATCTCCAGGAACCGCTTCGCTGAGGCTGGGAAACGCTGTTCACAGGAAGTAAGGCAAGCGAATCTCCTGCAGAGAAAAAGAGGCCTTACTGTCCCTGGAGGAGCAGGCTGCCAGAGTGTGTGAAACCTGACTGTTGCCTTACTGGCCTCAGTTCCACCATTGCCTGTTCCTCCGAACTAGGACCCAGGCCTATTTGGAGAAGCGTTTGGCTGCGGATTTCTACAAAGTGCCAAGGGCTACAGCAGTGAGAATTCTCTCAGCGGTCAGGGAGAGCATTTTATGGATTCTCAAGCTGTTTTCTGAACGACAGGGTCAAAATGAACTGAGAGAATCAGGCTCTCTGTGCCCCTATGTTAGGTACGCAGCTTCACACACAGAAGTGTCTCTATAGGAGCCAAGAATGTTCCTGAGAGATGAGGTTCACTAGAAGTCTGCTGCAGAGCATAGACCTGTCCATATGGTTTTGCCTTGCCCTGTGAGTTGGGTCCCCGAGGTCCGCCCCAGCTCAGGGGAAGGAGCCCCTGAGAAAAGATCTCCAGGGACCGCTATTCCCCCAGGCTGGCAAACGCAGTTCACAGGAGGTAACACAAGCGAGCCTCCTGCAAGGCACAACAGGCCTTAGTCTCCCTGGACGATCAGGCTGCCAGAGTGTGTGAGACCTGACTGGTGCCTTACTGGCCTCAGCTCCGCCATTGCGTGTTTCTCCGAACTAGGACCCAGGCCTACTAGGAGAAGGGTTTGGGTATGGATTTCTAAATACTGCCAAGGGTTATAGCAATGAGAACTGTGTCACGGGTAAGGAAGAACATTGTATGGATTTTCAAGCTGTTGTTTGAACGACAGCTTCAAAGCTGCACAGAGAGAATCAGACTCTGTGTCTCCATGTTCGGTACACAGCTTCACAGACAGGGGTGTCTCCATAGGAAACAAGAACGTTCCTGACAGAGTGAAGTTCACTAGAGCTCTCCTAGAGAGCAAAGACTTGTACATGTGGTTTTTCTTCCCCTGTGCGTTTGGGGCTCCAGGCTCGGCCCCAGCTCCGTGGAAACAACCCCTGAGAAAAGATCTTTAAGATCCGCTTTTCCCAGAGGCTGGGATGTGGGGTTCATAGGAGGCGGGAAAAGCAGGCCTCCTTCAGAGAGCAAGAGGCAGCCAAGCGGCCTGCGTTTGGAAGCCTCTATTTGGAAGAATGGGTTAGCTTCCCCTAAGGGAGACCTCCAGATCTGTTCAGAAGTCGGTAATTCCAGAGGCAGGGTGCAGGCTCCTGACTGCCCTTTGCCAGCCTTGCAGAGACATTCCTAGATTACAGCGTTATTTTCCATGAAGGAGCAGGCTTCGGGAATATGTCAGACTTGACTGGCGCCTTATTGGCCTCAGCTCAGCTCTTGCCTTTCCTTTCAAACTAGGACAAGGGCCCACTTTATGAAAGGTAAGGGTCCTCTTCTTTCCAAACTGCCAAGGGCTACAGCAATGAGACCTCTGTCAAGGCGAGGGAAGCGTAAGCTGATGGATTCTCAAGCAGGTGCTTTGCCACAAAGCATCAGCACCCCACGGAAAGAATCTGGCTCCCTTTGCCCCTACGTTGCGTGTGTAGCTACACGCACAGAGGTGTTTCGATAGGAGCCAAGAATGTTCCTGAGAGAGGAGGTTCACTGTTGGGGGCCAGAGTGAGGCACTCCGCCCATGGCAAAGGTCATGAGGAAGGAGGCTCGACATACGCAAAGGCGGGATCGAGCCTCAGGAGTCCCCCTGGAAATCCTCGAGCATCTACCCCCATCACCAGAGCCTGCCTACCTTACTACTTTGTGCTCTCACCTACACCTCTGACTTTACGGGGGGCTGTCCCCCACCACCTCTTTCGGAGAAGGAGTTAACCTAGAGCTCCAGTTGATAAAAACCCCTGGGTGTGACAAGAGTGTTTTAACCTACAAACTCCTCTGAAGGTTCTCTAGCCTGCCTGACAGGCTTGTCCGGCCACATGTGATTGCTCACAGCCTCCCAACCATGAGAGGCACGAGATGCTTTAAACCTTCTAAAAACAGGTTCCTTAGAAAAGTTAGAAAAGTATTAGTATAAGTATAATGGGCTGATTAGAAATCATATTGGTGAAGGGTTTTTCATTTGTTGAGCTGATGTTTACTGCTAAGTCTCCACATCCCCTGCCCTTATACACATTAATGAATATATAGAAGAAATAAGTATTAACCTTTGATATAAATCACGTTAGACCTTAGGCTAAGTAAATTCTTTCCTTAACTAAAACCCACTACACCCTCACCCTATAGGAATGTAACTTTATTTGGGTGGCGTCTGTTTTAAGAATAATCACCCCTGGAGAAATAAGTGTCCTGGTTGACTGACCGCTGTCACAAGGAGAGGGTCGTAAATTGTCAGCAGGCCCCCCGGCCAGAAGATGATGTAACACCCCTAAGACCTCTGTATACTTTTGTATGAAGCACCTGACTTTGATAAAAGTCAGGACTGCTGACCCCACGTGACTTTTGCATAACATCTCAGTGTATAAAAGTAGACCATGGAAAATAAAGAATTGGGATCAGTTTCTCGAAATACTGGTCTCCCCATGTCTCTCTCTCTCACTCTGGTTGAGTCTCCATCTGGAGCGCGGAACCCACCAAGCTTACTAATTTTGCCTGGGCTTCTAAGATCCGACCGGGGAGGCCTCAGTGTCTCCTCTCCTTCGGGAGAACGGAAGGACGCCTGCGGCCTACGTAAGTGGTGCAAGCTTCTTGTCTTGAAGTTTTATTGGTCCCCCGCGTAAACCAAGCTACTCAGCCTCTTTTCTCCACTGAATTTTCCTACTGAGCTATCCTCATTTTATTACTCTTTATATCCTTAATTAACGTTTAATTAAGCAGTTGTTCCCTGACCCTCGCCTACGCCGTCTCTGCTTCGAATACCCTGGATCAGCTGGGGCTGGACCCCGGCAGTTCACTAGAGATCTCCTACAGAGCATAGACCTGTCCATTTGGTTTTGCCTTCCCCTGTGAGTTGGGTCCCCGAGGTCCGCCCCAACTCCGGGGAAACAGCCCCTGAGAAAAGATCTCCAGGAACTGCTTTCCGCCCAGGCTGGGAAACGCTGTTCACAGGAAGTAAGGCAAGCGAGCCTCCTGAAGGGAAATAGAGGCCTTACTGTCCCTGGAGGAGCAGGCTGCCAGAGTGTGTGACACCTGACTGGTGCCTTACTGGCCTCAGCTCCGCTATTGCATGTTCATCTGAACTTGAACCCAGGCCTACTTGGAGAAGTGTTTGTGTGCCGATTTCCAGAAACTGCGAAGGGCTACAGCAATGATAACTCTCTCAGTGGTAAGGGAGAGCATTGTGTGGATTCTCAATTTGTTGTTTGAACGACAGCGTCAAAGCTGCACGGAGAGAATCAGGTCTCTGTGTCTCTATGTTGGCAATGCAGCTTCCCACACAGAGATGTCCCCGTTGGAGCCAAGAACATTCCCCACAGACTGAGGTTCACTAGAGCACTCCTAGAGAGCAAAGACTTATCCATGCGGTTTTCCCTTCCCCTGTGCGTGTGGGTCTCTGGGACCAGCCCCTGCTCCTTGGAAACAGCCTCTGAGAAAAGATCTCCAAGAACCTCTTATCACCCAGGCTGGGAAGTGGAGTTCACAGGAGGTGGGATAAGCAAGCTTCCTTCGGCAAGAAGAGACAGCCAACCGGACTGTGTTTGGAAGCCTATATTTGCAAGGAATGGGTTAGTTTCTCCTGACCGAGACCGCCAAATGTGCTGAGAAGATAGAAATTCCAGAGGCAGGGTCGAGGTTCCTGACTGCCCTTTGCCAGCCTTGCAAAGACATTCCCAGATTCTAACGTTATTTTCCATGAAGGAGCAGGCATCGGGAATATGTCAGACTTGACTGGCGCCTTACTGGCCTCAGCTCAGCTACTGCCTTTCCATTCAAACAAGGACAAGGGCCTACTTGGTGAAGGGTAAGGGTCTGCTTCTTTCCAAACTGCCAAGGACTACAGCAATGAGACCTCTGTCAAGGTGAGGGAAGCCTATGCGGATGGATTCTTAGCAGGTGCTTTGCCACAAAGCATCAGCACCTACGGAGAGAATCAGACTCCCTTTGCCACTATGTTGGGTGTGTAGCTTCATGCACAGAGGTGTCTCTGTAGAAGCCAAGAATGTTCCTGAGAGACGAGGTTCACTAGAGCTCTCCTACAGAGCATAGACCTGTCCATGTGGTTTTGTCTTCCCCTGTGAGTTGGGCCCCCGAGGTCCGACCCAGCTCCAGGGAAACAGCCCCTGAGAAAAAATCTCCAGGAACAGCTTTGCGCCCAGGCTGGGAAATGCAGTTCACAGGAGGCAAGGCAAGCGAGCCTCCTACAGGGAAAAAGAGGCCTTACTGCTCCTGGACGATCAGGCTGCAAGAGTGTGTGAGACCTCACTTGTGCCTTACTGGCCTCAGCTCCGCCGTTGCCTGTTATTCCGAGCTAGGACCCAGGCCTACTTGGAGAAGGGTTAGGGTGCGGATTTCTACAAACTGTCAAGGACGACAGCAATGAGAATTCTCTTAGCAGTAAGGGAGAGCATTGTATGGATTCTCAAGCTGTTGTTTGAATGACAGCTTCAAAGCTACACAGAGAGAATCAGGCTCTCTGTTCCCCTATTTTGGCTGTGCAGCTTCACACACAGAATTTGACTCTGTTGGAGCCAGAAATATTCCTGAAAGACTTAGGCTCACCAAAGCTGTCCTCCAGAGCAAAGACATTGGATGTGGTTTTGCCTTCCCTTGTCAGTATGGGTCCCCTAGCTTGGCCCCAGCTCCGGGGATACAGCCTCTGAAAAAAATCTTCCAAGAAGCGATTTTCCTCCAGGCTGTGAAGCGGAATTCGCAGTTTGCAAGTTAAGGAAGCCTGCTTCGTGGAAGAGCAAGCAGCCAACTGGCCCTGTGTTAGGAAGCCTGTATTTGAAAGGAATGGGTTAGCTTCTACAGCAGGAGAACCTCAGATCTGCTCAGGGGACTGAAATACTAGAGTCAGGGTCGAGGTTCTCCCTTGTCCTTTGCGCACCTTGCAAAGACATTCCTAGCTTCTAGCGTTAGTGTCCCTGTAGTAGCAGGCTGCAGGAGCGTGTGATAAATGACTGCCGCGTTCCTGTCCTCAGCTCCGCTATTGACTTTCTATTCGAACTAGAACCCAGGCCTACTTTGAGAGGGGTTAGGGTCCAGTGTTTTCAAACTGCCAAGGGCTACGGCAATGCGAGCTCTGTCAGAGGTAAGAAAAGAGCAATTGGTTGGATTCTTCAGCTGCTGCGTGTCTGCACAGCTTCCGCGCCGCATGGAGAGCATGAGGCTCCTTGTGGCCCTATTTTGGGTATGCAGCAACATGCACACAGAATGTCTGTGTTCACTTATGTACAGGCTTATGAACACTAGAGCTCTCCTACAGAGCAAAGACCACTCAGTGGGCTCCAAGAGATACCTGTCGCGGCTCGAGAAGAGAGTGGAGTCCTTTGCTTCCCCTCGAGATGAGGCCTGACTCCCCGGGTGAGTATGGAATGCAACCCCAAATCCCTGTCGCCTATGGAGAGGA
This sequence comes from Bubalus kerabau, assembly GCF_029407905.1. Lineage (NCBI taxonomy): Eukaryota > Metazoa > Chordata > Mammalia > Artiodactyla > Bovidae > Bubalus > Bubalus kerabau. The sequence continues at coordinate 2,344,086 of NW_026577892.1, read as the reverse complement.
ACATTAAGTCCTGGATACAAGCCTAGATGAGGTCTAGTTTGCCCTTCAGTGAATGGAGCCCAATCCCCAGCTCTCCCTGGCAACTCGAATGGAAGATTAGACTTCCTGGGCCAACACAAGAGGAAGCCTGAATTCCCCGTCGTAACTCGAGAATCCCACCGCAACTCGAGAAAAACCACGTGCTTCCCTCGTCATCGCAAGATGAGGCCCTTTGTCCGCTACAGCATCTCAACAGAAGTCCCACGTTCCATCCTGAAGTGCGAAACGGTACTTGGTACCCTTGATGCGACCCCAAAAGTTCCGCGACATACCAGACTCACTCAAGGGGAACACCGAGGTTCCCGGCACCACTTCATCTGAGCCCCTTCTCCTCTCCTGATTGTGACAGGAGGGTCGACTCCCCTTCTCTGTCTGCAAGGGGTTCCCGACCTTCCGGGCGCACCTCAGGATGAGGCCGGTCTCATGAGGAAGTTCGAGACATAGCCTCGTGGGTGGTGCCACATGTCGAAAAACCCCAATTTCAAGGTCCACTCTTGAAAAGAACCCGATGCCAGCACACCTCTTTGAAGGAAAACCTGTGGATGAAGGCACAACACGAAGGGGCACTGACACCCGCGTGCATCGTCCAGAAAAACCCGCAGGTCCCACAGACATTTCAACAAGTGGCCTGTCATCCTGTAAACAACTCGAAAGGCAAACGAAGGTCCATTCCTCAACAGAAGACTAGGTGTGACTCTCTTGTCCCTATTCTGCAGGGACCACGGGTTCCGAGTCAGAAACGGAGAGCAAGCCTGAGGTTCCTGCGTCCACTCGAGATGAAGCCCTCTTCCATTGCACCACAACCATTGGAGTCCCGAGAGGCCCCTACCAACTCCACAGTATCCCTGAGTTCTCAGAGGCACAAAAAGAAGCTCCCTGAGGTCACAGGCACAAGTCGAGGGACCCCTGGGTTTTCTGCCGTGACTCGAGAAAGACCTCGAGAGTGCTTCAAAATGTGTTGAGTCGCGATTCCCCTACCATGACTCGAGAGCCATGACACGCTCCCCCTCGCCACGCGCATGGAGACCTGACTAACATGGCACTGCACGAGAGGCTCCATGAGTTCCTCATCGTACCTCGTGAGGAAACCCACACTGGCGCGGCAGCTCGAGGAAACACATGAGACACCCCGGTCATCGCGAGATGAGGGCCTTATTTTCCTGCATGGCCTGGAGACCAATCACGAGTCCTCTCTCCAAACGGAAGAGGAGGCTGGACTCCCTTGAGGCCGCTCAGGGGGCTCCAAGAGACCCGCGTCGCGACTCGAGAGGAGAGCGGAGTCCTTGGCTTCCCCTCGAGACGAGGCCTGACTCCCCGGGGGAGGCTGGAATGCAACCCTGAGATCCCCGCCTATCCTGGAGAGGAATATTAGGTCCCGGACACACGCCTAGGTGAGGTCTGTTGGCCCCTGCAATGACTCGAGCGCAACCCCCAGCTTTCCCTCGCAACTCGAGGGGAAGAATGGGCTTCCCAGGGCCAACCCAAGAGGAAGGCTGAGATCCCCATCGTAACTCGAGAATGCCGCCGCAACTCGAGAAAAACCACGTGGTTCCCACCTCTTGGCAAGATGAGGCCCTTGCCCGCGACGGCGTCTCAATGAAAGTCCCCTGTTCTGCACTGAAGGGCAAAAACATCAATGACAGCCTTCCTGCGACCCAAAAGTCCCCTGACACGCCGGGTTCCCCCGAGGGGAACACCGAGGGTCCCGGCACTGCTTCCTCTGAGCCCCTTCTCCCCTCCTGATCGCGACAGGAGAGGCGATTCCCCTGCGTGGCCTGGAAGGGGATCCCGGCCTTCCCGGCGCAACTCAGGATGAGGCCGGTCTCACGAGGAAATTCGAGACGAGCCACGTGGGTGGGGCCACATGCCGAACGCCCCCGATTCCCCAGTCCGCTCTTGAGAAGGACCCGAGGACCGGACCCCTCTTCGAAGGCAACCCTGTGGGTGAAGGCACAACACGAAGTGGCACTGCCACCCCTGTGCATCGTCCGCAAAGACCCGCGGGTTCCACACACAGCTCGATGAGGGGCCTGAGACCCCCTGAGCAACTCGAGAGGCCAGCGGGGTTCCCTTCCTCAGACAAGACGAGGCCTGACTCTCCTGTCCCAACTCTGCAGGGACCCTGCGGTCGGAGTCCGAAACGGAGAGGATGCCTGAGGTTCCTGCCTCCCCTCGAGGTGAGGCCCTCTTCCGTTGCGCCAGACCCAGCGGAGTCCCGAGGGGCCCCGCACGTCCACAGGATACCTCGCCTCTCAGAGGCACCCTGGGAAGTTCCCTAAGGTCCCCGGCAGAAGGCGAGGGAAATAGGGTTTCCCGCCGCCCCCGGAGAAAGACCTCGAGAGTCCTTCTTCAACGCGTCTCGAGGCCCTAGTCCCCTCCCGTGACTCGAGAGCCAGGACGCGCTCCCCCTCGCCACGCGCATGGAGAACTGACTTCCATGGCGCCGCACGAGAGGCTCCCTGAGATCCTCGTCGTGCCTCGGGAGAAAACCCCCACGGGCGCCGCAGCTCGAGGAAACCCCTGAGACGCCCCCGTCCTCGCGAGCTGAGGGCCTTCTTTTCCTGCATGGCCTGGAGAGCATTCCCGGGTCCTCTCTCCAAACGGAAGAGGAGGCTGGACTCCCTTGAGGCCGCTCAGGGTGCTCCAAGAGACCCGCGTCGTGACTCGAGAGGAGAGCGGAGTCCTTGGCTTCCCCTCGAGACGAGGCCTGACTCCCCGGGGGAGCCTGGAATGCAACCCCGAGATCCCTGCCTTCCCTGGAGAGGAATATTAGGTCCCGGACACACGCCTAGGTGAGGTCTCTTCGGCCCTGCAGTGACTCGAGCGCAACCCCCAGCTTTCCCTCGCAACCCGAGGGGAAGATTGGGCTTCCCAGGGCCAACCCAAGGGGAAGGCTGAGATCCCCGTCGTAACTCGAGAATGCCGCCACAACTCGAGAAAAACCACGTGGTTCCCACCTCTTGGCAAGATGAGGCCCTTGCCCGCGATGGCGTCTCAAAGGAAGTCCCCTGTTCCGCCCTGAAGGGCGAAACGGTCCCTGACAGCCTTCCTGCGACGCCCAAAAGTCCCCCGACACGCCGGGGTCCCCCGAGGGGAACACCGAGGGTCCCGGCACCGCTTCCTCTGAGCCTCTTCTCCCCTCCTGATCGCGACAGGAGAGGCGATTCCCCTGCGTGGTCTGGAAGGGGTTCCCGGCCTTCCCGGCGCACCTCAGGATGAGGCCGGTCTCACGAGGAAATTCGAGACGAGCCACGTGGGTGGGGCCACATGCCGAACGCCCCCCTATTCCCCGGTCCGCCCTTGAGAAGGACCCGAGGCCCGGACTCCTCTTCGAAGGCAACCCTGTGGGTGAAGGCACAACACGAAGGGGCACTGCCACCCCCGTGCATCGTCCGCAAAGACCCGCGGGTTCCACACACAGCTCGACGAGGGGCCTGAGACCCCCTGAGCAACTCGAGAGGCCAGCGGGGTTCCCTTCCTCAGACAAGACGAGGCCTGACTCTCCTGTCCCAACTCTGCAGGGACCCTGCGGTCGGAGTCCGAAACGGAGAGGAAGCCTGAGGTTCCTGCCTCCCCTCGAGGTGAGGCTCTCTTCCGTTGCGCCAGACCCAGCGGAGTCCCGAGGGGCCCCGCCACCTCCACAGGAACCCTGGCCTCTCAGAGGCACCCTGGCAAGTTCCCTAAGGTCCCCGGCAGAAGGCGAGGGAAACGAGGGTTTCCCGCCGCCCCCCGAGGAAGACCTCGAGAGTCCTTCTTCAACGCGTCCCGAGGCCCTAGTCCCCTCCCGTGACTCGAGAGCCAGGACGCGCTCGCCCTCGCCACGCGCATGGAGACCTGACTTCCCTGGCGCCGCACGAGAGGCTCCCTGAGATGCTCGTCATGCCTCGGGAGAAAACCTCCACGGGCCCCGCAGCTCGAGGAAACCCCGGAGACGCCCCCGTCCTCGCGAGCTGAGGGCCTTCTTTTCCTGCATGGCCTGGAGAGCAATCCCGGGTCCTCTCTCCAAACGGAAGAGGAGGCTAGACTCCCTTGTGGCCGCTCAGGGGGTCCAAGAGACCCGCGTCGCGACTCGAGAGGAGAGCGGAGTCCTTGGCTTCCCCTCGAGCCGAGGCCTGACTCCCCGGGGGAGCCTGGAATGCAACCCCGAGATCCCTGCCTTCCCTGGAGAGGAATATTAGGTCCCGGACACACGCCTAGGTGAGGTCTTTTCGGCCCTGCAGTGACTCGAGCGCAACCCCCAGCTTTCCCTCGCAACCCGGGGGGAAGATTGGGCTTCCCAGGGCCAACCCAAGGGGAAGGCTGAGATCCCCGTCGTAACTCGAGAATGCCGCCGCAACTCGAGAAAAACCACGTGGTTCCCACCTCTTGGCAAGATGAGACCCTTGCCCGCGACGGCGTCTCAAGGGAAGTCCCCTGTTCCGCCCTGAAGGGCAAAACGGTCCCTGACAGCCTTCCTGCGACCCCCAAGAGTCCCCCGACACGCCGGGGTCCCCCGAGGGGAACACCGAGGGTCCCGGCAGCGCTTCCTCTGAGCCCCTTCTCCCCTCCTGATCCGACAGGAGAGGCGATTCCCCTGCGTGGTCTGGAAGGGGTTCCCGGCCTTCCCGGCGCACCTCAGGATGAGGCCGGTCTCACGAGGAAATTCGAGACGAGCCACGTGGGTGGTGCCACATGCCGAACGCCCCCGATTCCCCGGACCGCCCTTGAGAAGGACCCGAGGCCCGGACCCCTCTTCGAAGGCAACCGTGTGGGTGAAGGTACAACACGAAGGGGCACTGCCACCCCCGTGCATCGTCCGCAAAGACCCGCGGGTTCCACACACAGCTCGACGAGGGGCCTGAGACCCCCTGAGCAACTCGAGAGGCCAGCGGGGTTCCCTTCCTCAGACAAGACGAGGCCTGACTCTCCTGTCCCAACTCTGCAGGGACCCTGCGGTTCGAGTCCGAAACGGAGAGGAAGCCTGAGGTTCCTGCCTCCCCTCGAGGTGAGGCCCTCTTCCGTTGCGCCAGACCCAGCGGAGACCCGAGGGGCCCCGCCACCTCCAAAGGATCCCTCGCCTCTCAGAGGCACCCTGGGAAGTTCCCTAAGGTCCCCGGCAGAAGGCGAGGGACACGAGGGTTTCCCGCCGCCCCCCGAGAAAGACCTCGAGAGTCCTTCTTCAACGCGTCTCGAGGCCCTAGTCCCCTCCCGTGACTCGAGAGCCATGACGCGCTCCCCCTCGCCACGCGCATGGAGACCTGACTTCCCTGGCGCCGCATGAGAGGCTCCCTGAGATCCTCGTTGTGCCTCGGGAGAAAACCCCCACGGGCGCCGCAGCTCGAGGAAAACCCTGAGAAGCCCCCGTCCTCGCGAGCTGAGGGCCTTCTTTTCCTGCATGGCCTGGAGAGCAATCCCGGGTCCTCTCTCCAAACGGAAGAGGAGGCTGTACTCCCTTGAGGCGACTCAGTGGGCTCCAAGAGATCCGCGTCTGGGCTCTAGAGGAGAGCGCAGTCCTTTGCTTCCCCTCTAGGCGAGGCCTGACTCCCCGGGGGAGTCTGGAGTGCAATCCCGAGATCCTTGTCTTCCCTTGAGAGGACTATTAGGTCCTGGACACACGCCTAGATGAGGTCTCTTTGGCCTTGCAGTGGTTCGAGCACAACATCCAGCTTTCCCTCGCAACTCGAAGGGAAGTTTGGGCTTCCCAGGGCCAACACAAGAGGAAGCCTGAAATCCACGTCGTAACTCGAGAATCCCGCCGCAACTCGAGAAAAACCACGTGGTTCCATCGTCTTCGCAGCATGAGGCCCTTGCCCGCCACAGCATCTCAAAAGAAGTCCCACGTTCCTACTGAAGTGCAAAACGGTACTTGGCACCCATGATGGCACCCCCAAAGTTCCCCAACTACAGGCCTCACTCGAGGGTAACACCCATGTTCCCCGCACCACATCATTTGAGCCCCTTCTCCCCTCCTGATTGCAACAGGAGTGTCTTTTCTCCTGCTTTGTGTGGAAGGGGTTACCGATCTTCCCAGCGCACATCAGGATGAGGCCTGTCTCACGAGGAAATTGGAGATGTAGCCTCGTGGGTGGTGCCACATGCGGAAAGACCCCATTTCCCGGTCAGCTATTAATAAGAACCAGATGCCCGTACACGTCTTGGAATGCATCCTGTAGGATGAAGGCACAACAAGGAGGGACCCTGAACACCCGTGCATCTTTTGGAAAATTCTGCAGGTTCCACATACAGCTCGACAAGTGACCTGTTACCTCGTGAACAACTCGAGAGGCAAGCTAAGTTTCATTTCTCCACAGAATACGAGGCCTGACTCTCCTGTCCCAACTCTGCAGGAATCCTGAGATCGGAGTCTGAAATGGAGAGGAACCCTGAGGTTCCTTCCTCAACACGAGATGAGGCCCTCTTGTATTATACCACACCCAGTGGAGTCCCGAGAGGCCCCTCCCAACTCCACAGTATCAGTGTCTTCTCAGAGGCACCCTGAGCAACTCCCTGAGGTCACCGGCACAAGTCGAGGAAACACAGGGTATCCTGCCGCAACCCGAGAAAGACCTCAAGAGTCTTTCTTCAACGCGTCTTGAGGACGGATTCCCCTACCATTACTCGAGAGCAATGACACGCTCCCCCTCGCCATGCGCATGGACACCTGACTTCCCTGGCGCCACATGAGAGGCTCCCTGAGCTCCCCGTCATACCTCGTGAGAAACCCCACACTGGCGCCGCAGCTCGGGAAAACCCACCGTCATCGCGAGATTGGGGACTTCTTTTCCTGCCTGACCTGGAGAGCAATCCCTGGTCTTTTCTCCAAACTTCACAGGAGGCTTTACTCCCTTTAGGCCACTCAATGGGCTCCAAGAGATACCTGTCGCGACTTGAGAGGAGAGCAGAGTACTTTGTTTCCCCTCGAGAAGAGGCCTTACCTCGGGTGAGTCTGGAATGCAACCCCGAGATCCCTGTTGTCCCTGGAGAGGAACATTATGTCCTGGACAAAAGCCTAGATGAGGTCTATTTTGCCCTACAGTGACTCGAGAGCAACACCCATCTCTCCCTCGCAATTCGAATGGAAGATTGGTCTTCATTGGGCCAACACAAGAGGAAGTCTGAATTTCCCGTTGTAACTCGAGAATCCCACCGCAACTCTTAAAAACCACGTGGTTCCCCATTCATCGCAATATGAGGCCTTTGCCCGCTACAGAGTCTCAAGAGAAGTCCCATGTTTCGTCATAAAGTTCGAAATGCTACTTGGCACCCTTGATGCGACCCCAAAAGTTCCCCAATATACCGGTCTCACTCCAAGGGAACACCGAAGTTCCTGGCACCACTTCATTTGAGCCCCTTCTCCGCTCCTGATCACGGCAGGAAGGTCGATCCCCCTGCTTTGTCTAGAAGGGGTTCCCGACCTTCATGGCGCACCTCAGGATGAGGCCAGTCTCACGAAGAAATTCGAGACGTAGCCTCGTGTTGGTGCCACGTGCCAAAAGACCCCGATTTCTCGGTCTTGCTCTTGATAAGAACCCGATGCCCGGACACCTCTTCTAAGGCAACCCTGTGGATGAAGGCACTACACGAGGGGGCACTGGCAACCCTGTTCATCGTCCGGAAAACCCCGCAGGATCCACATACAGCTCCACAACTGGCCTGTCACCCCTTAAACAATGAGAGAGGAAAGCGGAGTCCCCTTCCTCAGACAAGACGAGGCCTGAGTATCCAATCCCAACTCTGCAGGCACGCTTCGATCTGAGTCAGAAATGGAGAGGAAACCTGAGGTTCCTGCCTCAACCCGAGATGAGGCCCTCTTCCATTAAAACAAACCCAGTGGAGTCCCGAGAGTCCCCTCCCATCTCCACAGTATCCCTGACTTCTCATAGGCATTCTGAGAAGCTCCTTGAGGCCACCGGCAAAAGTCGAGGGAAATAAGGGTTTCCTGCCACAACCGAAGAAAGACCTCGAGAGTCCTTCTTCAATGTGTCTTGAGGTCAGATTCCCCTACCATAGCTCGAGAGCAATGACACGCTCCCCCTCGACATGCGCATGGACACCTGACTTCCCTGGGGCCACACGAGAGGCTCCCTGAGCTCCCCGTCATACCTCGTGAGAAACCCCACACTGGCGCCCCAGCTCGAGAAAACCCACAAGATCCCTCCGTCATCGCGAGATGAGGGCCATCTTTTCCTGCATGGCCTGGAGAGCAGTCCCAAGTCCTCTCTCCAAACTTCACAGGAGGCTTGACTCCCTTTAGGCCACAAAGTGGGCTCCAAGAGGTGCCCGTCGCGACTCGAAAGGAGAGAGGAGTCCTTTGCTTCCCTTTGACATGAGGCCTGACTCCCTGGGTGAGTCTGGAATGCAAACCTGAGATCCCTGTGGCCCTTGGAGAGGAACACTAGGTCCTGGACAGAAGCCTAGATGAGGTCTCCTTTGCCCTGCAGTGACTCGAGCGCAACCCCCAGCTCTCCCTCGCAACTCGAATGGATGATTGGACTTCCCTGGCCCAACACAAGAGGAAGCCTGAAATCCCCGTCGTAACTCGAGAATCCCGCCGCAACTCGAGAAAAACCACGTGGCTCCCCCGTCATCGCAAGATGAGGCCCTTGGCCGCTACAGCGTATCAAGAGAAGTCCCACGTTCCATCCTGAAGTACAAAATGGTACTTGGCACCCTTGATGCGACCCCCAAAGTTCCCTGACATACCGGTCTCACTCGAGGGAAACACCAAAGTTCACGGCACCACTTCCTGTGAGCCCCTTCACCCCTCCTGATCGCGACAGAAGGGTCGATTCCCATGTTTTGTCTGCAAGGGGTTCCCGACGTTCCCCGCGAACCTCCGGATGAGGCCGGTCTCATGAGGAAATTCGAAAAGTAGCCTCATGGTTGGTGCCATATGCTGAAAGATCCCGAATTCCCGGTCCACTCTAGATAAGAACCTGACGCCCGGACATCTCTTCGAAGGCAACCCTGTGGATGAAGGCACAACACGAAGGGACACTGACATCCCCATGCATCGTCTGGAAAAACCCGCAGATTCCACTCACAGCTCCAAATGTGGACTGTCACCTCGTGAACAACTCTAGAGGCAAGTGAAGTTGCATTCCTTCACACAAGACGAGGCCTTACTCTCCTGTCCCAACTCTTCAGGGACCCTGCAATTGGAGTCAGAAATGGAGAGGAACCCTGAGGTTCCTGCCTCAACTAGAGAAGAGGCCCTCTTCCATTGAACCAAACTCAGTGGTGTCCCGAGAGGCCCCTCCCAACACCACAGTATCCCTGAATTCTCAGAGGCTCCCTGAGAAGCTACCTGAGGTCACTGGCACAAGTCGAGGGAACCCAGAGTTTCCTGAAGTAACCCGAGAAAGACTTGGAGAGTCCTTTTTCAACGTCTCTTGATGCCCGATTCCCCTACCATGACTCCAGAGCAAGGACGCGCTCCCCTCGCCACGAGCAGGAAAACTGACTTCCCTAGTACCACACAAGAGGCTCCCTGAGTACCCCATCGTACCTCGTGAGAAAACCCACACTGGCGCCGCAGTTCGAGAAAAACCACAAGATGCCCCCGTCAAGGAGAGATTGGTGCCTTCTTTTCCTGCCTGACCTGGAGAGCAATTCCTGGTCCTCTCTCCAAACTTCACAGGAGTATTGACTCCCTTTAGGCCACTCAGTTGGGTCCAAGAAATACCCGGTGCGACTCGAGAGGAGAGCGGAGTCCATTGCTTCCCTGGAGACGAGGCCTGACTCCCCGGGTGAGTTTGGAATGCAACCCCGAGATCCATGTCACCCCTGGAGTGGAACATTATGTCCTAGACACAAGCCTAGATGAGGTCTATTTTGCCCTACAGTGACTCGAGCAACCTCCATCTCTCCCTCACAATTTGAATGGAAGATTGGTCTTCCCACGGTCAACACAAGAGGAAGTCTGAATTTCCCATCGTAATTCGAGAATTCAGCCTCAAGTCTTAAAAACCATGTGGTTCCCCCTTCATCGCAATATGAGGCCCTTGCCAGCTAGAGTCTCAAGAGAAGTCCCACGTTCCATCTTAAACTTCGAAATGCTACTTGGCACACTTGATGTGACCCCAAAGTTCCCCAACATACCGGTCTCACTCCAGGGGAACACCGAAGTTCCCGGTGTCTCCAGGGAAGTCCCATGTTCCGCCCTGAAGGGCGACACGGTACTTGACACCCTTGATGCGACCGCAAAAGTTCCCCGACACGCTGGGTTCCCTCGAGGGGAACACCGAGGGTCCCGGCACCACTTCATCTGAGCCCCTTCTCCCCTCCTGATCACGACAGGAGAGTCGATTCCCCTGCGTGGTCTGGAAGGGGTTCCCGGCCTTCCTGGCGCACCTCAGGATGAGGCCGGTCTCAGGAGGAAATTCGAGAGTAGCCACATGTGAGGTGCCACGTGCCGAACGACTCCGATTTTCCGGTCCGCTCTTGATAAGAACCCGATGCCCGGACACCTCTTCGAAGGCAACCCTGTGGGTGAAGGCACAACACGAAGGGGCACTGACACCCCCGTGCATCATCCGGAAAAACCCGCAGGGTCTACACACAGCTCGACAAGCGGCCTGAGACTCCCGGAACAACTCGAGAGGCAACCAGAATTCCATTCCTCAGACAAGACGAGGCATGACTCTCCTGTCCCAACACTGCAGGGACCGTGCAGTCGGAGTCCGAATCTGAGAGGAAGCCTGAGGTTCCTGCCTCCCCTCGAGATGAGGCCCTCTTCCATTGCGCCGAACCCAGCAGAGTCCCGAGAGGCCCTGCCAACTACACAGCATCCCTCACCTCTCAGAGGCACCGTGGGAAGTTCCCTAAGGTCCCCTGCAGAAGTCGAGGGAAACGAGGGTTTCCCGCCGCAACCCGAGAAAGACCTCGAGAGTCCTTCTTCAACGCCTCTTGAGGACCTAGCCGTTTCCCATGACTCGAGAGTGATGACCAGCTCCCCCTCGCCATGAGCATGGAGACCTGACTTGCCTGGCGCCGCACGAGAGGCTCCCTGAGGTCCTCATCATGCCTCGTGAGAAAACCCCCATGGGCACAGCAGCCTGAGGAAACCCATGAGACGCCCCCGTCATCGCGAGATGAGGGCCTTCTTTTCTTGCCTGGCCTGGAGAGCAATCCCGATTCCTCTCTCCAAACTGAAGAGGAGGCTCGACACCCTTGAGTCCACTCAGTGGGCTCCAAGAGATCCGTGTCGCGACTTGAGAGGAAAGCGGAGTCTTTGCTTCCCCTCCAGGCGAGTCCTGACCCCCCGGGGGAGTCTGGAATGGAAACCCGTGATCCCTGTCTTCCCTTGAGAGGCATATTAGGTCCTGGACACACGCCTCGATGAGGTCTCTTTGGCCCTGTAGTGACTCGAGCAGAACCCCCAGCTTTCCATCGCAACTCGAATTGAAGATTGGGCTTCCCAGGGCCAACCCAAGAGGAAGCCTGAAATTCCTGTCGTTTTTGAGAATCCCAATGCAACTCGAGAAAAACGACGTGGTTCCAACGTCTTCACAGGATGAGGCCCTTGCCCGCTACAGCGTCTCCAGGGAAGTCCCATGTTCCGTCCTGAAGTGGGAAACGGTACTTGGCTCCCTTGATGCGACCCCTAAAGTTCCCTGAAACGCCGGGTTCCCTCGAGTGGAACACCGAGGGTCCCGGCACCACTTCATCTGAGCCCCATCTCCCCTCCTGATCGCGACAGGAGAATCGATTCCCCTACTTTGTGTGGAAGGTGTTCCCGGCCTTCCCGGCGCACCTCAGGATGATGCTGGTCTCACGAGGAAATTCGAGATGAGCCACGTGGGTGGTGCCACATGCCGAATGACCCCGATTTCCCGGTCCGCTCTTGAAATGAACCCGATGCCCGGACACCTCTTTGAAGGAAACCCTGTGGGGGAAGGCACCAAACGAAGGGGCACTGACACCCCCATGCATCTTCTGGAAACACCCGCAGGTTCCACACACAGCTTGTCAACGGCCCTGAGACCCCCTGAACGACTCAAGAGGCAAGCAGAGTTCCGTTACTCAGACAAGACGAGGCCTGACTCTCCTGTCCCAACTCTGCAGGGACCCTGCGGTCGGAGTCAGAAATGGAGAGGAAGCCTGAGGTTCCTGCCTCCAATCGAGATGAGGCCCTCTTTCATTTCGTCAAACCTAGTGGAGTCCCGAGAGGCCCCTCTAACTCCTCAGTATCCCTCACCTCTCAGAGGCACCTGGGAAGTTCCCTAAGGTCCCCTGTAGAGGTCGATGGAAACGAGTGTTTCCCGCTCCAACCCAAGAAAGACCTTGAGAGTCCTTCTTAAATGCCTCTTGAGGCCCTAGTCCCTCCCATGACTCGAGAGCAATGACGCGATCTGCCTGGCCACACGCATGGAGTCAGGCTTCTCTGGCGCCACACGAGAGGCTCCCTGAACTCCCCATCATATCTCGTGAGAAACCCCACACTGGCGCCGCAGCTCGAGAAAACCCATGAGACGCCCCCGTCATCACGAGAGGAGGGCCATCTTTAACTGCATGGTATGCAGATCAAGCGTGAACCTTCTGTCCAAGCTACACAGGACGCTTGACTCTCTTTAGGCCACTCATTGGGCTCCAAGAGTTACGCGTCCTGACTCGAGAGGATAGTGGAGTCCTTTGCTTCCACTCGAGACGAGGTGTGACCCACCGGGTGAGACTGGAATGCGACCCCGATATCCCTGTCGCCCCTGGAGAGGAACATTACGTCCTGGACCCAAGCCTAGATGAGGACTCTTTGCCCTGAAGTGACTCGAGAGCAACCCCCAGCTCTCTCTGACAAGTTGAATGGAAGATTGGACTTCCTGGGCCAACACAAGAGGAAGCCTGAATTCCCCGTTGTAACTCGAGAATCCCGCCTCAACTCGAGAAAAACCACGTGTTTCCCTCGTCATCGCAATATGAGGCCCTTGCCCGCTACAGCATCTCCAGAGAATTCCCACGTTCCATCTTGAAGTGCGAAACTGTACTTGGCACCCTTGATGCGACCTCAAAAGTGCCGTGACATACCGGTCTCACTCGAGGGGACCACCGAGGTTCCCGGCACCACTTCATCTGAGCCCCTTCTCCCCTTCTGATCGCGAGCGGTGGGTCGATTCCCCTGCTTTGTCTGCAAGGGGTTCCCGACCTTCCCGGCGCACCTCAGGATGAGGCCGGTCTCCCGAGGAAATTCGAGACGTAGCCTCGTGGGTGCTACCACATGCTGAAAGACCCCAATTTTCCGGTACCCTCTTGAAAAGAACCCGATGCCCGGAAACCTCTTTGAAGGCAACCCTGTGGATGAAGGCACAACACGAAGGGGCACTGACACCCCCGTGCATCGTCCGGAAAAACCCGCAGGTTCCACACTCAGCTCAACAAGTGGCCTGTCACTCCGTGAACAACTCGAAAGGCAAGGGGAAATCCATTCTTCAACAGAAGACGAGGCGTGACTCTCTTGTCCATACTCTGCAGGTACCCTGCGACCCGAGTCAGATATGGAGAGGACCCCTGAGGTTCCTGCCTCCATTCGAGATGAGGCCCTTTTCGATTGCACCAAACCCAGTTGAGTAACGAAAGGCCCCTCCCAAATCCACAGTGTCCCTGACTTCTCAGAGGCACCCTTAGACCTTCCTGAGATCACCGGCACAAGTCGAGGGAACCAAGGGTTTCCTGCCCCAACCCGTAAAAGACCTCGAGAGTCCTTCTTCAACGCGTCTTGAGGTGCGATTCCCCTACCATGACTCGAGAGCAGTGACGCGCTCCCCCTAGCCACGCGCATAGAAACCTGACTTCCCTGGCGCCACAGGAGAGGCTCCCTGAGCTCCCCATTATACCTCGTGAGCAACACCACACTGGAGCCGCAGCTCGAGAATACCCACGAGACGCCCCAGTCCTCACGAGATGAGGGCCTTCTTTTGCTGTATGGCCTGGAGAGCAATCCTGAGTCCTCTCTCCAAACTCCACAGGAGGCTTGACTCATTTTAGGCCACACAGTGAGCTCCAAGATATACCCGTCGCGACTTGACAGGAGAGCGGTGTCCTTGGCTTCCCCTCGAGACGAGGCCTGACTCCCCGGGTGAGTCGAGAATGCAATGCTGAGATCGCTTTCGCCCCAGCAGAGGAACATTAGGTCCTGGACACAAGCCTAGACGAGGTCTATTTGGCCCTGCAGTGTCTCGAGAGGAATCCCCAGTTCTAACTCGCAATTCGAATGAAAACTGGACTTCCCTGGGCCAGTTGAAGAGGAAGCCTGAATTCCCGGTTGTAACTCGAGAATCCCGCCCCAACTCAAGAAAAACCACGTGGTTCCCCCGTCATCGAAAGATGAGGCCCTTGCCCGCTACAGCGTCTCAAGAGAAGTCCCACGTTCCGTATTGAAGAGCGTAAAGTTACTTGGAACCCTTGATGCAACCCCAAAAGTTCCCCGACATACCAGTCTCACTTGAGGAGAACACCGAGGTTCCCGGCACCACTTCATCTGAGACTCTTCTCCCCTCTTGATCGTGACAGGAGGTTCGATTCCCCTGCTTTGTCTGGAAGGCGTTCCCGACCTTCCTGGTGCACATCAAGATGAGGCCAGTCTCACGACGAAATTCGAGACATAGCCTCGTGGGTGGTGCGGCATGCCAAAAGACCCCGATTCCCTGGTCCGCTCTTGATAAGAACCCGATGGCAGAACCCAACTCGAAGGCAATCCTGGGGAACAAGGCACAACACGAAGGGGCAGTGACACCCCAGTGCATCATCCAGAAAAACCCGCAAGTTCCACATACAAATCGACAAGTGGCCTGTCACCCCATGAACAACGCGAGAGTCAAGCGGAGTTCCATTCCTCCACACAAGACGAGGCCTGACTCTCCTGTCCCAACTCTGCAGGGACTCTGCGATCCGAGTCAGATCCGGCGCATTCGAAGCCAGGAGAGGAACCCTGAGGTTCCTGCCTCAACTTGTCATGAGGCCCTCTTCCATTGCACCAAACCCAGTGGAGTTCCGAGAGGCCCCTCCCAACTCCACAGTGACCCTGACTTCTCAGAGGCATCCTGAGAAGCTTCCTGAGGTCACTGGCACAAGTTGATGGAACCCAGGGTTTCCTGCTGCAACCCAAGAAAGACCTCGAGAGTCCTTCTTTAACACGTCTTCAGGCCCAATTCCCCTACCATGACTCGAGAACAATGACGGGCTCCCTCTCACCACGTGCATAGAGACCTGACTGCCCTGGCACCACATGAGAGGCTCACTGAGCTCCCAGTCTTACTTCGTGAGAAACCCCACACTAGCGCCACAGCTCGAGAAAACCTACGAGACGCCCCAGTCATCGGGAGATGAGGGCCTTCATTTCCTGCATTGCCTGGAGAGCAATCCCGTGTCCTCCCTCCAAACACCAGAGGAGGTTTGACTCCCTTTAAGCCACTCAGTGGGCTCCAAGACATACCCGTCCGACTCGAGAGGAGAGCAGAGTCCTTTGCTTCCCCTCGAGACGAGGCCTGACTCCAGGGTGAGTCTGGAATGCAACCCCGAGATTCCTGTCGCCCCTTGACATGAACATTAGGTCCTGCACACAAGCCTTGTTGGGGTCTCTTTTGCCTTCAGTGACTACAGCGCACCTCCAGCTCTTCCTCGAATCTCGAATGGAAGATAAGACTTTTGTGGGCCAACACAAGAGGAAGCATGAATTCCCTGTGGTAACTCAAATATCCCACCGCAACTAGAGAAAAACCAAGTGGTTCCCCAGTCATTCCAAGATGAGGCCCTTGCCCGCTGGAGCACCCCAAGAGAAGTCCCACGTTCCAATTTGAAGAGCGAAACGGTACTTGGAACGCGTTATGCGACCCCAAAAGTTACCCGACATACCTGTCTCACTTGAGGGAAACACCGAGGTTCCCAGCAGCACTTCATCTGAGCCACTTCTCCCCTCCTGATCGCCACAGGAGGGTCGATTCCTCTCCTTTGTCTGGAAGGGTTTCATGACCTTCGCGGCACACCTCAGGATGAGGCCGGTTTCATGAGGAAATTCGAGACTAGCCACGTGGGTGGTGCCAAATGCTGAACGACCCCGATTTCCCAGTCCACTCTTCATAAGAACACGACGCCCGGACACCTCTTCGAAGGCAACCCTGTGGATGAAGACACAAAACGAAGGGTCACTGACACCCCCATGCATCGTCTGGAAAAACCTGCAGATTCCACACACAGTTTGACAAGGGGCCTGAAACCCCATGAACAACTCGAGAGGCAAGCGGAGTTCCATTCCTCAGAAAAGACATAGCCTGACTCTCCTGTCCCAAATCTGCAGGGACACTACGATCAGAGTCAGAATTGGAGAGGAAGCCTGAGGTTCCTGCCTCCACTCGAGATGAGGCCCTCTTCCATTGCGACAAACCCAGTGGAGTCCCGAGAGGCCCCGCCAAATCCACAGCGTCCCTCACCTCTCAGAGGCACCCTGGGAAGTTTCCTCAGGTCCCCGGCAGAATTCGGGGGAAACGAGGGTTTCCCGCTGCAACCCGAGAAAGACATCGAGAGACCTTCTTCAACGCGTCTTGAGGCCCTAGTCCCCTCTCATGACTCGAGAACAATGACGCGCTCCTTCTCGCCACATGCATGGAGACATGACTTCCCTGGAACCGCACGAGAGGCTCCCTGAGATCCTCGTCGTGCCTTGGGAGAAAACCCCCACGGGTGCCGCAGCTCGAGGAAACCCCTGAGATGCCCCCCTCCTCGCGAGGTGAGGGCCTTCTTTTCCTGCCTGGCCTGGAGAGTAATCACGAGTCCTCTCTCAAAAGTGAAGAGGAGGCTGGACTCCCTTGAGGCCACTCAGGGGGCACCAAGATATCCGCGTCGCGACTCGGGAGGAGAGCGGAGTCCTTTGCTTCCCCTCGAGGCGAGGCCTGACTCCCCGGGGGAGCATGGGATGCAACTCCGAGATCCTTGTCTTCCCTGGAGAGGAGCATTAGGTCCTGGACACAGGCCTAGATGAGGTCTCTTTGGCCCTGCAGTGACTAGAGCGCAACCCCCAGCTTTCGCTAGCCACTAGAATAGAAGATTGGGCTACCCAGGGCCGACACAAGAGGAAGCCTGTAATCCTCCGTCGTAACACGAGAATCCCGCCGCAACTCGAGAAAAACCACGTGGTTCCCACCTATTCGCAAGATGATGCCCTTGCCCGTGAAGGCGTCTGAAGGGAAGTCCCCTGTACCATCCTGAAGTGGGAAATGGGACCTGACAGCCTTCATGTGACACCAAAAGTTCCCCGACACGCCTGGTTCCCTCGAGGGGAACACCGAGGGTCTCGGCACCGCTTCATCTGAGCCCCTTCTCCCCTCCTGAGCGAGACAGGAGAGTCGATTCCCCTGCGTGGTCTGGAAGGGGTTCCCGGCCTTCCTGGCGCACCTCAGGAGGAGGCCGGTCTCAGGAGGACATTTGAAATGAGCCACGTGGGTGGTGCCACACGCCGAACGACTCCGATTCCCCGGTCCGCTCTTGAGAAGAACCCGATGACGTACCCCTCTTCGAAGGCAACCCTGTGGGTGAAGGCACAACACGAAGGGGCACTGCCACGCCCGGGCATTGTCCGCAAAGACCCGCGGGTTCCACACACAGCTAGACGAGGGGCCTGAGACCCCCTGAGCAACTCGAGAGGCCAGCGCGGTTCCCTTCCTCAGACAAGACGAGGCCTGACTCTCCTGTCCCAACTCTGTAGGGACCCTGCGGTCGGAGTCTGAAACGGAGAGGAAGCCTGAGGTTCCTGCCTCCCCTCGAGGTGAGGCCCTCTTCCGTTGCGCCAGACCCAGCGGAGTCCCGAGGGGCCCCGCCACCTCCACAGGATCCCTAGCATCTCAGAGGCACCCTGGCAAGTTCACTAAGGTCCCCAGCAGAAGGCGAGGGAAACGAGGGTTTCTCGCCGCCTCCTGAGAAAGACCTCGAGAGTCCTTCTTCAACGCGTCTCGAGGCCCTAGTCCCCTCCCGTGACTCGAGAGCCAGGAGACGCTCCCCCTCGCCATGCGCATGGAGACCTGACTTCCCTGGCGCCGCACGAGAGGCTCCCTGAGATCCTCGTCGTGCCTCGGGAGAAAACCCCCACGGGCGCCGCAGCTCGAGGAAACCCCGGAGACGCCCCCGTCCTCGCGAGCTGAGGGCCTTCTTTTCCTGCATGGCCTGGAGAGCAATCCCGGGTCCTCTCTCCAAACGGAAGAGGAGGCTGGACTCCCTTGAGGACGCTCAGGGGGCTCCAAGAGATCCGCGTCGCGACTCGAGAGGAGAGCGGAGTCCTTGGCTTCCCCTCGAGACGAGGCCTGACTCCGCGGGGGAGCCTGGAATGCAACCCCGAGATCCCTGCCTTCCCTGGAGAGGAATATTAGGTCCCGGACACACGCCTAGGTGAGGTCCCTTCGGCCCTGCAGTGACTCGAGCGCAACCCCCAGCTTTCCCTCGCAACACGAGGGGAAGATTGGGCTTCCCAGGGCCAACCCAAGGGGAAGGCTGAGATCCCCGTCGTAACTCGAGAATGCCGCCTCAACTCGAGAAAAACCACGTGGTTCCCACCTCTTGGCAAGATGAGGCCCTTGCCCGCGACGGCGTCTCAAGGGAAGTCCCCTGTTCCGTCCTGAAGGGCGAAACAGTCCCTGACAGCCTTCCTGCGACCCCCAAAAGTCCCCCGACACCACGGGGTCCCCCGAGGGGAACACCGATGGTCCCGGCACTGCTTCCTCTGAGCCACTTCTCCCCTCCTGATCGCGACAGGAAAGGCGGTTCCCCTGCGTGGCCTGGAAGGGGTTCCCGGCCTTCCCGGCGCACCTCAGGATGAGGCCGGTCTCACGAGGAAATTCGAGACGAGCCACGTGGGTGGGGCCACATGCCGAACGCCCCCGATTCCCCGGTCCGCTCTTGAGAAGGACCCGAGGCCCGGACCCCTCTTCGCAGGCAACCCTGTGGGTTAAGGCACAACACGAAGGGGCACTGCCACGCCCGGGCATCGTCCGCAAAGACCCGCGGGTTCCACACACAGCTCGACGAGGGGCCTGAGACCCCCTGAGCATCTCGAGAGGCCAGCGGGGTTCCCTTCCTCAGACAAGACGAGGCCTGACTCTCCTGTCCCAACTCTGCAGGGACCCTGCGGTCGGAGTCCGAAACGGAGAGGAAGCCTGAGGTTCCTTCCTCCCCTCGAGGTGAGGCCCTCTTCCGTTGCGCCAGACCCAGCGGAGTCCCGAGGGGCCCCGCCAACTCCACAGGATCCCTCGCCTTTAAGAGGCACCCTGGCAAGTTCCCTAAGGACCCCGGCAGAAGGCGAGGGAAACGAGGGTTTCCCGCCGCCCCTCGAGAAAGACCTCGAGAGTCCTTCTTCAACGCGTCTCGAGTCCCTAGTCCCCTCCCGTGACTCGAGAGCCAGGACGCGCTCCCCCTCGCCACGCGCATGGAGACCTGACTTCCCTGGCGCCGCACGAGAGGCTCCCTGAGATCCTCGTCGTGCCTCGGGAGAAAACCCCCACGGGCGCCGCAGCTCGAGGAGACCCCGGAGACGCCCCCGTCCTCGCGAGCTGAGGGCCTTCTTTTCCTGCATGGCCTGGAGAGCAATCCCGTGTCCTCTCTCCAAACGGAAGAGGAGGCTGGACTCCCTTGAGGCCGCTCAGGGGGCTCCAAGAGACCCGCGTCGCCACTCGAGAGGAGAGCGGAGTCCTTGGCTTCCCCTCGAGACGAGGCCTGACTCCCCGGGGGAGCCTGGAATGCAACCCCGAGATCCCTGCCTTCCCTGGAGAGGAATATTAGGTCCCGGACACACGCCTAGGTGAGGTCTCTTCGGCCCTGCAGTGACTCGAGCGCAACCCCCAGCTTTACCTCGCAACCCGAGGGGAAGATTGGGCTTCCCAGGGCCAACCCAAGTGGAAGGCTGAGATCCCCGTCGTAACTCGAGAATGCCGCCTCAACTCGAGAAAAACCACGTGGTTCCCACCTCTTGGCAAGATGAGGCCATTGCCCGCGACGGCGTCTCAAGGGAAGTCCCCGTTCCGCCCTGAAGGGCGAAACGGTCCCTGACAGCCTTCCTGCGACCCCCAAAAGTCCCTCGACACGCCGGGGTCCCCCGAGGGGAACACCGAGGGTCCCGGCAGCGCTTCCTCTGAGCCCCTTCTCCCCTCCTGATCGCGACAGGAGAGGCGATTCCCCTGCGTGGTCTGGAAGGGGTTCCCGGCCTTCCCGGCGCACCTCAGGATGAGGCCGGTCTCACGAGGAAATTCGAGACGAGCCACGTGGGTGGGGCCACATGCCGAACGCCCCCGATTCCCTGGTCCGCTCTTGAAACGGACCCGAGGCCCGGACCCCTCTTCGAAGGCAACCCTGTGGGTGAAGGCACAACACGAAGGGGCACTGCCATCCCCGGGCATCGTCCGCAAAGACCCGCGGGTTCCACACACAGCTCGACGAGGGGCCTGAGACCCCCTGAGCAACTCGAGAGGCCAGCGGGGTTCCCTTCCTCAGACAAGACGAGGCCTGACTCTCCTGTCCCAACTCTGCAGGGACCCTTCGGTCGGAGTCCGAAACGGAGAGGAAGCCTGAGGTTCCTGCCTCCCCTCGAGGTGAGGCCCTCTTCCGTTGCGCCAGACCCAGCGGAGTGCCGAGGGGCCCCGCCACCTCCACAGGATCCCTCGCCTCTCAGAGGCACCCTGGAAAGTTCCCTAAGGTCCCCGGCAGAAGGCGAGGGAAACGAGGGTTTCCCGCCGCCCCTCGAGAAAGACCTCGAGAGTCCTTCTTCAACGCGTCTCGAGGCCCTAGTCCCCTCCCGTGACTCGAGAGCCAGGACGCGCTCCCCCTCGCCACGCGCATGGAGACCTGACTTCCCTGGCGCCGCACGAGAGGCTCCCTGAGATCCTCGTCGTGCCTCGGGAGAAAACCCCCACGGGCGCCGCAGCTCGAGGAAACCCCGGAGACGCCCCCGTCCTCGCGAGCTGAGGGCCTTCTTTTCCTGCATGGCCTGGAGAGCAATCCCGGGTCCTCTCTCCAAACGGAAGAGGAGGCTGGACTCCTTTGAGGCCGCTCAGGGCGCTCCAAGAGACCCGCGTCGCGACTCGAGAGGAGAGCGGAGACCTTGGCTTCCCCTCGAGACGAGGCCTGACTCCCCGGGGGAGCCTGGAATGCAACACCGAGATCCCTGCCTTCCCTGGAGAGGATATTAGGTCCCGGACACACGCCTAGGTGAGGTCTCTTCGGCCCTGCAGTGACTCGAGCGCAACCCCCAGATTTCCCTCGCAGCCCGAGGGGAAGATTGGGCTTCCCAGGGCCAACCCAAGGGGAAGGCTGAGATCCCCGTCGTAACTCGAGAATGCCGCCGCAACTCGAGAAAAACCACGTGGTTCCCACCTCTTGGCAAATGAGGCCCTTGCCCGCGACGGTGTCTCAAAGGAAGTCCTCTGTTCCGCTCTGAAGGGCGAAACGGTCCCTGACAGCCTTCCTGCGACCCCCAAAAGTCCCCCGACACGCCTGGTTCCCCCGAGGGGAACACCGAGGGTCCCGGTACCGCTTCCTCTGAGCCCCTTCTCCCCTCCTGATCGCGACAGGAGAGGCGATTCCCCTGCGTGGTCTGGAAGGGGTTCCCGGCCTTCCCGGCGCACCTCAGGATGAGGCCGGTCTCACGAGGAAATTCGAGACGAGCCACGTGGGTGGGGCCACTTGCCGAACGCCCCCGATTCCCCCGTCCGCTCTTGAGAAGGACCCGAGGCCCCGACCCCTCTTCGAAGGCAACCCTGTGGGTGAAGGCACAACACGAAGGGGCACTGCCACCCCCGGGCATTGTCCGCAAAGACCCGCGGGTTCCACACACAGCTCGACGAGGGCCTGAGACCCCCTGAGCAACTCGAGAGGCCAGCGGGGTTCCCTTCCTCAGACATGACGAGGCCTGACTCTCCTGTCCCTACTCTGCAGGGACCCTGAAGTCGGAGTCCGAAACGGAGAGGAAGCCTGAGGTTCCTGCCTCCCCTCGAGGTGAGGCCCTCTTCCGTTGCGCCAGACCCAGCGGAGTCCCGAGGGGCCCCGCCACTTCCACAGGATCCCTCGCCTCTCAGAGGCACCCTGGCATGTTCCCTAAGGTCCCGGGAAGAAGGCGAGGGAAACGAGGGTTTCCCGCCGCCCCCCGAGAAAGACCTCGAGAGTCCTTTTTCAACGCGTCTCCAGGCCCTAGTCCCCTCCCGTGACTCGAGAGCCAGGACGCGCTCCCCCTCGCCACGCGCATGGAGACCTGACTTCCCTGGCGCCGCACGAGAGGCTCCCTGAGATCCTCGTCGTGCCTCGGGAGAAAACCCCCACGGGCGCCGCAGCTCGAGGAAACCCCTGAGACGCCCCCGTCCTCGCGAGCTTAGAGCCTTCTTTTCATGCATGGCCTGGAGAGCAATCCCGGGTCCTCTCTCCAAACGGAAGAGGAGGCTGGACTCCCTTGAGGCCGCTCAGGGGGCTCCAAGAGAACCGCGTCGCCACTCGAGAGGAGAGCGGAGTCCTTGGCTTCCCCTCGAGACGAGGCCTGACTCCCTGGGGGAGCCTGGAATGCAACCCCGAGATCCCTGCCTTCCCTGGAGAGGAATATTAGGTCCCGGACACACGCCTAGGTGAGGTCTCTTCGGCCCTGCAGTGACTCGAGCGCAACCCCCAGCTTTAGCTCGCAACCAGGGGGAAGGATTGGGCTTCCCAGGGCCAATCCAAGGGGAAGGCTGAGATCCCCGTCGTAACTCGAGAATGCCGCCGCAACTCGCGAAAAACCACGTGGTTCCCACCTCTTGGCAAGATGAGGCCCTTGCCCGCGACGGCGTCTCAAGGGAAGTCCCCTGTTCGGCCCTGAAGGGCGAAACGGTCCCTGACAGCCTTCCTGCGACCCCCAAGAGTCCCCCGACACGCCGGGGTCCCCCGAGGGGAACACCGAGGGTCCCGGCAGCGCTTCCTCTGAGCCCCTTCTCCCCTCCTGATCGCGACAGGAGAGGCGATTCCCCTGCGTGGTCTGGAAGGGGTTCCCGGCCTTCCCGGCGCACCTCAGGATGAGGCCGGTCTCACGAGGAAATTCGAGACGAGCCACGTGGGTGGGGCCACATGCCGAAAGCCCCCGATTCCCCGGTCCGCACTTGAGAAGGACCCGAGGCCCGGACCCCTCTTCGAAGGCAACCCTGTGGGTGTAGGCACAACACGACGGGGCACTGCCACCCCCGTGCATCGTCCGCAAAGACCCGCGGGTTCCACACACAGCTCGACGAGGGGCCTGAGACCCCCTGAGCATCTCGAGAGGCCAGCGGGGTTCCCTTCCTCAGACAAGACGAGGCCTGACTCTCCTGTCCCAACTCTGCAGGGACCCTGCGGTCGCAGTCTGAAACGGAGAGGAAGCCTGAGGTTCCTGCCTCCCCTCGAGGTGAGGCCCTCTTCCGTTGCGCCAGACCCAGCGGAGTCCCGAGGGGCCCCGCCACCTCCAAAGGATCCCTCGCCTCTCAGAGGCACCCTGGCAAGTTCCCTAAGGTCCCCGGCAGAAGGCGAGGGACAGGAGGGTTTCCCGCCGCCCCCCGAGAAAGACCTCGAGAGTCCTTCTTCAACGCGTCTCGAGGCCCTAGTCCCCTCCCGTGACTCTAGAGCCAGGACGTGCTCCCCCTCGCCACGCGCATGGAGACCTGACTTCCCTGGCGCCGCACGAGAGGCTCCCTGAGATCCTCGTCGTGCCTCGGGAGAAAACTCCCAGGGGCGCCACAGCTCGAGGAAACCCCTGAGACGCCCCCGTCCTCGCGAGCTGAGGGCCTTCTTTTCCTGCATGGCCTGGAGAGCAATCCCGGGTCCTCTCTCCAAACGGAAGAGGAGGCTGGACTCCCTTGAGGCCGCTCAGGGGGCTCCAAGAGACCCGCGTCGCCACTCGAGAGGAGAGCGGAGTCCTTGGCTTCCCCTCGAGACGAGGCCTGACTCCCCGGGGGAGCCTGGAATGCAACCCCGAGATCCCTGCCTTCCCTGGAGAGGAATATTAGGTCCCGGACACACGCCTAGGTGAGGTCTCTTTGGCCCTGCAGTGACTCGAGCGCAACCCCCAGCTTTCCATCACAACCCGAGGGGAAGATTGGGCTTCCCAGGGCCAACCCAAGGGGAAGGCTGAGATCCCCGTCGTAACTCGAGAATGCCGCCGCAACCGAGACAAACCACGTGGTTCCCACCTCTTGGCAAGATGAGGCCCTTACCCGCGACGGCGTCTCAATGGAAGTGCCCTGTTCCGCCCTGAAGGGCGAAACGGTCCCTGACAGCCTTCCTGCGACCCCCAAAAGTGCCCCGACACGCCGGGGTCCCCCGAGGGGAACACCGAGGGTCCCGGCAGCGCTTCCTCTGAGCCCCTTCTCCCCTCCTGATCCGACAGGAGAGGCGATTCCCCTGCGTGGTCTGGAAGGGGTTCCCGGCCTTCCCGGCGCACCTCAGGATGAGGCCGGTCTCACGAGGAAATTCGAGACGAGCCACGTGGGTGGTGCCACATGCCGAACGCCCCCGATTCCCCGGACCGCCCTTGAGAAGGACCCGAGGCCCGGACCCCTCTTCGAAGGCAACCCTGTGGGTGAAGGCACAACACGAAGGGGCACTGCCACCCCCGGGCATCGTCCGCAAAGACCCGCGGGTTCCACACACAGCTCGACGAGGGGCCTGAGACCCCCTGAACAACTCGAGAGGCCAGAGGGGTTCCCTTCCTCAGACAAGACGAGGCCTGACTCTCCTGTCCCAACTCTGCAGGGACCCTGCGGTTCGAGTCCGAAACGGAGAGGAAGCCTGAGGTTCCTGCCTCCCCTCGAGGTGAGGCCCTCTTCCGTTGCGCCAGACCCAGTGGAGTCCCGAGGGGCCCCGCCACCTCCAAAGGATCCCTCGCCTCTCAGAGGCACCCTGGGAAGTTCCCTAAGGTCCCCGGCAGAAGGCGAGGGACACGAGGGTTTCCCGCCGCCCCCCGAGAAAGACATCGAGAGTCCTTCTTCAACGCGTCTCGAGGCCCTAGTCCCCTCCCGTGACTCGAGAGCCATGACGCGCTCCCCCTCGCCACGCGCATGGAGACCTGACTTCCCTGGCGCCGCACGAGAGGCTCCCTGAGATCCTCGTCGTGCCTCGGGAGAAAACCCCCACGGGCGCCGCAGCTCGAGGAAACCCCTGAGAAGCCTCCGTCCTCGCGAGCTGAGGGCCTTCTTTTCCTGCATGGCCTGGAGAGCAATCCCGTGTCCTCTCTCCAAACGGAAGAGGAGGCTGGACTCCCTTGAGGCGACTCAGTGGGCTCCAAGAGATCCGCGTCGGGGCTCTAGAGGAGAGCGCAGTCCTTTGCTTCCCCTCTAGGCGAGGCCTGACTCCCCGGGGGAGTCTGGAGTGCAATCCCGAGATCCTTGTCTTCCCTTGAGAGGACTATTAGGTCCTGGACACACGCCTAGATGAGGTCTCTTTGGCCTTGCAGTGGTTCGAGCACAACATCCAGCTTTCCCTCGCAACTCGAAGGGAAGTTTGGGCTTCCCAGGGCCAACACAAGAGGAAGCCTGAAATCCACGTCGTAACTCGAGAATCCCGCCGCAACTCGAGAAAAACCACGTGGTTCCATCGTCTTCGCAGCATGAGGCCCTTGCCCGCCACAGCGTCTCAAAAGAAGTCCCACGTTCCTACTGAAGTGCAAAACGGTACTTGGCACCCATGATGGCACCCCCAAAGTTCCCCAACTACAGGCCTCACTCGAGGGTAACACCCATGTTCCCCGCACCACATCATTTGAGCCCCTTCTCCCCTCCTGATTGCAACAGGAGTGTCTTTTCTCCTGCTTTGTGTGGAAGGGGTTACCGATCTTCCCAGCGCACATCAGGATGAGGCCTGTCTCACGAGGAAATTGGAGATGTAGCCTCGTGGGTGGTGCCACATGCGGAAAGACCCCATTTCCCGGTCAGCTATTAATAAGAACCCGATGCCCGTACACGTCTTGGAATGCATCCCGTAGGATGAAGGCACAACAAGGAGGGACCCTGAACACCCGTGCATCTTTTGGAAAATTCTGCAGGTTCCACATACAGCTCGACAAGTGACCTGTTACCTCGTGAACAACTCGAGAGGCAAGCTAAGTTTCATTTCTCCACAGAATACGAGGCCTGACTCTCCTGTCCCAACTCTGCAGGAATCCTGAGATCGGAGTCTGAAATGGAGAGGAACCCTGAGGTTCCTTCCTCAACACGAGATGAGGCCCTCTTGTATTATACCACACCCAGTGGAGTCCCGAGAGGCCCCTCCCAACTCCACAGTATCAGTGTCTTCTCAGAGGCACCCTGAGCAACTCCCTGAGGTCACCGGCACAAGTCGAGGGAACACAGGGTATCCTGCCGCAACCCGAGAAAGACCTCAAGAGTCCTTCTTCAACGCGTCTTGAGGACGGATTCCCCTACCATGACTCGAGAGCAATGACACGCTCCCCCTCGCCATGCGCATGGACACCTGACTTCCCTGGCGCCACATGAGAGGCTCCCTGAGCTCCCCGTCATACCTCGTGAGAAACCCCACACTGGCGCCGCAGCTCAGGAAAACCCACCGTCATCGCGAGATTGGGGACTTCTTTTCCTGCCTGACCTGGAGAGCAATCCCTGGTCTTTTCTCCAAACTTCACAGGAGGCTTTACTCCCTTTAGGCCACTCAATGGGCTCCAAGAGATACCTGTCGCGACTTGAGAGGAGAGCAGAGTACTTTGTTTCCCCTCGAGAAGAGGCCTTACCTCGGGTGAGTCTGGAATGCAACCCCGAGATCCCTGTTGTCCCTGGAGAGGAACATTATGTCCTGGACAAAAGCCTAGATGAGGTCTATTTTGCCCTACAGTGACTCGAGAGCAACACCCATCTCTCCCTCGCAATTCGAATGGAAGATTGGTCTTCATTGGGCCAACACAAGAGGAAGTCTGAATTTCCCGTTGTAACTCGAGAATCCCACCGCAACTCTTAAAAACCACGTGGTTCCCCATTCATCGCAATATGAGGCCTTTGCCCGCTACAGAGTCTCAAGAGAAGTCCCATGTTTCGTCATAAAGTTCGAGATGCTACTTGGCACCCTTGATGCAACCCCAAAAGTTCCCCAATATACCGGTCTCACTCCAAGGGAACACCGAAGTTCCTGGCACCACATCATTTGAGCCCCTTCTCCGCTCCTGATCACGGCAGGAAGGTCGATCCCCCTGCTTTGTCTAGAAGGGGTTCCCGACCTTCATGGCGCACCTCAGGATGAGGCCAGTCTCACGAAGAAATTCGAGACGTAGCCTCGTGTTGGTGCCACGTGCCAAAAGACCCCGATTTCTCGGTCTTGCTCTTGATAAGAACCCGATGCCCGGACACCTCTTCTAAGGCAACCCTGTGGATGAAGGCACTACACGAGGGGGCACTGGCAACCCTGTTCATCGTCCGGAAAACCCCGCAGGATCCACATACAGCTCCACAACTGGCCTGTCACCCCTTAAACAATGAGAGAGGAAAGCGGAGTCCCCTTCCTCAGACAAGACGAGGCCTGAGTATCCAATCCCAACTCTGCAGGCACGCTTCGATCTGAGTCAGAAATGGAGAGGAAACCTGAGGTTCCTGCCTCAACCCGAGATGAGGCCCTCTTCCATTAAAACAAACCCAGTGGAGTCCCGAGAGACCCCTCCCATCTCCACAGTATCCCTGACTTCTCATAGGCATTCTGAGAAGCTCCTTGAGGCCACCGGCAAAAGTCGAGGGAAATAAGGGTTTCCTGCCACAACCGAAGAAAGACCTCGAGAGTCCTTCTTCAATGTGTCTTGAGGTCAGATTCCCCTACCATAGCTCGAGAGCAATGACACGCTCCCCCTCGCCATGCGCATGGACACCTGACTTCCCTGGGGCCACATGAGAGGCTCCCTGAGCTCCCCGTCATACCTCGTGAGAAACCCCACACTGGCGCCGCAGCTCGAGAAAACCCACAAGATCCCTCCGTCATCGCGAGATGAGGGCCATCTTTTCCTGCATGGCCTGGAGAGCAGTCCCAAGTCCTCTCTCCAAACTTCACAGGAGGCTTGACTCCCTTTAGGCCACAAAGTGGGCTCCAAGAGGTGCCCGTCGCGACTCGAAAGGAGAGAGGAGTCCTTTGCTTCCCTTTGACATGAGGCCTGACTCCCTGGGTGAGTCTGGAATGCAAACCTGAGATCCCTGTGGCCCTTGGAGAGGAACATTAGGTCCTGGACACAAGCCTAGATGAGGTCTCCTTTGCCCTGCAGTGACTCGAGCGCAACCCCCAGCTCTCCCTTGCAACTCGAATGGATGATTGGACTTCCCTGGCCCAACACAAGAGGAAGCCTGAAATCCCCGTCGTAACTCGAGAATCCCGCCGCAACTCGAGAAAAACCACGTGGCTCCCCCGTCATCGCAAGATGAGGCCCTTGGCCGCTACAGCGTATCAAGAGAAGTCCCACGTTCCATCCTGAAGTACAAAACGGTACTTGGCACCCTTGATGCGACCCCCAAAGTTCCCTGACATACCGGTCTCACTCGAGGGAAACACCAAAGTTCACGGCACCACTTCCTGTGAGCCCCTTCACCCCTCCTGATCGCGACAGAAGGGTCGATTCCCATGTTTTGTCTGCAAGGGGTTCCCGACGTTCCCCGCGAACCTCCGGATGAGGCCGGTCTCATGAGGAAATTCGAAAAGTAGCCTCATGGTTGGTGCCATATGCTGAAGGATCCCGAATTCCCGGTCCACTCTAGATAAGAACCTGACGCCCGGACATCTCCTCGAAGGCAACCCTGTGGATGAAGGCACAACACGAAGGGACACTGACATCCCCATGCATCGTCTGGAAAAACCCGCAGATTCCACTCACAGCTCCAAATGTGGACTGTCACCTCGTGAACAACTCGAGAGGCAAGTGAAGTTGCATTCCTTCACACAAGACGAGGCCTTACTCTCCTGTCCCAACTCTTCAGGGACCCTGCAATTGGAGTCAGAAATGGAGAGGAACCCTGAGGTTCCTGCCTCAACTAGAGAAGAGGCCCTCTTCCATTGAACCAAACTCAGTGGTGTCCCGAGAGGCCCCTCCCAACACCACAGTATCCCTGAATTCTCAGAGGCTCCGTGAGAAGCTACCTGAGGTCACTGGCACAAGTCGAGGGAACCCAGAGTTTCCTGAAGTAACCCGAGAAAGACTTGGAGAGTCCTTTTTCAACGTCTCTTGATGCCCGATTCCCCTACCATGACTCCAGAGCAAGGACGCGCTCCCCTCGCCACGAGCAGGAAAACTGACTTCCCTAGTACCACACAAGAGGCTCCCTGAGTACCCCATCGTACCTCGTGAGAAAACCCACACTGGCGCCGCAGTTCGAGAAAAACCACAAGATGCCCCCGTCAAGGAGAGATGGGGGCCTTCTTTTCCTGCCTGACCTGGAGAGCAATTCCTGGTCCTCTCTCCAAACTTCACAGGAGTATTGACTCCCTTTAGGCCACTCAGTTGGCTCCAAGAAATACCCGGTGCGACTCGAGAGGAGAGCGGAGTCCTTTGCTTCCCTGGAGACGAGGCCTGACTCCCCGGGTGAGTTTGGAATGCAACCCCGAGATCCATGTCACCCCTGGAGTGGAACATTATGTCCTAGACACAAGCCTAGATGAGGTCTATTTTGCCCTACAGTGACTCGAGCAACCTCCATCTCTCCCTCACAATTTGAATGGAAGATTGGTCTTCCCACAGTCAACACAAGAGGAAGTCTGAATTTCCCATCGTAATTCGAGAATTCAGCCTCAAGTCTTAAAAACCATGTGGTTCCCCCTTCATCGCAATATGAGGCCCTTGCGAGCTAGAGTCTCAAGAGAAGTCCCACGTTCCATCTTAAACTTCGAAATGCTACTTGGCACACTTGATGTGACCCCAAAGTTCCCCAACATACCGGTCTCACTCCAGGGGAACACCGAAATTCCCGGTGTCTCCAGGGAAGTCCCATGTTCCGCCCTGAAGGGCGACACGGTACTTGACACCCTTGATGCGACCGCAAAAGTTCCCCGATACGCTGGGTTCCCTCGAGGGGAACACCGAGGGTCCCGGCACCACTTCATCTGAGCCCCTTCTCCCCTCCTGATCGCGACAGGAGAGTCGATTCCCCTGCTTTGTCTGGAAGGGGTTCCCGGCCTTCCCGGCGCACCTCAGGATGAGGCCGGTCTCAGGAGGAAATTCGAGAGTAGCCACATGTGAGGTGCCACGTGCCGAACGACTCCGATTTTCCGGTCCGCTCTTGATAAGAACCCGATGCCCGGACACCTCTTCGAAGGCAACCCTGTGGGTGAAGGCACAACACGAAGGGGCACTGACACCCCCGTGCATCATCCGGAAAAACCCGCAGGGTCTACACACAGCTCGACAAGGGGCCTGAGACTCCCGGAACAACTCGAGAGGCAACCAGAATTCCATTCCTCAGACAAGACGAGGCATGACTCTCCTGTCCCAACACTGCAGGGACCGTGCAGTCGGAGTCCGAATCCAAGAGGAAGCCTGAGGTTCCTGCCTCCCCTCGAGATGAGGCCCTCTTCCATTGCGCCGAACCCAGCAGAGTCCCGAGAGGCCCTGCCAACTATACAGCATCCCTCACCTCTCAGAGGCACCGTGGGAAGTTCCCTAAGGTCCCCTGCAGAAGTCGAGGGAAACGAGGGTTTCCCGCCGCAACCCGAGAAAGACCTCGAGAGTCCTTCTTCAACGCCTCTTGAGGACCTAGCCGTTTCCCATGACTCGAGAGTGATGACCAGCTCCCCCTCGCCATGCACATGGAGACCTGACTTGCCTGGCGCCGCACGAGAGTCTCCCTGAGGTCCTCATCGTGCCTCGTGAGAAAACCCCCATGGGCGCAGCAGCCTGAGGAAACCCATGAGACGCCCCCGTCATCGCGAGATGAGGGCCTTCTTTTCTTGCCTGGCCTGGAGAGCAATCCCGAGTCCTCTCTCCAAACTGAAGAGGAGGCTCGACACCCTTGAGTCCACTCAGTGGGCTCCAAGAGATCCGTGTCGCGACTTGAGAGGAAAGCGGAGTCTTTGCTTCCCCTCCAGGCGAGTCCTGACCCCCCGGGGGAGTCTGGAATGGAAACCCGTGATCCCTGTCTTCCCTTGAGAGGAATATTAGGTCCTGGACACACGCCTCGATGACGTCTCTTTGGCCCTGTAGTGACTCGAGCAGAACCCCCAGCTTTCCATCGCAACTCGAATTGAAGATTGGGCTTCCCAGGGCCAACCCAAGAGGAAGCCTGAAATTCCTGTCGTTTTTGAGAATCCCAATGCAACTCGAGAAAAACGACGTGGTTCCAACGTCTTCACAGGATGAGGCCCTTGCCCGCTACAGCGTCTCCAGGGAAGTCCCATGTTCCGTCCTGAAGTGGGAAACGGTACTTGGCTCCCTTGATGCGACCCCTAAAGTTGCCTGAAACGCCGGGTTCCCTCGAGTGGAACACCGAGGGTCCCGGCCCCACTTCATCTGAGCCCCATCTCCCCTCCTGATCGCGACAGGAGAATCGATTCCCCTACTTTGTGTGGAAGGTGTTCCCGGCCTTCCCGGCGCACCTCAGGATGATGCTGGTCTCACGAGGAAATTCGAGATGAGCCACGTGGGTGGTGCCACATGCCGAATGACCCCGATTTCCCGGTCCGCTCTTGAAATGAACCCGATGCCCGGACACCTCTTTGAAGGAAACCCTGTGGGGGAAGGCACCAAACGAAGGGGCACTGACACCCCCATGCATCTTCTGGAAACACCCGCAGGTTCCACACACAGCTTGTCAACGGCCCTGAGACCCCCTGAACGACTCAAGAGGCAAGCAGAGTTCCGTTACTCAGACAAGACGAGGCCTGACTCTCCTGTCCCAACTCTGCAGGGACCCTGCGGTCGGAGTCAGAAATGGAGAGGAAGCCTGAGGTTCCTGCCTCCAATCGAGATGAGGCCCTCTTTCATTTCGTCAAACCTAGTGGAGTCCCGAGAGGCCCCTCTAACTCCTCAGTATCCCTCACCTCTCAGAGGCACCTGGGAAGTTCCCTAAGGTCCCCTGTAGAGGTCGATGGAAACGAGTGTTTCCCGCTCCAACCCAAGAAAGACCTCGAGAGTCCTTCTTAAATGCCTCTTGAGGCCCTAGTCCCTCCCATGACTCGAGAGCAATGACGCGATCTGCCTGGCCACACGCATGGAGTCAGGCTTCTCTGGCGCCGCACGAGAGGCTCCCTGAACTCCCCATCATATCTCGTGAGAAACCCCACACTGGCGCCGCAGCTCGAGAAAACCCATGAGACGCCCCCGTCATCACGAGAGGAGGGCCATCTTTAACTGCATGGTATGCAGATCAAGCGTGAACCTTCTGTCCAAGCTACACAGGACGCTTGACTCTCTTTAGGCCACTCATTGGGCTCCAAGAGTTACGCGTCCTGACTCGAGAGGATAGTGGAGTCCTTTGCTTCCACTCGAGACGAGGTGTGACCCACCGGGTGAGACTGGAATGCGACCCCGATATCCCTGTCGCCCCTGGAGAGGAACATTACGTCCTGGACCCAAGCCTAGATGAGGACTCTTTGCCCTGAAGTGACTCGAGAGCAACCCCCAGCTCTCTCTGACAAGTTGAATGGAAGATTGGACTTCCTGGGCCAACACAAGAGGAAGCCTGAATTCCCCGTTGTAACTCGAGAATCCCGCCTCAACTCGAGAAAAACCACGTGTTTCCCTCGTCATCGCAATATGAGGCCCTTGCCCGCTACAGCATCTCCAGAGAATTCCCACGTTCCATCTTGAAGTGCGAAACTGTACTTGGCACCCTTGATGCGACCTCAAAAGTGCCGTGACATACCGGTCTCACTCGAGGGGACCACCGAGGTTCCCGGCACCACTTCATCTGAGCCCCTTCTCCCCTTCTGATTGCGAGCGGTGGGTCGATTCCCCTGCTTTGTCTGCAAGGGGTTCCCGACCTTCCCGGCGCACCTCAGGATGAGGCCGGTCTCCCGAGGAAATTCGAGACGTAGCCTCGTGGGTGCTACCACATGCTGAAAGACCCCAATTTTCCGGTACGCTCTTGAAAAGAACCCGATGCCCGGAAACCTCTTTGAAGGCAACCCTGTGGATGAAGGCACAACACGAAGGGGCACTGACACCCCCGTGCATCGTCCGGAAAAACCCGCAGGTTCCACACTCAGCTCAACAAGTGGCCTGTCACTCCGTGAACAACTCGAAAGGCAAGGGGAAATCCATTCCTCCACGGAAGACGAGGCGTGACTCTCTTGTCCATACTCTGCAGGTACCCTGCGACCCGAGTCAGATATGGAGAGGACCCCTGAGGTTCCTGCCTCCATTCGAGATGAGGCCCTCTTCGATTGCACCAAACCCAGTTGAGTAACGAAAGGCCCCTCCCAAATCCACAGTGTCCCTGACTTCTCAGAGGCACCCTGAGAAGTTGCCTGAGGTCACCGACACAAATCAAGGGAACCCAGGGTTCCCTGCCGCAACCCGAGAAAGACCTCAAGAGTCCTTCTTCAATGTGTCTTGAGGCCCGATTCGCCTACTATGACTCGAGAGCAATCACGCACTCCCCTTCACCACACGCACGGAGACCTGACGTCCCTAGCACCACACGAGAGGCTCTCTGACCTCCCCGTTGTACCTCGTGAGAAATCTGATACTGGCGCCGCAGCTGGAGAAAACCCACGAGATGCCCCCATCATCGCGAGATGAGGGCCTTTTTTCCTGCATGGCCAGGAAAACAATCCCGAGTCATCTCCAAACTCCATAGGAGGCTTCACTCCCTTTACGCCACGCAGTGGGCTCCAAGAGATACCCGTCGCGACTCGACAGGAGAGCGGAGTCCTTTTTTTCCCCTCAAGACGAGGCCTGACTCTCCGGGTGAGTCGAGAATGCAACCCTGAGATCCCTGTTGGCCCAGTAGTGGAACACTAGGTCCTGGACACAAGCGTAGATGAGGTCTATTTTGCCCTGCAGTGACTGGAGAGCAATCCCCAGTTCTAACTTGCAACTCGAATGGAATACTGGATTTTCCTGGCGCCATACAAGACGCTCCCTGAGATCCCCGTGGTACTTCATGAGACACCCCACACTGGCGCCGCAGCTCGAGAAAACCCACGAGATGCCACCGTCATCTCGAGATGAGGGCTTTCTTTTCCTGCATGGCCTGGAGTCCAATCCCGAGTCCTCTCTCCAAACTCCACAGGAGGCTTGACTCCCTTTAGTACACACAGTGGGCTCCAAGAGATACCCATCGCGACTCGAGATGAGAGCGGAATTCTTTACTTACCCTCGAGGTGAGAACTGACTCCCCGGATGAGTCTGGAATGCAAACCCGAGATCCCTGTCGCCCCTGGAGAGCAACGTTAGATCCTGGACACAAGCCTAGATTAGGTCTCTTTTGCCCTGCAGTGACTCTAGCGCAATCCCCAGCTCCCCCTCGCAACCCGAATGGAAGATTGGATTTCAAGGCCAACAAGAGGAAGCCTAAATTCCCGGTCATAACTCGAGAATCCCGCCGCAACTCGAGCAAAACCACGTGGTTCTCCCGTCATCGCAAGATGAGGCCCTTGCCCGCTACAGCGTTTCAAAAGATGTCCCAGGTTCCGTCTTGAAATGCGAAACGGTACTTGGCACCCTTGATGCGACCCCAAAAGTCCCCCAACACGCCGGTCTCACTCAAGGGGAACACCGAGGTTCCCGGCACCACTTCATTTAAGCCCCTTCTCCCCTCCTGATCGTGACCCGTGGGTCGATTCCCCTGCTTTGTCTGCAAGGGGGCCCGACCTTCCCTGCACAACTCAGGATGAGGCCGGTCTCATGGGGAAATTCGATACGTAGCTTTGTGGGTGGTGCCACTTGCTGAAAGACTCCAATTTCCCGGTCCGCTCTTGATAAGAATCCGATGCTCGGACACCTCTTGGAAGGCAGCCTTGAGTATGAAGGTACAACACGAAGGGGCACTAACACACCTGTGCATCATCCGGAAAAACGGGCAGGTTACACACACAGCTCGACAAGTGGCCTGTCACCTCGAGAACAACTCGAGAGGCAAGAGGAGTCCCATCCTCCAGAAAAGACGAGGCCTGACTCTCCTGTACCAACATGCAGGGACCTTGCGATCTGAGTCAGAAATGGAGAGGAACACTGAGATTCCTGCTTCAACTCGAGATGAGTCCCTCTTACATTCCACCAAATGCAGAGGAGTCTCAAGAGGCCCCTCCAAACTGCACAGTATCCCTGACTTCTCAGAGGCACTCTGAGAAGCTCCCTGAGGTCGCAGGCACAAGTCAAGGGAACCCTGGGTTTTAGGCAGTGATCCGAGAAAGACCTCGAGAGTCCTTCTTCAACCCGTCTTGAGGCCCGATTACCCTACCATGACTCGAGAGCAATGACGAGCTCCCCCTAGCCATCTCATGGGGACCTGACTTCCCTGGCGCCACACGAGAGGCTCCCTGAGCTCCCTCTCGTACCTCGTCAGAAACCCGGCACTAGCGCAGCAGTCTAGAAAACCCACGAGACGCCGCCATCATCGCGAGATGAGGGCCTTCTTTTCCTGCATGGCCTGGAGAGGAATCCCGAGTCCTCTATCCAAACAGCACAAGAGGCTTGACTCCCTTTAGGGCACACAGTGGGCTCCAAGAGATACCCATCGCGACTCAAAAGGACAGTGGAGTTCTTTGCTTCCCCTCGAGACGAGGCCTGATTCCCCGGGTGAGTCTGGTATGCAACCCCAAGATCCCTGTCTCCCCTAGCGACGAGCATTAAGTCCTGGACACAAGCCTAGATGAGGTCTATTTTGCCCTGCAGTGACTCGAGAGCAATCCCCAGCTCTCCCTTTAAACTCGAATGGAAGATAGGACTTCCCTGGCCCAACACATGAGGAAGACTGTATTCCCCGTCGAAACTCGAGAATCCCGCCACAACTCGAGAAATGCCACGTGGTTCCCCCGTCATCCCAAGATGAGGCCCTTGCCCCCTAAAGCGTCTCAAGAGAAGTCCCACGTTCCGTCTTGAAGTGCGAAACGGTATTGGCACCCTTGATGTGCCCTCAAATGTTCCTCGACACACCAGTCTGACTCGAGGAGAACACAGAGGTTCCCGGCACCACTACATCTGGGCCCCTTCTCCCCTCCTGATCGCGACAGGAGGGTCGATTCCCCTGTTTTGTCTTGAAGGGGTTCCCACCTTTCCCGGTGCATCTCAGGATGAGGCCGGTCTCACGAGGATATTCGAGACATAGCCACGTGGATGGTGACACATGCCGAAAGACCCCGATTTCCCGGTCCGCTCTTGATAAGATCCTGATGCCCGGACACCTCTTTGAAGATAACCCTTTTGATGAAGGCACAACACTTAGGGGCACTGACACCCCTGGGTATCGTCCGGAGAAACCCGCAGGTACCACACACAGCTCGAGAAGTGACCTGTCACCCCGTGAACAACTGGAGAGGCAAGCAGAGTTCCATTCCTCCACACAAGACGAGGCCTGACTCTCCTGTTCGAACTCTGCAGCGAAACTGCGATCCGAGTCAGATCTGGCCCAGGGGAAGTCAGGAGAGGAAACATGAGTTTCCTGCCTCCACTCGAGATGAGGCCCTCTTCCATTGCACCAAAACCAGTGGAGTCCCGAGAGACCCCTCCCAACTGCACAGTATCCCTGACTTCTCAGAGGCACCCTTAGACCTTCCTGAGATCACCGGCACAAGTCGAGGGAACCAAGGGTTTCCTGCCCCAACCCGTAAAAGACCTCGAGAGTCCTTCTTCAACGCGTCTTGAGGTGCGATTCCCCTACCATGACTCGAGAGCAATGACGCGCTCCCCCTAGCCACGCGCATAGAAACCTGACTTCCCTGGCGCCACAGGAGAGGCTCCCTGAGCTCCCCATTATACCTCGTGAGCAACACCACACTGGAGCCGCAGCTCGAGAATACCCACGAGACGCCCCAGTCCTCACGAGATGAGGGCCTTCTTTTGCTGTATGGCCTGGAGAGCAATCCTGAGTCCTCTCTCCAAACTCCACAGGAGGCTTGACTCATTTTAGGCCACACAGTGAGCTCCAAGATATACCCGTCGCGACTTGACAGGAGAGCGGTGTCCTTGGCTTCCCCTCGAGACGAGGCCTGACTCCCCGGGTGAGTCGAGAATGCAATGCTGAGATCGCTTTCGCCCCAGCAGAGGAACATTAGGTCCTGGACACAAGCCTAGATGAGGTCTATTTGGCCCTGCAGTGTCTCGAGAGCAATCCCCATTCTAACTCACAATTCGAATGAAAACTGGACTTCTCTGGGCCAGTTTAAGAGGAAGCCTGAATTCCCGGTTGTAACTCGAGAATCCCGCCCCAACTCAAGAAAAACCACGTGGTTCCCCCGTCATCGAAAGATGAGGCCCTTGCTCGCTACAGCGTCTCAAGAGAAGTCCCACGTTCCGTATTGAAGAGCGAAAAGTTACTTGGAACCCTTGATGCGACCCCAAAAGTTCCCCGACATACCAGTCTCACTTGAGGAGAACACCGAGGTTCCCGGCACCACTTCATCTGAGACTCTTCTCCCCTCTTGATCGTGACAGGAGGTTCGATTCCCCTGCTTTGTCTGGAAGGCGTTCCCGACCTTCCTGGTGCACATCAAGATGAGGCCAGTCTCACGACGAAATTCGAGACATAGCCTCGTGGGTGGTGCGGCATGCCAAAAGACCCCGATTCCCTGGTCCGCTCTTGATAAGAACCCGATGGCAGAACCCAACTCGAAGGCAATCCTGGGGAACAAGGCACAACACGAAGGGGCAGTGACACCCCAGTGCATCGTCCAGAAAAACCCGCAAGTTCCACATACAAATCGACAAGTGGCCTGTCACCCCATGAACAACGCGAGAGTCAAGCGGAGTTCCATTCCTCCACACAAGACGAGGCCTGACTCTCCTGTCCCAACTCTGCAGGGACTCTGCGATCCGAGTCAGATCCGGCGCATTCGAAGCCAGGAGAGGAACCCTGTGGTTCCTGCCTCAACTTGTCATGAGGCCCTCTTCCATTGCACCAAACCCAGTGGAGTTCCGAGAGGCCCCTCCCAACTCCACAGTGACCCTGACTTCTCAGAGGCACGCTGAGAAGCTTCCTGAGGTCACTGGCACAAGTCGATGGAACCCAGGGTTTCCCGCCGCCCCCCGAGAAAGACCTCGAGAGTCCTTTTTCAACGCGTCTCCAGGCCCTAGTCCCCTCCCGTGACTCGAGAGCCATGATGCGCTCCCCCTCGCCATGCGCATGGAGATCTGACTTCCCTGGCGCCGCACGGGAGGCTCCCTGAGATCCTCGTCGTGCCTCGGGAGAAAACCCCCACGGGCGCCGCAGCTCGAGGAAACCCCTGAGACGCCCCCGTCCTCGCGAGCTGAGGGCCTTCTGTTCCTGCATGGCCTGGAGAGCAATCCCGGGTCCTCTCTCCAAACGGAAGAGGAGGCTGGACTCCCTTGAGGCCGCTCAGGGGGCTCCAAGAGATCCGGGTCGCGACTCAAGGGGAGAGCGGAGTCCTTGGCTTCCCCTCGAGACGAGCCCTGACTCCCCGGGGTAACCTGGAATGCAACCCCGAGATCCCTGCCTTCCCTGGAGAGGAATATTAGGTCCCGGACACACGCCTAGATGAGGTGTCTTGGGCCCTGCAGTGACTCGAGCGCAACCCCCAGCTTTCCCTCTCAACTCGAGGGGAAGATTGGGCTTCGCAGGGCCAACCCAAGAGGAAGCCTGAGATCCCCGTCGTAACTCAAGAATCCGCCGCAACTCGAGAAAAACCACGTGGTTCCCACGTCTTCGCAAGATGACGCCCTTGCCCGCGACGGCGTATGAAGGGAAGTCCCCTGTTCCGCCCTGAAGGGCGAAACGGTCCCTGACAGCCTTCATGCGACCCCCAAAAGTTCCTCGACACGCCGGGTTCCCTCGAGGGTAACACCGAGGGTTCTGGCCCCACTTCATCTGAGCCCCTTCTCCCCTCCTGATGGCGACAGGAGAGTCCATCCCCCTGCGTTGTCTGGAAGGCTCCCCGGCCTTCCCGGCATACCTCAGGATGTAGCCGGCCTCACTAGGAAATTTGAGACTAGCCCCGTGGGTGGTCCCACATGCCGAAAGACCCCGATTTCCCTGTCCGCTCTTGAAAAGAACCCAAGGCCCGGACACCTCTTCGAAGGCAACCCAGTGGGTGAAGGCACAACACGAAGGGGCACTGTCACCGTCGTGCATCGTCCGGAAACACCCGCAGGTTCCACACACAGCTGAACAAGGGGTCTGAGACACCCTGAACACCTCGACAGGCAAGCGGAGTTCCCTTCCTCAGACAAGACGATTCCTGACTCTCCTGTCCCAACTCTGCAGGGACCCTGCGGTCGGAGTCCGAAACGGAGAGGAAGCCTGAGGTTCCTGCCTTCCCTGGAGATGAGGCCCTCTTCCATTGCGCCAAACCCAGCATAGTCCTGAGAGGCCCCTCCAACTCCACAGCATCCCTCATCTGTCAGAAGCACACTGGGAAGTTCCCTAAGGTCACCGGTAAACTTTTATTGCACAAGGTCCCCATGAAAAGGCCCACGCAGCAGGACAGCCACAGATTCTGTCTGCCATTAAAGGGCAGTAAGGTGCCCTCCCCCCTTCTTTGCTGCCTCGGTCGCCACCAGGGTGCAATTCGCGTACCCTTCCCTTTCCCATCCTAGCAGGTGCTCCAGGGCCCGCTGGCCTACAAAGTGCCAGAAGCAGGGCTGGGCCAGCCGGCCAGAATTCAGGGTTCTGTCCCTTGGACTTCCAGCGGACACTAGGCTGCTTGGGAAAACCGCGCAGACTATGAGGTTTTTCAGCAGAGTGGTGGAGTGGTAAAGGCCTTGACCCCAAAGACGAGGCCTTCCTGCGACCGCCAGGTTGGGGAGCTCTGAGACTGTGCCAACACAGGGCGGAATACATGGTTCCCTGCTCCACGCAGTCCCCGTTCCCTTACCTGTGTTCCGCACCCCTCCGCTGTGGCCGATGGATGCCGATCCTTGGGGATCCAGGAGTTCACGAAATGGGCATTCCCAGCCGCAATGGCGACGCCCAACAGCACATCTGGAAAGCCCTCCCCCACCCCCGCCAGGAGCCGACCCCCGCTGCGAACGGACCCCCCACCCCGCCCCGCGCCGCCAGGTTTTGCCCCGGCCCTGCTGGGCTCCCGGCGGGTTCCCAGCCACATTGGCGACCCCCGGGAGCACAACAGGGACCGACCCCCCACCCACAGCGAGCGGAATCTCGACCTGTGCAGCCCAGGTTTACCCCACCCTGGCTGCGCTCCCGGCGTGTTTCCAGCCGCAGTGGCCATCTCCGAGAGCACAACTGGGAAGCCCTCCCCTACCCCCGCCAGGAGCCGACACCCGCCCTGTGCCGCCCGGGTTCGCCCCGCCCCTGCCGCGCTCCAGGGGCGCTGCCCACCTTCACCAGCGGCTCTCGGTGAGCCCCGTCCCCACGCCCGGTTCCAGGAGAGGCTCTCGGACCTCGCTGCTGCTGCCAGGTCAAACATGAGGACAATACATACACCCCACAGAGACAATCCAAGCTGTCTATGATTTAGGGATAAAACGAGGACTACAGAAAGGCAAGATGACCTGACCTAGGAGGGCCATGATATTCTATAGAACCAGACAAAGTTGGTTACCAAGGAAACTTTTTTCCTTGGAACCCGGAAAGCTGGTTCTTTGCATATGCAATGACCAACAATTAGCTTGTTACCCAAGCCTGCCTTACTGCCACCCCCATCCCCCCACTCCCCAGAAGACTGGCTCAAAGAAATATTTTAAATCTCAGGCGGAAACCTGGAAGATGTCTTGTCTGTCTGTTTGGATTAAGGTATGTGTCAGTGTGAGCCTTATGTTTTTTGATAATATTGCTCAAGTTCTGAGTTCTGATTTCAATGGTCTCAAGACAAGGCAGCCCTTCCAAATCAAACTGCTGGAAATACAAGAAAACATTGACATAAATGAATGTCAGAGTCCCGTGAACTGGGAACTAGTCAATATTAAATATCTAGTATTTTTGGTTTTGCTCCTCCATTATAGACATGTCTAAGAGTCAACAACATTAAGCACAACATGTTCATAGTGCCTAGGTTTCTTT
Source organism: Bubalus kerabau (assembly GCF_029407905.1). Classification (NCBI taxonomy): domain Eukaryota; kingdom Metazoa; phylum Chordata; class Mammalia; order Artiodactyla; family Bovidae; genus Bubalus; species Bubalus kerabau. The sequence continues at coordinate 2,303,002 of NW_026577892.1, read as the reverse complement.
TGAGGTAAAAATTGCTCTATTGTTATATCTGTCACAAGCTTGTCAGCAAGAAACTACCTGGAAACGACAACAACAAAAGTAAAAAATGTAAATGTGATATGAGCTTTTAGACAAACTCTTTACAATAATTATACTCTAAAATATCTGCCTCTCATAGTCTTGATTGAAGGCAGAGGAGAAGGGGATGACAGAGGATAAGATGGTTGGATGGCATCACTGACTCGATGGACATGAGTTTGAGCAAGCCCCTGGAGTTGGTGACGGACACGGAAGCCTAGCGTCCTTCAGGCCACGGGGTCCCAAAGAGTCAGACACGACTGAGCAACTGAACTGAACTGAACTAACAAACGTTTCTCCAGGTGTTTTGGTTACCCGAGTTTCTATCCTTGTGACGACAGTGTATTGAATAGCTAGGTCATTTCCAAATAAATGAAAGTTCTGAAACATTCACGACTTGAAAGGACCTCCCTTTTACACAGAAACAAAAGAGATTTTTGACTCTCCATGAATAGTGTCTGGCACCATCCTGACATGTTAAATGTAAGAAAGCAATTGTTTTGTTTTGTTTTGTTCTGTTCTTGGGGGTGGGGGGAGGGGGGCGGGCTATAGCCAATGCCAATATAAAAGTCAGTTCTTGGTTGCTGAAGGGAAATGTATGACTTGTTATATCAAGAAAGTATGTGGAATGCAATGGCACTTGAGGAAGGAAAACGAAGTAGTTCTGTCTTACAGGTGGCAGTTTCAGGATGGGAGAAGCAAAGGAATGGGTACAGAATGGGATAAGGAGGTTGTAGGGAAAGTGGACCCCCAGAAAAGAGTTCTGTGCCTAGCACAAGTTTTCTTGAGATGTCGAACTGCCTTTGCTAATGGAGTTTAAGTTTCTTTACCTCTTAAGTGATCTCTTCTAGGTTGACCTAGAACAGAAATCTTTGGTTAGCTTTGGCTAAGTGGAGAAGTAGTGTTTCACGGTGACATATGTGATCCTTCCTGACTGTTTGCAGCCCTTTTGATATCGATGCCTTGCTTCTGCTGCTGCTGCTGCTGCCGCCGCTGCTAAGTCGTTTCAGTCGTGTCCGACTCTGTGCGACCCCATAGACGGCAGCCCACCAGGCCCCGCAGTCCCTGGGGTTCTCTAGGCAAGAACACTGGAGTGGGTTGCCATTTCCTCCTCCCATGCATGAAAGTGAAAAGTGAACGTGAAGTCGCTCAGTGGTGTCCGACTCTTAACCACCCCATGGACTGCAGCCTACCAGGCTCCTCCATCCATGGGATTTTCCACGCAAGAGTACTGGAGTGGGGTGCCATTGCCTTCTCCCATATCTATGCACAAGCCTGCCTAAATAATTGACTTCTAGATAGCTTTGGGATGCCAATGACCATCCACCCTTACCAGGCAACAGAGAAGAGGAAAACACTTACCACAGGAGGTCCTGGTAAGGAACAAGGAACTAACAAGCTCCCGCCAACCAGGATTCTGCAGAGGTCAACAAGAGGTCAGTAAGAGATGGAAGACTGCAGTCCAGAGGTCCTAGCAACTTCCATCTTGCAGCAGAGACCCAGCATAGTCAAAACGAATTCAATGTTGCAAAAAATAAGTAAACAAATAAAGGACAGAAGTCCTTTGAACACATGACTGAGATTAGGGGTGAGGCAGTACATGTACGGTGCCCGGAAAATCTTAAAGTATGAGAAAGGAAAGAAATTAAAGACAACTATCAAGCTGTCCGAACTGATAAAAACGAAAGATTACACAGTTTTTTCTGTATATATTAGCAGATAATAATCTGAAAAGGAATTTAAAAAAATTCCCTTTCAATAATGTCAACATGAATACAACACTTTGCCATGGATGTAACGAGGATGACAAGACTGGCACACTGGAACTTATACACCCTGGCTGAAAACTATCCTGAATACATGGACAGGTATTCCATAACAATGGAAAGACTTAAGATGGCAATACCATGGAATGCATCTTCAATCTGAAATGAAGATTTGATATGATTTGATCGCTCAGAGCTTTTGTGTCATCAATTGTTATTAAAGTATAAATGAGATAGAGAAAGCTGCTGACTTAGACTTGAGGCGGGGTGTACGCCCTGCTGGTCTCTAGCCAGATATTCTACAGGCACTAGCAGTCAGCTAAGGAAAGAAAGGCACTGTCTCAGGGAATGGCACCAGGCCCCTCCCCCACGACATGCCTTGAGGTCACATTGGCAGCAGGTGAGTCATCCTGGGCCAAAAACTGATTGACATGAATCTTGAAGAAAGGCAGTATTCCAGGCAAATATATCATTTCCTTAACATAGATTAGGAGAACAAGGTACGAGGAAAACATACTGTTTTGTTCAAGTCGCTTCTGAGCCTATTGGGGGAACCGACCTGAAGCCAGAGTCCAGCAGATATACATAGGATATTTACATCGCTTAAGACAAACATTTCCTCAGGAACAAATGCATTGCTTAGCTCAAGGTTTGTCTGCGAAATTCTTACACATCAGGAGATGGCTCCGAGCTGGGTTTCTACACACAAGAACATGAATGCAAAGGACAAGCCTGCACAGCCCATCTGACCCCTCCCCCACAGCTAGCAGCATTTCCAAGTGACCTCCTAAGGCCTTCCCCAAAATACAGGGGCACCTCTGGGTTTCCTGTTTCAAGCTCTTCGAACACTTTTCTTAAAAAAAAAAAAATCCTGCACACTTCTTGATAGAATGCCACAGTGCAAGGAAAACAGGCCTTCAATACTTAAACCTCCCTGTGCCAAACACTTGGGGCTTGGTTTTGTTTTGTTTTGTTTTTTAATTACACCACCACATAATTTAAACTTTTTACAATTTCTAATTATTCAGTACCAAAACACCAAACTTTTATTGCACAAGGTCCCCATGAAAAGGCCCACGCATCAGGACAGCCACAGATTCTGCCATGAAAGGGCAGCAAGGTGCCCTCCCCACTTCTTTGCTGCCTGGGCGGTCACCAGGGTTTGAAATCCATGCACCCTACTAACTTTCTAGGGTGCAATTCGCGGACCCTTCCCTTTCTCATCCTAGCAGGTGCTCCAGGGCCCGCTGGCCTACAAAGTGCCAGAAGCAGGGCTGGGCCAGCCGGCCAGAGTTCAGGGTTCTGTCCCTTGGACTTCCAGGGGACACTAGGCTGCTTGGGAAAACCGTGCAGACTGAGATTTTTCAGCAAAGGGGTGGATCGGTAAAGGCCTTGACACCAAGGGCGAGGCCTTTCTGCAACCGCCAGGTTGGGGAGCTCCGAGAATGTGCCAACAGAGGGCGGAATACGTGGTTCCCTGCTCCAAGCAGTCCCAGTTCTCTGACCTGTGGCCCGCAGCCCTCCGCTGCACCCACTAGATGTGGATCCTTGGGGACACATTAGCATAGGAAATGGGCGTTCCTAGCCGCAGTGGCGACCCCAGAGAGCACAACTGGGACCGAACCCCCACCCACAGCCATCTAAATCTCGACCCGCGCAGCCCAGGGTTACCCCGCCCCTGCCGCACTCCCAGCGCGTTTCCAGCTGCAGTGGGGACCCCCGAGAGCACAACTGTTACCACCCCCCACCCCCTCCCGACCGGAACCCCGACCCGCGCCGCCTGGGATCGCCCCGCCCCTGGCGCGCTCCCGGCGCATTGCCCACTTCCACCAGGGGCTCCCGGTGAGCCCTGTCCCCACGCCCGGTTCCAGGAGAGGCTCTCGGACCTCGCTACTGCCGCCAGGTCAAACACGAGGACAATACATCCACCCCACAGAGACAATCCAAGCTGTCTATGATTTAGGGTTCAAACGAGGACTACAGAAAGGAAAGATGTCCTGACCTAGGAGGGCCATGAGAGTCTATAGATCCAAACAAAATTGGGTACCAAGGAAGCTTTTTTCCTTGGAACCCGGAAAGCTGGTTCTTTGCATATGCAATGACCAACAATTAGCTTGGTACCCAAGCCTGCCTCGCTGCCACCCCCACTCCCCCCCCCCACTCCCCAGGAAAACGGCTCAAAGAAATATTTTAAATCTCAGGCGGAAAACTGGAAGATGTCTTGTCTGTCTGTCTGGATTAAGGTATATGTCAGTGTGAGCCTTGTGTTTTTTGGTAATATTGCTCAAGTTCTGAGTTCTGATTTCAATGGTCTCAAGACAAGGCAGCCCTTCCAAATCAAACTGCTGGAAATACAAGAAAACATTGACCTAAATGAATGTCAGAGTCCCGTGAACTGGGAACTAGTCAATATTAAATATCTAGTATTTTTGGTTTTGCTCCTCCACTATAGACATGTCTAAGAGTCAACAACATTAAGCACAACATGTACATAGTGCCTAGGTTTCTTTTGAGGTAAAAATTGCTCTATTGTTATATGTGTCACAAGCTTGTCAGCAAGAAAGTACCTGGAAACAGCAACAACCAATGTAAAATATGTAAATGTGATATGAGCTTTTAGATAAACTCTTAACAATAATTATACTCTAAAATATCTGCCTCTCATAGTCTTGATTGAAGGCAGAGGAGAAGGGGATGACAGAGGATAAGATGGTTGGATGGCATCACTGACTCGATGGACATGAGTTTGAGCAAGCCCCTGGAGTTGGTGATGGACACGGAAGCCTGGCGTCCTGCAGGCCACGGGGTCCCAAAGAGTCAGACTCGACTGAGCAACTGAACTGAACTGAACTTACAATCGTTCCTCCAGGTGTTTTGGTTACCTGAGTTTCTATCCTGGTGCTAAACTAAGTGACGACAGTGTATTGAATAGCTAGGTCACTTCCAAATAAATGAAACTTCTGAAACATTCACGACTTGAAAGGACCTCCCTTTTACACAGAAACAAAAGAGATTTTTGACTCTGCATGAATAGTGACTGGCACCATCCGAACATATTAAATGTAAGAAAGCAATTTTTTTGTTTTGTTTTGTTTTGTTCTGTTCTTGCAGGAAGCGGGGTGGGCGCTATTATCACTGATAGGTATGCTCACCAATCTATCAAATGCCAATATAAGAGTCAGTTCTTGGTTGCTGAAGGGAAATGTATGACTTGTTATTACAAGAATGTATGGAATGCAATCACACTTTAAGAAGGAAAACGAAGTAGTTCTGTCTTACAGGTGGCATTTTCAGGACGGGAGAAGCAAAGGAATGGGTACAGAATGGGATAAGGAGGTTGTAGGGAAAGTAGGCCCCCAGAAAAGAGTTTTGTGCCTAGCACAAGTTTTCTTGAGATGTTGAACTGCCTTTGCTAATGGAGTTTAAGTTTCTTTACCTCTTAAGTGATCTCTTCTAGGTTGACCTAGAACAGAAATCTTTCGTTAGCTTTGGCTAAGAGGAGAAGTATTGTTTCACGATGACATATGTGATCCTACCTGACTGTTCTCATCCCCTTTGATATCTATGCACTGCTGCTGCTGCTGCTGCAGCTGCTAAGTGGTTCAGTTGAGGCCGACCCTGTGCCACGCCATAGATGGCAGCCCACCAGGCCCCGCAGTCTCTGGGGTTCTCTAGGCAAGAACACTGGAGTGGGTTGCCATTTCCTCCTCCTATGCATGAAAGTGAAAAGTGAAAATGAAGTCACTCAGTGGTGTCCGACTCTTAGCCACCCCATGGACTGCAGCCTACCAGGCTCCTCCATCCTTGGGATTTTCCAGGAGTGGGGTGCCATTGCCTTCTCCCATATCTGTGCACAAGCCTGCCTAAATAATTGACTTCTAGCCAACTTTGGGATGCCCATGACCACCCACCCTTACCAGGAAACAGAGAAGAGAAAAACACTTACCACAGGAGGTTCTGATAAGGAACAAGGAACTAACAAGCTCCCACCTACCAGGATTCTGCAGAGGTCAACAAGAGGTCAGCAAGAGATGAGAGACTGCAGTCCAGAGGTCCTAGCTACTTCCATCTAGCAACAAACACCCAGCATAGTCAAAACGATTTCAATGTTAAAGAATAAATAAATAAATAAATAAATAAATAAAAGGACAGAAGTTCTTTGAACACATGTCTGAATTTAGGGGTGAGGCATTACATATGTGTCCCAGGATAATCTTAAAGTGTCAGAAAGTAAAGAAATTAAAGACAACTATCAAGCTGTCCAAACTGATAAAAATGAATGATTACACAGTTTTATCTGTATACATTAGCAGATAATAATCTGAAAAGGAATTTTAAAAAATTCCCTTTCAATAATATCAACATGAATAAAACACTTTGCCATGGATGTAACGAGGATGACAAGACTGGCACACTGGAAATTATACACCCTGGCTGAAAACTATCCTGAATACATGGACAGATATTCCATAACGATGGAAAGACTTAAGATGGCAATACCATGGAATGCATCTTCAATCTGAAATGAAGATTTGATATGATTTGATCGCTCAGAGCTTTTGTGCCATCAACTGTTATTAAAGTATGAAAGAGATAGAGAAAGCTGCTGACTTAGACTCGAGGCGGGGTGGGGGGGGGTAGTAAGAGTACCTCCTGCTGGTCTTTAGCCAGATATTCTACAGGCACTAGCAGTCAGCTAAGGAAAGAAAGGAACTGTTTCAGGGAATGGCACCAGGCCCCTCCCCCACGACATGCATTGAGATAATATTGGCAGCAGGTGAGTCATCCCGGGCCAAAACTTGATTGACATGAATCTTGAAGAAAGGCAGTATTGCAGGCAAATATATCATTTCCTTAACATAGATAAGGAGAACAAGCTAGGAGGAAAACATGCTGTTTTGTTCAAATCGCTTCTGAGCCTTTTGGGGGAACCGACCTGAAGCCAGAGTCTAGCGGAAATACATAGGATATTTACATCGCTTAAGACAAACATTTTCTTAGGAAAAAATGCATTGCTTAGCTCAAGGTTTGTCTGCGAAATTCTTACACATCAGGAGATGGCTCCGAGCTGGGTTTCCACACACAAGAACATCCATGCAAAGGACAAGCCTGCACAGCCCATCTGCCCCTCTCCCGCACAGCCAGCAGCATTTCCAAGTGACCTCCTAAGGCCTTCCCCAAAATACAGGGGCACCTCTGGGTTTCCTGTTTCCCTCACTTCGAACACTTTTCTTAAAAAAAAAAAAAATCCTGCACACTTCTTGATAGAATGCCACAGTGCAAGGAATACAGTCCTTCAATATTTAAACCTCCATTTGCAAAACACTTGGAGCTTGGTTTTGTTTTGTTTTGTTTTTTAATTACACCACCACATAATTTAAAGCTTTTACACGTTCTAATTATTCAGTTCCAAAACACCAAACTTTTATTGCACAGTGTCCTCATGAAAAGACCCACGCAGCTGGACAACCACATATTCTGCCATGAAAGGGCAGCAAGGTGCCCTCCCCCCTTCTTTGCTGCCTGGGCGGCCACCAGGGTTTGAAATCCATGCACCCTACTAAGTTTCTAGGGTGCAATTCGTGGACCCTTCCCTTTCCCATCCCAGCAGGTGCTCAAGGGCCCGCTGGCTTACAAAGTGCCAGAAGCAGGGCTGGGCCAGCCGGCAAGAATTCAGTGTTCTGTCCCTTGGACTTCCAGCGGACACTAGGCTGCTTGGAAGAACCGCGCAGACTCTGAGATTTTTCAGCAGAGGGGTGGAGCGGTAAAGGCCTTGACCCCAAAGGCAAGGCCTTTCTGCGACCGCCAGTTTGGGGAGCTCCGAGAATGTGCCAACAGACGGCGGAATACTTGGTTCCCTGCTCCACGCAGTCCCAGTTCCCTTACCTGTGGTCCGCAGCCCTCCGCTGCACCCATGGGATGGCGATACTTGGGGACCCAGGAGCGGACGAAATGGGAGTTCCCAGCCACAGTTGCAACCCCCGAGAGCGCAACTGGGAACCCCTCCCCATCCCCCCCATGAGCCGACCCCCGCCCCGCGCCGCCAGGGTTAGCCCCGCCCCTGCCGCGCTCCAGGCGCGTTTTCAGCCTCAGTGTCCACCTCCGAGAGCACAACTGGGAAGCCCGCCCCCACCCCCGCCAGAAGCCGACTCCCGCCCCACGCCGCCCGCGTTTGCCCCGCCCCTGCACGGTCCAGGTACCTTCCCAGCTTCTAGCGTTCACGCCCGGGTAGGAGCAGGATGTAGGAGTATGGGAGATGTGTCTGGAGCCTGACAGCCTCAGCTCCGCTCTGGCCTGCCCTTTGGACCTAGGAGCCAGGCCAACTTGCAGAGGGCTTAGGGCCCCATTGTATGCAAACTACCAAGGCCTACCGCAAGGAGAGCTCTGTCCGAGGGAAGGGAAGCGCCCCAGGCTGCGTTCCCAAGCTGTTGCTTGGCAATGCAGACTCAGCGGTAAACGGAGGGAATCAGGGTCCTAGTGCCCCTGTCTTGGGGAGGAAGCTCCACAGCCAGAGTGTTCCTCCCTTTGTGCCCAGAAAGCGCCTGCCAGACTGGGCTTCCCCGGAGCTCTGTTGCAGAGCAGAGACGTGTGGATGTGTTTTGGGGCCTTGACATGTGCGTTTGGGCTCCCTAGCACAGCCCCAGCGTAGGGGAACCAGCCCCTGAGCAAAGAGCTCCAGGCAGTGCTTTGTGCCAGGCCTGGATGCCCAGTCCCAGCACGCGGGAGAGATGAGTTAGGCTGCCGGCGGGTCCTTGCAAGCCTGTATTGGAAAGGACCGAGTGAGCTTCCACACCGTCGGAGCTGCAGACCTGCGCCCAGGCGCGATAGGACAGAGCCCCTGTCGAGAGGCTGCTCTGCGTGGGCGAGCCTCGCCAAGACCTTCCCAGCTTCTAGCGTTTGCGCCTGCAAAGGAGCAGGCTGCGGGAGTGTGGGCGACATGACTGGCTCCTGACTGGCCTCAGCTCCGCTCTTGCCTTCCCTTTGGACCTAGGAGCCAGGCCTCCTTGCAGACGGCTTAGGGCACGGGGGTGTGCAAACTGCGAAAGCCTCCCGCAAGGAGACCTCTGTCTGAGGGAAGGGAAATGCCCCAGGTTGCATTCCCAAGCTGTTGCTTGGTAGCCCAGACTCAGCGCTGAACGGAGGGAATCAGGGTCCCAGTGCCCCTGTCGTAGGGAGGGAGCTCCACAGCCAGAGTGTTCCTCCGTTTGTGTTCAGAAACCGCCTTACAGACTGGGCTTCCCCGGAGCTCAGCTCCAGAGCAGAGTCATGTGCATGTGGTTTGGGGCCTTCCCCTGTGCCTTTGGGCTCCCTAGCACAGTCCCAGTGCAGGGGAACCAGCCCCTGAGCAGAGAGCTCCAGGCAGTGCTCTGTGCTCTGGATTGGAAGCCCACTCCCAGCACGCGGGAGAATAGAGTCAGGCCGCCGTCGGGTGCTTGCAAGCCTGTATTGGGAAGGACCGAATGAGCTTCCACTCCGGCGGAGCTCCAGATCTGCACCCAGGCGCGATATCGCAGAGCCCCGGCCTAGAGGCTGCTCTGCCTGGGCGAGCCTCGCCAAGCCCTTCCCAGCTTCTAGCTTTCGCGCAGGGGAAGGAACAGACTGCGGAAGTGGGGGAGACGTGACTGGCGGGCGCCTTACTGGCCTCAGCTCCGCTCTTCCTTTCCCTTTGCACCTATGATCCATGCCTCCTTGCAGAGGGCTTAGGGACCGAAGGAGAGCTCTGTCAGAGGGAAGGGAAGCGCCCCAGGCTGCATTCCCAAGCTGTTGTTTAGCCGCCCAGACTCAGCGCTGCACAGGGGTAATCAGGCTCTCTGTGCCCGCAGCTTCACACACAGGTGTGTCTCCGTAGGAATCAAGAAAGATCCTGACAGAGTGAGGTTCATTAGAGCTATACTAAAGAGCAAAGTCTTGTCCATGTGGTCTTGCCTTCCCCTGTGCCTTTGGGTCTCCAGGCTCGGCCCCAGCTCCATGGAAACAACCCCTGAGAAAATATCTTCAAGATCCACTTTTCCCAGTGTCTGGGAACCGGGGTTCGTAGGAGGAGAGAAAAGCACGCCTCCATCGGGAACGAAAAGGCAGTCCACCTGCCTGTGTTTTGAAGCCTCTATTTGGAAGGAATGGGTTAGCTTCTCCTAAAGGAGACCTCCAGATCTGCTCAGAAGTCGGTAATTCCAGAGGCAGGGTACTGGTTCCTGACTGCCCTTTGCTAGCCTTGCAAAGATATTCCTAGATTCTAGAGTTATTTTCCATGAAGGAGCAGGCTTTGGGAATGTGTCAGACGGGACTGGCTCCTTATTGACCTCAGCTCAGCTATTGCCTTTCCATTCAAACTAGGGCAAGGCCCTACTTTATGAAGGGTAAGGGTCTTCTTCTTTGCAAACTGCCAAGGGCTACAGCAATGAGACCTCTGTCAAGGTGAGGGAAGCCTAAGAGGATGGATTCTCAAGCAGGTGCTTTGCCACAAAGCATCAGCACCCCACGGAGAGAATCAAGCTCCCTGTGCACCAATGTTGGGAGTGTAGCTTCACACACAGAGTTGTCTCTATAGGAGCCAAGAATGTTCCTGAGAGATTAGGTTCACTAAACCTCTCTACAGAGCATAGACCTGTCCATGTGGTTTTGCCTTCCCCTGTGAGTTGGGTCCTCGAGGTCCGCCACACCTCCGGGGAAACTGTCCCTGAGAAAAGATCTCCAGGAACCGCTTCGCCAAGGCTGGGAAATGCTGTTCACATGAAGTAAGGCAAGCGAATCTCCTGCAGAGTAAAAGAGGCCTTACAGTCCCTGGAGGAGCAGGCTGCCAGAGTGTGTGAAACCTGACTGTTGCCTTACTGGCCTCAGCTCCGCCATTGCCTGTTCATCCGAGCTAGCACCCAGGCCTACTTGGAAAAGCGTTTGGGTGCAGATTTCTACAAAGTGCCAAGGGCTACAGCAGTGAGAATTCTCTCGGTGGTAAGGGAGAGCATTTTATGGATTCTCAAGCTGTTTTCTGAACGACAGCGTCAAAATGAACAGAGAGAATCAGGCTCTCTGTGCCCCTATGTTAGGTACGCAGCTTCACACACAGAGGTGTCTCTATAGGAGCCAAGAATGCTCCTGAGAGATGAGGTTCACTAGAGGTCTGCTACAGAGCATAGACCTGTCCATGTGGTCTTGCCTTCCCCTGTGCCTTTGGGCCCCGGGCTCGGCCCCAGCTCCGTGGAAACAACCCCTGAGAAAATATCTTCAAGATCCGCTTTTCCCAGAGGCTGGGAACTGGGGTTCATAGGAGGAGAGAAAAGCAAGCCTCCTTCGGGCACGAAAGGCAGCCAACCTGCCTGTGTTTTGAAGCCTCTATTTGGAAGGAATGGCTTAGCTTCTCCTAAAGGAGACCTCCAGATCTGCTCAGAAGTCGGTAATTCCAGAGGCAGGGTGCTGGTTCCTGACTGCCCTTTGCCAGCCTTGCAAAGACATTCCAAGATTCTAGAGTTATATTCCATGAAGGAGCAGGATTCGGGAATGTGTCAGAGGGGACTGGCTCCTTATTGGCCTCAGCTCAGCTATTGCCTTTCCATTCAAACTAGGACAAGGGCCTCCTTTATGAAGGGTAAGGGTCTTCTTCTTTGAAACTGCCAAGGGCTACAGCAATGAGACCTCTGTCAAGGCGAGGGAAGCCTATGAGGACGGATTCTCAAGCAGGTGCTTTACTACAAACATCAGCACCCCACGGAGAGAACCGAGATCCCTGTTCCCCAATGTTGGGAGTGTAGCTTTACACACAGAGTTGTCTCTATAGGAGCCAAGAATGTTCCTGAGAGATTAGGTTCACTAAACCTCTCCTACAGAGCATAGACCTGTCCATGTGGTTTTTCCTTCCCCTGTGAGTTGGGTCCCCGAGGTCCGCCACACCTCCGGGGAAACTGTCCCTGAGAAAAGATCTCCAGGAACCGCTTCGCTGAGGCTGGGAAACGCTGTTCACAGGAAGTAAGGCAAGCGAATCTCCTGCAGAGAAAAAGAGGCCTTACTGTCCCTGGAGGAGCAGGCTGCCAGAGTGTGTGAAACCTGACTGTTGCCTTGCTGGCCTCAGTTCCACCATTGCCTGTTCCTCCGAACTAGGACCCAGGCCTATTTGGCGAAGCGTTTGGCTGCGGATTTCTACAAAGTGCCAAGGGCAACAGCAGTGAGAATTCTCTCAGCGGTAAGGGAGAGCATTTTATGGATTCTCAAGCTGTTTTCTGAACGACTGCGTCAAAATGAACTGAGAGAATCAGGCTCTCTGTGCCCCTATGTTAGGTACGCAGCTTCACACACAGAAGTGTCTCTATAGGAGCCAAGAATGTTCCTGAGAGATGAGGTTCACTAGAAGTCTGCTACAGAGCATAGACCTGTCCATATGGTTTTGCCTTGCCCTGTGAGTTGGGTCCCCGAGGTCCGCCCCAGCTCAGGGGAAGGAGCCCCTGAGAAAAGATCTCCAGGGACCGCTATTCCCCCAGGCTGGCAAACGCAGTTCACCGGAGGTAACGCAAGCGAGCCTCCTGCAAGGCACAACAGGCCTTAGTGTCCCTGGACGATCAGGCTGCCAGAGTGTGTGAGACCTGACTGCTGCCTTACTGGCCTCAGCTCCGCCATTGCATGTTCCTCCGAACTAGGACCCAGGCCTACTAGGAGAAGGGTTTGGGTATGGATTTCTAAATACTGCCAAGGGGTATAGCAATGAGAACTGTGTCACGGGTAAGGAAGAGCATTGTATGGATTTTCAAGCTGTTGTTTGAACGACAGCTTCAAAGCTGCACAGAGAGAATCAGACTCTGTGTCTCCATGTTCGGTACACAGCTTCACAGACAGGGGTGTCTCCATAGGAAACAAGAACGTTCCTGACAGAGTGAGGTTCACTAGAGCTCTCCTAGAGAGCAAAGACTTGTCCATGTGGTTTTTCTTCCCCTGTGCGTTTGGGGCTCCAGGCTCGGCCCCAGCTCCGTGGAAACAACCCCTGAGAAAAGATCTTCAAGATCCGCTTTTCCCAGAGGCTGGGATGTGGGGTTCATAGGAGGCGGGAAAAGCAGGCCTCCTTCAGAGAGCAAGAGGCAGCCAAGCGGCCTGCGTTTGGAAGCCTCTATTTGGAAGAATGGGTTAGCTTCCCCTAAGGGAGACCTCCAGATCTGTTCAGAAGTCGGTAATTCCAGAGGCAGTGTGCAGGGTGCTGACTGCCCTTTGCCAGCCTTGCAAAGACATTCCTAGATTCTACAGTTATCTTCCTGAAGAAGCAGGCTTTGGGAATATGTCAGACTTGACTGGCGCCTTATTGGCCTCAGCTCAGCTATTGCCTTTCTATTCAAAGTAGGACAAGGCCCTACTTTATGAAGGGTAAGGGTCTTCTTCTTTCCAAACTGCCGAGGGCTACAGCAATGAGACCTCCGTAAATGCGAGGGAAGCATAAGCGGATGGATTATCAGGAAGGTTCTTTGCCACCAAGCATCAGCACCCCACGGAGGGAATCAGGCTCCCTTTGCCCCTATGTGGGGTGTGTAGATTCACACACAGTGGTGTCTCTACAGGAGCCAAGAATGTTCCTGAGAGATGAGGCTCACAAGAGCTCTCCTACAGAGTGCTCACCTGTACATGTGGTTTCGCCTTCCCCTGTGAGTTGGGTCCCCGAGGTCCACCCCAGCTCCGAGAAAACAGCCTCTGAGAAAAGATCTCCAGGAACCGCTTTTCGCCCAGGCTGGGAAAAGCTGTTCACAGGAAGTAAGGCAAGTGAGCCTCCTGCAGAGAAAAAGAAGCCTTACTGTCCCTGGAGCAGCAGGCTGCCAGAGTGTGTGAAAACTGACTGGTGCCATAATGGTCTTAGCTCCGCCATTGCTTGTTCCTCCGAACTGGGACTCAGGCCTACTTGGAGAAGGGTTTAGGTGCAGATTTCTACAAACTGCCAAGGGCTACTGCAATGAGAACTCTCTCAGAGGTAAGGGCGAGAATTGTATGGATTCTCAAGCTGTTTTCTGAACGACAGCATTAAACCTGCACAGAGAGAATCAGGCTCTCTGCCGCCATGTTGGGTACGCAGTTTCACACACAGAGGTGTCCGCATAGGAGCCAAGAACGTTCGTCAAAGACTGAGGTTCACTAGAGCTCTCTTAGAAAGCAAAGACTTGTTCATGTGGTTTTGCCTTCCCCTGTATGTGTGGGTCACTGGGCACAACCCCAGCTCCGTGGAAACAACCCCTGAGCAAAGATCTCCAAGAATCTGCTTTTCCCCCATGCTGGGAACCAGGGATCATAGGAGGCAGGAAAAGCAAGCCTCCTTCAGGCAAGAAGAGGCAGCCAACCGGCCTGTGTTTGGAAGCCTCTATTTGCAAGGAATGGGTTAGCTTCTCCAGAAGGAGACCTCCAGATCTGCTCAGAAGATAGATATTCCAGAGGCAGGGTCGAGGTTCCTGACTGCCCTTTGCCAGCCTTGCAAAGACATTCCTAGATTCTAGCAATATTTTCCATGAAGGAGCAGGCATCGGGAATATGTCAGAGTTGACAGGTGCCTTACTGGCCTCAGCTCAGCTATTGCCTTTCCTTTCAAACTAGGATCAGGGCCTACTTGGTGAAGGGTAAGGGGCTGCTTCTTTCCAAAGTGCCAAGAGACACAGCAATGAGACCTCTGTCAAGGCGAGGGAAGCGTAAGCAGATGGATTCTCAAACAGGTGCTTTGCCACAAAGCATCAGCACCCCACAGAGAGAATCAGGCTCCCTGTGCCCCTATGTTCGGTGTGTAGCTTTACACACAGAGGTGTCTCTGTACGAGCCAAGAATGTTCCTAAGAGATGAGACACACTAACGTCTCCTACAGAGCATAGACCTGTCCATGTGGTTTTTCCTTCCCCTGTGAGATGGGTCCCCGAGGTCCACCCCAGCTCTGGGGATAGAGCCCCTGAGAAAAGATCTCCAGGAACCGCTTTTTGCCCAGGCTGGGAAACGCAGTTCACAGGAGGCAAGGCAAGCGAGCCTCCCGCAGGGAAAAATAGGCCTTACTGTCCCTGGAGGAGCAGGCTGCCAGAGTGTGTGACACCTGACTGGTGCCTTGCTGACCTCAGCTCCGCCATTGCATGGCCATCCAAACCAGGACCCAGGCCTACTTGGAGAAGGGTTTGGGTGCGGATTTGTAAAAACTGCCAAGGGCTACTGCAATGAGAAGTCTCTCAGAGGTAAGGGAGAGCATTGTATGGATTCTCAAGCTGTTGTTTGAACGACAGCTTCAAAGCTGCAAAGAGAGAATCAGGCCCTGTGTGCCCCCTTGTTGGGTATGCAGCTCCACACACAGAGGTATCCCCGTAGAATCCAAGACTTTCCTCACATACTGAGGTTAACTAGAGTTCTCCTACAGAGCAAAGACTTGTCCATGTCGTTTTGCCTTCCTCTGTGCGTGTGGGTCTCCGGGCTCAGCTCCAACTCCGTTGAAATAGCCCCTGAAAAAAGATCTCCAAGAACCACTTTTCCCCCAGGCGGGAAGCGGAGTTCACAGGAAGCGGAACAAGCAAGCCTCCTTCGGGCAAGTAGAGGCAGCCAACTAGCCTGTGTTTGGAAGCCTCTCTTTGGAAGGAATGGTTAGCTTCTCCAAAAGAAGACCTCCAGATCTGCTCAGAAGACGGAAATTCCAGAGGCAGGGTCGAGGTTCCTGACTGTCCTTTGCCAGCCTTGCAAAGACATTTCTAGATTCTAGCGTTATTTTCCATGAAGGAGCAGGCTTCAGGAATATGTCAGACTTGACTGGCGCCTTACTGGCCTCAGCTCAGCTATCGCCTTTCCGTTCAAACTAGGACAAGGGCCTACTTGGTGAAGGGTAAGGGTCTGCTTCTTTCCAAACTGCCAAAGGCTACAGCAAAGAGACCTCTGTCAAAAGAGGGAAGTGGAAGCGGATGGATTCTCAAACAGGTGCTTTGCCACAAAGCATCTGCACCCCACGGAGAGAATCAGGCTGCATTTGCCCCTATGTTGGGTGTGTAGCTTCAAACACAGAGGTGTCTCTATAGGAGCCAAGAATGTTCCTGGGAGATGAGGTTCACTAGAGCTCTGCTATGGAGCATAGACCTGTCCATATGGTTTTGCCTTTCCCTGTGAGTTGGGTTCCCGATGTTCGCCCCAGCTCCGAGGAAGAAACCCCTGAGAAAACACCTCCAGGAACTGCTTTTCGTCCAGACTGGGAAACGCAGTTCACAGAAGGCAAGGCAAGCGAGCCTCCTGCAGAGAAAAAGAGGCCTTACTGCCCCTGGAGGAGCAGGCTGCCAGAGTGTGTGAGACCTGACTGGTGCCTTACTGGCCTCAGCTCCGCCATTGCATGTTCCTCCGAACTAGGACCCAGGACTACTTGGAGAAGGGTTTGGGTGCGGATTTCTAAAAACTGCCAAGGGCTACAGCAATGAGAACTCTGTCACGGGTAAGGAAGAGCACTGTATGGATTTTCAAGGTGTTTTTTGAACGACATCTTTAAAGCTACACAGAGAGAATCAGGCTCTCTGTGCCCCCATGTTGGGTACGCAGCTTCACACATAGGGGTGTCTCCATATGAATCAAGAATGTTCGTGACAGAGTGAAGTTCACTAGAGCTCTCCTAGAGAGCAAAGACTTGTCCATGTGGTTTTTCTTCGCCTGTGAGTTTGGGTCTCCAGGCTTAGCCCCAGCTCCGTGGAAACAACCCCTGAGAAAAGATCTTCAAGATCCGCTTTTCCCAGAGCCTGGGAAGCTGGGTTCATAGGAGGCAGGAAAAGCAAGCCTCCTTCGGGCACGAAGAGGCAGCCGACCGGCCTGTTTTTGGAAGTCTTAATATGGAAGGAATGAGTTAGATTCTCCTAAAGGAGACCTCCAGATCTGCTTAGAAATCGGTAATTCCAGAGGCAGGGTGCAGGCTCCTGACTGCCCTTTGCCAGCCTTGCAGAGACATTCCTAGATTCCAGCGTTATTTTCCATGAAGGAGCAGGCTTCGGGAATATGTCAGACTTGACTGGCGCCTTATTGGCCTCAGCTCAGCTCTTGCCTTTCCTTTCAAACTAGGACAAGGGCCCACTTTATGAAAGGTAAGGGTCCTCTTCTTTCCAAACTGCCAAGGGCTACAGCAATGAGACCTCTGTCAAGGCGAGGGAAGCGTAAGCTGATAGATTCTCAAGCAGGTGCTTTGCCACAAAGCATCAGCACCCCACGGAAAGAATCTGGCTCCCTTTGCCCCTACGTTGCGTGTGTAGCTACACACACAGAGGTGTCTCGATAGGAGCCAAAAATGTTCCTGAGAGAGGAGGTTCACTGTTGGGGGCCAGAGTGAGGCACTCCGCCCATGGCAAAGGTCATGAGGAAGGAGGCTCGACATACGCAAAGGCGGGATCGAGCCTCAGGAGTCCCCCTGGAAATCCTCGAGCATCTACCCCCATCACCAGAGCCTGCCTACCTTACTACTTTGTGCTCTCACCTACACCTCTGACTTTACGGGGGGCTGTCCCCCACCACCTCTTTCGGAGAAGGAGTTAACCTAGAGCTCCAGTTGATAAAAACCCCTGGGTGTGACAAGAGTGTTTTAACCTACAAACTCCTCTGAAGGTTCTCTAGCCTGCCTGACAGGCTTGTCCGGCCACATGTGATTGCTCACAGCCTCCCAACCATGAGAGGCACGAGATGCTTTAAACCTTCTAAAAACAGGTTCCTTAGAAAAGTTAGAAAAGTATTAGTATAAGTATAATGGGCTGATTAGAAATCATATTGGTGAAGGGTTTTTCATTTGTTGAGCTGATGTTTACTGCTAAGTCTCCACATCCCCTGCCCTTATACACATTAATGAATATATAGAAGAAATAAGTATTAACCTTTGATATAAATCACGTTAGACCTTAGGCTAAGTAAATTCTTTCCTTAACTAAAACCCACTACACCCTCACCCTATAGGAATGTAACTTTATTTGGGTGGCGTCTGTTTTAAGAATAATCACCCCTGGAGAAATAAGTGTCCTGGTTGACTGACCGCTGTCACAAGGAGAGGGTCGTAAATTGTCAGCAGGCCCCCCGGCCAGAAGATGATGTAACACCCCTAAGACCTCTGTATACTTTTGTATGAAGCACCTGACTTTGATAAAAGTCAGGACTGCTGACCCCACGTGACTTTTGCATAACATCTCAGTGTATAAAAGTAGACCATGGAAAATAAAGAATTGGGATCAGTTTCTCGAAATACTGGTCTCCCCATGTCTCTCTCTCTCTCTCACTCTGGTTGAGTCTCCATCTGGAGCGCGGAACCCACCAAGCTTACTAATTTTGCCTGGGCTTCTAAGATCCGACCGGGGAGGCCTCAGTGTCTCCTCTCCTTCGGGAGAACGGAAGGACGCCTGCGGCCTACGTAAGTGGTGCAAGCTTCTTGTCTTGAAGTTTTATTGGTCCCCCGCGTAAACCAAGCTACTCAGCCTCTTTTCTCCACTGAATTTTCCTACTGAGCTATCCTCATTTTATTACTCTTTATATCCTTAATTAACGTTAATTAAGCAGTTATTCCCTGACCCTCGCCTACGCAGTCTCTGCTTCAAATACCCTGGATCAGCTGGGGCTGGACCCCGGCAGTTCACTAGAGATCTACAGAGCATAGACCTGTCCATTTGGTTTTGCCTTCCCCTGTGAGTTGGGTCCCCGAGGTCCGCCCCAACTCCGGGGAAACAGCCCCTGAGAAAAGATCTCCAGGAACTGCTTTCTGCCCAGGCTGGGAAACGCTGTTCACAGGAAGTAAGTCAAGCGAGCCTCCTGAAGGGAAATAGAGGCCTTACTGTCCCTGGAGGAGCAGGCTGCCAGAGTGTGTGACACCTGACTGATGCCTTACTGGCCTCATCTCTGCTATTGCATGTTCATCTGAACTTGAACCCAGGCCTACTTGGAGAAGTGTTTGTGTGCCGATTTCCAGAAACTGCGAAGGGCTACAGCAATGATAACTCTCAGTGGTAAGGGAGAGCATTGTGTGGATTCTCAATTTGTTGTTTGAACGACAGCGTCAAAGCTGCACAGAGAGAATCAGGTCTCTGTGTCTCTATGTTGGCTATGCAGCTTCCCACACAGAGATGTCCCCATTGGAGCCAAGAACATTCCCCATAGAGTGAGGTTCACTAGAGCACTCCTAGAGAGCAAAGACTTATCCATGCGGTTTTCCCTTCCCCTGTGCATGTGGGTCTCCGGGATCGGCCCCTGCTCCGTGGAAACAGCCTCTGAGAAAAGATCTCCAAGAACCCCTTATCCCCCAGGCTGGGAAGCGGAGTTCGCAGGAGGTGGGATAAGCAAGCTTCCTTCGGCAAGAAGAGACAGCCAACCGGCCTGTGTTTGGAAGCCTATATTTGCAAGGAATGGGTTAGTTTCTCCTGACTGAAACCGCCAGATGTGCTGAGAAGATAGAAATTCCAGAGGCAGGGTCGAGGTTCCTGACTGCCCTGTGCCAGCCTTCAAAGACATTCCCAGATTCTAACGTTATTTTCCATGAAGGAGCAGGCATCGGGAATATGTCAGACTTGACTGGCGCCTTACTGGCCTCAGCTCAGCTACTGCCTTTCCATTCAAACAAGGACAAGGGCCTACTTGGTGAAGGGTAAGGGTCTGCTTCTTTCCAAACTGCCAAGGACTACAGCAATGAGACCTCTGTCAAGGTGAGGGAAGCCTATGCGGACGGATTCTTAGCAGGTGCTTTGCCACAAAGCATCAGCACCCACGGAGAGAATCAGACTCCCTTTGCCACTATGTTGGGTGTGTAGCTTCATGCACAGAGGTGTCTCTGTAGAAGCCAAGAATGTTCCTGAGAGATGAGGTTCACTAGAGCTCTCCTACAGAGCATAGACCTGTCCATGTGGTTTTGTCTTCCCCTGTGAGTTGGGCCCCCGAAGTCCGACCCAGCTCCAGGGAAACAGCCCCTGAGAAAAAATCTCCAGGAACAGCTTTGCGCCCAGGCTGGGAAATGCAGTTCACAGGAGGCAAGGCAAGCGAGCCTCCTGCAGGGAAAAAAGAGGCCTTACTGCTCCTGGACGATCAGGCTGCAAGAGTGTGTGAGACCTCACTTGTGCCTTACTGGCCTCAGCTCCGCCGTTGCCTGTTGTTCCGAGCTAGGACCCAGGCCTACATGGAGAAGGGTTAGGGTGCGGATTTCTACAAACTGTCAAGGACGACAGCAATGAGAATTCTCTTAGCAGTAAGGGAGAGCATTGTATGGATTCTCAAGCTGTTGTTTGAATGACAGCTTCAAAGCTACACAGAGAGAATCAGGCTCTCTGTTCCCCTATTTTGGCTGTGCAGCTTCACACACAGAATTTGACTCTGTTGGAGCCAGAAATATTCCTGAAAGACTTAGGCTCACCAAAGCTGTCCTCCAGAGCAAAGACATTGGATGTGGTTTTGCCTTCCCTTGTCAGTATGGGTCCCCTAGCTTGGCCCCAGCTCCGGGGATAC
This sequence comes from Bubalus kerabau, assembly GCF_029407905.1. NCBI lineage: Eukaryota > Metazoa > Chordata > Mammalia > Artiodactyla > Bovidae > Bubalus > Bubalus kerabau. Next base: position 2,282,768 of record NW_026577892.1, on the reverse strand, counting down.
AGCCTCTGAAAAAAATCTTCCAAGAAGCGATTTTCCTCCAGGCTGTGAAGCGGAATTCGCAGTTTGCAAGTTAAGGAAGCCTGCTTCGTGGAAGAGCAAGCAGCCAACTGGCCCTGTGTTAGGAAGCCTGTATTTGAAAGGAATGGGTTAGCTTCTACAGCGGGAGAACCTCAGATCTGCTCAGGGGACTGAAATACTAGAGTCAGGGTCGAGGTTCTCCCTTGTCCTTTGCGCACCTTGCAAAGACATTCCTAGCTTCTAGCGTTAGTGTCCCTGTAGTAGCAGGCTGCAGGAGCGTGTGATAAATGACTGCCGCGTTCCTGTCCTCATCTCCGCTATTAACTTTCTATTCGAACTAGAACCCAGGCCTACTTTGAGAGGGGTTAGGGTCCAGTGTTTCCAAACTGCCAAGGGCTACGGCAATGCGAGCTCTGTCAGAGGTAAGAAAAGAGCAATTGGTTGGATTCTTCAGCTGCTGCGTGGCTGCACAGCTTCCGCGCCGCATGGAGAGCATGAGGCTCCTTGTGGCCCTATTTTGGGTACGCAGCAACATGCACACAGAGTGTCTGTGTTCACTTATGCACAGGCTTATGTACACTAGAGCTCTCCTACAGAGCGAAGACCACTCAGTGGGCTCCAAGAGATACCTGTCGCGACTCGAGAAGAGAGTGGAGTCCTTTGCTTCCCCTCGAGATGAGGCCTGACTCCCCGGGTGAGTATGGAATGCAACCCCAAATCCCTGTCGCCTATGGAGAGGAACATTAAGTCCTGGATACAAGCCTAGATGAGGTCTAGTTTGCACTTCAGTGAATGGAGCCCAATCCACAGCTCTCCCTGGCAACTCAAATGGAAGATTAGACTTCCTGGGCCAACACAAGAGGAAGCCTGAATTCCCCGTCGTAACTCGAGAATCCCACCGCAACTCGCGAAAAACCACGTGCTTCCCTCGTCATCGCAAGATGAGGCCCTTTGTCCGCTACAGCATCTCAAGAGAAGTCCCACGTTCGATCCTGAAATGCGAAACGGTACTTGGCACCCTTGATGCGACCCCAAAAGTTCCGCGACATACCAGACTCACTCAAGGGGAACACCGAGGTTCCCGGCACCACTTCATCTGAGCCCCTTCTCCTCTCCTGATTGCGACAGGAGGGTCGACTCCCCTTCTCTGTCTGCAAGGGGTTCCCGACCTTCCGGGCGCACCTCAGGATGAGGCCGGTCTCATGAGGAAGTTCGAGACGTAGCCTCGTGGGTGGTGCCACATGCCGAAAGACCCCAATTTCACGGCCCACTCTTGAAAAGAACCCGATGCCAGCACACCTCTTTGAAGGAAAACCTGTGGATGAAGGCACAAGACGAAGGGGCACTGACACCCGCGTGCATCGTCCAGAAAAACCCGCAGGTCCCACAGACATTTCGACAAGTGGACTGTCACCCTGTAAACAACTCGAAAGGCAAACGAAGGTCCACTTCCTCAACAGAAGACTAGGTGTGACTCTCTTGAGCCTACTCTGCAGGGACCATGGGATCCAAGTCAGAAACGGAGAGGAAGCCTGAGGTTCCTGCGTCCACTCGAGATGAGGCCCTCTTCCATTGCACCACACCCAGTGGAGTCCCGAGAGGCCCCTACCAACTCCACAGTATCCCTGAGTTCTCACAGGCACAATGAGAAGCTCCCTGAGGTCACAGGCACAAGTTGAGGGAAGCCTGGGTTTTCTGCCGCGACTCGAGAAAGACCTCGAGAGTGCTTCAAAATGTGTTGAGTCGCGATTCCCCTACCATGACTCGAGAGCCGTGACACGCTCCCCCTCGCCACGCGCATGGAGACCTGACTTCCCTGGCGCTGCACGAGAGGCTCCCTGAGATCCTCGTCGTGCCTCGGGAGAAAACCCACACGGGCGCCGCAGCTCGAGGAAACCCATGAGACGCACCCGTCCTCGCGAGCTGAGCGCCTTCTTTTCGTGCATGGCCTGGAGAGCAATAACGGGTCCTCTCTCCAAACGGAAGAGGAGGCTTGACTCCCTTGAGGCCGCTCAGGGGGCACCAAGAGACCGCGTCGCGACTCGAGAGGAGAGCGGGGTCCTTGGCTTCCCCTCGAGACGAGGCCTGACTCCCCGGGGGAGCCTGGAATGCAACCCCGAGATCCCTGCCTTCCCTGCAGAGGAATATTAGGTCCCGGACACACGCCTAGGTGAGGTCTCTTGGTCCCTGCAGTGACTCGAGCGCAACCCCAGCTTTCCCTCGCAACTCGAGGGGAAGATTAGGCTTCCCAGGGCCAACCCAAGAGGAAGCCTGAGATCCCCTTCGGATCTCGAGAATCCCACCGCAACTCGAGAAACACCACGTTGTTCCCACCTCTTGGCAAGATGAGGCCCTTGCCCGCGACGGCGTCTCAAGGGAAGTCCCCTGTTCCGCCCTGAAGGGCGAAACGGTCCCTGACAGCCTTCCTGCGACCCCCAAAAGTTCCCCTACACGCTGGGTTCCCTCGAGGGCAACACCGAGGGTCCCGGCACTTCTTCATCTGAGCCCCTTCTCCCCTCCTGATCGCGACAGGAGATTCGATTCCCCTGCGTGGTCTGGAAGGGGTTCCCGGCCTTCCCGGCGCACCTCAGGAGGAGGCCGGTCTCACGAGGAAATACGAGACGAGCAACGTGGGTGGTGCCACATGCCGAACGCCCCCGATTCCGCAGTCCGCCCTTGAGAAGGACCCGAGGCCCGGACCCCTCTTCGAAGGCAACCCTGTGGGTGAAGGCACAACACGAAGGAGCACTGCCACCCCCGTGCATCGTCCGCAAAGACCCGCGGGTTCCACACACAGCTCGACGAGGAGCCTGAGACCCCCTTAACAACTCGAGAGGCAAGCGGGGTTCCCGTCCTCAGACAAGACGAGGCCTGACTCTCCTGTCCCAACTCTGCAGGGACCCTGCGGTCGGAGTCCAAAATGGAGAGGAAGCCTGAGGTTCCTGCCTCCCCTCGAGGTGAGGCCCTCTTCCGTTGCGCCAGACCCAGCGGAGTCCCGAGAGGCCCCGCCAACTCCACAGCATTCCTCGCCTCTCAGAGGCACCCTGGGAAGTTCCCTAAGGTCCCCAGCAGAAGGCGAGGGACACGAGGGTTTCCCGCCGCCCCCCGAGAAAGACCTCAAAAGTCCTTCTTCAACGCGTCTCGAGTCCCTGGTCCCTTCCCGTCACTCGAGAGGCAGGACGCGCTCCCCCTCGCCACGCGCATGGAGACCTGACTTCCCTGGCGCCGCACGAGAGGCTCCCTGAGATCCTCATCGTGCCTCGAGAGAAAACCCCCACGGGCGCCGCAGCTCGAGGAAACCCCTGAGACGGCCCCGTCCTCGCGAGCTGAGGGCCTTCTTTTCCTGCATGGCCTGGAGAGCAATCCCGGGTCATGTCTCCAAACTGAAGAGGAGGCTGGACTCCCTTGAGGCCGCTCAGGGGGCTCCCAGAGAGCCGCGTCGCGACTCGAGAGGAGGGCGGAGTCCTTGGCTTTCCCCCGAGACGAGGCCTGACTCCCCGGGGGAGCCTGGAATGCAACCCCAAGATCCCTGCCTTCCCTGGAGAGGAATATTAGGTCCCGGACACACGCCTAGGTGAGGTCTCTTGTGCCCTGCAGTGACTCGAGCGCAACCCCCAGCTTTCCCTCGCACTAGAGGGGAAGAATGGGCTTCCCAGGGGCAACCCAAAAGGAAGCCTGAGATCCCCGTCGTAACTCGAAAATCCCGCCGCAACTCGAGAAAAACCACGTGGTTCCAACGTCTTTGCAAGATGAGCCTCTTGCCCGCTATGGCGTCTCAAGGGAAGTCCCAGTTTCCGTCCTGAAGTGTGAAACAGTACCTGACACCTTTCTTGCGACCCCCAGAAATTCCCCGACACACCGGGTTCCCTCGAGGGAAACACCGAGGGTCCCGACACCACTTTATCTGAGCCCCTTCTCCCTTCCTGATCGCGACAGGAGTGTCGATTCCCCTGCGTGGTCTGGAAGGGATTCTCGGCCTTCCCGGCTTATTTCAGGATGAGGCCGTCCGCACGAGGAAATTCGAGGTGAGCCACGGGGGTGGTGCCACATGACGATCGACCTCGATTTCCTGGTCCACTCTTGAGAAGAACCCGTTGCACGGACACCTCTTCGAAGGCAACCCTGTGGGTGAAGGGACAACACGAAGGGGCACTGACACTCCCGTGCATCGTCCAGAAACACCCGTGGGTTCCACAAACAGCTCGAAGAGGGGCCTGAGACCCCCTGAGCAACTCGAGAGGCAAGTGGAGTTACCTTCCTCAGACAAGACGAGGCCTAACTCTCCGCTCCCAACTCTGCAGGGACCCTGAGGTCGGAGGGTCGGAGTCAGAAACAGAGAGGAAGCCTGAGGTTCCTGCCTGCCCTGGAGATGAGGCCCTCTTCCATTGCGCCAACCCCAGTGGAATCCCGAGAGGCCCCGCTAACTCCACAGCATCCCTCACCTCTCAGAAGCACCCTGGGAAGTTCCCTCAGGTCCCCGGCAGAAGTCGAGGGAAATGAGGGTTTCCCGCCGCCACTCGAGAAAGACCTCGAGAGTCCGTCTTCAACGCGTCTTGAGGACGGATTCCCCTACCATGACTCGAGAGCAATGACACGCTCCCCCTCGCCATGCGCATGGACACCTGACTTCCCTGGCGCCACATGAGACGCTCCATGAGCTCCCCGTCATACCTCGTGAGAAACCCCACACTGGCGCCGCAGCTCGGGAAAACCCACCGTCATCGCGAGATTGGGGACTTCTTTTCCTGCCTGACCTGGAGAGCAATCCCTGGTCTTTTCTCCAAACTTCACAGGAGGCTTTACTCCCTTTAGGCCACTCAATGGGCTCCAAGAGATACCTGTCGCGACTTGACAGGAGAGCAGAGTACTTTGTTTCCCCTCGAGACGAGGCCTTACATCGGGTGAGTCTGGAATGCAACCCCGAGATCCCTGTTGCCCCTGGAGAGGAACATTATGTCCTGGACACAAGCGTAGATGAGGTCTATTTTGCCCTACACTGACTCGAGAGCAACACCCATCTCTCCCTCGCAATTCGAATGGAAGATTGGTCTTCACTGGGCCAACACAAGAGGAAGTCTGAATTTCCCGTTGTAACTCGAGAATCCCGCCGCAACTCTTAAAAACCACGTGGTTCCCCATTCATCGCAATATGAGGCCTTTGCCCGCTACAGAATCTCAAGAGAAGTCCCATGTTTCGTCATAAAGTTCGAAATGCTACTTGGCACCCTTGAAGCGACCCCAAAAGTTCCCCAATATACCGGTCTCACTCCAAGGGAACACCGAAGTTCCTGGCACCACTTCATTTGAGCCCCTTTTCCCCTCCTGATCACGGCAGGAAGGTCGATCCCCCTGCTTTGTCTAGAAGGCGTTCCCGACATTCATGGCGCACCTCAGGATGAGGCCAGTCTCACGAAGAAATTCGAGACGTAGCCTCGTGTTGGTGCCACGTGCCAAAAGACCCCGATTTCTCGGTCTTGCTCTTGATAAGAACCCGATGCCCGGACACCTCTTCTAAGGCAACCCTGTGGATGAAGGCACTACACGAGGGGGCACTGGCAACCCTGTTCATCTTCCGGAAAACCCCGCAGGATCCACATACAGCTCCACAACTGGCCTATCACCCCTTAAACAATGAGAGAGGAAAGCGGAGTTCCCTTCCTCAGACAAGACGAGGCCTGAGTATCCAATCCCAACTCTGCAGGCACGCTTCGATCTGAGTCAGAAATGGAGAGGAAACCTGAGGTTCCTGCCTCAACCCGAGATGAGGCCCTCTTCCATTAAAACAAACCCAGTGGAGTCCCGAGAGACCCCTCCCATCTCCACAGTATCCCTGACTTCTCATAGGCATTCTGAGAAGCTCCTTGAGGCCACCAACAAAAGTCGAGGGAAATAAGAGTTTCCTGCCACAACCGAAGAAAGACCTCGAGAGTCCTTCTTCAATGCGTCTTGAGGTCAGATTCCCCTACCATAGCTCGAGAGCAATAATGCGCTCCCCCTCGCCATGCACATGGAGACCTGACTTCCCTGGCGCCACACGAGAGGCTCCCTGAGCTCCCCGTCGTACCTCGTGTGAAACCCCACACTGGCGCCGCAGCTCGAGAAAACCCACAAGATCCCTCCGTCATCGCGAGATGAGGGCCATCTTTTCCTGCATGGCCTGGAGAGCAGTCCCAAGTCCTCTCTCCAAATTTCACAGGAGGCTTGACTCCCTTTAGGCCACAAAGTGGGCTCCAAGAGGTGCCCGTCGCAACTCGAAAGGAGAGCGGAGTCCTTTGCTTCCTTTAGACATGAGGCCTGACTCCCTGGGTGAGTCTGGAATGCAAACCTGAGATCCCTGTGGCCCTTGGAGAGGAACATTAGGTCCTGGACACAAGCCTAGATGAGGTCTCCTTTGCCCTGCAGGGACTCGAGCGCAACCCCCAGCTCTCCCTCGCAACTCGAATGGATGATTGGACTTCCCTGGCCCAACACTAGAAAAAGCCTGAAATCCCCGTTGTAATTCGAGAATCCCGCCGCAACTCGAGACAAACCACGTGGCTCCCCCGTCATCGCAAGATGAGGCCCTTGGCCACTACAGCGTATCAAGAGAAGTCCCATGTTTCATCCTAAAGTACAAAACGGTACTTGGCACCATTGATGCGACCCCCAAAGTTCCCTGACATACCGGTCTCACTCGAGGGAAACACCAAAGTTCACGGCACCACTTCCTGTGAGCCCCTTCACCCCTCCTGATCGCGACAGAAGGGTCGATTCCCATGTTTTGTCTGCAAGGGGTTCCCGACGTTCCCCACGAACCTCCGGATGAGGCCGGTCTCATGAGGAAATTCGAAAAGTAGCCTCATGGTTCGTGCCATATGCTGAAAGATCCCGAATTCCCAGTCCACTCTAGATAAGAACCTGACGCCCAGACATCTCTTCGAAGGCAACCCTGTGGATGAAGGCACAACACGAAGGGACACTGACATCCCCATGCATCGTCTGGAAAAACCCGCAGATTCCACTCACAGCTCCAAATGTGGACTGTCACCTCGTGAACAACTCGAGAGGCAAGTGAAGTTGCATTCCTTCACACAAGACGAGGCCTTACTCTCCTGTCCCAACTCTTCAGGGACCCTGCAATTGGAGTCAGAAATGGAGAGGAACCCTGAGGTTCCTGCCTCAACTAGAGAAGAGGCCCTCTTCCATTGAACCAAACTCAGTGGTGTCCCGAGAGGCCCCTCCCAACACCACAGTATCCCTGAATTCTCAGAGGCTCCCTGAGAAGCTACCTGAGGTCACTGGCACAAGTCGAGGGAACCCAGAGTTTCCTGAAGTAACCCGAGAAAGACTTGGAGAGTCCTTTTTCAACGTCTCTTGATGCCCGATTCCCCTACCATGACTCCAGAGCAAGGACGCGCTCCCCTCGCCACAAGCAGGAAAACTGACTTCCCTAGTACCACACAAGAGGCTCCCTGAGTACCCCATCGTACCTCGTGAGAAAACCCAAAGTGGCGCCGCAGTTCGAGAAAAACCACAAGATGCCCCCGTCAAGGAGAGATGGGGGCCTTCTTTTCCTGCCTGACCTGGAGCGCAATTCCTGGTCCTCTCTCCAAACTTCACAGGAGGATTGACTCCCTTTAGGCCACTCAGTTGGCTCCAAGAAATACCCGGTGCGACTCGAGAGGAGAGCGGAGTCCTTTGCTTCCCTGGAGACGAGGCCTGACTCCTCGGGTGAGTTTGGAATGCAACCCCGAGATCCCTGTCACCCCTGGAGTGGAACATTTTGTCCTAGACACAAGACTAGATGAGGTCTATTTTGCCCTACAGTGACTCGAGAGCAACCTCCATCTCTCCCTCACAATTTGAATGGAAGATTGGTCTTCCCACGGTCAACACAATAGGACGTCTAAATTTCCCTTCGTAATTCGAGAATTCAGCCTCAAGTCTTAAAAACCATGTGGTTCCCCCTTCATCTCAATATGAGGCCCTTGCCAGCTAGAGTCTCAAGTGAAGTCCCACGTTCCATCTTAAAGTTCGAAATGCTACTTGGCACCCTTGATGCGACCCCAAAGTTCCCCAACATACCGGTCTCACTCCAGAGGAACACCGAAGTTCCCGGTGTCTCCAGGGAAGTCCCATGTTCCGTCGTTAAGTGCGAAACGGTACTTGACACCCTTGATGCGACCGCAAAAGTTCCCCGACACGCTGGGTTCCCTCGAGGGGAACACCGAGGGTCCCGGCACCACTTCATCTGAGCCCCTTCTCCCTTCCTGATCGCGACAGGAGAGTCGATTCCCCTGCGTGGTCTGGAAGGGGTTCCCGGCCTTCCTGGCGCACCTCAGGATGAGGCCAGTCTCAGGAGGAAATTTGAGACTAGCCACGTGTGAGGTGCCACGTGCCGAACGACCCCGATTTTCCGGTCCGCTCTTGATAAGAACCCGATGCCCGGACACCTCTTCGAAGGCAACCCTGTGGGTGAAGGCACAACACGAAGGGGCACTGACACCCCCGTGCATCATCCGGAAAAACCCACAGGGTCTACACACAGCTCGACAAGGGGCCTGAGACTCCTGGAACAACTCGAGAGGCAACCAGAATTCCATTCCTCAGACAAGACGAGGCATGACTCTCCTGTCCCAACACTGCAGGGACCGTGCAGTCGGAGTCCGAAACTGAGAGGAAGCCTGAGGTTCCTGCCTCCCCTCGAGATGAGGCCCTCTTCCATTGCGCCGAACCCAGCAGAGTCCCGAGAGGCCCTGCCAGCTACACAGCATCCCTCACCTCTCAGAGGCACCCTGGGAAGTTCCCGAAGGTCCCCTGCAGAAGTCGAGGGAAACGAGGGTTTCCGCCGCAACCCGAGAAAGACCTCGAGAGTCTTCTTCAACGCCTCTTGAGGACCTAGCCGCTTCCCATGACTCGAGAGTGATGACCAGCTCCCCCTCGCCATGCGCATGGAGACCTGACTTCCCTGGCGCCGCACGAGAGGCTCCCTGAGGTCCTCGTCGTGCCTCGTGAGAAAACCCCCATGGGCGCAGCAGCCTGAGGAAACCCATGAGACGCCCCCGTCATCGCGAGATGAGGGCCTTCTTTTCCTGCCTGGCCTGGAGAGCAATCCCGAGTCCTCTCTCCAAACTGAAGAGGAGGCTCGACACCCTTGAGTCCACTCAGTGGGCTCCAAGAGATCCGTGTCGCGACTTGAGAGGAAAGCGGAGTCCTTTGCTTCCCCTCCAGGCGAGTCCTGGCTCCCCGGGGGAGTCTGGAATGGAAACCCGGGATCCCTGTCTTCCCTTGAGAGGAATATTAGGTCCTGGACACACGCCTCGATGAGGTCTCTTTGGCCCTGTAGTGACTCGAGCAGAACCCCCAGCTTTCCATCGCAACTCGAATTGAAGATTGGGCTTCCCAGGGCCAACCCAAGAGGAAGCCTGAAATTCCTGTCGTTTTCGAGAATCCCGATGCAACTCAAGAAAAACGACGTGGTTCCAACGTCTTCACAGGATGAGGCCCTTGCCCGCTACAGCGTCTCCAGGGAAGTCCCATGTTCCGTCCTGAAGTGGGAAACGGTACTTGGCTCCCTTGATGCGACACCTAAAGTTCCCTGAAACGCCGGGTTCCCTCGAGTGGAACACCGAGGGTCCCGGCACCACTTCATCTGAGCCCCATCTCCCCTCCTGATCGCGACAGGAGAATCGATTCCCCTACTTTGTGTGGAAGGGGTTCCCGGCCTTCCCGGCGCACCTCAGGATGATGCTGGTCTCACGAGGAAATTCGAGATGAGCCACGTGGGTGGTGCCACATGCAGAATGACCCCGATTTCCCGGTCCGCTCTTGAAATGAACCCGATGCCCGGACACCTCTTTGAAGGCAACCCTGTGGGGGAAGGCACAAAACGAAGGGGCACTGACACCCCCATGCATCTTCTGGAAACACCCGCAGGTTCCACACACAGCTTGTCAAGGGCCCTGAGACCCCCTGAACGACTCGAGAGGCAAGCAGAGTTCCGTTACTCAGACAAGACGAGGCCTGACTCTCCTGTCCCAACTCTGCAGGGACCCTGCGGTCGGAGTCAGAAATGGAGAGAATGCCTGAGGTTCCTGCCTCCAATCGAGATGAGGCCCTCTTTCATTTCGTCAAACCTAGTGGAGTCCCGAGAGGCCCCTCTAACTCCTCAGTATCCCTCACCTCTCAGAGGCACCTGGGAAGTTCACTAAGGTCCCCTGTAGAGGTCGAGGGAAACGAGTGTTTCCCGCCCCAACCCAAGAAAGACCTTGAGAGTCCTTCTTAAATGCCTCTTGAGGCCCTAGTCCCTCCCATGACTCGAGAGCAATGACGCGATCTGCCTGGCCACACGCATGGAGTCAGGCTTCTCTGGCGCCGCACAAGAGGATCCCTGAACTCCCCATCATATCTCGTGAGAAACCCCACACTGGCGCCGCAGCTCGAGAAAACCCATGAGACGCCCCCGTCATCACGAGAGGAGGGCCATCTTTAACTGCATGGTATGCAGATCAAGCGTGAACCTTCTGTCCAAGCTACACAGGACGCTTGACTCCCTTTAGGCCACTCATTGGGCTCCAAGAGTTATGCGTCCCAACTCGAGAGGATAGTGGAGTCCTTTGCTTCCACTCGAGACGAGGCGTGACCCACCGGGTGAGACTGGAATGCGACCCCGATATCCCTGTCGCCCCTGGAGAGGAACATTACGTCCTGGACCCAAGCCTAGATGAGGACTCTTTGCCCTGAAGTGACTCGAGAGCAACCCTAAGCTCACTCTGACAAGTTGAATGGAAGATTGGACTTCCTGGGCCAACACAAGAGGAAGCCTGATTTCCCCGTTGTAACTCGAGAATCCCGCCTCAACTCGAGAAAAACCACGTGTTTCCCTCGTCATCGCAATATGAGGCCCTTGCCCGCTACAGCATCTCCAGAGAATTCCCACGTTCCGTCTTGAAGTGCGAAACTGTACTTGGCGCCCTTGATGCGACCTCAAAAGTGCCGTGACATACCGGTCTCACTCGAGGGGACCACCGAAGTTCCCGGCACCACTTCATCTGAGCCCCTTCTCCCCTTCTGATCGCGAGCGGTGGGTCGATTCCCCTGCTTTGTCTGCAAGGGGTTCCCGACCTTCCCAGCGCACCTCAGGATGAGGCCGGTATCCCGAGGAAATTCGAGACGTAGCCTCGTGGGTGGTACCACATGCTGAAAGACCCCAATTTTCCGGTACGCTCTTGAAAAGAAACCGATGCCCGGAAACCTCTTTGAAGGCAACCCTGTGGATGAAGGCACAACACGAAGGGGCACTGACACCCCCGTGCATTGTCCGGAAAAACCCGCAGGTTCCACACTCAGCTCAACAAGTGGCCTGTCACTCTGTGAACAACTCGAAAGGCAAGCGGAGATCCATTCCTCCACAGAAGATGAGGCGTGACTCTGTTGTCCATACTCTGCAGGTACCCTGCGACCCGAGTCAGAAATGGAGAGGACCCCTAACGTTCCTGCCTCCATTCGAGATGAGGCCCTCTTCGATTGCACCAAACCCAGTTGAGTAACGAAGGGCCCCTCCCAAATCCACAGTGTCCCTGACTTCTCAGAGGCACCCTTAGAAGTTTCCTGAGGTCACCGACACAAATCAAGGGAACCCAGGGTTCCCTGCCGCAACCCGAGAAAGACCTCAAGAGTCCTTCTTCAATGCGTCTTGAGGCCCGATTCGCCTACTATGACTCGAGAGCAATCACGCACTCCCCTTCACCACACGCACGGAGACCTGACGTCCCTAGCACCACACGAGAGGCTCTCTGAGCTCCCCGTCGTACCTCGTGAGAAATCTGATACTGGCGCCGCAGCTGGAGAAAACCCACGAGATGCCCCCGTCATCGCGAGATGAGGGCCTTTATTCCTGCATGGCCAGGAAAACAATCCCGAGTCATCTCTCCAAACTCCATAGGAGGCTTCACTCCCTTTACGCCACGCAGTGGGCTCCAAGAGATACCCGTCGCGACTCTACAGGAGAGCGGAGTCCTTTTTTCCCCTCAAGACGAGGCCTGACTCTCCGGGTGAGTCGAGAATGCAACCCTGAGATCCCTGTTGGCCCAGTAGTGGAACACTAGGTCCTGGACACAAGCGTAGATGAGGTCTATTTTGCCTTGCAGTGACTGGAGAGCAATCCCCAGTTCTAACTTGCAACTCGAATGGAATACTGGATTTTCCTGGCGCCACACAAGAGGCTCCCTGAGATCCCCGTGGTACTTCATGAGACACCCCACACTGGTGCCGCAGCTCGAGAAAACCCACGAGACGCCACCGTCATCTCGAGATGAGGGCCTTCTTTTCCTGCATGGCCTGGAGTCCAATCCCGAGTCCTCTCTCCAAACTCCACAGGAGGCTTGACTCCCTTTAGTACACACAGTGGGCTCCAAGAGATACCCATCGCGAGTCGAGACGAGAGCGGAATTCTTTGCTTACCCTCGAGGTGAGAACTGACTCCCCGGATGAGTCTGAAATGCAAACCCGAGATCCCTGTCGCCCCTGGAGAGCAACGTTAGATCCTGGACACAAGCCTAGATTAGGTCTCTTTTGCCCTGCAGTGACTCTAGCGCAATCCCCAGCTCCCCCTCGCAACCCGAATGGAGGATTCGATTTTAAGGCCAAAAGAGGAAGCCTAAATTCCCGGTCGTAACTCGAGAATCCCGCCGCAACTCGAGCAAAACCACGTGGTTCTCCCGTCATCGCAAGATGAGGCCCTTGCCCACTACAGCGTTTCAAAAGATGTCCCAGGTTCCGTTTTAAAAGCGAAACGGTACTTGGCACCCTTGATGCGACCCCAAAAGTCCCCCAACACGCCGGTCTCACTCAAGGGGAACACCGAGGTTCCCGGCACCATTTCATTTAAGCCCCTTCTCCCCTCCTGATCGTGACCGGTGGGTCGATTCCCCTGCTTTGTCTGCAAGGGGGCCCGACCTTCCCTGCACAACTCAGGATGAGGCCGGTCTCATGGGGAGATTCGATACGTAGCTTTGTGGGTGGTGCCACTTGCTGAAAGACTCCAATTTCCTGGTCCGCTCTTGATAAGAATCCGATGCTCGGACACCTCTTGGAAGGCAGCCTTGAGTATGAAGGTACAACACGAAGGGGCACTAAGACACCTGTGCATCATCCGGAAAAACGGGCAGGTTACACACACAGCTCGACAAGTGGCCTGTCACCTCGAGAACAACTCGAGAGGCAAGAGGAGTCCCATCCTCCAGAAAAGACGAGGCCTGACTCTCCTGTACCAACATGCAGGGACCTTGCGATCTGAGTCAGAAATGGAGAGGAACACTGAGGTTCCTGCTTCAACTCGAGATGAGTCCCTCTTATATTCCACCAAATGCAGAGGAGTCTCGAGAGGCCCCTCCAAACTGCACAGTATCCCTGACTTCTCAGAGGCACTCTGAGAAGCTCCCTGAGGTCGCAGGCACAAGTCAAGGGAACCCTGGGTTTTATGCAGTGACCCGAGAAAGACCTCGAGAGTCCTTCTTCAACCCGTCTTGAGGCCCGATTACCCTACCATGACTCGAGAGCAATGACGAGCTCCCCCTAGCCATCTCATGGGGACCTGACTTCCCTGGCGCCACACGAGAGGCTCCCTGAGCTCCCTCTCGTACCTCGTCAGAAACCCGGCACTAGCGCAGCAGTCTAGAAAACCCACGAGACGCCACCATCATCGCGAGATGAGGGCCTTCTTTTCCTGCATGGCCTGGAGAGGAATCCCGAGTCCTCTATCCAAACACCACAGGAGGCTTGACTCCCTTTAGGGCACACAGTGGGCTCCAAGAGATACCCATCGCGACTCAAAAGGACAGCGGAGTTCTTTGTTTCCCCTCGAGACGAGGCCTGATTCCCCGGGTGAGTCTGGTATGCAACCCCAAGATCCCTGTCGCCCCTAGGGACGAGCATTAAGTCCTGGACACAAGCCTAGATGAGGTCTATTTTGCCCTGCAGTGACTCGAGAGCAATCCCCAGCTCTCCCTTTACACTCGAATGGAAGATAGGACTTCCCTGGCCCAACACATGAGGAAGACTGTATTCCTCGTCGAAACTCGAGAATCCCGCCACAACTCGAGAAACGCCACGTGGTTCCCCCGTCATCCCAAGATGAGGCCCTTGCCCCCTACAGCGTCTCAAGAGAAGTCCCATGTTCCGTCTTGAAGTGCGAAACGGTATTGGCACCCTTGATGCGCCCTCAAAAGTTCCTCGACACACCAGTCTGACTCGAGGAGAACACCGAGGTTCCCAGCACCACTACATCTGGGCCCCTTCTCCCCTCCTGATCGCGACAGGAGGGTCGATTCCCCAGTTTTGTCTTGAAGGGGTTCCCGCCTTTCCCGGTGCATCTCAGGATGAGGCCGGTCTCACGAGGATATTCGAGATATAGCTACGTGGATGGTGACACAGGCCGAAAGACCCCGATTTCCCGGTCCGCTCTTGATAAGATCCTGATGCCCGGACACCTCTTTGAAGATAACCCTTTTGATGAAGGCACAACACTTAGGGGCACTGACACCCCTGGGTATCGTCCGGAGAAACCCGCAGGTACCACACACAGCTCGAGAAGTGACCTGTCACCCCGTGAACAACTGGAGAGGCAAGCAGAGTTCCATTCCTCCACACAAGACGAGGCCTGACTCTCCTGTTCGAACTCTGCAGCGAAACTGCGATCCGAGTCAGATCTGGCCCAGGGGAAGTCAGGAGAGGAAACATGAGTTTCCTGCCTCCACTCGAGATGAGGCCCTCTTCCATTGCACCGAACCCAGTGGAGTTCCGAGAGACCCCTCCCAACTGCACAGTATCCCTGACTTCTCAGAGGCACCCTCAGACCTTCCTGAGATCACCGGCACAAGTCGAGGGAACCAAGGGTTTCCTGCCCCAACCCGTAAAAGACCTCAAGAGTCCTTCTTCAACGCGTCTTGAGGTGCGATTCCCCTACCATGACTCGAGAGCAATGACGCGCTCCCCCTAGCCACGCGCATAGAAACCTGACTTCCCTGGCGCCACAGGAGAGGCTCCCTGAGCTCCCCATTATACCTCGTGAGCAACACCACACTGGAGCCGCAGCTCGAGAATACCCACGAGACGCCCCAGTCCTCACGAGATGAGGGCCTTCTTTTGCTGTATGGCCTGGAGAGCAATCCTGAGTCCTCTCTCCAAACTCCACAGGAGGCTTGACTCATTTTAGGCCACACAGTGAGCTCCAAGATATACCCGTCGTGACTTGACAGGAGAGCGGTGTCCTTGGCTTCCCCTCGAGACGAGGCCTGACTCCCCGGGTGAGTCGAGAATGCAATGCTGAGATCGCTTTCGCCCCAGCAGAGGAACATTAGGTCCTGGACACAAGCCTAGATGAGGTCTATTTGGCCCTGCAGTGTCTCGAGAGCAATCCCCAGTTCTTACTCACAATTCGAATGAAAACTGGACTTCCCTGGGCCAGTTGAAGAGGAAGCCTGAATTCCCGGTTGTAACTCGAGAATCCCGCCCCAACTCAAGAAAAACCACGTGGTTCCCCCGTCATCGAAAGATGAGGCCCTTGCCTGCTACAGCGTCTCAAGAGAAGTCACACGTTCCGTATTGAAGAGCGAAAAGTTACTTGGAACCCTTGATGCGACGCCAAAGGTTCCCCGACATACCAGTCTCACTTGAGGAGAACACCGAGGTTCCCGGCACCACTTCATCTGAGACTCTTCTCCCCTCTTGATCGCGACAGGAGGTTCGATTCCCCTGCTTTGTCTGGAAGGCGTTCCCGACCTTCCTGGCGCACATCAAGATGAGGCCAGTCTCAGGAGGAAATTCGAGACATAGCCTCGTGGGTGGTGCGGCATGCCAAAAGACCCCGATTCCCTGGTCCGCTCTTGATAAGAACCCGATGGCAGAACCCAACTCGAAGGCAATCCTGTGTAACAAGGCACAACACGAAGGGGCAGTGACACCCCAGTGCATCGTCCAGAAAAACCCGCAAGTTCCACATACAAATCGACAAGTGGCCTGTCACCCCATGAACAACGCGAGAGTCAAGCGGAGTTCCATTCCTCCACACAAGACTAGGCCTGACTCTCCTGTCCCAACTCTGCAGGGACTCTGGGATCCGAGTCAGATCCAGCGCATTCGAAGCCAGGAGAGGAACCCTGTGGTTCCTGCATCAACTTGTCATGAGGCCCTCTTCATTGCACCAAACCCAGTGGAGTTGCGAGAGGCCCCTCCCAACTCCACAGTGACCCTGACTTCTCAGAGGCACGCTGAGAAGCTTCCTGAGGTCACTGGCACAAGTCGATGGAACCCAGGGTTTCCTGCTGCAACCCAAGAAAGACCTCGAGAGTCCTTCTTTAACACGTTTTCAGGCCCAATTCCCCTACCATGACTCGAGAAGAATGACGGGCTCCCTCTCACCACGTGCATAGAGACCTGACTGCCCTGGCACCACATGAGAGGCTCACTGAGTTCCCAGTCTTACTTCGTGAGAAACCCCACACTAGCGCCACAGCTCGAGAAAACCTACGAGACGCCCCAGTCATCGGGAGATGAGGGCCTTCATTTCCTGCATTGCATGGAGAGCAATCCCGTGTCCTCCCTCCAAACACCAGAGGAGGTTTGACTCCCTTTAAGCCACTCAGTGGGCTCCAAGACATACCCGTCCGACTCGAGAGGAGAGCAGAGTCCTTTGCTTCCCCTCGAGACGAGGCCTGACTCCAGGGTGAGTCTGGAATGCAACCCCGAGATTCCTGTCGCCCCTTGACATGAACATTAGGTCCTGCACACAAGCCTTGGTGGGGTCTCTTGCCTTCAGTGACTAGAGCGCACCTCCAGCTCTTCCTCGAATCTCGAATGGAAGATAAGACATCGTCTGGAAAAACCTGCAGATTCCACACATAGTTTGACAAGGGGCCTGAAACCCCATGAACAACTCGAGAGGCAAGAGGAGTTCCATTCCTCAGAAAAGACATAGCCTGACTCTCCTGTCCCAACTCTGCAGGGACAGTACGATCAGAGTCAGAATTGGAGAGGAAGCCTGAGGTTCCTGCCTCCACTCGAGATGAGGCCCTCTTCCATTGTGACCATCCCAGTGGAGTCCCGAGAGGCCCCACCAACTCCACAGCGTCCCTCACCTCTCAGAGACACCCTGGGAAGTTCCCGAAGGTCCCCGGCAGAAGGCGAGGGAAACGAGGGTTTCCCGCTGCAACCCGAGAAAGACATCGAGAGTCCTTCTTCAACGCGTCTTGAGGCCCTAGTCCCCTCCCATGACTCGAGAACAATGACGCGCTCCTTCTCGCCACGTGCATGGAGACAGGACTTCCCTAGCGCCGCACGAGAGGCTCCCTGAGATCCTCGTCGTGCCTCGGGAGAAAACCCCCACGGGTGCCACAGCTCGAGGAAACCCCTGAGATGCCCCCGTCCTCTCAAGGTGAGGGCCTTCTTTTCCTGCCTGGCCTGGAGAGCAATCACGAGTCATCTCTCAAAAGTGAAGAGGAGGCTGGACTCCCTTGAGGCCGCTCAGGGGGCTCCAAGAGACCCGCTTCGCGACTCGAGAGGAGAGCGGAGTCCTTGGCTTCCCCTCGAGACGAGGCCTGACTCCCTGGGGGAGCCTAGAAGGCAACCCCGAGATCCCTGCCTTCCCTGGAGAGGAATATTAGGTCCCGGACACACGCCTAGGTCAGGTCTCTTCGGCCCTGCACTGACCCGAGCACAACCCCCAGCTTTCCCTCGCAACTCGAGGGGAAGATTGGGCTTCCCAGGGCCAACCCAAGGGGAAGGCTGAGATCCCCGTCGGAACTCGAGAATCCCGCCGCAACTCGAGAAACACCACGTGATTCCAACCTCTTGGCAAGATGAGGCCCTTGCCCGCGACGGCGTCTCAAGGGAAGTCCCCTGTTCCGCCCTGAATGGCGAAACGGTCCCTGACAGCCTTCCTGCGACCCCCAAAATTCCCCGACAAGCCGGGTTCCCTCAAGGGGATCACCGAGGGTCCCGGCACCGCTTCCTCTGAGCCCCTTCTCCCCTCCTGCTCACGAAAGGAGAGTCGATTCCCCTGCGTGGTCTGGAAAGGGTTCCTGGCCTTCCCGGCACACGTCAGGATGAGGCCGGTCTCACGAGGAAATTCGAGACGAGCCACGTGGGTGGTGCCACATGCCGAACGACCCCGTTTCCCTGGTCCGCTCTTGAGAAGGACCCCAGGCCCGGACCCCTCTTCGAAGGCAATCCTGTGGGTGAAGGCACAACACGAAGGGGAACTGCCACCTCCGTGCATCGTCCGCAAAGACCCGCGGGTTCCACACACAGCTCGACGAGGGGCCTGAGACCCCCTGAGCAACTCGAGATGCAAGCGGGTTCCCTTCCTAAGACAAGATGAGGCCTGACTCTCCTGTCCCAACTCTGCAGGGACCCTGCGGTCGGAGTCCGAAACGGAGAGGAAGCCTGAGGTTCCTGCCTCCCCTCGAGGTGAGGCCCTCTTCCGTTGCTCCAGACCCAGCGGTGTCCCGAGGGGCCCCGCCACTTCCACAGCATCCCTCACCTCTCAGAGGCACCCTGGGAAGTTCCCTCAGGTCTCCGGCAGAAGTCGAAAGAAACGAGGGTTTCCTGCCGCCATCCGAGAAAGACCTCGAGAGTCCTTCTTCAAAGTGTCTTGAGGCCCTAGTCCCCTCCCTGGACTAGAGAGCAAAGACGCGCTCCCCCTCGCCTCGCCCATGGAGACCTGGCTTCCCTGGTGCCGCACGAGATGCTCCTGAGATCCTCCTCGCGCCTTGTGAGAAAACCCCCACGTGCGCCGCAGCTCGAGGAAACCCCTGAGATGCCCCCGTCCTCTCGAGGTGAGCGCCTTCTTTTCCTGCCTGGCCTGGAGAGCAATCCCGAGTCCTCTCTCCAAACTGAAGAGGAAGCTTGACTCCCTTGAGGCCAATCAGTGGGCTCCAAGAGATCCGCGTCGCGGCTCGAGAGGAGAGCGCAGTCCTTTGCTTCCCCTCGAGGTGAGGCCTGACTCCCCGGGGGAGTCTGGAGTGCGACCCCGATATCCTTTTCTTCCCATGAGAGGACTATTAGGTCCTGGACACACGCCTAGATGAGGTCTCTTTGGCCCTGCAGTGACTCGAGCACAACCCCCAGCTTTCCCTCGCAACTCGAAGGGAAGTTTGGGCTTCCCAGGGCGAACACAAGAGGAAGCCTGAAATCCCCGTCGTAACTCGAGAATCCCGCCGCAACTCAAGAAAAACCACGTGGTTCCATCGTCTTCGCAGCATCAGCCCCTTGCCCGCCACAGCATCTCAAAAGAAGTCCCACGTTCCCACTGAAGTGCAAAACGGTACTTGGCACCCATGATGGCACTCCCAAAGTTCCCCAACATACATGCCTCACTCGAGGGGAACACCCATGTCCCCACACCACATCATTTGAGCCCCTTCTCCCCTCCTGATTGCAACAGGAGTGTCGATTCTCCTGCTTTGTCTGGAAGGGGTTACCGATCTTCCCATTGCACCTCAGGATGAGGCCGGTCTCACGAGGAAATTGGAGATGTAGCCTCGTGGTGGTGCCACGTGCGGAAAGGCCCCATTTCCTGGTCCGCTATTAATAAGAACCCGATGCCCGTACACTTCTTCGAATGCATCCCGTTGGATGAAGGCACAACAAGGAGGGGCCCTGCACACCCCTGCTTTTTTTTTAAAATTCTGCAGGTTCCACATACAGGTCGACAAGTGACCTGTTACCTCGTGAACAACTCGAGAGGCAAGCTAAGTTTCACTTCTCCACAGAATACGAGGCCTGACTCTCCTGTCCCAACTCTGCAGGAATCCTGAGATCGGAGTCTGAAATGGAGAGGAACCCTGAGGTTCCTTCCTCAACACGAGATGAGGCCCTCTTGCATTATACCACACCCAGTGGTGTCCCGAGTGGCCCCTCCCAACTCCACAGAATCCATGACTTCTCAGAGGCACCATGTTAAGCTCCCTGAGGTCACCAGCACAAGTCGAGAAAAACCAGGGTTTCCTGCCGCAACCGGAGAAAGACCTTGAGAGTCGTTCTTCAACGCCTCTTGAGGCCCGATTCCCCTACCATGACTCGAGAGCAATGACGCGCTCCCCCTCCACACGTGCATGGAGACCTGACTTTCCTGTCACCACACGAGAGACTCCCTGAGCTCCCCATCGTATCTTGTGAGAAACCCCATCCTGGCACCGCACCTCAAGAAAATGCACAAGACGCCTCCGTCATCACGATATGAGGGCCTTCTTTTCCTGCATGGCCTGGAGAGCAATCCCGAGTCCTCTCTCCAATCTCCACAGGAGGCTTGACTCCCTTTAGGCCACACAATGGGCTCTAAGAGATACCCGTCGCGACTCAAGAGGAGAGGGGAGTCCATTCATTACCCTTTTTAAGAGGCCTGACTCCTCGGGAGGATCTGGAATGCAACTCCGAGATCCCTGTTGCCCCTTGAAAGGAACATTAGGTCCTAGACACAAGCCTAGATGAGGTCTTTTTTGCCCTGCAATAACTCGAGCCAACCCCCAGCTCTAGCTCTCAACTCGTATGGAAATTTGGACTTCCCTGGGCCAACACAAGAGGAAGCCTGAATTCCCTGCCGCAACTCGAGAAAAACCATGTGGTTCCCCCGTCATCACAAGATGGGGCCCGTGCTCAATATAGCGTCTCAAGAGAAGTCCCACGTTCCGTGTTGAAGTGCGAAACGTTACTTGGCACCCTTAATGCGACCCCAAATGTTCCCCGACACACCGGTTTCATTTGAGGGGAACACCGAGGTTCCCGGCACCACTTCTTTTGAGCCCCTTCTCCCCTCCTGATAGCGACAAGAGGGTCGATTCCCATGCTTTGACTTAAAGGGGTTCCCGACATTCACGGCGCACCTCAGGATGAAGCCGGACTCATGGGAAATTTCGAGACGTGGCCTCGTGGGGGGTGCCACATGCCGAAAGACCCCGATTTCCCAGTACACTCTTGAGAAGAACCCGATGACCAGACACCTCTTTGAAGACAACCCTGTGGATGAAGGTACAACAAAAGGGGCACTGACACCCCTGTGCATCGTCTGGGAAAACCCGCAGGTTCCACATACAGCTCTACAAGAGGCCTGTCACCCCGTGAACAACTCGAGATGCAAGCGGATTTCCATTCCTCCACACAAGATGAGTCCTGACTCTCCTCTCCCATCTCTGTAGGAACATGCGATCCGAGTCAGAAATGAAGAGGAAACCTGATGTTCCTGCTTTATCTAAAGATGATGCCTTTTTCCATTTCACCAAACCCAGTGGAGTTCCGAGAGGTCACTCCCAACTCCACAGTATCCCTGATTTCTCAGAGGCACCTGAGAAGCTCCCTGACGTAACATGCATGAGTCGAGGGAACCCATGGTTTCCTGCCACAACCTGAGAAAGACCTTGAGAGTCCTTCTTCAATGCGTCTTGAGGTCCAAATCCCCTATCATGACAAGAGAGCAATGACGCACTCCCCCTCGCCACGCGCATGGAGACCTGACTTCCCTGGCGCCACACAAGATGCTCCCTGAGCTCCCAGCATACCACGTGGGAAACACCACACTTGTGCCTCAGCTCGAGAAAACCCACGAGATGCCCCTGTCATCGCGAGATGAGGGCCTTCTTTTTCTGCATGGCCTGGAGAGCAATACCGAGTCCTCTCTCCAAAATCCACAGGAAGCTTGGCTCCCTGTAGGCCACTCAGTGGGCTCCAAGAGATATCCGTCTCGACTTGAGAGGAGAGTGGAGTCATTTGCTTCCCCTCGAGATGAGGCCTGACTCCCCGGGTGAGTCTGGAATGCAACCCCGAGATCCCTGTCGCCCCTGGAGAGGAACATTAGATCCTGGACACAAGCCAAGATGAGGTCTCTTTTTCCGTACAGTGACTCGTGCGCAATCCCCAGCTCTCCCTCGCAGCTCGAATTGAAGATTGGACTTCCCTGGGCCAACACAAGAGGAAGCCTGAAATCCCCGTCGTAACTCTAGAATCCCGCCGTAACTTGAGAAAAACCAAGTGGTTCCCCCATCATCGCAATATGAGGCACTTTCCCGCTACAGCGTCTCAAGAGTAGTCCCACGTTCCATCTTGAAGTGCGAAACAGTACTTGGCACCCTTGATGCGACCCCAAAAGTTCCCCAACATACCGGTCTCACTTGAGGGGAACACCGAAGTTCCCGGCACCATTTCTTTTGAGCGCCTTCCCCCCTCCTGATCACGACAGGAGGGTCGATTCCCCTGCTTTGTCTGCAAGGGTTTCCCGACCTTAACGGCACACCTCAGGATGATGCCGGTCTCACGAGGAAGTTCGAGACGTAGCCTCGTGGGTGGTGCCACATGCCGAAAGACTCCGATTGCCCGGTCCGCTCTTGATAAGAACCCGATGCCTGGACACCCCTTAGAAGGCAACCCTGTGGATGAAGGCACAACACAAAGGGGCACAGACACACCCGTGCATCGTCCGGAAAAACCTACAGGTTCCACACACAGCTCGACACGTGGCCTGTCACCCCGTGCACAACTCGAGAGGCAAGCTGAGTTCCATCCTCCACACAGGACGAGGCCTGACTCTCCTGTCCCAAATCTGCTGGGACCCTGCAATCCGAATCAGAAATGGAGAGGAACCCTGAGGTTCCTGCCTCAACTCGAGATGAGGCCCTCTTCCATAGCACCAAAACCACTGGAGTCCCGAGAGGTCCCTCCAACCCACAGTGTCCCTGACTTCTCAGAGGCACCCTGACAAGCTCCCTGAGATCTCCAGCACAAGTCGATGGAACCCAGGGTTTCCTGCCGCAACCCGAGAAAGACTGGATAGTCCTTCTTTGATGCGTCTTGAGGCCCGATTCCCCTACCATGTCTCAAGAGCAATGAAGCGCTCCCAGTACCCACGCGCATGGAGACTTAACTTCCCTGGCACCTCATGAGAGGCTCCCTGAGGTCCCCGTCGTACCTCGTGAGAAACCCCACACTGGCGCCGCAGCTCGAGAAAACCCACGAGACGCCCCCGTTATCGTGAGATGAGGGCCATCATTCACTGCATGGCCTGGAGGGCGATCCCGAGTCGTCTCTCCAAACTCCACGGGAGGCTTGACTCACAAAGGCTACTCAGTGCGCTCAATAGGTACCCGTCGCGACTCGAGAGGAAAGCGGAGTACTTTGCTTCCTCTAGAAACAAGGCCGGACTTCCCGGGTGAGTCTGGAATGCCACCCCGAGATCCCTGTCACCCCTGGAGAGGAATATTCGGTCCTGGACACAAGCCTAGATATGGTCTATTTTGCCCCGCAGTGACTCGAGTGGGATCCCAGCTCACCCTCGCAACTCGAATGGAAGATTGGACTTCCATGGGCCAACACAGGAGGAAATCTGAATTCCCCGTCGAAACTCGAGACTCCCGCCGCAATGCGAGCAAAAGCACGTGGTTCACTCGTCATCCCAAGATGAGGCCCTGGCCCGCTACAGCGTCTCAAGTGAAGTCCCACGTTCCGTCTTGAAGTGCGAAATGCTACTTTTCACCCTTGATGTAACCCCAAAAGTTCCCCGACACACCGTTCTCACCGAGGGGAACACCGAAGTTCCCAGCACCACTTCATCTGATGACTTTCTCCCCTCCTGATCACGACAGGAGGGTAAATTCCCCTGCTTTGTCTAGAAGGAGTTCCCGCTCATCCCGGCGCACCTAAGGATGAGGCCTTTCTCAGGAGGAAATTCGAGACGTAGCCTCGTGGGTGGTGCCACATGCCGAAAGACCCCGATTGTGCGGTCCGCTCTGGATAAGAAC
The DNA here is from genome assembly GCF_029407905.1 of Bubalus kerabau. NCBI lineage: Eukaryota > Metazoa > Chordata > Mammalia > Artiodactyla > Bovidae > Bubalus > Bubalus kerabau. Next base: position 2,258,988 of record NW_026577892.1, on the reverse strand, counting down.
CCGATGCCCGGACACCACTTCGAAGGCAACCCTGTGGATGAAGGCACAACAGAAGGGTTACTAAAACTCCCGTGCATCGTCCAGAAAAACCCACAGGTTCTACACACAGCTCGACAAGTGGAATGTCACCCCATGAACAACTCGATAGGCAAGCGGAGTTCAATTCCTCCACACAAGATGAGGCCTGACTCTCCTGTCCCAACTCTTCAGGGACCCTGCCATCCGAGTCAGAAATGGAGAGGAAACCTGAGGTTCCTGCCTCAACTCGAGATGAGGCCCTCTTCCATTGCACCAAACCCAGATGAGTCGCAAGAAGCCCTTCCCAACTCCACAGTATCCTTGAATTCTCAGAGGCACCTTGAGAATCTACCTGAGGTCACCGGCACAAGTCAAGGGAACCCAGGGTTTCCTGCTGCGACCCGAGAAAGACCTTGAGAGTCCTTCGGCGCGTCTTGAGGCCCGATTCCCCTACCATGACTCGAGAGCAAAGACCCGCTCCCCATCGCCATGCACATGGAGACCTGACTTCCCTGACGCCTGAAGAGAGTCTCCCTGAGCTCCCCGTCGTACCTCTTCGGAAACCCCATTCAGGCACCGCAGCTCGAGAAAACCCACGATACGCCCCCGTCATCACGAGATGAGGGACTTCTTTCCTGCCTGGCATGGAGAGCAAAACCGAGTCCTCTCTCCAGACTCCACAGGAGGCTTGACTCTCTTTAGGCCTCTCAGTTGGCTCCAAGAGATACCTGTCAGGACTTGAAGGGAGAGCGGAGTCCTTTGCTTCCCCTCGAGACGAGGCCTGACTCCCCGTGTGAGTCTGGAATGCAACCCCGAGTTCCTGTCGCACCTGGAGAGGAAAACTCGGTCCTGGACACAAGTCTAGATGAGGTCTATTTTGCACTGCAGTTACTAGAGAGCAATCGCCAGCTCTCCCTCACAAATCGAATGGAAGATTGGACTTCCCTGGGCCAATACAATTGGAAGCCTGAATTCGACATCGTAACTCGAGAATCCCGCCGAAACTCGAGAAAATCCACGTGGTTCCCTCATCAGCGCTAGATGAGGCCCTTGCCCGCTACAGCGACTCAAGAGAAGTCCCACGTTCTGTCTTGAAGTGCGAAACAGTACTTGGCACCCTTGATGCAATCTCAAAATTCCCCGACATACCGGTCTCACTCGAAAGGAACACCGAGGTTCCCGGAACCACTTCATTTGAGCTCCTTCTCCCCTCGTGATCGCGACAGGAGTGTCGATTCCCCTGCTATGTCTGGAAGGGGTTCCCGACCTTTCCAGCACGCCTAAGGATGAGGCAGGTCTCACGAGGAAATTCGAGACGTAGCCTCGTGGGTGGTGCCACAAGCCGAAAGACCCCGATTTCCCGGTCTACTCTTGATAAGAACGCGATGCTCTGACACCTTTACGAAGGAAAGCCTGTAGATGAAAGCACAACACGAAGGGGCACTGACACCCCCGTTTATCATCCAGAAAAACCCTCAGGTTACAAACACAGTTCAACAAGTGGTCTGTCACCCCGTGAACAACTCGAGAGGCAAGTGGAGTTCCATTCCTCCACGCAAGACGAGACCTGATTTTCTGTACCAACTCTGCAGGGAAACTGCGATCCGAGTCAGTACCAGCGACAGGAAACCCAGGAGAGGAAACATGAGGTTCCTGCCTCCACTCGAGATGAGGCTCTCATCCATTGCACCAAACCCAGTGGAGTCCCGAGAGGCCTCTCCCAACTCCACAGTACTCCTGACTTCTCAGAGGCACCCGGAGAAGCTCCATGAGGTCACCGGCACATGTCGAGGGAACCCAGGGTTTCCTGCCACAATGCGAAAAAGACCTCGAGAGTCCTACTTCAACGTGTCTTGAAGCCCGAATCTGCTTCCATGGCTCTATAGAAATGACACACACCCCCTCGCCACGCACATGGAGACCTGACTTCCCTGGCGCCATAAGAGAGGCTCCCTGAGCTCCCTGTCGTACCTCGTGAGAAACCCCACACTGACGCCGCAGCTTGAGAAAACTCACCATACGACCCTGTCATCGCGAGATGAGGGCCTTCTTTTCCTGCATGGCCTGGAGAGGAATCCCGAATCCTCTTTCCAAACTCCACAGGAGGCTTGACTCCCTTTAGGCCACTTAGTGGGCTCCAAGAGATACCCGTCGCGACTCGAGAGGAGAATGGAGTCCTTTGCTTCCCCTCGAGACAAGGCCTGACTCACCAGGTGGGTCTGGAATGCAACCCCGAGATCCCTGTCTCCCCTGGAGAGGAACATTAGGTCCTGGAAACAAGCCTAGATGAGGTCTCTTTTGCCCTTCTGTAACTCGAGAGCAATCCCCCGCTCTCCCTAACAACTCGAATGGAAGATTGGACTTCCCTGGGCCAACACAAGAGGAAGCCTGAATTCCCCTTCGTAACTCGAGAATCCCGCCACAACTCGAGAAAAAGCACTTGGTTCCCTCGTCATCGCAAGATGAGGCCCTTGCCCGCTACAGCTTCTCAAGAAAAGTCCCACGTTCCGTCTTGAAGTGCGAAACGATACTTGACACCCTTGATGTGACCCCAAAAGTTCCCCGAAATATCGGTCTCACTCGAGGTGAACACCGAGGTTCCCGGCACCAGTTTATCTGAGCCCCTTCTCCCTTCCTGTTCGTGATAGGAGGGTCACTTCCCCTGCTTTGTTTGTAAGGGGTTCCCGACCTTCACAGGGCACTTCAGGATGAGGCCGGTCTCACGAGGAAATTCGAGACGTAGCTCGCGGGTGGTGCCACATGCCAAAAGACTATGATTTCTCGGTACGCTCTTGATAAGAACCCGATGCCTGGACACCTCTTCGAAGGCAACCCTGTGGATGAAGGCACAACACAAAGGGGCACTGACACCCTCGTGCATCGTCTGGAAAAACCCGCAGGTTCCACATACAGCTCAACAAGTGGCTTGTCACCACTGAAGAACTCGAGAGGCAAATGGGGTTTCATTCCTCTACACAAGACGAGGCCTGACTCTCCTGTCCCAACTCTGCAGGGACTTTGCGATCCGAATCAGACCAGCGCCAGTGAAGTCGCGAGAGGAACGCTGAGGTTCCTGCCTCCACTCGAGATTAGGACCTCTTCCATTGCACGAAACCCAGTGGAGTCCCGAGAGACGCGTCCCAGCTCCACAGTATCCCTGACTTCTCAGAGGCACCCTGAGAAGCTCCCTGAGGTCACCAGCGCAATTCGAGTGAACCCAGGGTTTACTGCCGCCACCATAGAAAGAACTCAAGAGTCCTTCTTCAACGCGCTTTGAGGCCTGATTCCCCTACCATGACTCGAGGGCAATGACGCACTCCCTCTGCTACACTCATGAAGCCCTGACTTCCCTGGCGCCACACGAGAGGCTCCCTGAGCTCCCCGTCATACCTCGTGAGAAACCCCACACTGGCGCCGCAGATAGAGAAAACCCACGAGACGCCCCCGTTTTCGCGACATGACGGCCTTCTTTTCTAGCATGGCCTGGAGAGCAATCCCGAGTCCTCTCTCCAAACTCCACAGTAGGCTTGACTCCCTTTTGGTCACTCAGTGGACTCCAAGACATACCCGTCGCGACTCGAGAGGAGAGCGGAGTCTTTTCCTTCCCCTCGAGGCGAGGCCTGACTCCTCGGGTGAGTCTGATATGCGAACCGGAGATCCCTGTCGCCTCTGGAGAGAAACATTAGGTCCTGGACACAAGCCTAGATGAGGTCTCTTTTTTCCTGCAGTGACTCGAGAGCAATCCCCAACTCTCCCTCGCAACTCGAATGGAAGACTGGACTTCCCTGGGCCAACAGAAGAGGAAGCCTGAATTTCCCGTTGTAATTCAAGAATCCCGCCACAACTCGAGGAAAACCACGTCGTTCCCTCTTCATCGCAAGATGTGGCCATTGGCGCTACAGCGTCTCAAAAGAAGTCTTACATTCAATCTTGAAGTGCGATACGGTACTTGGCACCTTTGATGCGACCCCAAAAGTTCCCCAACACACTGGTCTCACTGGAGGGGAACACCGAGGTTCCCGGCATCACCTCATCTGTGCCCCTTCTCCCCTCCTGATCGAGACAGGAGGGTCGATTCCCCTGCTTTGTCTGCAAGGGGTTCCGACCTTCCCGGCGCACCTCAGGATGAGGCCGGTCTCACTAGGAAATTCGAGACGTAGCCTGGTGGGTGGTGCCACATGCGGAAAGACCCCGATTTCCTGGTCTGCTCTTAATAAGAACCCGATGCCCGGGCACCTCTTCGAAAGCAAACCTGTGGATGAATGCACAACACGAAGGGGTACTGACATCCCCATGCATAGTACGGAAAAACACGCAGATTCCAAACACAGATCGACAAGTGTCCTGTCATCCCTTGAAGAACTAGAGAGGCATGCGGAGTTCCGTTCCTCCACACAAGAGAAGGCCTGACTCTCCTTTCCCAACTCTGCAGGGACCGTGCGATCGGAGTCAGAAATGTAGATGAAACCTGACGTTCTTGCATCAACTCGAAATGAGGCCCTCTTCCATTGCGCCATACCCAGTGGAGTCCCGAGAGGCCCCTCCCAACTCCACAGTATCCCTGACTTCTCAGAGGCACCCTCAGAAGCTCTCTGCGGTCACTGGCACAAGTCGAGTGAACCCAGGGTTTCCTGCTGCATTCTGAGAAAGACCTCGAGAGTCCTTCTTTACTGCGTCTTGAGGCCCGATACCCTACCATGACTGGAGAGCAATGACGCATTTCCCTCGCCACGCCCATTGAAACCTAACTTCCCTGGTGCCACACGAGAGGCTCCCTGCGCTCCCCGTCCTACCTCATGAAAACCCCACACTGGCACCTCCGCTCGAGAAAACACATGAGACGAACCCGTCATCGTAAGATGAGGGCCTTCTTTTCCTACATGACCTAGAGAGCAATCCCGAGTCCACACTCCAAACTCCACTGGAGGCCTGTCTCCCTTTAGGCCACTCAGTAGCCTCCAAGAGATACACGTCGCTACTCTAGAGGAGAGCGGAGTCCGTTGCTTCCCCTCGAGCCGAGGCCTGACTACTTGGGTGAGTCTGGAATGGGATCCCGAGATCCGTGTCGCCCCTGTAGAGGAAAACTCGGTCCTGGACACAAGCCTAAATGAGGTCTTTTTTGTCCTGCATTGACTCAAGTGCAATCCCCAGCTCTCCCTCACAACTCGAATGGATGATTGGACTTCCCTGGGCCAACACAAGAGGAAGACTGTATTTCCCGTTGTAATTCGAGAATCCCGCGGCAACTGGAGAAAAACAACGTGGCTCCTCCGTCATCGAAATATGAGGCCCCTGTCAGCTATAGCGTCTCCAGCGAAGTCCCATGTTCTGTCTTGAAGTGTGAAACGGTACTTGACACCCTTGATGCGACCCCCAAATTTCCCTGACACCCCGGTCTCACTCGAGGAGAACATGGAGGTTCCCAGCACCGCTTCAGCTGAGCCTCTTCTCCCCTCCTGATGGCGACAGGAGGGTCGATTCCCCTGCTTTGTCTGGAAGGGGTTCCCAGACTTCCCGGCGAACCTCAGGATGAGGCCAGTCTCACGAGGGAAGTCGAGACGTAGCCTCGTGGGTTGTGCCACATGCCGAAAGACCCCGATTTCCTGGTCCGCTATTGATAAGATCCCGATGCCCGGTCACCTCTTCGAAGGTAACCCTGTGGATGAAGGCACAACACGAATGGGCACTGACACCCCTGTGCATCGTCCCCCAAAACCGCAGGTTCCACATACAACTCGACAGGTGGCCTGTCATCCCGTGAACAACTCGAGAGGCAAGCGGAGTTCCATTACTCCACACAAGACGAGGTCTGACTCTCCTGTCCCAACTCTGCAGGGACCCTGCTATCCGAGTCAGAAATGGAGAGGAACCCTGACGTTACTGCCTCAATCCGAGATTAGGTCCTCTTCAATTGCACCAGTCCCTGTGAAGTTCCGAGAAGCCCCTCTCAACTCCACAGTATCCCTGACTTCTCAGAGGAACCCCGCTAAGCTCCCTGAGGTCATGGGCACAAGTCGAGGGAACCCAGGGTTTCCTGCCACACCCCGAGAAAGACCTCGAGAGTTCTTCTTCGAAGCGTCTTGAGGCTCGATTCCCCTACCATGACTCGAGAGCAATGAGGCGCTCCCCCACGCCACGTCCATGGAGACCTGACTTCCGTGGCACCACAGGAGTCTCCCTGAGCTCCCCGTCCTATCTTGTGAGAAACCCCAACCAGGCACTGCACCTTGAGAAAACCCACGAGACACCCCCGTCATCGCGAGATGAGGGCCTTCTTTTCCTGCATGGCCTAGAGAGCAATCCCGAGTCCTCTCTCCAAACTCCACAGGAGGCTTAACTCCATTTAGGCCATTCTTGGGCTCCAAGGGATACCCGTCGTGACTCGAGAGGAGAGCGGAGTCTATTCATTCCCTTCGAGACGAGGCCTGACTCCCTGGGTGAGTCTGGAATGCAACCCCGAGATCCCTGTCGCCCCTGGAGAGAAAAACTCGGTCCTGGACACAAACCTAGATGAGCTCTATTTTGCCCTGCAGTGACTCGAGAGCAATCTCCAGCTCTCACTTGCAACTCGAATGGAAGATTGGACTTCCCTGGGCCAACACAAGAGGAAACCTGTATTCCCCGTCGTAACTCAAGAATCCTGCCGCAACTCGAGAAAAAACACGTGGGTCCCCCGTCATTGCAAGATGAGGCCCTTGCCTGCTCCAGCATCTCAAGAGTAGTCCCACGTTCTGTCTTGAAGTGCAAAATGATATTTGGCACCCTTAATGCTACCCCAAAAGTTCCCCGACATAAGGGTCGCACTCGAGGGGAACACCAAGGTTCCTGGCACCACTTCATCTGAGCCCCTTCTCTCCTCCTGATCCCGAAAGGAGGGTCGATTCCCCTGCTTTGTCTGCAAGGGGTTCCCGACCTTCTCCACGCACCTCAGATGAGGCTGTCTCACGAGGAAATTCGAGACGTAGCCTCGATGGTGGTGCCACATGCTGAAAGACCGCGATTTCCCCATCCGCTCTTGATAAGAACGCGATGCCCAGACACCTATTCGAAGATAGTGTGGATGAAGGCACAACACGAAGGGGCACTGACAACCCCGTGCATCATCCGGAAAAGACCGCAGGTTACTCTTACAGTTCAACAAGTGCCTGTCACCCAGTGAACAACTAGAGAGGCAAGCGGAGATCCATTCCTGCACACAAGACGAGGCCTGACTCACCTCTCCCAACTATGCAGGGGGCTGCGATCGGAATCAGAAATGGAGAGGAACCCTGAGGTTCCTGCCTTCCCTCGAGATGAGGCCCCCTTCCATTTCACCAAACCCAGTGGAGTCCCGAGAGGTCTTTCCCAACTCCACAGTATCCCTGACTTCTCAGAGGCACCCGGAGAATCTCCCTGAGGTCACCGGCACAAGTCGAGGGAACCCAGGTATTCTTGCCAAGACCCGAGAGAGATCTTGAGAGTCCTTCTTCAACGCGTCTAGAGGCCTGATTCCCCTACCATGACTCGAGAGCAATGACGCGCTCCCCCTCGCCACACGCATCGAGACCTAACTTCCCTGGCGCCACATAAGAGGCTCCCTGAGCTCCCCGTCGTACCTCCTGAGAAACCAACACAGGCGCTGCAGCTCGGTAAAACCACCGAGACCCCCCGTCATCGTGAGATGAGGGCCTTATTTTCCTGCATGTCCTGGAGTGCAATCCCGAGTCCTCTCTCCAAACTCCAGAGGAGGCTTGACTCCCTTTAGTCCACTCAGTGGGCTCCAAGAAATACCCGTCGCGACTCGAGAAGAGAGAGAAGTCCTTTGTTTCCCCTCGAGATGACGCCTGACTCCCGGGTGAGTCTGGAACGCAACCCCAAGATCCCAGTCATCCCTTGAGAGGAACATTAGGTCCTAGACACAAGCCTGGATGAGGTCTCTTTTGCCCTGCAGTGACTCGAGCGCAACCCCCAGCTCTCCCTCGCAACTCGAATGGAAGATTGGGCTTCCCTGGGCCAACACAAGAGGAAGCCAGAAATCCCCTTCGTAACTCGAGAATCCCGCCGCAACTCGAGAAAAACCACGTGTTTCCAACGTCATCCCAAGATGAGGCCCTTGCCTGCTATGGCGTCTCAAGAAAAGAACCACGTTCCGTCTTGAAGTGTGAAACGGTACTTTGCACCCTTGATGCGACACCAAATGTTCCCGGACACGCCGGTCTCACTCGACAGGAACACCGAGGTTCCCGCACCACTTCATCTGAGCACCTTCTCCCCTCCTGTTTGCGACAGGAGGGTCTATTCCCCTGCTTTGTTTGGAAGGGGTTCCCCACATTCCCGGCGCACCTCAGGATGAGGCCGGTCTCACGAGGAAATTCGAGACATAGCGTCGTGGGTGGTGTCACATGCCGAAATACCCCGATTTCCCGGTCCACTCTTGAGAAGAACCCGATGCCCGGACACCTGTTCGAAGGCACCCCTGTGGACGAAGGCACAAAACGAAGGGTCACTGACACTCCCGTGCATCATTCGGTAAAAGCCGCAGGTTCCACACACAGCTCAACAAGAGGCCTGTCATCCCATGAACAACACGAGAGGCAAGCAGAGTTCCATTCCTCCACTCAAGACGAGGCCTGACTCTCCGGTCCCAACTCTGAAGGGACCCTGCGATCGGAGTCCGAAATGGAGAGGAACCCTGAGGTTCCTGACTCCACTCGAGATGAGGCCCTCTTCCATTACACCAAAAACAGTGGAGGCCCGAGAGGCCCCTCCCAAAACCACAGTATCCCGACTTCTCAGAGGCACCCTTAGAAGCTCCCTGAGGTCACCGGCACAAGTCGAGGGAACACAGGGTTTCCTGACGCAACCCGAGAAAGACCTCGAAAATCCTCCTTCAACGCGTCTTGAATCCTGATTCCCCTACCATGACTCAAGAGCAATGACGCGTTCCCCCTCGCCACTCGCATGGAGACTTGACTTCCCTGGCGCCACACGAGAGGCTCCCTGAGCTCCCCGTCATACCTCGTGAGAAATCCCACACTGGCTCCCCAGCTTGAGAAAACCCACGAGACGCCTCCGTCGTCGCGAGATGAAGGCCTTCTTTTCCTGCATGGCCTGGAGAGCATCTCGAGGCCTCTCTTCAAACTCCACAGGAGGCCTGACTCCCTTTAGGCCACTCTGTGGGCTCAAGAGATACCCGTTGGGACTCGAGAGGAGAGCGGAATTCTTTGCTTCCCCTATATACCAGGCCTGACTCCTCAGGTGAGTCTGGAATGCAACCCCGAGATCCCTGCCGCCCCTGGAGAGGAACATTAGGTCCTAGACACAAGCATAGATGAGGTCTCATTTGCCCTGAAGTGACTCGAGAGCAATCCCCTGCTCTCCCTCACACCTCGAATGGAAGAATGGACTTCCCTGGGACAACACAAGAGGAAGCCTGAATTCCCCGTCGTAATTCGAAAATCCCGCCGCAACTCGAGAAAAACCACGTGGTTCCCCCGTCATCGCAAGATGAGGCCCTTGCCAGCTACAGCGTCTCAGGAGAAGCCCCACGTTCCATCTTGAAGTTTAAAATGATAATTGGCAACCTTGATGTTATCACAAAAGTTCCCCGACACCCTGGTCTCACTCGAGGGGAACACCAAGGTTCGGTGCACCGCTTGTTCTGAGCCCCTTATCCCCTCCTGATCGCGACGGGAGGGTCGATTACCCTGCTTTGTCTGGAAGGGGTTCCGGACCTTCCCGGCGCACCTCAGGATGAGGCTGGTCTCACGAGGAAATTCGAGACGTAGCCTTGTGGTTGGTGCCACACGCCGAAAGACCCCGATTTCCGTGTCTGCTCTTGATAAGAACCCAATGCTAGGACACCTCTTCGAAGGCAATCCTGTGGATGAAGGCACAAAACGAAGGGGTCTGACAACCTCGTGTATCGTTGGAAAAGCCCGCAAGTTCCACATACAGATCGACAAGTGGCTTGTCACCCCATGAACAACTCGAGAGGCAAGAGGAGTTCAATTCCTCCACACAAGACGAGGCCTGACTCTCCTGTCCCAACTCTGCATGGACACTGAGATCCGATTCAGAAATGGAGAGGAACCATGAGGTTCCTGCCTCAACTCGAGATAAGGCCCTTTTCTACTGCACCAAACCCAGTGGAGTTCGGAGCGGCCCCTCCCAACTGCACAGTATCCCTGACTTCTCAGAGGCACCCTGAGAAGCTCCCTGAGGTCACGGGCATAAGTCGAGGGAACCCAGGGTTTCCTGCCATAACCTGAGAAAAACCTTGAGAGTCCTTCTTCACGCGTCTTGATGCCCGATTCCTCTACCATGACTGGAGAAAAATGACGCGCTCCCCCTCGCCACGCGCATGAAGATCTGACTTCCCCGGCACCACATGAGAGGCTCCCTGAGCTCCCCATCGTACCTCGTGAGAAACCCCACACTGGCGCCGCAGCTCGAGAAAACCCACGAGACGCCCCTGTCATGGTGAAATGAGGGCCTTCTTTCCTGCATGACCTGAAGAGCAATCCCGAATCCTCTCTCCAAACTCCAAAGGAGGCTTGACTCCCTTTAGGTCACTCAGTGGGCTCCAAGAGATACCCGTCGATACTCAGGAGGAGAGCGGTGTCCTTTGATTCCCCTCGAGATGAGGCCTGACTACGAGGGTGAGTCTGGAATGCAACCCTGGATCCCTGTCGCCCCTGGAGAGGAACCTTAGGTCCTGGACAAAAGCCTAGATGAGGTCTCTTTGGCCCTGCAGTGACTCAAACACAACCCCTAGCTTTCCCTTGCAACTCGAATGGAAGATTGGCCTTTCTGAGCCAACACAAGAGGAAGCCTGAATTTCCAGTTGTAATTTGAGAAACCCGCCGCAACTCGAGAAAAATCACGTGGTTCCCTGTATTGCAAGATGAGGCCCTTGCCCCCTACAGCGTCTCAAGAGAAGTCTCACATTCCGTCTTGAAGTGCAAAACAGTACTTGGCACCCTTGATGCGACCCCAAAAGTTCCCCTATATACCGATCTCACTAGAGGGGACACTGAAGTTCCCGGCACCACATCAACTGAGGCCTTTCTCCTCTCCTGATCGCTACAGGAGGGTCGATTCCCATGCTTTGTCTGCAAGGGGTTCCCGACGTTCCCCGCGAACCTCCGGATGAAGCCGGTCTCATGAGGAAATTCGAAAAGTAGCCTCATGGTTGGTGCCATATGCTGAAAGATCCCGAATTCCCGGTCCACTCTAGATAAGAACCTGACGCCCGGACATCTCTTCGAAGGCAACCCTGTGGATGAAGGCACAACACGAAGGGACACTGACATCCCCATGCATCGTCTGGAAAACCCCGCCGATTCCACTCACAGCTCCAAATGTGGACTGTCACCCCGTGAACAACTCGAGAGGCAAGTGAAGTTGCATTCCTTCACACAAGACGAGGCCTTACTCTCCTGGCCCAACTCTTCAGGGACCCTGCGATCGGAGTCAGAAATGGAGAGGAACCCTGAGGTTCCTGCCTCAACTAGAGAAGAGGCCCTCTTCCATTGAACCAAACTCAGTGGTGTCCCGAGAGGCCCCTTCCAACACCACAGTATCCCTGAATTCTCAGAGGCTCCCTGAGAAGCTACCTGAGGTCACTGGCACAAGTCGAGGGAACCCAGAGTTTCCTGAAGTAACCCGAGAAAGACTTGGAGAGTCCTTTTTCAACGTCTCTTGATGCCCGATTCCCCTACCATGACTCCAGAGCAAGGACGCGCTCCCCTCGCCACAAGCAGGAAAACTGACTTCCCTAGTACCACACAAGAGGCTCCCTGAGTACCCCATCGTACCTCGTGAGAAAACCCACAGTGGCGCCGCAGTTCGAGAAAAACCACAAGATGCCCCCGTCAAGGAGAGATGGGGGCCTTCTTTTCCTGCCTGACCTGGAGAGCAATCCCTGGTCCTCTCTCCAAACTTCACAGGAGGATTGACTCCCTTTAGGCCACTCAGTTGGGTCCAAGAAATACCCGGTGCGACTCGAGAGGAGAGCGGAGTCCTTTGCTTCCCTCGAGACGAGGCCTGACTCCCCGGGTGAGTTTGGAATGCAACCCCGAGATCCCTGTCGCCCCTGGAGTGGAACATTATGTCCTAGACACAAGCCTAGATGAGGTCTATTTTACCCTACAGTGACTCGAGAGCAACCTCCATCTCTCTCTCACAATTTGAATGGAAGATTGGTCTTCCCAAGGTCAACACAAGAGGAAGTCTGAATTTCCCATCGTAATTCGAGAATTCAGCCTCAAGTCTTAAAAACCATGTGGTTCCCCCTTCATCGCAATATGAGGCCCTTGCCAGCTAGAGTCTCAAGAGAAGTCCCACGTTCCATCTTAAAGTTCGAAATGCTACTTGGCACCCTTGATGCGACCCCAAAGTTCCCCAACATACCGGTCTCACTCCAGGGGAACACCGAAGTTCCCGGCGTCTCCAGGGAAGTCCCATGTTCCGTCCTTAAGTGCGAAATGGTAATTGACACCCTTGATGCGACCGCAAAAGTTCGCCGACACGTTGGGTTCCCTCGAGGGGAACACTGAGGGTCCCAGCACCACTTCATCTGAGCCCCTTCTCCCCTCCTGATCGCGACAGGAGAGTCGATTCCCCTGCTTTCTCTGGAAGGGGTTCCCGGCCTTCCTGGTGCACCTCAGGATGAGGCCGGTCTCAGGAGGAAATTCGAGACTAGCCGTGTGTGAGGTGCCACGTGCCGAACGACCCCGATTTTCCGGTCCGCTCTTGATAAGAACACGATGCCCGGACACCTCTTCGAAGGCAACCCTGTGGGTGAAGGCACAACACGAAGGGGCACTGCCACCCCCGTGCATCATCCGGAAAAACCCGCAGGGTCTACACACAGCTCGACAAGGGGCCTGAGACTCCCGGAACAACTCGAGAGGCAACCAGAATTCCATTCCTCAGACAAGACGAGGCATGACTCTCCTGTCCCAACACTGCAGGGACCGTGCAGTCAGAGTCCGAAACCGAGAGGAAGCCTGAGGTTCCTGCCTCCCCTCGAGATGAGGCCCTCTTCCATTGCGCCGAACCCAGCAGAGTCCCGAGAGGCCCTGCCAACTACACAGCATCCCTCACCTCTCAGAGGCACCCTGGGAAGTTCCCTAAGGTCCCCTGCAGAAGTCGAGGGAAACGAGGGTTTCCCGCCGCAACCCGAGAAAGACCTCGAGAGTCCTTCTTCAACGCCTCTTGAGGACCTAGCCGCTTCCCATGACTCGAGAGTGATGACCAGCTCCCCCTCGCCACGCGCATGGAGACCTGACTTCCCTGGCGCCGCACGAGAGGCTCCCTGAGGTCCTCGTCGTGCCTCGTGAGAAAACCCCCATGGGCGCAGCAGCCTGAGGAAACCCATGAGACGCCCCCGTCATCGCGAGCTGAGGGCCTTCTTTTCCTGCCTGGCCTGGAGAGCAATCCCGAGTCCTCTCTCCAAACTGAAGAGGAGGCTCGACACCCTTGAGTCCACTCAGTGGGCTCCAAGAGATCCGTGTCGCGGCTTGAGAGGAAAGCGGAGTCCTTTGCTTCCCCTCCAGGCGAGTCCTGACTCCCCGGGGGAGTCTGGAATGGAAACCCGGGATCCCTGTCTTCCCTTGAGAGGAATATTAGGTCCTGGACACACGCCTCGATGAGGTCTCTTTGGCCCTGTAGTGACTCGAGCAGAACCCCCAGCTTTCCATCGTAACTCGAATTGAAGTTTGGGCTTCCCATGGCCAACCCAAGAGAGACCTGAAATTCCTGTCGTTTTCGAGAATCCCGATGCAACTCAAGAAAAACGACGTGGTTCCAACGTCTTCACAGGATGAGGCCCTTGCCCGCTACAGCGTCTCCAGGGAAGTCCCATGTACCGTCCTGAAGTGGGAAATTGTACTTGGCTCCCTTGATGCGACCCCTAAAGTTCCCTGAAACGCTGGGTTCCCTCGAGTGGAACACCGAGGGTCCCGGCACCACTTCATCTGAGCCCCATCTCCCCTCCTGATCGCGACAGGAGAATCGATTCCCCTAATTTGTGTGGAAGGGTTTCCCGGCCTTCCCGGCGCACCTCAGGATGATGCTGGTGTCACGAGGAAATTCGAGATGAGCCACGTGGGTGGTGCCACATGCAGAATGACCCCGATTTCCCGGTCTGCTCTTGAAATGAACCCGATGCCCGGACACCTCTTTGAAGGAAACCCTGTGGGGGAAGGCACAAAACGAAGGGGTACTGACACCCCCATGCATCTTCTGGAAACACCCGCAGGTTCCACACACAGCTTGTCAAGGGCCCTGAGACCCCCTGAACGACTCAAGAGGCAAGCAGAGTTCCGTTACTCAGACAAGACGAGGCCTGACTCTCCTGTCCCAACTCTGCAGGGACCCTGCGGTCAGAGTCAGAAATGGAGAGGAAGCCTGAGGTTCCTGCCTCCAATCGAGATGAGGCCCTCTTTGATATCGTCAAACCTAGTGGAGTCCCGAGAGGCCCCTCTAACTCCTCAGTATCCCTCACCTCTCAGAGGCACCTGGGAAGTTCCCTAAGGTCCCCTGTAGAGGTCGATGGAAATGAGTGTTTCCCGCCCCAACCCAAGAAAACCTTGAGAGTCCTTCTTAAATGCCTCTTGAGGCCCTAGTCCCTCCCATGACTCGAGAGAAATGACGCGATCTGCCTGGCCACACGCATGGAGTCAGGCTTCTCTGGCGCCGCACAAGAGGATCCCTGAACTCCCCATCATATCTCGTGAGAAACCCCACACTGGCGCCGCAGCTCGAGAAAACCCATGAGATGCCCCCGTCATCACGAGAGGAGGGCCATCTTTAACTGCATGGTATGCAGATCAAGCGTGAACCTTCTTTCCAAGCTACACAGGACGCTTGACTCCCTTTAGGCCACTCATTGGGCTCCAAGAGTTACGCGTCCCGACTCGAGAGGATAGTGGAGTCCTTTGCTTCCACTCGAGACGAGGCGTGACCCACCGGGTGAGACTGGAATGCGACCCCGATATCCCTGTCGCCCCTGGAGAGGAACATTACGTCCTGGACCCAAGCCTAGATGAGGACTCTTTGCCCTGAAGTGACTCGAGAGCAACCCCCAGCTCTCTCTGACAAGTTGAATGGAAGATTGGACTTCCTGGGCCAACACAAGAGGAAGCCTGAATTCCCCGTTGTAACTCGAGAATCCCACCTCAACTCGAGAAAAACCACGTGTTTCCCTCGTCATCGCAATATGAGGCCCTTGCCCGCTACAGCATCTCCAGAGAATTCCCACGTTCCGTCTTGAAGTGCGAAACTGTACTTGGCACCCTTGATGCGACCTCAAAAGTGCCGTGACATACCGGTCTCACTCGAGGGGACCACCGAGGTTCCCGGCACCACTTCATCTGAGCCCCTTCTCCCCTTCTGATCGCGACCGGTGGGTCGATTCCCCTGCTTTGTCTGCAAGGGCTTCCCGAGCTTCCCGGCGCACCTCAGGATGAGGCCAGTTTCCCGAGAAAATTCGAGACGTAGCCTCGTGGGTGGTACCACATGCTGAAAGACCCCAATTTTCCGATACGCTCTTGAAAAGAACCCGATGCCCGGAAACCTCTTTGAAGGCAACCCTGTGGATGAAGGCACAACACGAAGGGGCACTGACACCCCCGTGCATCGTCCAGAAAAACCCGCGGGTTCCACACTCAGCTCAACAAGTGGCCTGTCACTCCGTGAACAACTCGAAAGGCAAGGGGAAATCCATTCCTCCACAGAAGACGAGGCGTGACTCTCTTGTCCATACTCTGCAGGTACCCTGCGACCCAAGTCAGATATTGAGAGGACCCCTGAGGTTCCTGCCTCCATTCGAGATGAGGCCCTCTTCGATTGCACCAAACCCAGTTGAGTAACGAAAGGCCCCTCCCAAATCCACAGTGTCCCTGACTTCTCAGAGGCACCCTTAGAAGTTGCCTGAGGTCACCGACACAAATCAAGGGAACCCAGGGTTCCCTGCCGCAACCCGAGAAAGACCTCAAGAGTCCTTCTTCAATGCGTCTTGAGGCCCGATTCGCCTACTATGACTCGAGAGCAATCACGCACTCCCCTTCACCACACGCACGGAGACCTGACGTCCCTAGCACCACACGAGAGGCTCTCTGAGCTCCCCGTTGTACCTCGTGAGAAATCTGATACTGGCGCCGCAGCTGGAGAAAACCCACGAGATGCCCCGGTCATCGCGAGATGAGGGCTTTTTTTCCTGCATGGCCAGGAAAACAATCCCGAGTCATCTCCAAGCTCCATAGGAGGCTTCACTCCCTTTACGCCACGCAGTGGGCTCCAAGAGATACCCGTCGCGACTCTACAGGAGAGCGGAGTCCTTTTTTTCCCCTCAAGACGAGGCCTGACTCTCCGGGTGAGTCGAGAATGCAACCCTGAGATCCCTGTTGGCCCAGTAGTGGAACACTAGGTCCTGGACACAAGCGTAGATGAGGTCTATTTTGCCCTGCAGTGACTGGAGAGCAATCCCCAGTTCTAACTTGCAACTCGAATGGAATACTGGATTTTCCTGGCGCCACACAAGAGGCTCCGTGAGATCCCCGTGGTACTTCATGAGACACCCCACACTGGCGCCGCAGCTCGAGAAAACCCACGAGACGCCACCGTCATCTCGAGATGAGGGCCTTCTTTTCCTGCATGGCCTGGAGTCCAATCCCGAGTCCTCTCTCCAAACTCCACAGGAGGCTTGACTCCCTTTAGTACACACAGTGGGCTCCAAGAGATACCCATCGCGACTCGAGACGAGAGCGGAATTCTTTGCTTACCCTCGAGGTGAGAACTGACTCCCTGGATGAGTCTGGAATGCAAACCCGAGATCCCTGTCGCCCCTGGAGAGCAACGTTAGATCCTGGACACAAGCCTAGATTAGGTCTCTTTTGCCCTGCAGTGACTCTAGCGCAATCCCCAGCTCCCCCTCGCAACCCAAATGGAAGATTGGATTTCAAGGCCAACAAAAGGAAGCCTAAATTCCCGGTCATAACTCGAGAATCCCGCCGCAACTCGAGCAAAACCACGTGGTTCTCCCGTCATCGCAAGATGAGGCCCTTGCCCGCTACAGCGTTTCAAAAGATGTCCCAGGTTCCGTCTTGAAATGCGAAACGGTACTTGGCACCCTTGATGCGACCCCAAAAGTCCCCCAACACGCCGGTCTCACTCAAGGGGAACACCGAGGTTCCCGGCACCACTTCATTTAAGCCCCTTCTCCCCTCCTGATCGTGACCGGTGGGTCGATTCCCCTGCTTTGTCTGCAAGGGGGCCCGACCTTCCCTGCACAACTCAGGATGAGGCCGGTCTCATGGGGAAATTCGATACGTAGCTTTGTGGGTGGTGCCACTTGCTGAAAGACTCCAATTTCCCGGTCCGCTCTTGATAAGAATCCGATGCTCGGACACCTCTTGGAAGGCAGCCTTGAGTATGAAGGTACAACACGAAGGGGCACTAACACACCTGTGCATCACCCGGAAAAACGGGCAGGTTACACACACAGCTCGACAAGTGGCCTGTCACCTCGAGAACAACTCGAGAGGCAAGAGGAGTCCCATCCTCCAGAAAAGACGAGGCCTGACTCTCCTGTACCAACATGCAGGGACCTTGCGATCTGAGTCAGAAATGGAGAGGAACACTGAGGTTCCTGCTTCAACTCGAGATGAGTCCCTCTTACATTCCACCAAATGCGGAGGAGTCTCGAGAGGCCCCTCCAAACTGCACAGTATCCCTGACTTCTCAGAGGCACTCTGAGAAGCTCCCTGAGGTCGCAGGCACAAGTCAAGGGAACCCTGGGTTTTATGCAGTGACCCGAGAAAGACCTCGAGAGTCCTTCTTCAACCCGTCTTGAGGCCCGATTACCCTACCATGACTCGAGAGCAATGACTAGCTCCCCCTAGCCATCTCATGGGGACCTGACTTCCCTGGCGCCACACGAGAGGCTCCCTGAGCTCCCTCTCGTACCTCGTCAGAAACCCGGCACTAGCGCTGCAGTCTAGAAAACCCACGAGACGCCGCCATCATCGCGAGATGAGGGCCTTCTTTTCCTGCATGGCCTGGAGAGGAATCCCGAGTCCTCTATCCAAACACCACAGGAGGCTTGACTCCCTTTAGGGCACACAGTGGGCTCCAAGAGATACCCATCGCGACTCAAAAGGACAGCGGAGTTCTTTGCTTCCCCTCGAGACGAGGCCTGATTCCCCGGGTGAGTCTGGTATGCAACCCCAAGATTCCTGTCGCCCCTAGGGACGAGCATTAAGTCCTGGACACAAGCCTAGATGAGGTCTATTTTGCCATGCAGTGACTCGAGAGCAATCCCCAGCTCTCCCTTTAAACTCGAATGGAAGATAGGACTTCCCTGGCCCAACACATGAGGAAGACTGTATTCCCCGTCGAAACTCGAGAATCACGCCACAACTCGAGAAACGCCACGTGGTTCCCCCGTCATCCCAAGATGAGGCCCTTGCCCCCTACAGCGTCTCAAGAGAAGTCCCACGTTCCGTCTTGAAGTGCGAAACGGTATTGGCACCCTTGATGCGCCCTCAAAAGTTCCTCGACACACCAGTCTGACTCGAGGAGAACACCGAGGTTCCCGGCACCACTACATCTGGGCCCCTTCTCCCCTCCTGATCGCGACAGGAGGGTCGATTCCCCTGTTTTGTCTTGAAGGGGTTCCCACCTTTCCCGGTGCATCTCAGGATGAGGCCGGTCTCACGAGGATATTCGAGACATAGCCACGTGGATGGTGACACAGGCCGAAAGACCCCGATTTCCCGGTCCGCTCTTGATAAGATCCTGATGCCCGGACACCTCTTTGAAGATAACCCTTTTGATGCAGGCACAACACTTAGGGGCACTGACACCCCTGGGTATCATCCGGAGAAACCCGCAGGTACCACACACAGCTCGAGAAGTGACCTGTCACCCCGTGAACAACTGGAGAGGCAAGCAGAGTTCCATTCCTCCACACAAGACGAGGCCTGACTCTCCTGTTCGAACTCTGCAGCGAAACTGCGATCCGAGTCAGATCTGGCCCAGGGGAAGTCAGGAGAGGAAACATGAGTTTCCTGCCTCCACTCGAGATGAGGCCCTCTTCCATTGCACCGAACCCAGTGGAGTCCCGAGAGACCCCTCCCAACTGCACAGTATCCCTGACTTCTCAGAGGCACCCTTAGACCTTCCTGAGATCACCGGCACAAGTCGAGGGAACCAAGGGTTTCCTGCCCCAACCCGTAAAAGACCTCGAGAGTCCTTCTTCAACGCGTCTTGAGGTGCGATTCCCCTACCATGACTCGAGAGCAATGACGCGCTCCCCCTAGCCACGTGCATAGAAACCTGACTTCCCTGGCACCACAGGAGAGGCTCCCTGAGCTCCCCATTATACCTCGTGAGCAACACCACACTGGAGCCGCAGCTCGAGAATACCCACGAGACGCCCCAGTCCTCACGAGATGAGGGCCTTCTTTTGCTGTATGGCCTGGAGAGCAATCCTGAGTCCTCTCTCCAAACTCCACAGGAGGCTTGACTCATTTTAGGCCACACAGTGAGCTCCAAGATATACCCGTTGCGACTTGACAGGAGAGTGGTGTCCTTGGCTTCCCCTCGAGACGAGGCCTGACTCCCCGGGTGAGTCGAGAATGCAATGCTGAGATCGCTTTCGCCCCAGCAGAGGAACATTAGGTCCTGGACACAAGCCTAGATGAGGTCTATTTGGCCCTGAAGTGTCTCGAGAGCAATCCCCAGTTCTAACTCACAATTCGAATGAAAATTGGACTTCCCTGGGCCAGTTGAAGAGGAAGCCTGAATTCCCGGTTGTAACTCGAGAATCCCGCCCCAACTCAAGAAAAACCACGTGGTTCCCCCGTCATCGAAAGATGAGGCCCTTGCCCACTACAGCATCTCAAGAGAAGTCCCACGTTCCGTATTGAAGAGCGAAAAGTTACTTGGAACCCTTGATGCGACCCCAAAAGTTCCCCGACATACCAGTCTCACTTGAGGAGAACACCGAGGTTCCCGGCACCACTTCATCTGAGACTCTTCTCCCCTCTTGATCGCGACAGGAGGTTCGATTCCCCTGCTTTGTGTGGAAGGCGTTCCCGACCTTCCTGGCGCACATCAAGATGAGGCCAGTCTCACGAGGAAATTCGAGACATAGCCTCGTGGGTGGTGCGGCATGCCAAAAGACCCCGATTCCCTGGTCCGCTCTTGATAAGAACCCGATGGCAGAACCCAACTCGAAGGCAATCCTGTGGAACAAGGCACAACACGAAGGGGCATTGACACCCCGGTGCATCGTCCAGAAAAACCCGCAAGTTCCACATACAAATCGACAAGTGGCCTGTCACCCCATGAACAACGCGAGAGTCAAGCGGAATTCCATTCCTCCACACAAGACGAGGCCTGACTCTCCTGTCCCAACTCTGCAGGGACTCTGCGATCCGAGTCAGATCCGGCGCATTCGAAGCCAGGAGAGGAACCCTGTGGTTCCTGCCTCAACTTGTCATGAGGCCCTCTTCCATTGCACCAAACCCAGTGGAGTTCCGAGAGGCCCCTCCCAACTCCACAGTGACCCTGACTTCTCAGAGGCATGCTGAGAAGCTTCCTGAGGTCACTGGCACAAGTCGATGGAACCCAGGGTTTCCTGCTGCAACCCAAGAAAGACCTCGAGAGTCCTTCTTTAACACGTTTTCAGGCCCAATTCCCCTACCATGACTCGAGAACAATGACGGGCTCCCTCTCACCACGTGCATAGAGACCTGACTGCCCTGGCACCACGTGAGAGGCTCACTGAGCTCCCAGTCTTACTTCGTGAGAAACCCCACACTAGCGCCACAGCTCGAGAAAACCTACGAGACGCCCCAGTCATCGGGAGATGAGGGCCTTCATTTCCTGCATTGCCTGGAGAGCAATCCCGTGTCCTCCCTCCAAACACCAGAGGAGGTTTGACTCCCTTTAAGCCACTCAGTGGGCTCCAAGACATACCCGTCCGACTCGAGAGGAGAGCAGAGTCCTTTGCTTCCCCTCGAGACGAGGCCTGACTCCAGGGTGAGTCTGGAATGCAACCCCGAGATTCCTGTCGCCCCTTGACATGAACATTAGGTCCTGCACACAAGCCTTGGTGGGGTCTCTTTTGCCTTCAGTGACTAGAGCGCACCTCCAGCTCTTCCTCGAATCTCGAATGGAAGATAAGACTTTTGTGGGCCAACACAATAGGAAGCATGAATTCCCTGTGGTAACTCAAATATCCCACCGCAACTAGAGAAAACCAAGTGGTTCCCCAGTCATTCCAAGATGAGGCCCTTGCCCGCTGGAGCACCCCAAGAGAAGTCCCACGTTCCTATTTGAAGAGCGAAACGGTACTTGGAACGCGTTATGCGACCCCAAAAGTTACCCGACATACCTGTCTCACTTGAGGGAAACACCGAGGTTCCCAGCAGCACTTCATCTGAACCACTTCTCCCCTCCTGATCGCCACAGGAGGGTCGATTCCTCTGCTTTGTCTGGAAGGGTTTCATGACCTTCGCGGCACACCGCAGGATGAGGCCGGTTTCATGAGGAAATTCGAGACTAGCCACGTGGGTGGTGCCAAATGCTGAACGACCCCGATTTCCCAGTCCGCTCTTCATAAGAACACGATGCCCGGACACCTCTTCGAAGGCAACCCTGTGGATGAAGACACAAAACGAAGGGTCACTGACACCCCCATGCATCGTCTGGAAAAACCTGCAGATTCCACACACAGTTTGACAAGGGGCCTGAAACCCCATGAACAACTCGAGAGGCAAGCGGAGTTCCATTCCTCAGAAAAGACATAGCCTGACTCTCCTGTCCCAACTCTGCAGGGACACTACGATCAGAGTCAGAATTGGAGAGGAAGCCTGAGGTTCCTGCCTCCACTCGAGATGAGGCCCTCTTCCATTGCGACAAACCCAGTGGAGTTCCGAGAGGCCCCACCAACTCCACAGCGTCCCTCACCTCTCAGAGGCACCCTGGGAAGTTCCCTCAGGTCCCCGGCAGAAGTCGGGGGAAACGAGGGTTTCATGCTGCAACCCGAGAAAGACATCGAGAGTCCTTCTTCAACACGTCTTGAGGCCTTAGTCCCCTCCCATGTCTCGAGAACAATGACGCGCTCCTTCTCGCCACGTGCATGGAGACATGACTTCCCTGGCGCCGCACGAGAGGCTCCCTGAGATCTTCGTCGTGCCTCGGGAGAAAACCCCCACGGGTGCCGCAGCTCGAGGAAACCCCTGAGATGCCCCCGTCCTCGCGAGGTGAGGGCCTTCTTTTCCTGCCTGGCCTGGAGAGCAATCACGAGTCCTCTCTCAAAAGTGAAGAGGAGGCTGGACTCCCTTGAGTCCACTCAGGGGGCACCAATATATCAGCGTCGCGACTCGGGAGGAGAGCGGAGTCCTTTGCTTCCCCTCGAGGCGAGGCCTGACTCCCCGGGGGAGAATGGGATGCAACCCCGAGATCCTTGTCTTCCCTGGAGAGGAGCATTAGGTCCTGGACACACGCCTAGATGAGGTCTCTTTGGCCCTGCAGTGACTCGAGCGCAACTCCCAGCTTTCCCTCGACACTAGAATAGAAGGTTGGGCTACCCAGGGCCGACACAAGAGGAAGCCTGTAATACCCCGTCGTAACACGAGAATGCCGCCGCAACTCGAGAAAAACCACGTGGTTCCCACCTCTTCGCAAGATGACGCCCTTGCCCGTGACGGCGTCTCAAGGGAAGTCCCCTGTTCCGCCCTGAAGTGTGAAACGGGACCTGACAGCCTTCATGCGACCCCAGAAGTTCCCCAACACGCCTGGTTCCCTCGAGGGGAACACCGAGGGTCCCGGCACCGCTTCTTCTGAGCCCCTTCTCCCCTCCTGATCGCGACAGGAGAGGCGATTCCCCTGCGTGGTCTGGAAGGGGTTCCCGGCCTTCCCGGCGCACCTCAGGATGAGGCCGGTCTCACGAGGAAATTCGAGACGAGCCACGTGGGTGGGGCCACATGCTGAACGCCCCCGATTCCCTGGTCCGCCCTTGAGAAGGACCCGAGGCCCGGACCCCTCTTCGAAGGCAACCCTGTGGGTGAAGGCACAACACGAAGGGGCACTGCCACCCCCGTGCATGGTCCGCAAAGACCCGCGGGTTCCACACACAGCTCGACGAGGGGCCTGAGACCCCCTGAGCAACTCGAGAGGCCAGCGGGGTTCCCTTCCTCAGACAAGACGAGGCCTGACTCTCCTGGCCCAACTCTGCAGGGACCCTGCGGTAGGAGTCCGAAACGGAGAGGAAGCCTGAGGTTCCTGCCTCCCCACGAGGTGAGGCCCTCTTCCGTTGCGCCAGACCCAGCGGAGTCCCGAGGGGCCCGCCACCTCCACAGGATCCCTCGCCTCTCAGAGGCACCCTGGGAAGTTCCCTAAGGTCCCTGGCAGAAGGCGAGGGACACGAGGGTTTCCCGCCGCCCCCCGAGAAAGACCTCGAGAGTCCTTCTTCAACGCGTCTCGAGGCCCTAGTCCCCTCCCGTGACTCGAGAGCCAGGACGCGCTCCCCCTCGCCACGCGCATGGAGACCTGACTTCCCTGGCGCCGCACGAGAGGCTCCCTGAGATCCTCGTCGTGCCTCGGGAGAAAACCCCCACGGGCGCCGCAGCTCGAGGAAACCCCTGAGACGCCCCCGTCCTCGCGAGCTGAGGGCCTTCTTTTCCTGCATGGCCTGGAGAGCAATCCCGGGTCCTCTCTCCAAACGGAAGAGGAGGCTGGACTCCCTTGAGGCTGCTCAGGGGGCTACAAGAGACCCGCGTCGCAACTCGAGAGGAGAGCGGAGTCCTTGGCTTGCCCTCGAGACGAGGCCTGACTCCCCGGGGGAGCCTGGAATGCAACCCCGAGATCCCTGCCTTCCCTGGAGAGGAATATTAGGTCCCGGACACACGCCTAGGTGAGGTCTCTTCGGCCCTGCAGTGACTCGAGCGCAACCCCCAGCTTCCCCTCGCAACCCGAGGGGAAGATTGGGCTTCCCAGGGCCAACCCAAGGGGAAGGCTGAGATCCCCGTCGTCATTCGAGAATCCCGCCGCAACTCGAGAAAACCCACGTGGTTCCCACCTCTTGGCAAGATGAGGCCCTTGCCCGCAACGGCGTCTCAAGGGAAGTCCCCTGTTCCGCCCTGAAGGGCGAAACGGTCCCTGACAGCCTTCCTGCGACCCCCAAAATTCCCCCGACACGCCGGGTTCCCTCGAGGGGAACACCGAGGGTCCCGGCACCGCTTCCTCTGAGCCCCTTCTCCCCTCCTGATCGCGACAGGAGAGGCGATTCCCCTGCGTGGTCTGGAAGGGGTTCCCGGCCTTCCCGGCGCACCTCAGGATGAGGCCGGTCTCACGAGGAAATTCGAGACGAGCCACGTGGGTGGGGCCACATGCCAAACGCCCCCGATTCCCCGGTCCGCCCTTGAGAAGGACCCGAGGCCCGGACCCCTCTTCGAAGGCAATCCTGTGGGTGAAGGCACAACACGAAGGGCCACTGCCACCCCCGTGCATGGTCCGCAAAGACCCGCGGGTTCCACACACAGCTCGTCGAGGGGCCTGAGACCCCCTGAGCAACTCGAGAGGCCAGCGGGGTTCCCTTCCTCAGACAAGACGAGGCCTGACTCTCCTGTCCCAACTCTGCAGGGACCCTGCGGTCGGAGTCCGAAACGGAGAGGAAGCCTGAGGTTGCTGCCTCCCCTCGAGGTGAGGCCCTCTTCCGTTGCGCCAGACCCAGCGGAGTCCCGAGGGGCCCCGCCACCTCCACAGGATCCCTCGCCTCTCAGAGGCACCCTGGGAAGTTCCCTAAGGTCCCCGGCAGAAGGCGAGGGAAACGAGGGTTTCCCCCCGCCCTCCGAGAAAGACCTCGAGAGTCCTTCTTCAACGCGTCTCGAGGCCCTAGTCCCCTCCCGTGACTCGAGAGCCAGGACGCGCTCCCCCTCGCCACCCGCATGGAGACCTGACTTCCCTGGCGCCGCACGTGAGGCTCCCTGAGATCCTCGTCTTGCCTCGTGAGAAAACCCCCACGGGCGCCGCAGCTCGAGGAAACCCCTGAGACGCCCCCGTCCTTGCGAGGTGAGGGCCTTCTTTTCCTGCCTTACCCAGAGCGCAATCCCGAGTCCTGTCTCCAAACTGAAGAGGAGGCCTGACTCCCTTGAGGCCACTCAGTGGGCTCCAAGAGATCTGCGTCGCGACTTGAGAGGAGAGCGGCATCCTTTGCTTGCCCTCGAGACGAGGCCTGACTCCCCGGGGGAGTCTGGAACGCCACCCCGAGATCCCTGTCTTCCCTTGAGAGGAACGTTAAGTCCCGGACACAGACCTAGATGAGGTCTCTTTGGCCCTGCAGTGACTCGAGTGCAACCCCCTGCTTTCCCTCGCAACTCGAATGGAAGATTAGGCTTCTCGGGGCCAATACAAGAGGAAGCCTGAAATCCCCGTCGTAACTCTAGAATCCCACCGCAACTTGAGAAAATCCACATGGTTCCAACGTCTTCGCAAGATGAGGCCCTTGCCCGCTACGGCATCTCAAGGGAAGTCCTAGGTTCTGTCCTGAAATGCGAAACGGTACCTGACTCCTTTCATGCATCCCCCAAAAGTCCCTCACACGCCGATTTCCCTCGAGGGTTACACCGAGGGTTCCGGCCCCACTTCATCCGAGCCCCTTCTCCCCTCCTGACCGCGACAGGAGAGTCGATCCCCCTGCGTTGTCTTGAAGGGTCCCCGGCCTTCCCGGCACACCTCAGGATGAAGCCGGCCTCACTAGGAAATTTGAGACTAGCCCCGTGGGTGGTCCCACATGCCGAAAGACCCCAATTTCCCTGTCTGCTCTTGAAAAGAACCCGAGGCCCGGACACCTCTTCGAAGGCAAGCCAGTGGGTGAAGGCACAACACGAAGGGGCACTGTCACTGTCATGCATCGTCCGGAAACACCCGCAGGTTCCACACACAGCTCAACAAGGGGCCTGAGACCCCCTGAGCACCTCGAGAGGCAAGCGGAGTTCCCTTCCTCAGACAAGACGATTCCTGACTCTCTTGTCCCAACTCTGCAGGGACCCTGCGGTCGGAGTCCGAAACAGAGAGGAAGCCTGAGGTTCCTGCCTTCCCTGGAGATGAGGCCCTCTTCCATTGCGCCAAACCCAGTGGAGTCCTGAGAGGCCCCGCCAACTCCACAGCATCCCTCATCTGTCAGAAGCACACTGGGAAGTTCCCTAAGGTCACCGGTAAACTGTTATTGCACAAGGTCCCCATGAAAAGGCCCACGCAGCAGGACATCCACAGATTCTGTCTGCGATTAAAGGGCAGTAAGGTACCCTCCCCACTTCTTTGCTGCCTCGGAGGCCACCAGGGTGCAATTCGCGTACCCTTCCCTTTCCCATCCTAGCAGGTGCTCCAGGGCCCGCTGGCCTACAAAGTGCCAGAAGCAGGGCTGGGCCAGCCGGCCAGAATTCAGGGTTCTGTCCCTTGGACTTCCAGCGGACACTAGGCTGCTTGGGAAAACCGCGCAGACTCTGAGGATTTTCAGCAGAAGGGTGGAGCGGTAAAGGCCTTGACCCCAAAGACGAGGCCTTTCTGCGACCGTCAGGTTGGGGAGCTCTGAGACTGTGCCAGCACAGGGTGGAATACATGGTTCCCTGCTCCACGCAGTCCCCGTTCCCTTACCTGTGTTCCGCACCCCTCCGCTGTGGCCACTGGATGCCGATCCTTGGGGATCCAGGAGTTTACGAAATGGGCATTCCCAGCCGCAATGGCGACCCCCAACAGCACATCTGGAAAGCCCTCCCCCACCCCCACCAGGAGACGACCCCCGCTGCGAACGGACCCCCACCCCGCCCAGCGCCGCCAGGTTTCGCCCCGGCCCTGCCGGGCTCCCGGCGGGTTCCCAGCCACATTGGCGACCCCCGGGAGCACAACAGGGACCGACCACCCACCCACAGCGAGCGGAATCTCGACCTGTGCAGCCCAGGTTTACCCCGCCCTGGGTGCGCTCCCGGAGCGTTTCCAGCCGCAGTGGCCATCTCCGAGAGCACAACTGGGAAGCCCTCCCCTACCCCCGCCAGGAGCCAACACCCACCCTGCGCCGCCCGGGTTCGCCCCGCCCCTGCCGCGCTCCAGGGGCGCTGCCCACCTTCACCAGTGGCTCCTGGTGAGCCCCGTCCCCACGCCCGGTTCCAGGAGAGGCTCTCGGACCTCGCTGCTGCCGCCAGGTCAAACATGAGGACAATACATACACCCCACAGAGACAATCCAAGCTGTCTATGATTTAGGGATAAAACGAGGACTACAGAAAGGCAAGATGACCTGACCTAGGAGGGCCATGATATTCTATAGAACCAGATAAAGTTGGTTACCAAGGAAACTTTTTTCCTTGGAACCCGGAAAGCTGGTTCTTTGCATATGCAATGACCAACAATTAGCTTGTTACCCAAGCCTGCCTCGCTGCCACCCCCATCCCCCCACTCCCCAGAAGACTGGCTCAAAGAAATATTTTAAATCTCAGGCGGAAAACTGGAAGATGTCTTGTCTGTCTGTCTGGATTAAGGTATGTGTCAGTGTGAGCCTTGTGTTTTTTGATAATATTGCTCAAGTTCTGTGTTCTGATATCAATGGTCTCAAGACAAGGCAGCCCTTCCAAATCAAACTGCTGGAAATACAAGAAAACATTGACCTAAATGAATGTCAGAGTCCCGTGAACTGGGAACTAGTCAATATTAAATATCTAGTATTTTTGGTTTTGCTCCTCCATTATAGACATGTCTAAGAGTCAACAACATTAAGCACAACATGTTCATAGTGCCTAGGTTTATTCTAAGGTAAAAATTGCTCTATTGTTATATGTGTCACAAGCTTGTCAGCAAGAAAGTACCTGGAAACAGCAACAACCAATGTAAAAAAATGTAAATGTGATATGAGCTTTTAGATAAACTCTTAACAATAATTATACTCTAAAATATCTGCCTCTCATAGTCTTGATTGAAGGCAGAGGAGAAGGGGATGACAGAGGATAAGATGGTTGGATGGCATCACTGACTCGATGGACATGAGTTTGAGCAAGCACCTGGAGTTGGTGATGGACACGGAAGCCTGGCGTCCTGCAGGCCACGGGGTCCCAAAGAGTCAGACTCGACTGAGCAACTGAACTGAACTGAACTTACAATCGTTCCTCCAGGTGTTTTGGTTACCTGAGTTTCTATCCTGGTGCTAAACTAAGTGACGACAGTGTATTGAATAGCTAGGTCACTTCCAAATAAATGAAACTTCTTAAACATTCACGACTTGAAAGGACCTCCCTTTTACACAGAAACAAAAGAGATTTTTGACTCTGCATGAATAGTGACTGGCACCATCCGAACATATTAAATGTAAGAAAGCAATTTTTTTGTTTTGTTTTGTTTTGTTCTGTTCTTGCAGGAAGCGGGGTGGGCGCTATTATCACTGATAGGTATGCTCACCAATCTATCAAATGCCAATATAAGAGTGAGTTCTTGGTTGCTGAAGGGAAATGTATGACTTGTTATTACAAGAATGTATGGAATGCAATCACACTTTAAGAAGGAAAACGAAGTAGTTCTGTCTTAGAGGTGGCATTTTCAGGCCGGGAGAAGCAAAGGAATGGGTACAGAATGGGATAAGGAGGTTGTAGGGAAAGTAGGCCCCCAGAAAAGAGTTTTGTGCCTAGCACAAGTTTTCTTGAGATGTTGAACTGCCTTTGCTAATGGAGTTTAAGTTTCTTTACCTCTTAAGTGATCTCTTCTAGGTTGACCTAGAACAGAAATCTTTTGTTAGCTTTGGCTAAGAGGAGAAGTATTGTTTCACGGTGACATATGTGATCCTACCTGACTGTTCTCATCCCCTTTGATATCTATGCACTGCTGCTGCTGCTGCTGCAGCTGCTAAGTGGTTCAGTTGAGGCCGACCCTGTGCCACGCCATAGATGGCAGCCCACCAGGCCCCGCAGTCCCTGGGGTTCTCTAGGCAAGAACACTGGAGTGGGTTGCCATTTCCTCCTCCTATGCATGAAAGTGAGAAGTGAAAATGAAGTCGCTCAGTGGTGTCCGACTCTTAGCCACCCCATGGACTGCAGCCTACCAGGCTCCTCCATCCTTGGGATTTTCCAGGAGTGGGGTGCCATTGCCTTCTCCCATATCTATGCACAAGCCTGCCTAAATAATTGACTTCTAGCCAACTTTGGGATGCCCATGACCACCCACCCTTACCAGGAAACAGAGAAGAGAAAAACACTTACCACAGGAGGTTCTGATAAGGAACAAGGAACTAACAAGCTCCCACCTACCAGGATTCTGCAGAGGTCAACAAGAGGTCAGCAAGAGATGAGAGACTGCAGTCCAGAGGTCCTAGCTACTTCCATCTAGCAACAAACACCCAGAATAGTCAAAACGATTTCAATGTTAAAGAATAAATAAATAAATAAAAGGACAGAAGTTCTTTGAACACATGTCTGAATTTAGGGGTGAGGCATTACATATGTGTCCCAGGATAATCTTAAAGTGTCAGAAAGTAAAGAAATTAAAGAAAACTATCAAGCTGTCCAAACTGATAAAAATGAATGATTACACAGTTTTATCTGTATACATTAGCAGATAATAATCTGAAAGGGAATTTTAAAAAATTCCCTTTCAATGATATCAACATGAATAAAACACTTTGCCATGGATGTAACGAGGATGACAAGACTGGCACACTGGAAATTATACACCCTGGCTGAAAACTATCCTGAATACATGGACAGATATTCCATAACGATGGAAAGACTTAAGATGGCAATACCATGGAATGCATCTTCAATCTGAAATGAAGATTTGATATGATTTGATCGCTCAGAGCTTTTGTGTCATCAAGTGTTATTAAAGTATTAAAGAGATAGAGAAAGCTGCTGACTTAGACTCGAGGCGGGGTGGGGGGGGGGGTAGTAAGAGTACCCCCTGCTGGTCTTTAGCCAGATATTCTACAGGCACTAGCAGTCAGCTAAGGAAAGAAAGGAACTGTTTCAGGGAATGGCACCAGGCCCCTCGCCCACGACATGCATTGAGATAATATTGGCAGCAGGTGAGTCATCCCGGGCCAAAACTTGATTGACATGAATCTTGAAGAAAGGCAGTATCGCAGGCAAATATATCATTTCCTTAACATAGATAAGGAGAACAAGCTAGGAGGAAAACATGCTGTTTTGTTCAAATCGCTTCTGAGCCTTTTGGGGGAACCGACCTGAAGCCAGAGTCTAGCGGAAATACATAGGATATTTACATCGCTTAAGACAAACATTTTCTTAGGAAAAAATGCATTGCTTAGCTCACGGTTTGTCTGAGAAATTCTTACATATCAGGAGATGGCTCCGAGCTGGGTTTCCACACACAAGAACATCCATGCAAAGGACAAGCCTGCACAGCCCATCTGCCCTGCTCCCGCACAGCCAGCAGCATTTCCAAGTGACCTCCTAAGGCCTTCCCCAAAATACAGGGGCACCTCTGGGTTTCCTGTTTCCCTCACTTCGAACACTTTTCTTAAAAAAAAAAAAAATAATCCTGCACACTTCTTGATAGAATGCCACAGTGCAAGGAATACAGTCCTTCAATATTTAAACCTCCATTTGCAAAACACTTGGAGCTTGGTTTTGTTTTGTTTTGTTTTTTAATTACACCACCACATAATTTAAAGCTTTTACACGTTCTAATTATTCAGTTCCAAAACACCAAACTTTTATTGCACAGGGTCCTCATGAAAAGGCCCACGCAGCTGGACAACCACAGATTCTGCCATGAAAGGGCAGCAAGGTGCCCACCCCCTTCTTTGCTGCCTGGGCGGCCACCAGGGTTTGAAATCCATGCACCCTACTAAGTTTCTAGGGTGCAATCCGTGGACCCTTCCCTTTCCCATCCCAGCAGGTGCTCAAGGGCCCGCTGGCTTACAAAGTGCCAGAAGCAGGGCTGGGCCAGCAGGCCAGAGTTCAGTGTTCTGTCCCTTGGACTTGCAGCGGACACTAGGCTGCTTGGAAGAACCGCGCAGACTCTGAGATTTTTCAGCAGAGGGGTGGAGCAGTAAAGGCCTTGACCCCAAAGGCAAGGCTTTTCTGCGACCACCAGGTTGGGGAGCTCCGAGAATGTGCCAACAGACGGCGGAATACTTGGTTCCCTGCTCCACGCAGTCCCAGTTCCCTTACCTGTGGTCTGCAGCCCTCCGCTGCACCCACTGGATGGCGATCCTAGGGGACCCAGGAGCGTACAAAATGGGCGTTCCCAGCCGCAGTTGCAACCCCCGAGAGCACAACTGGGAACCCCTCCCCATCCCCCCCATGAGCCGACCCCCGCCCCGTGCCGCCAGGGTTAGCCCCGCCCCTGCCGCGCTCCCTGCGCGTTCCCAGCCGCAGTGGCGACCCCCGGGAGCACAACTGGGACCGACCCCCACCTAAAGCCATCGGAATCTCGACCCGCGCAGCCCGGGTTTACCCAGTCCCGGGTGCGCTCCCGGCGCGTTTTCAGCCTCAGTGTCCACCTCCGAGAGCACAACTGGGAAGCCCGCCCCCACCCCCGCCAAAAGCCGACCCCCGCCCCACGCCGCCCGCGTTCGCCCCACCCCTGCACGGTCCAGGTACCTTCCCAGCTTCTAGCGTTCACGCCCGGGTAGGAGCAGGATGTAGGAGTATGGGAGATGTGTCTGGAGCCTGACAGCCTCAGCTCCGCTCTGGCCTGCCCTTTGGACCTAGGAGCCAGGCCAACTTGCAGAGGGCTTAGGGCCCCATTGTATGCAAACTACCAAGGCCTACCGCAAGGAGAGCTCTGTCCGAGGGAAGGGAAGCGCCCCAGGCTGCGTTCCCAAGCTGTTGCTTGGCAATGCAGACTCAGCGGTAAACGGAGGGAATCAGGGTCCTAGTGCCTCTGTCTTGGGGAGGAAGCTCCACAGCCAGAGTGTTCCTCCCTTTGTGCCCAGAAAGCGCCTGCCAGACTGGGCTTCCCCGGAGCTCTGTTGCAGAGCAGAGACGTGTGGATGTGTTTTGGGGCCTTGACATGTGCGTTTGGGCTCCCTAGCACAGCCCCAGCGTAGGGGAACCAGCCCCTGAGCAAAGAGCTCCAGGCAGTGCTTTGTGCCCAGGCCTGGATGCCCAGTCCCAGCACGCGGGAGAGATGAGTTAGGCTGCCGGCGGGTCCTTGCAAACCTGTATTGGAAAGGACCGAGTGAGCTTCCACACCGGCGGAGCTGCAGACCTGCGCCCAGGCGCGATAGGACAGAGCCCCTGTCGAGAGGCTGCTCTGCCTGGGCAAGCCTCGCCAAGCCCTTCCCAGCTTCTAGCGTTTGCACCTGCAAAGGAGCAGGCTGCGGGAGTGTGGGCGACATGACTGGCTCCTGACTGGCCTCAGCTCCGCTCTTGCCTTCCCTTTGGACCTAGGAGCCAGGCCTCCTTGCAGACGGCTTAGGGCACGGGGGTGTGCAAACTGCGAAAGCCTCCCGCAAGGAGACCTCTGTCTGAGGGAAGGGAAATGCCCCAGGTTGCATTCCCAAGCTGTTGCTTGGTAGCCCAGACTCAGCACTGAACGGAGGGAATCAGGGTCCCAGTGCCCCTGTCATGGGGAGGGAGCTCCACAGCCAGAGTGTTCCTCCGTTTGTGTTCAGAAACCGCCTTACAGACTGGGCTTCCCCGGAGCTCAGCTCCAGAGCAGAGTCGTGTGCATGTGGTTTGGGGCCTTCCCCTGTGCCTTTGGGCTCCCTAGCACAGTCCCAGTGCAGGGGAACCAGCCCCTGAGCAGAGAGCTCCAGGCAGTGCTCTGTGCCCTGGATTGGAAGCCCACTCCGAGCACGCGGGAGAATAGAGTCAGGCCGCCGTCGGGTGCTTGCAAGCCTGTATTGGGAAGGACCGAATGAGCTTCCACTCCGGTGGAGCTCCAGATCTGCGCCCAGGCGCGATATCGCAGAGCCCCGGCCTAGAGGCTGCTCTGCCTGGGCGAGCCTCGCCAAGCCCTTCCCAGCTTCTAGCTTTCGCGCAGGGGAAGGAACAGACTGCGGAAGTGGGGGAGACGTGACTGGCCTTACTGGACTCAGCTCCGCTCTTCCCTTCCCTTTGCACCTATGATCCATGCCTACTTGCAGAGGGCTTAGGGACCGAAGGAGAGCTCTGTCAGAGGGAAGGGAAGCGCCCCAGGCTGCATTCCCAAGCTGTTGTTTAGCCGCCCAGACTCAGCGCTGCACAGGGGTAATCAGGCTCTCTGTGGCCGCAGCTTCACACACAGGTGTGTCTCCGTAGGAATCAAGAAAGATCCTGACAGAGTGAGGTTCATTAGAGCTATACTAAAGAGCAAAGGATTGTCCATGTGGTCTTGCCTTCCCCTGTGCCTTTGGGTCTCCAGGCTCGGCCCCAGCTCCGTGGAAACAACCCCTGAGAAAATATCTTCAAGATACGCTTTTCCCAGAGGCTGGGAACTGGGGTTCATAGGAGGAGAGAAAAGCAAGCCTCCTTCGGGCATGAAAGGCAGCCAACCTGCCTGTGTTTTGAAGCCTCTATTTGGAAGGAATGGGTTAGCTTCTCCTAAAGGAGACCTCCAGATCTGCTCAGAAGTCGGTAATTCCAGAGGCAGGGTACTGGTTCCTGACTGTCCTTTGCTAGCCTTGCAAAGACATTCCAAGATTCTAGAGTTATATTCCATGAAGGAGCAGGCTTCGGGAATGTGTCAGACGGGACTGGCTCCTTATTGGCCTCAGCTCAGCTATTGCCTTTCCATTCAAACTAGGACAAGGCCCTACTTTATGAAGGTTAAGGGTCTTCTTCTTTGCAAACTGCCAAGGGCTACAGCAATGAGACCTCTGTCAAGGTGAGGGAAGCCTAAGAGGATGGATTCTCAAGCAGGTGCTTTGCCACAAAGCATCAGCACCCCACGGAGAGAATCAAGCTCCCTGTGCACCAATGTTGGGAGTGTAGCTTCACACACAGAGTTGTCTCTATAGGAGCCAAGAATGTTCCTGAGAGATTAGGTTCACTAAACCTCTCTTACAGAGCATAGACCTGTCCATGTGGTTTTTCCTTCCCCTGTGAGTTGGGTCCCCGAGGTCCGCCACACCTCCGGGGAAACTGTCCCTGAGAAAAGATCTCCAGGAACCGCTTCGCCGAGGCTGGGAAATGCTGTTCACATGAAGTAAGGCAAGCGAATCTCCTGCAGAGTAAAAGAGGCCTTACAGTCCCTGGAGGAGCAGGCTGCCAGAGTGTGTGAAACCTGACTGTTGCCTTACTGGCCTCAGGTCCGCCATTGCCTGTTCATCCGAGATAGCACCCAGGCCTACTTGGAAAAGCGTTTGGGTGCAGATTTCTACAAAGTGCCAAGGGCTACAGCAGTGAGAATTCTCTCAGTGGTAAGGGACAGCATTTTATGGATTCTCAAGCTGTTTTCTGAACGACAGCGTCAAAATGAACAGAGAGAATCAGGCTCTCTGTGTCCCTATGTTAGGTACGCAGCTTCACACACAGAGGTGTCTCTATAGGAGCCAAGAATGCTCCTGAGAGATGAGGTTCACTAGAGGTCTGCTACAGAGCATAGACCTGTCCATGTGGTCTTGCCTTCCCCTGTGCCTTTGGGCCCCGGGCTAGGCCCCAGCTCCGTGGAAACAACCCCTGAGAAAATATCTTCAAGATCCGCTTTTCCCAGAGGCTGGGAACTGGGGTTCATAGGAGGAGAGAAAAGCAAGCCTCCTTCGGGCACGAAAGGCAGCCAACCTGCCTGTGTTTTGAAGCCTCTATTTGGAAGGAATGGGTTAGCTTCTCCTAAAGGAGACCTCCAGATCTGCTCAGAAGTCGGTAATTCCAGAGGCAGGGTGCTGGTTCCTGACTGCCCTTTGCCAGCCTTGCAAAGACATTCCAAGATTCTAGAGTTATATTCCATGAAGGAGCAGGCTTCGGGAATGTGTCAGAGGGGACTGGCTCCTTATTGGCCTCAGCTCAGCTATTGCCTTTCCATTCAAACTAGGACAAGGGCCTACTTTATGAAGGGTAAGGGTCTTCTTCTTTGAAACTGCCAAGGGCTACAGCAATGAGACCTCTGTCAAGGTGAGGGAAGCCTAAGAGGACGGATTCTCAAGCAGGTGCTTTACTACAAAGCATCAGCACCCCACGGAGAGAACCAAGATCCCTGTTCCCCAATGTTGGGAGTGTAGCTTCACACACAGAGTTGTCTCTATAGGAGCCAAGAATGTTCCTGAGAGATTAGGTTCACTAAACCTCTCCTACAGAGCATAGACCTGTCCATGTGGTTTTTCCTTCCCCTGTGAGTTGGGTCCCCGAGGTCCGCCACACCTCCGGGGAAACTGGCCCTGAGAAAAGATCTCCAGGAACAGCTTCACCGAGGCTGGGAAACGCTGTTCACAGGAAGTAAGGCAAGCGAATCTCCTGCAGAGAAAAAGAGGCCTTACAGTCCCTGGAGGAGCAGGCTGCCAGAGTGTGTGAAACCTGACTGTTGCCTTGCTGGCCTCAGTTCCACCATTGCCTGTTCCTCCGAACTAGGACCCAGGCCTATTTGGAGAAGCGTTTGGCTGCAGATTTCTACAAAGTGCCAAGGGCTACAGCAGTGAGAATTCTCTCAGCGGTAAGGGAGAGCATTTTATGGATTCTCAAGCTGTTTTCTGAACGACTGCGTCAAAATGAACTGAGAGAATCAGGCTCTCTGTGCCCCTATGTTAGGTAGGCAGCTTCACACACAGAAGTGTCTCTATAGGAGCCAAGAATGTTCCTGAGAGATGAGGTTCACTAGAAGTCTGCTACAGAGCATAGACCTGTCCATATGGTTTTGCCTTGCCCTGTGACTTGAGTCCCCGAGGTCCGCCCCAGCTCAGGGGAAGGAGCCCCTGAGAAAAGATCTCCAGGGACCGCTATTCCCCCAGGCTGGCAAACGCAGTTCACCGGAGGTAACGCAAGCGAGCCTCCTGCAAGGCACAACAGGCCTTAGTGTCCCTGGACGATCAGGCTGCAAGAGTGTGTGAGACCTGACTGGTGCCTTACTGGCCTCAGCTCCGCCATTGCATGTTCCTCCGAACTAGGACCCAGGCCTACTAGGAGAAGGGTTTGGGTATGGATTTCTAAATACTGCCAAGGGGTATAGCAATGAGAACTGTGTCACGGGTAAGGAAGAGCATTGTATGGGTTTTCAAGCTGTTGTTTGAACGACAGCTTCAAAGCTGCACAGAGAGAATCAGACTCTGTGTCTCCATGTTCGGTACACAGCTTCACAGACAGGGGTGTCTCCATAGGAAACAAGAACGTTCCTGACAGAGTGAGGTTCACTAGAGCTCTCCTAGAGAGCAAAGACTTGTCCATGTGGTTTTTCTTCCCCTGTGCATTTGGGGCTCCAGGCTCGGCCCCAGCTCCGTGGAAACAACCCCTGAGAAAAGATCTTCAAGATCCGCTTTTCCCAGAGGCTGGGATGTGGGGTTCATAGGAGGCGGGAAAAGCAGGCCTCCTTCAGAGAGCAAGAGGCAGCCAAGCGGCCTGCGTTTGGAAGCCTCTATTTGGAAGAATGGGTTAGCTTCCCCTAAGGGAGACCTCCAGATCTGTTCAGAAGTCGGTAATTCCAGAGGCAGTGTGCAGGGTGCTGACTGCCCTTTGCCAGCCTTGCAAAGACATTCCTAGATTCTACAGTTATCTTCCTGAAGAAGCAGGCTTTGGGAATATGTCAGACTTGACTGGCGCCTTATTGGCCTCAGCTCAGCTATTGCCTTTCCATTCAAAGTAGGACAAGGCCCTACTTTATGAAGGGTAAGGGTCTTCTTCTTTCCAAACTGCCGAGGGCTACAGCAATGAGACCTCCGTAAATGCGAGGGAAGCATAAGCGGATGGATTATCAGGAAGGTTCTTTGCCACCAAGCATCAGCACCCCACGGAGGGAATCAGGCTCCCTTTGCCCCTATGTGGGGTGTGTAGATTCACACACAGTGGTGTCTCTACAGGAGCCAAGAATGTTCCTGAGAGATGAGGCTCACAAGAGCTCTCCTACAGAGTGCTCACCTGTACATGTGGTTTCGCCTTCCCCTGTGAGTTGGGTCCCCGAGGTCCGCCCCAGCTCCGAGAAAACAGCCTCTGAGAAAAGATCTCCAGGAACCGCTTTTTTCCCAGGCTGGGAAAAGCTGTTCACAGGAAGTAAGGCAAGTGAGCCTCCTGCAGAGAAAAAGAAGCCTTACTGTCCCTGGAGGAGCAGGCTGCCAGAGTGTGTGAAAACTGACTGGTGCCATACTGGTCTTAGCTCCGCCATTGCTTGTTCCTCCGAACTGGGACTCAGGCCTACTTGGAGAAGGGTTTAGGTGCAGATTTCTACAAACTTCCAAGGGCTACTGCAATGAGAACTCTCTCAGAGGTAAGGGCGAGAATTGTATGGATTCTCAAGCTGTTTTCTGAACGACAGCATTAAACCTGCACAGAGAGAATCAGGCTCTCTGCCGCCATGTTGGGTACGCAGTTTCACACACAGAGGTGTCCGCATAGGAGCCAAGAACGTTCGTCAAAGACTGAGGTTCACTAGAGCTCTCTTAGAAAGCAAAGACTTGTTCATGTGGTTTTGCCTTCCCCTGTATGTGTGGGTCTCTGGGCACAACCCCAGCTCCGTGGAAACAACCCCTGAGCAAAGATCTCCAAGAATCTGCTTTTCCCCCATGCTGGGAACCAGGGATCATGGGAGGCAGGAAAAGCAAGCCTCCTTCAGGCAAGAAGAGGCAGCCAAGCGGCCTGTGTTTGGAAGCCTCTATTTGCAAGGAATGGGTTAGCTTCTCCAGAAGGAGACCTCCAGATCTGCTCAGAAGATAGATATTCCAGAGGCAGGGTCGAGGTTCCTGACTGCCCTTTGCCAGCCTTGCAAAGACATTCCTAGATTCTAGCAATATTTTCCATGAAGGAGCAGGCATCGGGAATATGTCAGAGTTGACAGGTGCCTTACTGGCCTCAGCTCAGCTATTGCCTTTCCTTTCAAACTAGGATCAGGGCCTACTTGGTGAAGGGTAAGGGTCTGCTTCTTTCCAAAGTGCCAAGAGACACAGCAATGAGACCTCTGTCAAGGCGAGGGAAGAGTAAGCGGATGGATGCTCAAACAGGTGCTTTGCCACAAAGCATCAGCACCCCACAGAGAGAATCAGGCTCCCTGTGCCCCTATGTTCGGTGTGTAGCTTTACACACAGAGGTGTCTCTGTACGAGCCAAGAATGTTCCTAAGAGATGAGACACACTAACGTCTCCTACAGAGCATAGACCTGTCCATGTGGTTTTTCCTTCCCCTGTGAGATGGGTCCCCGAGGTCCACCCCAGCTCTGGGGATAGAGCCCCTGAGAAAAGATCTCCAGGAACCGCTTTTTGCCCAGGCTGGGAAACGCAGTTCACAGGAGGCAAGGCAAGCGAGCCTCCTGCAGGGAAAAATAGGCCTTACTGTCCCTGGAGGAGCAGGCTGCCAGAGTGTGTGACACCTGACTGGTGCCTTGCTGACCTCAGCTCCGCCATTGCATGGCCATCCAAACCAGGACCCAGGCCTACTTGGAGAAGTGTTTGGGTGCGGATTTGTAAAAACTGCCAAGGGCTACTGCAATGAGAAGTCTCTCAGAGGTAAGGGAGAGCATTGTATGGATTCTCAAGCTGTTGTTTGAACGACAGCTTCAAAGCTGCAAAGAGAGAATCAGGCCCTGTGTGCCCCCTTGTTGGGTATGCAGCTCCACACACATAGGTATCCCCGTAGAATCCAAGACTTTCCTCACATACTGAGGTTAACTAGAGTTCTCCTACAGAGAAAAGACTTGTCCATGTGGTTTTGCCTTCCTCTGTGCGTGTGGGTCTCCGGGCTCAGCTCCAACTCCGTTGAAATAGCCCCTGAAAAAAGATCTCCAAGAACCACTTTTCCCCCAGGCGGGAAGCGGAGTTCACAGGAAGCGGAACAAGCAAGCCTCCTTCGGGCAAGTAGAGGCAGCCAACTAGCCTGTGTTTGGAAGCCTCTCTTTGGAAGGAATGGTTAGCTTCTCCAAAAGAAGACCTCCAGATCTGCTCAGAAGACGGAAATTCCAGAGGCAGGGTCGAGGTTCCTGACTGTCCTTTGCCAGCCTTGCAAAGACATTTCTAGATTCTAGCGTTATTTTCCATGAAGGAGCAGGCTTCAGGAATATGTCAGACTTGACTGGCGCCTTACTGGCCTCAGCTCAGCTATCGCCTTTCCGTTCAAACTAGGACAAGGGCCTACTTGGTGAAGGGTAAGGGTCTGCTTCTTTCCAAACTGCCAAAGGCTACAGCAAAGACACCTCTGTCAAAGAGAGGGAAGTGGAAGCGGATGGATTCTCAAACAGGTGCTTTGCCACAAAGCATCTGCACACCATGGAGAGAATCAGGCTGCATTTGCCCCTATGTTGGGTGTGTAGCTTCAAACACAGAGGTGTCTCTATAGGAGCCAAGAATGTTCCTGGGAGATGAGGTTCACTAGAGCTCTGCTATGGAGCATAGACCTGTCCATATGGTTTTGCCTTTCCCTGTGAGTTGGGTTCCCGATGTTCGCCCCAGCTCCGAGGAAGAAACCCCTGAGAAAACACCTCCAGGAACTGCTTTTCGTCCAGACTGGGAAACGCAGTTCACAGAAGGCAAGGCAAGCGAGCCTCCTGCAGAGAAAAAGAGGCCTTACTGCCCCTGGAGGAGCAGGCTGCCAGAGTGTGTGAGACCTGACTGGTGCCTTACTGGCCTCAGCTCCGCCATTGCATGTTCCTCCGAACTAGGACCCAGGACTACTTGGAGAAGGGTTTGGGTGCGGATTTCTAAAACTGCCAAGGGCTACAGCAATGAGAACTCTGTCACGGGTAAGGAAGAGCATTGTATGGATTTTCAAGGTGTTTTTTGAACGACATCTTTAAAGCTACACAGAGAGAATCAGGCTCTCTGTGCCCCCATGTTGGGTACGCAGCTTCGCACACAGGGGTGTCTCCATATGAATCAAGAATGTTCGTGACAGACTGAAGTTCACTAGAGCTCTCCTAGAGAGCAAAGACTTGTCCATGTGGTTTTTCTTCCCCTGTTAGTTTGGGTCTCCAGGCTTAGCCCCAGCTCCGTGGAAACAACCCCTGAGAAAAGATCTTCAAGATCCGCTTTTCCCAGAGCCTGGGAAGCTGGGTTCATAGGAGGCAGGAAAATCAAGCCTCCTTCGGGCACGAAGAGGCAGCCGACCGGCCTGTTTTTGGAAGTCTCAATATGGAAGGAATGAGTTAGATTCTCCTAAAGGAGACCTCCAGATCTGCTCAGAAATTGGTAATTCCAGAGGCAGGGTGCAGGCTCCTGACTGCCCTTTGCCAGCCTTGAAGAGACATTCCTAGATTCCAGCGTTATTTTCCATGAAGGAGCAGGCTTCGGGAATATGTCAGACTTGACTGGCGCCTTATTGGCCTCAGCTCAGCTCTTGCCTTTCCTTTCAAACTAGGACAAGGGCCCACTTTATGAAAGGTAAGGGTCCTCTTCTTTCCAAACTGCCAAGGGCTACTGCAATGAGACCTCTGTCAAGGCGAGAGAAGTGTAAGCTAATGGATTCTCAAGCAGGTGCTTTGCCACAAAGCATCAGCACCCCACGGAAAGAATCTGGCTCCCTTTGCCTCTACGTTGCGTGTGTAGCTACACACACAGAGGTGTCTCGATAGGAGCCAAGAATGTTCGTGAGAGAGGAGGTTCACTGTTGGGGGCCAGAGTGAGGCACTCCGCCCATGGCAAAGGTCATGAGGAAGGAGGCTCGACATACGCAAAGGCGGGATCGAGCCTCAGGAGACCCCCTGGAAATCCTCGAGCATCTACCCCCATCACCAGAGCCTGCCTACCTTACTACTTTGTGCTCTCACCTACACCTCTGACTTTACGGGGGGCTGTCCCCCACCACCTCTTTTGGAGAAGGAGTTAACCTAGAGCTCCAGTTGATAAAAACCCCTGGGTGTGACAAGAGTGTTTTAACCTACAAACTCCTCTGAAGGTTCTCTAGCCTGCCTGACAGGCTTGTCCGGCCACATGTGATTGCTCACAGCCTCCCAACCATGAGAGGCACGAGATGCTTTAAACCTTCTAAAAACAGGTTCCTTAGAAAAGTTAGAAAATTATTAGTATAAGTATAATGGGCTGATTAGAAATCATATTGGTGAAGGGTTTTTCATTTGTTGAGCTGATGTTTACTGCTAAGTCTCCACATCCCCTGCCCTTATACACATTAATGAATATATAGAAGAAATAAGTATTAACCTTTGATATAAATCACGTTAGACCTTAGGCTAAGTAAATTCTTTCCTTAACTAAAACCCACTACACCCTCACCCTATAGGAATGTGACTTTATTTGGGTGGCGTCTGTTTTAAGAATAATCACCCCTGGAGAAATAAGTGTCCTGGTTGACTGACCACTGTCACAAGGAGAGGGTCGTAAATTGTCAGCAGGCCCCCCGGCCAGAAGATGATGTAACACCCCTAAGACCTCTGTATACTTTTGTATGAAGCACCTGACTTTGATAAAAGTCAGGACTGCTGACCCCACGTGACTTTGGCATAACATCTCAGTGTATAAAAGTAGACCATGGAAAATAAAGAATTGGGATCAGTTTCTCGAAATACTGGTCTCCCCATGTCTCTCTCTCTCTCTCACTCTGGTTGAGTCTCCATCTGGAGCGCGGAACCCACCAAGCTTACTAATTTTGCCTGGGCTTCTAAGATCCGACCGGGGAGGCCTCAGTGTCTCCTCTCCTTCGGGAGAACGGAAGGACGCCTGCGGCCTACGTAAGTGGTGCAAGCTTCTTGTCTTGAAGTTTTATTGGTCCCCCGTGTAAACCAAGCTACTCAGCCTCTTTTCTCCACTGAATTTTCCTACTGAGCTATCCTCATTTTATTACTCTTTATATCCTTAATTAACGTATAATTAAGCAGTTGTTCCCTGACCCTCGCCTACGCCGTCTCTGCTTCAAATACCCTGGATCAGCTGGGGCTGGACCCCGGCAGTTCACTAGAGATCTACAGAGCATAGACCTGTCCATTTGGTTTTGCCTTCCCCTGTGAGTTGGGTCCCCGAGGTCCGCCCCAACTCCGGGGAAACAGCCCCTGATAAAAGATCTCCAGGAACTGCTTTCTGCCCATGCTGGGAAACGCTGTTCACAGGAAGTAAGGCAAGCGAGCCTCCTGAAGGGAAATAGAGGCCTTACTGTCCCTGGAGGAGCAGGCTGCCAGAGTGTGTGACACCTGACTGGTGCCTTACTGGCCTCAGCTCCGCTATTGCATGTTCATCTGAACTTGAACCCAGGCCTACTTGGAGAAGTGTTTGTGTGCCGATTTCCAGAAACTGCGAAGGGCTACAGCAATGATAACTCTCTCAGTGGTAAGGGAGAGCATTGTGTGGATTCTCAATTTGTTGTTTGAACGACAGCGTCAAAGCTGCACAGAGAGAATCAGGTCTCTGTGTCTCTATGTTGGCTATGCAGCTTCCCACACAGAGATGTCCCCATTGGAGCCAAGAACATTCCCCATAGAATGAGGTTCACTAGAGCACTCCTAGAGAGCAAAGACTTATCCATGCGGTTTTCCCTTCCCCTGTGCATGTGGGTCTCCGGGATCGGCCCCTGCTCCGTGGAAACAGCCTCTGAGAAAAGATCTCCAAGAACCTCTTATCCCCCAGGCTGGGAAGCGGAGTTCGCAGGAGGTGGGATAAGCAAGCTTCCTTCGGCAAGAAGAGACAGCCAACCGGCCTGTGTTTGGAAGCCTATATTTGCAAGGAATGGGTTAGTTTCTCCTGACCGAGACCGCCAGATGTGCTGAGAAGATAGAAATTCCAGAGGCAGGGTCGAGGTTCCTGACTGCCCTGTGCCAGCCTTGCAAAGACATTCCCAGATTCTAACGTTATTTTCCATGAAGGAGCAGGCATCGGGAATATGTCAGACTTGACTGGCGCCTTACTGGCCTCAGCTCAGCTACTGCCTTTCCATTCAAACAAGGACAAGGGCCTACTTGGTGAAGGGTAAGGGTCTGCTTCTTTCCAAACTGCCAAGGACTACAGCAATGAGACCTCTGTCAAGGTGAGGGAAGCCTATGCGGATGGATTCTTAGCAGGTGCTTTGCCACAAAGCATCAGCACCCACGGAGAGAATCAGACTCCCTTTGCCACTATGTTGGGTGTGTAGCTTCATGCACAGAGGTGTCTCTGTAGAAGCCAAGAATGTTCCTGAGAGATGAGGTTCACTAGAGCTCTCCTACAGAGCATAGACCTGTCCATGTGGTTTTGTCTTCCCCTGTGAGTTGGGCCCCCGAGGTCCGACCCAGCTCCAGGGAAACAGCCCCTGAGAAAAAATCTCCAGGAACAGCTTTGCGCCCAGGCTGGGAAATGCAGTTCACAGGAGGCAAGGCAAGCGAGCCTCCTGCAGCGAAAAAGAGGCCTTACTGCTCCTGGATGATCAGGCTGCAAGAGTGTGTGAGACCTCACTTGTGCCTTACTGGCCTCAGCTCCGCCGTTGCCTGTTGTTCCGAGCTAGGACCCAGGCCTACTTGGAGAAGGGTTAGGGTGCGGATTTCTACAAACTGTCAAGGACGACAGCAATAGAATTCTCTTAGCAGTAAGGGAGAGCATTGTATGGATTCTCAAGCTGTTGTTTGAATGACAGCTTCAAAGCTACACAGAGAGAATCAGGCTCTCTGTTCCCCTATTTTGGCTGTGCAGCTTCACACACAGAATTTGACTCTTTTGGAGCCAGAAATATTCCTGAAAGACTTAGGCTCACCAAAGCTGTCCTCCAGAGCAAAGACATTGGATGTGGTTTTGCCT
This sequence comes from Bubalus kerabau, assembly GCF_029407905.1. Taxonomy (NCBI): domain Eukaryota; kingdom Metazoa; phylum Chordata; class Mammalia; order Artiodactyla; family Bovidae; genus Bubalus; species Bubalus kerabau. Next base: position 2,215,209 of record NW_026577892.1, on the reverse strand, counting down.
TCCCTTGTCAGTATGGGTCCCCTAGCTTGGCCCCAGCTCCGGGGATACAGCCTCTGAAAAAAATCTTCCAAGAAGCGATTTTCCTCCAGGCTGTTAAGCGGAATTCGCAGTTTGCAAGTTAAGGAAGCCTGCTTCGTGGAAGAGCAAGCAGCCAACTGGCCCTGTGTTAGGAAGCCTGTATTTGAAAGGAATGGGTTAGCTTCTACAGCGGGAGAACCTCAGATCTGCTCAGGGGACTGAAATACTAGAGTCAGGGTCGAGGTTCTCCCTTGTCCTTTGCGCACCTTGCAAAGACATTCCTAGCTTCTAGCGTTAGTGTCCCTGTAGTAGCAGGCTGCAGGAGCGTGTGATAAATGACTGACGCATTCCTGTCCTCAGCTCCGCTATTAACTTTCTATTCGAACTAGAACCCAGGCCTACTTTGAGAGGGGTTAGGGTCCAGTGTTTCCAAACTGCCAAGGGCTACGGCAATGCAAGCTCTGTCAGAGGTAAGAACAGAGCAATTGGTTGGATTCTTCAGCTGCTGCGTGGCTGCACAGCTTCCGCGCCGCATGGAGAGCATGAGGCTCCTTGTGGCCCTATTTTGGGTACGCAGCAACATGCACACAGAGTGTCTGTGTTCACTTATGTACAGGCTTATGCACACTAGAGCTCTCCTACAGAGCGAAGACCACTCAGTGGGCTCCAAGAGATACCTGTCGCGACTCGAGAAGAGAGTGGAGTCCTTTGCTTCCCCTCGAGATGAGGCCTGACTCCCCGGGTGAGTATGGAATGCAACCCCAAATCCCTGTCGCCTATGGAGAGGAACATTAAGTCCTGGATACAAGCGTAGATGAGGTCTAGTTTGCACTTCAGTGAATGGAGCCCAATCCCCAGCTCTCCCTGGCAACTCGAATGGAAGATTAGACTTCCTGGGCCAACACAAGAGGAAGCCTGAATTCCCCGTCGTAACTCGAGAATCCCACCGCAACTCGAGAAAAACCACGTGCTTCCCTCGTCATCGCAAGATGAGGCCCTTTGTCCGCTACAGCATCTCAAGAGAAGTCCCACGTTCCATCCTGAAATGCGAAACGGTACTTGGCACCCTTGATGCGACCCCAAAAGTTCCGCGACATACCAGACTCACTCAAGGGGAACACCGAGGTTCCCGGCACCACTTCATCTGAGCCCCTTCTCCTCTCCTGATTGTGACAGGAGGGTCGACTCCCCTTATCTGTCTGCAAGGGGTTCCCGACCTTCCGGGCGCACCTCAGGATGAGGCCGGTCTCATGAGGAAGTTCGAGACATAGCCTCGTGGGTGGTGTCACATGCCGAAAGACCCCAATTTCACGGTACACTCTTGAAAAGAACCCGATGCCAGCACACCTCTTTGAAGGAAAACCTGTGGATGAAGGCACAAGACGAAGGGGCACTGACACCCGCGTGCATCGTCCAGAAAAACCCGCAGGTCCCACAGACATTTTGACAAGTGGACTGTCACCCTGTAAAAAACTCGAAAGGCAAACGAAGGTCCACTTCCTCAACAGAAGACTAGGTGTGACTCTCTTGTGCCTACTCTGCAGGGACCATGGGATCCGAGTCAGAAACGGAGAGGAAGCCTGAGGTTCCTGCGTCCACTCGAGATGAGGCCCTCTTCCATTGCACCACACCCAGTGGAGTCCCGAGAGGCCCCTACCAACTCCACATTATCCATGAGTTCTCACAGGCACAATGAGAAGCTCCCTGAGGTCACAGGCACAAGTTGAGGGAACACTGGGTTTTCTGCCGCGACTCGAGAAAGACCGTGAGAGTGCTTCAAAATGTCTTGAGTCGCGATTCCCCTACCATGACTCGAGAGCCATGACACGCTCCCCCTCGCCACGCGCATGGAGACCTGACTTCCCTGGCGCCGCACGAGAGGCTCCCTGAGATCCTCGTCGTGCCTCGGGAGAAAACCCCCACGGGCGCCGCAGCTCGAGGAAACCCCTGAGACGCCCCCGTCCTCGCGAGCTGAGGGCCTTCTTTTCCTGCATGGCCTGGAGAGCAATCCCGGGTCCTCTCTCCAAACGGAAGAGGAGGCTGGACTCCCTTGAGGCCGCTCAGGGGGCACCAAGAGACCGCGTCGCGACTCGAGAGGAGAGTGGGGTCCTTGGCTTCCCCTCGAGACGAGGCCTGACTCCCCGGGGGAGCCTGGAATGCAACCCCGAGATCCCTGCCTTCCCTGGACAGAAATATTAGGTCCCGGACACACGCCTAGGTGAGGTCTCTTGGTCCCTGCAGTGACTCGAGCGCAACCCCAGCTTTCCCTAGCAACTCGAGGGGAAGATTAGGCTTCCAAGGGCCAACCCAAGAGGAAGCCTGAGATCCCCGTCGGATCTCGAGAATCCCACCGCAACTCGAGAAAAACCACGTGGTTCCCACCTCTTGGCAAGATGAGGCCCTTGCACGCCACGGCGTCTCAAGGGAAGTCTCCTGTTCTGCCCTGAAGGGAGAAACGGTCCCTGACAGCCTTCCTGCGACCCCCAAGAGTCCCCCGACACGCCGGGTTCCCTCCAGGGGAACACCGAGGGTCCCGGCACCGCTTCCTCTGAGCCCCTTCTCCCCTCCTGATCGCGACAGGAGAGGCGATTCCCCTGCGTGGTCTGGAAGGGGTTCCCGGCCTTCCCGGCGCACCTCAGGAGGAGGCCGGTCTCACGAGGAAATTCGAGACCAACCACGTGGGTGGTGCCACATGCCGAACGACCCCGATTCCCCGGTCCGCTCTTGAGAAGGACCCGAGGCCCGGACCCCTCTTCGAAGGCAACCCTGTGGGTGAAGGCACAACACGAAGGGGCAATGCCAACCCCGTGCATCGTCCGCAAAGACCCGCGTGTTCCACACACAGCTCGACGAGGGGCCTGAGACCCCCTGAACAACTCGAGAGGCAAGCGGGTTTCCCTTCCTCAGACAAGACGAGGCCTGACTCTCCTGTCCCAACTCTGCAGGGACCCTGAGGTCGGAGTCCGAAACGGAGAGGCAGCCTGAGGTTCCTGCCTCCCCTCGAGATGAGGCCCTCTTCCATTGCGCCAACCCCAGCAGAGTCCCGAGAGGCCCCGCTAACTCCACAGCATCCCTCACGTCTCAGAGGCACCCTGGGAAGTTCCCTAAGGTCCCCTGCAGAAGTCGAGGGAAACGAGGGTTTCCCGCCGCAACCCGAGAAAGACCTCGAGAGTCCTTCTTCAACGCCTCTTGAGGACCTAGCCGCTTCCCATGACTCGAGAGTGATGACCAGCTCCCCCTCGCCACGCGCATGGAGACCTGACTTCCCTGGCGCCGCACGAGAGGCTCCCTGAGGTCCTCGTCGTGCCTCGTGAGAAAACCCCCATGGGCGCAGCAGCCTGAGGAAACCCATGAGACGCCCCCGTCATCGCGAGCTGAGGGCCTTCTTTTCCTGCCTGGCCTGGAGAGCAATCCCGAGTCCTCTCTCCAAACTGAAGAGGAGGCTCGACACCCTTGAGTCCACTCAGTGGGCTCCAAGAGATCCGTGTCGTGGCTTGAGAGAAAAGCGGAGTCCTTTGCTTCCCCTCCAGGCGAGTCCTGACTCCCCGGGGGAGTCTGGAATGGAAACCCGGGATCCCTGTCTTCCCTTGAGAGGAATATTAGGTCCTGGACACACGCCTCGATGAGGTCTCTTTGGCCCTGTAGTGACTCGAGCAGAACCCCCAGCTTTCCATCGCAACTCGAATTGAAGTTTGGGCTTCCCAGGGCCAACCCAAGAGGAAGCCTGAAATCCCCGTCGTTTTCGAGAATCCAGACTCAACTCGAGAAAAACGACGTGGTTCCAACGTCTTCACAGAATGAGGCCCTTGCCCGCTACAGCGTCCCCAGGGAAGTCCCATGTTCCGTCCTGAAGTGGGAAACGGTACTTGGCTCCCTTGATGCGACCCCTAAAGTTCCCTGAAATGCCGGGTTCTCTCGAGTGGAACACCTAGAGTCCCGGCCCCACTTCATCTGAGCCCCATCTCCCCACCTGATCACGACAGGAGAGTCGATTCCCCTTCTTTGTGTGGAAGGTGTTCCCGGCCTTCCCAGCGCACCTCAGGATGATGCTGGTCTCACGAGGAAATTCGAGATAAGCCACGTGGGTGCTGCCACATGCGGAAGGACCCCAATTTCCCTGTCCGCTCTTGAAATGAACCCGATGCCCGGACACCTCTTTGAAGGCAACCCTGTGGGGGAAGGCACAAAATGAAGGGGCAATGACACCCCTGTGCATCTTCTGGAAACACCCGCAGGTTCCACACACAGCTCGACAAGGGGCCTGAGACCCACTGAACGACTCAAGAGGCAAGCAGAGTTCCATTACTCAGACAAGACGAGGCCTGACTCTCCTGTCCCAACCCTGCAGGGACCCTGCGGTCGGAGTCAGAAATGGAGAGGAAGCCTGAGGTTCCTGCCTCCAATCGAGATGAGGCCCTCTTTCATTTCGTCAAACCTAGTCGAGTCCCGAGAGGCCCCTCTAACTCCTCAGTATCCCTCACCTCTCAGAGGCACCTGGGAAGTTCCCTAAGGTCCCCGGTAGAGGTCGAGCGAAATAAGTGTTTCCCGCCCTTACCCAAGAAAGACCTCGAGAGTCCTTCTTAAATGCGTCTTGAGGCCCTAGTCCCTCCCATGACTCCAGAGTAATGACGCGATCTGCCTGGCCACACGCATGGAAGCCTGACTTCTCTGGCGCCACACGAGAGGCTCCCTGAGCTCCCCATCATATCTCGTGAGAAACCACACACTGACGACGCAGCTCGAGAAAACCCATGAGATGCTCCCGTCATCAAGAGAGGAGGGCCATCTTTAACTGAATGGTATGCAGATCAAGCGTGAACCTTCTGTCCAAGCTACACAGGACGCTTGACTCCCTTTAGGCCACTCATTGGGCTCCAAGAGTTACACGTCGTGACTCGAGAGGATAGTGGAGTCCTTTGCTTCCACTCGAGACGAGGCGTGACCCACCAGGTGAGACTGGAATGCGACCCCGATATCCCTGTTGCCCCTGGAGAGGAACACTACGTCCTGGACCCAAGCCTAGATGAGGACTCTTTGCCCTGAAGTGACTCGAGAGCAACCCACAGCTCTCTCTGACAAGTTGAATGGAAGATTGGACTTCCTGGGCCAACACAAGAGGAAGCCTGAATTCCCCGTCGTAACTCGAGAATCCCGCCGCATCTCGAGAAAAACCACGTGTTTCCCTCGTCATCGCAATATGAGGCCCTTGCCCGCTAGAGCATCTCCAGAGAATTCCCACGTTCCGTCTTGAAGTGCGAAACTGTACTTGGCACCCTTGATGCGACCTCAAAAGTGCCGTGACATACCGGTCTCACTCGAGGGGACCACCGAGGTTCCCGGCACCACTTCATCTGAGCCCCTTCTCCCCTTCTGATCGTGACCGGTGGATCGATTCCCCTGCTTTGTCTGCAAGGGGTTCCCTATCTTCCCGGCGAACCTCAGGATGAGGCCGGTCTCCCGAGGAAATTCGAGACGTAGCCTCGTGGGTGGTACCACATGCTGAAAGACCCCAATTTTCTGGTACGCTCTTGAAAAGAACCCGATGCCCGGACACCTCTTTGAAGGCAACCCTTTGGATGAAGGCACAACACGAAGGGGCACTGACACCCCTGTGCATCGTCTGGAAAAACCTGCAGGTTCCACACACAGCTCAACAAGTGGCCTGTCACTCCGTGAACAACTCGAAAGGCAAGCGGAGATCCATTCCTCCACAGAAGACGAGGCGTGACTCTCTTGTCCATACTCTGCAGGTACTCTGCGACCCGAGTCAGAAATTGAGTGGACCCCTGAGGTTCTTGCCTCCATTCTAGATGAGGCCCTCTTCGATTGCACCAAACCCAGTTGAGTAACGAAAGGCCCCTCCCAAATCCACAGTGTCCCTGACTTCTCAGAGGCACCCTGAGAAGTTGCCTGAGGTCACCGACACAAGTCGAGGGAACCCAGGGTTCCCTGCCGCAACCCGAGAAAGACCTCGAGAGTCCTTCTTCAATGCGACTTGAGGCCCGATTCGCCTACTATGACTCGAGAGCAATCACGCACTCCCCTTCACCACATGCACGGAGACCTGACGTCAGTAGCACCACACGAGAGGCTCTCTGAGTTCCCCTTCGTACCTCGTGAGAAATCTGATACTGGAGCCGCAGCTGGAGAAAACCCACGAGACGCCCCCGTCATCGCGAGATGAGGGCCTTTTTTCCTGCATGGCCAGGAAAACAATCCCGAGTCATCTCTCCAAACTCCATAGGAGGCTTCACTCCCTTTACGCCACGCAGTGGGCTCCAAGAGATACCCGTCGCGAATCGACAGGAGAGTGGAGTCCTTTTTTTCCCCTCAAGACGAGGCCTGACTCTCCGGGTGAGTCGAGAATGCAACCCTGAGATCCCTGTCGGCCCAGTAGTGGAACACTAGGTCCTGGACACAAGCGTAGATGATGTCTATTTTGCCCTGCAGTGACTGGAGAGTAATCCCCAGTTCTAACTCGCAACTCGAATGGAATACTGGATTTTCCTGGTGCCACACAAGAGGCTCCCTGAGATCCCCGTGGTACTTCATGAGACACCCCACACTGGCGCCGCAGCTCGAGAAAACCCACGAGACGCCACCGTCATCTCGAGATGAGGGCCTCCTTTTCCTGCATGGCCTGGAGTCCAATCCCGAGTCCTCTCTCCAAACTCCACAGGAGGCTTGACTCCCTTTAGTACACACATTGGGCTCCAAGAGATACCCATCGCGACTCGAGACGAGAGCGGAATTCTTTGCTTACCCTCGAGGTGAGAACTGACTCCCCGGATGAGTCTGGAATGCAAACCCGAGATCCCTGTCGCCCCTGGAGAGCAACGTTAGATCCTGGACACAAGCCTAGATTAGGTCTCTTTTGCCCTGCAGTGACTCTAGTGCAATCCCCAGCTCCCCCTCGCAACCCGAATGGAAGATTGGATTTCAAGGCCAACAAGAGGAAGCCTAAATTCCTGGTCATAACTCGAGAATCCCGCCGCAACTCGAGCAAAACCACGTGGTTCTCCCGTCATCGCAAGATGAGGCCATTGCCCACTACAGCGTTTCAAAAGATGTCCCAGGTTCCGTCTTGAAATGCGAAACGGTACTTGGCACCCTTGATGCGACCCCAAAAGTCCCCCAACACGCCGGTCTCACTCAAGGGGAACACCGAGGTTCCTGGCACCACTTCATTTAAGCCCCTTCTCCCCTCCTGATCGTGACCGGTGGGTCGATTCCCCTGCTTTGTCTGCAAGGGGGCCCGACCTTCCCTGCACAACTCAGGATGAGGCCGGTCTCATGGGGAAATTCGATACGTAGCTTTGTGGGTGGTGCCACTTGCCGAAAGACTCCAATTTCCCGGTCCGCTCTTGATAAGAATCCGATGCTCGGACACCTCTTGGAAGGCAGGCTTGAGTATGAAGGTACAACACGAAGGGGCACTAACACACCTGTGCATCATCCGGAAAAACGGGCAGGTTACATACACAGCTCGACAAGTGGCCTGTCACCTCGAGAACAACTCGAGAGGCAAGAGGAGTCCCATCCTCCAAAAAAGACGAGGCCTGACTCTCCTGTACCAACATGCAGGGACCTTGCGATCTGAGTCAGAAATGGAGAGGAACACTGAGGTTCCTGCTTCAACTCGAGATGAGTCCCTCTTATATTCCACCAAATGCAGAGGAGTCTCGAGAGGCCCCTCCAAACTGCACAGTATCCCTGATTTCTCAGAGGCACTCTGAGAAGCTCCCTGAGGTCGCAGGCACAAGTCAAGGGAACCCTGGGTTTTATGCAGTGACCCGAGAAAGACCTCGAGAGTCCTTCTTCAACCCGTCTTGAGGCCCGATTACCCTACCATGACTCGAGAGCAATGACGAACTCCCCCCAGCCATCTCATGGGGACCTGACTTCCCTGGCGCCACACGAGAGGCTCCCTGAGCTCCCTCTCGTACCTCGTCAGAAACCCGGCACTAGCGCGGCAGTCTAGAAAACCCACAAGACGCCGCCGTCATCGCGAGATGAGGGCCTTCTTTTCCTGCATGGCCTGGAGAGGAATCCCGAGTCCTCTATCCAAACAGCACAGGAGGCTTGACTCCCTTTAGGGCACACAGTGGGCTCCAAGAGATACCCATCGCGACTCAAAAGTACAGCAGAGTTCTTTGCTTCCCCTCGAGACGAGGCCTGATTCCCCGGGTGATTCTGGTATGCAACCCCCAGATCCCTGTCGCCCCTAGGGACGAACATTAAGTCCTGGACACAAGCCTAGATGAGGTCTATTTTGCCCTGCAGTGACTCGTGGACAATCCCCAGCTCTCCCTTGAAACTCGAATGGAAGATAGGACTTCCCTGGGCCAACACATGAGGAAGACTGTATTCCCCGTCGAAACTCGAGAATCCCGCCACAACTCGAGAAACGCCACGTGGTTCCCCCGTCATCGCAAGATAAGGCCCTTGCCCCCTACAGCGTCTCAAGAGAAGTCCCACGTTCCGTCTTGAAGTGCGAAACGGTATTGGCACCCTTGATGCGACCTCAAAATTTCCTCGACACACTGGTCTGACTCGAGGAGAACACCGAGGTTCCCGGCACCACTACATCTGGGCCCCTTCTCCCCTCCTGATCGCGACAGGAGGGTCGATTCCCCTGTTTTGTCTTGAAGGGGTTCCCGCCTTTCCCAGTGCATCTCAGGATGAGGCCGGTCTCACGAGGATATTCGAGACATAGCCACGTGGATGGTGACACATGCCGAAAGACCCCAATTTCCCGGTCCGCTCTTGATAAGATCCCAATGCCCGGACACCTCTTTGAAGATAACCCTTTTGATGAAGGCACAACACTTAGGGGCACTGACACCCCTGGGTATCATCCGGAGAAACCCGCAGGTACCACACACAGCTCGAGAAGTGACCTGTCACCCCGTGAACAACTGGAGAGGCAAGCAGAGTTCCATTCCTCCACACAAGACGAGGCCTGACTCTCCTGTTCGAACTCTGCAGCGAAACTGCAATCCGAGTCAGATCTGGCCCAGGGGAAGTCAGGAGAGGAAACATGAGTTTCCTGCCTCCACTCGAGAAGAGGCCCTCTTCCATTGCACCGAACCCAGTGGAGTGCCGAGAGGCCCCTCCCAACTGCACAGTATCCCTGACTTCTCAGAGGCACCCTTAGACCTTCCTGAGATCACCGGCACAAGTCGAGGGAACCAAGGGTTTCCTGCCCCAACCCGTAAAAGATCTCGAGAGTCCTTCTTCAACACGTCTTGAGGTGCGATTCCCCTACCATGACTCGAGAGCAATGACGCGCTCCCCCTAGCCACGCGCATAGAAACCTGACTTCCCTGGCGCCACAGGAGAGGCTCCCTGAGCTCCCCATTATACCTCGTGAGCAACACCACACTGGAGCCACAGTTCGAGAATACCCACGAGACGCCCCAGTCCTCACGAGATGAGGGCCTTCTTTTGCTGTATGGCCTGGAGAGCAATCCTGAGTCCTCTCTCCAAACACCACAGGAGGCTTGACTCATTTTAGGCCACACAGTGAGCTCTAAGATATACCCATTGCGACTTGACAGGAGAGCGGTGTCCTTGGCTTCCCCTCGAGATGAGGCCTGACTCCCCGGGTGAGTCGAGAATGCAATGCTGAGATCACTTTCGCCCCAGCAGAGGAACATTAGGTCCTGGACACAAGCCTAGATGAGGTCTATTTGGCCCTGCAGTGTCTCGAGAGCAATCCCCAGTTCTAACTCGCAATTCGAATGAAAACTGGACTTCCCTGGGCCAGTTGAACAGGAAGCCTGAATTCCCGGTTGTAACTCGAGAATCCCGCCCCAACTCAAGAAAAACCACGTGGTTCCCCCGTCATCGAAAGATGAGGCCCTTGCCCGCTACAGCGTCTCAAGAGCAGTCCCACGTTCCGTATTGAAGAGCGAAAAGTTACTTGGAACCCTTGATGCGACCCCAAAAGTTCCCCGACATACCAGTCTCACTTGAGGAGAACACCGAGGTTCCCGGCACCACTTCATCTGAGACTCTTCTCCCCTCTTGATCGCGACAGGAGGTTCGATTCCCCTGCTTTGTCTGGAAGGCGTTCCCGACCTTCCTGGCGCACATCAAGATGAGGCCAGTCTCACGAGGAAATTCGAGACATAGCCTCGTGGGTGGTGCGACATGCCTAAAGACCCCGATTTCCTGGTCCGCTCTTGATAAGAACCCGATGGCAGAACCCAACTCGAAGGCAATCCTTTGGAACAAGGCACAACACGAAGGGGCAGTGACACCCCAGTGCATCGTCCAGAAAGCCCCGCAAGTTCCACATACAAATCGACAAGTTGCCTGTCACCCCATGAACAACGCGAGAGTCAAGCGGAGTTCCATTCCTCCACACAAGACGAGGCCTGACTCTCCTGTCCCAACTCTGCAGGGACTCTGCGATCCGAGTCAGATCAGGCGCATTCGAAGCCAGGAGAGGAACCCTGTGGTTCCTGCCTCAACTTGTCATGAGGCCCTCTTCCATTGCACCAAACCCAGTGGAGTTCCGAGAGGCCCCTCCCAACTCCACAGTGACCCTGACTTCTCAGAGGCATGCTGAGAAGCTTCCTGAGGTCACTGGCACAAGTCGATGGAACCCAGGGTTTCCTGCTGCAACCCAAGAAAGACCTCGAGAGTCCTTCTTTAACACGTTTTCAGGCCCAATTCCCCTACCATGACTCGAGAACAATGACGGGCTCCCTCTCACCACGTGCATAGAGACCTGACTGCCCTGGCACCACGTGAGAGGCTCACTGAGCTCCCAGTCTTACTTCGTGAGAAACCCCACACTAGCGCCACAGCTCGAGAAAACCTACGAGACGCCCCAGTCATCGGGAGATGAGGGCCTTCATTTCCTGCATTGCCTGGAGAGCAATCCCGTGTCCTCCCTCCAAACACCAGAGGAGGTTTGACTCCCTTTAAGCCACTCAGTGGGCTCCAAGACATACCCGTCCGACTCGAGAGGAGAGCAGAGTCCTTTGCTTCCCCTCGAGACGAGGCCTGACTCCAGGGTGAGTCTGGAATGCAACCCCGAGATTCCTGTCGCCCCTTGACATGAACATTAGGTCCTGCACACAAGCCTTGGTGGGGTCTCTTTTGCCTTCAGTGACTAGAGCGCACCTCCAGCTCTTCCTCAAATCTCGAATGGAAGATAAGACTTTTGTGGGCCAACACAAGAGGAAGCATGAATTCCCTGTGGTAACTCAAATATCCCACCGCAACTCGAGAAAAACCAAGTGGTTCCGCAGTCATTCCAAGATGAGGCCCTTGCCCGCTGGAGCACCCCAAGAGAAGTCCCACGTTCCAATCTGAAGAGCGAAACAGTACTTGCAACGCGTTATGCGACCCCAAAAGTTACCCGACATACCTGTCTCTCTTGAGGGAAACACCGAGGTTCCCAGCAGCACTTCATCTGAGCCACTTCTCCCCTCCTGATCGCCACAGGAGGGGCGAATCCTCTGCTTTGTCTGGAAGGGTTTCATGACCTTCCCGGCACACCTCAGGATGAGGCAGGTTTCATGAGGAAATTCGAGACTAGCCACGTGGGTGGTACCAAATGCTGAACGACCCCAATTTCCAAGTCCGCTCTTCATAAGAACACGATGCCCGGACACATCTTCGAAGGCAACCCTGTGGATGAAGACACAAAACGAAGGGTCACTGACACCCCCATGCATCGTCTGGAAAAACCTGCAGATTCCACACACAGTTTGACAAGGGGCCTGAAACCCCAGGAACAACTCGAGAGGCAAGCGGAGTTCCATTCCTCAGAAAAGACATAGCCTGACTCTCCTGTCCCAACTCTGCAGGGACACTACGATCAGAGTCAGAATTGGAGAGGAAGCCTGAGGTTCCTGCCTCCACTCGAGATGAGGCCCTCTTCCATTGCGACAAACCCAATGGAGACCCGAGAGGCTCCGCCAACTCCACAGGATCCTTCGCCTATCAGAGGCACCCTGGAAGTTCCCTAAGGTCCCCGGCAGTAGGCGAGGGAAACGAGGGTTTCCAGCCGCCCCCTGAGAAAGACCTCGAGAGTCCTTCTTCAACGCGTCTCGAGGCAATAGTCCCCGCCCGTGACTTGAGAGCCATGACGCACTCACCTTCGCCACGCGCAGGGAGACCTGACTTCCCTGGCACCGCACGAGAGGCTCCCTGAGATCCTCGTCGTGCCTCGGGAGAAAACCCCCACAGGCGCCGCAGCTCGAGGAGACACCTGAGGCGCCCCCGTCCTCGCGAGCTGAGGGCCTTCTTTTCCTGCATTGCCTGGAGAGCAATCCCGGGTCCTCTCTCCAAACGGAAGAGGAGGCTGGACTCCCTTGAGGCCGCTCAGGGGGCTCCAAGAGACCCGCGTCGCGACTCGAGAGGAGAGCGGAGTCCTTGGCTTCCCCTCGAGAAGAGGCCTGACTTCCCGGGGGAGCGTGGAATGCAACCCCGATATCTCTGCCTTCCCTGGAGAGGAATATTAGGTCCCGGACACACGCCTAGGTGAGGTCTCTTCGGCCCTGCAGTGACTCGAGCGCAACCCCCAGCTTTCCCTCGCAACTGGAGGGGAGGATTGGGCTTCCCAGGGCCAACCCTACAGGAAGCCTGAGATCCCCGTCGGAACTCGAGAATCCCGCCGCAACTAGAGAAAAACCACGTGGTTCCCACCTCTTCACAAGATGAGGCCCTTGCCCGCGACGGCGTCTCAAGGGAAGTCCCCTGTTCCGCCCTGAAGGGCGACACGGTCCCTGACAGCCTTCCTGCGACCCCCAAAAGTCCCCCGACACGCCGGGGTCCCCCGAGGGGAACACCGAGGGTCCCGGCACCGCTTCCTCTGAGCCCCTTCTCCCCTCCTGATCGCGACAGGAGAGGCGATTCCCCTGCGTGGTCTGGAAGGGGTTCCCGGCCTTCCCGGCGCACCTCAAGATGAGGCCGGTCTCCCGAGGAAATTCGAGACGAGCCACGTGGGTGGGGCCACATGCCGAACGCCCCCGATTCCCCGGTCCGCTCTTGAGAAGGACCCGAGGCCCGGACCCCTCTTCGAAGTCAACCCTGCGGGTGAAGGCACAACACGAAGGAGCCCTGCCACCCCCGGGCATCGTTCGTAAAGACCCGCGGGTTCCACACACAGCTCGACGAGGGGCCTGAGACCCCCTGAGCAACTCGAGAGGCCAGCGGGGTTCCCTTCCTCAGACAAGACGAGGCCTGACTCTCCTGTCCCAACTCTGCGGGGACCCTGCGGTCGGAGTCCGAAACGGAGAGGAAGCCTGAGATTCCTGCCTCCCCTCGAGGTGAGGCCCTCTTCCGTTGAGCCAGACCCAGCGGAGTCCCGAGGGGCCCCACCACCTCCACAGGATACCTCGACTCTCAGAGGCACCCTGGGAAGTTCCCTAAGGTCCCCGGCAGAAGGCGAGGGAAACGAGGGTTTCCCGCCGCCCCCCGAGAAAGACCTCGAGAGTCCTTCTTCAACGCGTCTCGAGGCCCTAGTCCCCTCCCGTGACTCGAGAGCCAGGACGCGCTCCCCCTCGCCACGCGCATGGAGACCTGACTTCCCTGGCGCCGCACGAGAGGCTCCCTGAGATCCTCGTCGTGCCTCGGGAGAAAACCCCCACGGGCGCCGCAGCTCGAGGAAACCCCTGAGACGCCCCCGTCCTCGCGAGCTGAGGGCCTTCTTTTCCTGCATGGCCTGGAGAGCAATCCCGGGTCCTCTCTCCAAACGGAAGAGGAGGCTGGACTCCCTTGAGGCCGCTCAGGGGGCTCCAAGAGACCCGCGTCGCGACTCGAGAGGAGAGCGCAGTCCTTGGCTTCCCCTCGAGACGAGGCCTGACTCCCCGGGGGAGCCTGGAATGCAACCCCGAGATCCCTGCCTTCCCTGGAGAGGAATATTAGGTCCTGGACACACGCCTAGGTGAGGTCTCTTCGGCCCTGCAGTGACTCGAGTGCAACCCCCAGCTTTCCCTCGCAACCCGAGGGGAAGATTGGGCTTCCCAGGGCCAACCCAAGGGGAAGGCTGAGATCCCCGTCGTAACTCGAGAATGCCGCCGCAACTCGAGAAAAACCACGTGGTTCCCACCTCTTGGCAAGATGAGGCCCTTGCCCGCGACGGCGTCTCAAGGGAAGTCCCCTGTTCCGCCCTAAAGGGCGAAACGGTCCCTGACAGCCTTCCTGCGACCCCCAAAAGTCCCCTGACACGCCGGGGTCCCCCGAGGGGAACACCGAGGGTCCCGGCACCGCTTCCTCTGAGCCCCTTCTCCCCTCCTGATCGCGAAAGGAGAGGCGATACCCCTGCGTGGTCTGGAAGGGGTTCCCGGCCTTCCCGGCGCACCTCAGGATGAGGCCGGTCTCACGAGGAAATTCGAGACGAGCCTCGTGGGTGGGGCCACATGCCGAACGCCCCCGATTCCCCGGTCCGCTCTTGAGAAGGACCCGAGGCCCGGACCCCTCTTCGAAGGCAGCCCTGTGGGTGAAGGCACAACACGAAGGGGCACTGCCACCCCCGTGCATCGTCCGCAAAGACCCGCGGGTTCCACACACAGCTCGACGAGGGGCCTGAGACCCCCTGAGCAACTCGAGAGGCCAGCGGGGTTCCCTTCCTCAGACAAGACGAGGCCTGACTCTCCTGTCCCAACTCTGCAGGGACCCTGCGGTCGGAGTCCGAAACGGAGAGGAAGCCTGAGGTTCCTGCCTCCCCTCGAGGTGAGGCCCTCTTCTGTTGAGCCAGACCCAGCGGAGTCCCGAGGGGCCCCGCCACCTCCACAGGATCCCTCGCCTCTCAGAGGCACCCTGGGAAGTTCCCTAAGGTCCCCGGCAGAAGGCGAGGGACACGAGGGTTTCCCGCCGCCCCCTGAGAAAGACCTCGAGAGTCCTTCTTCAACGCGTCTCGAGGCCCTAGTCCCCTCCAGTGACTCGAGAGCCAGGACGCGCTCCCCCTCGCCACGCGCATGGAGACCTGACTTCCCTGGCGACGCACGAGAGGCTCCCTGAGATCCTCGTCGTGCCTCGGGAGAAAACCCCCACGGGCGCCGCAGCTCGAGGAAACCCCTGAGACGCCCCCGTCCTCGCGAGCTGAGGGCCTTCTTTTCCTGCATGGCCTGGAGAGCAATCCCGGGTCCTCTCTCCAAACGGAAGAGGAGGCTGGACTCCCTTGAGGCCGCTCAGGGGGCTCCAAGAGACCCGCGTCGCGACTCGAGAGGAGAGCGCAGTCCTTGGCTTCCCCTCGAGACGAGGCCTGACTCCCCGGGGGAGCCTGGAATGCAACCCCGAGATCCCTGCCTTCCCCGGAGAGGAATATTAGGTCCCGGACACACGCCTAGGTGAGGTCTCTTTGGCCCTGCAGTGACTCGAGCGCAACCCCCAGCTTTCCCTCGCAACCCGAGGGGAAGTTTGGGCTTCCCAGGGCCAACCCAAGGGGAAGGCTGAGATCCCCGTCGTAACTCGAGAATGCCGCCGCAACTCGAGAAAAACCACGTGGTTCCCACCTCTTGGCAAGATGAGGGCCTTGCCCGCAACGGCGTCTCAAGGGAAGTACCCTGTTCCGCCCGGAAGGGCGAACCGGTCCCTGACAGCCTTCCTGCGACCCCCAAAAGTCCCCCGACACGCCGGGGCCCCCGAGGGGAACAGCGAGGGTCCCGGCTCCGCTTCCTCTGAGCCCCTTCTCCCCTCCTGATCGCGAAAGGAGAGGCGATTCCCCTGCGTGGTCTGGAGGGTGTTCCCGGCCTTCCCGGCGCACCTCAGGATGAGGCCGGTCTCACGAGGAAATTCGAGACGAGCCACGTGGGTGGGGCCACATGTCGAACGCCCCCGATACCCCGGTCCGCTCTTGAGAAGGACCCGAGGCCCGGACCCCTCTTCGAAGGCAGCCCTGTGGGTGAAGGCACAACACGAAGGTGCCCTGCCACCCCCGTGCATCGTTCGTAAACACACGCGGGTTCCACACACAGCTCGACGAGGGGCCTGAGACCCCCTGAGCAACTCGAGAGGCCAGCGGGGTTCCCTTCCTCAGACAAGCCGAGGCCTGACTCTCCTGTCCCAACTCTGCAGGGACCCTGCGGTCGGAGTCCGAAACGGAGAGGAAGCCTGAGGTTCCTGCCTCCCCTCGAGGTGAGGCCCTCTTCCGTTGAGCCAGACCCAGCGGAGTCCCGAGGGGCCCCGCCACCTCCACAGGATACCTCGCCTCTCAGAGGCACCCTGGGAAGTTCCCTAAGGTCCCCGGCAGAAGGCGAGGGAAACGAGGGTTTCCCGCCGCCCCCCGAGAAAGACCTCGAGAGTCCTTCTTCAACGCGTCTCGAGGCCCTAGTCCCCTCCCGTGACTCGAGAGCCAGGACGCGCTCCCCCTCGCCACGCGCATGGAGACCTGACTTCCCTGGCGCCGCACGAGAGGCTCCCTGAGATCCTCGTCGTGCCTCGGGAGAAAACCCCCATGGGCGCCGCAGCTCGAGGAAACCCCTGAGACGCCCCCGTCCTCGCGAGCTGAGGGCCTTCTTTTCCTGCATGGCCTGGAGAGCAATCCCGGGTCCTCTCTCCAAACGGAAGGGGAGGCTGGACTCCCTTGAGGCCGCTCAGGGGGCTCCAAGAGACCCGCGTCGCGACTCGAGAGGAGAGCGGAGTCCTTGGCTTCCCCTCGAGACGAGGCCTGACTCCCCGGGGGAGCCTGGAATGCAACCCCGAGATCCCTGCCTTCCCTGGAGAGGAATATTAGGTCCTGGACACACGCCTAGGTGAGGTCTCTTCGGCCCTGCAGTGACTCGAGCGCAACCCCCAGCTTTCCCTCGCAACCCGAGGGGAAGATTGGGCTTCCCAGGGCCAACCCAAGGGGAAGGCTGAGATCCCCGTCGTAACTCGAGAATGCCGCCGCAACTCGAGAAAAACCACGTGGTTCCCACCTCTTGGCAAGACGAGGCCCTTGCCCGCGACGGCGTCTCAAGGGAAGTCCCCTGTTCCGCCCTGAAGGGCGAAACGGTCCCTGACAGCCTTCCTGCGAACCCCAAAAGGCCCCCGACACGCCGGGGTCCCCCGAGGGGAACACCGAGTGTGCCGGCACCGCTTCCTCTGAGCCCCTTCTCCCCTCCTGATCGCGACAGGAGAGGCGATTCCCCTGCGTGGTCTGGAAGGGGTTCCCGGCCTTCCCGGCGCACCTCAGGATGAGGCCGGTCTCACGAGGAAATTCGAGACGAGCCACGTGGGTGGGGCCACATGCCGAACGGCCCCGATTCCCCGGTCCGCTCTTGAGAAGGACCCGAGGCCCGGACCCCTCTTCGAAGGCAGCCCTGTGGGTGAAGGCACAACACGAAAGGGCACTGCCACCCCCGTGCATCATCCGCAAAGATTCGCGGGTTCCACACACAGCTCGACGAGGGTCCTGAGACCCCCTGAGCAACTCGAGAGGCTAGCGGGGTTCCCTTCCTCAGACAAGACGAGGCCTGACTCTCCTGTCCCAACTCTTCAGGGACCCTGCGGTCGGAGTCCGAAACGGAGAGGAAGCCTGAGGTTCATGCCTCCCCTCGAGGTGAGGCCCTCTTCCGTTGCGCCAGACCCAGCGGAGTCCCGAGGGGCCCCGCCACCTCCACAGGATCCCTCGCCTCTCAGAGGCACCCTGGGAAGTTCCCTAAGGTCCCCGGCAGAAGGCGAGGGAAACGAGGGTTTCCCACCGCCCCCCGAGAAAGACCTCGAGAGTCCTTCTTCAACACGTCTCGAGGCCCTAGTCCCCTCCCGTGACTCGAGAGCCAGGACGCGCTCCCCCTCGCCACGCGCATGGAGACCTGACTTCCCTGGCGACGCACGAGAGGCTCCCTTAGATCCTCGTCGTGCCTCGGGAGAAAACCCCCACGGGCGCCGCAGCTCGAGGAAACCCCTGAGACGCCCCCGTCCTCGCGAGCTGAGGGCCTTCTTTTCCTGCATGGCCCGGAGAGCAATCCCGGGTCCTCTCTCCAAACGGAAGAGGAGGCTGGACTCCCTTGAGGCCGCTCAGGGGGCTCCAAGAGACCCGCGTTGCGACTCGAGAGGAGAGCGCAGTCCTTGGCTTCCCCTCGAGACGAGGCCTGACTCCCCGGGGGAGCCTGGAATGCAACCCCGAGATCCCTGCCTTCCCTGGAGAGGAATATTAGGTCACGGACACACGCCTAGGTGAGGTCTTTTCGGCCCTGCAGTGACTCGAGCGCAACCCCCAGCTTTCCCTCGCAACCCGAGGGGAAGATTGGGCTTCCCAGGGCCAACCCAAGGGGAAGGCTGAGATCCCCGTCGTAACTCGAGAATGCCGCCGCAACTCGAGAAAAACCACGTAGTTCCCACCTCTTGGCAAGATGAGGCCCTTGCCCGCGACGGCGTCTCAAGGGAAGTCCCCTGTTCCGCCCTGAAGGGCGAAGCGGTCCCTGACAGCCTTCCTGCGACCCCCAAAAGTCCCCCGACACGCCGGGGTCCCCCGAGGGGAACACCGAGGGTCCCGGCACCGCTTCCTCTGAGCCCCTTCTCCCCTCCTGATCGCGACAGGAGAGGCGATTCCCCTGCGTGGTCTGGAAGGGGTTCCCGGCCTTCCCGGCGCACCTCAGGAGGAGGCCGGTCTCACGAGGAAATTCGAGACGAGCCTCGTGGGTGGGGCCACATGCCAAACGCCCCCGATTCCCCGGTCGGCTCTTGAGAAGGACCCGAGGCCCGGACCCCTCTTCGAAGGCAACCCTGTGGGTGAAGGCACAACACGAAGGGGCACTGCCACCCCCGTGCATCGTCCGCAAAGACCCGCGGGTTCCACACACAGCTCGACGAGGGGCCTGAGACCCCCTGAGCAACTCGAGAGGTCAGCGGGGTTCCCTTCCTCAGACAAGACGAGGCCTGACTCTCCTGTCCCAACTCTGCAGGGACTTTGCGATCCGAATCAGACCAGCGCCAGTGAAGTCACGAGAGGAACGCTGAGGTTCCTGCCTCCACTCGAGATTAGGACCTCTTCCATTGCACGAAACCCAGTGGAGTCCCGAGAGACGCGTCCCAGCTCCACAGTATCCCTGACTTCTCAGAGGCACCCTGAGAAGCTCCCTGAGGTCACCAGCACAATTCGAGTGAACCCAGGGTTTACTGCCGCCACCATAGAAAGAACTCAAGAGTCCTTCTTCAACGCATTTTGAGGCCTGATTCCCCTACCATGACTCGAGGGCAATGACGCGCTCCCTCTGCTACACTCATGAAGCCCTGACTTCCCTGGCGCCACACGAGAGGCTCCCTGAGCTCCCCGTCATACCTCGTGAGAAACCAAACACTGGCGCCACAGATAGAGAAAACCCACGAGACGCCCCCATTTTCGCGACATGACGGCCTTCTTTTCTAGCATGGCCTGGAGAGCAATCCCGAGTCCTCTCTCCAAACTCCACAGTAGGCTTGACTCCCTTTTGGTCACTCAGTGGACTCCAAGACATACCCGTCGCGACTCGAGAGGAGAGTGGAGTCTTTTCCTTCCCCTCGAGGCGAGGCCTGACTCCTCGGGTGTGTCTGATATGTGAACCGGAGATCCCTGTCGCCCCTGGAGAGAAACATTAGGTCCTGCACACAAGCCTAGATGAGGTCTCTGTTTTCCTGCAGTGACTCAAGAGCAATCCCCAACTCTCCCTCGCAACTCGAATGGAAGACTGGACTTCCCTGGGCCAAAAGAAGAGGAAGCCTGAATTTCCCGTTGTAACTCAAGAATCCCGCCACAACTCGAGAAAAACCACGTCGTTCCCTCTTCATCGCAAGATGCGGCCATTGCCGCTACAGCGTCTCAAAGAAGTCTTACGTTCCAACTTGAAGTGCGATACGGTACTTGGCACCTTTGATGCGACCCCAAAAGTTCCCCAACACACTGGTCTCACTGGAGGGGAACACCGAGGTCCCCGGCATCACCTCATCTGTGCCCCTTCTCCCCTCCTGATCGAGACAGGAGGGTCGATTACCCTGCTTTGTCTGCAAGGGGTTCCGACCTTCCCGGCGCACCTCAGGATGAGGCCGGTCTCACTAAGAAATTCGAGACGTAGCCTGGTGGGTGGTGCCACATGCGGAAAGACCCCGATTTCCCAGTCCACTCTTAATAAGAACCCGATGCCAGGACACCGCTTCGAAAGCAAACCTGTGGATGAATGCACAACACGAAGGGGTACTGACATCCCCATGCATAGTACGGAAAAACACGCAGATTCCAAACACAGATCGACAAGTGTCCTGTCATCCCTTGAAGAACTAGAGAGGCATGCGGAGTTCCGTTCCTCCACACAAGAGAAGGCCTGACTCTCCTTTCCCAACTCTGCAGGGACCGTGCGATCGGAGTCAGAAATGTAGATGAAACCTGACGTTCCTGCATCAACTCGAAATGAGGCCCTCTTCCATTGCGCCATACCCAGTGGAGTCCTGAGAGGCCCCTAAAACTCCACAGTATCCCTGATTCTCAGAGGCACCCTCAGAAGCTCTCTGCGGTCACTGGCACAAGTCGAGTGAACCCAGGGTTTCCTGCTGCATTCTGAGAAAGACCTTGAGAGTCCTTCTTTACCGCGTCTTGAGGCCCGATACCCTACCATGACTGGAGAGCAATGACGCATTCCCCTTGCCATGCCCATTGAAACCTAACTTCCCTGGCGCCACACGAGAGGCTCCCTGCGCTCCCCGTCCTACCTCATGAAAACCCCACACTGGCACCGCCGCTCGAGAAAACTCACGAGACGCCCCCATCATCGTAAGATGAGGGCCTTCTTTTCCTACATGACCTAGAGAGCAATCCCGAGTCCACTCTCCAAACTCCACTGGAGGCCTGACCCCCTTTAGGCCACTCAGTAGCCTCCAAGAGATACACGTCGCTACTATAGAGGAGAGCAGAGTCCGTTGCTTCCCATCGAGCCGAGGCCTGACTACTTGGGTGAGTCTGGAATGGGATCCCGAGATCCGTGTTGCCCCTGTAGAGGAAAACTCGGTCCTGGACACAAGCCTAAATGAGGTCTTTTTTGTCCTGCATTGACTCAAGTGCAATCCCCAGCTCTCCCTCGCAACTCGAATGGATGATTGGACTTCCCTCGGCCAACACAAGAGGAAGCCTGTATTCCCCATTGTAATTCGAGAATCCCACGGCAACTGGAGAAAAACAACGTGGCTCCTCCGTCATCGAAATATGAGGCCCCTGTCAGCTATAGCGTCTCCAGGGATGTCCCATGTTCCGTCTTGAAGTGTGAAACGGTACTTGGCACCCTTGATGCGACCCCCAAATTTCCCTGACACCCCGGTCTCACTCGAGGAGAACATGGAGGTTCCCAGCACTGCTTCAGCTGAGCCTCTTCTCCCCTCCTGATGGCGACAGGAGGGTCGATTCCCCTGCTTTGTCTGGTAGGGGTTCCCAGACTTCCCGGCGAACCTCAGGATGAGGCCAGTCTCACGAGGGAATTCGAGACGTAGCCTCGTGGGTTGTGCCACATGCCGAAAGACCCCGATTTCCTGGTCCGCTATTGATAAGATCCCGATGCCTGGTCACCTCTTCGAAGGTAACCCTGTGGATGAAGGCACAACACGAAGGGGCACTGACACCCCTGTGCATCGTCCCCCAAAACCGCAGGTTCCACATACAACTCGACAGGTGGCCTGTCATCCCGTGAACAACTCGAGAGGCAAGCGGAGTTCCATTGCTCCACACAAGACGAGGTCTGACTCTCCTGTCCCAACTCTGCAGGGACCCTGCTATCTGAGTCAGAAATGGAGAGGAACCCTGACGTTACTGCCTCAATCCGAGATTAGGTCCTCTTCAATTGCACCAGTCCCTGTGATGTCCCGAGAAGCCCCTCTCAACTCCACAGTATCCCTGACTTCTCAGAGGAACCCCGCTAAGCTCCCTGAGGTCATGGGCACAAGTCGAGGGAACCCAGGGTTTCCTGCCACACCCCAAGAAAGACCTCGAGAGTTCTTCTTCGAAGCGTCTTGAGGCTTGATTCCCCTACCATGACTCGAGAGCAATGAGGCGCTCCCCCACGCCACGTCCATGGAGACCTGACTTCCGTGGCACCACAGGAGTCTCCCTGAGCTCCCCTTCCTATCTCGTGAGAAACCCCAACCAGGCACTGCACCTTGAGAAAACTCACGAGACGCCCCCGTCATCGCGAGATGAGGGCCTTCTTTTCCTGCATGGCCTAGAGAGCAATCCCGAGTCCTCTCTCCAAACTCCACAGGAGGCTTAACTCCATTTAGGCCACTCTTGGGCTCCAAGGGATACCCGTCGCGACTCGAGAGGAGAGCGGAGTCCATTCATTCCCTTCGAGACGAGGCCTGACTCCCCGGGTGAGTCTGGAATGCAACCCCGAGATCCCTGTCGCCCCTGGAGAGAAAAACTCGGTCCTGGACACAAACCTAGATGAGCTTTATTTTGCCCTACAGTGACTAGAGAGCAATCTCCAGCTCTCACTTGCAACTCGAATGGAAGATTGGACTTCCCTGGGCCAACACAAGAGGAAACCTGTATTCCCCATCGTAACTCAAGAATCCTGCCGCAACTCGAGAAAAAACACGTGGGTCCCCCGTCAGCGCTAGATGAGGCCCTTGCCCACTACAGCATCTCAAGAGAAGTCCCAGGTTCCGTCTTGAAGTGCGAAACGGTACTTGGCACCCTTGATGCAACCAGAAAAGTTACCCGACTTTCACTCAAGGAGAGCACTGAGGTTCCCGGCACTACTTCATCTGAGCCCTTTCTCTCCTCCTGATCCCGAAAGTAGGGTCGATTCCCCTGCTTTGTTTGGAAAGGGTTCCCGGACTTTCCTGCGCGCCTCAGGATGAGGCCGGTCTCACGAGAAAATTCGAGACGTAGCCTCATGGGTGGTGCAACATGCTGAAAGACCCCAATTTCCCGGTCCGCACTTGAGGAGAACACGAAGCCCGGACACCTCTTCGAAGGCAACCCTGTGGATGAAGGCACAACAGGAAGGAGCACTGACGCCCCCGTGAATCTCCGAAAAACCCGCAGGTTCCACACACATCACGAAAAGTGGTGTTATCCTTGAACAACTTGAGATGTAAGTGGAGTTCCATTCCTCCGCAGAACACGAGACCTGACACTCCTGAGCAAACTCAAAAGGGACCCTGCGATCTGAGTCAGATCCGGCCTCCAGGAAGTCAGGAGCAGAACCCTGAGGTTCCTGCCTCAACTCGAGATGAGGCCCACTTCCATTGCACCAAACCCAGAGGAGTCCCGAGAGGCCTCTCCCAAATCCACAGTATCCCTGACTTCTCAGAGGCACCCTGAGACGCTCCCTGAGGTCACCGGCACAAGTCAAGGGAACCCAGGGTTTCCTGCCGCAACCCTAGAAAGACATCGAGAGTTCTTTTTCAACCCGTCATGAGGCCCGATTCCCCTACCCTGACTTGAGAGCAATGACACGCTCCCCCTTGCCCCGCCCATGGAGACCTGACTTCCCTGTTGCCACACGAGAGGCTACCTGAACTCCCCGTCGTACCTCGTGAGAAACCCCACACTGGCGCCGCAGCTCGAGAAAACCCACGAGACACCCCCGTCATCTCGAGATGTGGGCCTTCTTTTCCTGCATGGCCTGGAGAGCAATCCCGAGTCCTCTCTCCAAACTGAAGAGGAGGGTTGACTCCCTTTAGACCACTCAGTGAGCTCCAAGAGATACGCGTCGCAACTCGAGAGGATAGCTGAGTCCTTTGCTTCCCCTCGAGACGAGGCCTAACTCCCCGGGTGAGTCTGTAATGCGAACCCGAGATCCCTGTCGCCCTTGGAGAGGATCATTGGGTCCTGAACACAAGGCTAGATGAGGTCGCTTTTGCCCTGCAGTAACTCGAGAGCACTCCCCAGCTTTCCCTCGCAACCCGAATGGAAGATTGGACCTCCCTGGGCCAACACAAGAGGAAGCCTGAATTCCCAGTAGTAATTCGAGAATTCCGCCTCAACTTGAGAAAAACCACGTGGTTCCCCCGTCATTGCAAGATGAGGCCCTTGCCCGCTCCAGCGTCTCAAGAGTAGTCCCACGTTCTGTCTTCAAGTGCGAAATGATATTTGGCACCCTTAATGCTACCCCAAAAGTTCCCCGACATACGGGTCGCACTAGAGGGGAACACCGAGGTTACTGGCACCACTTCATCTGAGCCCCTTCTCCCCTCCTGATCGCGAAAGGAGGGTCGATTCCCCTGCTTTGTCTGCAAGGGGTTCCCGACCTTCTCCACGCACCTCAGATGAGGCTGTCTCACGAGGAAATTCGAGACGTAGCCTCGATGGTGGTGCCACATGCCGAAAGACCGCGATTTCCCGATCCGCTCTTGGTAAGAACGCGATGCCCAGACACCTATTCGAAGATAGTGTGGATGAAGGAACAACACGAAGGGGCACTGACACCCCCGTGCATCGTCCGGAAAAGACCGCAGGTTACTCATACAGCTCAACAAGTGCCTGTCACCCAGTGAACAACTCGAGAGGCAAGCGGAGGTCCATTCCTGCACACAAGACAAGGCCTGACTCACCTCTCCCAACTATGCAGGGGGCTGCGATCGGAATCAGAAATGGAGAGGAACCCTGAGGTTCCTGCCTCCCCTCGAGATGAGGCCCACTTCCATTTCACCAAACCCAGTGGAGTCCCGAGAGGTCTTTCCCAACTCCACAGTATCCCTGACTTCTCAGAGGCACCCGGTGAATCTCCCTGAGGTCACCGGCACAAGTCGAGGGAACCCAGGTATTCTTGCCAAGACCCGAGAGAGATCTTGAGAGTCCTTCAACGCGTCTAGAGGCCTGATTCCCCTACCATGACTCGAGAGCAATGACGCGCTCCCCCTCGCCACACGCATCGAGACCTAACTTCCCTGGCGCCACACAAGAGGCTCCCTGAGCTCCCCGTCGTACCTCCTGAGAAACCAACACAGGCGCTGCAGCTCAGTAAAACCACCGAGACCCCCCCCGTCATCGTGAGATGAGGGCCTTCTTTTCCTGCATGTCCTGGAGTGCAATCCCGAGTCCTCTCTCCAAACTCCAGAGGAGGCTTGACTCCCTTTAGTCCACTCAGTGGGCTCCAAGAAATACCCGTCGCGACTCGAGAAGAGAGAGAAGTCCTTTGTTTCCCCTCGAGAGGACGCCTGACTCCTGGGTGAGTCTAGAATGCACCCCCAAGATCCCAGTCATCCCTTGAGAGGAACATTAGGTCCTAGACACAAGCCTGGATGAGGTTTCTTTTGCCCTGCAGTGACTCGAGCGCAACCCCCAGCTCTCCCTCGCAACTCGAATGGAAGATTGGGCTTCCCTGGGCCAACACAAGAGGAAGCCAGAAATCCCCTTCGTAACTCGAGAATCCTGCCGCAACTTGAGAAAAACCACGTGTTTCCAACGTCATCCCAAGATGAGGCCCTTGCTGCTATGGCGTCTCAAGAAAAGAACCACGTTCCGTCTTGAAGTGTGAAACGGTACTTTGCACCCTTGATGCGACACCAAATGTTCCCGGACACGCCGGTCTCACTCGACAGGAACACCGAGGTTCCCGCACCACTTCATCTGAGCACCTTCTCCCCTCCTGTTTGAGACAGGAGGGTCTATTCCCCTGCTTTGTTTGGAAAGGGTTCCCCACATTCCCGGCGCACCTAAGGATGAGGCCGGTCTCACGAGTAAATTCGAGACATAGCGTCGTGGGTGGTGTCACATGCCGAAATACCCCGATTTCCCGGCCCACTCTTGAGAAGAACCCGATGCCCGGACACCTCTTCGAAGGCAACCCTGTGGACGAAGGCACAAAACGAAGGGTCACTGACACTCCCGTGCATCATTCGGTAAAAGCCGCAGGTTCCACACACAGCTCGACAAGAGGCCTGTCATCCCATGAACAACTCGAGAGGCAAGCAGAGTTCCATTCCTCCACTCAAGACGAGGCCTGACTCTCCGGTCCCAACTCTGAAGGGACCCTGCGATCGGAGTCCGAAATGGAGAGGAACCCTGAGGTTCCTGACTCCACTCGAGATGAGGCCCTCTTCCATTACACCAAAAACAGTGGAGGCCCGAGAGGCCCCTCCCAAATCCACAGTATCGCGACTTCTCAGAGGCACCCTTAGAAGCTCCCTGAGGTCACCGGCACAAGTCGAGGGAACACAGGGTTTCCTGACACAACCCGAGAAAGACCTCGAAAATCCTCCTTCAACGCATCTTGAATCCCGATTCCCCTACCATGACTCGAGAGCAATGACGCGTTCCCCCTTGCCACTCGCATGGAGACTTGACTTCCCTGGCGCCACACGAGAGGCTCCCTGAGCTCCCCGTCATACCTCGTGAGAAATCCCACACTGGCTCCCCAGCTCGAGAAAACCCACGAGACGCCTCCGTCATCGCGAGATGAAGGCCTTCTTTTCCTGCATGGCCTGGAGAGCAATCTCGAGGCCTCTCTTCAAACTCCACAGGAGGCCTGACTCCCTTTAGGCCACTCTGTGGGCTCCAAGAGATACCCGTTGGGACTCGAGAGGAGAGCGGAATTCTTTGCTTCCCCTATATACCAGGCCTGACTCCTCAGGTGAGTCTGGAATGCAACCCCGAGATCCCTATCGCCCCTGGAGAGGAACATTAGGTCCTAGACACAAGCCTAGATGAGGTCTATTTTGCCCTACACTGACTCGAGAGCAAACTCCATCTCTCCCTCACAATTTGAATGGAAGATTGGTCTTCCCAAGGTCAACACAAGAGGAAGTCTGAATTTCCCATCGTAATTCGAGAATTCAGCCTCAAGTCTTAAAAACCATGTGCTTCCCCCTTCATCGCAATATGAGGCCCTTGCCAGCTAGAGTCTCAAAAGAAGTCCCACGTTCCATCTTAAAGTTCGAAATGCTACTTGGCACCCTTGATGCGACCCCAAATTTCCCCAACATACCGGTCTCACTCCAGGGGAACACTGAAGTTCCTGGCGTCTCCAGGGAAGTCCCATGTTCCGCCCTACGTGCTAAACGGTACTTGACAACCTTGATGCGACCGCAAAAGTTCCCCGACACGCTGGGTTCCCTCGAGGGGAACACTGAGGATCCCGGCACCACTTCATCTGAGCCCCTTCTCCCCTCCTGATCACGACAGGAGAGTCGATTCCCCTGTTTTCTCCGGAAGGGGTTCCCGGCCTTCCTGGTGCACCTCAGGAAGAGGCCGGTTTCAGGAGGAAATTCGAGACTAGCCACGTGTGAGGTGCCACGTGCCGAACGACCCCGATCTTCCGGTCCGCTCTTGATAAGAACCCGATGCCCAGACACCTCTTCTAAGGCAACCCTGTGGGTGAAGGCACAACACGAAGGGGCACTGCCACCCCCGTGCATCATCCGGGAAAACCCACAGGGTCTACACACAGCTCAACAAGGGGCCTGAGACTCCAGGAACAACTCGAGAGGCAACCAGAATTCCTTTCCTCAGACAAGACGAGGCATGACTCTCCTGTCCCAACACTGCAGGGACCGTGCAGTCGGAGTCAGAATCAGAGAGGAAGCCTGAGGTGCCTGCCTCCCCTCGAGATGAGGCCCTCTTCCATTGCGCTGAACCCAGCAGAGTCCCGAGAGGCCCTGCCAACGCCACAGCATCCCTCACCTCTCAGAGGCACCCTGGGAAGTTCCCTAAGGTCCCCTGCAGAAGTCGAGAGAAACGAGGGTTTCCCGCCGCAACCCAAGAAAGAACTCGAGAGTCCTTCTTCAACGCGTCTTGAGGCCCTAGTCGCTTCCCATGACTCGAGAGTGATGACCAGCTCCCCCTCGTCATGCGCATGGAGACCTGACTTCCCTGGCGCCGCAGGAGAGGCTCCCTGAGGTCCTCGTCGTGCCTCGTGAGAAAACCCCCACGGGTGCCGCAGCCTGAGGAAACCCATGAGACCCCCCGTCATCGCGAGCTGAGGGCCTTCTTTTCCTGCCTGGCCTGGAGAGCAATCCCGAGTCCTCTCTCCAAACGGAAGAGGAGGCTCGACACCCTTGAGTGCACTCAGTGGGCTCCAAGAGATCCGTGTCTCAACTTGAGAGGAAAGCAGTGTCCTTTGCTTCCCCTCCAGGCGAGGCCTCACTCCCCGGGGGAGTCTGGAATGGAAACCCGAGATCCCTGTCTTCCCTTGAGAGGAATATTAGGTCCTGGACACACGCCTCGATGAGGTCTCTTTGGCCCTGTAGTGACTCGAGCAGAACCCCCAGCTTTCCATCACAACTCGAATTGAAGATTGGGCTTCCCAGGGCCAACCCAAGAAGAACCCTGAAATCCCCGTCGTTTTCGAGAATCCCGACGCAACTCGACAAAAACGACGTGGTTCCAACGTCTTCACAGGATGAGGCCGTTGCCCGCTACAGCGTCTACAAGGAAGTCCCATGTTCCGCCCTGAAATGCGAAACGGCACCTGACACCCTTCATGCGACCCCCAAAAATTCCCCGACATGGCGGGTTCCCTCGAGGGGAACACCGAGGGTCCCGGCACCACTTCATCTGAGCCCCATCTCTCCGCCTGATCGCGACAGGAGAGTCGATTCCCCTGCTTTGTGTGGACGGTGTTCCCGGCCTTCCCGGCGCATCTCAGGATGATGCTGGTCTCACGAGGAAATTCGAGATGAGCCACGTGGGTGGTGCTACATGCCGAACGACCCCGATTTCCCGGTCCGCTCTTGAAATGAACCCGATGCCCGGACACCTCTTTGAAGGCAACCCTGTGGGGGAAAGCACAAAACGAAGGGGCACTGACACCCCCATGCATCTTCTGGAAACACCCGCAGGTTCCACACACAGCTTGACAAGGGGCCTGAGACCCCCTGAACGACTCGAGAGGCAAGCAGAGTTCCGTTACTCAGACAAGACGAGGCCTGACTCTCCTGTCCCAACTCTGCAGTGACCCTGCGGTCGGAGTCAGAAATTTAGAGGAAGCCTGAGGTTCCTGCCTCCAATCGAGATGAGGCCCTCTTTCATTTCGTCAAACCTAGCGGAGTCCCGAGAGGCCCCTCTAACTCCTCAGTATCCCTCACCACCAGGAGGCACCTGGAAAGTTCCCTAAGGTCCCCGGTAGAGGTCGAGGGAAACGAGTGTTTCCCGCCCCAACCCAAGAAAAACCTGGAGAGTCCTTCTTAAATGCGTCTTCAGGCCCTAGTCCCTCCCATGACTCGAGAGCAATGACGCGATCTGCCTGGCCACACGTATGGAGGCCTGACTTCTCTGGCGCCGCACGAGAGGCTCCCTGAGCTCCCCATCATATATCGTGAGAAACCCCACACTGGCGCCGCAGCTCGAGAAAACCCATGAGACGCCCCCGTCATCACGAGAGGAGGGCCATCTTTAACTGAATGGTATGCAGATGAAGCGTGAACCTTCTGTCCAAGCTACACAGGACGCTTGAATCCCTTTAGGCCACTCATATGGCTCCAAGAGTTACGCGTCGGGACTCGAGAGGATAGTGGAGTCCTTTGCTTCCACTCGAGACGAGGCATAACCCACCGGGTGAGACTGGAATGCGACCCCGATATCCCTGTCGCCCCTGGAGAGGAATATTATGTCCTGGACCCAAGCCTAGATGAGGACTCTTTGCCCTGAAGTGACTCGAGAGCAACCCCCAGCTCTCTCTGAACAAGTTGAATGGAAGATTGGACTTCCTGGGCCAACACAAGAGGAAGCCTGAATTCCCCGTCGTAACTCGAGAATCCCGCCGCAACTCGAGAAAAACCACGTGTTTCCCTCGTCATCGCAATATGAGGCCCTTGCCCGCTAGAGCATCTCCAGAGAATTCCCACGTTCCGTCTTGAAGTGCGAAACTACTTGGCACCCTTGATGCGACCTCAAAAGTGCCGTGACATACCGGTATCACACGAGGGGACCACCGAGGTTCCCGGCACCACTTCATCTGAGCTCCTTCTCCCCTTCTGATCGCGACCGGTGGGTCGATTCCCCTGCTTTGTCTGCAAGGGGTTCCCAACCTTCCCGGCGCACCTCAGGATGAGGCCGGTCTCCCGAGGAAATTCGAGACATAGCCTCGTGGGTGGTACCACATGCTGAAAGACCCCAATTTTCCGGTAAGCTCTTGAAAAGAACCCGATGCCCAGAAACCTCTTTGAAGGCAACCCTGTGGATGAAGGCACAACACGAAGGGGCACTGACACCCCCGTGCATCGTCCGGAAAAACCAGCAGGTTCCACACTCAGCTCAACAAGTGGCCTGTCACTCCGTGAACAACTCGAAAGGCAAGCGGAGATCCATTCCTCCACAGAAGACGAGGTGTGACTCTCTTGTCCATATTCTGCAGGTAGCCTGCGACCCGAGTCAGAAAAGGAGAGGACCCCTGAGGTTCCTGCCTCCATTCGAGATGAGGCCCTCTTCGATTGCACCAAACCCAGTTGAGTAACGAAAGGCCCCTTCCAAATCCACAGTGTCCCTGACTTCTCAGAGGCACCCTGAGAAGTTGCCTGAGGTCACCGACACAAGTCGAGGGAACCCAGGGTTCCCTGCCGCAACCCGAGAAAGACCTCGAGAGTCCTTCTTCAATGCGTCTTGAGGCCCGATTCGCCTACTATGACTCGAGAGCAATCACGCACTCCCCTTCACCACACGCACGGAGACCTGACGTCCCTAGCACCACACGAGAGGCTCTCTGAGCTCCCCGTCGTACCTCGTGAGAAATCTGATACTGGCGCCGCAGCTGGAGAAAACCCACGAGACGCCCCCGTCATCGCGAGATGAGGGCCTTTTTTCCTGCATGGCCAGGAAAACAATCCCGAGTCATCTCTCCAAACTCCATAGGAGGCTTCACTCACTTTACGCCACACAGTGGGCTCCAAGAGATACCCGTCGCGACTCGACAGGAGAGCGGAGTCCTTTTTTTCCCCTCAAGACGAGGCCTGACTCTCCGGGTGAGTCGAGAATGCAACCCTGAGATCCCTGTCGGCCCAGTAGTGGAACACTAGGTCCTGGACACAAGCGTAGATGAGGTCTATTTTGCCCTGCAGTGACTGGAGAGCAATCCCCAGTTGTAACTTGCAACTCGAATGGAATACTGGATTTTCCTGGCGCCACACAAGAGGCTCCCTAAGATCCCCGTGGTACTTCATGAGACACCCCACACTGGCGCCGAAGCTCGAGAAAACCCACGAGACGCCACTGTCATCTCGAGATGAGGGCCTTCTTTTCCTGCGTGTCCTGGAGTCCAATCCCGAGTCCTCTCTCCAAACTCCACAGGAGGCTTGACTCCCTTTAGTACACACAGTGGGCTCCAAGAGATACCCATCGCGACTCGAGACGAGAGCGGAATTCTTTGCTTACCCTCGAGGTGAGAACTGACTCCCCGGATGAGTCTGGAATGGAAACCCGAGATCCCTGTCGCCCCTGGAGAGCAACGTTAGATCCTGGACACAAGCCTAGATTAGGTCTCTTTTGCCCTGCAGTGACTCTAGCGCAATCCCCAACTCCCCCTCGCAACCCGAATGGAATATTGGATTTCAAGGCCAACAAGAGGAAGCCTAAATTCCCGGTCATGACTCGAGAATCCCGACGCATCTCGAGCAAAACCACGTGGTTCTCCCGTCATCGCAAGATGAGGCCCTTGCCCGCTACAGCGTTTCAAAAGATGTCCCAGGTTCCGTCTTGAAATGCGAAACGGTACTTGGCACCCTTGATGCGACCCCAAAAGTCCCCCAACACGCCGGTCTCACTCAAGGGGAACACCGAGGTTCCCGGCACCACTTCATTTAAGCCCCTTCTCCCCTCCTGATCGTGACCGGTGGGTCGATTCCCCTGCTTTGTCTGCAAGGGGGCCCGACCTTCCCTGCACAACTCAGGATGAGGCCGGTCTCATGGGGAAATTCGATACGTAGCTTTGTGGGTGGTGCCACTTGCCGAAAGACTCCAATTTCCCGGTCCGCTCTTGATAAGAATCCGATGCTCGGACACCTCTTGGAAGGCAGCCTTGAGTATGAAGGTACAACACGAAGGGGCACTAACACACCTGTGCATCATCCGGAAAAACGGGCAGGTTACACACACAGCTCGGCAAGTGGCCTGTCACCTCGAGAACAACTCGAGAGGCAAGAGGAGTCCCATCCTCCAGAAAAGACGAGGCCTGACTCTCCTGTACCAACATGCAGGGACCTTGCGATCTGAGTCAGAAATGGAGAGGAACACTGAGGTTCCTGCTTCAACTGGAGATGAGTCCCTCTTACATTCCACCAAATGCAGAGGAGTCTCGAGAGGCCCCTCCAAACTGCACAGTATCCCTGACTTCTCAGAGGCACTCTGAGAAGCTCCCTGAGGTCACAGGCACAAGTCAAGGGAACCCTGGGTTTTATGCAGTGACCCGAGAAAGACCTCGAGAGTCCTTCTTCAACCCGTCTTGAGGCCCGATTACCCTACCATGACTCGAGAGCAATGACGAGCTCCCCCTAGCCATCTCATGGGGACCTGACTTCCCTGGCGCCACACGAGAGGCTCCCTGAGCTCCCTCTCGTACCTCGTCAGAAACCCGGCACTAGCGCGGCAGTCTAGAAAACCCACGAGACGCCGCCGTCATCGCGAGATGAGGGCCTTCTTTTCCTGCATGGCGTGGAGAGGAATCCCGAGTCCTCTATCCAAACAGCACAGGAGGCTTGACTCCCTTTAGGGCACACAGTGGGCTCCAAGAGATACCCATCGCGACTCAAAAGGACAGCGGAGTTCTTTGCTTCCCTTGAGACGAGGCCTGATTCCCCGGGTGAGTCTGGTATGCAACCCCCAGATCCCTGTCGCCCCTAGGGACGAACATTAAGTCCTGGACACAAGCCTAGATGAGGTCTATTTTGCCCTGCAGTGATTCGAGAGCAATCCCCAGCTCTCCCTTGAAACTCGAATGGAAGATAGGACTTCCCTGGGCCAACACATGAGGAAGACTGTATTCCCCGTGGAAACTCGAGAATCCCGCCACAACTTGAGAAACGCCACGTGGTTCCCCCGTCATCGCAAGATGAGGCCCTTGCCCCCTAGAGCGTCTCAAGAGAAGTCCCACGTTCCGTCTTGAAGTGCGAAACGGTATTGGCACCCTTGATGCGACCTCAAAAGTTCCTTGCCACAATGGTCTGACTCAAGGAGAACACCGAGGTTCCCAGCACCACTACATCTGGGCCCCTTCTCCCCTCCTGATCGCGACAGGAGGGTCGATTCCCCTATTTTGTCTTGAAGGGGTACCTGCCTTTCCCGGTGCATCTCAGGATGAGGCCGGTCTCACGAGGATATTCGAGACATAGCCTCGTGGATGGTGACACATCCCGAAAGACCCCGATTTCCCGGTCCGCTCTTGATAAGATCCCAATGCCCGGACACCTCTTTGAAGATAACCCTTTTGATGAAGGCACAACACGAAGGGGCACTGACACCCCCGGGTATCGTCCGGAGAAACCCACAGGTACCACACACAGTTCGAGAAGTGACCTGTCACCCCGTGAACAACTGGAGAGGCAAGCAGAGTTCCATTCCTCCACACAAGACGAGGCCTGACTCTCCTGTTCGAAATCTGCAGCGAAACTGTGATCCAAGTCAGATCTGGCGCAGGGGAAGTCAGGAGAGGAAACATCAGTTTCCTGCCTCCACTCGAGATGAGGCCCTCTTCCATTGCACCGAACCCAGTGGAGTCCCGAGAGGCCCCTCCCAACTGCACAGTATCCCTGACTTCTCAGAGGCACTCTTATACCTTCCTGAGATCACTGGCACAAGTCGAGGGAACCAAGGGTTTCCTGCCCCAACCTGTAAAAACCTCGAGAGTCCTTCTTCAACGCGTCTTGAGGTGTGATACTCCTACCATGACTCAAGAGCAATGACGTGCTCCCCCTAGCCACGCGCATAGAAACCTGACTTCCCTGGCACCACAGGAGAGGCTCCCTGAGCTCCCCATTATACCTCGTGAGCAACACCACACTGGAGCCGCAGTTCGAGAATACCCACGAGACGCCCCAGTCCTCACGAGATGAGGGCCTTCTTTTGCTGTATGGCCTGGAGAGCAATCCTGAGTCCTCTCTCCAAACTCCACAGGAGGCTTGACTCATTTTAGGCCGCACAGTGAGCTCCAAGATATACCTGTCGCGACTTGACAGGAGAGTGGTGTCCTTGGCTTCCTCTCGAGATGAGGCCTGACTCCCCGGGTGAGTCAAGAATACAATGCCGAGATCGCTGTCGCCCCAGCAGAGGAACATTAGGTCCTGGACACAAGCCTAGATGAGGTCTATTTGGCCCTGCAGTGTCTCGAGAGCAATCCCCAGTTCTAACTCGCAATTCGAATGAAAACTGGACTTTCCTGGGCCAGTTGAAGAGGAAGCCTGAATTCCCCGTCGTAACTCGAGAATCCCGCCCCAACTCAAGAAAAACCACGTGGTTCCCCCGTCATCGAAAGATGAGGCCCTTGCCCGCTACAGCGTCTCAAGAGAAGTCCCACGTTCCGTATTGAAGAGCGAAAAGTTACTTGGAACCCTTGATGCGACCCCAAAAGTTCCCCGACATACCAGTCTCACTTGAGGAGAACACCGAGGTTCCTGGCACCACTTCATCTGAGACTCTTCTCCCGTCTTGATCGCGACAGGAGGTTCGATTCCCCTGCTTTGTCTGGAAGGCGTTCCCGACCTTCCTGGCGCACATCAAGATGAGGCCAGTCTCACGAGGAAATTCGAGACATAGCCTCGTGGGTGGTGTGACATGCCAAAAGACCCCGATTCCCTGGTCCGCTCTTGATAAGAACCCTATGGCAGAACCCAACTCGAAGGCAATCCTGTGGATCAAGGCACAACATGAAGGGGCAGGGACACCCCGGTGCATCGTCCAGAAAAACCTGCAAGTTCCACATACAAATCGACAAGTGGCCTGTCACCCCATGAACAACGCGAGAGTCAAGCAGAGTTCCATTCCTCCACACAAGACGAGGCCTGACTCTCCTGTTCGAACTCTGCAGGGACTCTGCGATCCGAGTCAGATCCGGTGCATTCGAAGCCAGGAGAGGAACCCTGTGGTTCCTGCCTCAACTTGTCATGAGGCCCTCTTCCATTGCACCAAACCCAGTGGAGTTCGGAGAGGCCCCTCCGAACTCCACAGTGACCCTGACTTCTCAGAGGCACGCTGAGAAGCTTCCTGAGGTCACTGGCACAAGTCGATGGAACCCAGGGTTTCCTGCTGCAACCCAAGAAAGACCTCGAGAGTCCTTCTTTAACACGTCTTCAGGCCCAATTCCCCTACCATGACTCGAGAACAATGACGGGCTCCCTCTCACCACGTGCATAGAGACCTGACTGCCCTGGCACCACGTGAGAGGCTCACTGAGCTCCCAGTCTTACTTCGTGAGAAACCCCACACTAGCGCCACAGCTCGAGAAAACCTACGAGACGCCCCAGTCATCGGGAGATGAGGGCCTTCATTTCCTGCATTGCCTGGAGAGCAATCCCGTGTCCTCCCTCCAAACACCAGAGGAGGTTTGACTCCCTTTAAGCCACTCAGTGGGCTCCAAGACATACCCGTCCGACTCGAGAGGAGAGCAGAGTCCTTTGCTTCCCCTCAAGACGAGGCCTGACTCCAAGGCGAGTCTGGAATGCAACCCTGAGATTCCTGTCGCCCCTTGACATGAACATTAGGTCCTGCACACAAGCCTTGGTGGGGTCTCTTTTGCCTTCAGTGACTAGAGCACACCTCCAGCTCTTCCTCGAATCTCGAATGGAAGATAAGACTTTTGTGGGCCAACAAAAGAGGAAGCATGAATTCGCTGTGGTAACTCAAATATCCCACCGCAACTCGAGAAAAACCAAGTGGTTCCCCAGTAATTCCAAGATGAGGCCCTTGCCCGCTGGAGCACCCCAAGAGAAGTCCCACGTTCCATTTTGAAGAGCAAAACGGTACTTGGAACGGTTTATGCGACCCCAAAAGTTACCCGACATACCTGTCTCACTTGAGGGAAACACCGAGGTTCCCAGCAGCACTTCATCTGAGCCACTTCTCCCCTCCTGATCGCCACAGGAGGGTCGATTCCTCTGCTTTGTCTGGAAGGGTTTCATGACCTTCGCGGCACAACTCAGGATGAGGCCGGTTTCATAAGGAAATTCGAGACTAGCCACGTGGGTGGTGCCAAATCCTGAACGACCCCGATTTCCCGGTCTGCTCTTCATAAGAACTCGATGCCCGGACACCTCTTCGAAGGCAACCCTGTGGATGAAGACAAAAACGAAGGGTCACTGACACCCCCGTGCATCGTCTGGAAAAACCTGCAGATTCCACACACAGTTTGACAAGGGGCCTGAAACCCCATGAACAACTCGAGAGGCAAGCGGATTTCCATTCCTCAGAAAAGACGTAGCCTGACTCTCCTGTCCCAACTCTGCAGGGACCCTGCGGTCGGACTCCGAAACGGAGAGGAAGCCTGAGGTTCCTGCCTCCCCTCGAGGTGAGGCCCTCTTCCGTTGCTCCAGACCCTGCGGTGTCCCGAGGGGCTCCGCCACCTCCACAGCATCCCTCACCTCTCAGAGGCACCCTGGGAAGTTCCCTCAGGTCTCCGGCAGAAGTCGAGAGAAACGATGGTTTCCCGCCGCCATCCGAGAAAGACCTCGAGAGTCCTTCTTCAACGTGTCTTGAGGCCCTAGTCCCCTCCCTGGACTAGAGAGCAAAGACGCGCTCCCCCTCGCCTCGCCCATGGAGACCTGGCTTCCCTGGTGCCGCACGAGAGGCTCCTGAGGTCCTCGTCGTGCCTTCTGAGAAAACCCCCACGGGCGCCGCAGCTCGAGGAAACCCCTGAGATGCCCCCGTCCTCTCGAGGTGAGCGCCTTCTTTTCCTGCCTTGCCTGGAGAGCAATCCCGAGTCCTCTCTCCAAACTGAAGAGGAAGCTTGACTCCCTTGAAGCCAATCAGTGGGCTCCAAGAGATCCGCGTCGCGGCTTGAGAGGAGAGCGCAGTCCTTTGCTTCCCCTCGAGGTGAGGCCTGACTCCCCGGGGGAGTCTGGAGTGCGACCCCGAGATCCTTTTCTTCCCATGAGAGGACTATTAGGTCCTGGACACACGCCAAATGAGGTCTCTTTGGCCCTGCAGTGACTCGAGCACAACCCCCAGCTTTCCCTCGCAACTCGAAGGGAAGTTAGGGCTTCCCAGGGCGAACACAAGAGGAAGCCTGAAATCCCCGTCGTAACTCGAGAATCCCGCCGCAACTCGAGAAAAACCACGTGGTTCCATCGTCTTCGCAGCATCAGCCCCTTGCCCGCCACAGCATCTCAAAAGAAGTCCCACGTTCCCCCTGAAGTGCAAAACGGTACTTGGCACCCATGATGGCACCCCCAAAGTTCCCCAACATACATGCCTCGCTCGAGGGGAACACCCATGTCCCCACACCACATCATTTGAGCCTCTTCTCCCCTCCTGATTGCAACAGGAGTGTCGATTCTCCTGCTTTGTCTGGAAGGGGTTACCGATCTTCCCATTGCACCTCAGGATGAGGCCGGTCTCACGAGGAAATTGGAGATGTAGCCTCGTGGTGGTGCCACATGCGGAAAGACCCCATTTCCTGGTTCGCTATTAATAAGAACCCGATGCCCGTACACTTCTTCGAATGCATCCCGTTGGATGAAGGCACAACAAGGAGGGGCCCTGCACACCCGTGCATCTTTTGGAAAATTCTGCAGGTTCCACATACAGCTCGACAAGTGACCTGTTACCTCGTGAACAACTCGAGAGGCAAGCTAAGTTTCATTTCTCCACAGAATACGAGGCCTGACTCTCCTGTCCCAACTCTGCAGGAATCCTGAGATCGGAGTCTGAAATGGAGAGGAACCCTGAGGTTCCTTCCTCAACACGAGATGAGGCCCTCTTGCATTATACCACACCCAGTGGTGTCCCGAGTGGCCCCTCCCAACTCCACAGAATCCATGACTTCTCAGAGGCACCATGTTAAGCTCCCTGAGGTCACCAGCACAAGTCGAGAAAAACCAGGGTTTCCTGCCGCAACCGGAGAAAGACCTTGAGAGTCGTTCTTCAACGCCTCTTGAGGCCCGATTCCCCTACCATGACTCGAGAGCAATGACGCGCTCCCCCTCCACATGTGCATGGAGACCTGACTTTCCTGTCACCACATGAGAGACTCCCTGAGCTCCCCATCGTATCTTGTGAGAAACCCCATCCTGGCACCGCACCTCGAGAAAATGCACAAGACGCCTCCATCATCACGATATGAGGGCCTTCTTTTCCTGCATGGCCTGGAGAGCAATCCCGAGTCCTCTCTCCAATCTCCACAGGAGGCTTGACTCCCTTTAGGCCACACAATGGGCTCTAAGAGATACCCGTCGCGACTCAAGAGGAGAGGGGAGTCCATTCATTACCCTTTTTAAGAGGCCTGACTCCTCGGGAGGATCTGGAATGCAACTCCGAGATCCCTGTTGCCCCTTGAAAGGAACATTAGGTCCTAGACACAAGCCTAGATGAGGTCTCTTTTGCCCTGCAATAACTCGAGCCAACCCCCAGCTCTAGCTCTCAACTCGTATGGAAATTTGGACTTCCCTGGGCCAACACAAGAGGAAGCCTGAATTCCCTGCCGCAACTCGAGAAAAACCACGTGGTTCCCCCGTCATCACAAGATGGGGCCCGTGCTCACTACAGCGTCTCAAGAGAAGTCCCACGTTCCGTGTTGAAGTGCGAAACGTTACTTGGCACCCTTAATGCGACCCCAAATGTTCCCCGACACACCGGTTTCATTTGAGGGGAACACCGAGGTTCCCGGCACCACTTCTTTTGAGCCCCTTCTCCCCTCCTGATAGCGACAAGAGGGTCGATTCCCATGCTTTGACTTAAAGGGGTTCCCGACATTCACGGCGCGCCTCAGGATGAAGCCGGACTCATGGGAAATTTCGAGACGTGGCCTCATGGGGGGTGCCACATGCCGAAAGACCCCGATTTCCCAGTACACTCTTGAGAAGAACCCGATGACCAGACACCTCTTTGAAGACAACCCTGTGGATGAAGTTACAACAAAAGGGGCACTGACACCCCTGTGCATCGTCTGGAAAAACCCGCAGGTTCCACATACAGCTCTACAAGAGGCCTGTCACCCCGTGAACAACTTGAGATGCAAGCGGATTTCCATTCCTCCACACAATATGAGTCCTGACTCTCCTCTCCCATCTCTGTAGGAACATGCGATCCGAGTCAGAAATGAAGAGGAAACCTGATGTTCCTGCTTTATCTAAAGATGATGCCTTTTTCCATTTCACCAAACCCAGTGGAGTTCCGAGAGGTCACTCCCAACTCCACAGTATCCCTGATTTCTCAGAGGCACCTGAGAAGCTCCCTGACGTAACATGCATGAGTCGAGGGAACCCATGGTTTCCTGCCACAACCTGAGAAAGACCTTGAGAGTCCTTCTTCAATGCGTCTTGAGGTCCAAATCCCCTATCATGACAAGAGAGCAATGATGCACTCCCCCTCGCCACGCGCATGGAGACCTGACTTCCCTGGCGCCACACAAGATGCTCCCTGAGCTCCCAGCATACCACGTGGGAAACACCACACTTGTGCCTCAGCTCGAGAAAACCCACGAGATGCCCCTGTCATCGCGAGATGAGGGCCTTCTTTTTCTGCATGGCCTGGAGAGCAATACCGAGTCCTCTCTCCAAAATCCACAGGAAGCTTGGCTCCCTGTAGGCCACTCAGGGGGCTCCAAGAGATATCCGTCTCGACTTGAGAGGAGAGTGGAGTCATTTGCTTCCCCTCGAGATGAGGCCTGACTCCCCGGGTGAGTCTGGAATGCAACCCCGAGATCCCTGTCGCCCCTGGAGAGGAACATTAGATCCTGGACACAAGCCAAGATGAGGTCTCTTTTTCCGTACAGTGACTCGTGCACAATCCCCAGCTCTCCCTCGAAGCTCGAATTGAAGATTGGACTTCCCTGGGCCAACACAAGAGGAAGCCTGAAATCCCCGTCGTAACTCTAGAATCCC
The DNA here is from genome assembly GCF_029407905.1 of Bubalus kerabau. Classification (NCBI taxonomy): domain Eukaryota; kingdom Metazoa; phylum Chordata; class Mammalia; order Artiodactyla; family Bovidae; genus Bubalus; species Bubalus kerabau. The sequence continues at coordinate 2,175,327 of NW_026577892.1, read as the reverse complement.
GCCGTAACTCGAGAAAAACCAAGTGGTTCCCCCATCTTCGCAATATGAGGCACTTTCCCGCTACAGCGTCTCAAGAGTAGTCCCACGTTCCATCTTGAAGTGCGAAACAGTACTTGGCACCCTTGATGCGACCCCAAAAGTTCCCCAACATACCGGTCTCACTTGAGGGGAACACCGAAGTTCCCGGCACCATTTCTTTTGAGCGCCTTCTCCCCTCCTGATCACGACAGGAGGGTCGATTCCCCTGCTTTGTCTGCAAGGGTTTCCCGACCTTAACGGCGCACCTCAGGATGATGCCGGTCTCACGAGGAAGTTCGAGACGTAGCCTCGTGGGTGGTGCCACATGCCGAAAGACTCCGATTGCCCGGTCCGCTCAAGAACCCGATGCCTGGACACCCCTTAGAACGCAACCCTGTGGATGAAGGCACAACACGAAGGGGCACAGACACACCCGTGCATCGTCCGGAAAAACCTACAGGTTCCACACGCAGCTCGACACGTGGCCTGTCACCCCGTGCACAACTCGAGAGGCAAGCTGAGTTCCATCCTCCACACAGGACGAGGCCTGACTCTCCTGTCCCAAATCTGCTGGGACCCTGCAATCTGAATCAGAAATGGAGAGGAACCCTGAGGTTCCTGCCTCAACTCGAGATGAGGCCCTCTTCCATAGCACCAAAACCACTGGAGTCCCGAGAGGTCCCTCCAACCCACAGTGTCCCTGACTTCTCAGAGGCACCCTGACAAGCTCCCTGAGATCTCCAGCACAAGTCGATGGAACCCAGGGTTTCCTGCCGCAACCCGAGAAAGACTGGATAGTCCTTCTTTGATGCGTCTTGAGGCCCGATTCCCCTACCATGTCTCAAGAGCAATGAAGCGCTCCCAGTACCCACGCGCATGGAGACTTAACTTCCCTGGCACCTCATGAGAGGCTCCCTGAGGTCCCCGTCGTACCTCGTGAGAAACCCCACACTGGCGCCGCAGCTCGAGAAAACCCACGAGACGCCCCCGTTATCGTGAGATGAGGGCCATCATTCACTGCATGGCCTGGAGGGCAATCCCGAGTCGTCTCTCCAAACTCCACGGGAGGCTTGACTCACAAAGGCTACTCAGTGCGCTCAATAGGTACCCATCGCGACTCGAGAGGAAAGCGGAGTACTTTGCTTCCTCTAGAAACAAGGCCGGACTTCCCGGGTGAGTCTGGAATGCCATCCCGAGATCCCTGTCACCCCTGGAGAGGAATATTCGGTCCTGGACACAAGCCTAGATATGGTCTATTTTGCCCCGCAGTGACTCGAGTGGGATCCCAGCTCACCCTCGCAACTCGAATGGAAGATTGGACTTCCATGGGCCAACACAGGAGGAAATCTGAATTCCCCGTCGAAACTCGAGACTCCCGCCGCAATGCGAGCAAAAGCACGTGGTTCACTCGTCATCCCAAGATGAGGCCCTGGCCCACTACAGCGTCTCAAGTGAAGTCCCACGTTCCATCTTGAAGTGCGAAATGCTACTTTTCACCCTTGATGTAACCCCAAAAGTTCCTCGACACACCGTTCTCACCGAGGGGAACACCGAAGTTCCCGGCACCACTTCATCTGATGACTTTCTCCCCTCCTGATTACGACAGGAGGGTAAATTCCCCTGCTTTGTCTAGAAGGAGTTCCTGCCCATCCCAGCGCACCTAAGGATGAGGCCTTTCTCAGGAGGAAATTCGAGACGTAGCCTCGTGGGTGGTGCCACATGCCGAAAGACCCCGATTGTGCGGTCCGCTCTGGATAAGAACCCGATGCCCGGACACCACTTCGAAGGCAACCCTGTGGATGAAGGCACAACAGAAGGGTTACTAAAACTCCCGTGCATCGTCCAGAAAAACCCACAGGTTCTACACACAGCTCGACAAGTGGAATGTCACCCCGTGAACAACTCGATAGGCAAGCGGAGTTCAATTCCTCCACACAAGATGAGGCCTGACTCTCCTGTCCCAACTCTTCAGGGACCCTGCCATCCGAGTTAGAATGGAGAGGAAACCTGAGGTTCCTGCCTCAACTCGAGATGAGGCCCTCTTCCATTGCACCAAACCCAGATGAGTCGCGAGAGGCCCTTCCCAACTCCACAGTATCCTTGAATTCTCAGAGGCACCTTGAGAATCTACCTGAGGTCACCGGCACAAGTCAAGGGAACCCAGGGTTTCCTGCTGCGACCCGAGAAAGACCTTGAGAGTCCTTCGGCGCATCTTGAGGCCTGATTCCCCTACCATGACTCGAGAGCAAAGACCCGCTCCCCATCGCCATGCGCATGGAGACCTGACTTCCCTGACGTCTGAAGAGAGTCTCCCTGAGCTCCCCGTCGTACCTCTTCGGAAACCCCATTCAGGCACCGCAGCTCGAGAAAACCCACGATACGCCCCCGTCATCACGAGATGAGGGACTTCGTTCCTGCCTGGCATGGAGAGCAAAACCGAGTCCTCTCTCCAGACTCCACAGGAGGCTTGACTCTCTTTAGGCCTCTCAGTTGGCTCCAAGAGATACCTGTCAGGACTTGAAGGGAGAGCGGAGTCCTTTGCTTCCCCTCGAGACGAGGCCTGACTCCCCGTGTGAGTCTGGAATGCAACCCCGAGTTCCTGTCGCACCTGGAGAGGAAAACTCGGTCCTGGACACAAGTCTAGATGAGGTCTATTTTGCACTGCAGTTACTAGAGAGCAATCGCCAGCTCTCCCTCGCAAATCGAATGGAAGATTGGACTTCCCTGGGCCAACACAAAAGGAAGCCTGAATTCCCCTTCGTAACTCGAGAATCCCGCCGAAACTCGAGAAAATCCACGTGGTTCCCTCGTCATCGCAAAATGAGGCCCTTGCCCGCTACAGCGACTCAAGAAAAGCCCCACGTTCCGTCTTGAAGTGCGAAACGATACTTGACACCCTTGATGTGACCCCAAAAGTTCCCCGAAATATCGGTCTCACTCGAGGTGAACACCGAGGTTCCCGGCACCAGTTTATCTGAGCCCCTTCTCCCCTCCTGTTCGTGATAGGAGGGTCACTTTCCCTGCTTTGTTTGTAAGGGGTTCCCGACGTTCACGGGGCACTTCAGGATGAGGCCGGTCTCACGAGGAAATTCGAGACGTAGCTTGCGGGTGGTGCCACATGCCAAAAGACTATGATTTCTCGGTACGCTCTTGATAAGAACCCGATGCCTGGACACCTCTTCGAAGGCAACCCTGTGGATGAAGGCACAACACAAAGGGGCACTGACACCCTCGTGCATCGTCTGGAAAAACCCGCAGGTTCCACATGCAGCTCAACAAGTGGCTTGTCACCCCTGAAGAACTCGAGAGGCAAGTGGGGTTTCATTCCTCTACACAAGACGAGGCCTGACTCTCCTGTCCCAACTCTGCAGGGACTTTGCGATCCGAATCAGACCAGCGCCAGTGAAGTCACGAGAGGAACGCTGAGGTTCCTGCCTCCACTCGAGATTAGGACCTCTTCCATTGCACGAAACCCAGTGGAGTCCCGAGAGACGCGTCCCAGCTCCACAGTATCCCTGACTTCTCAGAGGCACCCTGAGAAGCTCCCTGAGGTCACCAGCGCAATTCGAGTGAACCCAGGGTTTACTGCCGCCACCATAGAAAGAACTCAAGAGTCCTTCTTCAACGCGCTTTGAGGCCTGATTCCCCTACCATGACTCGAGGGCAATGACGCACTCCCTCTGCTACACTCATGAAGCCCTGACTTCCCTGGCGCCACACGAGAGGCTCCCTGAGCTCCCCGTCGTACCTCGTGAGAAACCCCACACTGGCGCCGCAGATAGAGAAAACCCACGAGACGCCCCCGTTTTTGTGACATGACGGCCTTCTTTTCTAGCATGGCCTGGAGAGCAATCCTGAGTCCTCTCTCCAAACTCCACAGTAGGCTTGACTCCCTTTTGGTCACTCAGTGGACTCCAAGACATACCCGTCGCGACTCGAGAGGAGAGCGGAGTCTTTTCCTTCCCCTCGAGGCGAGGCCTGACTCCTCGGGTGAGTCTGATATGCGAACCGGAGATCCCTGTCGCCTCTGGAGAGAAACATTAGGTCCTGGACACAAGCCTAGATGAGGTCTCTTTTTTCCTGCAGTGACTCGAGAGCAATCCCCAACTGTCCCTCGCAACTCGAATGGAAGACTGGACTTCCCTGGGCCAACAGAAGAGGAAGCCTGAATTTCCCGTTGTAACTCAAGAATCCCGCCACAACTCGAGAAAAACCACGTTGTTCCCTCTTCATCGCAAGATGCGGCCATTGCCGCTACAGCGTCTCAAAAGAAGTCTTACGTTCAATCTTGAAGTGCGATACGGTACTTGGCACCTTTGATGCGACCCCAAAAGTTCCCCAAAACACTGGTCTCACTGGAGGGGAACACCGAGGTTCCCGGCATCACCTCATCTGTGCCCCTTCTCCCCTCCTGATCGAGACAGGAGGGTCGATTCCCCTGCTTTGTCTGCAAGGGGTTCCGACCTTCCCGGCGCACCTCAGGATGAGGCCGGTCTCACTAGGAAATTCGAGACGTAGCCTGGTGGGTGGTGCCACATGCGGAAAGACCCCGATTTCCCGGTCCGCTCTTAATAAGAACCCGATGCCCGGGCACCTCTTCGAAAGCAAACCTGTGGATGAATGCACAACACGAAGGGGTACTGACATCCCCATGCATAGTACGGAAAAACACGCAGATTCCAAACACAGATCGACAAGTGTCCTGTCATCCCTTGAAGAACTAGAGAGGCATGCGGAGTTCCGTTCCTCCACACAAGAGAAGGCCTGACTCTCCTTTCCGAACTTTGCAGGGACCGTGCGATCGGAGTCAGAAATGTAGATGAAACCTGACGTTCCTGCATCAACTCGAAATGAGGCCCTCTTCCATTGCGCCATACCCAGTGGAGTCCCGAGAGGCCCCTCCCAACTCCTCAGTATCCCTGACTTCTCAGAGGCACCCTCAGAAGCTCTCTGCGGTCACTGGCACAAGTCGAGTGAACCCAGGGTTTCCTGCTGCATTCTGAGAAAGACCTCGAGAGTCCTTCTTTACTGCGTCTTGAGGCCCGATACCCTACCATGACTGGAGAGCAATGACGCATTTCCCTTGTCACGCCCTTTGAAACCTAACTTCCCTGGCGCCACACGAGAGGCTCCCTGCGCTCCCCGTCCTACCTCATGAAAACCCCACACTGGCACCGCCGCTCGAGAAAACACATGAGACGCCCCCGTCATCGTAGGATGAGGGCCTTCTTTTCCTACATGACCTAGAGAGCAATCCCGAGTCCACTCTCCAAACTCCACTGGAGGCCTGTCTCCCTTTAGGCCACTCAGTAGCCTCCAAGAGATACACGTCGCTACTCTAGAGGAGAGCGGAGTCCATTGCTTCCCCTCGAGCCGAGGCCTGACTACTTGGGTGAGTCTGGAATGGGATCCCGAGATCCGTGTCGCCCCTGTAGAGGAAAACTCGGTCCTGGACACAAGCCTAAATGAGGTCTTTTTTGTCCTGCATTGACTCAAGTGCAATCCCCAGCTCTCCCTCGCAACTCGAATGGATGATTGGACTTCCCTGGGCCAACACAAGAGGAAGACTGTATTTCCCGTTGTAATTCGAGAATCCCGCGGCAACTGGAGAAAAACAACGTGGCTCCTCCGTCATCGAAATATGAGGCCCCTGTCAGCTATAGCGTCTCCAGGGAAGTCCCATGTTCCGTCTTGAAGTGTGAAACGGTACTTGGCACCCTTGATGTGACCCCCAAATTTCCCTGACACCCCGGTCTCACTCGAGAAGAACATGGAAGTTCCCAGCACTGCTTCAGCTGAGCCTCTTCTCCCCTCCTGATGGCGACAGGAGGGTCGATTCCCCTGCTTTGTCTGGAAGGGGTTCCCAGACTTCCCGGCAAACCTCAGGATGAGGCCAGTCTCACGAGGGAAGTCGAGACGTAGCCTCGTGTGTTGTGCCACATGCTGAAAGACCCCGATTTCCTGGTCCGCTATTGATAAGATCCCGATGCCCGGTCACCTCTTCGAAGGTAACCCTGTGGATGAAGGCACAACACGAAGGGGCACTGACACCCCTGTGCATCGTCCCCCAAAACCGCAGGTTCCACATACAACTCGACAGGTGGCCTGTCATCCTGTGAACAACCCGAGAGGCAAGCGGAGTTCCATTACTCCACACAAGACGAGGTCTGACTCTCCTGTCCCAACTCTGCAGGGACCCTGCTATCCGAGTCAGAAATGGAGAGGAACCCTGACGTTACTGCCTCAATCCGAGATTAGGTCCTCTTCAATTGCACCAGTCCCTGTGAAGTTCCGAGAAGCCCCTCTCAACTCCACAGTATCCCTGACTTCTCAGAGGAACCCCGCTAAGCTCCCTGAGGTTATGGGCGCAAGTCGAGGGAACCCAGGGTTTCCTGCCACACCCCGAGAAAGACCTCAAGAGTTCTTCTTCGAAGCGTCTTGAGGCTCGATTCCCCTACCATGACTCGAGAGCAATGAGGCGCTCCCCCTCGCCACGTCCATGGAGACCTGACTTCCGTGGCACCACAGGAGTCTCCCTGAGCTCCCCGTCCTATCTCGTGAGAAACCCCAACCAGGCACTGCACCTTGAGAAAACCCACGAGATGCCCCCGTCATCGCGAGATGAGGGCCTTCTTTTCCTGCATGGCCTAGAGAGCAATCCCGAGTCCTCTCTCCAAACTCCACACTAGGCTTAACTCCATTTAGGCCATTCTTGGGCTCCAAGGGATACCCGTAGTGACTCGAGAGGAGAGCGGAGTCTATTCATTCACTTCGAGACGAGGCCTGACTCCCCGGGTGAGTCTGGAATGCAACCCCGAGATCCCTGTCGCCCCTGGAGAGAAAAACTCGGTCCTGGACACAAACCTAGATGAGCTCTATTTTGCCCTGCAGTGACTCAAGAGCAATCTCCAGCTCTCACTTGCAACTCGAATGGAAGATTGGACTTCCCTGGGCCAACACAAGAGGAAACCTGTATTCCCCATCGTAACTCAAGAATCCTGCCGCAACTCGAGAAAAAACACGTGGGTCCCCTGTCAGCGCTAGATGAGGCCCTTGCCCACTACAGCATCTCAAGAGAAGTCCCAGGTTCCGTCTTGAAGTGCGAAACGGTACTTGGCACCCTTGATGCAACCAGAAAAGTTACCCGACTTACCAGTTTCACTCAAGGGGAGCACCGAGGTTCCCGGCACTACTTCATCTGAGCCCTTTCTCTCCTCCTGATCCCGAAAGGAGGGTCGATTCCCCTGCTTTGTCTGGAAAGGGTTCCCGGATTTTCCTGCGTGCCTCAGGATGAGGCCGATCTCACGAGGAAATTCGAGACGTAGCCTCGTGGGTGGTGCAAAATGCTGAAAGACCCCGATTTCCCGGTCCGCACTTGAGGAGAACCCGATGCCCGGACACCTCTTCGAAGGCAACCCTGTGGATGAAGGCACAACAGGAAGGAGCACTGACACCCCCGTGCATCTCCGAAAAACCCGCAGGTTCCACACACATCACGAAAAGTGGTGTCATCCTTGAACAACTTGAGATGTAAGCGGAGTTCCATTCCTCCGCAGAACACGAGACCTGACACTCCTGAGCAAACTCAGCAGGGACCCTGCGATCTGAGTCAGATCCGGCTCCAGGAAGTCAGGAGCAGAACCCTGAGGTTCCTGCCTCAACTCGAGATGAGGCCCTCTTCCATTGCACCAAACCCAGAGGAGTCCCGAGAGGCCTCTCCCAAATCCACAGTATCCCTGATTTCTCAGAGGCACCCTGAGAAGCTCCCTGAGGTCACCGGCACAAGTCAAGGGAACCCAGGGTTTCCTGCTGCAACCCTAGAAAGACATCGAGAGTCCTTTTTCAACCCGTCATGAGGCCCGATTCCCCTACCCTGACTGGACAGCAATGACGCGCTCCCCCTTGCCCCGGCCATGGAGACCTGACTTCCCTGTTGCCACACGAGAGGCTACCTGAACTCCCCGTCGTACCTCGTGAGAAACCCCACACTGGCGCCACAGCTCAAGAAAAAGTACGAGACGCCCCCGTCATCTCGAGATGTGGGCCTTCTCTTCCTGCATGGCCTGGAGAGCAATCCCGAGTCCTCTCTCCAAACTGAAGAGGAGGGTTGACTCCCTTTAGACCACTCAGTGGGCTCCAAGAGATATGCGTCGCAACTTGAGAGGAGAGCTGAGTCCTTTGCTTCCCCTCGAGACGAGGCCTAACTCCCCGGGTGAGTCTGTAATGCAAACCCGAGATCCCTTCACCCTTGGAGATGATCATTGGGTCCTGAACACAAGGCTAGATGAGGTCGCTTTTGCCCTGCAGTAACTCGAGAGCACTCCCCAGCTTTCCCTCGCAACCCGAATGGAAGATGGACCTCCCTGGGCCAACACAAGAGGAAGCCTGAATTCCCAGTAGTAATTCGAGAATTCCGCCTCAACTCGAGAAAAACCACGTGATTCCCCTGTCATTGCAAGATGAGGCCCTTGCCTGCTCCAGCGTCTCAAGAGTAGTCCCACGTTCTGTCTTGAAGTGCGAAATGATATTTGGCACCCTTAATGCTACCCCAAAAGTTCCCCGACATACGGGTCGCACTAGAGGGGAACACCAAGGTTCCTGGCACCACTTCATCTGAGCCCCTTCTCCCCTCCTGAATGCGAAAGGAGGGTCGATTCCCCTGATTTGTCTGCAAGGGGTTCCCGACCTTCTCCACGCACCTCAGATGAGGCTGTCTCACGAGGAAATTCGAGACGTAGCCTCGATGGTGGTGCCACATGCCGAAAGACCGCGATTTCCCGATCCGCTCTTGATAAGAACGGGATGCCCAGACACCTATTCGAAGATAGTGTGCATGAAGGCACAACACGAAGGGGCACTGACAACCCCGTGCATCATCCGGAAAAGACCGCAGGTTACTCTTACAGCTCAACAAGTGCCTGTCACCCAGTGAACAACTCGAGAGGCAAGCGGAGGTCCATTCCTGCACACAAGACAAGGCCTGACTCACCTCTCCCAACTATGCAGGGGGCTGCGATCGGAATCAGAAATGGAGAGGAACCCTGAGGTTCCTGCCTCCCCTCGAGATGAGGCCCCCTTCCATTTCACCAAACCCAGTGGAGTCCCGAGAGGTCTTTCCCAACTCCACAGTATCCCTGACTTCTCAGAGGCACCCGGAGAATCTCCCTGAGGTCACCGGCACAAGTCGAGGGAACCCAGGTATTCTTGCCAAGACCCGAGAGAGATCTTGAGAGTCCTTCTTCAACGCGTCTAGAGGCCTGATTCCCCTACCATGACTCGAGAGCAATGACGCGCTCCCCCTCGCCACACGCATCGAGACCTAACTTCCCTGGCGCCACATAAGAGGCTCCCTGAGCTCCCCGTCGTACCTCCTGAGAAACCAACACAGGCGCTGCAGCTCGGTAAAACCACCGAGACCCCCCGTCATCGTGAGATGAGGGCCTTCTTTTCCTGCATGTCCTGGCGTGCAATCCCGAGTCCTCTCTCCAAACTCCAGAGGAGGCTTGACTCCCTTTAGTCCACTCAGTGGGCTCCAAGAAATACCCGTCGCGACTCGAGAAGAGAGAGAAGTCCTTTGTTTGCCCTCGAGAGGACGCCTGACTCCCGGGTGAGTCTGGAATGCAACCCCAAGATCCCAGTCATCCCTTGAGAGGAACATTAGGTCCTAGACACAAGCCTGGATGAGGTCTCTTTTGCCCTGCAGTGACTCGAGCGCAACCCCCAGCTCTCCCTTGCAACTCGAATGGAAGATTGGGCTTCCCTGGGCCAACACAAGAGGAAGCCAGAAATCCCCTTCGTAACTCAAGAATCCTGCCGCAACTCGAGAAAAACCACGTGTTTCCAACGTCATCCCAAGATGAGGCCCTTGCCTGCTATGGCGTCTCAAGAAAAGAACCACGTTCCGTCTTGAAGTGTGAAATGGTACTTTGCACCCTTGATGCGACACCAAATGTTCCCGGACACGCCGGTCTCACTCGACAGGAACACCGAGGTTCCCGCACCACTTCATCTGAGCACCTTCTCCCCTCCTGTTTGCGACAGGAGGGTCTATTCCCCTGCTTTGTTTGGAAGGGGTTCCCCACATTCCCGGCGCACCTCAGGATGAGGCCGGTCTCACGAGGAAATTCGAGACATAGCGTCGTGGGTGGTGTCACATGCCGAAATACCCCGATTTCCCGGCCCACTCTTGAGAAGAACCCGATGCCCGGACACCTCTTCGAAGGCAACCCTGTGGACGAAGGCACAAAATGAAGGGTCACTGACACTCCCGTGCATCATTCGGTAAAAGCCGCAGGTTCCACACACAGCTCAACAAGAGGCCTGTCATCCCATGAACAACACGAGAGGCAAGCAGAGTTCCATTCCTCCACTCAAGACGAGGCCTGACTCTCCGGTCCCAACTCTGAAGGGACCCTGCGATCGGAGTCCGAAATGGAGAGGAACCCTGAGGTTCCTGACTCCACTCGAGATGAGGCCCTCTTCCATTACACCAAAAACAGTGGAGGCCCGAGAGGCCCCTCCCAAATCCACAGTATCCCGACATCTCACAGGCACCCTTAGAAGCTCCCTGAGGTCACCGGCACAAGTCGAGGGAACACAGGGTTTCCTGACGCAACCCGAGAAAGACCTCGAAAATCCTCCTTCAACGCGTCTTGAATCCCGATTCCCCTACCATGACTCAAGAGCAATGACGCGTTCCCCCTCGCCACTCGCATGGAGACTTGACTTCCCTGGCGCCACACGAGAGGCTCCCTGAGCTCCCCGTCATACCTCGTGAGAAATCCCACACTGGCTCCCCAGCTCGGGAAAACCCACGAGACGCCTCCGTCGTCGCGAGATGAAGGCCTTCTTTTCCTGCAAGGCCTGGAGAGCATCTCGAGGCCTCTCTTCAAACTCCACAGGAGGCCTGACTCCCTTTAGGCCACTCTGTGGGCTCAAGAGATACCCGTTGGGACTCAAGAGGAGAGCGGAATTCTTTGCTTCCCCTATATACCAGGCCTGACTCCTCAGGTGAATCTGGAATGCAACCCCGAGATCCCTGTCGCCCCTGGAGAGGAACATTAGGTCCTAGACACAAGCATAGATGAGGTCTCATTTGCCCTGAAGTGACTCGAGAGCAATCCCCTGCTCTCCCTCACACCTCGAATGGGAGAATGGACTTCCCTGGGACAACACAAGAGGAAGCCTGAATTCCCCGTCGTAATTCGAAAATCCCGCTGCAACTCGAGAAAAACCACGTGGTTCCCCCGTCATCGCAAGATGAGGCCCTTGCCAGCTACAGCGTCTCAGAAGAAGCCCCACGTTCCATCTTGAAGTTTAAAATGATAATTGGCAACCTTGATGTTAGCACAAAAGTTCCCCGACACCCTGGTCTCACTCGAGGGGAACACCAAGGTTCGGTGCACCACTTGTTCTGAGCCCCTTATCCCCTCCTGATCGCGACGGGAGGGTCGATTACCCTGCTTTGTCTGGAAGGGGTTCCGGACCTTCCCGGCGCACCTCAGGATGAGGCCGGTCTCACGAGGAAATTCGAGACGTAGCCTTGTGGTTGGTGCCACACGCCGAAAGACCCCGATTTCCGTGTCTGCTCTTGATAAGAACCCAATGCTAGGACACCTCTTCGAAGGCAATCCTGTGGACGAAGGCACAAAACGAAGGGGTCTGACACCCTCCTGCATCGTTGGAAAAGCCCGCAAGTTCCACATACAGATCGACAAGTGGCTTGTCAACCCATGAACAACTCGAGAGGCAAGAGGAGTTCAATTCCTCCACACAAGACGAGGCCTGACTCTCCTGTCCCAACTCTGCATGGACACTGAGATCCGATTCAGAAATGGAGAGGACCCCTGAGGTTCCTGCCTCAACTCGAGATAAGGCCCTCTTCTACTGCACCAAACCCAGTGGAGTTCGGAGCGGCCCCTCCCAACTGCACAGTATCCCTGACTTCTCAGAGGCACCCTGAGAAGCTCCCTGAGGTCACGGGCATAAGTCGAGGGAACCCAGGGTTTCCTGCCATAACCTGAGAAAAACCTTGAGAGTCCTTCTTCACGCGTCTTGATGCCCGATTCCTCTACCATGACTGGAGAAAAATGACGCGCTCCCCCTCGCCACGCGCATGAAGATCTGACTTCCCCGGCACCACATGAGAGGCTCCCTGAGCTCCCCATCGTACCTCGTGAGAAACCCCACACTGGCACCGCAGCTCGAGAAAACCCACGAGACGCCCCTGTCATGGTGAAATGAGGGCCTTCTTTCCTGCATGACCTGAAGAGCAATCCCGAATCCTCTCTCCAAACTCCAAAGGAGGCTTGACTCCATTTAGGTCACTCAGTGGGCTCCAAGAGATACCCGTTGATACTCAGGAGGAGAGCGGTGTCCTTTGCTTCCCCTAGAGATGAGGCCTGACTACGAGGGTGAGTCTGGAATGCAACCCTGGATCCCTGTCACCCCTGGAGAGGAACCTTAGGTCCTGGACAAAAGCCTAGATGAGGTCTCTTTGGCCCTGCAGTGACTCAAGCACAACCCCTAGCTTTCCCTTGCAACTCGAATGGAAGATTGGCCTTTCTGAGCCAACACAAGAGGAAGCCTGAATTTCCAGTTGTAATTTGAGAAACCCGCCGCAACTCGAGAAAAATCACGTGGTTCCCTGTATTGCAAGATGAGGCCCTTGCCCCCTACAGCGTCTCAAGAGAAGTCTCACATTCCGTCTTGAAGTGCAAAACAGTACTTGGCACCCTTGATGCGACCCCAAAAGTTCCCCTATATACCGATCTCACTAGAGGGGACACTGAAGTTCCCGGCACCACTTCATCTGAGGCCTTTCTCCTCTCCTGATCGCGACAGGAGGGTCGATTCCCATGCTTTGTCTGCAAGGGGTTCCCGACGTTCCCCGCGAACCTCCGGATGAGGCCAGTCTCATGAGGAAATTCGAAAAGTAGCCTCATGGTTGGTGCCACATGCTGAAAGATCCCGAATTCCCGGTCCACTCTAGATAAGAAACTGACGCCCGGACATCTCTTCGAAGGCAACCCTGTGGATGAAGGCACAACACGAAGGGACACTGACATCCCCATGCATCGTCTGGAAAAACCCCCCGATTCCACTCACAGCTCCAAATGTGGACTGTCACCCCGTGAACAACTCGAGAGGCAAGTGAAGTTGCATTCCTTCACACAAGACGAGGGCTTACTCTCCTGGCCCAATTCTTCAGGGACCCTGCGATCGGAGTCAGAAATGGAGACGAACCCTGAGGTTCCTGCCTCAACTAGAGAAGAGGCCCTCTTCCATTGAACCAAACTCAGTGGTGTCCCGAGAGGCCCCTTCCAACACCACAGTATCCCTGAATTCTCAGAGGCTCCCTGAGAAGCTACCTGAGGTCACTGGCACAAGTCGAGGGAACCCAGAGTTTCCTGAAGTAACCCGAGAAAGACTTGGAGAGTCCTTTTTCAACGTCTCTTGATGCCCGATTCCCCTACCATGTCTCCAGAGCAAGGACGCGCTCCCCTCGCCACAAGCAGGAAAACTGACTTCCCTAGTACCACACAAGAGGCTCCCTGAGTACCCCATCGTACCTCGTGAGAAAACCCACAGTGGCGCCGCAGTTCGAGAAAAACCACAAGATGCCCCCATCAAGGAGAGATGGGGGCCTTCTTTTCCTGCCTGACCTGGAGAGCAATCCCTGGTCCTCTCTCCAAACTTCACAGGAGGCTTGACTCCCTTTAGGCCACTCAGTTGGGTCCAAGAAATACCCGGTGCGACTCGAGAGGAGAGCGGAGTCCTTTGCTTCCCTCGAGACGAGGCCTGACTCTCCGGGTGAGTTTGGAATGCAACCCCGATATCCCTGTCGCCCCTGGAGTGGAACATTATGTCCTAGACACAAGCCTAGATGAGGTCTATTTTGCCCTACACTGACTCGAGAGCAACCTCCATCTCTCCCTCACAATTTGAATGGAAGATTGGTCTTCCCAAGGTCAACACAAGAGGAAGTCTGAATTTCCCATCGTAATTCGAGAATTCAGCCTCAAGTCTTAAAAACCATGTGCTTCCCCCTTCATCGCAATATGAGGCCCTTGCCAGCTAGAGTCTCAAGAGAAGTCCCACGTTCCATCTTAAAGTTTGAAATGCTACTATGCACCCTTGATGCGACCCCAAAGTTCCCCAACATACCGGTCTCACTCCAGGGGAACACCGAATTTCCCGGCGTCTCCAGGGAAGTCTCATGTTCCGTCCTTAAGTGCGAAACGGTAATTGACACCCTTGACGCGACCGCAAAAGTTCCCCGACACGCTGGGTTCCCTCGAGGGGAACACCGAGGGTCCCAGCACCACTTCATCTGAGCCCCTTCTCCCCTCCTGATCGCGACAGGAGAGTCGATTCCCCTGCTTTCTCTGGAAGGGGTTCCCGGCCTTCCTGGTGCACCTCAGGATGAGGCCGGTCTCAGGAGGAAATTCGCGACTAGCCATGTGTGAGGTGCCACGTGCCGAACAACCCCGATTTTCCGGTCCGCTCTTGATAAGAACCTGATGCCCGGACACCTCTTCGAAGGCAACCCTGTGAGTGAAGGCACAACACGAAGGGCCACTGACAACCCCGTGCATCATCCGGAAAAACCTGCAGGGTCTACACACAGCTCGACAAGGGGCCTGAGACTCCCGGAACAACTCGAGAGGCAACCAGAATTCCATTCCTCAGACAAGACGAGGCATGACTCTCCTGCCCCAACACTGCAGGGACCGTGCAGTCGGAGTCAGAATCAGAGAGGAAGCCTGAGGTTCCTGCCTCCCCTCGAGATGAGGCCCTCTTCCATTGCGCCGAACCCAGCAGAGTCCCGAGAGGCCCTGCCAACTACACAGCATCCCTCACCTCTCAGAGGCACCCTGGGAAGTTCCCTATAGTCCCCTGCAGAAGTCGAGGGAAACGAGGGTTTCCCGCCGCCACCCGAGAAAGACCTCGAGAGTCCTTCTTCAACGCGTCTTGAGGCCCTAGTCGCTTCCCATGACTCAAAAGTGATGACCAGCTCCCCCTCGCCATGCGCATGGAGACACGAATTCCCTGGCACCGCACGAGAGGCTCCCTGAGGTCCTCGTCATGCCTCGTGAGAAAACCCCCACGGGCGCTGCAGCCTGAGGAAACCCATGAGACGCCCCCGTCATCGCGAGCTGAGGGCCTTCTTTTCCTGCCTGGCCTGGAGAGCAATCCCGAGTCCTCTCTCCAAACTGAAGAGGGGGCTCGACACCCTTGAGTCCACTCATTGGGCTCCAAGAGATCCGTGTCGCGAATTGAGAGGAAAGCGGAGTCCTCTGCTTCCCATCGAGGCGAGGCCTGACTCCCCGGGGGAGTCTGGAATGCAAACCCGAGATCCCTGTCTTCCCTTGAGAGGAATATTAGGTCCTGGACACACGCCTCGATGAGGTCTCTTTGGCCCTGTAGTGACTCGAGCAGAACCCCCAGCTTTCCCTCGCAACTCCAGGGGAAGATTGGGCTTCCCAGGGCCAATCCAAGAGGAAGCCTGAAATCCCCGTCGTTTTCGAGAATCCAGACGCAACTCGAGAAAAACGACGTGGTTCCAACGTTTTCACAGGATGAGGCCCTTGCCCACTACAGCGTCTCCAGGGAAGTCCCATGTTCCGTCCTGAAGTGGGAAACGGTATTTGGCTCCCTTGATGCGACCCCTAAAGTTCCCTGAAACGCCGGGTTCCCTCGAGTGGAACACCTAGATTCCCGGCCCCACTTCATATGAGCCCCATCTAGCCTCCTGATCGCGACAGGAGATTCGATTCCCGTGCTTTGTGTGGAAGGTGTTCCCGGCCTTCCCGGCGCACCTCAGTATGATGCTGGTCTCACGAGGAAATTCGAGATGAGCCACGTGTGTGGTGCCACATGCCGAACGACCCCGATTTCCCCGTCCGCTCTTGAAATGAACCCGATACCCGGACACCTCTTTGAAGGCAACCCTGTGGGGGAAGGCACAAAATGAAGGGGCAATGACACCCCCGTGCATCTTCTGGAAAAACCCGCAGGTTCCACACACAGCTCGACAAGGGGCCTGAGACCCACTGAACGACTCGAGAGGCAAGCAGAGTTCCATTACTCAGACAAGATGAGGCCTGACTCTCCTGTCCCAACCCTGCAGGGACCCTGTGGTCGGAGTCAGAAATGGAGAGGAAGCTGAGGTTCCTGCCTCCAATCGAGATGAGGCCCTCTTTCATTTCGTCAAACCTAGTGGAGTCCCGAGAGTCCCCTCTAATTCCTCAGTATCCCTCACCTCTCAGAGGCACCTGGGAAGTTCACTAAGGTCCCCGGTAGAGGTCGAGGGAATCGAGTGTTTCCCACCCCAACCCAAGAAAGACCTCGAGAGTCCTTCTTAAATGCGTCTTGAGGCCCTAGTCCCTCCCATGACTCCAGAGCAATGACGCGATCTGCCTGGCCACACGCATGGAGGCCTGACTTCTCTGGCACCGCACGAGAGGCTCCCTGATCTCCCCATCATATCTCGTGAGAAACCCCACACTGGCGCCGCAGCTCGAGAAAACGCATGAGACGCTCCCGTCATCACGAGAGGAGGGCCATATTTAACTGCATGGTATGCAGATCAAGCGTGAACCTTCTGTCCAAGCTACACAGGACGCTTGACTCCCTTTAGGTCACTCATTGGGCTCCAAGAGTTACATTTCGCGACTCGAGAGGATAGTGGAGTCCTTTGCTTCCACTCGAGACGAGGCGTGACCAACCGGGTGAGACTGGAATGCGACCCCGATATCCCTGTCGCCCCTGGAGAGCAATACTATGTCCTGGACCCAAGCCTAGATGAGGACTCTTTGCCCTGTAGTGACTCGAGAGCAACCCACAGCTCTCTGTGACAAGTTGAATGGAAGATTGGACTTCCTGGGCCAACACAAGAGGAAGCCTGAATTCCCCGTCGTAACTCGAGAATCCCGCCGCAACTCGAGAAAAACCACGTGTTTCCCTCGTCATCGCAATATGAGGCCCTTGCCCGCTAGAGCATGTCCAGAGAATTCCCACGTTCCGTCTTGAAGTGCGAAACTGTACTTGGCACCCTTGATGTGACCTCAAAAGTGCCGTGACATACCGGTCACACTCGAGGGGACCAACGAAGTTCCCGGCACCACTTCATTTGAGCCCCTTCTCCCCTTCTGATCGCGACCGGTGGGTCGATTCCCCTGCTTTGTCTGCAAGGGGTTCCCTACCTTCCCGGTGAACCTCAGGATGAGGCCGGTCTCCCGAGGAAATTCGAGACATAGCCTCGTGGGTGGTACCACATGCTGAAAGACCCCAATTTTCTGGTACGCTCTTGAAAAGAACCCGATGCCCGGACACCTCTTTGAAGGCAACCCTGTGGATGAAGGCACAACACGAAGGGGTACTGACACCCCTGTGCATCATCCGGAAAAACCCACAGGTTCCACACACAGCTCAACAAGTGGCCTGTCACTCCATGAACAACTCGCAAGGCAAGCGGAGATCCATTCCTCCACAGAAGATGAGGCGTGACTCTCTTGTCCATACTCTGCAGGTACTCTGCGACCCGAGTCAGAAATGGAGAGGACCCCTGAGATTCCTGCCTCCATACGAGATGAGGCCCTCTTCAATTGCACCAAACCCAGTTGAGTAACGAAAGGCCCCTCCCAAATCCACAGTGTCCCTGACTTCTCAGAGGCACCCTGAGAAGTTGCCTGAGGTCACCGACACAAGTCGAGGGAACCCAGGGTTCCCTGCCGCAACCCGAAAAAGACCTTGAGAGTCCTTCTTCAATGCGTCTTGAGGCCTGATTTGCCTACAATGACTCGAGAGCAATCACGCACTCCCCTTCACCACACGCACGGAGACCTGACGTCCCTAGCACCACACGAGAGGCTCTCTGAGCTCCCCGTCGTACCTCGTGAGAAATCTGATACTGGCGCCACAGCTGGAGAAAACCCAGGAGACGCCCCCGTCATCGCGAGATGAAGGCCTTTTTTCCTGCATGGCCAGGAAAACAATCCCGAGTCATCTCTCCAAACTCCATAGGAGGCTTCACTCCCTTTTCGCCACGCAGTGGGCTACAAGAGATACCCGTCGCGACTCGACAGGAGAACGGAGTCCTTTTTTTCCCCTCAAGACGAGGCCTGACTCTCCAGGTGAGTCGAGAATGCAACCCTCAGATCTCTGTCGGCCCAGTAGTGGAACACTAGGTCCTGGACACAAGCGTAGATGATGTCTATTTTGCCCTGCAGTGACTGGAGAGCAATCCCCAGTTCTAACTCGCAACTCGAATGGAATACTGGATTTTCCTGGCGCCACACAAGAGGCTCCCTGAGATCCCCGTGGTACTTCATGAGACACCCCACACTGGCGCCGCAGCTCGAGAAAACCCACGAGATGCCACCATCATCTCGAGATGAGGGCCTTCTTTTCCTGCATGGCCTGGAGTCCAATCCCGAGTCCTCTCTCCAAACTCCACAGGAGGCTTGACTCCCTTTATTACACACATTGGGCTCCAAGAGATACCCATCGCGACTCGAGACGAGAGCGGAATTCTTTGCTTACCCTCGAGCTGAGAACTGACTCCCCGGATGAGTGTGGAATGCAAACCCGAGATCCCTGTCGCCCCTGGAGAGCAACATTAGATCCTGGACACAAGCCTAGATTAGGTCTCTTTTGCCCTGCAGTGACTCTAGCGCAATCCCCAGCTCCCCCTCGCAACCCGAATGGAAGATTGGATTTCAAGGCCAACAAGAGGAAGCCTAAATTCCCGGTCATGACTCGAGAATCCCGCCGCTTCTTGAGCAAAACCACGTGGTTCTCCCGTCATCGCAAGATGAGGCCCTTGCCCGTTACAGCGTTTCAAAAGATGTCCCAGGTTCCGTCTTGAAATGCGAAACGGTACTTGGCACCCTTGATGCGACCCCAAAAGTCCCCCAACATGCCGGTCTCACTCAAGGGGAACACCGAGGTTCCCGGCACCACTTCATTTAAGCCCCTTCTCCCCTCCTGATCGTGACCGGTGGGTCGATTCCCCTGCTTTGTCTGCAAGGGGGCCCGACCTTCCCTGCACAACTCAGGATGAGGCCGGTCTCATGGGGAAATTCGATACGTAGCTTTGTGGGTGGTGCCACTTGCTGAAAGACTCCAATTTCCCGGTCCGCTCTTGATAAGAATCCGATGCTCGGACACCTCTTGGAAGGCAGCCTTGAGTATGAAGGTACAACACGAAGGGGCACTAACACACCTGTGCATCAACCGGAAAAACGGGCAGGTTACATACACAGCTCGACAAGTGGCCTGTCACCTCGAGAACAACTCGAGAGGCAAGAGGAGTCCCATCCTCCAGAAAAGACGAGGCCTGACTCTCCTGTACCAACATGCAGGGACCTTGCGATCTGAGTCAGAAATGGAGAGGAACACTGAGGTTCCTGCTTCAACTCGAGATGAGTCCCTCTTACATTCCACCAAATGCAGAGGAGTCTCGAGAGGCCCCTCCACACTGCACAGTATCCCTGACTTCTCAGAGGCACTCTGAGAAGCTCCCTGAGGTCGCAGGCACAAGTCAAGGGAACCCTGGGTTTTATGCAGTGACCCGAGAAAGACCTCGAGAATCCTTCTTCAACCCGTCTTGAGGACCGATTACCCTACCATGACTCAGGAGCAATGACGAACTCCCCCTAGCCATCTCATGGGGACCTGACTTCCCTGGCGCCACACGAGAGGCTCCCTGAGCTCCCTCTCGTACCTCGTCAGAAACCCGGCACTAGCGCGGCAGTCTAGAAAACCCACGAGACGCCGCCGTCATCGCGAGATGAGGGCCTTCTTTTCCTGCATGGCGTGGAGAGGAATCCAGATTCCTCTATCCAAACACCACAGGAGGATTGACTCCCTTTAGGGCACACAGTGGGCTCCAAGAGATTCCCATCGCGACCCAAAAGGACAGCAGAGTTCTTTGCTTCCCCTTGAGACGAGGCCTGATTCCCCGGGTGAGTCTGGTATGAAACCCGAGATCCCTGTCGCCCCTAGGGACGAACATTAAGTCCTGGACACAAGCCTAGATGAGGTCTATTTTGCTCTGCAGTGACTCGAGGGCAATCCCCAGCTCTCCCTTGAAACTCGAATGGAAGATAGGACTTCCCTGGGCCAACACATGAGGAAGACTGTATTCCCCGTCGAAACTCGAGAATCCCGCCACAACTCCAGAAACGCCACGTGGTTCCCCCGTCATCGCAAGATGAGGCCCTTGCCCCCAACAGCATCTCAAGGAAGTCCCACGTTCCGTCTTGAAGTGCAGAACGGTATTGGCTCCCTTGATGCGACCTCAAAAGTTCCTCGACACACCGGTCTGACTCGAGGAGAACACCGAGGTTCCCGGCACCACTACATCTGAGCCCCTTCTCCCCTCCTGATCGCGACAGAAGGGTCGATTCCCCTGTTTTGTCTTGAAGGGGTTCCCGCCTTTCCCGGTGCATCTCAGGATGTGGCCGGTCTCACGAGGATATTCGAGACATAGCCTCGTGGATGGTGACACATGCTGAAAGACCCCGATTTCCCGGTCCGCTCTTGATAAGATCCCAATGCCCGGACACCTCTTTGAACATAACCCTTTTGATGAAGGCACAACAGGAAGAGGCACTGACACCCCAGGGTATCGTCCGGAGAAACCGGCAGGTACTACACACAGCTAGAGAAGTGACCTGTCACCCCGTGAACAACTGGAGAGGCAAGCAGAGTTCCATTCCTCCACACAAGACGAGGCCTGACTCTCCTGTTCGAACTCTGCAGCGAAACTGCGATCCGAGTCAGATCTGGCCCAGGAGAAGTCATCAGAGGAAACATGAGTTTCCTGCCTCCATTCGAGATGAGGCCCTCTTCCATTGCACCGAACCCAGTGGAGTCCCGAGAGGCCCCTCCCAACTGCACAGTATCCCTGATTTCTCAGAGGCACCCTTAGACCTTCCTGAGATCACCGGCACAAGTCGAGGGAACCAAGGGTTTCCTGCCCCAACCCGTAAAAGACCTCGAGAGTCCTTCTTCAATGCGTCTTGAGGTGCGATTCCCCTACCATGACTCGAGAGCAATGACGCGCTCCCCCTAGCCACGCGCATAGAAACCTGACTTCCCTGGCACCACAGGAGAGGCTCCATGAGCTCCCCATTATACCTCGTGAGCAACACCACACTGGAGCCGCAGCTCGAGAATACACACGAGACACCCCAGTCCTCACGAGATGAGGGCCTTCTTTTGCTGTATGGCCTGGAGAGCAATCCTGAGTCCTCTCTCCAAACTCCACAGGAGGCTTGACTCATTTTAGGCCACACAGTGAGCTCCAAGATATACCCGTCGCAACTTGACGGGAGAGCAGTGTCCTTGGCTTCCCCTCGAGACGAGGCCTGATTCCCCGGGTGAGTCGAGAATGCAATGCCGAGATAGCTGTCGCCCAAGCAGAGGAACATTAGGTCCTGGACACAAGCCTAGAT
Source organism: Bubalus kerabau (assembly GCF_029407905.1). Lineage (NCBI taxonomy): Eukaryota > Metazoa > Chordata > Mammalia > Artiodactyla > Bovidae > Bubalus > Bubalus kerabau. The sequence goes on along the minus strand of NW_026577892.1, from coordinate 2,153,845 downwards.
GAGCTCTATTTGGCCCTGCAGTGTCTCGAGAGCAATCCCCAGTTCTAACTCGCAATTCGAAAGAAAACTGGACTTCCCTGGGCCAGTTGAAGAGGAAGCCTGAATTCCCAGTCGTCACTCGACAATCCCGCCGCAACTCGAGAAAAAACACGTGGTTCCAACGTCTTCGCAAGATGAGGCCCTTGCCCACTACGGCGTCTCAAGGGAAGTCCCATGTTCCGCCCTGAAGTGAGAAACGGTACCTGAAACCCTTCGTGAGAACGGCAAAAGTTCACCGACACCCCGGGTTCCCTCGATGGGAACACCGAGAGTCCCGGCACCGCTTCATCTGAGCCCCTTCTCTCCTCCTGATCGCGACAGGAGAGTCGATTCCACTGCGTGGTCCGGAAGGGGTTCCCGGCCTTCCCGGCGCACCTCAGGATGAGGCCGGTCTCACGAGGAAATTCGAGACGAGCCACGTGGGTGGGGCCACATGCCGAACGCCCCCGATTCCCCGGTCCGCTTTTGAGAAGGACCCGAGGCCCGGACACCTCTTCGAAGGCAACCCTGTGGGTGAAGGCACAACACGAAGGGGCACTGACACCCCCGTGCATCATCCGGAAAGACCCGCGGGTTCCACACACAGCTCGACGAGGGGCCTGAGTCCCCCTGAACAACACGAGAGGCAAGCGGGGTTTCCTTCCTCAGACAAGACGAGGCCTGACTCTCCTGTCCCAACTCTGCAGGGACCCTGCGGTCGGAGTCCGAAACGGAGAGGAAGCCTGAGGGGCCTGCCTCCCCTCGAGGTGAGGCCCTCTTCCGTTGCGCCAGACCCAGCGGAGTCCCGAGAGGCCCCCCCAACTCCACAGGATCCCTCACCTCTCAGAGGCACCCTGGGAAGTTCCCTAAGGTCCCCGGCAGAAGGCGAGGGAAACAAGGGTTTCCTGCCGCCACCCGAGAAAGACCTCGAGAGTCCTTCTTCAACGCGTCTCGAGGCCCTAGTCCCCTCCTGTGACTCGAGAGCCATGACGCGCTCCCCCTCGCCACGCGCATGGAGACCTGACTTCCCTGGCGCCGCACGAGAGGCTCCCTGAGATCCTCGTCGTGCCTCGGGAGAAAACCGCCACGGGCGCCGCACCTCGAGGAAACCCCTGAGACGCCCCCGTCCTCGCGAGCTGAGGGCCTTCTTTTCCTGCATGGCCTGGAGAGCAATCCCGGGTCCTCTCTCCAAACGGAAGAGGAGGCTGGACTCCCTTGAGGCCACTCAGGGGCCTCCAAGAGATCCGGGTCGCGACTCAAGGGGAGAGCGGATTCCTTGGCTTCCCCTCAAGACGAGCCCTGACTCCCCGGGGTAACCTGGAATGCAAACCCGAGATCCCTGCCTTCCCTGGAGAGGAATATTAGGTCCCGGACACACGCCTAGGTGAGGTCTCTTCGGCCCTGCAGTGACTCGAGCACAACCCTCAGCGTTCCCTCGCAACTCGAGGGGAAGATTGGGCTTCCCAGGGCCAACCCAAGAGGAAGCCTGAGATCCCCGTCGTAACTCGAGGATCCGCCGCAACTCGAGAAAAACCACGTGGTTCCCAAGTCTTCGCATGATGAGGCCCTTGACCGCGACGGCGTCTCAAGGGAAGTCCCCTGTTCCGCCCTGAAGGGCGAAACGGTCCCTGACAGCCTTCATGCGACCCCCAAAAGTTCCTCGACACGCCGGGTTCCCTCGAGGGTAACACCGAGGGTTCCGGCCCCACTTCATCTGAGCCCCTTCTCCCCTCCTGATGGCGACAGGAGAGTCGATCCCCCTGTGTTGTCTGGAAGGGTCCCCGGCCTTCCCGGCATACCTCAGGATGTAGCCGGCCTCACTAGGAAATTTGAGACTAGCTCCGTGGGTGGTCCCACATGCCGAAAGACCCCGATTTCCCTGTCCGCTCTTGAAAAGAACCCGAGGCCCGGACCCCTCTTCGAAGGCAACCCTGTGGGTGAAGGCACAACACGAAGGGGCACTGTCACTGTCGTGCATCGTCCGGAAACACTCGCAGGTTCCACACACAGCTGAACAAGGGGCCTGAGACCCCCTGAGCACCTCGAGAGGCAAGCCAAGTTCCCTTCCTCAGACAAGATGATTCCTGACTCTCCTGTCCCAACTCTGCAGGGACCCTGCGGTCGGAGTCCGAAACGGAGAGGAAGCCTGAGATTCCTGCCTTCCCTGGAGATGAGGCCCTCTTCCATTGCGCCAAACCCAGCGGAGTCCTGAGAGGCCCCGCCAACTCCACAGCATCCCTCATCTGTCAGAAGCACACTGGGAAGTTCCCTAAGGTCACCGGTAAACTTTTATTGCACAAGATCCCATGAAAAGGCCCACGCAGCAGGACAGCCACAGATTCTGTCTGCCATTAAAGGGCAGTAAGGTGCCCTCCCCCCTTCTTTGCTGCCTCGGCGGCCACCAGGGTGCAATTCGTGTACCCTTCCCTTTCCCATCCTAGCAGGTGCTCCAGGGCCCGCTGGCCTACAAAGTGCCAGAAGCAGGGCTGGGCCAGCCGGCCAGAATTCAGGGTTCTGTCCCTTGGACTTCCAGCGGACACTAGACTGCTTGGGAAAACCGCGAAGACTCTGAGGTTTTTCAGCAGAGGGGTGGAGCGGTAAAGGCCTTGACCCCAAAGACAAGGCGTTTCTGCGACCGCCAGGTTGGGGAGCTCTGAGACTGTGCCAACACAGGGCGGAATACATGGTTCCCTGCTCCACACAGTCCCCGTTCCCTTACCTGTGTTCCGCACCCCTCCGCTGTGGCCAATGGATGCCGATCCCTGGGGATCCAGGAGTTCACGAAATGGGCATTCCCAGCCGCAATGGCGACCCCCAACAGCACATCTGGAAAGCCCTCCCCCACCCCCGCCAGGAGCCGACCCCCACTGTGAACGGAACCCCACCCCGCCCCGCGCCGCCAGGTTTCGCCCCGGCCCTGCCGGGCTCCCGGTGGGTTCCCAGCCACATTGGCGAACCCCGGGAGCACAACAGGGACCGACCCCCCACCCACAGCGAGCGGAATCTCGACCTGTGCAGCCCAGGTTTACCCCGCCCTGGGTGCGCTCCCGGCGCGTTTCCAGCCGCAGTGGCCATCTCCGAGAGCACAACTGGGAAGCCCTCCCCTACCCCCGCCAGGAGCCGACACCCGCCCTGCGCTGCCCGGGTTCGCCCCGCCCCTACCGCGCTCCAGGGGCGCTGCCCACCTTCACCAGTGGCTCCCGGTGAGCCCCGTCCCCACGCCCGGTTCCAGGAGAGGCTCTCGGACCTCGCTGCTGCCGCCAGGTCAAACATGAGGACAATACATACACCCCACAGAGACAATCCAAGCTGTCTATGATTTAGGGATAAAACGAGGACTACAGAAAGGCAAGATGACCTGACCTAGGAGGGCCATGATATTCTATAGAACCAGACAAAGTTGGTTACCAAGGAATCTTTTTTCCTTGGAACCCGGAAAGCTGGTTCTTTGCATATGCAATGACCAAGAATTAGCTTGTTACCCAAGCCTGCTTTACTGCCACCCCCATCCCCCCACTCCCCAGAAGACTGGCTCAAAGAAATATTTTAAATCTCAGGCGGAAACCTGGAAGATATCTTGTCTGTCTGTTTGGATTAAGGTATGTGTCAGTGTGAGCCTTGTGTTTTTTGATAATATTGCTCAAGTTCTGTGTTCTGATTTCAATGGTCTCAAGACAAGGCAGCCCTTCCAAATCAAACTGCTGGAAATACAAGAAAACATTGACCTAAATGAATGTCAGAGTCCCGTGAACTGGGAACTAGTCAATATTAAATATCTAGTATTTTTGGTTTTGCTCCTCCACTATAGACATGTCTAAGAGTCAACAACATTAAGCACAACATGTTCATAGTGCCTAGGTTTCTTTTGAGGTAAAAATTGCTCTATTGTTATATCTGTCACAAGCTTGTCAGCAAGAAACTACCTGGAAACGACAACAACAAAAGTAAAAAATGTCAATGTGATATGAGCTTTTAGACAAACTCTTTACAATAATTATACTCTAAAATATCTGCCTCTCATAGTCTTGATTGAAGGCAGAGGAGAAGGGGATGACAGAGGATAAGATGATTGGATGGCATCACTGACTCGATGGACATGAGTTTGAGCAAGGCCCTGGAGCTGGTGACGGACACGGAAGCCTAGCGTCCTTCAGGCCACGGGGTCCCAAAGAGTAAGACACGACTGAGCAACTGAACTGAACTGAACTAACAAACGTTTCTCCAGGTGTTTTGGTTACCCGAGTTTCTATCCTTGTGACGACAGTGTATTGAATAGCTAGGTCATTTCCAAATAAATGAAAGTTCTGAAACATTCACGACTTGAAAGGACCTCCCTTTTACACAGAAACAAAAGAAATTTTTGACTCTCCATGAATAGTGTCTGGCACCATCCTGACATGTTAAATGTAAGAAAGCAATTGTTTTGTTTTGTTTTGTTCTGTTCTTGGGGGTGGGGGGAGGGGGGCAGGCTATAGCCAATGCCAATATAAAAGTCAGTTCTTGGTTGCTGAAGGGAAATGTATGACTTGTTATTACAAGAAAGTATGTGGAATGCAATGGCACTTGAGGAAGGAAAACGAAGTAGTTCTGTCTTACAGGTGGCAGTTTCAGGATGGGAGAAGCAAAGGAATGGGTACAGAATGGGATAAGGAGGTTGTAGGGAAAGTGGACCCCCAGAAAAAAGTTCTGTGCCTAGCACAAGTTTTCTTGAGATGTCGAACTGCCTTTGCTAATGGAGTTTAAGTTTCTTTACCTCTTAAGTGATCTCTTCTAGGTTGACCTAGAACAGAAATCTTTTGTTAGCTTTGGCTAAGTGGAGAAGTAGTGTTTCACGGTGACATATGTGATCCTTCCTGACTGTTTTCAGCCCTTTTGATATCGATGCACTGCTTCTGCTGCTGCTGCCGCCGCCGCTGCTGCTAAGTCGTTTCAGTCGTGTCCGACTCTGTGCGACCCCATAGACGGCAGCCCACGAGGCCCCGCAGTCCCTGGGGTTCTCTAGGCAAGAACACTGGAGTGGGTTGCCATTTCCTCCTCCCATGCATGAAAGTGAAAAGTGAACGTGAAGTTGCTCAGTGGTGTCCGACTCTTAACCACCCCATGGACTGCAGTCTACCAGGCTCCTCCATCCATGGGATTTTCCACGCAAGAGTACTGGAGTGGGGTGCCATTGCCTTCTCCCATATCTATGCACAAGCCTGCCTAAATAATTGACTTCTAGCTAGCTTTGGGATGCCAATGACCATCCACCCTTACCAGGCAACAGAGAAGAGAAAAAACACTTACCACAGGAGGTCCTGGTAAGGAACAAGGAACTAACAAGCTCCCGCCAACCAGGATTCTGCAGAGGTCAACAAGAGGTCAATAAGAGATGGAAGACTGCAGTCCAGAGGTCCTAGCAACTTCCATCTTGCAGCAGAGACCCAGCATAGTCAAAACGAATTCAATGTTGCAAAAAATAAGTAAACAAATAAAGGACAGAAGTTCTTTGAACACATGACTGAGATTAGGGGTGAGGCAGTACATGTACGGTGCCCAGAAAATCTTAAAGTATGAGAAAGGAAAGAAATTAAAGACAACTATCAAGCTGTCCAAACTGATAAAAACGAAAGATTACACAGTTTTTTCTGTATATATTAGCAGATAATAATCTGAAAAGGAATTAAAAAAAATTCCCTTTCAATAATGTCAACATGAATACAACACTTTGCCATGGATGTAACGAGGATGACAAGACTGGCACACTGGAAATTATACACCCTGGCTGAAAACTATCCTGAATACATGGACAGATATTCCATAACAATGGAAAGACTTAAGATGGCAATACCATGGAATGCATCTTCAATCTGAAATGAAGATTTGATATGATTTGATCGCTCAGAGCTTTTGTGTCATCAATTGTTATTAAAGTATAAATGAGATAGAGAAAGCTGCTGACTTAGACTTGAGGCGGGGTGTACGCCCTGCTGGTCTCTAGCCAGATATTCTACAGGCACTAGCAGTCAGCTAAGGAAAGAAAGGCACTGTCTCAGGGAATGGCACCAGGCCCCTCCCCCACGACATGCCTTGAGGTCACATTGGCAGCAGGTGAGTCATCCTGGGCCAAAAACTGATTGACATGAATCTTGAAGAAAGGCAGTATTCCAGGCAAATATATCATTTCCTTAACATAGATTAGGAGAACAAGGTACGAGGAAAACATACTGTTTTGTTCAAGTCGCTTCTGAGCCTATTGGGGGAACCGACCTGAAGCCAGAGTCCAGCGGATATACATAGGATATTTACATCGCTTAAGACAAACATTTCCTCAGGAACAAATGCATTGCTTAGCTCAAGGTTTGTCTGCGAAATTCTTACACATCAGGAGATGGCTCCGAGCTGGGTTTCTACACACAAGAACATGAATGCAAAGGACAAGCCTGCACAGCCCATCTGCCCCCCTTCCCCACAGCCAGCAGCATTTCCAAGTGACCTCCTAAGGCCTTCCCCAAAATACAGGGGCACCTCTGGGTTTCCTATTTCCCTCACTTCGAACACTTTTCTTAAAAAAAAAAAAAAATCCTGCACACTTCTTGATAGAATGCCACAGTGCAAGGAAAACAGGCCTTCAATACTTAAACCTCCCTGTGCCAAACACTTGGGGCTTGGTTTTGTTTTGTTTTGTTTTTTAATTACACCACCACATAATTTAAACTTTTTACAATTTCTAATTATTCAGTACCAAAACACCAAACTTTTATTGCACAAGGTCCCCATGAAAAGGCCCACGCATCAGGACAGCCACAGATTCTGCCATGAAAGGGCAGCAAGGTGCCCTCCCCACTTCTTTGCTGCCTGGGCGGCCACCAGGGTTTGAAATCCATGCACCCTACTAACTTTCTAGGGTGCAATTCGCGGACCCTTCCCTTTCTCATCCTAGCAGGTGCTCCAGGGCCCGCTGGCCTACAAAGTGCCAGAAGCAGGGCTGGGCCAGCCGGCCAGAGTTCAGGGTTCTGTCCCTTGGACTTCCAGGGGACACTAGGCTGCTTGGGAAAACCGTGCAGACTGAGATTCTTCAGCAAAGGGGTGGAGCGGTAAAGGCCTTGACACCAAGGGCGAGGCCTTTCTGCAACCGCCAGGTTGGGGTGCTCCGAGAAAGTGCCAACAGACGGCGGAATACTTGGTTCCCTGCTCCACGCAGTCCCAGTTCCCTTACCTGTGGTCCACAGCCCTCCACTGCACCCACGGGATGGCGATCCTTGGGGACCCAGGAGCGGACGAAATGGGCGTTCCCAGCCGCAGTTGCAACTCCCGAAAGCGCAACTGGGAACCCCTCCCCATCCCCCCCAATAAGCCGACCCCCGCCCCGCGCCGCCAGGATTAGCCCCGCCCCTGCCGCGCTCCCTGCGCGTTCCCAGCCACAGTGGCGACCCCCGGGAGCACAACTTGGACCGACCCCCACCTAAAGCCATCGGAATCTCGACCCGCGCAGCCCGGGTTTACCCCGCCCCGGGTGCGCTCCTGGCGCGTTTCCAGCCTCAGTGGCCACCACCGAGAGCACAACTGGGAAGCCCTCCCCCACCCCCGCCAGGAGCCGAACCCCGCCCTGCGCCGCCCGGGATCGCCCCGCACCTGGCACGCTCCCGGCGCGTTGCCCACTTCCACCAGGGGCTCCCGGTGAGCCCCGTCCCCACGCCCGGTTCCAGGAGAGGCTCTCGGACCTCGCTACTGCCGCCAGGTCAAGCACAAGGACAATACATCCACCCCACAGAGACAGTCCAAGCTGTGTATGATTCAGGGTTCAAACGAGGACTACAGAAAGGAAAGATGTCCTGACCTAGGAAGGCCATGAGAGTCTATAGATCCAAACAAAATTGGGTACCAAGGAAACTTTTTTCCTTGGAACCCGGAAAGCTGGTTCTTTGCATATGCAATGACCAACAATTAGCTTGTTACCCAAGCCTGCCTCGCTGCCACCCCCACTCCCCCCCCCCCACTTCCCAGGAAAACGGCTCAAAGAAATATTTTAAATCTCAGGCGGAAAACTGGAAGATGTCTTGTCTGACTGTTTGGATTAAGGTATATGTCAGTGTGAGCCTTGTGTTTTTTGATAATATTGCTCAAGTTCTGAGTTCTGATTTCAATGGTCTCAAGACAAGGCAGCCCTTCCAAATCAAACTGCTGGAAATACAAGAAAACATTGACCTAAATGAATGTCAGAGTCCCGTGAACTGGGAACTAGTCAATATTAAATATCTAGTATTTTTGGTTTTGCTCCTCCACTATAGACATGTCTAAGAGTCAACAACATTAAGCACAACATGTTCATAGTGCCTAGGTTTCTTTTGAGGTAAAAATTGCTCTATTGTTATATGTGTCACAAGCTTGTCAGCAAGAAAGTACCTGGAAACAGCAACAACCAATGTAAAAAATGTAAATGTGATATGAGCTTTTAGATAAACTCTTAACAATAATTATACTCTAAAATATCTGCCTCTCATAGTCTTGATTGAAGGCAGAGGAGAAGGGGATGACAGAGGATAAGATGGTTGGATGGCATCACTGACTCGATGGACATGAGTTTGAGCAAGCCCCTGGAGTTGGTGATGGACACGGAAGCCTGGCGTCCTGCAGGCCACGGGGTCCCAAAGAGTCAGACTCGACTGAGCAACTGAACTGAACTGAACTTACAATCGTTCCTCCAGGTGTTTTGGTTACCTGAGTTTCTATCCTGGTGCTAAACTAAGTGACGACAGTGTATTGAATAGCTAGGTCACTTCCAAATAAATGAAACTTCTTAAACATTCACGACTTGAAAGGACCTCCCTTTTACACAGAAACAAAAGAGATTTTTGACTCTGCATGAATAGTGACTGGCACCATCCGAACATATTAAATGTAAGAAAGCAATTTTTTTGTTTTGTTTTGTTTTGTTCTGTTCTTGCAGGAAGCGGGGTGGGCGCTATTATTACTGATAGGTATGCTCACCAATCTATCAAATGCCAATATAAGAGTCAGTTCTTGGTTGCTGAAGGGAAATGTATGACTTGTTATTACAAGAATGTATGGAATGCAATCACACTTTAAGAAGGAAAACGAAGTAGTTCTGTCTTACAGGTGGCATTTTCAGGACGGGAGAAGCAAAGGAATGGGTACAGAATGGGATAAGGAGGTTGTAGGGAAAGTAGGCCCCCAGAAAAGGGTTTTGTGCCTAGCACAAGTTTTCTTGAGATGTTGAACTGCCTTTGCTAATGGAGTTTAAGTTTCTTTACCTCTTAAGTGATCTCTTCTAGGTTGACCTAGAACAGAAATCTTTCGTTAGCTTTGGCTAAGAGGAGAAGTATTGTTTCACGATGACATATGTGATCCTACCTGACTGTTCTCATCCCCTTTGATATCTATGCACTGCTGCTGCTGCTGCTGCAGCTGCTAAGTGGTTCAGTTGAGGCCGACCCTGTGCCATGCCATAGATGGCAGCCCACCAGGCCCTGCAGTCCCTGGGGTTCTCTAGGCAAGAACACTGGAGTGGGTTGCCATTTCCTCCTCCTATGCATGAAAGTGAAAAGTGAAAATGAAGTCGCTCAGTGGTGTCCGACTCTTAGCCACCCCATGGACTGCAGCCTACCAGGCTCCTCCATCCTTGGGATTTTCCAGGAGTGGGGTGCCATTGCCTTCTCCCATATCTATGCACAAGCCTGCTTAAATAATTGACTTCTAGCCAACTTTGGGATGCCCATGACCACCCACCCTTACCAGGCAACAGAGAAGAGAAAAACACTTACCACAGGAGGTTCTGATAAGGAACAAGGAACTAACAAGCTCCCACCTACCAGGATTCTGCAGAGGTCAACAAGAGGTCAGCAAGAGATGAGAGACTGCAGTCCAGAGGTCCTAGCTACTTCCATCTAGCAACAAACACCCAGCATAGTCAAAACGATTTCAATGTTAAAGAATAAATAAATAAATAAATAAAAGGACAGAAGTTCTTTGAATACATGTCTGAATTTAGGGGTGAGGCATTACATATGTGTCCCAGGATAATCTTAAAGTGTCAGAAAGTAAAGAAATTAAAGACAACTATCAAGCTGTCCAAACTGATAAAAATGAATGATTACACAGTTTTATCTGTATACATTAGCAGATAATAATCTGAAAAGGAATTTTAAAAAATTCCCTTTCAATAATATCAACATGAATAAAACACTTTGCCATGGATGTAACGAGGATGACAAGACTGGCACACTGGAAATTATACACCCTGGCTGAAAACTATCCTGAATACATGGACAGATATTCCATAACGATGGAAAGACTTAAGATGGCAATACCATGGAATGCATCTTCAATCTGAAATGAAGATTTGATATGATTTGATCGCTCAGAGCTTTTGTGTCATCAAGTGTTATTAAAGTATTAAAGAAATAGAGAAAGCGGCTGACTTAGACTCGAGGCGGGGTGGGGGGGGGTAGTAAGAGTACCCCCTGCTGGTCTCTAGCCAGATATTCTACAGGCACTAGCAGTCAGCTAAGGAAAGAAAGGAACTGTTTCAGGGAATGGCACCAGGCCCCTCCCCCATGACATGCATTGAGATAATATTGGCAGCAGGTGAGTCATCCCGGGCCAAAACTTGATTGACATGAATCTTGAAGAAAGGCAGTATTGCAGGCAAATATATCATTTCCTTAACATAGATAAGGAGAACAAGCTAGGAGGAAAACATGCTGTTTTGTTCAAATCGCTTCTGAGCCTTTTGGGGGAACCGACCTGAAGCCAGAGTCTAGCGGAAAAACATAGGATATTTACATCGCTTAAGACAAACATTTTCTTAGGAAAAAATGCATTGCTTAGCTCAAGGTTTGTCTGCGAAATTCTTACACATCAGGAGATGGCTCCGAGCTGGGTTTCCACACACAAGAACATCCATGCAAAGGACAAGCCTGCACAGCCCATCTGCCCTGCTCCCGCACAGCCAGCAGCATTTCCAAGTGACCTCCTAAGGCCTTCCCCAAAATACAGGGGCACCTCTGGGTTTCCTGTTTCCCTCACTTCGAACACTTTTCTTAAAAAAAAAAAAAATCCTGCACACTTCTTGATAGAATGCCACAGTGCAAGGAATACAGTCCTTCAATATTTAAACCTCCATGTGCAAAACACTTGGAGCTTGGTTTTGTTTTGTTTTGTTTTTTAATTACACCACCACATAATTTAAAGCTTTTACACGTTCTAATTATTCAGTTCCAAAACACCAAACTTTTATTGCACAGGGTCCTCATGAAAAGGCCCACGCAGCTGGACAACCACAGATTCTGCCATGAAAGGGCAGCAAGGTGCCCTCCCCCCTTCTTTGCTGCCTGGGCGGCCACCAGGGTTTGACATCCATGCACCCTACTAAGTTTCTAGGGTGCAATCCATGGACCCTTCCCTTTCCCATCCCAGCAGGTGCTCAAGGGCCCGCTGGCTTACAAAGTGCCAGAAGCAGGGCTGGGCCAGCCGGCCAGAGTTCAGTGTTCTGTCCCTTGGACTTCCAGCGGACACTAGGCTGCTTGGAAAAACCGCGCAGACTCTGAGATTTTTCAGCAGAGGGGTGGAGCGGTTAAGGCCTTGACCCCAAAGGCAAGGCCTTTCTGCGACCACCAGGTTGGGGAGCTCCGAGAATGTGCCAACAGACGGCGGAATACTTGGCTCACTGCTCCACGCAGTCCCAGTTCCCTTACCTGTGGTCCGCAGCCCTCCGCTGCACCCACGGGATGGCGATCCTTGGGGACCCAGGAGCGGACGAAATGGGCGTTCCCAGCCGCAGTTGCAACCCCCGAGAGCGCAACTGGGAACCCCTCCCCATCCCCCCCATGAGCCGACCCCCGCCCCGCGCCGCCAGGGTTAGCCCCGCCCCTGCCGCGCTCCCGGCGCGTTCCCAGCCGCAGTGGCGACCCCCGGGAGCACAACTGGGACCGACCCCCACCCAAAGCCATCTGAATCTCGACCCCCGCAGCCCGGGTTTACCTAGTCCCGGGTGCGCTCCCGGGGCGTTTTCAGCCTCAGGGTCCACCTCCGAGAGCACAACTGGGAAGCCCGCCCCCACCCCTGCCAGAAGCCGAACCCCGCCCCACGCCGCCCGCGTTCGCCCCGCCACTGCACGGTCCAGGTACCTTCCCAGCTTCTAGCGTTCACGCCCGGGTAGGAGCAGGATGTAGGAGTATGGGAGATGTGACTGGAGCCTGACAGCCTCAGCTCCGCTCTGGCCTGCCCTTTGGACCTAGGAGCCAGGCCAACTTGCAGAGGGCTTAGGGCCCCATTGTATGCAAACTACCAAGGCCTACCGCAAGGAGAGCTCTGTCCGAGGGAAGGGAAGCACCCCAGGCTGCGTTCCCAAGCTGTTGCTTGGCAATGCAGACTCAGCGGTAAACGGAGGGAATCAGGCTCTCTGTGCCCGCAGCTTCACACACAGGTGTGTCTCCGTAGGAATCAAGAAAGATCCTGACAGAGTGAGGTTCATTAGAGCTATACTAAAGAGCAAAGGCTTGTCCATGTGGTCTTGCCTTCCCCTGTGCCTTTGGGTCTCCAGGCTCGGCCCCAGTGCCGTGGAAACAACCCCTGAGAAAATATCTTCAAGATCCACTTTTCCCAGTGTCTGGGAACCGGGGTTCGTAGGAGGAGAGAAAAGCAAGCCTCCATCGGGAACGAAAAGGCAGCCCACCTGCCTGTGTTTTGAAGCCTCTATTTGGAAGGAATGGGTTAGCTTCTCCTAAAGGAGACCTCCAGATCTGCTCAGAAGTCGGTAATTCCAGAGGCAGGGTACTGGTTCCTGACTGCCCTTTGCTAGCCTTGCAAAGATATTCCTAGATTCTAGAGTTATTTTCCATGAAGGAGCAGGCTTCGGGAATGTGTCAGACGGGACTGGCTCCTTATTGACCTCAGCTCAGCTATTGCCTTTCCATTCAAACTAGAACAAGGCCCTACTTTATGAAGGGTAAGGGTCTTCTTCTTTGCAAACTGCCAAGGGCTACAGCAATGAGACCTCTGTCAAGGTGAGGGAAGCCTAAGAGGATGGATTCTCAAGCAGGTGCTTTGCCACAAAGCATCAGCACCCCACGGAGAGAATCAAGCTCCCTGTGCACCAATGTTGGGAGTGTAGCTTCACACACAGAGTTGTCTCTATAGGAGCCAAGAATGTTCCTGAGAGATTAGGTTCACTAAGCCTCTCCTACAGAGCATAGACCTGTCCATGTGGTTTTTCCTTCCCCTGTGAGTTGGGTCCCCGAGGTCCGCCACACCTCCGGGGAAACTGTCCCTGAGAAAAGATCTCCAGGAACCGCTTCGCTGAGGCTGGGAAACGCTGTTCACGGGAAGTAAGGCAAGCGAATCTCCTGCAGAGAAAAAGAGGCCTTACTGTCCCTGGAGGAGCAGGCTGCCAGAGTGTGTGAAACCTGACTGTTGCCTTACTGGCCTCAGTTCCACCATTGCCTGTTCCTCCGAACTAGGACCCAGGCCTATTTGGAGAAGCGTTTGGGTGCGGATTTCTACAAAGTGCCAAGGGCTACAGCAGTGAGAATTCTCTCAGCGGTAAGGGAGAGCATTTTATGGATTCTCAAGCTGTTTTCTGAACGACAGGGTCAAAATGAACTGAGAGAATCAGTCTCTCTGTGCCCCTATGTTAGGTACGCAGCTTCACACACAGAAGTGTCTCTATAGGAGCCAAGAATGTTCCTGAGAGATGAGGTTCACTAGAAGTCTGCTACAGAGCATAGACCTGTCCATATGGTTTTGCCTTGCCCTGTGAGTTGGGTCCCTGAGGTCCGCCCCAGCTCAGGGGAAGGAGCCCCTGAGAAAAGATCTCCAGGGACCGCTATTCCCCCAGGCTGGCAAACGCAGTTCACAGGAGGTAACACAAGCGAGCCTCCTGCAAGGCACAACAGGCCTTAGTGTCCCTGGACGATCAGGCTGCCAGAGTGTGTGAGACCTGACTGGTGCCTTACTGGCCTCAGCTCCGCCACTGCATGTTTCTCCGAACTAGGACCCAGGCCTACTAGGAGAAGGGTTTGGGTATGGATTTCTAAATACTGCCAAGGGGTATAGCAATGAGAACTGTGTCACGGGTAAGGAAGAGCATTGTATGGATTTTCAAGGTGTTTTTTGAACGACATCTTTAAAGCTACACAGAGAGAATCAGGCTCTCTGTGCCCCCATGTTGGGTACGCAGCTTCGCACACAGGGGTGTCTCCATATGAATCAAGAATGTTCGTGACAGACTGAAGTTCACTAGAGCTCTCCTAGAGAGCAAAGACTTGTCCATGTGGTTTTTCTTCCCCTGTTAGTTTGGGTCTCCAGGCTTAGCCCCAGCTCCGTGGAAACAACCCCTGAGAAAAGATCTTCAAGATCCGCTTTTCCAAGAGCCTGGGAAGCTGGGTTCATAGGAGGCAGGAAAAGCAAGCCTCCTTCGGGCACGAAGAGGCAGCCGACCGGCCTGTTTTTGGAAGTCTCAATATGGAAGGAATGAGTTAGATTCTCCTAAAGGAGACCTCCAGGTCTGCTCAGAAATCGGTAATTCCAGAGGCAGGGTGCAGGCTCCTGACTGCCCTTTGCCAGCCTTGCAGAGACATTCCTAGATGCCAGCGTTATTTTCCATGAAGGAGCAGGCTTCGGGAATATGTCAGACTTGACTGGCGCCTTATTGGCCTCAGCTCAGCTCTTGCCTTTCCTTTCAAACTAGGACAAGGGCCCACTTTATGAAAGGTAAGGGTCCTCTTCTTTCCAAGCTGCCAAGGGCTACAGCAATGAGACCTCTGTCAAGGCGAGGGAAGCGTAAGCTGATGGATTCTCAAGCAGGTGCTTTGCCACAAAGCATCAGCACCCCACGGAAAGAATCTGGCTCCCTTTGCCCCTACGTTGCGTGTGTAGCTACACACACAGAGGTGTCTCGATAGGAGCCAAGAATGTTCCTGAGAGAGGAGGTTCACTGTTGGGAGCCAGAGTGAGGCACTCCGCCCATGGCAAAGGTCATGAGGAAGGAGGCTCGACATACGCAAAGGCGGGATCAAGCCTCAGGAGTCCCCCTGGAAATCCTCGAGCATCTACCCCCATAACCAGAGCCTGCCTACCTTACTACTTTGTGCTCTCACCTACACCTCTGACTTTACGGGGGGCTGTCCCCCACCACCTCTTTCAGAGAAGGAGTTAACCTAGAGCTCCAGTTGATAAAAACCCCTG
Source organism: Bubalus kerabau (assembly GCF_029407905.1). Classification (NCBI taxonomy): domain Eukaryota; kingdom Metazoa; phylum Chordata; class Mammalia; order Artiodactyla; family Bovidae; genus Bubalus; species Bubalus kerabau. The sequence goes on along the minus strand of NW_026577892.1, from coordinate 2,138,641 downwards.
GGTGTGACAAGAGTGTTTTAACCTACAAACTCCTCTGAAGGTTCCCTAGCCTGCCTGACAGGCTTGTCCGGCCACATGTGATTGCTCACAGCCTCTCAACCATGAGAGGCACGAGATGCTTTAAACCTTCTAAAAACAGGTTCCTTAGAAAAGTTAGAAAATTATTAGTATAAGTATAATGGGCTGATTAGAAATCATATTGGTGAAGGGTTTTTCATTTGTTGAGCTGATGTTTACTGCTAAATCTCCACATCCCCTGCCCTTATACACATTAATGAATATATAGAAGAAATAAGTATTAACCTTTGATATAAATCACGTTAGACCTTAGGCAAAGTAAATTCTTTCCTTAACTAAAACGCACTACACCCTCACCCTATAGGAATGTAACTTTATTTGGGTGGCGTCTGTTTTAAGAATAATCAGCCCTGGAGAAATAAGTGTCCTGGTTGACTGACCGCTGTCACAAGGAGAGGGTCGTAAATTGTCAGCAGGCCCCCCGGCCAGAAGATGATGTAACACCCCTAAGACCTCTGTATACTTTTGTATGAAGCACCTGACTTTGATAAAAGTCAGGACTGCTGACCCCACGTGACTTTGGCATAACATCTCAGTGTATAAAAGTAGACCATGGAAAATAAAGAATTGGGATCAGTTTCTCGAAATACTGGTCTCCCCATGTCTCTCTCTCTCTCTCACTCTGGTTGAGTCTCCATCTGGAGCGTGGAACCCACCAAGCTTACTAATTTTGCCTGGGCTTCTAAGATCGGACCGGGGAGGCCTCAGTGTCTCCTCTCCTTCGGGAGAACGGAAGGACGCCTGCGGCCTACGTAAGTGGTGCAAGCTTCTTGTCTTGAAGTTTTATTGGTCCCCCGCGTAAACCAAGCTACTCAGCCTCTTTTCTCCACTGAATTTTCCTACTGAGCTATCCTCATTTTATTACTCTTTATATCCTTAATTAACGTTTAATTAAGCAGTTGTTCCCTGACCCTCGCCTACGCCGTCTCTGCTTCGAATACCCTGGATCAGCTGGGGCTGGACCCCGGCAGTTCACTAGAGATCTCCTACAGAGCATAGACCTGTCCATTTGGTTTTGCTTTCCCCTGTGAGTTGGGTCCCCGAGGTCCGCCCCAACTCCGGGGAAGCAGCCCCTGAGAAAAGATCTCCAGGAACTGCTTTCCGCCCAGGCTGGGAAACGCTGTTCACAGGAAGTAAGGCAAGCGAGCCTCCTGAAGGGAAATAGAGGCCTTACTGTCCCTGGAGGAGCAGGCTGCCAGAGTGTGTGACACCTGACTGGTGCCTTACTGGCCTCAGCTCCGCTATTGCATGTTCATCTGAACTTGAACCCAGGCCTACTTGGAGAAGTGTTTGTGTGCCGATTTCCAGAAACTGCGAAGGGCTACAGCAATGATAACTCTCTCAGTGGTAAGGGAGAGCATTGTGTGGATTCTCAATTTGTTGTTTGAACGACAGCGTCAAAGCTGCACAGAGAGAATCAGGTCTCTGTGTCTCTATGTTGGCTATGCAGCTTCCCACACAGAGATGTCCCCGTTGGAGCCAAGAACATTCCGCATAGACTGAGGTTCACTAGAGCACTCCTAGAGAGCAAAGACTTATCCATGCGGTTTTCCCTTCCCCTGTGTGTGTGGGTCTCCGGGATCGGCCCCTGCTCCGTGGAAACAGCCTCTGAGAAAAGATCTCCAAGAACCTCTTATCCCCCAGGCTGGGAAGCGGAGTTCGCAGGAGGTGGGATAAGCAAGCTTCCTTCGGCAAGAAGAGACAGCCAACCGGCCTGTGTTTGGAAGCCTATATTTGCAAGGAATGGGTTAGTTTCTCCTGACTGAGACCGCCAGATGTGCTGAGAAGATAGAAATTCCAGAGGCAGGGTCGAGGTTCCTGACTGCCCTTTGCCAGCCTTGCAAAGACATTCCCAGATTCTAACGTTATTTTCCATGAAGGAGCAGGCATCGGGAATATGTCAGACTTGACTGGCGCCTTACTGGCCTCAGCTCAGCTACTGCCTTTCCATTCACACAAGGACAAGGGCCTACTTGGTGAAGGGTAAGGGTCTGCTTCTTTCCAAACTGCCAAGGACTACAGCAATGAGACCTCTGTCAAGGTGAGGGAAGCCTATGCGGATGGATTCTTAGCAGGTGCTTTGCCACAAAGCATCAGCACCCACGGAGAGAATCAGACTCCCTTTGCCACTATGTTGGGTGTGTAGCTTCATGCACAGAGGTGTCTCTGTAGAAGCCAAGAATGTTCCTGAGAGATGAGGTTCACTAGAGCTCTCCTACAGAGCATAGACCTGTCCATGTGGTTTTGTCTTCCCCTGTGAGTTGGGCCCCCGAGGTCCAACCCAGCTCCTGGGAAACAGCCCCTGAGAAAAAATCTCCAGGAACAGCTTTGCGCCCAGGCTGGGAAATGCAGTTCACAGGAGGCAAGGCAAGCGAGCCTCCTGCAGGGAAAAAGAGGCCTTACTGCTCCTGGACGATCAGGCTGCAAGAATGTGTGAGACCTCACTTGTGCCTTACTGGCCTCAGCTCCGCCGTTGCCTGTTGTTCCGAGCTAGGACCCAGGCCTATTGGAGAAGGGTTAGGGTGCGGATTTCTACAAACTGTCAAGGACTACAGCAATGAGAATGCTCTTAGCAGTAAGGGAGAGCATTGTATGGATTCTCAAGCTGTTGTTTGAATGACAGCTTCAAAGCTACACAGAGAGAATCAGGCTCTCTGTTCCCCTATTTTGGCTGTGCAGCTTCACACACAGAATTTGACTCTGTTGGAGCCAGAAATATTCCTGAAAGACTTAGGCTCACCAAAGCTGTCCTCCAGAGCAAAGACATTGGATGTGGTTTTGCCTTCCCTTGTCAGTATGGGTCCCCTAGCTTGGCCCCAGCTCCGGGGATACAGCCTCTGAAAAAAATCTTCCAAGAAGCGATTTTTCCTCCAGGCTCTTAAGCGGAATTCGCAGTTTGCAAGTTAAGGAAGCCTGCTTCGTGGAAGAGCAAGCAGCCAACTGGCCCTGTGTTAGGAAGCCTGTATTTGAAAGGAATGGGTTAGCTTCTACAGCGGGAGAACCTCAGATCTGCTCAGGGGACTGAAACACTAGAGTCAGGGTCGAGGTTCTCCCTTGTCCTTTGCGTACCTTGCAAAGACATTCCTAGCTTCTAGCGTTAGTGTCCCTGTAGTAGCAGGCTGCAGGAGCGTGTGATAAATGACTGCCGCGTTCCTGTCCTCAGCTCCGCTATTGACTTTCTATTCGAACTAGAACCCAGGCCTACTCTGAGAGGGGTTAGGGTCCAGTGTTTCCAAACTGCCAAGGGCTACGGCAATGCGAGCTCTGTCAGAGGTAAGAAAAGAGCAATTGGTTGGATTCTTCAGCTGCTGCGTGGCTGCACAGCTTCCGCGCCGCATGGAGAGCATGAGGCTCCTTGTGGCCCTATTTTGGGTACGCAGCAACATGCACACAGAATGTCTGTGTTCACTTATGTACAGGATTATGTACACTAGAGCTCTCCTACAGAGCAAAGACCACTCAGTGGGCTCCAAGAGATACCTGTCGCGGCTCGAGAAGAGAGTGGAGTCCTTTGCTTCCCCTCGAGATGAGGCCTGACTCCCCGGGTGAGTATGGAATGCAACCCCAAATCCCTGTCGCCTATGGAGAGGACCATTAAGTCCTGGATACAAGCCTAGATGAGGTCTAGTTTGCCCTTCAGTGAATGGAGCCCAATCCACAGCTCTCCCTGGCAACTCAAATGGAAGATTAGACTTCCTGGGCCAACACAAGGGGAAGCCTGAATTCCCCGTCGTAACTCGAGAATCCCACCGCAACTCGAGAAAAACCACGTGCTTCCCTCGTCATCGCAAGATGAGGCCCTTTGTCCGCTACAGCATCTCAAGAGAAGTCCCACGTTCCATCCTGAAGTGCGAAACGGTACTTGGCACCCTTGATGCGACCCCAAAAGTTCCGCGACATACCAGACTCACTCAAGGGGAACACCGAGGTTCCCGGCACCACTTCATCTGAGCCCCTTCTCCTCTCCTGATTGCGACAGGAGGGTCGACTCCCCTTCTCTGTCTGCAAGGGGTTCCCGACCTTCCGGGCGCACCTCAGGATGAGGCCGGTCTCATGAAGAAGTTCGAGACGTAGCCTCGTGGGTGGTGCCACATGCCGAAAGACCCTAATTTCACGGTCCACTCTTGAAAAGAACCCGATGCCAGCACACCTCTTTGAAGGAAAACCTGTGGATGAAGGCACAACACGAAGGGGCACTGACACCCGCGTGCATCGTCCAGAAAAACCCGCAGGTCGCACAGACATTTCGACAAGTGGCCTGTCACCCTGTAAACAACTCGAAAGGAAAACGAAGGTCCATTCCTCAACAGAAGACTAGGTGTGACTCTCTTGTCCCTACTCTGCAGGGACCATGGTATCCGAGTCAGAAACGGAGAGGAAGCCTGAGGTTCCTGCGTCCACTCGAGATGAGGCCCTCTTCCATTGCACCACACCCAGTGGAGTCCCGAGAGGCCCCTACCAACTCCACAGTATCCCTGAGTTCTCAGAGGCACAATGAGAAGCTCCCTGAGGTTACAGGCACAAGTCGAGGGAACCCTGGGTTTTCTGCCATGACTCGAGAAAGACCTCGAGAGTGCTTCAAAATGAGTTGAGTCGCGATTCCCCTACCATGACTCGAGAGACATGACACGCGCCCCCTCTTCACGCGCATGGAGACCTGACTAACCTGGCACTGCACGAGAGGCTCCCTGAGATCCTCATCGTACCTCGTGAGGAAACCCACACTGCCGCGGCAGCTCGAGGAAATACATGAGACACCCCGGTCATCACGAGATGAGGGCCTTATTTTCCTGCATGGCCTGGAGACCAATCACGAGTCCTCTCTCCAAACTGAAGAGCAGGCTGGACTCCCTTGAGGCCGCTCAGGGGGCTCCAAGAGACCTGCGTCGCGACTCGAGAGGAGAGCGGAGTCCTTGGCTTCCCCTCGAGACGAGGTCTGACTCCCCGGGGGAGCCTGGAATGCAACCCCGAGATCCCTGCTTTCCCTGGAGAGGAATAGTAGGTGCCGGACACACGCCTAGGTGAGGTCTCTTCGGCCCTGCAGTGACTCGAGCGCAACCCCCAGATTTCCCTCGCAACTCGAGGGGAAGATTGGGCTTCCCAGGACCAACCCAAGGGGAAGGCTGAGATCCTCGTCGTAATTCGAGATCCCGCCGCAGCTCGAGAAAAACCACGTGGTTCCCACCTCTTGGCAAGATGAGGCCTTGCCCGCGACGGCGTCTCAAGGGAAGTGCCCTGTTCCGCCCTGAAGGGCAAAACGGTCCGTGACAGCCTTCCTGTTACCCCAAAAAGTTCCCCGACACGCAGGGTTCCCTCGAGGGGAACACCGAGGGTCCCGGCACCGCTTCCTCTGAGCCCCTTCTCCCCTCCTGATCGCGACAGGAGAGTCGATTCCCCTGCGTGGTCTGGAAGGGGTTCCCGGCCTTCCCGGCGCACGTCAGGAGGAGGCCGGTCTCAAGAGGAAATTCGAGACGAGCCACGTGGGTGGTGCCATATGCCGAACGCCCCCGATTGCCCGCTCCGCTCTTGAGAAGGACCCGAGGCCCGGACCCATCTTCGAAGGCAACCCTGTGGGTGAAGGCACAACACGAAGGGGCACTGCCACCCCCGTGCATCGTCCGCAAAGCCCCGCGGGTTCCACACACAGCTCGACGAGGGGCCTGAGACCCCCTGAGCAACTCGAGAGGCCAGCGGGGTTCCCTTCCTCAGACAAGACGAGGCCTGACTCTCCTGTCCCAACTCTGCAGGGACCCTGCGGTCGGAGTCCGAAATGGAGAGGAAGCCTGAGGTACCTGCCTCCCTTCGAGGTGAGGTCCTCGTCTGTTGCGCCAGACCCAGTGGAGTCCCGAGGGGCCCCTCCACTTCCACAGGAACCCTCGCCTCTCAGAGGCACCCTGGGAAGTTCCCTAAGGTCCCCGGCAGAAGGCGAGGGACACGAGGGTTTCCCGCCGCCCCCCGAGAAAGACCTCGAGAGTCTTTCTTCAACGCGTCTCGAGGCCCTAGTCCCCTCCCGTGACTCGAGAGCCAGGACGCGCTCCACCTCGCCTCGCGCATGGAGACCTGACTTCCCTGGCGCCGCACGAGAGGCTCCCTGAGATCCTCGTCGTGCCTCGGGAGAAAACCCCCACGGGCGCCGCAGCTCGAGGCAACCCCTGAGACGCCCCCGTCCTCGCGGGCTGAGGGCTTTCTTTTCCTGCATGGCCTGGAGAGCAATCCCGGGTCCTCTCTCCAAACGGAAGAGGAGGCTGGACTACCTTGAGGCCGCTCAGGGGGCTCCAAGAAACCCGCGTCGCGACTCGAGAGGAGAGCGGAGTCCTTGGCTTCCCCTCGAGACGAGGCCTGACTCCCCGGGGGAGCCTGGAATGCTACCCCGAGATCCCTGCCTTCCCTGGCGAGGAATATTAGGTCCCGGACACACGCCTAGGTGAGGTCTCTTCGGCCCTGCAGTGACTCGAGCGCAACCCCCAGCTGTCCCTCGCAACCCGAGGGGAAGATTGGGCTTCCCAGGGCCAACCCAAGGGGAAGGCTGAGATCCCCGTCGTAACTCGAGAATGCCGCCGCAACTCGAGAAAAACCACGTGGTTCCCACCTCTTGGCAAGATGAGGCCCTTGCCCGCGACGGCGTCTCAAGGGAAGTCCCCTGTTCCGCCCTGAAGGGCGAAACGGTACCTGACAGCCTTCCTGCGACTCCCAAATGTCCCCCGACACGCCGGGTTCCCTCGAGGGGAACACCGAGGGTCCCGGCACCACTTCCTCTGAGCCCGTTCTCCCCTCCTGATTGCTACAGGAGAGGCGATTCCCCTGCGGGGTCTGGAAGGGGTTCCCGGCCTTCCCGGCGCACCTCAGGATGAGGCCGGTCTCACGAGGAAATTCGAGACGAGCCACGTGGGTGGGGCCACATGCCGAACGCCCCCGATTCCCCGGTGCGCTCTTGAGAAGGACCCGAGGCCCGGACCCCTCTTCGAAGGCAACCTGTGGTTGAAGGCACAACACGAAGGGGCACTGCCACCCCCGAGCATCGTCCGCAAAGACCCGAGGGTTCCACACACAGCTCGACGAGGGGCCTGAGACCCCCTGAGTAACTCGAGAGGCCAGCGGGTTTCCCTTCCTCAGACAAGACGAGGCCTGACTCTCCTGTCCCAACTCTGCAGGGACCCTGCGGTCGGAGTCCGAAACGGAGAGGAAGCCTGAGTTTCCTGCCTCTCCTCGAGGTGAGGCCCTCTTCCGTTGCCCCAGACCCAGCGGAGTCCCGAGGGGCCCCGCCACCTCCACAGGATCCCTCGCCTCTCAGAGGCACCCTGGCAAGTTCCCTAAGGTCCCCGGCAGAATGCGAGGGAAACGAGGGTTTCCCGCCGCTCCCTGAGAAAGACCTCGAGAGTCCTTCTTCAACGCGTCTCGAGGCCCTAGTCCCCTCCCGTGACTCGAGAGCCAGGACGCGCTCCCCCTCGCCACGCGCATGGAGACCTGACTTCCCTGGCGCCGCACGAGAGGCTCCCTGAGATCCTCGTCGTGACTCGGGAGAAAACCCCCACGGTCGCCGCAGCTCGAGGAAACCCCTGAGACGTCCCCGTCCTCGTGAGCTGAGGGCCTTCTTTTCCTGCGTGGCCTGGAGAGCAATCCCGTGTCCTCTCTCCAAACGGAAGAGGAGGCTGGACTCCCTTGAGGCCGCTCAGGGGGCTCAAGAGACCCGCGTAGCGACTCGAGAGGAGAGCGGAGTCCTTGACTTCCCCTCGAGACGAGGCCTGACTCCCCGGGGGAGCCTGGAATGCAATCCCGAGATCCCTGCCTTCCCTGGAGAGGAAAATTAGGTCCCGGACACACGCCTAGGTGAGGTCTCTTCGGACCTGCAGTGACTCGAGCGCAACCCTCAGCTTTCCCTCGCAACTCGAGGGGAAGATTGGGCTTCCCAGGGCCAACCCAAGGGGAAGGCTGAGATCCCCGTCGTAACTCGAGAATCCCGCCGTAACTAGAGAAAAACCACGTGGCTCCCACCTCTTGGCAAGATGAGGCCCTTGCCCGCGACGGCGTCTCAAGGGAAGTCCCCTGTTCCACCCTGAAGGGCGAAACGGTCCCTGACAGCCTTCCTGCGACCCCAAAAGTCCCCCGACACACCGGGTTTCCCCGAAGGGAACACCGAGGGTCCCGGCACCGCTTCCTCTGAGTCCCTTCTCCCCTGCTGATTGCGACAGGAGCGGCGATTCCCCTGCGTGGTCTGGAAGGGGTTCCCGGCCTTCCCGGCGCACCTCAGGATGAGGCCGGTCTCACGAGGAAATTCGAGACGAGCCACGTGTGTGGTGCCACATGCCGAACGCCCCCGATTCCCCACGTCTGCTCTTGAGAAGGAGCCGAGGCCCGGACCCCTCTTCGAAGGCAACCCTGTGGGTGAAGGCACAACACGAAGGGGCACTGCCACCCCCGTGCATCGTCCGCAAAGACCCGCGGGTTCCACACACAGCTCGACGAGGGGCCTGAGACCCCTGAGCAGCTCGAGAGGCCAGCGGGGTTCCCTTCCTCAGACAAGACGAGGCCTGACTCTCCTGTCCCAACACTGCAGGGACCCTGCGGTCGGAGTCCGAAACGGAGAGGAAGCCTGAGGTTCCTGCCTCCCCTCGAGGTGAGGCCCTCTTCAGTTGCGCCAGACCCAGCGGAGTCCCGAGGGGTCCCGCCACCTCCACAGGATCCCTCGCCTCTCAGAGGCACCCTGGGAAGTTCCCTAAGGTCCCCGGCAGAAGGCGAGGGAAACGAGGGTTTCCCGCCGCCCCCCGACAAAGACCTCGAGAGTCCTTCTTCAATGCGTCTCGAGGCCCTAGTCCCCTCCCGTGACTCGAGAGCCATGACCCGGTCCCCCTTGCCACACGTGGAGACCTGACTTCCCTGGCGCCGCACGAGAGGCTCCCTGAGATCCTCGTCGTGCCTCGGGAGAAAACCCCCACGGGCCCCGCAGGTCGAGGAAACCCCTGAGACGCCCCCGTCCTCGAGAGCTGAGGGCCTTCTTTTCCTGCGTGGCCTGGAGAGCAAACCCGTGTCCTCTCTCCAAACGGAAGAGGAGCCTGGACTCCCTTGAGGCCGCTCAGGGGGCTCAAGAGACCCGCGTCGCGACTCGAGAGGAGAGCGGAGTCCTTGGCTTCCCCTCGAGACGAGGCCTGACTCCCCGGGGGAGCCTGGAATGCAATCCCGAGATCCCTGCCTTCCCTGGAGAGGAAAATTAGGTCCCGGACACACGCCTAGGTGAGGTCTCTTCGGCCCTGCAGTGACTCGAGCGCAACCCCCAGCTTTCCCTCGCAACCCGAGGGGAAGATTGGGCTTCCCAGGGCCAACCCAAGGGGAAGGCTGAGATCCCCGTCGTAACTCGAGAATGCCGCCGCAACTCGAGAAAAATCACGTGGTTCCCACCTCTTGGCAAGATGAGGCCCTTGCCCGCGACGGCGTCTCAAGGGAAGTCCCCTGTTCCGCCCTGAAGGGCGAAACGGTCCCTGACAACCTTCCTGCGACCCCCAAAAGTCCCCCGACACGCCGGGGTCCCCCGAGGGGTACACCAAGGGTCCCGGCACCGCTTCCTCTGAGCCCCTTCTCCCCTCCTGATTGCGACAGGAGAGGCGATTCCCCTGCGTGGTCTGGAAGGGGTTCCCGGCCTTCCCGGCGCACCTCAGGATGAGGCCAGTCTCACGAGGAAATTCGAGACGAGCCACGTGGGTGGGGCCACATGCCGAACGCCCCATATTCCCCGGTCCGCTCTTGAGAAGGATCCGAGGCCCGGACCCCTCTTTGAAGGCAACCCTGTGGGTGAAGTCACAACAGGAAGGGGCACTGCCACCCCCGTGCATCGTCCGCAATCACCCGCGGGTTCCACACACAGATCGACGAGCGGCCTGAGACCCCCTGAGCAACTCGAGAGGCCAGCGGGGTTCCCTTCCTCAGACAAGACGAGGCCTGACTCTCCTGTCCCAACTCTGCAGGGACCCTGAGGTTGGAGTCCGTAACGGAGAGGAAGCCTGAGGTTCCTGCCTCCCCTCGAGGTGAGGCCCTCTTCCAGTGTGCCAAACCCAGCTTAGTCCCGAGAGGCCCCGCCAACTCCACAGCATCCCTCACCTCTCAGAGGCTCCCTGGGAAGTTCCCTCAGGTCTCCGGCAGAAGTCGAGGGAAACGAGGGTTTCCCGCCGGCACCCGAGAAAGACCTCGAGAGTCCTTCTTCAACGTGTCTTGAGGCCCTAGTCCCCTCCCTGGACTAGAAAGCAAAGACGCGCTCCCCCTCGCCTCCCCCATGGAGACCTGGCTTCCCTAGCGCCGCACGAGAGGCTCCTGAGATCCTCGTCGTGCCTTGTGAGAAAACCCCCACGGGCGCCGCAGCTCGAGGAAACCCCTGAGACGCCCCCGTCCTCTCGAGGTGACGGCCTTCTTTTCCTGCCTGGCCTGGAGAGCAATCCCGAGTCCTCTCTCCAAACTGAAGAGGAGGCTTGACTCCCTTGAGGCCACTCAGTGGGCTCCAAGAGATCCGCATCGTGGCTCGAGAGGAGAGCGCAGTCCTTTACTTCCCCTCGAGGTGAGGCCTGACTCCCCGGGGGAGTCTGGAGTGCGACCCCGAGATCCTTTTCTTCCCATGAGAGGACTATTAGGTCCTGGACACATGCCTAGATGAGGTCTCTTTGGCCCTGCAGTGACTCGAGCACAACCCCCAGCTTTCGCTCACAACTCGAAGGGAAGTTTGGGCTTCCCAGGGCCAACACAAGAGGAAGCCTGAAATCCCCATCATAACTCGAGAATCCCGCCGCAACTCGTGAAAAACCACGTGGTTCCATCGTCTTCGCAGCATGAGCCCCTTGCCCTCCACAGCGTCTCAAAAGATGTCCACGTTCCCACTGATGTGCAAAACAGTACTTGGCACCCATGATGGCACCCCCAAAGTTCCCCAACATACATGCCTCACTCGAGGGGAACACCCATGTTCCCCACACCACATCATTTGAGCCCCTTCTCCCCTCCTGATTGCAACAGGAGTGTCGATTCTCCTGCTTTGTCTGGAAGGCGTTACCGATCTTCCCAGCGCACCTCAGGATGAGGCCGGTCTCACGAGGAAATTGGAGATGTAGCCTCGTGGGTGGTGCCACATGCGGAAAGACCCCATTTCCTGGTCCGCTATTAATAAGAACCCGATGCCCGTACACTTCTTCGAATGCATCCCGTTGGATGAAGGCACAACAAGGAGGGGCCCTGCACACCCGTGCATCTTTTGGAAAATTCTGCAGGTTCCACATACAGCTCGACAAGTGACCTGTTACCTCGTGAACAACTCGAGAGGCAAGCTAAGTTTCACTTCTCCACAGAATACGAGGCCTGACTCTCCTGTCCCAACTCTGCAGGAATCCTGAGATCGGAGTCTGAAATGGAGAGGAACCCTGAGGTTCCTTCCTCAACACGAGATGAGGCCCTCTTGCATTATACCACACCCAGTGGTGTCCCGAGTGGCCCCTCCCAACTCCACAGAATCCATGACTTCTCAGAGGCACCATGTTAAGCTCCCTGAGGTCACCAGCACAAGTCGAGAAAAACCAGGGTTTCCTGCCGCAACCGGAGAAAGACCTTGAGAGTCGTTCTTCAACGCCTCTTGAGGCCCGATTCCCCTACCATGACTCGAGAGCAATGACGCGCTCCCCCTCCACACGTGCATGGAGACCTGACTTTCCTGTCACCACACGAGAGACTCCCTGAGCTCCCCATCGTATCTTGTGAGAAACCCCATCCTGGCACCGCACCTCGAGAAAATGCACAAGACGCCCCCGTCATCACGATATGAGGGCCTTCTTTTCCTGCATGGCCTGGAGAGCAATCCCGAGTCCTCTCTCCAATCTCCACAGGAGGCTTGACTCCCTTTAGGCCACACAATGGGCTCTAAGAGATACCCGTCGCGACTCAAGAGGAGAGGGGAGTCCATTCATTACCCTTTTTAAGAGGCCTGACTCCTCAGGAGGATCTGGAATGCAACTCCGTGATCCCTGTTGCCCCTTGAAAGGAACATTAGGTCCTAGACACAAGCCTAGATGAGGTCTCTTTTGCCCTGCAATAACTCGAGCCAACACCCAGCTCTAGTTCTCAACTCGTATGGAAATTTGGACTTCCCTGGGCCAACACAAGAGGAAGCCTGAATTCCCTGCCGCAACTCGAGAAAAACCACGTGGTTCCCCCGTCATCACAAGATGGGGCCCGTGCTCACTACAGCGTCTCAAGAGAAGTCCCACGTTCTGTGTTGAAGTGCGAAACGTTACTTGGCACCCTTAATGCGACCCCAAATGTTCCCCGACACACCGGTTTCATTTGAGGGGAACACCGAGGTTCCCGGCACCACTTCTTTTGAGCCCCTTCTCCCCTCCTGATAGCGACAAGAGGGCCGATTCCCCTGCTTTGACTTAAAGGAGTTCCCGACATTCACGGCGCACCTCAGGATGAAGCCGGACTCATGGGAAATTTCGAGACGTGGCCTCATGGGGGGTGCCACATGCCGAAAGACCCCGATTTCCCAGTACACTCTTGAGAAGAACCCGATGACCAGACACCTCTTTGAAGACAACCCTGTGGATGAAGGTACAACAAAAGGGGCACTGACACCCCTGTGCATCGTCTGGAAAAACCCGCAGGTTCCACATACAGCTCTACAAGAGGCCTGTCACCCCATGAACAACTCGAGATGCAAGCGGATTTCCATTCCTCCACACAAGATGAGTCCTGACCCTCCTCTCCCAACTCTGCAGGAACATGCGATCCAAGGCAGAAATGAAGAGGAAACCTGATGTTCCTGATGATGCCTTTTTCCATTTCACCAAATCCAGTGGAGTTCCGAGAGGTCACTCCCAACTCCACAGTATCCCTGATTTCTCAGAGGCACCTGAGAAGCTCCCTGACGTAACATGCATGAGTCGAGGGAACCCATGGTTTCCTGCCACAACCTGAGAAAGACCTTGAGAGTCCTTCTTCAATGCGTCTTGAGGTCCAAATCCCCTATCATGACAAGAGAGCAATGACGCACTCCCCCTCGCCACGCGCATGGAGACCTGACTTCCCTGGCGCCGCACAAAATGCTCCCTGAGCTCCCAGCCTTACCACGAGGGAAACACCACACTTGTGCCTCAGCTCGAGAAAACCCACGAGATGCCCCTGTCATCGCGAGATGAGGGCCTTCTTTTTCTGCATGGCCTGGAGAGCAATACCGAGTCCTCTCTCCAAAATCCACAGGAAGCTTGGCTCCCTGTAGGCCACTCAGTGGGCTCCAAGAGATATCCGTCGCGACTCGAGAGGAGAGTGGAGTCATTTGCTTCCCCTCGAGACGAGGCCTGACTCCCCGGGTGAGTCTGGAACGCAACCCCGAGATCCCTGTCGCCCCTGGAGAGGAACATTAGATCCTGGACACAAGCCAAGATGAGGTCTCTTTTTCCCTACAGTGACTTGTGCGCAATCCCCAGCTCTCCCTCGCAACTCGAATTGAAGATTGGACTTCCCTGGGCCAACACAAGAGGAAGCCTGAAATCCCCGTCGTAACTCGAGAATCCCGCCGTAACTGGAGAAAAACCAAGTGGTTGCCCCATCATCGCAATATGAGGCACTTTCCCACTACAGCGTCTCAAGAGTAGTTCCACGTTCCATCTTGAAGTGCGAAACAGTACTTGGCACCCTTGATGCGACCCCAAAAGTTCCCCAACATACCGGTCTCACTTGAGGGGAACACCGAAGTTCCCGGCACCATTTCTTTTGAGCGCCTTCTCCCCTCCTGATCACGACAGGAGGGTCGATTCCCCTGCTTTGTCTGCAAGGGTTTCCCGACCTTAACGGCGCACCTCAGGATGATGCCGGTCTCACGAGGAAGTTCGAGACGTAGCCTCGTGGGTGGTGCCACATGCCGAAAGACTCCGATTGCCCGGTCCGCTCTTGATAAGAACCTGATGCATGGACACCGCTTAGAAGGCAACCCTGTGGATGAAGGCACAACACAAAGGGGCACAGACACACCCATGCATCGTCTGGAAAAACCTACAGGTTCCACACACAGCTCGACACGTGGCCTGTCACCCCGTGCACAACTCGAGAGGCAAGCTGAGTTCCATTCTCCACACAGGACGAGGCCTGACTCTCCTGTCCAAAATCTGCTGGGACCCTGCAATCCGAATCAGAAATGGAGAGGAACCCTGAGGTTCCTGCCTCAACTCAAGATGAGGCCCTCTTCCATAGCACCAAAACCACTGGAGTCCCGAGAGGTCCCTCCAACCCACAGTGTCCCTGACTTCTCAGAGGCACCCTGACAAGCTCCCTGAGATCTCCGGCACAAGTCGATGGAACCCAGGGTTTCCTGCCGCAACCCGAGAAAGATTGGACAGTCCTTCTTTGATGCGTCTTGAGGCCCGATTCCCCTACCATGTCTCAAGAGCAATGAAGCACTCCCAGTACCCATGCGCATGGAGACTTAACTTCCCTGGCACCTCACGAGAGGCTCCCTGAGGTCCCCGTCGTACCTCGTGAGAAACCCCACACTGGCGCCGCAGCTCGAGAAAACCCACGAGACGCCCCCGTTATCGTGAGATGAGGGCCATCATTAACTGCATGGCCTGGAGGGCAATCCCGAGTCGTCTCTCCAAACTCCACGGGAGGCTTGACTCACTAAGGCTACTCAGTGCGCTCAATAGGTACCCGTCGCGACTCGAGAGGAAAGCGGAGTACTTTGCTTCCCCTAGAAACAAGGCCGGACTTCCCGGGTGAGTCTGGAATGCCACCCCGAGATCCCTGTCACCCATGGAGAGGAATATTCGGTCCTGGACACAAGCCTAGATATGGTCTATTTTGCCCTGCAGTGACTCGAGTGGGATCCCAGCTCACCCTCGCAACTCGAATGAAAGATTGGACTTCCATGGGCCAACACAGGAGGAAATCTGAATTCCCCGTCGAAACTCGAGACTCCCGCCGCAATGCGAGAAAAACCACGTGGTTCACTCGTCATCCCAAGATGAGGCCCTGGCCCGCTACAGCGTCTCAAGTGAAGTCCCACGTTCCGTCTTGAAGTGCGAAATGCTACTTTTCACCCTTGATGTAACCCCAAAAGTTCCCCGACACACCGTTCTCACCGAGGGGAACACCGAAGTTCCCGGCACCACTTCATCTGATCACTTTCTCCCCTCCTGATCACGACAGGAGGGTAAATTCCCCTGCTTTGTCTGGAAGGAGTTCCCGCCCATCCCGGCGCACCTAAGGATGAGGCCTTTCTCAGGAGGAAATTCTAGACGTAGCCTCGTGGGTGGTGCCACATGCCGAAAGACCCCGATTGTGTGGTCCGCTCTATATAAGAACCCGATGCCCGGACACCATTTCGAAGGCAACCCTGTGGATGAAGGCACAACAGAAGGGTTACTAAAACTCCCGTGCATCGTCCAGAAAAACCCGCAGGTTCTACACACAGCTCGACAAGTGGAATGTCACCCCGTGAACAACTCGATAGGCAAGCAGAGTTCGTTTCCTCCACACAAGACGAGGCCTGACTCTCCTGTCCCAACTCTTCAGGGACCCTGCCATCCGAGTCAGAAATGGAGAGGAAACCTGAGGTTCCTGCCTCAACTCGAGATGAGGCCCTCTTCCATTGCACCAAACCCAGATGAGTCGCGAGAGGCCCCTCCCAACTCCACAGTATCCCTGAATTCTCAGAGGCACCTTGAGAATCTACCTGAGGTCACCGGCACAAGTCGAGGGAACACAGGGTTTCCTGCTGCGACCCGAGAAAGACCTTGAGAGTCCTTCGGCGCGTCTTGAGGCCCGATTCCCCTACCATGACTCGAGAGCAAAGACCCG
This sequence comes from Bubalus kerabau, assembly GCF_029407905.1. Classification (NCBI taxonomy): domain Eukaryota; kingdom Metazoa; phylum Chordata; class Mammalia; order Artiodactyla; family Bovidae; genus Bubalus; species Bubalus kerabau. The sequence continues at coordinate 2,122,744 of NW_026577892.1, read as the reverse complement.
CTCCCCATCGCCATGCGCATGGAGACCTGACTTCCCTGACTCCTGAAGAGAGTCTCCCTGAGCTCCCTGTCGTACCTCTTCGGAAACCCCATTCAGGCACCGCAGCTCGAGAAAACCCACGATACGCCCCCGTCATAACGAGATGAGGGACTTGTTTCCTGCCTGGCATGGAGAGCAAAACCGAGTCCTCTCTCCAGACTCCACAGGAGGCTTGACTCTCTTTAGGCCTCTCAGTTGGCTCCAAGAGATACCTGTAAGGACCTGAAGGTAGAGCAGAGTCGTTTTCTTCCCCTCGAGACGAGGCCTGACTCCCCGTGTGAGTCTGGAATGCAACCCCGAGTTCCTGTCACACCTGGAGAGGAAAACTCGGTCCTGGACACAAGCCTAGATGAGGTCTATTTTGCACTGCAGTTACTAGAGAGCAATCGCCAGCTCTCCCTCGCAAATCGAATTGAAGATTGGACTTCCCTGGGCCAATACAATTGGAAGCCTGAATTCGACATCCTAACTCGAGAATCCCGCCGAAACTCGAGAAAATCCACGTGGTTCCCCCATCAGCGCTAGATGAGGCCCTTGCCCGCTACAGTGACTCAAGAGAAGTCCCACGTTCTGTCTTGAAGTGCGAAACGGTACTTGGCACCCTTGATGCGACCCCCAAAGTTCCCTGACATACCGGTCTCACTCGAGGGAAACACCAAAGTTCACGGCACCACTTCCTGTGAGCCCCTTCACCCCTCCTGATCGCGACAGGAGGGTCGATTCCCATGCTTTTTCTGCAAGGGTTCCCGACGTTCCCCGTGAACCTCCGGATGAGGCCAGTCTCATGAGGAAATTCGAAAAGTAGCCTCATGGTTGGTGCCACATGCTGAAAGATCCCGAATTCCCGGTCCACTCTAGATAAGAACCTGACGCCCGGACATCTCTTCGAAGGCAACCCTTTGGATGAAGGCACAACACGAAGGGACACTGACATCCCCATGCATCGTCTGGAAAAACCCGCCGATTCCACTCACAGCTCCAAATGTGGACTGTCACCCCGTGAACAACTCGAGAGGCAAGTGAAGTTGCATTCCTTCACACAAGACGAGGCCTTACTCTCCTGGCCCAATTCTTCAGGGACCCTGCAATTGGAGTCAGAAATGGAGAGGAACCCTGAGGTTCCTGCCTCAACTAGAGAAGAGGCCCTCTTCCATTGAACCAAACTCAGTGGTGTCCCGAGAGGCCCCTCCCAACACCACAGTATCCCTGAATTCTCAGAGGCTCCCTGAGAAGCTACCTGAGGTCACTGGCACAAGTCGAGGGAACCCAGAGTTTCCTGAAGTAACCCGAGAAAGACTTGGAGAGTCCTTTTTCAACGTCTCTTGATGCCCGATTCCCCTACCATGACTCCAGAGCAAGGACGCGCTCCCCTCGCCACAAGCAGGAAAACTGACTTCCCTAGTACCACACAAGAGGCTCCCTGAGTACCCCATCGTACCTCGTGAGAAAACCCACAGTGGCGCCGCAGTTTGAGAAAAACCACAAGATGCCCCCGTCAAGGAGAGATGGGGGCCTTCTTTTCCTGCCTGTCCTGGAGAGCAATCCCTGGTCCTCTCTCCAAACTTCACAGGAGGATTGACTCCCTTTAGGCCACTCAGTTGGGTCCAAGAAATACCCGGTGCGACTCGAGAGGAGAGCGGAGTCCTTTGCTTCCCTGGAGACGAGGCCTGACTCCCCGGGTGAGTTTGGAATGCAACCCCGAGATCCCTGTCGCCCCTGGAGTGGAACATTATGTCCTAGACACAAGCCTAGATGAGGTCTATTTTGCCCTACAGTGACTCGAGAGCAACCTCCATCTCTCCCTCACAATTTGAATGGAAGATTGGTCTTCCCACGGTCAACACAAGAGGAAGTCTGAATTTCCCATCGTAATTCGAGAATTCAGCCTCAAGTCTTAAAAACCATGTGGTTCCCCCTTCATCGCAATATGAGGCCCTTGCCAGCTAGAGTCTCAACAGAAGTCCCACGTTTCATCTTAAAGTTCGAAAGGCTACTTGGCACCCTTGATGCGACCCCAAAGTTCCCTAACATACCGGTCTCACTCCAGGTGAACACCGAAGTTCCGGGCGTCTCCAGAGAAGTCCCATGTTCCGTCCTTAAGTGCGAAACGGTACTTGACACCCTTGATGCGACCGCAAAAGTTCCCGGACACGCTGGGTTCCCTCGAGGGGAACACCGAGGGTCCAGGCACCACTTCATCTGAGTCCCTTCTCCCCTCCTGATCGTGACAGCAGAGTCGATTCCCCTGCTTTCTCTGGAAGGGGTTCCCGGCCTTCCTGGTGCACCTCAGGATGAGGCCGGTCTCAGGAGGAAATTCTTGACTAGCCATGTGTGAGGTGCCACGTGCCGAACGACCCTGATTTTCCGGTCCGCTCTTGAAAAGAACCCGATGCCCGGACACCTCTTCGAAGGCAACCCTGTGAGTGAAGGCACAACATGAAGGGGCACTGACAACCCCGTGCATCATCCGGAAAAACCCGCAGGGTCTACACACAGCTCGACAAGGGGCCTGAGACTCCCGGAACAAGTCGAGAGGCAACCAGAATTCCATTCCTCAGACAAGACGTGGCATGACTCTCCTGTCCCAACACTGCACGGACCGTGCAGTCGGAGTCAGAATCGGAGAGGAAGCCTGAGGTTCCTGCCTCCCCTCGAGATGAGGCCCTCTTCCATTGCGCTGAACCCAGCAGAGTCCCGAGAGGCCCTGCCAACTCCACAGCATCCCTCACCTCTCAGAGGCACCCTGGGAAGTTCCCTATAGTCCCCTGCAGAAGTCTAGGGAAACGAGGGTTTCCCGCCTTCCCCCGAGAAAGACCTCGAGAGTCCTTCTTCAACGCGTCTTGAGGCCCTAGTCATTTCCCATGACTCGAGAGTGATGACCAGCTCCCCCTCGCCATGCGCATGGAGACATGAGTTCCCTGGCGCCGCACGAGAGGCTCCCTGAGGTCCTCGTCGTGCCTCGTGAGAAAGCCCCCACGGGCGCCACAGCCTGAGGAAACCCATGAGATGCCCCCGTCATCGCGAGATGAGGGCCATCATTAACTGCATGGCCTGGAGGGCAATCCCGAGTCGTCTCTCCAAACTCCACGGGAGGCTTGACTCACTAAGGCTACTCAGTGCGCTCAATAGGTACCCGTCGCGACTCGAGAGGAAAGCGGAGTACTTTGCTTCCCCTAGAAACAAGGCCGGACTTCCCGGGTGAGTCTGGAATGCCACCCCGAGATCCGTGTCACCCATGGAGAGGAATATTAGGTCCTGGACACAAGCCTAGATATGGTCTATTTTGCCCTGCAGTGACTCGAGTGGGATCCCAGCTCACCCTCGCAACTCGAATGAAAGATTGGACTTCCATGGGCCAACACAGGAGGAAATCTGAATCCCCCGTCGAAACTCGAGACTCCCGCCGCAATGCGAGAAAAACCACGTGGTTCACTCGTCATCCCAAGATGAGGCCCTGGCCCGCTACAGCGTCTCAAGTGAAGTCCCACGTTCCGTCTTGAAGTGCGAAATGCTACTTTTCACCCTTGATGTAACCCCAAAAGTTCCCCGACACACCGTTCTCACCGAGGGGAACACCGAAGTTCCCGGCACCACTTCATCTGATCACTTTCTCCCCTCCTGATCACGACAGGAGGGTAAATTCCCCTGCTTTGTCTGGAAGGAGTTCCCGCCCATCCCGGCGCACCTAAGGATGAGGCCTTTCTCAGGAGGAAATTCTAGACGTAGCCTCGTGGGTGGTGCCACATGCCGAAAGACCCCGATTGTGTGGTCCGCTCTATATAAGAACCCGATGCCCGGACACCATTTCGAAGGCAACCCTGTGGATGAAGGCACAACAGAAGGGTTACTAAAACTCCCGTGCATCGTCCAGAAAAACCCGCAGGTTCTACACACAGCTCGACAAGTGGAATGTCACCCCGTGAACAACTCGATAGGCAAGCAGAGTTCGTTTCCTCCACACAAGACGAGGCCTGACTCTCCTGTCCCAACTCTTCAGGGACCCTGCCATCCGAGTCAGAAATGGAGAGGAAACCTGAGGTTCCTGCCTCAACTCGAGATGAGGCCCTCTTCCATTGCACCAAACCCAGATGAGTCGCGAGAGGCCCCTCCCAACTCCACAGTATCCCTGAATTCTCAGAGGCACCTTGAGAATCTACCTGAGGTCACCGGCACAAGTCGAGGGAACACAGGGTTTCCTGCTGCGACCCGAGAAAGACCTTGAGAGTCCTTCGGCGCGTCTTGAGGCCCGATTCCCCTACCATGACTCGAGAGCAAAGACCCGCTCCCCATCGCCATGCGCATGGAGACCTGACTTCCCTGACTCCTGAAGAGAGTCTCCCTGAGCTCCCTGTCGTACCTCTTCGGAAACCCCATTCAGGCACCGCAGCTCGAGAAAACCCACGATACGCCCCCGTCATAACGAGATGAGGGACTTGTTTCCTGCCTGGCATGGAGAGCAAAACCGAGTCCTCTCTCCAGACTCCACAGGAGGCTTGACTCTCTTTAGGCCTCTCAGTTGGCTCCAAGAGATACCTGTAAGGACCTGAAGGTAGAGCAGAGTCGTTTTCTTCCCCTCGAGACGAGGCCTGACTCCCCGTGTGAGTCTGGAATGCAACCCCGAGTTCCTGTCACACCTGGAGAGGAAAACTCGGTCCTGGACACAAGCCTAGATGAGGTCTATTTTGCACTGCAGTTACTAGAGAGCAATCGCCAGCTCTCCCTCGCAAATCGAATTGAAGATTGGACTTCCCTGGGCCAATACAATTGGAAGCCTGAATTCGACATCCTAACTCGAGAATCCCGCCGAAACTCGAGAAAATCCACGTGGTTCCCCCATCAGCGCTAGATGAGGCCCTTGCCCGCTACAGTGACTCAAGAGAAGTCCCACGTTCTGTCTTGAAGTGCGAAACGGTACTTGGCACCCTTGATGCGACCCCCAAAGTTCCCTGACATACCGGTCTCACTCGAGGGAAACACCAAAGTTCACGGCACCACTTCCTGTGAGCCCCTTCACCCCTCCTGATCGCGACAGGAGGGTCGATTCCCATGCTTTTTCTGCAAGGGTTCCCGACATTCCCCGTGAACCTCCGGATGAGGCCGGTCTCATGAGGAAATTCGAAAAGTAGCCTCATGGTTGGTGCCACATGCTGAAAGATCCCGAATTCCCGGTCCACTCTAGATAAGAACCTGACGCCCGGACATCTCTTCGAAGGCAACCCTTTGGATGAAGGCACAACACGAAGGGACACTGACATCCCCATGCATCGTCTGGAAAAACCCGCCGATTCCACTCACAGCTCCAAATGTGGACTGTCACCCCGTGAACAACTCGAGAGGCAAGTGAAGTTGCATTCCTTCACACAAGACGAGGCCTTACTCTCCTGGCCCAATTCTTCAGGGACCCTGCAATTGGAGTCAGAAATGGAGAGGAACCCTGAGGTTCCTGCCTCAACTAGAGAAGAGGCCCTCTTCCATTGAACCAAACTCAGTGGTGTCCCGAGAGGCCCCTCCCAACACCACAGTATCCCTGAATTCTCAGAGGCTCCCTGAGAAGCTACCTGAGGTCACTGGCACAAGTCGAGGGAACCCAGAGTTTCCTGAAGTAACCCGAGAAAGACTTGGAGAGTCCTTTTTCAACGTCTCTTGATGCCCGATTCCCCTACCATGACTCCAGAGCAAGGACGCGCTCCCCTCGCCACAAGCAGGAAAACTGACTTCCCTAGTACCACACAAGAGGCTCCCTGAGTACCCCATCGTACCTCGTGAGAAAACCCACAGTGGCGCCGCAGTTTGAGAAAAACCACAAGATGCCCCCGTCAAGGAGAGATGGGGGCCTTCTTTTCCTGCCTGTCCTGGAGAGCAATCCCGAGTCCTCTCTCCAAACTGAAGAGGAGGCTCGACACCCTTCAGTCCACTCATTGGGTTCCAAGAGATCCGTGCCACGACTTGAGAGGAAAGCGGAGTCCTCTGCTTCCCCTCGAGGCGAGGCCTGACTCCCCAGGGGAGTCTGGAATGGAAACCCGAGATCCCTGTATTCCCTTGAGAGGAATATTAGGTCCTGGACACACGCCTCGATGAGGTCTCTTTGGCCCTGTAGTGACTCGAGCAGAACCCCCAGCTTTCCTTCGCAACTCCAGGGGAAGATTGGGCTTCCCAGGGCCAACCCAAGAGGAAGCCTGATATCCCCGTCGTTTTCGAGAATCCAGACGCAACTCGAGAAAAACGACGTGGTTCCAACGTCTTCACAGGATAAGGCCCTTGCCCGCTATAGCGTCTCCAGGGAAGTCCCATGTTCCGTCCTGAAGTGGGAAACGGTACTTGGCTCCCTTGATGCGACCCCTAAAGTTGCGTGAAACGCCGGGTTCCCTCGAGTGGAACATCTAGAGTCCTGGCCCCACTTCATCTGAGCCCCATCTCCCCTCCTGATCTCGACAGGAGAGTCGATTCCCCTGCTTTGTGTGGAAGGTGTTCCCGGCCTTCCCGGCGCACCTCAGGATGATGCTGGTCTCACGAGGAAATTAGAGATGAGCCACGTGGGTGGTGCCACATGCCGAACGACCTCGATTTCCCGGTCCTCTCTTGAAATGAACCCGATTCTCGGACACCTCTTTGAAGGCAACCCTGTGGGGGAAGGCACCAAATGAAGGGGCAATGACACCCCCGTGCATCTTCGGGAAACACCCGCAGGTTCCACACACAGCTCGACAAGGGGCCTGAGACCCACTGAACGACTCGAGAGGCAAGCAGAGTTCCATTACTCAGACAAGACGAGGCCTGACTCTCCTGTCCCAACCCTGCAGGGACCCTGCAGTCGGAGTCAGAAATGGAGAGGAAGCCTGAGGTTCCTGCCTCCAATCAAGATGAGGCCCTCTTTCATTTCGTCAAACCTAGTGGAATCCCGAGAGGCCCCTCTAACTCCTCAGTATCCCTCACCTCTCAGAGGCACCTGGGAAGTTCCCTAAGGTCCCCTGTAGAGGTCGAGGGAAACGAGTGTTTCCCGCCCCAACCCAAGAAAGACCTCGAGAGTCCTTCTTAAATGCGTCTTGAGGCCCTAGTCCCTCCCATGACTCCAGAGCAATGACGCGATCTGCCTGGCCACACTCATGGAGGCCTGACTTCTCTGGCACCGCACGAGAGGCTCCCTGAGCTCCCCATCATATCTCGTGAGAAACCCCACACTGGCGCCACAGCTCGAGAAAAACCCATGAGATGCTCCCGTCATCACGAGAGGAGGGCCCTCTTTAACTGCATGGTATGCAGATCAAGCGTGAACCTTCTGTCCAAGCTACACAGGACGCTTGACCCCCTTTAGGCCACTCATTGGGCTCCAAGAGTTACACGTCGCGACTCGAGAGGATAGTGGAGTCCTATGCTTCCACTCGAGACGAGGCGTGACCCACCGGGTGAGACTGGAATGCGACCCCGATATCCCTGTTGCCCCTGGAGAGGAACACTACGTCCTGGACCCAAGCCTAGATGAGGACTCTTTGCCCTGAAGTGACTCGAGAGCAACCCACAGCTCTCTCTGACAAGTTGAATGGAAGATTGGACTTCCTGGGCCAACACAAGAGGAAGCCTGAATTCCCCGTCGTAACTCGAGAATCCCGCCACAACTCGAGAAAAACCACGTGTTTCCCTCGTCATCGCAATATGAGGCCCTTGCCCGCTAGAGCATCTCCAGAGAATTCCCACGTTCCGTCTTGAAGTGCGAAACTATGCTTGGCACCCTTGATGCGACCTCAAAAGTGCCGTGACATACCGGTTTCACTCACGGGGACCACCGAGGTTCCCGGCACCACTTCATCTGAGCCCCTTCTCCCCTTCTGATCGCGACCGGTGGGTCGATTCCCCTGCTTTGTCTGCAAGGGGTTCCCTACCTTCCCGGCGAACCTCAGGATGAGGCCGGTCTCCCGAGGAAATTCGAGACGTAGCCTCGTGGATGGTACCACATGCTGAAAGACCCCAATTTTCTGGTACGCTCTTGAAAAGAACCCGATGCCCGGACACCTCTTTGAAGGCAACCCTGTGGATGAAGGCACAACACGAAGGGGCACTGACACCCCTGTGCATCGTCCGGAAAAACCCGCAGGTTCCACACTCAGCTCAACAAGTGGCCTGTCACTCTGTGAACAACTCGAAAGGCAAGCGGAGATCCATTCCTCCACAGAAGATGAGGCGTGACTCTCTTGTCCATACTCTGCAGGTACTCTGCGACCCGAGTCAGAAATGGAGAGGACCCCTGAGGTTCCTGCCTCCATTCGAGATGAGGCCCTCTTCGATTGCACCAAACCCAGTTGAGTAACGAAAGGCCCCTCCCAAATCCACAGTGTCCCTGAGTTCTCAGAGGCACCCTGAGAAGTTGCCTGAGGTCACCGACACAAGTCGAGGGAACCCAGGGTTCCCTGCCGCAACCCGAGAAAGACCTCGAGAGTCCTTCTTCAATGCGTCTTGAGGCCAGATTCGCCTACTATGACTCGAGAGCAATCACGCACTCCCCTTCACCACACGCACGGAGACCTGACGTCCCTAGCACCACACGAGAGGCTCTCTGAGCTCCCCGTCGTACCTCGTGAAAAATCTGATACTGGCGCCGCAGCTGGAGAAAACCCACGAGACGCCCCCGTCATCGCGAGATGAGGGCCTTTTTTCCTGCATGGCCAGGAAAACAATCCCGAGTCAACTCTCCAAACTCCATAGGAGGCTTCACTCCCTTTACGCCACGCAGTGGGCTCCAAGAGACACCCGTCGCGACTCGACAGGAGAGCAGAGTCCTTTTTTTCCCCTCAAGACGAGGCCTGACTCTCTGGGTGAGTCGAGAATGCAACCCTGAGATCCCTGTCGGCCCAGTAGTGGAACACTAGGTCCTGGACACAAGCGTAGATGATGTCTATTTTGCCCTGCAGTGACTGGAGAGCAATCCCCAGTTCTAACTTGCAACTGGAATGGAATACTGGATTTTCCTGGCACCACACAAGAGGCTCCCTGAGATCCCCATGGTACTTCATGAGACACCCCACACTGGCGCCGCAGCTCGAGAAAACCCACGAGATGCCACCGACATCTCGAGATGAGGGCCTTCTTTTCCTGCATGGCCTGGAGTCCAATCCCGAGTCCTCTCTCCAAACTCCACAGGAGGCTTGACTCCCTTTAGTACACACAGTGGGCTCCAAGAGATACCCATCGCGACTCGAGACGAGAGCGGAATTCTTTGCTTACCCTCGAGGTGAGAACTGACTCCCCGGATGAGTCTGGAATGCAAACCCGAGATCCCTGTCGCCCCTGGAGAGCAACATTAGATCCTGGACACAAGCCTAGATTAGGTCTCTTTTGCCCTGCAGTGACTCTAGTGCAATCCCCAGCTCCCCCTCGCAACCCGAATGGAAGATAAGATTTCAAGGCCAACAAGAGGAAGCCTAAATTCCTATTCATAACTCGAGAATCCCGCTGCAACTCGAGCAAAACCACGTGGTTCTCCCGTCATCGCAAGTTGAGGCCCTTGCCCGCTACAGCGTTTCAAAAGATGTCCCAGGTTCCGTCTTGAAGTGCGAAACGGTACTTGGCACCCTTGATGCGACCCCAAAAGTCCCCCAACACGCCGGTCTCACTCAAGGGGAACACCGAGGTTCCCGGCACCACTTCATTTAAGCCCCTTCTCCCCTCCTGATCGTGACTGGTGGGTCGATTCCCCTGCTTTGTCTGCAAGGGGGCCCGACCTTCCCTGCACAACTCAGGATGAGGCCGGTCTCATGGGGAAATTCGATACGTAGCTTTGTGGGTGGTGCCACTTGCTGAAAGACTCCAATTTCCCGGTCCGCTCTTGATAAGAATCCGATGCTCGGACACCTCTTGGAAGGCAGCCTTGAGTATGAAGGTACAACACGAAGGGGCACTAACACACCTGTGCATCATCTGGAAAAACGGGCAGGTTACATACACAGCTCGACAAGTGGCCTGTCACCTCGAGAACAACTCGAGAGGCAAGAGGAGTCCCATCCTCCAGAAAAGACGAGGCCTGACTCTCCTGTACCAACATGCAGGGACCTTGCGATCTGAGTCAGAAATGGAGAGGAACACTGAGGTTCCTGCTTCAACTCGAGATGAGTCCCTCTTACATTCCACCAAATGCGGAGGAGTCTCGAGAGGCCCCTCCAAACTGCACAGTATCCCTGACTTCTCAGAGGCACTCTGAGAAGCTCTCTGAGGTCGCAGGCACAAGTCAAGGGAACCCTGGGTTTTATGCAGTGACCCGAGACAGACCTCGAGAGTCCTTCTTCAACCCGTCTTGAGGCCCGATTACCCTACCATGACTCGAGAGCAATGACGAACTCCCCCTAGCCATCTCATGGGGACCTGACTTCCCTGGCGCCACACGAGAGGCTCCCTGAGCTCACTCTCGTACTTCGTCAGAAACCTGGAACTAGCGCGGCAGTCTAGAAAACCCACGAGACGCCACCGTCATCGCGAGATGAGGGCCTTCTTTTCCTGCATGGCCTGGAGAGGAATCCCGAGTCCTCTATCCAAACACCACAGGAGGCTTGACTCCCTTTAGGGCACACAGTGGGCTCCAAGAGATACCCATCGCGACTCAAAAGGACAGCGGAGTTCTTTGCTTCCCCTCGAGACGAGGCCTGATTCCCCGGGTGAGTCTGGTATGCAAGCCCGAGATCCCTGTCGCTCCTAGGGATGAACATTAAGTCCTGGCCACAAGCCTAGATGAGGTCTATTTTGCCCTGCAGTGACTCGAGGGCAATCCCCAGCTCTCCCTTTGAACTCGAATGGAAGATAGGACTTCCCTGGCCCAACACATGAGGAAGACTGTATTTCCCTTCGAAACTCGAGAATCCCGCCACAACTCGAGAAACGCCGCGTGGTTCCCCTGTCTTCGCAAGATGAGGCCCTTGCCCCCTACAGCGTCTCAAGAGAAGTCCCACGTTCCGTCTTGAAGTGCGAAACGGTATTTGCACCCTTGATGCGACCTCAAAAGTTCCTGAACACACCGGTCTGACTCGAGGAGAACACCGAGGTTCCCGGCACCACTACATCTGGGCCCCTTCTCCCCTCCTGATCGCGACAGGAGGGTCGATTCCCCTGTTTTGTCTTGAAGGGGTTCCCGCCTTTCCCGGTGCATCTCAGGATGAGGCCGGTCTCACGAGGATATTCGAGACATAGCCTCGTGGATGGTGACACATGCCGAAAGACCCCGATTTCCCGGTCCGCTCTTGATAAGATCCCAATGCCCGGACACCTCTTTGAAGATAACCCTTTTGATGAAGGCACAACACGAAGGGGCACTGACACCCCCGGGTATCGTCCGGAGAAACCCGCAGGTACCACACACAGCTAGAGTAGTGACCTGTCACCCCGTGAACAACTGGAGAGGCAAGCAGAGTTCCATTCCTCCACACAAGACGAGGCCTGACTCTCCTGTTCGAACTCTGCAGCGAAACTGCGATCTGAGTCAGATCTGGCCCAGGGGAAGTCAGGAGAGGAAACATGAGTTTCCTGCCTCCACTCGAGATGAGGCCCTCTTCCATTGCACCGAACCCAGTGGAGTCCCGAGAGGCCCCTCCCAACTGCACAGTATCCCTGACTTCTCAGAGGCATCCTTATACCTTCCTGAGATCACCGGCACAAGTCGAGGGAACCAAGGGTTTCCTGCCCCAACCCGTAAAAGACCTCGAGAGTCCTTCTTCAACGCGTCTTGAGGTGCGATTCCCCTACCATGACTCGAGAGCAATGACGCGCTCCCCCTAGCCACGCGCATAGAAACCTGACTTCCCTGGCGCCACAGGAGAGGCTCCCTGAGCTCCCCATTATACCTCGTGAGCAACACCACACTGGAGCCGCAGCTCGGGAAAACCCACGAGACGCCACCGTCATCGCGAGATTGGGGACATCTTTTCCTGCCTGACCTGGAGAGCAATCCCTGGTCCTTTTTCCAAATTTCACAGGAGGCTTTACTCCCTTTAGTCCACTCAATGGGCTCCAAGAGATACCTGTCGCGACTTGAGAGGAGAGCAGAGTACTTTGTTTCCCCTCGAGATGAGGCCTTACCTTGGGTGAGTCTGGAATGCAACCCCGAGATCCCTGTTGCCCCTGGAGAGGAACATTATGTCCTGGACAAATGCCTAGATGAGGTCTATTTTGCCCTACAGTGACTCGAGAGCAACACCCATCTCTCCCTCGCAATTCGAATGGAAGATTGGTCTTCACTGGGCCAACACAAGAGGAAGTCTGAATTTCCCGTTGTAACTCGAGAATCCCGCCGCAACTCTTAAAAACCACGTGGTTCCCCATTCATCACAATATGAGGCCTATGCCCGCTACAGAGTCTCAAGAGAAGTCCCATGTTTCGTCATAAAGTTCGAAATGCTACTTGGCACCCTTGATGCGACCCCAAAAGTTCCCCAATATACCGGTCTCACTCCAAGGGAACACCGAAGTTCCTGGCACCACTTCATCTGAGCCCCTTGTCCCCTCCTGATCATGGCAGGAAGGTCGATTCCCCTGCTTTGTCTAGAAGGGGTTCCCGACCTTCATGGCGCACCTCAGGATGAGGCCAGTCTTACGAAGAAATTCGAGACGTAGCCTCGTGTTGGTGCCACGTGCCGAAAGACCCCGATTTCTCGGTCTTGCTCTTGATAAGAACCCGATGCCCGGACACCTCTTCTAAGGCAACCCTGTGGATGAAGGCACTACACGAGGGGGCACTGGCAACCCTGTTCATCGTCCAGAAAATCCCACAGGATCCACATACAGCTCCACAACTGGCCTGTCACCCCTTAAACAACGAGAGAGGCAAGCGGAGTTCCCTTCCTCAGACAAGACGAGGCCTGAGTATCCAATCCCAACTCTGCAGGCACGCTTCGATCTGAGTCAGAAATGGAGAGGAAACCTGAGGTTCCTGCCTCAACCCGAGATGAGGCCCTCTTCCATTAAAACAAACCCAGTGGAGTCCCGAGAGGCCACTCCCATCTCCACAGTATCCCTGACTTCTCATAGGCATTCTGAGAAGCTCCTTGAGGCCACCGGCAAACGTCGAGGGAAATAAGGGTTTCCTGCCACAACCGAAGAAAGACCTCGAGAGTCCTTCTTCAACACGTCTTGAGGTCAGATTCCCCTAGATGGCTCGAGAGCAATAACGCGCTCCCCCTCGCCACGAACATGGAGACCTGACTTCCCTGGCGCCACACGAGAGGCTCCCTGAGCTCCCTGTCATACCTCGTGTGAAACCCCACACTGGCGCCGCAGCTCGAGAAAACACACAAGACCCCTCCGTCATCGCGAGATGAGGGCCATCTTTTCCTGCATGGCCTGGAGAGCAGTCCCAAGTCCTCTCTCCAAACTTCACAGGAGGCTTGACTCCCTTTAGGCCTCAAAGTGGGCTCCAAGAGGTGCCTGTCGCAACTCGAAAGGAGAGCGGAGTCCTTTGCTTCCCTTCGACACGAGGCCTGACTCCCTGGGTGAGTCTGGAATGCAAACCTGAGATCCCTGTGGCCCTTGGAGAGGAACATTAGGTCATGGACACAAGCCTAGATGAGGTCTCCTTTGCCCTGCAGTGACTCGAGCGCAACCCCCAGCTCTCCCTCCCAACTCGAATGGATGATTGGACTTCCCTGGCCCAACACAAGAGGAAGCCTGAAATCCCCGTCATAACTCGAGAATCCCGTCGCAACTCGAGAAAAACCACGTGGCTCCCCCGTCATCGCACGATGAGGCCCTTGGCCGCTACAGCGTATCAAGAGAAGTCCCACGTTCCATCCTGAAGTACAAAACGGTACTTGGCACCCTTGATGCGATCCCCAAAGTTCCCTGACATACCGGTCTCACTCGAGGGAAACACCAAAGTTCATGGCACCACTTCCTGTGAGCCCCTTCACCCCTCCTGATCGCGACAGGAGGGTCGACTCCCATGCTTTGTCTGCAAGGGGTTCCTGACGTTCCCCCCGAACCTCCGGATGAGGCCGGTCTCATGAGGAAATTCAAAAAGTAGCCTCATGGTTGGTGCCACATGTTGAAAGATCCCGAATTCCCGGTCCACTCTAGATAAGAACCTGACGCCCAGACATCTCTTCGAAGGCAACCCTGTGGATGAAGGCACAACACGAAGGGACACTGACATCCCCATGCATCGTCTGGAAAAACCCCCCGATTCCACTCACAGCTCCAAATGTGGACTGTCACCCCGTGAACAACTCGAGAGGCAAGTGAAGTTGCATTCCTTCACACAAGACGAGGCCTTACCCTCCTGGCCCAACTCTTCAGGGACCCTGCGATCGGAGTCAGAAATGGAGAGGAACCCTGAGGTTCCTGCCTCAACTAGAGAAGAGGCCCTCTTCCATTGAACCAAACTCAGTGGTGTCCCGAGAGGCCCCTCCCAACATCACAGTATCCCTGAATTCTCAGAGGCTCCCTGAGAAGCTACCTGAGGTCACTGGCACAAGTCGAGGGAACCCAGAGTTTCCTGAAGTAACCCGAGAAAGACTTGGAGAGTCCTTTTTCAATGTCTCTTGATGCCCGATTCCCCTACCATGACTCCAGAGCAAGGACGCGCTCCCCTCGCCACAAGCAGGAAAACTGACTTCCCTAGTACCACACAAGAGGCTCCCTGAGTACCCCATCGTACCTCGTGAGAAAACCCACAGTGGCGCCGCAGTTCGAGAAAAACCACAAGATGCCCCCGTCAAGGAGAGATGGGGGCCTTCTTTTCCTGCCTGACCTGGAGAGCAATCCCTGGTCCTCTCTCCAAACTTCACAGGAGGATTGACTCCCTTTAGGCCACTCAGTTGGGTCCAAGAAATACCCGGTGCGACTCGAGAGGAGAGCGGAGTCCTTTGCTTCCCTCGAGACGAGGCCTGACTCCCCGGGTGAGTTTGGAATGCAACCCCGAGATCCCTGTCGCCCCTGGAGTGGAACATTATGTCCTAGACACAAGCCTAGATGAGGTCTATTTTGCCCTACAGTGATCGAGAGCAACCTCCATCTCTCCCTCACAATTTGAATGGAAGATTGGGCTTCCCACGGTCAACACATGAGGAAGTCTGAATTTCCCATCGTAATTCGAGAATTCAGCCTCAAGTCTTAAAAACCATGTGGTTCCCCCTTCATCGCAATATGAGGCCCTTGCCAGCTAGAGTCTCAAGAGAAGTCCCACGTTCCATCTTAAAGTTCGAAATGCTACTTGGCACCCTTGATGCGACCCCAAATTTCCCCAACATACCGGTCTCACTCCAGGGGAACACCGAAATTCCCGGCGTCTCCAGGGAAGTCCCATGTTCTGTCCTTAAGTGCAAAACGGTACTTGACACCCTTGATGCGACCGCAAAAGTTCCCCGACACGCTGGGTTCCCTCGAGGGGAACACCAAGGGTCCCGGCACCACTTCATCTGAGCCCCTTCTCCCCTCCTGATCGCGACAGGAGAGTCGATTCCCCTGCTTTCTCTGGAAAGGGTTCCCGGCCTTCCTGGTGCACCTCAGGATGAGGCCGGTCTCAGGAGGAAATTCGAGACTAGCCATGTGTGAGGTGCCACGTGCGGAACGACACCGATTTTCCGGTCCGCTCTTGATAAGAACCCGATGCCCGGACACCTCTTCGAAGGCAACCATGTGAGTGAAGGCACAACACGAAGGGGCACTGACACCCCCGTGCATCATCCGGAAAAACCCTCAGGGTTTACACACAGCTCGACAAGGGGCCTGAGACTCCCGGAACAACTCGAGAGGCAACCAGAATTCCATTCCTCAGACAAGACGAGGCATGACTCTCCTGTCCCAACACTGCAGGGACCGTGCAGTCGGAGTCAGAATCGGAGAGGAAGCCTGAGGTTCCTGCCTCCCCTCGAGATGAGGCCCTCTTCCATTGCGCCGAACCCAGCAGAGTCCCGAGAGACCCTGCCAACTCCACAGCATTCCTCACCTCTCAGAGGCACCCTGGTAAGTTCCCTATAGTCCCCTGCAGAAGTCGAGGGAAACGAGGGTTTCCCGCCGCCACCCGAGAAAGACCTCGAGAGTCCTTCTTCAACGCGTCTTGAGGCCCTAGTCACTTCCCATGACTCGAGAGTGATGACCAGCTCCTCCTCGCCATGCACATGGAGACATGAGTTCCCTGGCGCCACACGAGAGGCTCCCTGAGGTCCTCGTCGTGCCTCATGAGAAAGCCCCCACGGGCGCCGCAGCCTGAGGAAACCCAGGAGATGCCCCCGTCATCGCGAGATGAGGGCCTTCTTTTCCTGCCTGACCTGGAGAGCAATCCCGAGTCCTCTCTCCAAACTGAAGAGGAGGCTCGACACCCTTGAGTCCACTCATTGGGCTCCAAGAGATCCGTGTCGTGACTTGAGAGGAAAGTGGAGTCCTCTGCTTCCCCTCGAGGCGAGGCCTGACTCCCCGGGGGAGTCTGTAATGGAAACCCGAGATCTCTGTCTTCCCTTGAGAGGAATATTAGGTCCTGGACACACGCCTCGATGAGGTCTCTTTGGCCCTGTAATGACTCAAGCAGAACCCCCAGCTTTCCCTCGCAACTCCAGGGGAAGATTGGGCTTCCCAGGGCCAACCCAAGAGGAAGCCTGAAATCCCCGTCGTTTTCGAGAATCCAGACGCAACTCGAGAAAAACGACGTGGTTCCAACGTCTTCACAGGATGAGGCCCTAGCCCGCTACAGCGTCTCCAGGGAAGTCCCATGTTCTGTCCTGAAGTGGGAAACGGTACTTGGCTCCCTTGATGCGACCCCTAAAGTTCCCTGAAACGCCGGGTTCCCTCGAGTGGAACACCTAGATTCCCGGCCCCACTTCATCTGAGCCCCATCTCCCCACCTGATCGCGACAGGAGAGTCGATTCCCCTTCTTTGTGTGGAAGGTGTTCCCGGGATTCCCGGCGCACCTCAGGATGATGCTGGTCTCACGAGGAAATTCGAGATGAGCCACGTGGGTGGTGCCACATGTCGAACGACCCCGATTACCCGGTCTGCTCTTGAAATGAACCTGATGCCCGGACACCTCTTTGAAGGCAACCCTGTGGGGGAAGGCACCAAATGAAGCAGCAATGACACCCCCGTGCATCTTCTGGAAACACCCGCAGGTTGCACACACAGCTCGACAAGGGGCCTGAGACCCACTGAACGACTCGAGAGGCAAGCAGGGTTCCATTACTCAGACAAGGCGTGACTCTCCTGTCCCAACCCTGCAGGGACCCTGCGGTCGGAGTCAGAAATGGAGAGGAAGCCTGAGGTTCCTGCCTCCAATCGAGATGAGGCCCTCTTTCATTTCGTCAAACCTAGTGGAGTCCCGAGAGGCCCCTCTAACTCCTCAGTATCCCTCACCTCTCAGAGGCACCTGGGAAGTTCCCTAAGGTCCCTGGTAGAGGTCGAGGGAAACGAGTGTTTCCCGCCCCAACCCAAGAAAGACCTCGAGAGTCCTTCTTAAATGCGTCTTGAGGCCCTAGTCCCTCCCATGACTCCAGAGCAATGACGCGATCTGCCTGGCCACACGCATGGAGGCCTGACTTCTCTGGCGCCGCACGAGAGGCTCCCTGAGCTCCCCATCATATCTCGTGAGAAACCCCACACTGACGACGCAGCTCGAGAAAACCCATGAGACGCTCCCGTCATCACGAGAGGAGGGCCATCTTTAACTGAATGGTATGCAGATCAAGCGTGAACCTTCTGTCCAAGCTACACAGGACGCTTGACTCCCTTTAGGCCACTCATTGGGCTCCAAGAGTTACACGTCGCGACTCGAGAGAATAGTGGAGTCCTTTGCTTCCACTCGAGACGAGGCGTGACCCACCGGGTGAGACTGGAATGCGACCCCGATATCCCTGTTGCCCCTGGAGAGGAACACTACCTCCTGGACCCAAGCCTAGATGAGGACTCTTTGCCCTGAAGTGACTCGAGAGCAACCCACAGCTCTCTCTGACAAGTTGAATGGAAGATTGGACTTCCTGGGCCAACACAAGAGGAAGCCTGAATTCCCCGTCGTAACTCGAGAATCCCGCCGCAACTCGAGAAAAACCACGTGTTTCCCTCGTCATCGCAGTATGAGGCCCTTGCCCGCTAGAGCATCTCCAGAGAATTCCCACGTTCCGTCTTGAAGTGCGAAACTGTACTTGGCACCCTTGATGCGACCTCAAAAGTGCCGTGACATACCGGTCTCACTCGAGGGGACCACCGAGGTTCCCGGCACCACTTCATCTGAGCCCCTTCTCCCCTTCTGATCGCGACCGGTGTGTCGATTCCCCTGCTTTGTCTGCAAGGGTTCCCTACCTTCCCAGCGAACCTCAGGATGAGGCCGGTCTCCCGAGGAAATTCGAGACGTAGCCTCGTGGGTGGTACCACATGCTGAAAGACCCCAATTTTCTGGTACGCTCTTGAAAAGAACCCGATGCCCGGACACCTCTTTGAAGGCAACCCTGTAGATGAAGGCACAACACGAAGGGGCACTGACACCCCTGGGCATCGTCCGGAAAAACCCGCAGGTTCCACACACAGCTCAAAAAGTGGCCTGTCACTCCGTGAACAACTCGAAAGGCAAGCGGAGATCCATTCCTCCACGGAAGACGAGGCGTGACTCTCTTGTCCGTACTCGGCAGGTACTCTGCGACCCGAGTCAGAAATGGAGAGGACCCCTGAGGTTCCTGCCTCCATTCGAGATGAGGCCCTCTTCGATTGCACCAAACCCAGTTGAGTAACGAAAGGCCCCTCCCAAATCCACAGTGTCCCTGACTTCTCAGAGGCACCCTGAGAAGTTGCCTGAGGTCACCAACACAAGTCGAGGGAACCCAGGGTTCCCTGCCGCAACCCGAGAAAGACCTCGAGAGTCCTTCTTCAATGCGTCTTGAGGCCCGATTCTCCTACTATGACTCGAGAGCAATCACGCACTCCCCTTCACCACACGCACGGAGACCTGACGTCCCTAGCGCCACACGAGAGGCTCTCTGAGCTCCCCGTCATACCTCGTGAGATATCTGATACTGGCGCCGCAGCTGGAGAAAACCCACGAGACGCCCCCGTCATCGCGAGATGAGGGCCTTTTTTCCTGCATGGCCAGGAAAACAATCACGAGTCATCTCCAAACTCCATAGGAGGCTTCACTCCCTTTTCGCCACGCAGTGGGCTACAAGAGATAACCGTCGCGACTCGACAGGAGAGCGGAGTCCTTTTTTTCCCCTCAAGACGAGGCCTGACTCTCCGGGTGAGTCGAGAATGCAACCCTGAGATCCCTGTTGGCCCAGTAGTGGAACACTAGGTCCTGGACACAAGCGTGGATGAGGTCTATTTTGCCCTGCAGTGACTGGAGAGCAATCCCCAGTTCTAACTTGCAACTTGAATGGAATACTGGATTTTCCTGACGCCACACAAGATGCTCCCTGAAATCTCTGTGGTACTTCATGAGACACCCCACACTGGCGCCGCAGCTTGAGAAAACCCACGAGACGCCACCGTCATCTCGAGATGAGGGCCTTCTTTTCCTGCATGGCCTGGAGTCCAATCCCGAGTCCTCTCTCCAAACTCCACAGGAGGCTTGACTCCCTTTAGTACACACAGTGGGCTCCAAGAGATACCCATCGCGACTCGAGGCGAGAGCGGAATTCTTTGCTTACCCTCGAGGTGAGAACTGACTCCCTGGATGAGTCTGGAATGCAAACCCGAGATCCCTGTCGCCCCTGGAGAGCAACGTTAGATCCTGGACACAAGCCTAGATTAGGTCTCTTTTGCCCTGCAGTGACTCTAGCGCAATCCCCAGCTCCCCCTCGCAACCCGAATGGAAGATTGGATTTCAAGGCCAACAAGAGGAAGCCTAAATTCCCGGTCATAACTCGAGAATCCCGCCGCAACTCGAGCAAAACCACGTGGTTCTCCCGTCATCGCAAGATGAGGCCCTTGCCCGCTACAGCGTTTCAAAAGATGTCCCAGGTTCCGTCTTGAAATGCGAATCGGTACTTGGCACCCTTGATGCGACCCCAAAAGTCCCCCAACACGCCGGTCTCACTCAAGGGGAACACCGAGGTTCCCGGCACCACTTCATTTAAGCCCCTTCTCCCCTCCTGATCGTGACCGGTGGGTCGATTCCCCTGCTTTGTCTGCAAGGGGGCCCGACCTTCCCTGCACAACTCAGGATGAGGCCGGTCTCATGGGGAAATTCGATACGTAGCTTTGTGGGTGGTGCCACTTGCTGAAAGACTCCAATTTCCCGGTCCGCTCTTGATAAGAATCCGATGCTCGGACACCTCTTGGAAGGCAGCCTTGAGTATGAAGGTACAACACGAAGGGGCACTAACACACCTGTGCATCATCCTGAAAAACGGGCAGGTTACATACACAGCTCGACAAGTGGCCTGTCACCTCAAGAACAACTCGAGAGGCAAGAGGAGTCCCATCCTCCAGAAAAGACGAGGCCTGACTCTCCTGTACCAACATGCAGGGACCTTGCGATCTGAGTCAGAAATGGAGAGGAACACTGAGGTTCCTGCTTCAACTCGAGATGAGTCCCTCTTACATTCCACCAAATGCAGAGGAGTCTCGAGAGGCCCCTCCAAACTGCACAGTATCCCTGACTTCTCAGAGGCACTCTGAGAAGCTCCCTGAGGTCGCAGGCACAAGTCAAGGGAACCCTGGGTTTTATGCAGTGACCCGAGAAAGACCTCGAGAGTCCTTCTTCAACCCGTCTTGAGGCCCGATTACCCTACCATGACTCGAGAGCAATGACGAACTCCCCCTAGCCATCTCATGGGGACCTGACTTCCCTGGCGCCACACGAGAGGCTCCCTGAGCTCCCTCTCGTACCTCGTCAGAAACCCGGCACTAGCGCGGCAGTCTAGAAAACCCACAAGACGCCGCCGTCATCGCGAGATGAGGGCCTTCTTTTCCTGCATGGCCTGGAGAGGAATCCCGAGTCCTCTATCCAAACACCACAGGAGGCTTGACTCCCTTTAGGGCACACAGTGGGCTCCAAGAGATACCCATCGCGACTCAAAAGGACAGCGGAGTTCTTTGCTTCCCCTCGAGACGAGGCCTGATTCCCCGGGTGAGTCTGGTATGCAAACCCGAGATCCCTGTCGCCCCTAGGGATGAACATTAAGTCCTGGACACAAGCCTAGATGAGGTCTATTTTGCCCTGCAGTGACTCGAGGGCAATCCCCAGCTCTCCCTTGAAACTCGAATGGAAGATAGGACTTCCCTGGGCCAACACATGAGGAAGACTGTATTCCCCGTCGAAACTCAAGAATCCCGCCACAACTCGAGAAACGCTACGTGGTTCCCCCGTCACCGCAAGATGAGGCCCTTGCCCCCTACAGCGTCTCAAGAGAAGTCCCACGTTCCGTCTTGAAGCGCGAAACGGTATTGGCACCCTTGATGCGACCTCAAAAGTTACTCGACACACTGGTCTGACTCGAGGAGAACACCGAGGTTCCCGGCACCACTACATCTGGGACCCTTCTCCCCTCCTGATCGCGACAGGAGGGTCGATTCCCCTGTTTTGTCTTGAAGGGGTTCCCGCCTTTCCCGGTGCATCTCAGGATGAGGCCGGTCTCACGAGGATATTCGAGACATAGCCTCGTGGATGGTGACACATGCCGAAAGACCCCGATTTCCCGGTTCGCTCTTGATAAGATCCCAATGCCCGGACACCTCTTTGAAGATAACCCTTTTGATGAAGGCACAACACGAAGGGGCACTGACACCCCCGGGTATCGTCCGGAGAAACCCGCAGGTATCACACACAGCTCGAGAAGTGACCTGTCACCCCTTGAACAACTGGAGAGGCAAGCAGAGTTCCATTCCTCCACACAAGACGAGACCTGACTCTCCTGTTCGAACTCTGCAGCGAAACTGCGATCCGAGTCAAATCTGGCCCAGGGGAAGTCAGGAGAGGAAACATGAGTTTCCTGTCTCCACTCGAGATGAGGCCCTCTTCCATTGCACCGAACCCAGTGGAGTCCCGAGAGGCCCCTCCCAACTGCACAGTATCCCTGACTTCTCAGAGGCACCCTTAGACCTTCCTGAGATCACCGGCACAAGTCGAGGGAACCAAGGGTTTCCTGCCCCAACCCGTAAAAGACCTCGAGAGTCCTTCTTCAACGCGTCTTGAGGTGCGATTCCCCTACCATGACTCGAGAGCAATGACGCGCTCCCCCTAGCCACGCGCATAGAAACCTGACTTCCCTGGCGCCACAGGAGAGGCTCCCTGAGCTCCCCATTATACCTCGTGAGCAACACCACACTGGAGCCGCAGCTCGAGAATACCCACGAGACGCCCCAGTCCTCACGAGATGAGGGCCTTCTTTTGCTGTATGGCCTGGAGAGCAATCCTGAGTCCTCTCTCCAAACTCCACAGGAGGCTTGACTCATTTTAGGCCACACAGTGAGCTCCAAGATATACCCGTCGCGACTTGACAGGAGAGCGGTGTCCTTGGCTTCCCCTCGAGACGAGGCCTGACTCCCCGGGTGAGTCGAGAATGCAATGCTGAGATCGCTTTCGCCCCAGCAGAGGAACATTAGGTCCTGGACACAAGCCTAGACGAGGTCTATTTGGCCCTGCAGTGTCTCGAGAGGAATCCCCAGTTCTAACTCGCAATTCGAATGAAAACTGGACTTCCCTGGGCCAGTTGAAGAGGAAGCCTGAATTCCCGGTTGTAACTCGAGAATCCCGCCCCAACTCAAGAAAAACCACGTGGTTCCCCCGTCATCGAAAGATGAGGCCCTTGCCCGCTACAGCGTCTCAAGAGAAGTCCCACGTTCCGTATTGAAGAGCGTAAAGTTACTTGGAACCCTTGATGCGACCCCAAAAGTTCCCCGACATACCATTCTCACTTGAGGAGAACACCGAGGTTCCCGGCACCACTTCATCTGAGACTCTTCTCCCCTCTTGATAGCGACAGGAGGTTCGATTCCCCTGCTTTGTCTGGAAGGCATTCCCGACCTTCCTGGCGCACATCAAGATGAGGCCAGTCTCACGAGGAAATTTGAGACATAGCCTCGTGGGTGGTGCGGCATGCCAAAAGACCCCTATTCACTGGTCCGCTCTTGATAAGAACCCGATGGCAGAACCCAACTCGAAGGCAATCCTGTGGATCAAGGCACAACAAGAAGGGGCAGTGACACCCCGGTGCATCGTCCAGAAAAACCCGCAAGTTCCACATACAAATCGACAAGTGGCCTGTCACCCCATGAACAACGCGAGACTCAAGCGGAGTTCCATTCCTCCACACAAGACGAGGCCTGACTCTCCTGTCCCAACTCTGCAGGTACTCTGCGATCCGAGTCAGATCCGGCGCATTCGAAGCCAGGAGAGGAACCCTGAGGTTCCTGCCTCAACTTGTCATGAGGCCCTCTTCCATTGCACCAAACCCAGTGGAGTTCCGAGAGGCCCCTACCAACTCCACAGTGACCCTGACTTCTCAGAGGCACGCTGAGAAGCTTCCTGAGGTCACTGGCACAAGTCGATGGAACCCAGGATTTCCTGCTGCAACCCAGGAAAGACCTCGAGAGTCCTTCTTTAACACGTCTTCAGGCCCAATTCCCCTACCATGACTCGAGAACAATGACGGGCTCCCTCTCACCACGTGCATAGAGACCTGACTGCCCTGGCACCACGTGAGAGGCTCACTGAGCTCCCAGTCTTACTTCGTGAGAAACCCCACACTAGCGCCACAGCTCAAGAAAACCTACGAGACGCCCCAGTCATTGGGAAATGAGGGCCTTCATTTCCTGCATTGCCTGGAGAGCAATCCCGTGTCCTCCCTCCAAACACCAGAGGAGGTTTGACTCCCTTTAATCCACTCAGTGGGCTCCAAGACATACCCGTCTGACTCGAGAGGAGAGCAGAGTCCTTTGCTTCCCCTCGAGACGAGGCCTGACTCCAAGGTGAGTCTGGAATGCAACCCCGAGATTTCTGTCGAGCCTTGACATGAACATTAGGTCCTGCACACAAGCCTTGGTTGGGTCTCTTTTGCCTTCAGTCACTAGAGCGCACCTCCAGCTCTTCCTTGAATCTCGAATGGAAGATAAGACTTTTGTGGGCCAACACAAGAGGAAGCATGAATTCCCTGTGGTAACTCAAATATCCCACCGCAACTCGAGAAAAACCAAGTGGTTCCGCAGGCATTCCAAGATGAGGCCCATGCCCGCTGGAGCACCCCAAGAGAAGTCCAATGTTCCATTTTGAAGAGCGAAACGGTACTTGGAATGCTTTATGCGACCCCAAAAGTTACCCAACATACCTGTCTCACTTGAGGGAATCACCGAAGTTCCCAGCAGCACTTCATCTGAGCCACTTCTCCCCTCCTGATCGCCACAGGAGGGTCGATTCCTCTGCTTTGTCTGGAAGGGTTTCATGACCTTCGCGGCACACTTCAGGATGAGGCCGGTTTCATGAGGAAATTCGAGACAACCCACATGGGTGGTGCCAAATGCTGAACGACCCCGATATCCCGGTCCGCTCTTCATAAGAACCCGATGCCCGGACACCTCTTCGAAGGCAACCCTGTGGATGAAGACACAAAACGAAGGGTCACTGACACCCCCGTGCATCGTCTGGAAAAACCTGCAGATTCCACACACAGTTTGACAAGGGGCCTGAAACCCCATGAACAACTCGAGAGGCAAGCGGAGTTCCATTCCTCAGAAATGACGTAGCCTGACTCTCCTGTCCCAACTCTGCAGGGACCCTGATGTCGGAATCCGAAACAGAGAGGAAGTCTGAGGTTCCTGCCTCCCCTCGAGATGAGCCCTCTTCCATTGCGACAAACGCAGCGGAGTCCCGAGAGGCACCGCCAACTCCACAGTATCCCTCAACTCTCAGAGACACCCTGGGAAGTTCCCTAAGGTCCCCGGCAGAAGTCGAGGGAAACGACTTTTTCCCGCCACAACCCGAGAAGGACCTCGAGAGTCCCTCTTCAAAGCGTCTTGAGGCCCTAGTCCCCTCCCATTACTCGAGAGCCACAACGCGCTCCTCCTCGCTAAGCGCAGGGAGACCTGACTTCCCTGGCGCCGCACGAGAGGCTCCCTGAGATCCTCGCCGTGCCTCGCGAGAAAACCCCCACGGGTGCCGCAGCTCGAGGAAACCCCTGAGATGCCCCCGTCCTCGCGAGGTGAAGGGCCTTCTTTTCCTGCATGGCTTGGAGAGCAATCCCGAGCCCTCTCTCCAAAATGAAGACGAGGCTTGACTCCATTGACGCCACTAGGGGGCTCCAAGAGATCCACGTCGCGACTCGGGAGGACAGCGGAGTCCTTTGCTTCCCCTCGAGACGAGGCCTGACACCCAGGGGGATCCTGGAATGCAACCCAGATATCCCTGCCTTCCCTGGAGAGGAACATTAGGTCCTGGACACAAGCCTAGATGAGGTCTCTTTGGCCCTGCAGTGACTCGAGCGCAACCCCCAGCTTTCCCTCGCCAATCAAATGGAAGACTGGGCTTCCCAGGGCCAACAGAGGAGGAAGCCTGTAATCCCCATCGTCACTCGAGAATGCCGCCGCAACTCGAGAAAAAACACGTGGTTCCAACGTCTTCGCAAGATGAGGCCCTTGCCCACTACAGCGTCTCAAGGGAAGTCCATGTTCCGCCCTGAAGTGCGAAACAGTACCTGACACCCTTCGTGCGACCCCCAAAAGCTCCCTGACACACCGGGTACCCTCGAGGGAACACCGAGTGTCCCAGCACAGCTTCATCTGAGCCCGTTCTCCCCTCCTGATCACGACAGGAGAGTCGATTCCCCTGCGTGGTTCAGAAGGGGTTCCCGGCCTTCCCGGTGCACCTCAGGATGAGGCCGGTCTCACAGGGAAATTCGAGACGAGCCACATGGGTGGTGCCACATGCCAAATGCCCCCGATTCCCCGGTCCGCTTTTGAGAAGGACCCGAGGCCCGGACCCCTCTTCGAAGGCAACCCTGTGGGTTAAGGCACAACACGAAGGGGCACTGCCACCCCCGTGCATCATCCGGAAAGACCCGCGGGTTCCACACACAGTTCGACGAGGGGCCTGAGACCCCCTGACAACTCGAGAGGCAAGCGGGGTTCCCTTCCTCAGACAAGACGAGGCATGACTCTCCTGTCCTAACTCTGCAGGGACCCTGTGGTCGGAGCCGAAACGGAGAGGAAGTCTGAGGTTCCTGCCTCCCCTCGAGGTGAGGCCCTCTTCCGTTGCGCCAGACCCAGCGGAGTCCCGAGAGGCCCCGTCACCTCCACAGGATCCCTCGCCTCTCAGAGGCACCCTGGGAAGTTCCCTAAGATCCCCGGCAGAAGGCGAGGGAAACGAGGGTTTCCCGCCGCCACCCGAGAAAGACCTTGAGAGTCCTTCTTCAATGCGTCTCGAGGCCCTAGTCCCCTCCCGTGACTCGAGAGCCAGGACGCGCTCCCCCTCGCCACGCTCATGGAGACCTGACTTCCCTGGCGCCGCACGAGAGGCTCCCTGAGATCCTCGTCGTGCCTCGGGAGAAAACCCCCATGGGCGCCGCAGCTTGAGGAAACCCCTGAGACGCCCCCGTCCTGGCGAGCTGAGGGCCTTCTATTCCTGCATGGCCTGGAGAGCAATCCCGGGTCCTCTCTCCAAACTGAAGAGGAGGCTGGACTCCCTTGAGTCCACTCAGTGGGCTCCAAGAGATCCGCGTCGCCACTCGAGAGGAGAGCGGAGTCCTTGGCTTCCCCTCGAGACGAGGCCTGACTCCCCGAGGGAGCCTGAAATGCAACCCCGAGATCCCTGCCTTCCCTGCAGAGGAATAGTAGTTCCCGGACACACGCCTTGATGAGGTCTCTTTGGCCCTGCAGTGACTCGAGCGCTACCCCCAGATTTCCCTCGCTACTTGAATGGGAGATGGGGCTTCCCAAGGCCAACCCAAGAGGAAGCCTGAAATCCTCGTCGAAACTCGAGAATCCTGCCGCAACTCGAGAAAAACCACGTGGTTTCAACGTCTTTGCAAGATGAGGCCCTTGCCCGGTACGGCATCTCAAGGGAAGTCCCATGTTCCGTCGTGAAGTGAGACACGGTACCTGACACCCTTCATGCGACATCCAAAATTTCCCTGACATGCCGGGTTCCCTTGAGGGGAACACCGAGAGTCCCGGCACCACTTCCTCTGAGCTCCTACTCCTCTCCTGTTCGCGACAGGAGAGTTGATTCCCCTGCGTGGTCTGGAAGGTGTTCCCGGCCTGCACGGCGCCCCTCAGGATGAGGCCGACCTCGCGAGGAAATTCGAGACAAGCCCCGTGGCTTGTGCCCCATGTTGAACGACCCTGATTTCCCGGTCCGTAGTTGAGGAGAACCCGATGCCCGGACACCTCTTCGAAGGCCACCCTGTGAGTGAAAGAACAACATGAAGGGGCACTGACACTCCCGTGCATCGTCCGGAAACACC
Organism: Bubalus kerabau; assembly: GCF_029407905.1. Lineage (NCBI taxonomy): Eukaryota > Metazoa > Chordata > Mammalia > Artiodactyla > Bovidae > Bubalus > Bubalus kerabau. The sequence goes on along the minus strand of NW_026577892.1, from coordinate 2,095,363 downwards.
CGCGGTTTCCACACACAGCCCCACGAGGGGACTGAGACTCCCTGAGCAACTCGAGAGGCAAGCGGAGTTCCCTTTCTCAGACAAGATGAGGCCTGACTCTCCTGCCCCAACGCTGCAGGGACACTACTGTCGGAGTACGAAACGGAGAGGAAGCATGAGGTCCTGTCTCCCCTCGAGATGAGGCCCTCTTCGATTGCGCCAAATGCAGAGGAGTCCCGAGATGGCCCACCAACTCCACAGCATCCCTCACCTCTAAGAGGAACCCTGGGAAGTTCCCTCAGGTCACCGGGAGAAGTCGAGGGAAACGAGGGTTTCCCGCCGCAAGCCGAGAAAGACCTCGAGAGTCCTTCTTCTACAAGCCTTGATGCCCTAGTCCCCTCCCAGGACTCGAGAACAATGACGCGCTCCCCCTCGCCACGCTCATGGAGACCTGACTTCCCTGGCGCCGCACGAGAGGCTCCCTGAGAACCTCGTCGTGCCTCGTGAGAAAAGCCCCACGGACGCCGCAGCTCGAGGAAACCCCTGAGAAGCCCCTGTCCTCGCGAGGTGAGGGCCTTCTTTTCCTGCCTTTCCTGGAGAGCAATTCCGAGTCCTCTCTCCAAACTGAAGATTAGGCTTGACTCCCTTGAGGCCACTCAGAGGGCTCCAAGAGATCCGCGTCGTGGCTCAAGAGAAGAGCGGAGTCCTTTGCTTCCCCTCGAGGCGAGGCCTGACTCCACGGGGGACTCTGGAGTGCAACCCCGGGATCCCTGTCTTCCCTTGAGAGTACTACTAGGTCCTGGACACACGCCTAGATGAGGTCTCTTGGGCCCTGCAGTGACTCGAGCGCAACCCCCAGCTTTCCCTCGCAACTCGAATGGAAGATGGGGCTTCCCAGGGCCAACCCAAGAGGAAGCCTGAAATCCCCGTCGTAACTCGAGAATCCAGCCGCAACTCGAGAAAAACCACGTGGTCCCAACGTCTTCGCAAGATGGGGCCCTTGCCCCCTACGGCGTCTAAAGGGAAGTCTCACGTTCCGTCCTGAGTTGCGAAACGGTACCTGACACCCTTCATGGGACCTCCAAAATTTCCCAGACACGCCGGGTTCCCTCGAGGGGAACACCGAGGGTCCTGGCACCCCTTCATCTGAGCCCCTTCTCCCCTCCTCATCACGACAGGAGAGTCGATTCCCCTGTGTATTCTGGAAGGGGTTCGCGGCTTTCCCGGCACACCTCAGGATGAGGCCGGCCTCCCGAGGAAATTCGAGACGAGCCCCGTGGGTTGTGCCACATGCCGAACGACCCCGATTTCCCAGTCCGCTCTGGATAAGAACCCGATGCCCGGACACCTCTTCGAAGGCAACCCTGTGGGTGAAGTTACCATTCGAAGGGGCACTGACACCCCCGTGCGTCGTCCAGAAAAACCCGCGGTTTCCACACACAGCTCGACGAGGTGCGTGAGACACCCTGAGCAATTCGAGAGGCAAGCGGAGTTCCCTTCCTCAGACAAGACGAGGCCTGACTCTCCTGTCCCAACTCTGCAGGGACCCTGTGGTTGGAGTCCGAAAAGGAGAGGAAGCCTAAGTTTCCTGTCTCCCCTCGAGATGAGGCCTTCTTCCATTGCGCCAAGCCCAGCGGAGTCCCGAGAGGCCCTGCCAACTCCACAGCATCCCTCACCTATCAGAGGCACCATGGGAAGTTCCCTCAGGTCCCCAGCAGAAGTCGAGGGAAACGAGGCTTTTCCGCCGCAACCCCAGAAAGACCTCGAGTGTCCTTCTTCAACGCGTCTGGAGGCCCTAGTCCTCTCCCATGACTGGAGAGCCATGACGCGCTCCCCCTCGCCACGCGCACAGAGACCTGACTTCCCTGGCGCCGCACGAGAGGCTCCCTGAGATCCTCGTCTTGCCTCGTGAGAAAACCCCCATGGGTGCCGCAGCTCGAGGAAACCCCTGAGAAGCACCCATCCTCGTGAGGTGAGGGCCTTCTTTTCCTGCCTGACCCAGAGCACAATCCCGAGTCCTCTCTCCAAACTGAAGAGAAGGCCTGACTCCCTTGAGGCCACTTAGTGGGCTCCAAGAGATCTGCGTCGCGACTTGAGAGGAGAGCGGCATCCTTGGCTTGCCCTCGAGGCGAGGCCTGACTCCCCGGGGGAGTCTGGAACACCACCCTGAGATCCCTGTCTTCCCTTGAGAGGAACGTTAAGTCCAGGACACAGGCCTAGATGAGGTCTCTTTGGCCCTGCAGTGACTCGAGTGCAACCCCCAGCTTTCCCTCGCAACTCGAATGGAAGATTAAGCTTCCCGTGGCCAACACAAGAGGAAGCCTGAAATCCCCGTCGTAACTCTAGAATCCCGCCGCAACTCGAGAAAATGAACATGGTCCCAACGTCTTCGCAAGATGAGGCCCTTGCCCGCTACGGCGTCTCAAGGGAAGTCCCAGGTTCTGTCCTGAAGTGCGAAACGGTACCTGACTCCTTTCATGCAACCCCCAAAAGTCCCCCACACGCCGGTTTCCCTCGAGGGTAACACCGAGGGTTCCGTCCCCACTTCATCTGAGCCCCTTCTCCCCTCCTGATGGCGACAGGAGAGTCGATCCCCCTGCGTTGTCTGGAAGCATCCCCGGCCTTCCCAGCACACCTCAGGATGAAGCCGGCCTCACTAGGAAATTTGAGACTAGCCCCGTGGGTGGTCCCACATGCCGAAAGACCCCGATTTCCCTGTCCGCTCTTGAAAAGAACCCGAGGCCCGGACACCTCTTCGAAGGCAACCCAGTGGGTGAAGGCACAACACGAAGGGGCACTGTCACCGTCGTGCATTTCCGGAAACACCCGCAGGTTCCACACACAGCTCAACAAGGGGCCTGAGACCCCCTGAGCACCTCGAGAGGCAAGCGGAGTTCCCTTCCTCAGACAAGACGATTCCTGACTCTCCTGTCCCAACTCTGCAGGGACCCTGCGGTCGGAGTCCGAAACGGAGAGGAAGCCTGAGGTTCCTGCCTTCCCTGGAGATGAGGCCCTCTTCCATTGCGCCAAACCCAGCAGAGTCCTGAGAGGCCCCGCCAACTCCACAGCATCCCTCATCTGTCAGAAGCACACTGGGAAGTTCCCTAAGGTCACCGGTAAACTTTTATTGCACAAGGTCCCCATGAAAAGGCCCACGCAGCAGGACAGCCACAGATTCTGTCTGTCATTAAAGGGCAGTAAGGTGCCCTCCCCCCTTCTTTGCTGCCTCGGCGGCCACCAGGGTGCGATTCGCGTACCCTTCCCTTTCCCATCCTAGCAGGTGCTCCAGGGCCCGCTGGCCTACAAAGTGCCAGAAGCAGGGCTGGGCCAGCCGGCCAGAATTCAGGGTTCTGTCCCTTGGACTTCCAGCGGACACTAGGCTGCTTGGGAAAACCGCGCAGACTCTGAGGTTTTTCAGCAGAGGGGTGGAGCGGTAAAGGCCTTGACCCCAAAGACGAGGCCTTTCTGCGACTGCCAGGTTGGGGAGCTCTGAGACTGTGCCAACACAGGGCGGAATACATGGTTCCCTGCTCCAGGCAGTCCCCGTTCCCTTACCTGTGTTCCGCACCCCTCCGCTGTGGCCAATGGATGCCGATCCTTGGGGATCCAGGAGTTCACGAAATGGGCATTCCCAGCCGCAATGGCGACCCCCAACAGCACATCTGGAAAGCCCACCCCCACCCCCGCCCCGCGCCGCCAGGGTTAGCCCCGCCCCTGCCGCGCTCCCGGCGCGTTCCCAGCCGCAGTGGCGACCCCCGGGAGCACAACTGGGACCGACCCCCACCCAAAGCCATCGGAATCTCGACCCGCGCAGCCCGGGTTTACCCAGTCCCGGGTGCGCTCCCGGCGCGTTTTCAGCCTCAGTGTCCACCTCCGAGAGCACAACTGGGAAGCCCGACCCCACCCCCGCCAGAAGCCGACCCCCGCCCCACGCCGCCCGCGTTCGCCCCGCCCCTGCACGGTCCAGGTACCTTCCCAGCTTCTAGCGTTCACGCCCGGATAGGAGCAGGATGTAGGAGTATGGGAGATGTGTCTGGAGCCTGACAGCCTCAGCTCCGCTCTGGCCTGCCCTTTGGACCTAGGAGCCAGGCCAACTTGCAGAGGGTTTAGGGCCCCATTGTATGCAAACTACCAAGGCCTACCGCAAGGAGAGCTCTGTCCGAGGGAAGGGAAGCACCCCAGGCTGCATTCCCAAGCTGTTGTTTAGCCGCCCAGACTCAGCGCTGCACAGGGGTAATCAGGCTCTCTGTGCCTGCAGCTTCACACACAGGTGTGTCTCCGTAGGAATCAAGAAAGATCCTGACAGAGTGAGGTTCATTAGAGCTATACTAAAGAGCAAAGGCTTGTCCATGTGGTCTTGCCTTCCCCTGTGCCTTTGGGTCTCCAGACTCGGCCCCAGCTCCGTGGAAACAAACCCTGAGAAAAGATCTTCAAGATCCGCTTTTCCCAGAGGCTGGGAAGTGGGGTTCATAGGAGGCGGGAAAAGCAGGCCTCATTCAGAGAGCAAGAGGCAGCCAAGCGGCCTGCGTTTGGAAGCCTCAATTTGGAAGAATGGGTTAGCTTCCCCTAAGGGAGACCTCCAGATCTGTTCAGAAGTCGGTAATTCCAGAGGCAGGGTGCAGGCTCCTGACTGCCCTTTGCCAGCCTTGCAGAGACATTCCTAGATTCCAGCGTTATTTTCCATGGAGGAGCAGGCTTCGGGAATATGTCAGACTTGACTGGCGCCTTATTGGCCTCAGCTCAGCTCTTGCCTTTCCTTTCAAACTAGGACAAGGGCCCACTTTATGAAAGGTAAGGGTCCTCTTCTTTCCAAACTGCCAAGGGCTACAGCAATGAGACCTCTGTCAAGGCGAGGGAAGCGTAAGCTGATGGATTCTCAAGCAGGTGCTTTGCCACAAAGCATCAGCACCCCACGGAAAGAATCTGGCTCCCTTTGCCCCTACGTTGCGTGTGTAGCTACACGCACAGAGGTGTCTCGATAGGAGCCAAGAATGTTCCTGAGAGAGGAGGTTCACTGTTGGGGGCCAGAGTGAGGCACTCCGCCCATGGCAAAGGTCATGAGGAAGGAGGCTCGACATACGCAAAGGCGGGATCGAGCCTCAGGAGTCCCCCTGGAAATCCTCGAGCATCTACCCCCATAACCAGAGCCTGCCTACCTTACTACTTTGTGCTCTCACCTACACCTCTGACTTTACGGGGGGCTGTCCCCCACCACCTCTTTCGGAGAAGGAGTTAACCTAGAGCTCCAGTTGATAAAAACCCCTGGGTGTGACAAGAGTGTTTTAACCTACAAACTCCTCTGAAGGTTCTCTAGCCTGCCTGACAGGCTTGTCCGGCCACATGTGATTGCTCACAGCCTCCCAACCATGAGAGGCACGAGATGCTTTAAACCTTCTAAAAACAGGTTCCTTAGAAAAGTTAGAAAATTATTAGTATAAGTATAATGGGCTGATTAGAAATCATATTGGTGAAGGGTTTTTCATTTGTTGAGCTGATGTTTACTGCTAAGTCTCCACATCCCCTGCCCTTATACACATTAATGAATATATAGAAGAAATAAGTATTAACCTTTGATATAAATCACGTTAGACCTTAGGCTAAGTAAATTCTTTCCTTAACTAAAACCCACTACACCCTCACCCTATAGGAATGTAACTTTATTTGGGTGGCGTCTGTTTTAAGAATAATCACCCCTGGAGAAATAAGTGTCCTGGTTGACTGACCGCTGTCACAAGGAGAGGGTCGTAAATTGTCAGCAGGCCCCCCGGCCAGAAGATGATGTAACACCCCTAAGACCTCTGTATACTTTTGTATGAAGCACCTGACTTTGATAAAAGTCAGGACTGCTGACCCCACGTGACTTTGGCATAACATCTCAGTGTATAAAAGTAGACCATGGAAAATAAAGAATTGGGATCAGTTTCTCGAAATACTGGTCTCCCCATGTCTCTCTCTCTCTCTCACTCTGGTTGAGTCTCCATCTGGAGCGTGGAACCCACCAAGCTTACTAATTTTGCCTGGGCTTCTAAGATCGGACCGGGGAGGCCTCAGTGTCTCCTCTCCTTCGGGAGAACAGAAGGACGCCTGCGGCCTACGTAAGTGGTGCAAGCTTCTTGTCTTGAAGTTTTATTGGTCCCCCGCGTAAACCAAGCTACTCAGCCTCTTTTCTCCACTGAATTTTCCTACTGAGCTATCCTCATTTTATTACTCTTTATGTCCTTAATTAACGTTTAATTAAGCAGTTGTTCCCTGACCCTCGCCTACGCCGTCTCTGCTTCGAATACCCTGGATCAGCTGGGGCTGGACCCCGGCAGTTCACTAGAGATCTCCTACAGAGCATAGACCTGTCCATTTGGTTTTGCCTTCCCCTGTGAGTTGGGTCCCCGAGGTCCGCCCCAACTCCGGGGAAACAGCCCCTGAGAAAAGATCTCCAGGAACTGCTTTCCGCCCAGGCTGGGAAACGCTGTTCACAGGAAGTAAGGCAAGCGAGCCTCCTGAAGGGAAATAGAGGCCTTACTGTCCCTGGAGGAGCAGGCTGCCAGAGTGTGTGACACCTGACTGGTGCCTTACTGGCCTCAGCTCCGCTATTGCATGTTCATCTGAACTTGAAACCAGGCCTACTTGGAGAAGTGTTTGTGTGCCGATTTCCAGAAACTGCGAAGGGCTACAGCAATGATAACTCTCTCAGTGGTAAGGGAGAGCATTGTGTGGATTCCCAATTTGTTGTTTGAACGACAGCGTCAAAGCTGCACAGAGAGAATCAGGTCTCTGTGTCTCTATGTTGGCAATGCAGCTTCCCACACAGAGATGTCCCCGTTGGAGCCAAGAACATTCCCCATAGACTGAGGTTCACTAGAGCACTCCTAGAGAGCAAAGACTTATCCATGCGGTTTTCCCTTCCCCTGTGCGTGTGGGTCTCTGGGATCAGCCCCTGCTCCTTGGAAACAGCCTCTGAGAAAAGATCTCCAAGAACCTCTTATCACCCAGGCTGGGAAGTGGAGTTCACAGGAGGTGGGATAAGCAAGCTTCCTTCGGCAAGAAGAGACAGCCAACCGGCCTGCGTTTGGAAGCGTATATTTGCAAGGAATGGGTTAGTTTCTCCTGACCGAGACCGCCAGATGTGCTGAGAAGATAGAAATTCCAGAGGCAGGGTCGAGGTTCCTGACTGCCCTTTGCCAGCCTTGCAAAGACATTCCCAGATTCTAACGTTATTTTCCACGAAGGAGCAGGCATCGGGAATATGTCAGACTTGACTGGCGCCTTACTGGCCTCAGCTCAGCTACTGCTTTTCCATTCAAACAAGGACAAGGGCCTACTTGGTGAAGGGTAAGGGTCTGCTTCTTTCCAAACTGCCAAGGACTACAGCAATGAGACCTCTGTCAAGGTGAGGGAAGCCTATGTGGATGGATTCTTAGCAGGTGCTTTGCCACAAAGCATCAGCACCCACGGAGAGAATCAGACTCCCTTTGCCACTATGTTGGTGTGTAGCTTCATGCACAGAGGTGTCTCTGTAGAAGCCAAGAATGTTCCTGAGAGATGAGGTTCACTAGAGCTCTCCTACAGAGCATAGACCTGTCCATGTGGTTTTGTCTTCCCCTGTGAGTTGGGCCCCCGTGGTCCGACCCAGCTCCAGGGAAACAGTCCCTGAGAAAAAATCTCCAGGAACAGCTTTGCGCCCAGGCTGGGAAATGCAGTTCACAGGAGGCAAGGCAAGCGAGCCTCCTACAGGGAAAAAGAGGCCTTACTGCTCCTGGACGATCAGGCTGCAAGAGTGTGTGAGACCTCACTTGTGCCTTACTGGCCTCAGCTCCGCCATTGCCTGTTATTCCGAGCTAGGACCCAGGCCTACTTGGAGAAGGGTTAGGGTGCGGATTTCTACAAACTCTCAAGGACTACAGCAATGAGAATGCTCTTAGCAGTAAGGGAGAGCCTTGTATGGATTCGCAAGCTGTTGTTTGAATGACAGCTTCAAAGCTACACAGAGAGAATCAGGCTCTCTGTTCCCCTATTTTGGCTGTGCAGCTTCACACACAGAATTTGACTCTGTTGGAGCCAGAAATATTCCTGAAAGACTTAGGCTCACCAAAGCTGTCCTCCAGAGCAAAGACATTGGATGTGGTTTTGCCTTCCCTTGTCAGTATGGGTCCCCTAGCTTGGCCCCAGCTCCGGGGATACAGCCTCTGAAAAAAATCTTCCAAGAAGCGATTTTCCTCCAGGCTGTTAAGCGGAATTCGCAGTTTGCAAGTTAAGGAAGCCTGCTTCGTGGAAGAGCAAGCAGCCAACTGGCCCTGTGTTAGGAAGCCTGTATTTGAAAGGAATGGGTTAGCTTCTACAGCGGGAGAACCTCAGATCTGCTCAGGGGACTGAAACACTAGAGTCAGGGTCGAGGTTCTCCCTTGTCCTTTGCGCACCTTGCAAAGACATTCCTAGCTTCTAACGTTAGTGTCCCTGTAGTAGCAGGCTGCAGGAGCGTGTGATAAATGACTGCCGCGTTCCTGTCCTCAGCTCCGCTATTGACTTTCTATTCGAACTAGAACCCAGGCCTGCTCTGAGAGGGGTTAGGGTCCAGTGTTTCCAAACTGCCAAGGGCTACGGCAATGCGAGCTCTGTCAGAGGTAAGAAAAGAGCAATTGGTTGGATTCTTCAGCTGCTGCGTGGCTGCACAGCTTCCGCGCCGCATGGAGAGCATGAGGCTCCTTGTGGCCCTATTTTGGGTATGCAGCAACATGCACACAGAATGTCTGTGTTCACTTATGTACAGGCTTATGAGCACTAGAGCTCTCCTACAGAGCGAAGACCACTCAGTGGGCTCCAAGAGATACCTGTCGCGACTCGAGAAGAGAGTGGAGTCCTTTGCTTCCCCTCGAGATGAGGCCTGACTCCCCGGGTGAGTATGGAATGCAACCCCAAATCCCTGTCGCCTATGGAGAGGAACATTAAGTCCTGGATACAAGCCTAGATGAGGTCTAGTTTGCCCTTCAGTGAATGGAGCCCAATCCCCAGCACTCCCTGGCAACTCGAATGGAAGATTAGACTTCCTGGGCCAACACAAGAGGAAGCCTGAATTCCCCGTCGTAACTCGAGAATCCCACCGCAACTCGAGAAAAACCACGTGCTTCCCTCGTCATCGCAAGATGAGGCCCTTTGTCCGCTACGGCATCTCAAGAGAAGTCCCACGTTCCATCCTGAAGTGCGAAACGGTACTTGGCACCCTTGATGCGACCCCAAAAGTTCCGCGACATACCAGACTCACTCAAGGGGAACACCGAGGTTCCCGGCACCACTTCATCTGAGCCCCTTCTCCTCTCCTGATTGCGACAGGAGGGTCGACTCCCCTTCTCTGTCTGCAAGGGGTTCCCGACCTTCCGGGCGCACCTCAGGATGAGGCCGGTCTCATGAGGAAGTTCGAGACGTAGCCTCGTGGGTGGTGCCACATGTCGAAAGACCCCAATTTCACGGTCCACTCTTGAAAAGAACCCGATGCCAGCACACCTCTTTGAAGGAAAACCTGTGGATGAAGGCACAACACAAAGGGGCACTTAAACCCACGTGCATCGTCCAGAAAAACCCGCAGGTCCCACAGACATTTCGACAAGTGGCCTGTCACCCTGTAAACAACTCGAAAGGCAAACGAAGGTCCATTCCTCAACAGAAGACTAGGTGTGACTCTCTTGTCCCTACTCTGCAGGGACCATGGGAATCGAGTCAGAAACGGAGAGGAAGCCTGAGGTTCCTGCGTCCACTCGAGATGAAGCCCTCTTCCATTGCACCACAACCAGTGGAGTCCCGAGAGGCCCCTACCAACTCCACAGTATCCCTGAGTTCTCAGAGGCACAATGAGAAGCTCCCTAAGGTCACAGGCACAAGTCGAGGGAACCCTGGGTTTTCTGCCGTGACTCGAGAAAGACCTCGAGAGTGCTTCAAAATGTGTTGAGTCGCGATTCCCCTACCATGACTCGAGAGCCATGACACGATCCCCCTCGCCACGAGCATGGAGACCTGACTAACCTGGCATTGCACGAGAGGCTCCATGAGTTCCTCATCGTACCTCGTGAGGAAACCCACACTGGCGCGGCAGCTCGAGGAAACACATGAGACACACTGGTCATCGCGAGATGAGGGCCTTATTTTCCTGCATGGCCTGGAGACCAATCACTAGTCCTCTCTCCAAACTGAAGACGAGGCTGGACTCCCTTGAAGCCGCTCAGGGGGCTCCAAGAGACCGGCGTCGCGACTCGAGAGGAGAGCGGAGTCCTTGGCTTCCCCTCGAGATGAGGCCTGACTACCTGGGGGAGCCTGGAATGGAACCCCGAGATCCCCGCCTTCCCTGGAGAGGAATATTAGGTCCCGGACACACGCCTAGGTGAGGTCTCTTGGCCCCTGCAGTGACTCGAGCGCAACCCCCAGCTTTCCCTCGCAACTCGAGGGGAAGATTGGGCTTCCCAGGGCCAACCCAAGAGGAAGGCTGAGATCCCCGTCGTAACTCGAGAATCCCGCCGCAACTCGAGAAAAACCACGTGGTTCCCACCTCTTGGCAAGATGAGGCCCTTGCCTGGGACGGCGTCTCAAGGGAAGGCCCCTGTTCCGCCCTGAAGGGTGAAACGGTCCTTGACAGCCTACCTGCGACCCCCAAAAGTTCCCCGACACGCCGTGTTCCCTCGAGGGGAACACCGAGGGTCCCGGCACTGCTTCATCTGAGACCCTTCTCCCCTCCGGAACGCGACAGGAGAGTCGATTACCCTGCGTGGTCTGGAAGGGGTTCCCGGCCTTCCCGGCGCACCTCAGGATGAGGCCGGTCTCACGAAGAATTCGAGACGAGCCACGTGGGTGGTGCCATATGCCGAACGCCCCCGATTCCCCGGTCCGCTCTTGAGAAGGACCCGAGGCCCGGACCCCTCTTCGAAGGCAACCCTGCGGTTGAAGGCACAACACGAAGGGGCACTGACACCCCCGTGCATCGTCCGCAAAGACCCGCGGGTTCCACACACAGCTCGACGAGGGGCCTGAGACCCCCTGAACAACTCGAGAGACCAGCGGGTTTCCCTTCCTCTGACAAGACGAGGCCTGACTCTCCTGTCCCAACTCTGCAGGGACCCTGTGGTCGGAGTCCGAAACGTAGAGCAATCCTGAGGTTCCTGTCTCCCCTCGAGGTGAGGCCCTCTTCCATTGCACCAAACCCAGATGAGTCGCGAGAGGCCCCTCCCAACTCCACAGTATCCCTGAATTCTCAGAGGCACCTTGTGAATCTACCTGATGTCCCCGGCTCAAGTCCAGGGAACCCAGGGTTTCCTGCTGCGACCCGAGAAAAACCTTGAGAGTCCTTCGGCGCGTCTTGAGGCCCGATTCCCCTACCATGACTCAAGAGCAAAGACCCGCTCACCATCGCCATGCGCATGGAGACCTGACTTCCCTGACGCCTGAAGAGAGTCTCCCTGAGCTCCCCGTCATACCTCTTCGGAAAACCCATTCAGGCACCGCAGCTCGAGAAAACCCACGATACGCCCCCATTATCACGAGATAAGGGACTTCTTTCCTGCCTGGCATGGAGAGCAAAACCGAGTCCTCTCTCCAGACTCCACAGGAGGCTTGACTCTCTTTAGGCCTCTCAGTTGGCTCCAAGAGATACCTGTCAGGACCTGAAGGGAGAGCGGAGTCCTTTGCTTCACTTCGACACGAGGCCTGACTCCCTGGGTGAGTCTGGAATGCAAACCTGAGATGCCTGTGGCCCTTGGAGAGGAACATTAGGTCCTGGACACAAGCCTAGATGAGGTCTCCTTTGCCCTGCAGTGACTCGAGCGCAACCCCCAGCTCTCGCTCGCAACTCGAATGGATGATTGGACTTCCCTGGCCCAACACAAGAGGAAGCCTGAAATCCCCGTCGTAACTCGAGAATCCCGCCGCAACTCGAGAAAAACCACGTGGCTCCCCCGTCATCGCAAGATGAGGCCCTTGGCCGCTACAGAGTGTCAAGATAAGTCCCACGTTCCATCCTGAAGTACAAAACGGTACTTGGCACCCTTGATGCGACCCCCAAAGTTCCCTGACATACCGGTCTCACTCGAGGGAAACACCAAAGTTCATGGCACCACTTCCTGTGAGCCCCTTCACCCCTCCTGATCGCGACAGGAGGGTCGACTCCCATGCTTTGTCTGCAAGGGGTTCCCGACGTTCCCCGCGAACCTCCGGATGAGGCCGGTCTCATGAGGAAATTCAAAAAGTAGCCTCATGGTTGGTGCCACATGTTGAAAGATCCCGAATTCCCGGTCCACTCTAGATAAGAACCTGACGCCCGGACATCTCTTCGAAGGCAACCCTGTGGATGAAGGCACAACACGAAGGGACACTGACATCCCCATGCATCGTCTGGAAAAACCCGCCGATTCCACTCACAGCTCCAAATGTGGACTGTCACCCCGTGAACAACTCGAGAGGCAAGTGAAGTTGCATTCCTTCACACAAGACGAGGCCTTACCCTCCTGGCCCAACTCTTCAGGGACCCTGCGATCGGAGTCAGAAATGGAGAGGAACCCTGAGGTTCCTGCCTCAACTAGAGAAGAGTCCCTCTTCCATTGAACCAAACTCAGTGGTGTCCCGAGAGGCCCCTCCCAACACCACAGTATCCCTGAATTCTCAGAGGCTCCCTGAGAAGCTACCTGAGGTCACTGGCACAAGTCGAGGGAACCCAGAGTTTCCTGAAGTAACCCGAGGAAGACTTGGAGAGTCCTTTTTCAACGTCTCTTGATGCCCGATTCCCCTACCATGACTCCAGAGCAAGGACGCGCTCCCCTCGCCACAAGCAGGAAAACTGACTTCCCTAGTACCACACAAGAGGCTCCCTGAGTACCCCATCGTACCTCGTGAGAAAACCCACAGTGGCACTGCAGTTCGAGAAAAACCACAAGATGCCCCCGTCAAGGAGAGATGGGGGCCTTCTTTTCCCGCCTGACCTGGAGAGCAATCCCTGGTCCTCTCTCCAAACTTCACAGGAGGATTGACTCCCTTTAGGCCACTCAGTTGGGTCCAAGAAATACCCGGTGCGACTCGAGAGGAGAGCGGAGTCCTTTGCTTCCCTCGAGACGAGGCCTGACTCCCCGGGTGAGTTTGGAATGCAACCCCGAGATCCCTGTCGCCCCTGGAGTGGAACATTATGTCCTAGACACAAGCCTAGATGAGGTCTATTTTGCCCTACAGTGATCGAGAGCAACCTCCATCTCTCCCTCACAATTTGAATGGAAGATTGGGCTTCCTACGGTCAACACATGAGGAAGTCTGAATTTCCCATCGTAATTCGAGAATTCAGCCTCAAGTCTTAAAAACCATGTGGTTCCCCCTTCATCGCAATATGAGGCCCTTGCCAGCTAGAGTCTCAAGAGAAGTCCCATGTTCCATCTTAAAGTTCGAAATGCTACTTGGCACCCTTGATGCGACCCCAAAGTTCCCCAACATACCAGTCTCACTCCAGGGGAACACCGAAATTCCCGGCGTCTCCAGGGAAGTCCCATGTTCTGTCCTTAAGTGCGAAACGGTACTTGACACCTTGATGCGACCGCAAAAGTTCCCTGACACGCTGGGTTCCCTCGAGGGGAACACCAAGGGTCCCGGCACCACTTCATCTGAGCCCCTTCTCCCCTCCTGATCGCGACAGGAGAGTCGATTCCCCTGCTTTCTCTGGAAGGGGTTCCCGGCCTTCCCGTTGCACCTCAGGATGAGGCCGGTCTCAGGAGGAAATTCGAGACTAGCTATGTGTGAGGTGCCACGTGCCGAACGACACCGATTTTCCGGTCTGCTCTTGATAAGAACCCGATGCCCGGACACCTCTTCAAAGGCAAACCTGTGAGTGAAGGCACAACACGAAGGGGCACTGACACCCCCGTGCATCATCCGGAAAAACCCGCAGGGTCTATACACAGCTGGACAAGGGGCTTGAGACTCCCGGAAGAACTCGAGAGGCAACCAGAATTCCATTCCTCAGACAAGACGAGGCATGACTCTCCTGTCCCAACACTGCAGGGACCGTGCAGTCGGAGTCAGAATCGGAGAGGAAGCCTGAGGTTCCTGCCTCCCCTCGAGATGAGGCCCTCTTCCATTGCGCCGAACCCAGCAGAGTCCCGAGAGGCCCTGCCAACTCCACAGCATTCCTCACCTCTCAGAGGCACCCTGGTAAGTTCCCTATACTCCCCTGCAGAAGTCGAGGGAAACGAGGGTTTCCCGCCGCCACCCGAGAAAGACCTCGAGAGTCCTTCTTCAACGGGTCTTGAGGCCCTAGTCACTTCCCATGACTCGAGAGTGATGACCAGCTCCTCCTCGCCATGCGCATGGAGACATGAGTTCCCTGGCGCCGCACGAGAGGCTCACTGAGGTCCTCGTCGTGCTCCTGAGAAAACCCCCACGGGCGCCGCAGCCTGAGGAAACCCAGGAGATGCCCCCGTCATCGCGAGATGAGGGCCTTCTTTTCCTGCCTGACCTGGAGAGCAATCCCGAGTCCTCTCTCCAAACTGAAGAGGAGGCTCGACACCCTTGAGTCCACTCATTGGGCTCCAAGAAATCCGTGTTGCGACTTGAGAGGAAAGTGGAGTCCTCTGCTTCCCCTCGAGGCGAGGCCTGACTCCCCGGGGGAGTCTGGAATGGAAACCCGAGATCTCTGTCTTCCCTTGAAAGGAATATTAGGTCCTGGACACACGCCTCGATGAGGTCTCTTTGGCCCTGTAGTGACTCGAGCAGAACCCCCAGCTTTCCCTCGCAACTCCAGGGGAAGATTGGGCTTCCCAGGGCAAACCCAAGAGGAAGCCTGAAATACCCGTCGTTTTCGAGAATCCAGACGCAACTCGAGAAAAACGACGTGGTTCCAACATCTTCACAGGATGAGGCCCTTGCCCGCTACAGCGTCTCCAGGGAAGTCCCATGTTCTGTCCTGAAGTGGGAAACGGTACTTGGCTCCCTTGATGCGACCCCTAAAGTTCCCTGATACGCCGGGTTCCCTCGAGTGGAACACCTAGAGTCCCCGCCCCACTTCATCTGAGCCCCATCTCCCCTCCTGATCTCGACAGGAGAGTTGATTCCCCTTCTTTGTGTGGAAGGCGTTCCCGGCCTTCCCGGCGCACCTCAGGATGATGCTGGTCTCACGAGGAAATTCGAGATGAGCCACGTGGGTGGTGCCACATGTTGAACGACCCCGATTTCCCGGTACGCTCTTGAAATGAACCTGATGGACGGACACCTCTTTGAAGGCAACCCTGTGGGGGAAGGCACCAAATGAAGGGGCAATGACACCACCGTGCATCTTCTGGAAACACCCGCAGGTTCCACACACAGCTCGACAAGGGGCCTGAGACCCACTGAACGACTCGAGAGGCAAGCAGATTTCCATTACTCAGACAAGACGAGGCCTGACTCTCCTGTCCCAACCCTGCAGGGACCCTGCGGTCGGAGTCAGAAATGGAGAGGAAGCCTGAGGTTCCTGCCTCCAATCGAGATGAGGCCCTCTTTCATTTCGTCAAACCTAGTGGAGTCCCGAGAGGCCCCTCTAACTCCTCAGTATCCCTCACCTCTCAGAGGCACCTGGGAAGTTCCCTAAGGTCCCCGGTAGAGGTCGAGGGAAATGAGTGTTTCCCGCCCCAACCCAAGAAAGACCTCGAGAGTCCTTCTTAAATGCGTCTGGAGGCCCTAGTCCCTCCCATGACTCCAGAGGAATGACGCGATCTGCCTGGCCACACGCATGGAGGCCTGACTTCTCTGGCGCCGCATGAGAGGCTCCCTGAGCTCCCCATCATATCTCGTGAGAAACCCCACACTGGCGCCGCAGCTCGAGAAAACCCATGAGACGCTCCCGTCATCAAGAGAGGAGGGCCATCTTTAACTGAATGGTATGCAGATCAAGCGTGAACCTTCTGTCCAAGCTACACAGGACGCTTGACTCCCTTTAGGCCACTCATTGGGCTCCAAGAGTTACACGTCGCGACTCGAGAGGATAGTGGAGTCCTTTGCTTCCACTCGAGACGAGGCGTGACCAACCGGGTGAGACTGGAATGAGACCCCGATATCCCTGTTGCCCCTGGAGAGGAACACTACGTCCTGGACCCAAGCCTAGATGAGGACTCTTTGCTCTGAAGTGACTCGAGAGCAACCCCCAGCTCTCTCTGACAAGTTGAATGGAAGATTGGACTTCCTGGGCCAACACAAGAGGAAGCCTGAATTCCCCGTCGTAACTCGAGAATCCCGCCGCAACTCGAGAAAAACCACGTGTTTCCCTCGTCATCGCAATATGAGGCCCTTGCCCGCTAGAGCATCTCCAGAGAATTCCCACGTTCCGTCTTGAAGTGCGAAACTGTACTTGGCACCCTTGATGCGACCTCAAAAGTGCCGTGACATACCGGTCTCACTCGAGGGGACCACCGAGGTTCCCGGCACCACTTCATCTGAGCCCCTTCTCCCCTTCTGATCGCGACCGGTGTGTCGATACCCCTGCTTTGTCTGCAAGGGTTCCCTACATTCCAGGCGCACCTCAGGATGAGGCCGGTCTCCCGAGGAAATTCGAGACGTAGCCTCCTGGGTGGTACCACATGCTGAAAGACTCCAATTTTCTGGTACGCTCTTGATAAGAACCCGATGCCCGGACACCTCTTTGAAGGCAACCCTGTGGATGAAGGCACAACACGAAGGGGCACTGACACCCCTGTGCATCGTCCGGAAAAACCCGCAGGTTCCACACACAGCTCAACAAGTGGCCTGTCACTCCGTGAACAACTCGAAAGGCCAGCGGAGATCCATTCCTCCACGGAAGACGAGGCGTGACTCTCTTGTCCGTACTCGGCAGGTACTCTGCGACCCGAGTCAGAAATGGTGAGGACCCCTGAGGTTCCTGCCTCCATTCGAGATGAGGCCCTCTTCGATTGCACCAAACCCAGTTGAGTAACGAAAGGCCCCTCCCAAATCCACAGTGTCCCTGACTTCTCAGAGGCACCCTTAGAAGTTGCCTGAGGTCACCGACACAAGTCGATGGAACCCAGGGTTCCCTGCCGCAACCCAAGAAAGACCTCGAGAGTCCTTCTTCAATGCGTCTTGAGGCCCGATTCGCCTACTATGACTCGAGAGCAATCACGCACTCCCCTTCACCACACGCACGGAGACCTGACGTCCCTAGCACCACATGAGAGGCTCTCTGAGCTCCCCGTCATACCTCGTGAGAAATCTGATACTGGCGCCGCAGCTGGAGAAAACCCACGAGACGCCCCCGTCATCGCGAGATGAGGGCCTTTTTTCCTGCATGGCCAGGAAAACAATCACGAGTCATCTCTCCAAACTCCATAGGAGGCTTCACTCCCTTTACGCCACGCAGTGGGCTCCAAGAGATACCCATCGCGACTCGACAGGAGAGCGGAGTCCTTTTTTTCCCCTCAAGACGAGGCCTGACTCTCCGGGTGAGGCGAGAATGCAACCCTGAGATCCCTGTCGGCCTAGTAGTGGAACACTAGGTCCTGGACACAAGCGTAGATGAGGTCTATTTTGCCCTGCAGTGACTGGAGAGCAATCCCCAGTTCTAACTTGCAACTCGAATGGAATACTGGATTTTCCTGACGCCACACAAGAGGCTCCCTGAAATCCCTGTGGTACTTCATGAGACACCCCACACTGGCGCCGCAGCTCGAGAAAACCCACGAGACGCCACCGTCATCTCGAGATGAGGGCCTTCTTTTCCTGCATGGCCTGGAGTCCAATCCCGAGTCCTCTCTCCAAACTCCACAGGAGGCTTGACTCCCTTTAGTACACACAGTGGGCTCCAAGAGATACCCATCGCGACTCGAGACGAGAGCGGAATTCTTTGCTCACCCTCGAGGTGAGAACTGACTCCCCGGATGAGTCTGGAATGCAAACCCGAGATCCCTGTCGCCCCTGGAGAGCAACGTTAGATCCTGGACACAAGCCTAGATTAGGTCTCTTTTGCCCTGCAGTGACTCTAGCGCAATCCCCAGCTCCCCCTCGCAACCCGAATGGAAGATTGGATTTCAAGGCCAACAAGAGGAAGCCTAAATTCCCGGTCATAACTCGAGAATCCCGCCGCAATTCGAGCAAAACCACGTGGTTCTCCCGTCATCGCAAGATGAGGCCCTTGCCCGCTACAGCGTTTCAAAAGATGTCCCAGGTTCCGTCTTGAAATGCGAAATGGTACTTGGCACCCTTGATGCGACCCCAAAAGTCCCCCAACACGCCGGTCTCACTCAAGGGGAACACCGAGGTTCCCGGCACCACTTCATTTAAGCCCCTTCTCCCCTCCTGATCGTGACCGGTGGGTCGATTCCCCTGCTTTGTCTGCAAGGGGGCCCGACCTTCCCTGCACAACTCAGGATGAGGCCGGTCTCATGGGGAAATTCGATATGTAGCTTTGTGGGTGGTGCCACTTGCTGAAAGACTCCAATTTCCCGGTCCGCTCTTGATAAGAATCCGATGCTCGGACACCTCTTGGAAGGCAGCCTTGAGTATGAAGGTACAACACGAAGGGGCACTAACACACCTGTGCATCATCCGGAAAAACGGGCAGGTTACATACACAGCTCGACAAGTGGCCTGTCACCTCGAGAACAACTCGAGAGGCAAGAGGAGTCCCATCCTCCAGAAAAGACGAGGCCTGACTCTCCTGTACCAACATGCAGGGACCTTGCGATCTGAGTCAGAAATGGAGAGGAACACTGAGGTTTCTGCTTCAACTCGAGATGAGTCCCTCTTACATTCCACCAAATGCAGAGGAGTCTCGAGAGGCCCCTCCAAACTGCACAGTATCCCTGACTTCTCAGAGGCACTCTGAGAAGCTCCCAGAGGTCGCAGGCACAAGTCAAGGGAACCCTGGGTTTTATGCAGTGACCTGAGAAACACCTCGAGAGTCCTTCTTCAACCCGTCTTGAGGCCCGATTACCCTACCATGACTCGAGAGCAATGACGAGCTCCCCCTAGCCATCTCATAGGGACCTGACTTCCCTGGCGCCACACGAGAGGCTCCCTGAGCTCCCTCTCGTACCTCGTCAGAAACCCGGCACTAGCGCGACAGTCTAGAAAACCCACAAGACGCCGCCATCATCGCGAGATGAGGGCCTTCTTTTCCTGCATGGCCTGGAGAGGAATCCCGAGTCCTCTATCCAAACAGCACAGGAGGCTTGACTCCCTTTAGGGCACACAGTGGGCTCCAAGAGATACCCATCGCGAATCAAAAGGACAGCGGAGTTCTTTGCTTCCCCTCGAGACGAGGCCTGATTCCCCGGGTGAGTCTGGTATGCAAGCCCGAGATCACTGTCCCCCTAGGGATGAACATTAAGTCCTGGACACAAGCCTAGATGAGGTCTATTTTGCCCTGCAGTGACTCGAGGGCAATCCCCAGCTCTCCCTTGAAACTCGAATGGAAGATAGGACTTCCCTGGGCCAACACATGAGGAAGACTGTATTCCCCGTCGAAACTCGAGAATCCCGCCACAACTCGAGAAACGCCACGTGGTTCCCCCGTCATCGCAAGATGAGGCCCTTGCCCCCTAGAGCGTCTCAAGAGAAGTCCCACGTTCCGTCTTGAAGTGCGAAACGGTATTGGCACCCTTGATGCGACCTCAAAAGTTCCTCGACACACTGCTCTGACTCGAGGAGAACACCGAGGTTCCCGGCACCACTACATCTGGGCCCCTTCTCCCCTCCTGATCGCGACAGGAGGGTCGATTCCCCTGTTTTGTCTTGAAGGGGTTCCCGCCTTTCCTGGTGCATCTCAGGATGAGGCCGGTCTCACGAGGATATTCGAGACATAGCCTCGTGGATGGTGACACATGCCGAAAGACCCCGATTTCCCGGTTCGCTCTTGATAAGATCCCAATGCCCGGACACCTCTTTGAAGATAACCCTTTTGATGAAGGCACAACACGAAGGGGCACTGACACCCCCGGGTATCGTCCGGAGAAACCCGCAGGTACCACACACAGCTCGAGAAGTGACCTGTCACCCCGTGAACAACTGGAGAGGCAAGCAGAGTTCCATTCCTCCACACAAGACGAGGCCTGACTCTCCTGTTCGAACTCTGCAGCGAAACTGCGATCCGAGTCAGATCTGGCCCAGGGTAAGTCAGGAGAGGAAACATGAGTTTCCTGCCTCCACTCGAGATGAGGCCCTCTTCCATTGCACCGAACCCAGTGGAGTCCCGAGAGGCCCCTCCCAAATGCACAGTATCCCTGACTTCTCAGAGGCACCCTTATACCTTCCTGAGATCACCGGCACAAGTCGAGGGAACCAAGGGTTTCCTGCCCCAACCCGTAAAAGACCTCGAGAGTCCTTCTTCAACGCGTCTTGAGGTGCGATTCCCCTACCATGACTCGAGAGCAATGACGCGCTCCCCCTAGCCACGCGCATAGAAACCTGACTTCCCTGGCGCCACAGGAGAGGCTCCCTGAGCTCCCCATTATACCTCGTGAGCAACACCACACTGGAGCCGCAGCTCGAGAATACCCACGAGACGCCCCAGTCCTCACGAGATGAGGGCCTTCTTTTGCTGTATGGCCTGGAGAGCAATCCTGAGTCCTCTCTCCAAACTCCACAGGAGGCTTGACTCATTTTAGGCCACACAGTGAGCTCCAAGATATACCCGTCGCGACTTGACAGGCGAGCGGTGTCCTTGGCTTCCCCTCGAGACGAGGCCTGATTCCCCGGGTGAGTCGAGAATGCAATGCCGAGATCGCTGTTGCCCCAGCAGAGGAACATTAGGTCCTGGACCCAAGCCTAGATGAGGTCTATTTGGCCCTGCAGTGTCTCGAGAGCAATACTCAGTTCTAACTCGCAATTCGAATGAAAACTGGACTTCCCTGGGCCAGGTGAAGAGGAAGCCTGAATTCCCCGTCGTAACTCGAGAATCCCGCTGCAACTCAAGAAAAACCACGTGGTTCCCCCGTCATCGAAAGATGAGGCCCTTGCCCGCTACAGCGTCTCAAGAGAAGTCCCACGTTCCGTATTGAAGAGCGAAAAGTTACTTGGAACCCTTGATGCGACCCCAAAAGTTCCCCGACATACCATTCTCACTTGAGGAGAACACCGAGGTTCCCGGCACCACTTCATCTGAGACTCTTCTCCCCTCTTGATCGCGACAGGAGGTTCGATTCCCCTGCTTTGTCTGGAAGGCATTCCCGACCTTCCTGGCGCACATCAAGATGAGGCCAGTCTCACGAGGAAATTTGAGACATAGCCTCGTGGGTGGTGCGGCATGCCAAAAGACCCCGATTCCCTGGTCCGCTCTTGATAAGAACCTGATGGCAGAACCCAACTCGAAGGCAATCCTGTGGATCAAGGCACAACACGAAGGGGCAGTGACACCCCGGTGCATCGTCCAGAAAAACCCGTAAGTTCCACATACAAATCGACAAGTGGCCTGTCACCCCATGAACAACGCGAGAGTCAAGCGGAGTTCCATTCCTCCACACAAGACGAGGCCTGACTCTCCTGTCCCAACTCTGCAGGGACTCTGCGATCCGAGTCAGATTCGGCGCATTCGAAGCCAGGAGAGGAACCCTGAGGTTCCTGCCTCAACTTGTCATGAGGCCCTCTTCCATTGCACCAAACCCAGTGGAGTTCCGAGAGGCCCCTCCCAACTCCACAGTGACCCTGACTTCTCAGAAGCACGCTGAGAAGCTTCCTGAGGTCACTGGCACAAGTCGATGGAACCCAGGGTTTCCTGCTGCAACCCAGGAAAGACCTCGAGAGTCCTTCTTTAACATGTCTTCAGGCCCAATTCCCCTACCATGACTCGAGAACAATGACGGGCTCCCTCTCACCACGTGCATAGAGACCTGACTGCCCTGGCACCACGTGAGAGGCTCACTGAGCTCCCAGTCTTACTTCGTGAGAAACCCCACACTAGCGCCACAGCTCGAGAAAACCTACAAAACGCCCCAGTCATTGGGAGATGAGGGCCTTCATTTCCTGCATTGCCTGGAGAGCAATCCCGTGTCCTCCCTCCAAACACCAGAGGAGGTTTGACTCCCTTTAAGCCACTCAGTGGGCTCCAAGACATACCCGTCCGACTCGAGAGGAGAGCAGAGTCCTTTGCTTTCCCTCGAGACGAGGCCTGACTCCAAGTTGAGTCTGGAATGCAACCCCGAGATTTCTGTCGAGCCTTGACATGAACATTAGGTCCTGTACACAAGCCTTAGTGGGGTTTCTTTTGCCTTCAGTGACTAGAGCGCACCTCCAGCTCTTCCTCGAATCTCGAATGGAAGATAAGACTTTTGTGGGCCAACACAAGAGGAAGCATGAATTCCCTGTGGTAACTCAAATATCCCACCGCAACTAGAGAAAAACCAAGTGGTTCCGCAGTCATTCCAAGATGAGGCCCATGCCCGCTGGAGCACCCCAAGAGAAGTCCAACGTTCCATTTTGAAGAGCGAAACGGTACTTGGAATGCTTTATGCGACCCCAAAAGTTACCCAAAATACCTGTCTCACTTGAGGGAAACACCGAGGTTCCCAGCAGCACTTCATCTGAGCCACTTCTCCCCTAATGATCGCCACAGGAGGGTCAATTCCTCTGCTTTGTCTGGAAGAGTTTCATGACCTTCGCGGCACACTTCAGGATGAGGCCGGTTTCATGAGGTAATTCGAGACAACCCACGTGGGTGGTGCCAAATGCTGAACGACCCCGATATCCCGGTCCGCTCTTCATAAGAACCCGATGCCCGGACACCTCTTCGAAGGCAACCCTGTGGATGAAGACAAAAAACGAAGGGTCACTGACACCCCCGTGCATCGTCTGGAAAAACCTGCAGATTCCACACACAGTTTGACAAGGGGCCTGAAACCCCATGAACAACTCGAGAGGCAAGCGGAGTTCCATTCCTCAGAAAAGACGTAGCCTGACTCTTCTGTCCCAACTCTGCAGGGACCCTGATGTCGGAGTCTGAAACAGAGAAGAAGTCTGAGGTTCCTGCCTCCCCTCGAGATGAGCCCCTCTTCCATTGCGACAAACCCAGCGGAGTCCCGAGAGGCCCCGCCAACTCCACAGTATCCCTCAACTCTCAGAGACACCCTGGGAAGTTCCCTAATGTCCCCGGCAGAAGTCGAGGGAAACGACTTTTTCCCGCCACAACCCGAGAAAGACCTCGAGAGTCCCTCTTCAACGCGTCTTGAGGCCCTAGTCCCCTCCCATTACTCGAGAGCCACAACGCGCTTCTCCTCGCTACGCGCAGGGAGACCTGACTTCCCTGGCGCCGCACGAGAGGCTCCCTGAGATCCTCGCCGTGCCTCGCGAGAAAACCCCCACGGGCGCCGCAGCTCGAGGAAACCCCTGAGACGCCCCCGTCCTCGCGAGGTGAAGGGCCTTCTTTTCCTGCATGGCCTGGAGAACAATCCCGAGCCCTCTCTCCAAAATGAAGAGGAGGCTTGACTCCATTGACGCCACTAGGGGGCTCCAAGATATCCGCGTCGCGACTCGGGAGGACAGCGGAGTCCTTTGCTTCCCCTTGAGACGAGGCCTGACACCCAGGGGGATCCTGGAATGCAACCCCGAGATCCCTGCCTTCCCTGGAGAGGAACATTAGGTCCTGGACACAAGCCTAGATGAGGTCTCTTTGGCCCTGCAGTGACTCGACCGCAACCCCCGCTTTCCCTCGCCAATCGAATGGAAGACTGGGCTTCCCAGGGCCAACAGAGGAGGAAGCCTGTAATCCCCATAGTCACTCGAGAATCCCGCCGCAACTCGAGAAAAAACACGTGGTTCCAACGTCTTTGCAAGATGAGGCCCTTGCCCACTACAGCGTCTCAGGGGAAGTCCCATGTTCCGCCCTGAAGCGCGAAACAGTACCTGACACCCTTCGTGCGACGCCCAAAAGCTCCCCGAAACGCCGGGTACCCTCGAGGGAACACGGAGAGTCCCGGCACAGCTTCATCTGAGCCCGTTCTCCCCTCCTGATCACGACAGGAGAGTCGATTCCCCTGCGTGGTTCAGAAGGGGTTCCCGACCTTCCCGGTGCACCTCAGGATGAGGCCGGTCTCACAGGGAAATTCGAGACGAGCCACGTGGGTGGTGCCACATGCCAAATGCCCCCGATTCCCCGGTCCGCTTTTGAGAAGGACCCGAGGCCCGGACCCCTCTTCGAAGGCAACCCTGTGGGTGAAGGCACAACACGAAGGGGAACTGACACCCCCGTGCATCATCCGGAAAGACCCGCGGGTTCCACACACAGCTCGACCAGGAGCCTGAAAACCCCTGACAACTCGAGAGGCAAGCGGGGTTCCCTTCCCCAGACAAGATGAGGCCTGACTCTCCTGTCCCAACTCTGCAGGGACCCTGTGGTCGGAGCGGAAGCGGAGAGGAAGCCTGAGGTTCCTGCCTCCCCTCGAGGTGAGGCCCTCTTCCGTTGCGCCAGACCCAGCGGAGTCCCGAGAGGCCCCGCCAGCTCCACAGGATCCCTCGCCTCTCAGAGGCACCCTGGGAAGTTCCCTAAGATCCCCGGTAGAAGGTGAGGGAAACGAGGGTTTCCCGCCGCCACCCGAGAAAGACCTCGAGAGTCCTTCTTCAACGCGTCTCGAGGCCCTAGTCCCCTCCCGTGACTCGAGAGCCAGGACGCGCTCCCCCTCGCCACGCGCATGGAGACCTGACTTCCCTGGCGCCGCACGAGAGGCTCCCTGAGATCCTCGTCGTGCCTCGGGAGAAAACCCCCACGGGCGCCGCAGCTCAAGGAAACCCCTGAGATGCCCCCGTCCTGGCGAGCTGAGGGCCTTCTATTCCTGCATGGCCTGGAGAGCAATCCCGGGTCCTCTCTCCAAACTGAAGAGGAGGCTGGACTCCCTTCAGGCCACTCAGTGGGCTCCAAGAGATCCGCGTAGCCACTCGAGAGGAGAGCGAAGTCCTTGGCTTCCCCTCGAGACGAGGCCTGACTCCCCGAGGGAGCCTGAAATGCAACCCCGAGATCCCTGCCTTCCCTGGAGAGGAATATTAGTTCCCGGACACACGCTTTGATGAGGTCTCTTTGGCCCTGCAGTGACTCGAGCGCTACCCCCAGATTTCCCTCGCTACTTGAATGGGAGATGGGGCTTCCCAAGGCCAACCCAAGAGGAAGCCTGAAATCCTCGTCGAAACTCGAGAATCCTGCCGCAACTCGAGAAAAACCACGTGGTTTCAAAGTCTTCGCAAGATGAGGCCCTTGCCCGCTACGGCGTCTCAAGGGAAGTCCCATGTTCCGTCGTGAAGTGAGACATGCTACCTGACACCCTTCATGCGACATCCAAAATTTCCCCGACATGCCGGGTTCCCTTGAGGGGAACACCAAGAGTCCCGGCACCACTTCCTCTGAGCTCCTACTCCTCTCCTGTTCGCGACAGGAGAGTTGATTCCCCTGCGTGGTCTGGAAGGGGTTCCCGGCCTGCACGGCACCCCTCAGGATGAGGCCGGCCTCGCGAGGAAATTCGAGACAAGCCCCGTGGCTGGTGCCCCATGTTGAACGACCCTGATTTCCCGGTCCGCAGTTGAGGAGAACCTGATGCCCGGACACCTCTTCGAAGGCCACCCTGTGAGTGAAGGAACAACACGAAGGGGCACTGACACTCCCGTGCATCGTCCGGAAACACCCGCGGTTTCCACACACAGCTCCACGAGGGGACTGAGACTCCCTGAGCAACTCGAGAGGCAAGCGGAGTTCCCTTCGTCAGACAAGACGAGGCCTGACTCTCCTGCCCCAACGCTGCAGGGACACTGCTGTCGGAGTACGAAACGGAGAGGAAGCCTGAGGTCCTGTCTCCCCTCGAGATGAGGCCCTCTTCGATTGCGCCAAACCCAGAGGAGTCCCGAGATGGCCCACCAACTCCACAGCATCCCTCACCTCTAAGAGGAGCCCTGGGAAGTTCCCTCAGGTCACCGGGAGAAGTCGAGGGAAACGAGGGTTTCCCGCCGCAAGCCGAGAAAGACCTTGAGAGTCCTTCTTCTACACGCCTTGATGCCCTAGTCCCCTCCCAGGACTCGAGAACAATGACGCGCTCCCCCTCGCCACGCTCATGGAGACCTGACTTCCCTGGCGCCGCACGAGAGGCTCCCTGAGAACCTCGTCGTGCCTCGTGAGAAAAGCCCCACGAACGCCGCAGCTCGAGGAAACCCCTGAGAAGCCCCCGTCCTCACGAGGTGAGGGCCTTCTTTTCCTGCCTTTCCTGGAGAGCAATCCCGAGTCCTCTCTCCAAACTGAAGATTAGGCTTGACTCCCTTGAGGCCACTCAGAGGGCTCCAAGAGATCCGCGTCCTGGCTCAAGAGAAGAGCGGAGTCCTTTGCTTCCCCTCGAGAAGAGGCCTGACTCCACGGGGGACTCTGGAGTGCAACCCCGGGATCCCTGTCTTCCCTTGAGAGTACTACTAGGTCCTGGACACACGCCTAGATGAAGTCCCTTGGGCCCTGCAGTGACTCGATCGCAACCCCCAGCTTTCCCTCGCAACTCGAATGGAAGATGGGGCTTCCCAGGGCCAACCCAAGAGGAAGACTGAAATCCCCGTCGTAACTCGAGAATCCCTCCGCAACTCGAGAAAAACCACGTGGTCCCAACGTCTTCGCAAGATGGGGCCCTTGCCCGCTACGGCGTCTCAAGGGAAGTCCCATGTTCCGTCGTGAAGTGAGACACGCTACCTGACACCCTTCATGCGACATCCAAAATTTCCCCGACATGCCGGGTTCCCTTGAGGGGAACACCAAGAGTCCCGGCACCACTTCCTCTGAGCTCCTACTCCTCTCCTGTTCGCGACAGGAGAGTTGATTCCCCTGCGTGGTCTGGAAGGGGTTCCCGGCCTGCACGGCACCCCTCAGGATGAGGCCGGCCTCGCGAGGAAATTCGAGACAAGCCCCGTGGCTGGTGCCCCATGTTGAACGACGTTGATTTCCTGGTCCGCAGTTGAGGAGAACCCGATGCCCGGACACCTCTTCGAAGGCCACCCTGTGAGTGAAGGAATAACACGAAGGGGCACTGACACTCCCGTTCATCGTCCGGAAACACCCGCGGTTTCCACACACAGCTCCACGAGGGGACTGAGACTCCCTGAGCAACTCGAGAGGCAAGCGGAGTTCCCTTCCTCAGACAAGACGAGGCCTGACTCTCCTGCCCCAACGCTGCAGGGACACTGCTGTCGGAGTACGAAACGGAGAGGAAGCCTGAGGTCCTGTCTCCCCTCGAGATGAGGCCCTCTTCGATTGCGCCAAACCCAGAGGAGTCCCGAGATGGCCCACCAACTCCACAGCATCCCTCACCTCTAAGAGGAGCCCTGGGAAGTTCCCTCAGGTCACCGGGAGAAGTCGAGGGAAACGAGGGTTTCCCGCCGCAAGCCGAGAAAGACCTTGAGAGTCCTTCTTCTACACGCCTTGATGCCCTAGTCCCCTTCCAGGACTCGAGAACAATGACGCGCTCCCCCTCGCCACGCTCATGGAGACCTGACTTCCCTGGCGCCGCACGAGAGGCTCCCTGAGAACCTCGTCGTGCCTCGTGAGAAAAGCCCCATGGACGCCGCTGCTCGAGGAAACCCCTGAGAAGCCCCCGTCCTCACGAGGTGAGGGCCTTCTTTTCCTGCCTTTCCTGGAGAGCAATCCCGAGTCCTCTCTCCAAACTGAAGATTAGGCTTGACTCCCTTGTGGCCACTCAGAGGGCTCCAAGAGATCCGCGTCCTGGCTCAAGAGAAGAGCGGAGTCCTTTGCTTCCCCTCGAGGCGAGACCTGACTCCACGGGGGACTCTGGAGTGCAACCCCGGGATCCCTGTCTTCCCTTGAGAGTACTACTAGGTCCTGGACACACGCCTAGATGAGGTCTCTTGGGCCCTGCAGTGACTCGATCGCAACCCCCAGCTTTCCCTCGCAACTCGAATGGAAGATGGGGCTTCCCAGGGCCAACCCAAGAGGAAGCCTGAAATCCCCGTCGTAACTCGAGAATCCAGCCGCAACTCGAGAAAAACCACGTGGTCCCAACGTCTTCGCAAGATGGGGCCCTTGCCCGCTACGGCGTCTCAAGGGAAGTCTCACGTTCCGTCCTGAGTTGCGAAACGGTACCTGACACCCTTCATGCGACCTCCAAAATTTCCCAGACACGCCGGGTTCCCTCGAGGGGAACACCGAGGGTCCTGGCACCCCTTCATCTGAGCCCCTTCTCCCCTCCTCATCACGACAGGAGAGTCGATTCCCCTGCGTATTCTGGAAGGGGTTCCCGGCTTTCCCGGCACACCTCAGGATGAGGCCGGCCTCACGAGGAAATTCGAGACGAGCCCCGTGGGTTGTGCCACATGCCGAACGACCCCGATTTCCCAGTCCGCTCTGGATAAGAACCCGATGCCCGGACACCTCTTCGAAGGCAACCCTGTGGGTGAAGTTACCATTCGAAGGGGCACTGACACCCCCTTGCGTCGTCCGGAAAAACCCGCGGTTTCCAAACACAGCTCGACGAGGTGCGTGAGACACCCTGAGCAATTCGAGAGGCAAGCGGAGTTCCCTTCCTCAGACAAGACGAGGCCTGACTCTCCTGTCCCAACTCTGCAGGGACCCTGCGGTCGGAGTCCGAAACGGAGAGGAGGTCCTCTTCCATTGCGTCCAACCCAGCGGAGTCCTGAGAGGCCCCGCCAACTCCACAGCATCCCTCATCTGTCAGAAGCACACTGGGAAGTTCCCTAAGGTCACCGGTAAGCCTTTATTGCACAAGGTCCCCATGAAAAGGCCCACGCAGCAGGACAGCCACAGATTCTGTCTGCCATTAAAGGGTAGTAAGGTGCCCTCCCCCCTTCTTTGCTGTCTCGGCGGCCACCAGGTTGCAATTCGCGTACCCTTCCCTTTCCCATCCTAGCAGGTGCTCCAGGGCCCGCTGGCCTTCAAAGTGCCAGAAGCAGGGCTAGGCCAGCCGGCCAGAATTCAGGGTTCTGTCCCTTGGACTTCCAGCGGACACTAGGCTGCTTGGGAAAACCGCGCAGACTCTGAGGTTTTTCAGCAGAGGGGTGGAGCGGTAAAGGCCTTGACCCCAAAGACGAGGCCTTTCTGCGACCGCCAGGTTGGGGAGCTCTGAGACTGTGCCAACACAGGGCGGAATACATGGTTCCCTGCTCCACGCAGTCCCCGTTCCCTTACCTGTGTTCTGCACCCCTCCGCTGTGGCCAATGGATGCCGATCCTTGGGGATCCAGGAGTTCACGAAATGGGCATTCCCAGCCGCAATGGCGACCCCCAACAGCACATCTGGAAAGCCCTCCCCCACCCCCGCCAGGAGCCGACCCCCACTGCGAACGGAACCCCACCCCGCCCCGCGCCGCCAGGTTTCGCCCCGGCCCTGCCGGGCTCCCGGCGGGTTCCCAGCCATATTGGCGACCCCCGGGAGCACAACAGGGACCGACCCCCCACCCACAGCGAGCGGAATCTCGACCTGTGCAGCCCAGGTTTACCCCACCCTGGCTGCGCTCCCGGCGCGTTTCCAGCTGCAGTGGCCATCTCCGAGAGCACAACTGGGAAGCCCTCCCCTACCCCCGCCAGGAGCCGACACCCGCCCTGCGCCGCCCGGGTTCGCCCCGCCCCTGCCGCGCTCCAGGGCCGCTGCCCACCTTCACCAGTGGCTCTCGGTGAGCCCCGTCCCCACGCCCGGTTCCAGGAGAGGCTCTCGGACCTCGCTGCTGCCGCCAGGTCAAACATGAGGACAATACATACACCCCACAGAGACAATCCAAGCTGTCTATGATTTAGGGATAAAACGAGGACTACAGAAAGGCAAGATGACCTGACCTAGGAGGGCCATGATATTCTATAGAACCAGACAAAGTTGGTTACCAAGGAAACTTTTTTCCTTGGAACCCGGAAAGCTGGTTCTTTGCATATGCAATGACCAACAATTAGCTTGTTACCCAAGCCGGCCTCACTGCCACCCCCATCCCCCCACTCCCCAGAAGACTGGCTCAAAGAAATATTTTAAATCTCAGGCGGAAACCTGGAAGATGTCTTGTCTGTCTGTTTGAATTAAGGTATGTGTCAGTGTGAGCCCTGTGTTTTTTGATAATATTGCTCAAGTTCTGTGTTCTGATTTCAATGGTCTCAAGACAAGGCAGCCCTTCCAAATCAAACTGCTGGAAATACAAGAAAACATTGACCTAAATGAATGTCAGAGTCCCGTGAACTGGGAACTAGTCAATATTAAATATCTAGTATTTTTGGTTTTGCTCCTCCATTATAGACATGTCTAAGAGTCAACAACATTAAGCACAACATGTTCATAGTGCCTAGGTTTCTTTTGAGGTAAAAATTGCTCTATTGTTATATCTGTCACAAGCTTGTCAGCAAGAAACTACCTGGAAACGACAACAACAAGTGTAAAAAATGTAAATGTGATATGAGCTTTTAGACAAACTCTTTACAATAATTATACTCTAAAATATCTGCCTCTCATAGTCTTGATTGAAGGCAGAGGAGAAGGGGATGACAGAGGATAAGATGGTTGGATGGCATCACTGACTCGATGTACATGAGTTTGAGCAAGCCCCTGGAGCTGGTGACGGACACGGAAGCCTGGCGTCCTTCAGGCCACGGGGTCCCAAAGAGTCAGACACGACTGAGCAACTGAACTGAACTGAACTAACAAACGTTTCTCCAGGTGTTTTGGTTACCCTAGTTTCTATCCTTGTGACGACAGTGTATTGAATAGCTAGGTCATTTCCAAATAAATGAAAGTTCTGAAACATTCACGACTTGAAAGGACCTCCCTTTTACACAGAAACAAAAGAGATTTTTGACTCTCCATGAATAGTGTCTGGCACCATCCTGACATGTTAAATGTAAGAAAGCAATTGTTTTGTTTTGTTTTGCTCTGTTCTTGGGGGTGGGGGGAGGGGGCCGGGCTATAGCGAATGCCAATATAAAAGTCAGTTCTTGGTTGCTGAAGGGAAATGTATGACTTGTTATTACAAGAAAGTATGTGGAATGCAATGGCACTTGAGGAAGGAAAACAAAGTAGTTCTGTCTTACAGGTGGCCGTTTCAGGATGGGAGAAGCAAAGGAATGGGTACAGAATGGGATAAGGAGGTTGTGGGGAAAGTGGACCCCCAGAAAAGAGTTCTGTGCCTAGCACAAGTTTTCTTGAGATGTCGAACTGCCTTTGCTAATGGAGTTTAAGTTTCTTTACCTCTTAAGTGATCTCTTCTAGGTTGACCTAGAACAGAAATCTTTTGTTAGCTTTGGCTAAGTGGAGAAGTAGTGTTTCACGGTGACATATGTGATCCTTCCTGACTGTTTGCAGCCCTTTTGATATCGATGCACTGCTTCTGCTGCTGCTGCCGCCGCTGCTGCTGCTAAGTCGTTTCAGTCGTGTCCGACTCTGCGACCCCATAGACGGCAGCCCACGAGGCCCCGCAGTCCCTGGGGTTCTCTAGGCAAGGACACTGGAGTGCGTTGCCATTTCCTCCTCCCATGCATGAAAGTGAAAAGTGAACGTGAAGTCGCTCAGTGGTGTCCGACTCTTAGCGACCCCATGGACTGCAGCCTACCAGGCTTCTCCATCCATGGGATTTTCCACGCAAGAGTACTGGAGTGGGGTGACATTGCCTTCTCCCATATCTATGCACAAGCCTGCCTAAATAATTGACTTCTAGCTAGCTTTGGGATGCCAATGACCATCCACCCTTACAAGGCAACAGAGAAGAGAAAAACACTTACCACAGGAGGTCCTGGTAAGGAACGAGGAACTAACAAGCTCCCGCCAACCAGGATTCTGCAGAGGTCAACAAGAGGTCAGTAAGAGATGGAAGACTGCAGTCCAGAGGTCCTAGCAACTTCCATCTTGCAGCAGAGACCCAGCATAGTCAAAACGAATTCAATGTTGCAAAAAATAAGTAAACAAATAAAGGACAGAAGTTCTTTGAACACATGACTGAGATTAGGGGTGAGGCAGTACATGTACGGTGCCCGGAAAATCTTAAAGTATGAGAAAGGAAAGAAATTAAAGACAACTATCAAGCTGTCCAAACTGATAAAAACGAAAGATTACACAGTTTTTTCTGTATATATTACCAGATAATAATCTGAAAAGGAATTAAAAAAAATTCCCTTTCAATAATGTCAACATGAATACAACACTTTGCCATGGATGTAACGAGGATGACAAGACTGGCACACTGGAACTTATACACCCTGGCTGAAAACTATCCTGAATACATGGACAGGTATTCCATAACAATGGAAAGACTTAAGATGGCAATACCATGGAATGCATCTTCAATCTGAAATGAAGATTTGATATGATTTGATCGCTCAGAGCTTTTGTGTCATCAATTGTTATTAAAGTATAAATGAGATAGAGAAAGCTGCTGACTTAGACTTGAGGCGGGGTGTACGCCCTGCTGGTCTCTAGCCAGATATTCTACAGGCACTAGCAGTCAGCTAAGGAAAGAAAGGCACTGTCTCAGGGAATGGCACCAGGCCCCTCCCCCACGACATGCCTTGAGGTCACATTGACAGCAGGTGAGTCATCCTGGGCCAAAAACTGATTGACATGAATCTTGAAGAAAGGCAGTATTCCAGGCAAATATATCATTTCCTTAACATAGATTAGGAGAACAAGGTACGAGGAAAACATACTGTTTTGTTCAAGTCGCTTCTGAGCCTATTGGGGGAACCGACCTGAAGCCAGAGTCCAGCAGATATACATAGGATATTTACATCGCTTAAGACAAACATTTCCTCAGGAACAAATGCATTGCTTAGCTCAAGGTTTGTCTGCGAAATTCTTACACATCAGGAGATGGCTCCGAGCTGGGTTTCTACACACAAGAACATGAATGCAAAGGACAAGCCTGCACAGCCCATCTGCCCCCCTCCCCCACAGCCAGCAGCATTTCCAAGTGACCTCCTAAGGCCTTCCCCAAAATACAGGGGCAACTCTGGGTTTCCTGTTTCCCTCACTTCGAACACTTTTCTTAAAAAAAAAAAAATCCTGCACACTTCTTGATAGAATGCCACAGTGCAAGGAAAACAGGCCTTCAATACTTAAACCTCCCTGTGCCAAACACTTGGGGCTTGGTTTTGTTTTGTTTTTTAATTACACCACCGCATAATTTAAACTTTTTACAATTTCTAATTATTCAGTACCAAAACACCAAACTTTTATTGCACAAGGTCCCCATGAAAAGGCCCATGCATCAGGACAGCCACAGATTCTGCCATGAAAGGGCAGCAAGGTGCCCTCCCCCCTTCTTTGCTGCCTGGGCGGCCACCAGGGTTTGAAATCCATGCACCCTACTAAGTTTCTAGGGTGCAATCCGTGGACCCTTCCCTTTCCCATCCCAGCAGGTGCTCAAGGGCCAGCTGGCTTACAAAGTGCCAGAAGCAGGGCTGGGCCAGCCGGCCAGAGTTCAGTGTTCTGTCCCTTGGACTTCCAGGGCACACTAGGCTGCTTGGGAAAACCGTGCAGACTGAGATTTTTCAGCAAAGGGGTGGAGCGGTAAAGGCCTTGACACCAAGGGCGAGGCCTTTCTGCAACCGCCAGGTTGGGGAGCTCCGAGAATGTGCCAACAGAGGGCGGAATACTTGGTTCCCTGCTCCAAGCAGTCCCAGTTCCCTGACCTGTGGCCCGCAGCCCTCCACTGCACCCACTAGATGTGGATCCTTGGGGACACAGGAGCGTAGGAAATGGGCGTTCCTAGCCACAGTGGCGACCCCCGAGAGCACAACTGGGACCGAACCCCCACCCACAGCAATGTAAATCTCGACCTGCGCAGCCCAGGTTTACCCTGCCCCGGGTGCGCTCCCGGCGCGTTTCCAGCCTCAGTGGCCACCACCGAGAGCACAACTGGGAAGCCCTCCCCCACCCCCGCCAGGAGCCGAACCCCGCCCCGCGCCTCCCGGGTTCACCCCGCCCCTGCCGAACTCCCAGCGCGTTTCCAGCTGCAGTGGGGACCCCCGAGAGCACAACTGTTACCGCCCCCCACCCCCTCCCGACCAGAACCCCGACCCGCGCCGCCCGGTATCGCCCCGCACCTGGCGCGCTCCCGGGGCGTTGCCCACTTCCACCAGGGGCTCCTGGTGAGCCCCGTCCCCACGCCCGGTTCCAGGAGAGGCTCTCGGACCTTGCTACTGTCGCCAGGTCAAACACGAGGACAATACATCCACCCCACAGAGACAATTCAAGCTGTCTATGATTTAGGGATAAAACGAGGACTACAGAAAGGAAAGATGTCCTGACCTAGGAGGGCCATGAGAGTCTATAGATCCAAACAAAATTGGGTACCAAGGAAACTTTTTTCCTTGGAACCCGGAAAGCTGGTTCTTTGCATATGCAATGACCAACAATTAGCTTGTTACCCAAGCCTGCCTCGCTGCCACCCCCACTCCTCCCCCCCGACTCCCTAGGAAAACGGCTCAAAGAAATATTTTAAATCTCAGGTGGAAAACTGGAAGATGTCTTGTCTGTCTGTCTGGATTAAGGTATGTGTCAGTGTGAGCCTTGTGTTTTTTGATAATATTGCTCAAGTTCTGAGTTCTGATTTCAATGGTCTCAAGACAAGGCAGCCCTTCCAAATCAAACTGCTGGAAATACAAGAAAACATTGACCTAAATGAATGTCAGAGTCCCGTGAACTGGGAACTAGTCAATAATAAATATCTAGTATTTTTGGTTTGCTCCTCCACTATAGACATGTCTAAGAGTCAACAACATTAAGCACAACATGTTCATAGTGCCTAGGTTTCTTTTGAGGTAAAAATTGCTCTATTGTTATATGTGTCACAAGCTTGTCAGCAAGAAAGTACCTGGAAACAGCAACAACCAATGTAAAAAATGTAAATGTGATATGAGCTTTTAGATAAACTCTTAACAATAATTATACTCTAAAATATCCGCCTCTCATAGTCTTGATTGAAGGCAGAGGAGAAGGGGATGACAGAGGATAAGATGGTTGGATGGCATCACTGACTCGATGGACATGAGTTTGAGCAAGCCCCTGGAGTTGGTGATGGACACGGAAGCCTGGCGTCCTGCAGGCCACGGGGTCCCAAAGAGTCAGACTCGACTGAGCAACTGAACTGAACTGAACTTACAATCGTTCCTCCAGGTGTTTTGGTTACCTGAGTTTCTATCCTGGTGCTAAACTAAGTGACGACAGTGTATTGAATAGCTAGGTCACTTCCAAATAAATGAAACTTCTTAAACATTCACGACTTGAAAGGACCTCCCTTTTACACAGAAACAAAAGAGATTTTTGACTCTGCATGAATAGTGACTGGCACCATCCGAACATATTAAATGTAAGAAAGCAATTTTTTTGTTTTGTTTTGTTTTGTTCTGTTCTTGCAGGAAGCGGGGTGGGCGCTATTATCACTGATAGGTATGCTCACCAATCTATCAAATGCCAATATAAGAGTCAGTTCTTGGTTGCTGAAGGGAAATGTATGACTTGTTATTACAAGAATGTATGGAATGCAATCACACTTTAAGAAGGAAAACGAAGTAGTTCTGTCTTACAGGTGGCATTTTCAGGACGGGAGAAGCAAAGGAATGGGTACAGAATGGGATAAGGAGGTTGTAGGGAAAGTAGGCCCCCAGAAAAGAGTTTTGTGCCTAGCACAAATTTTCTTGAGATGTTGAACTGCCTTTGCTAATGGAGTTTAAGTTTCTTTACCTCTTAAGTGATCTCTTCTAGGTTGACCTAGAACAGAAATCTTTTGTTAGCTTTGGCTAAGAGGAGAAGTATTGTTTCACGGTGACATATGTGATCCTACCTGACTGTTCTCATCCCCTTTGATATCTATGCACTGCTGCTGCTGCTGCTGCAGCTGCTAAGTGGTTCAGTTGAGGCCGACCCTGTGCCACGCCATAGATGGCAGCCCACCAGGCCCCGCAGTCCCTGGGGTTCTCTAGGCAAGAACACTGGAGTGGGTTGCCATTTCCTCCTCCTATGCATGAAAGTGAAAAGTGAAAATGAAGTCGCTCAGTGGTGTCCGACTCTTAGCCACCCCATGGACTGCAGCCTACCAGGCTCCTCCGTCCTTGGGATTTTCCAGGAGTGGGGTGCCATTGCCTTCTCCCATATCTATGCACAAGCCTGCCTAAATAATTGACTTCTAGCCAACTTTGGGATGCCCATGACCACCCACCCTTACCTGGCAACAGAGAAGAGAAAAACACTTACCACAGGAGGTTCTGATAAGGAACAAGGAACTAACAAGCTCCCACCTACCAGGAATCTGCAGAGGTCAACAAGAGGTCAGCAAGAGATGAGAGACTGCAGTCCAGAGGTCCTAGCTACTTCCATCTAGCAACAAACACCCAGCATAGTCAAAACGATTTCAATGTTAAAGAATAAATAAATAAATAAATAAAAGGACAGAAGTTCTTTGAACACATGTCTGAATTTAGGGGTGAGGCATTACATATGTGTCCCAGGATAATCTTAAAGTGTCAGAAAGTAAAGAAATTAAAGACAACTATCAAGCTGTCCAAACTGATAAAAATGAATGATTACACAGTTTTATCTGTATACATTAGCAGATAATAATCTGAAAAGGAATTTTAAAAAATTCCCTTTCAATAATATCAACATGAATAAAACACTTTGCCATGGATGTAACGAGGATGACAAGACTGGCACACTGGAAATTATACACCCTGGCTGAAAACTATCCTGAATACATGGACAGATATTCCATAACGATGGAAAGACTTAAGATGGCAATACCATGGAATGCATCTTCAATCTGAAATGAAGATTTGATATGATTTGATCGCTCAGAGCTTTTGTGTCATCAAGTGTTATTAAAGTATTAAAGAGATAGAGAAAGCTGCTGACTTAGACTTGAGGCGGGGTGGGGGGGGGTAGTAAGAGTACCCCCTGCTGGTCTTTAGCCAGATATTCTACAGGCACTAGCAGTCAGCTAAGGAAAGAAAGGAACTGTTTCAGGGAATGGCACCAGGCCCTTCCCCCACGACATGCATTGAGATAATATTGGCAGCAGGTGAGTCATCCCGGGCCAAAACTTGATTGACATGAATCTTGAAGAAAGGCAGTATTGCAGGCAAATATATCATTTCCTTAACATAGATTAGGAGAACAAGCTAGGAGGAAAACATGCTGTTTTGTTCAAATCGCTTCTGAGCCTTTTGGGGGAACCGACCTGAAGCCAGAGTCTAGCGGAAATACATAGGATATTTACATCGCTTAAGACAAACATTTTCTTAGGAAAAAATGCATTGCTTAGCTCAAGGTTTGTCTGCGAAATTCTTACACATCAGGAGATGGCTCCGAGCTGGGTTTCCACACACAAGAACATCCATGCAAAGGACAAGCCTGCACAGCCCATCTGCCGCCCTCCCGCACAGCCAGCAGCATTTCCAAGTGACCTCCTAAGGCCTTCCCCAAAATACAGGGGCACCTCTGGGTTTCCTGTTTCCCTCACTTCGAACACTTTTCTTAAAAAAAAAAAAAATCCTGCACACTTCTTGATAGAATGCCACAGTGCAAGGAATACAGTCCTTCAATATTTAAACCTCCATTTGCAAAACACTTGGAGCTTGGCTTTGTTTTGTTTTGTTTTTTAATTACACCACCACATAATTTAAAGCTTTTACACGTTCTAATTATTCAGTTCCATAACACCAAACTTTTATTGCACAGGGTCCTCATGAAAAGGCCCACGCAGCTGGACAACCACAGATTCTGCCATGAAAGGGCAGCAAGGTGCCCTCCCCCCTTCTTTGCTGCCTGGGCGGCCACCAGGGTT
Organism: Bubalus kerabau; assembly: GCF_029407905.1. Classification (NCBI taxonomy): domain Eukaryota; kingdom Metazoa; phylum Chordata; class Mammalia; order Artiodactyla; family Bovidae; genus Bubalus; species Bubalus kerabau. The sequence continues at coordinate 2,057,684 of NW_026577892.1, read as the reverse complement.
TGAAATCCATGCACCCTACTAAGTTTCTAGGGTGCAATCCGTGGACCCTTCCCTTTCCCATCCCAGCAGGTGCTCAAGGGCCCGCTGGCTTACAAAGTGCCAGAAGCAGGGCTGGGCCAGCCGGCCAGAGTTCAGTGTTGTGTCCCTTGGACTTCCAGCGGACACTAGGCTGCTTGGAAGAACCGCGCAGACTCTGAGATTTTTCAGCAGAGGGGTGGAGCGGTAAAGGCCTTGACCCCAAAGGCAAGGCCTTTCTGCGACCGCCAGGTTGGGGAGCTCCGAGAATGTGCCAACAGACGGCGGAATACTTGGTTCCCTGCTCAACACAGTCCCAGTTCCCTTACCTGTGGTCCGCAGCCCTCCGCTGCACCCACGGGATGGCGATCCTTGGGGACCCAGGAGCGGACGAAATGGGCGTTCCCAGCCGCAGTTGCAACCCCCGAGAGCGCAACTGGGAACCCCTCCCCATCCCCCCCATGAGCCGACTCCCGCCCCGTGCCCCCAGGGTTAGCACCGCCCCTGCCGCGCTCCCGGCGCGTTCTCAGCCGCAGTGGCGACCCCCGGGAGCACAACTGGGACCGACCCCCACCCAAAGCCATCGGAATCTCGACCCGCGCAGCCCAGGTTTACCCAGTCCCGGGTGCGCTCCCGGCGCGTTTTCAGCCTCAGTGTCCACCTCCGAGAGCACAACTGGGAAGCCCGCCCCCACCCCCGCCAGAAGCCGACCCCCGCCCCACGCCGCCCGCGTTCGCCCCGCCCCTGCAAGGTCCAGGTACCTTCCCAGCTTCTAGCATTCACGCCCGGGTAGGAGCAGGATGTAGGAGTATGGGAGATGTGTCTGGAGCCTGACAACCTCAGCTCCGCTCTGGCCTGCCCTTTGGACCTAGGAGCCAGGCCAACTTGCAGAGGGCTTAGGGCCCCATTGTATGCAAACTACCAAGGCCTACCGCAAGGAGAGCTCTGTCCGAGGGAAGGGAAGCGCCCCAGGCTGCGTTCCCAAGCTGTTGTTTAGCCGCCCAGACTCAGCGCTGCACAGGGGTAATCAGGCTCTCTGTGCCTGCAGCTTCACACACAGGTGTGTCTCCGTAGGAATCAAGAAAGATCCTGACAGAGTGAGGTTCATTAGAGCTATACTAAAGAGCAAAGGCTTGTCCATGTGGTCTTGCCTTCCCCTGTGCCTTTGGGTCTCCAGGCTCGGCCCCAGCTCCGTGGAAACAACCCCTGAGAAAATATCTTCAAGATCCACTTTTCCCAGTGTCTGGGAACCGGGGTTCGTAGGAGAAGAGAAAAGCACGCCTCCATAGGGAACGAAAAGGCAGCCCACCTGCCTGTGTTTTGAAGCCTCTATTTGGAAGGAATGGGTTAGCTTCTCCTAAAGGAGACCTCCAGATCTGCTCAGAAGTTGGTAATTCCAGAGGCAGGGTACTGGTTCCTGACTGCCCTTTGCTAGCCTTGCAAAGATATTCCTAGATTCTAGAGTTATTTTCCATGAAGGAGCAGGCTTCGGGAATGTGTCAGACGGGACTGGCTCCTTATTGACCTCAGCTCAGCTATTGCCTTTCCATTCAAACTAGGACAAGGCCCTACTTTATGAAGGGTAAGGGTCTTCTTCTTTGCAATCTGCCAAGGGCTACAGCAATGAGACCTCTGTCAAGGTGAGGGAAGCCTAAGAGGATGGATTCTCAAGCAGGTGCTTTGCCACAAAGCATCAGCACCCCACGGAGAGAATCAAGCTCCCTGTGCCCCAATGTTGGGAGTGTAGCTTCACACACAGAGTTGTCTCTATAGGAGCCAAGAATGTTCCTGAGAGATTAGGTTCACTAAACCTCTCCTACAGAGCATAGACCTGTCCATGTGGTTTTGCCTTCCCCTGTGAGTTGGGTCCTCGAGGTCCGCCACACCTCCGGGGAAACTGTCCCTGAGAAAAGATCTCCAGGAACCGCTTCGCCGAGGCTGGGACATGCTGTTCACATGAAGTAAGGCAAGCGAATCTCCTGCAGAGTAAAAGAGGCCTTACAGTCCCTGGAGGAGCAGGCTGCCAGAGTGTGTGAAACCTGACTGTTGCCTTACTGGCCTCAGCTCCACCATTGCCTGTTCATCCGAGCTAGCACCCAGGCCTACTTGGAAAAGTATTTGGGTGCAGATTTCTACAAAGTGCCAAGGGCTACAGCAGTGAGAATTCTCTCGGTGGTAAGGGAGAGCATTTTATGGATTCTCAAGCTGTTTTCTGAATGACAGCGTCAAAATGAACAGAGAGAATCAGGCTCTCTCTGGCCCTATGTTAGGTACGCAGCTTCACACACAGAGGTGTCTCTGTAGGAGCCAAGAATGCTCCTGAGAGATGAGGTTCACTAGAGGTCTGCTACAGAGCATAGACCTGTCCATGTGGTCTTGCCTTCCCCTGTGCCTTTGGGCCCCAGGCTCGGCCCCAGCTCCGTGGAAACAACCCCTGAGAAAATATCTTCAAGATACGCTTTTCCCAGAGACTGGGAACTGGGGTTCATAGGAGGAGAGAAAAGCAAGCCTCCTTCGGGCACAAAAGGCAGCCAAACTGCCTGTGTTTTGAAGCCTCTATTTGGAAGGAATGGGTTAGCTTCTCCTAAAGGAGACCTCCAGATCTGCTCAGAAGTCGGTAATTCCAGAGGCAGGGTGCTGGATCCTGACTGCCCTTTTCCAGCCTTGCAAAGACATTCCAAGATTCTAGAGTTATATTCCATGAAGGAGCAGGCTTCGGGAATGTGTCAGAGGGGACTGGCTCCTTATTGGCCTCAGCTCAGCTATTGCCTTTCCATTCAAACTAGGACAAGGGCCTACTTTATGAAGGGTAAGGGTCTTCTTCTTTGAAACTGCCAAGGGCTACAGCAATGAGACCTCTGTCAAAGCGAGGGAAGCCTAAGAGGATGGATTCTCAAGCAGGTGCTTTACTACAAAGCATCAGCACCCCACGGAGAGAACCAAGATCACTGTTCCCCAAAGTTGGGAGTGTAGCTTCACACACAGAGTTGTCTGTATAGGAGCCAAGAATGTTCCTGAGAGATTAGGTTCACTAAACCTCTCCTACAGAGCATAGACCTGTCCATGTGGTTTTGCCTTCCCCTGTGAGTTGGGTCCCCGAGGTCCGCCACACCTCCGGGGAAACTGTCCCTGAGAAAAGATCTCCAGGAACCGCTTCGCTGAGGCTGGGAAACGCTGTTCACAGGAAGTAAGGCAAGCGAATCTCCTGCAGAAAAAAAGAGGCCTTACTGTCCCTGGAGGAGCAGGCTGCCAGAGTGTGTGAAACCTGACTGTTGCCTTACTGGCCTCAGTTCCACCATTGCCTGTTCCTCCGAACTAGGACCCAGGCCTATTTGGAGAAGCGTTTGGGTGCGGATTTCTACAAAGTGCCAAGGGCTACAGCAGTGAGAATTCTCTCAGCGGTAAGGGAGAGCATTTTATGGATTCTCAAGCTGTTTTCTGAACGACAGGGTCAAAATGAACTGAGAGAATCAGTCTCTCTGTGCCCCTATGTTAGGTACGCAGCTTCACACACAGAAGTGTCTCTATAGGAGCCAAGAATGTTCCTGAGAGATGAGGTTCACTAGAAGTCTGCTACAGAGCATAGACCTGTCCATATGGTTTTGCCTTGCCCTGTGAGTCGGGTCCCCGAGGTCCGCCCCAGCTCAGGGGAAGGAGCCCCTGAGAAAAGATCTCCAGGGACCGCTATTCCCCCAGGCTGGCAAACGCAGTTCACAGGAGGTAACACAAGCGAGCCTCCTGCAAGGCACAACAGGCCTTAGTCTCCCTGGACGATCAGGCTGCAAGAGTGTGTGAGACCTGACTGGTGCCTTACTGGCCTCAGCTCCGCCATTGCGTGTTTCTCCAAACTAGGACCCAGGCCTACTAGGAGAAGGGTTTGGGTATGGATTTCTAAATACTGCCAAGGGGTATAGCAATGAGAACTGTGTCACGGGTAAGGAAGAGCATTGTATGGATTTTCAAGCTGTTGTTTGAACGACAGCTTCAAAGCTGCACAGAGAGAATCAGACTCTGTGTCTCCATGTTCGGTACACAGCTTCACAGACAGGGGTGTCTCCATAGGAAACAAGAACGTTCCTGACAGAGTGAAGTTCACTAGAGCTCTCCTAGAGAACAAAGACTTTTCCATGTGGTTTTTCTTCCCCTGTGCGTTTGGGGCTCCAGGCTCGGCCCCAGCTCCGTGGAAACAACCCCTGAGAAAAGATCTTCAAGATCCGCTTTTCCCAGAGGCTGGGATGTGGGGTTCATAGGAGGCGGGAAAAGCAGGCCTCCTTCAGAGAGCAAGAGGAGGCCAAGCGGCCTGCGTTTGGAAGCCTCTATTTGGAAGAATGGGTTAGCTTCCCCTAAGGGAGACCTCCAGATCTGTTCAGAAGTCGGTAATTCCAGAGGCAGGGTGCAGGCTCCTGACTGCCCTTTGCCAGCCTTGCAGAGACATTCCTAGATTCTAGAGTTATTTTCCATGAAGGAGCAGGCTTCGGGAATATGTCAGACTTGACTGGCGCCTTATTGGCCTCAGCTCAGCTCTTGCCTTTCCTTTCAAACTAGGACAAGGGCCCACTTTATGAAAGGTAAGGGTCCTCTTCTTTCCAAACTGCCAAGGGCTACAGCAATGAGACCTCTGTCAAGGCGAGGGAAGCGTAAGCTGATGGATTCTCAAGCAGGTGCTTTGCCACAAAGCATCAGCACCCCACGGAAAGAATCTGGCTCCCTTTGCCCCTATGTTGCGTGTGTAGCTTCACGCACAGAGGTGTCTCGATAGGAGCCAAGAATGTTCCTGAGAGAGGAGGTTCACTGTTGGGGGCCAGAGTGAGGCACTCCGCCCATGGCAAAGGTCATGAGGAAGGAGGCTCGACATACGCAAAGGCGGGATCGAGCCTCAGGAGTCCCCCTGGAAATCCTCGAGCATCTACCCCCATAACCAGAGCCTGCCTACCTTACTACTTTGTGCTCTCACCTACACCTCTGACTTTACGGGGGGCTGTCCCCCACCACCTCTTTCGGAGAAGGAGTTAACCTAGAGCTCCAGTTGATAAAAACCCCTGGGTGTGACAAGAGTGTTTTAACCTACAAACTCCTCTGAAGGTTCTCTAGCCTGCCTGACAGGCTTGTCCGGCCACATGTGATTGCTCACAGCCTCCCAACCATGAGAGGCACGAGATGCTTTAAACCTTCTAAAAACAGGTTCCTTAGAAAAGTTAGAAAATTATTAGTATAAGTATAATGGGCTGATTAGAAATCATATTGGTGAAGGGTTTTTCATTTGTTGAGCTGATGTTTACTGCTAAGTCTCCACATCCCCTGCCCTTATACACATTAATGAATATATAGAAGAAATAAGTATTAACCTTTGATATAAATCACGTTAGACCTTAGGCTAAGTAAATTCTTTCCTTAACTAAAACCCACTACACCCTCACCCTATAGGAATGTAACTTTATTTGGGTGGCGTCTGTTTTAAGAATAATCACCCCTGGAGAAATAAGTGTCCTGGTTGACTGACCGCTGTCACAAGGAGAGGGTCGTAAATTGTCAGCAGGCCCCCCGGCCAGAAGATGATGTAACACCCCTAAGACCTCTGTATACTTTTGTATGAAGCACCTGACTTTGATAAAAGTCAGGACTGCTGACCCCACGTGACTTTGGCATAACATCTCAGTGTATAAAAGTAGACCATGGAAAATAAAGAATTGGGATCAGTTTCTCGAAATACTGGTCTCCCCATGTCTCTCTCTCTCTCTCACTCTGGTTGAGTCTCCATCTGGAGCGTGGAACCCACCAAGCTTACTAATTTTGCCTGGGCTTCTAAGATCGGACCGGGGAGGCCTCAGTGTCTCCTCTCCTTCGGGAGAACGGAAGGACGCCTGCGGCCTACGTAAGTGGTGCAAGCTTCTTGTCTTGAAGTTTTATTGGTCCCCCGCGTAAACCAAGCTACTCAGCCTCTTTTCTCCACTGAATTTTCCTACTGAGCTATCCTCATTTTATTACTCTTTATGTCCTTAATTAACGTTTAATTAAGCAGTTGTTCCCTGACCCTCGCCTACGCCGTCTCTGCTTCGAATACCCTGGATCAGCTGGGGCTGGACCCCGGCAGTTCACTAGAGATCTCCTACAGAGCATAGACCTGTCCATTTGGTTTTGCCTTCCCCTGTGAGTTGGGTCCCCGAGGTCCGCCCCAACTCCGGGGAAACAGCCCCTGAGAAAAGATCTCCAGGAACTGCTTTCCGCCCAGGCTGGGAAACGCTGTTCACAGGAAGTAAGGCAAGCGAGCCTCCTGAAGGGAAACAGAGGCCTTACTGTCCCTGGAGGAGCAGGCTGCCAGAGTGTGTGACACCTGACTGGTGCCTTACTGGCCTCAGCTCCGCTATTGCATGTTCATCTGAACTTGAACCCAGGCCTACTTGGAGAAGTGTTTGTGTGCCGATTTCCAGAAACTGCGAAGGGCTACAGCAATGATAACTCTCTCAGTGGTAAGGGAGAGCATTGTGTGGATTCTCAATTTGTTGTTTGAACGACAGCGTCAAAGCTGCACAGAGAGAATCAGGTCTCTGTGTCTCTATGTTGGCTATGCAGCTTCCCACACAGAGATGTCCCCGTTGGAGCCAAGAACATTCCCCATAGAGTGAGGTTCACTAGAGCACTCCTACAGAGCAAAGACTTATCCATGCGGTTTTCCCTTCCCCTGTGCGTGTGGGTCTCTGGGATCAGCCCCTGCTCCTTGGAAACAGCCTCTGAGAAAAGATCTCCAAGAACCTCTTATCACCCAGGCTGGGAAGTGGAGTTCACAGGAGGTGGGATAAGCAAGCTTCCTTCGGCAAGAAGAGACAGCCAACCGGCCTGTGTTTGGAAGCCTATATTTGCAAGGAATGGGTTAGTTTCTCCTGACCGAGACCGCCAGATGTGCTGAGAAGATAGAAATTCCAGAGGCAGGGTCCAGGTTCCTGACTGCCCTTTGCCAGCCTTGCAAAGACTTTCCCAGATTCTAACGTTATTTTCCATGAAGGAGCAGGCATCGGGAATATGTCAGACTTGACTGGCGCCTTACTGGCCTCAGCTCAGCTACTGCCTTTCCATTCAAACAAGAACAAGGGCGTACTTGGTGAAGGGTAAGGGTCTGCTTCTTTCCAAACTGCCAAGGACTACAGCAATGAGACCTCTGTCAAGGTGAGGGAAGCCTATGCGGATGGATTCTTAGCAGGTGCTTTGCCACAAAGCATCAGCACCCACGGAGAGAATCAGACTCCCTTTGCCACTATGTTGGGTGTGTAGCTTCATGCACAGAGGTGTGTCTGTAGAAGCCAAGAGTGTTCCTGAGAGATGAGGTTCACTAGAGCTCTCCTACAGAGCATAGACCTGTCCATGTGGTTTTGTGTTCCCCTGTGAGTTGGGCCCCCGAGGTCCGACCCAGCTCCAGGGAAACAGCCCCTGAGAAAAAATCTCCAGGAACAGCTTTGCGCCCAGGCTGGGAAATGCAGTTCACAGGAGGCAAGGCAAGCGAGCCTCCTACAGGGAAAAAGAGGCCTTACTGCTCCTGGACGATCAGGCTGCAAGAGTGTGTGAGACCTCACTTGTGCCTTACTGGCCTCAGCTCCGCCGTTGCCTGTTGTTCCGAGCTAGGACCCAGGCCTACTTGGAGAAGGGTTAGGGTGCGGATTTCTACAAACTGTCAAGGACGACAGCAATGAGAATTCTCTTAGCAGTAAGGGAGAGCATTGTATGGATTCTCAAGCTGTTGTTTGAATGACAGCTTCAAAGCTACACAGAGAGAATCAGGCTCTCTGTTCCCCTATTTTGGCTGTGCAGCTTCACACACAGAATTTGACTCTTTTGGAGCCAGAAATATTCCTGAAAGACTTAGGCTCACCAAAGCTGTCCTCCAGAGCAAAGACATTGGATGTGGTTTTGCCTTCCCTTGCCAGTATGTGTCCCCTAGCTTGGCCCCAGCTCCGGGGATACAGCCTCTGAAAAAAATCTTCCAAGAAGCGATTTTTCCTCCAGGCTGTTAAGCGGAATTCGCAGTTTGCAAGTTAAGGAAGCCTGCTTCGTGGAAGAGCAAGCAGCCAACTGGCCCTGTGTTAGGAAGCCTGTATTTGAAAGGAATGGGTTAGCTTCTACAGCGGGAGAACCTCAGATCTGCTCAGGGGACTGAAATACTAGAGTCAGGGTCGAGGTTCTCCCTTGTCCTTTGCGCACCTTGCAAAGACATTCCTAGCTTCTAGCGTTAGTGTCCCTGTAGTAGCAGGCTGCAGGAGCGTGTGATAAATGACTGCTGCGTTCCTGTCCTCAGCTCCGCTATTGACTTTCTATTCGAACTAGAACCCAGGCCTACTTTGAGAGGGGTTAGGGTCCAGTGTTTTCAAACTGCCAAGGGCTACGGCAATGCGAGCTCTGTCAGAGGTAAGAAAAGAGCAATTGGTTGGATTCTTCAGCTGCTGCGTGGCTGCACAGCTTCTGCGCCGCATGGAGAGCCTGAGGCTCCTTGTCGCCCTATTTTGGGTATGCAGCAACATGCACACAGAATGTCTGTGTTCACTTATGTACAGGCTTATGTACACTAGAGCTCTCCTACAGAGCAAAGACCACTCAGTGGGCTCCAAGAGATACCTGTCGCGACTCGAGAAGAGAGTGGAGTCCTTTGCTTCCCCTCGAGATGAGGCCTGACTCCCCGGGTGAGTATGGAATACAACCCCAAATCCCTGTCGCCTATGGAGAGGAACATTAAGTCCTGGATACAAGCCTAGATGAGGTCTAGTTTGCCCTTCAGTGAATGGAGCCCAATCCCCAGCTCTCCCTGGCAACTCGAATGGAAGATTAGACTTCCTGGGCCAACACAAGAGGAAGCCTGAATTCCCCGTCATAACTCGAGAATCCCACCGCAACTCGAGAAAAACCACGTGCTTCCCTCGTCATCGCAAGATGAGGCCCTTTGTCCGCTACAGCATCTCAAGAGAAGTCCCACGTTCCATCCTGAAGTGCGAAACGGTACTTGGCACCCTTGATGCGACCCCAAAACTTCCGCGACATACCAGACTCACTCAAGGGGAACACCGAGGTTCCCGGCACCACTTCATCTGAGCCCCTTCTCCTCTCCTGATTGCGACAGGAGGGTCGACTCCCCTTCTCTGTCTGCAAGGGGTTCCCGACCTTCCGGGCGCACCTCAGGGTGAGGCCGGTCTCATGAGGAAGTTCGAGACGTAGCCTCGTGGGTGGTGCCACATGCCGAAAGACCCCAATTTCACGGTCCACTCTTGAAAAGAACCCGATGCCAGCACACCTCTTTGAAGGAAAACCTGTGGATGAAGGCACAACACGAAGGGGCACTGACACCCGCGTGCATCGTCCAGAAAAACCCGCAAGTCCCACAGACATTTTGACAAGTGGCCTGTCACCCTGTAAACAACTCGAAAGGCAAACGAAGGTCCACTCCTCAACAGAAGACTAGGTGTGACTCTCTTGTCCCTATTCTGCAGGGACCATGGGATCCGAGTCAGAAACGGAGAGGAAGCCTGAGGTTCCTGCGTCCACTCGAGATGAAGCCCTCTTCCATTGCACCACACCCAGTGGAGTCCCGAGAGGCCCCTACCAACTCCACAGTATCCCTGAGTTCTCAGAGGCACAAAAAGAAGCTCCCTGAGGTCACAGGCACAAGTCGAGGGAACCCTGGGTTTTCTGCCGTGACTCGAGAAAGACCTCGAGAGTGCTTCAAAATGTGTTGAGTCGCGATTCCCCTACCATGACTCGAGAGCCATGACACGCTCCCCCTCGCCACGCGCATGGAGACCTGACTAACCTGGCACTGCACGAGAGGCTCCATGAGTTCCTCATCGTACCTCGTGAGGAAACCCACACTGGCGCGGCAGCTCGAGGAAACACATGAGACACCCCGGTCATCGCGAGATGAGGGCCTTATTTTCCTGCATGGCCGGGAGACCAATCACTAGTCCTCTCTCCAAACTGAAGAGGAGGCTGGACTCCCTTGAAGCCGCTCAGGGGGCTCCAAGAGAACCGCGTCGCGACTCGAGAGGAGAGCAGAGTCCTTGGCTTCCCCTCGAGACGAGGCCTGACTCCCCGGGGGAGCCTGGAATGCAAACCCGAGATCCCCGCCTTCCATGGAGAGGAATATTAGGTCCCGGACACACGCCTAGGTGAGGTCTCTTGGCCCCTGCAATGACTCGAGCGCAACCCCCAGCTTTCCCTCGCAACTCGAGGGGAAGATTGGGCTTCCCAGGGCCAACCCAAGAGGAAGTCTGAGATCCCCGTGGTAACTCGAGAATGCCGCCGCAACTCGAGAAAAACCACGTGGTTCCCACCTCTTGGCAAGATGAGGCCCTTGCCCGCGACGGCGTCTCAAGGGAAGTCCCCTGTTCCGCCCTGAAGGGTGAAACGGTCCTTGACAGCCTACCTGCCACACCCAAAATTCCTCAACACGCCGTGTTCCGTCGAGGGGAATACCGAGTGTCCCGGCACTGCTTCATGTGAGACCCTTCTCCCCTCCGGAACGCGACAGGAGAGTCGATACCCCTGCGTGGTATGGAAGGCGTTCCCGGGCTTCCCGGCACACCTCAGGATGAGGCCGGTCTCAGGAGGAAATTCGAGACCAGCCACGTGGGTGGTGACACATGCCGAACGCCACCGATTCCCCGGTCCGCTCTTGAGAAGGACCCGAGGCCCACACCCCTCATCGAAGGCAACCCTGTGGGTGAAGGCACAACACGAAGGGGCACTGCCACCCCCGTGCATCGTCCGCAAAGACCCGCGGATTCCACACACAGCTCTACGAGGGGCCTGAGACCACCTGAGCAACTGGAGAGGCCAGCGGGGTTCCCTTCCTCAAACAAGTCGAGGCCTGACTCTTGTGTCCCAACTCTGCAGGGACGCTGGGGTCGGAGTCCGAAACGGAGAGGAAGCCTGAGGTTCCTGCCTCCCCTCGAGGTGAGGCCCTCTTCCGTTGCGCCAGACCCAGCGGAGTCCCGAGAGGCCCCGCCAACTCCACAGGATCCCTCGCCTCTCAGAGGCACCCTAGGAAGTTCCCTAAGGTCCCCGGCAGAAGGCGAGGGAAACGAGGGTTTCCCGCCGCCCTCCGAGACAGACCTCGAGAGTCCTTCTTCAACGCGTCTTCAGGCCCTAGTCCCCTCCCGTGACTCGAGAGCCATGACGCGCTCCCCCTCGCCACGCGCATGGAGACCTGACTTCCCTGGCGCCGCACGAGATGCTCCCTGAGATCCTCGTCGTGCCTCGGGAGAAAACCCCCACGGGCTCCGCAGCTCGAGGAAACCCCTGAGACGCCCCCGTCCTCACGAGCTGAGGGCCTTCTTTTCCTGCATGGCCTGGAGAGCAATCCCGGGTCATGTCTCCAAACTGAAGAGGTGGCTGGACTCCCTTGAGGCCGCTCAGGGGGCTCCCAGAGACCCGCGTCGCGACTCGAGAGGAGGGCGGAGTCCTTGGCTTCCCCTCGAGACGAGGCCTGACTCCCCGGGGGAGCCTGGAATGCAACCCCGAGATCCCTGCCTTCCCTGCAGAGGAATATTAGGTCCCGGACACACGCCTAGGTGAGGTCACTTGGGCCCTGCAATGACTCGAGTGCAACCCCCAGCTTTCCCTCGCACTAGAGGGGAAGATTGGGCTTCCCAGGGCCCACCCAAAAGGAAGCCTGAGATCCCCGTCGTAACTCGAAAATCCCGCCGCAACTCGAGAAAAACCACGTGGTTCCAACGTCTTTGCAAGATGAGCCTCTTGCCCGCTATGGAGTCTCAAGGGAAGTCCCAGTTTCCGTCCTGAAGTGCGAAACAGTACCTGACACCTTTCTTGCAACCCCCAGAAATTCCCCGACACACCGGGTTCCCTCGAGGGAAACACCGAGGGTCCCGACACCACTTCATCTGAGCCCCTTCTCCCCTCCTGATCGCGACAGGAGTGTCGATTCCCCTGCGTGGTCTAGAAGGGATTCCCGGCCTTGCCAGCGCATCTCAGGATGAGACCGTCCGCACGAGGAAATTCGAGGTGAGCCACGGGGGTGGTGCCACATGCCGATCGACCTCGATTTCCCGGTCCACTCTTGAGAAGAACCCGTTGCACGGACACCTCTTCGAAGGCAACCCTGTGGGTGAAGGCACAACACGAAGGGGCACTGCCACCCCCGTGCATCGTCCGCAAAGACCCGTGGGTTCCACACACAGCTCGAAGAGGGGCCTGAGACCCCCTGAGCAACTCGAGAGGCAAGTGGAGTTCCCTTCCTCAGACAAGACGAGGCCTAACTCTCCGCTCCCAACTCTGCAGGGACCCTGAGGTCGGAGGGTCGGAGTCAGAAACAGAGAGGAAGCCTGAGGTTCCTGCCTGCCCTCGAGATGAGGCCCTCTTCCATTGCGCCAACCCCAGTGGAATCCCGAGAGGCCCCGCTAACTCCTCAGCATCACTCACCTCTCAGAGGCACCCTGGGAAGTTCCCTCAGGTCTCCGGCAGAAGTCGAGGGAAATGAGGGTTTCCCGCCGCCACTCGAGAAAGACCTCGATAGTCCATCTTCAAAGTGTCTTGAAGCCCTTGTCCCCTCTCTGGACTAGAGAGCAATGATGCGCTCCCCCTCGCCTCGCGCATGCAGACCTGGCTTCCCTGGCGCCGCACTAGAGGCTCCCTGAGATCCTCGTCATGCCTCGGGAGAAAACCCCCATGGGCGCCGCAGCTCGAGGAAACCCCTGAGACGCCCCCGTCCTCGCGAGCTGAGGGCCTTCTTTTCCTGCCTGGCCTGGAGAGCAATCCCGAGTCCTCTCTCCAAACTGAAGAGTAGGCTGGACTCCCTTGAGGCGACTCAGTGGGCTCCAAGAGATCCGCGTCGGGGCTCGAGAGGAGAGCGCACTCCTTTGTTTCCCCTCGAGGCGAGGCCTGACTCCCCGGGGAGTCTGGAGTGCAATCCCGAGATCCTTGTCTTCCCTTGAGAGGACTATTAGGTCCTGGACACACGCCTAGATGAGGTCTCTTTGGCCTTGCAGTGATTCGAGCACAACATCCAGCTTTCCCTCGCAACTCGAAGGGAAGTTTGGGCTTCCCAGGGCCAACACAAGAGGAAGCCTGAAATCTACGTCGTAACTCGAGAATCCCGCCGCAACTCGAGAAAAACCACGTGGTTCCATCGTCTTCGCAGCATGAGGCCCTTGCCCGCCACAGCGTCTCAAAAGAAGACCCACGTTCCTACTGAAGTGCAAAACGGTACTTGGCACCCATGATGGCACCCCCAAAGTTCCCCAACATACAGGTCTCACTCGAGGGTAACACCCATGTTCCCCGCACCACATCATTTGAGCCCCTTCTCCCCTCCTGATTGCAACAGGAGTGTCGATTCTCCTGCTTTGTGTGGAAGGGGTTACCGATCTTCCCAGCGCACATCAGGATGAGGCCGGTCTCACGAGGAAATTGGAGATGTAGCCTCGTGGGTGGTGCCACATGCGGAAAGACCCCATTCCCCGGTCAGCTATTAATAAGAACCTGATGCCCGTACACTTCTTGGAATGCATCCCGTAGGATGAAGGCACAACAAGGAGGGACCCTGAACACCCGTGCATCTTTTGGAAAATTCTTCAGGTTCCACATACAGCTCGACAAGTGACCTGTTACCTCGTGAACAACTCGAGAGGCAAGCTAAGTTTCATTTCTCCACAGAATACGAGGCCTGACTCTCCTGTCCCAACTCTGCAGGAATCCTGAGATCAGAGTCTGAAATGGAGAGGAACCCTGAGGTTCCTTCCTCAACACGAGATGAGGCCCTCTTGTATTATACCACACCCAGTGGAGTCCCGAGAGGCCCCTCCCAACACCACAGTATCAGTGTCTTCTCAGAGGCACCCTGAGCAACTCCCTGAGGTCACCGGCACAAGTCGAGGGAACACAGGGTATCCTGCCGCAACCCGAGAAAGACCTCAAGAGTCCGTCTTCAGCGCGTCTTGAGGACGGATTCCCCTACCATGACTCGAGAGCAATGACACGCTCCCCCTCGCCATGCGCATGGACACCTGACTTCCCTGGCGCCACATGAGAGGCTCCCTGAGCTCCCCGTCATACCTCGTGAGAAACCCCACACTGGCGCCGCAGCTCGGGAAAACCCACCGTCATGGCGAGATTGGGGACTCTTTTTCCTGCCTGACCTGGAGAGCAATCCCTGGTCTTTTCTCCAAACTTCACAGGAGGCTTTACTCCCTTTAGGCCACTCAATGGGCTCCAAGAGATACCTGTCGCGACTTGAGAGGAGAGCAGAGTACTTTGTTTCCCCTCGAGACGAGGCCTTACCTCGGGTGAGTCTGGAATGCAACCCCGAGATCCCTGTTGCCCCTGGAGAGGAACATTATGTCCTGGACAAAAGCCTAGATGAGGTCTATTTTGCCCTACAGTGACTCGAGAGCAACACCCATCTCTCCCTCGCAATTCGAATGGAAGATTGGTCTTCACTGGGCCAACACAAGAGGAAGTCTGAATTTCCCGTTGTAACTCGAGAATCCCGCCGCAACTCTTAAAAACCACGTGGTTCCCCATTCATCGCAATATGAGGCCTTTGCCCGCTACAGAGTCTCAAGAGAAGTCCCATGTTTCGTCATAAAGTTCGAAATGCTACTTGGCACCCTTGATGCGACACCAAAAGTTCCCCAATATACCGGTCTCACTCCAAGGGAACACCGAAGTTCCTGGCACCACTTCATTTGAGCCCCTTCTCCGCTCCTGATCACGGCAGGAAGGTCGATCCCCCTGCTTTGTCTAGAAGGCGTTCCCGACCTTCATGGCGCACCTCAGGATGAGGCCAGTCTCACAAAGAAATTCGAGACGTAGCCTCGTGTTGGTGCCACGTGCCAAAAGACCCCGATTTCTCGGTCTTGCTCTTGATAAGAACCCGATGCCCGGACACCTCTTCTAAGGCAACCCTGTGGATGAAGGCACTACACGAGTGGGCACTGGCAACCCTGTTCATCGTCTGGAAAACCCCGCAGGATCCCCATAGAGCTCCACAACTGGCCTGACACCCCTTAAACAATGAGAGAGGAAAGCGGAGTTCCCTTCCTCAGACAAGACGAGGCCTGAGTATCCAATCCCAACTCTGCAGGCACGCTTCGATCTGAGTCAGAAATGGAGAGGAAACCTGAGGTTCCTGCCTCAACCCGAGATGAGGCCCTCTTCCATTAAAACAAACCCAGTGGAGTCCCGAGAGGCCCCTCCCATCTCCACAGTATCCCTGACATCTCATAGGCATTCTGAGAAGCTCCTTGAGGCCACCAGCAAAAGTCGAGGGAAATAAGAGTTTCCTGCCACAACCGAAGAAAGACCTCGAGAGTCCTTCTTCAATGCGTCTTGAGGTCAGATTCCCCTACCATAGCTCGAGAGCAATAATGAGCTCCCCCTCGCCACGCACATGGAGACCTGACTTCCCTGGTGCCACACGAGAGGCTCCCTGAGCTCCCCGTCGTACCTCGTGTGAAACCCCACACTGGCGCCGCAGATCGAGAAAACCCACAAGATCCCTCCGTCATCGCGAGATGAGGGCCATCTTTTCCTGCATGGCCTGGAGAGCAGTCCCAAGTCCTCTCTCCAAACTTCACAGGAGGCTTGACTCCCTTTAGGACACAAAGTGGGCTCCAAGAGGTGCCCGTCGCGACTCGAAAGGAGAGCGGAGTCCTTTGCTTCCCTTTGACATGAGGCCTGACTCCCTGGGTGAGTCTGGAATGCAAACCTGAGATCCCTGTGGCCCTTGGAGAGGAACATTATGTCCTGGACACAAGCCTAGATGAGGTCTCCTTTGCCCTGCAGTGACTCGAGCGCAACCCCCAGCTCTCCCTCGCAACTCGAATGGATGATTGGACTTCCCTGGCCCAACACAAGAGGAAGCCTGAAATCCCCGTCGTAACTCGAGAATCCCGCCGCAACTCGAGAAAAACCACGTGGCTCCCCCGTCATCGCAAGATGAGGCCCTTGGCCGCTACAGCGTATCAAGAGAAGTCCCACGTTCCATCCTGAAGTACAAAACGGTACATGGCACCCTTGATGCGACCCCAAAGTTCCCTGACATACCGGTCTCACTCGAGGGAAACACCAAAGTTCACGGCACCACTTCCTGTGAGCCCCTTCACCCCTCCTGATCGCGACAGAAGGGTCGATTCCCATGTTTTGTCTGCAAGGGGTTCCCGACGTTCCCCGCGAACCTCCGGATGAGGCCGGTCTCATGAGGAAATTCGAAAAGTAGCCTCATGGTTGGTGCCATATGCTGAAAGATCCCGAATTCCCGGTCCACTCTAGATAAGAACCTGACGCCTGGACATCTCTTCGAAGGCAACCCTGTGGATGAAGGCACAACACGAAGGGACACTGACATCCCCATGCATCGTCTGGAAAAACCCGCAGATTCCACTCACAGCTCCAAATGTGGACTGTCACCTCGTGAACAACTCGAGAGGCAAGTGAAGTTGCATTCCTTCACACAAGACGAGGCCTTACTCTCCTGTCCCAACTCTTCAGGGACCCTGCAATTGGAGTCAGAAATGGAGAGGAACCCTGAGGTTCCTGCCTCAACTAGAGAAGAGGCCCTCTTCCATTGAACCAAACTCAGTGGTGTCCCGAGAGGCCCCTCCCAACACCACAGTATCCCTGAAGTCTCAGAGGCTCCCTGAGAAGCTACCTGAGGTCACTGGCACAAGTCGAGGGAACCCAGAGTTTCCTGAAGTAACCCGAGAAAGACTTGGAGAGTCCTTTTTCAACGTCTCTTGATGCCCGATTCCCCTACCATGACTCCAGAGCAAGGACGCGCTCCCCTCGCCACAAGCAGGAAAACTGACTTCCCTAGTACCACACAAGAGGCTCCCTGAGTACCCCATCGTACCTCGTGAGAAAACCCACACTGGCGCCGCAGTTCGAGAAAAACCACAAGATGCCCCCGTCAAGGAGAGATGGGGGCCTTCTTTTGCTGCCTGACCTGGAGAGCAATTCCTGGTCCTCTCTCCAAACTTCACAGGAGTATTGATTCCTTTTAGGCCACTCAGTTGGGTCCAAGAAATACCCGGTGCGACTCGAGAGGAGAGCGGAGTCCTTTGCTTCCCTGGAGACGGGGCCTGACTCCCCAGGTGAGTTTGGAATGCAACCCCGAAATCCATGTCACCCCTGGAGTGGAACATTATGTTCTAGACACAAGCCTAGATGAGGTCTATTTTGCCCTACAGTGATCGAGAGCAACCTCCATCTCTCCTTCACAATTTGAATGGAAGATTGGTCTTCCCACGGTCAACCCAAGAGGAAGTCTGAATTTCCCATCGTAATTCGAGAATTCAGCCTCAAGTCTTAAAAACCATGTGGTTCCCCCTTCATCGCAATATGAGGCCCTTGCCAGCTAGAGTCTCAAGAGAAGTCCCACGTTCCATCTTAAAGTTCGAAATGCTACTTGGCACCCTTGATGTGACCCCAAAGTTCCCCAACATACCGGTCTCACTCCAGGGGAACACCGAAGTTCCCGGTGTTTCCAGGGAAGTCCCATGTTCCGCCCTGAAGGGCGAAACGGTACTTGACACCCTTGATGCGACCGCAAAAGTTCCCCGACACGCTGGGTTCCCTCGAGGGGAACACCGAGGGTCCCGGCACCACTTCATCTGAGCCCCTTCTCCCCTCCTGATCGCGACAGGAGAGTCGATTCCCCTGCTTTGTCTGGATGGGGTTCCCGGCCTTCCTGGAGCACCTCAGGATGAGGCCGGTCTCAGGAGGAAATTCGAGACTAGCCACATGTGAGGTGCCACGTGCCGAAAAACTCCGATTTTCCGGTCCGCTCTTGATAAGAACCCGATGCCCGGACCCCTCTTCGAAGGCAACCCTGTGGGTGAAGGCACAACACGAAGGGGCACTGACACCCCCGTGCATCATCCGGAAAAACCCGCAGGGTCTACACACAGCTCGACAAGGGGCCTGAGACTCCCTGAACAACTCGAGAGGCAAGCAGAATTCCATTCCTCAGACAAGACGAGGCATGACTCTCCTGTCCCACACTGCAGGGACCGTGCAGTCGGAGTCCGAAACCGAGAGGAAGCCTGAGGTTCCTGCCTCCCCTCGAGATGAGGCCCTCTTCCATTGCGCCGAACCCAGCAGAGTCCCGAGAGGCCCTGCCAACTACACAGCATCCCTCACCTCTCAGAGGCACCGTGGGAAGTTCCCTAAGGTCCCCTGCAGAAGTCGAGGGAAACGAGGGTTTCCCGCCGCAACCCGAGAAAGACCTCGAGAGTACTTCTTCAACGCCTCTTGAGGACCTAGCCGTTTCCCATGACTCGAGAGCCAGGACGCGCTCCCCCTCGCCATGTGCATGGAGACCTGACTTCCTGGCGCCGCACGAGAGGCTCCCTGAGGTCCTCGTCGTGTCTCGTGAGAAAACCCCCATGTGCGCAGCAGCCTGAGGAAACCCATGAGACGCCCCCGTCATCGCGAGATGAGGGCCTTCTTTTCCTGCCTGGCCTGGAGAGCAATCCCGAGTCCTCTCTCCAAACTGAAGAGGAGGCTCGACACCCTTGAGTCCACTCAGTGGGCTCCAAGAGATCCGTGTCGCGACTTGAGGGGAATGCGGAGTCTTTGCTTCCCCTCCAGGCAAGTCCTGACCCCCCGGGGGAGTCTGGAATGGAAACCCGTGATCCCTGTCTTCCCTTGAGAGGAATATTAGGTCCTGGACACACGCCTCGATGAGGTCTCTTTGGCCCTGTAGTGACTCGAGCAGAACCCCCAGCTTTCCATCGCAACTCGAATTGAAGATTGGTCTTCCCAGGGCCAACCCAAGAGGAAGCCTGAAATTCCTGTCGTTTTTGAGAATCCCGATGCAACTCGAGAAAAACGACGAGGTTCCAACGTCTTCACAGGATGAGGCCCTTGCCCGCTACAGCGTCTCCAGGGAAGTCCCATGTTCCGTCCTGAAGTGGGAAACGGTACTTGGCTCCCTTGATGCAACCCCTAAAGTTCCCTGAAACGCCGGGTGCCCTCGAGTGGAACACCGAGGGTCCCGGCACCACTTCATCTGAACCCCATCTCCCTTCCTGATCGCGACAGGAGAATCGATTCCCCTACTTTGTGTGGAAGGGGTTCCCGGCCTTCCCGGCACACCTCAGGATGATGCTGGTCTCACGAGGAAATTCGAGATGAGCCACGTGGGTGGTGCCACATGCCGAATGACCCCGATTTCCTGGTCCGCTCTCGAAATGAACCCGATGCCCGGACACCTCTTTGAAGGCAACCCTGTGGGGGAAGGCACAAAAAGAAGGGGCACTGACACCCCCATGCATCTTCTGGAAACACCCGCAGGTTCCACACACAGCTTGTCAAGGGCCCTGAGACGCCCTGAACGACTCAAGAGGCAAGCAGAGTTCCGTTACTCAGACAAGACGAGGCCTGACTCTCCTGTCCCAACTCTGCAGGGACCCTGCGTTCAGAGTCAGAAATGGAGAGGAAGCCTGAGGTTCCTGCCTCCAATCGAGATGAGGCCATCTTTCATTTCGTCAAACCTAGTGGAGTCCCGAGAGGCCCCTCTAACTCCTCAGTATCCCTCACCTCTCAGAGGCACCTGGGAAGTTCCCTAAGGTCCCCTGTAGAGGTCGATGGAAACGAGTGTTTCCCGCCCCAACCCAAGAAAGACCTTGAGAGTCCTTCTTAAATGCCTCTTGAGGCCCTAGTCCCTCCCATGACTCGAGAGCAATGACGCGATCTGCCTGGCCACACGCATGGAGTCAGGCTTCTCTGGCGCCGCACGAGAGGCTCCCTTAACTCCCCATCATATCTCGTGAGAAACCCCACACTTGCGCCGCAGCTCGAGAAAACCCATGAGACGCCCCCGTCATCACGAGAGGAGGGCCATCTTTAACTGCATGGTATGCAGATCAAGCGTGAACCTTCTGTCCAAGCTACACAGGACGCTTGACTCCCTTTAGGCCACTCATTGGGCTCCAAGAGTTACGCGTCCCGACTCGAGAGGATAGTGGAGTCCTTTGCTTCCACTCGAGACGAGGTGTGACCCACCGGGTGAGACTGGAATGCCACCCCGATATCCCTGTCGCCCCTGGAGAGGAACATTACGTCCTGGACCCAAGCCTAGATGAGGACTCTTTGCCCTGAAGTGACTCGAGAGCAACCCCCAGCTCTCTCTGACAAGTTGAATGGAAGATTGGACTTCCTGGGCCAACACAAGAGGAAGCCTGAATTCCCCGTTGTAACTCGAGAATCCCGCCTCAACTCGAGAAAAACCACGTGTTTCCCTCGTCATCGCAATATGAGGCCCTTGCCCGCTACAGCATCTCCAGAGAATTCCCACGTTCCATCTTGGAGTGCGAAACTGTACTTGGCACCCTTGATGCGACCTCAAAAGTGCCGTGACATACCGGTCTCACTCGAGGGGACCACCGAGGTTCCCGGCACCACTTCATCTGAGCCCCTTCTCCCCTTCTGATCGCGAGCGGTGGGTCGATTCCCCTGCTTTGTCTGCAAGGGGTTCCTGACCTTCCCGGCGCACCTCAGGATGAGGCCGGTCTCCTGAGGAAATTCGAGACGTAGCCTCGTGGGTGGTACCACATGCTGAAAGACCCCAATTTTCCGGTACGCTCTTGAAAAGAAGCCGATGCCCGGAAACCTCTTTGAAGGCAACCCTGTGGATGAAGGCACAACACGAAGGGGCACTGACACCCCCGTGCATCGTCCGGAAAAACCCGCAGGTTCCACACTGAGCTCAACAAGTGGCCTGTCACTCCGTGAACAACTCGCAAGGCAAGGGGAAATCCATTCCTCAACAGAAGACGAGGCGTGACTCTCTTGTCCATACTCTGCAGGTACCCTGCGACCCGAGTCAGATATGGAGAGGACCCCTGAGGTTCCTGCCTCCATTCGAGATGAGGCCCTCTTTGATTGCACCAAACTCAGTTGAGTAACGAAAGGCCCCTCCCAAATCCACAGTGTTCCTGACTTCTCAGAGGCACCCTTAGAAGTTGCCTGAGGTCACCGACACAAATCAAGGGAACCCAGGGTTCCCTGCCGCAACCCGAGAAAGACCTCAAGAGTCCTTCTTCAATGCGTCTTGAGGCCCGATTCGCCTACTATGACTCGAGAGCAATCACGCACTCCCCTTCACCACACGCACGGAGACCTGACGTCCCTAGCACCACACGAGAGGCTCTCTGAGCTCCCCGTTGTACCTCGTGAGAAATCTGATACTGGCGCCGCAGCTGGAGAAAACCCACGAGATGCCCCCATCATCGCGAGATGAGGGCCTTTTTTCCTGCATGGCCAGGAAAACAATCCCGAGTCATCTCCAAACTCCATAGGAGGCTTCACTCCCTTTACGCCACGCAGTGGGCTCCAAGAGATACCCGTCGCGACTCGACAGGAGAGCGGAGTCCTTTTTTTCCCCTCAAGACGAGGCCTGACTCTCCGGCTGAGTCGAGAATGCAACCCTGAGATCCCTGTTGGCCCAGTAGTGGAACACTAGGTCCTGGACACAAGCGTAGATGAGGTCTATTTTGCCCTGCAGTGACTGGAGAGCAATCCCCAGTTCTAACTTGCAACTCGAATGGAATACTGGATTTTCCTGGCGCCATACAAGAGGCTCCCTGAGATCCCCGTGGTACTTCATGAGACACCCCACACTGGCGCCCCAGCTCGAGAAAACCCACGAGACGCCACCGTCATCTCGAGATGAGGGCCTTCTTTTCCTGCATGGCCTGGAGTCCAATCCCGAGTCCTCTCTCCAAACTCCACAGGAGGCTTGACTCCCTTTAGTACACACAGTGGGCTCCAAGAGATACCCATCGCGACTCGAGACGAGAGCGGAATTCTTTGCTTACCCTCGAGGTGAGAACTGACTCCCCGGATGAGTCTGGAATGCAAACCCGAGATCCCTGTCGCCCCTGGAGAGCAACGTTAGATCCTGGACACAAGCCTAGATTAGGTCTCTTTTGCCCTGCAGTGACTCTAGCGCAATCCCCAGCTCCCCCTCGCAACCCGAATGGAAGATTGGATTTCAAGGCCAACAAGAGGAAGCCTAAATTCCCGGTCATAACTCGAGAATCCCGCCGCAACTCGAGCAAAACCACGTGGTTCTCCCGTCATCGCAAGATGAGGCCCTTGCCCGCTACAGCGTTTCAAAAGATGTCCCAGGTTCCGTCTTGAAATGCGAAACGGTACTTGGCACCCTTGATGCGACCCCAAAAGTCCCCCAACACGCCGGTCTCACTCAAGGGGAACACCGAGGTTCCCGGCACCACTTCATTTAAGCCCCTTCTCCCCTCCTGATCGTGACCGGGGGGTCGATTCCCCTGCTTTGTCTGCAAGGGGGCCCGACCTTCCCTGCACAACTCAGGATGAGGCCGGTCTCATGGGGAAATTCGATATGTAGCTTTGTGGGTGGTGCCACTTGCTGAAAGACTCCAATTTCCCGGTCCGCTCTTGATAAGAATCCGATGCTCGGACACCTCTTGGAAGGCAGCCTTGAGTATGAAGGTACAACACGAAGGGGCACTAACACACCTGTGCATCATCCGGAAAAACGGGCAGGTTACACACACAGCTCGACAAGTGGCCTGTCACCTCGAGAACAACTCGAGAGGCAAGAGGAGTCCCATCCTCCAGAAAAGACGAGGCCTGACTCTCCTGTACCAACATGCAGGGACCTTGCGATCTGAGTCAGAAATGGAGAGGAACACTGAGGTTCCTGCTTCAACTCGAGATGAGTCCCTCTTACATTCCACCAAATGCAGAGGAGTCTCGAGAGGCCCCTCCAAACTGCACAGTATCCCTGACTTCTCAGAGGCACTCTGAGAAGCTCCCTGAGGTCGCAGGCACAAGTCAAGGGAACCCTGGGTTTTATGCAGTGACCCGAGAAAGACCTCGAGAGTCCTTCTTCAACCCGTCTTGAGGCCCGATTACCCTACCATGACTCGAGAGCAATGACGAGCTCCCCCTAGCCATCTCATGGGGACCTGACTTCCCTGGCGCCACACGAGAGGCTCCCTGAGCTCCCTCTCGTACCTCGTCAGAAACCCGGCACTAGCGCAGCAGTCTAGAAAACCCACGAGACGCCGCCATCATCGCGAGATGAGGGCCTCCTTTTCCTGCATGGCCTGGAGAGGAATCCCGAGTCCTCTATCCAAACACCACAGGAGGCTTGACTCCCTTTAGGGCACAAATTGGCCCCAAGAGATACCCATCGCGACTCAAAAGGACAGCGGAGTTCTTTGCTTCCCCTCGAGACGAGGCCTGATTCCCCGGGTGAGTCTGGTATGCAACCCCAAGATCCCTGTCGCCCCTAGGGACGAGCATTAAGTCCTGGATACAAGCCTAGATGAGGTCTATTTTGCCCTGCAGTGACTTGAGAGCAATCCCCAGCTCTCACTTGAAACTCGAATGGAAGATAGGACTTCCCTGGCCCAACACATGAGGAAGACTGTATTCCCCGTCGAAACTCGAGAATCCCGCCACAACTCGAGAAACGCCACGTGGTTCCCCGTCATCCCAAGATGAGGCCCTTGCCCCCTACAGCGTCTCAAGAGAAGTCCCACGTTCCGTCTTGAAGTGCGAAACGGTATTGGCACCCTTGATGCGACCTCAAATGTTCCTCGACACACCAGTCTGACTCGAGGAGAACACCGAGGTTCCCGGCACCACTACATCTGGGCCCCTTCTCCCCTCTTGATCGCGACAGGAGGGTCGATTCCCCTGTTTTGTCTTGAAGGGGTTCCCACCTTTCCCGGTGCATCTCAGGATGAGGCCGGTCTCACGAGGATATTCGAGACATAGCCACGTGGATGGTGACACATGCCGAAAGACCCCGATTTCCCGGTCCGCTCTTGATAAGATCCTGATGCCCGGACACCTCTTTGAAGATAACCCTTTTGATGAAGGCACAACACTTAGGGGCACTGACACCCCTGGGTATCGTCCGGAGAAACCCTCAGGTACCACACACAGCTCGAGAAGTGACCTGTCACCCCGTGAACAACTGCAGAGGCAAGCAGAGTTCCATTCCTCCACACAAGACGAGGCCTGACTCTCCTGTTCGAACTCTGCAGCGAAACTGCGATCCGAGTCAGATCTGGCCCAGGGGAAGTCAGGAGAGGAAACATGAGTTTCCTGCCTCCACTCGAGATGAGGCCCTCTTCCATTGCACCGAACCCAGTGGAGTCCCGAGAGGCCCCTCCCAACTGCACAGTATCCCTGACTTCTCAGAGGCACCCTTAGACCTTCCTGAGATCACCGGCACAAGTCGAGGGAACCAAGGGTTTCCTGCCCCAACCCGTAAAAGACCTCGAGAGTCCTTCTTCAACGCGTCTTGAGGTGCGATTCCCCTACCATGACTCGAGAGCAATGACGCGCTCCCCCTAGCCACGCGCATAGAAACCTGACTTCCCTGGCGCCACAGGAGAGGCTCCCTGAGCTCCCCATTATATCTCGTGAGCAACACCACACTGGAGCCGCAGCTCGAGAATACCCACGAGACTCCCCAGTCCTCACGAGATGAGGGCCTTCTTTTGCTGTATGGCCTGGAGAGCAATCCTGAGTCCTCTCTCCAAACTCCACAGGAGGCTTGACTCATTTTAGGCCACACAGTGAGCTCCAAGATATACCCGTCGCGACTTGACAGGAGAGCGGTGTCCTTGGCTTCCCCTCGAGACGAGGCCTGACTCCCCGGGTGAGTCGAGAATGCAATGCTGAGATCGCTGTCGCCCCAGCAGAGGAACATTAGGTCCTGGACACAAGCCTAGATGAGGTCTATTTGGCCCTGCAGTGTCTCGAGAGCAATCCCCAGTTCTAACTCACAATTCGAAAGAAAACTGGACTTCCCTGGGCCAGTTGAAGAGGAAGCCTGAATTCCTGGTTGTAACTCGAGAATCCCGCCCCAACTCAAGAAAAACCACGTGGTTCCCCCGTCATCGAAAGATGAGGCCCTTGCCCGCTACAGCATCTCAAGAGAAGTCCCACGTTCCGTATTGAAGAGCGAAAAGTTACTTGGAACCCTTGATGCGACCCCAAAAGTTCCCCGACATACCATTCTCACTTGAGGAGAACACCGAGGTTCCCCGCACCACTTCATCTGAGACTCTTCTCCCCTCTTGATCGCGACAGGAGGTTCGATTCCTCTGCTTTGTCTGGAAGGCATTCCCGACCTTCCTGGCGCACATCAAGATGAGGCCAGTCTCACGACGAAATTCGAGACATAGCCTCGTGGGTGGTGCGGCATGCCAAAAGACCCCGATTCCCTGGTCCGCTCTTGATAAGAACCCGATGGCAGAACCCAACTCGAAGGCAATCCTGTGGAACAAGGCACAACACGAAGGGGCAGTGACACCCCAGTGCTTTGTCCAGAAAAACCCGCAAGTTCCACATACAAATTGACAAGTGGCCTGTCACCCCATGAACAACGCGAGAGTCAAGCGGAGTTCCATTCCTCCACACAAGACGAGGCCTGACTCTCCTGTCCCAGCTCTGCAGGGACTCTGCGATCCGAGTCAGATCCGGCGCATTCGAAGCCAGGAGAGGAACCCTGTGGTTCCTGCCTCAACTTGTCATGAGGCCCTCTTCCATTGCACCAAACCCAGTGGAGTTCCGAGAGGCCCCTCCCAACTCCACAGTGACCCTGACTTCTCAGAGGCACGCTGAGAAGCTTCCTGAGGTCACTGGCACAAGTCTATGGAACCCAGGGTTTCCTGCTGCAACCCAAGAAAGACCTCGAGAGTCCTTCTTTAACACGTTTTCACGCCCAATTCCCCTACCATGACTCGAGAACAATGATGGGCTCCTTCTCACCACGTGCATAGAGACCTGACTGCCCTGGCACCACATGAGAGGCTCACTGAGCTCCCAGTCTTACTTTGTGAGAAACCCCACACTAGCGCCACAGCTCGAGAAAACCTACGAGACGCCCCAGTCATCGGGAGATGAGGGCCTTCATTTCCTGCATTGCCTGGAGAGCAATCCCGTGTCCTCCCTACAAACACCAGAGGAGGTTTGACTCTCTTTAAGCCACTCAGTGGGCTCCAATACATACCCGTCCGACTCTAGAGGAGAGCAGAGTCCTTTGCTTCCCCTCGAGACGAGGCCTGACTCCAGGGTGAGTCTGGAATGCAACCCCGAGATTCCTGTCGCCCCTTGACATGAACATTAGGTCCTGCACACAAGCCTTGGTGGGGTCTCTTTTGCCTTCAGTGACTAGAGCACACCTCCAGCTCTTCCTCGAATCTCGAATGGAAGATAAGACTTTTGTGGGCCAACACAAGAGGAAGCATGAATTCCCTGTGGTAACTCAAATATCCCACCGCAACTAGAGAAAAACCAAGTGGTTCCCCAGTCATTCCAAGATGAGGCCCTTGCCCGCTGGAGCACCCCAAGAGAAGGCCCACGTTCCAATTTGAAGAGCGAAACGGTACTTGGAACCCGTTATGCGAACCCAAAAGTTACCCGACATACCTGTCTCACTTGAGGGAAACACCGAGGTTCCCAGCAGCACTTCATCTGAGCCACTTCTCCCCTCCTGATCGCCACAGGAGGGTCGATTCCTCTGCTTTGTCTGGAAGGGTTTCATGACATTCGCGGCACACCTCAGGATGAGGCCGGTTTCATGAGGAAATTCGAGACTAGCCACGTGGGTGGTGCCAAATGCTGAACGACCCCGATTTCCCAGTGCGCTCTTCATAAGAACACGATGCCCGGACACCTCTTCGAAGGCAACCCTGTGGATGAAGACACAAAACGAAGGGTCACTGACACCCCCATGCATCGTCTGGAAAAACCTGCAGATTCCACACACAGTTTGACAAGGGGCCTGAAACCCCATGAACAACTCGAGAGGCAAGCGGAGTTCCATTCCTCAGAAAAGACATAGCCTGACTCTCCTGTCCCAACTCTGCAGGGACACTACGATCAGAGTCAGAATTGGAGAGGAAGCCTGAGGTTCCTGCCTCCACTCGAGATGAGGCCCTCTTCCATTGCGACAAACCCAGTGGAGTCCCGAGAGGCCCCGCCAAATCCACAGCGTCCCTCACTTCTCAGAGGCACCCTGGGAAGTTTCCTCAGGTCCCCGGCAGAAGTCGGGGGAAACGAGGGTTTCCCGCTGCAACCCGAGAAAGACATCGAGAGTCCTTCTTCAACGCGTCTTGAGGCCCTAGTCCCCTCCCATGACTCGAGAACAATGACGCGCTCCTTCTCGCCACGTGCATGGAGACATGACTTCCCTGGAACCGCACGGGAGGCTCCCTGAGATCCTCGTCGTGCCTCGGGAGAAAACCCCCACGGGTGCCGCAGCTCGAGGAAACCCCTGAGATGCCCCGGTCCTCGCGAGGTGAGGGCCTTCTTTTCCTGCCTGGCCTGGAGAGTAATCACGAGTCCTCTCTCAAAAGAGAAGAGGAGGCTGGACTCCCTTGAGGCCACTCAGGGGGCACCAAGATATCCGCGTCGCGACTCGGGTGGAGAGCGGAGTCCTTTGCTTCCCCTCGAGGCGAGGCCTGACTCCCCGGGGGAGCATGGGATGCAACTCCGAGATCCTTGTCTTCCCTGGAGAGGAGCATTAGGTCCTGGACACACGCCTAGATGAGGTCTCTTTGGCCCTGCAGTGACTCGAGCGCAACCCCCAGCTTTCCCTCGCCACTAGAATAGAAGATTGGGCTACCCAGGGCCGACACAAGAGGAAGCCTGTAATCCCCCGTCGTAACACGAGAATCCCGCCGCAACTCGAGAAAAACCACGTGGTTCCCACCTCTTCGCAAGATGAGGCCCTTGCCCGTGACGGCGTCTCAAGGGTAGTCACCTGTTCCGCCCTGAAGTGCGAAACGGGACCTGACAGGCTTCATGTGACCCCAAAAGTTCCCCGACACGCCTGGTTCCCTCGAGGCGAACACCGAGGGTCCCGGCACAGCTTCATCTGAGCCCCTTCTCCCCTCCTGATCGCGACAGGAGAGTGGAATCCCCTGCGTGGTCTGGAAGGGGTTCCCGGCCTTCCTGGCGCACCTCAGGAGGAGGCCGGTCTCACGAGGACATTTGAAATGAGCCACGTGGGTGGTGCCACACGCTGAACGACCCCGATTCCCCGGTCCGCACTTGAGAAGAACCCGATGACGTACCCCTCTTCGAAGGCAACCCTGGGGGTGAAGGCACAGACCTAAGCGGCATTGACATCCCCGTGCATCGTCCGGAAAGACCCGCGGGTTCCACACACAGCTCGACGAGGGACCTGTGGCCCCCTGAACAACTCGAGAGGCAAGCGGGGTTCCCTTCCTCAGACAAGACGAGGCCTGACTCTCCTGTCCCAACTCTGCAGGGACCCTGCAGTCGGAGTACGAAACGGAGAGGAAGCCTGAGGTTCTTGCCTCCCAGCCAGATGAGGACCTCTTCTGTTGCGTCAGACCCAGCGGAGTCCCGAGGGGCCCCGCCACCTCCACAGGATCCCTCGCCTCTCAGAGGCACCCTGGGAAGTTCCCTAAGGTCCCCGGCAGAAGGCGAGGGAAACGAGGGTTTCCCGCCGCCCCCCGAGAAAGACCTCGAGAGTCCTTCTTCAACGCGTCTCGAGGCCCTAGTCCCCTCCCGTGACTCGAGAGCCATGACACGCTCCCCCTCGCCATGTGCATGGAGACCTGACTTCCCTGGCGCCGCACGGGAGGCTCCCTGAGATCCTCGTCGTGCCTCGGGAGAAAACCCCCACGGGCGCCGCAGCTCGAGGAAACCCCTGAGACGCCCCCGTCCTCGCGAGCTGAGGGCCTTCTTTTCCTGCATGGCCTGGAGAGCAATCCCGGGTCCTCTCTCCAAACGGAAGAGGGGGCTGGACTCCCTTGAGGCCGCTCAGGGGGCTCCAAGAGACCCGCGTCGCGACTCGAGAGGAGAGCGGAGTCCTTGGCTTCCCCTCGAGACGAGGCCTGACTCCCCGGGGGAGCCTGGAATGCAACCCCGAGATCCCTGCCTTCCCTGGAGAGGAATATTAGGTCCCGGACACACACCTAGGTGAGGTCTCTTCGGCCCTGCAGTGACTCGAGCGCAACCCCCAGCTTTCCCTCGCAACCCGAGGGGAAGATTGGGCTTCCCAGGGCCAACCCAAGGGGAAGGCTGAGATCCCCGTCGTAACTCGAGAATGCCGCCGCAACTCGAGAAAAACCGCGTGGTTCCCACCTCTTTGCAAGATTAGGCCCTTGCCCGCGAAGGCGTCTCAAGGGAACTCCCCTGTTCCGCCCTGAAGGGCGAAACGGTCCCTGACAGCCTTCCTGCGACCCTGAAGAGTCCCCCGACACGCCGGGGTCCCCAAGGGGAACACCGAGAGTCCCGGCACCGCTTCCTCTGAGCCCCTTCTCCCCTCCTGATCACGACAGGAGAGGCGATTCCCCTGGGTGGTCTGGAAGGGGTTCCCGGCCTTCCCGGCGCACCTCAGGATGAGGCCGGTCTCACGAGGAAATTCGATTCGAGCCACGTGGGGGGGCCACATGCCGAACGCCCCCGATTCCCCGGTCCGCACTTGAGAAGGACCCGAGGCCCGGACCCCTCTTCGAAGGCAACCCTGTGGGTGAAGGCACAACATGAAGGGGCACTGCCACCCCCGTGCATCGTCCACAAAGACCCGCGGGTTCCACACACAGCACGACGAGGGGCCTGAGACCCCCTGAGCAACTCGAGAGGCCAGGGGGGTTCCCTTCCTCAGACAAGACGAGGCCTGACTCTCCTGTCCCAACTCTGCAGGGACCCTGCGGTCGGAGTCCGAAACGGAGAGGAAGCCTGAGGTTCCTGCCTCCCCTCGAGGTGAGGCCCTCTTCCGTTGCGCCAGACCTATCGGAGTCCCGAGGGGCCCCGCCACCTCCACAGGATCCCTCGCCTCTCAGAGGCACCCTGGGAAGTTCCCTAAGGTCCCCGGCAGAATGCGAGGGAAACGAGGGTTTCCCGCCGCCCCCGGAGAAAGACCTCGAGAGTCCTTCTTCAACGCGTCTCGAGGCCCTAGTCCCCTCCCGTGACTCGAGAGCCAGGACGCGCTCCCCCTCGCCATGCGCATGGAGACCTGACTTCCCTGGCGCCGCACGAGAGGCTCCCTGAGATCCTCGTCGTGCCTCGGGAGAAAACCCCCACGGGCGCCGCAGCTCGAGGAAACCCTTGAGACGTCCCCGTCCTCGCGCGCTGAGGGCCTTCCTTTCCTGCATGGCCAGAGAGCAATCCCGGGTCCTCTCTCCAAACGGAAGAGGAGGCTGGACTCCCCTTAGGCCGCTCAGAGGGCTCCATGAGACCCGCGTCGCGACTCGAGAGGAGAGCGGAGTCCTTGGCTTCCCCTCGAGACTTGGCCTGACTCCCCGGGGGAGCCTGGAATGCAACCCGAGATCCCTGCCTTCCCTGGAGAGGAATATTAGGTCCCGTACACACGCCTAGTTGAGGTCTCTTCGGCCCTGCAGTGACTCGAGCGCAACCCCCAGCTTTCCCTCGCACCCGAGGGGAAGATTGGGCTTCCCAGGGCCAACCCAAGGGGAAGGCTGAGATCCCCGTCGTAACTCGAGAATGCCGCCGCAACTCGAGAAAAACCACGTGGTTCCCACCTCTTGGCAAGATGAGGCCCTTGCCCGCGACGGAGTCTCAAGGGAAGTCCCCTGTTCCACCCTGAAGGGCGAAACGGTCCCTGACAGCCTTCCTGCGACCCCCAAAAGTCCCCCGACACGCCGGGGTCCCCCGAGGGGAACACCGAGGTTCCCGGCACCGCTTCCTCTGAGCCCCTTCTCCCCTCCTGATCGCGACAGGAGAGGCGATTCCCCTGCGTGGTCTGGAAGGGGTTCCCGGCCTTCCCGGCGCACCTCAGGATGAGGCCGGTCTCCCGAGGAAATTCGAGACGAGCCACGTGTGTGGGGCCACATGCGGAACGCTCCCGATTCCCCGGTCCACTCTTGAGGAGGACCCGAGGCCCGGACCCCTCTTTGAAGGCAACCCTGCGGGTGAAGGAACAACACGAAGGGGCACTGCCACCCCCGGGCATCGTCCGCAAAGACCCGCGGGTTCCACACACAGCTCGACGAGGGGCCTGAGACCCCCTGAGCAACTCGAGAGGCCAGCGGGGTTCCCTTCCTCAGACAAGACGAGGCCTGACTCTCCTGTCCCAACTATGCAGGGACCCTGCGGTCGGAGTCCGAAACGGAGAGGAAGCCTGAGGTTGCTGCCTCCCCTCGAGGTGAGGCCCTCTTCCGTTGCGCCAGACCCAGCGGAGTCCCGAGGGGCCCCGCCACCTCCACAGGATCCCTCGCCTCTCAGAGGCACCCTGGGAAGTTCCCTAAGGTCCCCGGCAGAAGGCGAGGGAAGCGAGGGTTTCCCGCCGCGCCCCGAGAAAGACCTCGAGAGTCCTTCTTCAACGCGTCTCGAGGCCCTAGTCCCCTCCCGTGACTCGAGAGCCAGGACGTGCTCCCCTCGCCACGCGCATGGAGACCTGACTTCCCTGGCGCCGCACGAGAGGCTCCCTGAGATCCTCGTCGTGCCTCGGGAGAAAACCCCCACGGGCGCCGCAGCTCGAGGAAACCCCTGAGACGCCCCCGTCCTCGCGAGCTGAGGGCCTTCTTTTCCTGCATGGCCTGGAGAGCAATCCCGGGTCCTCTCTCCAAACGGAAGAGGAGGCTGGACTCCCTTGAGGCCGCTCAGGGTGCTCCAAGAGACCCGCGTCGCGACTCGAGAGGAGAGCGGAGTCCTTGGCTTCCCCTCGAGACGAGGCCTGACTCCCCGGGGGAGCCTGGAATGCAACCCCGAGATCCCGGCCTTCCCTGGAGAGGAATATTAGGTCCCGGACACACGCCTAGGTGAGGTCTCTTCGGCCCTGCAGTGACTCGAGCGCAACCCCCAGCTTTCCCTCGCAACCCGAGGGGAAGATTGGGCTTCCCAGGGCCAACCCAAGGGGAAGGCTGAGAACCCCGTCGTAACTCGAGAATGCCGCCGCAACTCGAGAAAAACCGCGTGGTTCCCACCTCTTGGCAAGATGAGGCCCTTGCCCGCGACTGCGTCTCAAGGGAAGTCCCCTGTTCCGCCCTGAAGGGCGAAACGGTCCCTGACAGCCTTCCTGCGACCCCCAAAAGTCCCCCGACACGCCGGGGTCCCCCGAGGGGAACACCGAGGGTCCCGGCACCGCTTCCTCTGAGCCCCTTCTCCCCTCCTGATCGCGACAGGAGAGGCGATTCCCCTGCGTGGTCTGGAAGGGGTTCCCGGCCTTCCCGGCGCACCTCAGGATGAGGCCGGTCTCCCGAGGAAATTCGAGACGAGCCACGTGGGTGGGGCCACATGCCGAACGCCCCCGATTCCCCGGTCCGCTCTTGAGAAGGACCCGAGGCCCGGACCCCTCTTCGAAGGCAACCCTGTGGGTGAAGGCACAACACGAAGGCGCACTGCCACCCCCGTGCATCGTCCGCAAAGACCCGCGAGTTCCACACACAGCTCGACGAGGGGCCTGAGACCCCATAAGCAACTCGAGAGGCCAGCGGGGTTCCCTTCCTCAGACAAGACGAGGCCTGACTCTCCTGTCCCAACTCTGCAGGGACCCTGCGGTCGGAGTCCGAAACGGAGAGGAAGCCTGAGGTTGCTGCCTCCCCTCGAGGTGAGGCCCTCTTCCGTTGCGCCAGACCCAGCGGAGTCCCGAGGGGCCCCGCCACCTCCACAGGATCCCTCGCCTCTCAGAGGCACCCTGGGAAGTTCCCTAAGGTCTCCGGCAGAAGGCGAGGGAAACGAGGGTTTCCCGCCGCCCCCCGAGAAAGACCTCGAGAGTCCTTCTTCAACGCGTCTCGAGGCCCTAGTCCCCTCCCGTGACTCGAGAGCCAGGACGCGCTCCCCCTCGCCACGCGCATGGAGACCTGACTTCCCTGGCGCCGCACGAGAGGCTCCCTGAGATCCTCGTCGTGCCTCGGGAGAAAACCCCCACGGGCGCCGCAGCTCGAGGAAACCCCTGAGACGCCCCCGTCCTCGCGATCTGAGGGCCTTCTTTTCCTGCATGGCCTGGAGAGCAATCCCGGGTCCTCTCTCCAAACGGAAGAGGAGGCTGGACTCCCTTGAGGCCGCTCAGGGGGCTCCAAGAGACCCGCGTCGCGACTCGAGAGGAGAGTGCAGTCCTTGGCTTCCCCTCGAGACGATGCCTGACTTCCCGGGGGAGCCTGGAATGCAACCCCGAGATCCCTGCCTTCCCTGGAGAGGAATATTAGGTCCCGGACACACGCCTAGGTGAGGTCTCTTCGGCCCTGCAGTGACTCGAGCGCAACCCCCAGCTTTCCCTCGCAACCCGAGGGGAAGATTGGGCTTCCCAGGGCCACCCAAGGGGAAGGCTGAGATCCCCGTCGTAACTCGAGAATGCCGCCGCAACTCGAGAAAAACCACGTGGTTCCCACCTCTTGGCAAGATGAGGCCCTTGCCCGCGACGGCGTCTCAAGGGAAGTCCCCTGTTCCGCCCTGAAGGGCGAACCGGTCCCTGACAGCCTTCCTGCGACCCCCAAAAGTCCCCCGACACGCCGGGGTCCCCCGAGGGGAACACCGAGGGTCCCGGCACCGCTTCCTCTGAGCCCCTTCTCCCCTCCTGATCGCGACATGGGATTCGATTCCTCTGCGTGGTCTGGAAGGGGTTCCCGGCCTTCCCGGCGCACCTCAGGATGGGGCCTGTCTCACGAGGAAATTCCAGACGAGCCACGTGGGTGGCGCCACATGCCGAACGCCCCCGATTCCCCGGTCCGCCCTTGAGAAGGACCCGAGGCCCGGACCTCTCTTCGAAGGCAACCCTGTGGGTGAAGGCACAACACGAAGGGGCACTGCCACCCCCGTGCATCGTCCGCAAAGACCCGCGGGTTCCACACACAGCTCGACGAGGGGCCTGAGACCCCCTGAACAACTCGAGAGGCCAGCGGGTTTCCCTTCCTCAGATAAGACGAGACCTGACTCTCCTGTCCCAACTCTGCAGGGACCCTGCGGTCGGAGTCCGAAACGGAGAGAAAGCCTGAGGTTCCAGCCTCCCCTCGAGGTGAGGCCCTCTTCGGTTGCGCAAGACCCAGAGGAGTCCCGAGAGGCCCCGCAAACTCCACAGGATGCCTCGCCTCTCAGAGGCACCCTGGGAAGTTCCCTAAGGTCTCCGGCAGAAGGCGAGGGAAACGAGGGTTTCCCACCGCCCCCTGAGAAAGACCTCGAGAATCCTTCTTCAACGCGTCTCGAGGCCCTAGTCCCCTCCCGTGACTCGAGAGCCAGGACGCGCTCCCCCTCGCCATGCGCATGGAGACCTGACTTCCCTGGCGCCGCACGAGAGGCTCCCTGAGATCCTCGTCGTGCCTCGGGAGAAAACCCCCACGGGCGCCGCAGCTCGAGGAAACCCTTGAGACGTCCCCGTCCTCGCGCGCTGAGGGCCTTCCTTTCCTGCATGGCCAGAGAGCAATCCCGGGTCCTCTCTCCAAACGGAAGAGGAGGCTGGACTCCCCTTAGGCCGCTCAGAGGGCTCCATGAGACCCGCGTCGCGACTCGAGAGGAGAGCGGAGTCCTTGGCTTCCCCTCGAGACTTGGCCTGACTCCCCGGGGGAGCCTGGAATGCAACCCGAGATCCCTGCCTTCCCTGGAGAGGAATATTAGGTCCCGTACACACGCCTAGTTGAGGTCTCTTCGGCCCTGCAGTGACTCGAGCGCAACCCCCAGCTTTCCCTCGCACCCGAGGGGAAGATTGGGCTTCCCAGGGCCAACCCAAGGGGAAGGCTGAGATCCCCGTCGTAACTCGAGAATGCCGCCGCAACTCGAGAAAAACCACGTGGTTCCCACCTCTTGGCAAGATGAGGCCCTTGCCCGCGACGGAGTCTCAAGGGAAGTCCCCTGTTCCACCCTGAAGGGCGAAACGGTCCCTGACAGCCTTCCTGCGACCCCCAAAAGTCCCCCGACACGCCGGGGTCCCCCGAGGGGAACACCGAGGTTCCCGGCACCGCTTCCTCTGAGCCCCTTCTCCCCTCCTGATCGCGACAGGAGAGGCGATTCCCCTGCGTGGTCTGGAAGGGGTTCCCGGCCTTCCCGGCGCACCTCAGGATGAGGCCGGTCTCCCGAGGAAATTCGAGACGAGCCACGTGTGTGGGGCCACATGCGGAACGCTCCCGATTCCCCGGTCCACTCTTGAGGAGGACCCGAGGCCCGGACCCCTCTTTGAAGGCAACCCTGCGGGTGAAGGAACAACACGAAGGGGCACTGCCACCCCCGGGCATCGTCCGCAAAGACCCGCGGGTTCCACACACAGCTCGACGAGGGGCCTGAGACCCCCTGAGCAACTCGAGAGGCCAGCGGGGTTCCCTTCCTCAGACAAGACGAGGCCTGACTCTCCTGTCCCAACTATGCAGGGACCCTGCGGTCGGAGTCCGAAACGGAGAGGAAGCCTGAGGTTGCTGCCTCCCCTCGAGGTGAGGCCCTCTTCCGTTGCGCCAGACCCAGCGGAGTCCCGAGGGGCCCCGCCACCTCCACAGGATCCCTCGCCTCTCAGAGGCACCCTGGGAAGTTCCCTAAGGTCCCCGGCAGAAGGCGAGGGAAGCGAGGGTTTCCCGCCGCGCCCCGAGAAAGACCTCGAGAGTCCTTCTTCAACGCGTCTCGAGGCCCTAGTCCCCTCCCGTGACTCGAGAGCCAGGACGTGCTCCCCTCGCCACGCGCATGGAGACCTGACTTCCCTGGCGCCGCACGAGAGGCTCCCTGAGATCCTCGTCGTGCCTCGGGAGAAAACCCCCACGGGCGCCGCAGCTCGAGGAAACCCCTGAGACGCCCCCGTCCTCGCGAGCTGAGGGCCTTCTTTTCCTGCATGGCCTGGAGAGCAATCCCGGGTCCTCTCTCCAAACGGAAGAGGAGGCTGGACTCCCTTGAGGCCGCTCAGGGTGCTCCAAGAGACCCGCGTCGCGACTCGAGAGGAGAGCGGAGTCCTTGGCTTCCCCTCGAGACGAGGCCTGACTCCCCGGGGGAGCCTGGAATGCAACCCCGAGATCCCGGCCTTCCCTGGAGAGGAATATTAGGTCCCGGACACACGCCTAGGTGAGGTCTCTTCGGCCCTGCAGTGACTCGAGCGCAACCCCCAGCTTTCCCTCGCAACCCGAGGGGAAGATTGGGCTTCCCAGGGCCAACCCAAGGGGAAGGCTGAGAACCCCGTCGTAACTCGAGAATGCCGCCGCAACTCGAGAAAAACCGCGTGGTTCCCACCTCTTGGCAAGATGAGGCCCTTGCCCGCGACTGCGTCTCAAGGGAAGTCCCCTGTTCCGCCCTGAAGGGCGAAACGGTCCCTGACAGCCTTCCTGCGACCCCCAAAAGTCCCCCGACACGCCGGGGTCCCCCGAGGGGAACACCGAGGGTCCCGGCACCGCTTCCTCTGAGCCCCTTCTCCCCTCCTGATCGCGACAGGAGAGGCGATTCCCCTGCGTGGTCTGGAAGGGGTTCCCGGCCTTCCCGGCGCACCTCAGGATGAGGCCGGTCTCCCGAGGAAATTCGAGACGAGCCACGTGGGTGGGGCCACATGCCGAACGCCCCCGATTCCCCGGTCCGCTCTTGAGAAGGACCCGAGGCCCGGACCCCTCTTCGAAGGCAACCCTGTGGGTGAAGGCACAACACGAAGGCGCACTGCCACCCCCGTGCATCGTCCGCAAAGACCCGCGAGTTCCACACACAGCTCGACGAGGGGCCTGAGACCCCATAAGCAACTCGAGAGGCCAGCGGGGTTCCCTTCCTCAGACAAGACGAGGCCTGACTCTCCTGTCCCAACTCTGCAGGGACCCTGCGGTCGGAGTCCGAAACGGAGAGGAAGCCTGAGGTTGCTGCCTCCCCTCGAGGTGAGGCCCTCTTCCGTTGCGCCAGACCCAGCGGAGTCCCGAGGGGCCCCGCCACCTCCACAGGATCCCTCGCCTCTCAGAGGCACCCTGGGAAGTTCCCTAAGGTCTCCGGCAGAAGGCGAGGGAAACGAGGGTTTCCCGCCGCCCCCCGAGAAAGACCTCGAGAGTCCTTCTTCAACGCGTCTCGAGGCCCTAGTCCCCTCCCGTGACTCGAGAGCCAGGACGCGCTCCCCCTCGCCACGCGCATGGAGACCTGACTTCCCTGGCGCCGCACGAGAGGCTCCCTGAGATCCTCGTCGTGCCTCGGGAGAAAACCCCCACGGGCGCCGCAGCTCGAGGAAACCCCTGAGACGCCCCCGTCCTCGCGATCTGAGGGCCTTCTTTTCCTGCATGGCCTGGAGAGCAATCCCGGGTCCTCTCTCCAAACGGAAGAGGAGGCTGGACTCCCTTGAGGCCGCTCAGGGGGCTCCAAGAGACCCGCGTCGCGACTCGAGAGGAGAGTGCAGTCCTTGGCTTCCCCTCGAGACGATGCCTGACTTCCCGGGGGAGCCTGGAATGCAACCCCGAGATCCCTGCCTTCCCTGGAGAGGAATATTAGGTCCCGGACACACGCCTAGGTGAGGTCTCTTCGGCCCTGCAGTGACTCGAGCGCAACCCCCAGCTTTCCCTCGCAACCCGAGGGGAAGATTGGGCTTCCCAGGGCCACCCAAGGGGAAGGCTGAGATCCCCGTCGTAACTCGAGAATGCCGCCGCAACTCGAGAAAAACCACGTGGTTCCCACCTCTTGGCAAGATGAGGCCCTTGCCCGCGACGGCGTCTCAAGGGAAGTCCCCTGTTCCGCCCTGAAGGGCGAACCGGTCCCTGACAGCCTTCCTGCGACCCCCAAAAGTCCCCCGACACGCCGGGGTCCCCCGAGGGGAACACCGAGGGTCCCGGCACCGCTTCCTCTGAGCCCCTTCTCCCCTCCTGATCGCGACATGGGATTCGATTCCTCTGCGTGGTCTGGAAGGGGTTCCCGGCCTTCCCGGCGCACCTCAGGATGGGGCCTGTCTCACGAGGAAATTCCAGACGAGCCACGTGGGTGGCGCCACATGCCGAACGCCCCCGATTCCCCGGTCCGCCCTTGAGAAGGACCCGAGGCCCGGACCTCTCTTCGAAGGCAACCCTGTGGGTGAAGGCACAACACGAAGGGGCACTGCCACCCCCGTGCATCGTCCGCAAAGACCCGCGGGTTCCACACACAGCTCGACGAGGGGCCTGAGACCCCCTGAACAACTCGAGAGGCCAGCGGGTTTCCCTTCCTCAGATAAGACGAGACCTGACTCTCCTGTCCCAACTCTGCAGGGACCCTGCGGTCGGAGTCCGAAACGGAGAGAAAGCCTGAGGTTCCAGCCTCCCCTCGAGGTGAGGCCCTCTTCGGTTGCGCAAGACCCAGAGGAGTCCCGAGAGGCCCCGCAAACTCCACAGGATGCCTCGCCTCTCAGAGGCACCCTGGGAAGTTCCCTAAGGTCTCCGGCAGAAGGCGAGGGAAACGAGGGTTTCCCACCGCCCCCTGAGAAAGACCTCGAGAATCCTTCTTCAACGCGTCTCATGGCCCTAGTCCCCTTCCGTGACTCGAGAGCCATGACGCGCTCCCCCTCGCCACGGGCACGGAGACCTGACTTCCCTGGCACCGCACGAGAGGCTCCCTGAGATCCTCGTCTTGCCTCGTGAGAAAACCCCCACAGGCGCCGCAGCTCGAGGAAACCCCTGAGAAGCCCCCGTCCTCGCGAGGTGAGGGCCTTCTTTTCCTGCCTTACCCAGAGCGCAATCCCGAGTCCTCTCTCCAAACTGAATAGGAGGCCTGACTCCCTTGAGGCCATTCAGTGGGCTCCAAGAGATCTGAGTCGCGACTTGAGAGGAGAGCGGCATCCTTTGCTTGCCCTCGAGACGAGGCCTGACTCCCCGGGGGAGTCTGGAACGCCACCCCGATATCCCTGTCTTCCCTTGAGAGGAACGTTAAGTCCCGGACACAGACCTAGATGAGGTCTCTTTGGCCCTGCAGTGACTCGAGTGCAATCCCCTGCTTTCCCTCGCAACTCGAATGGAAGATTAGGCTTCTTGGGGCCAATACAAGAGGAAGCCTGAAATCCCCGTCGTAACTCTAGAATCCCACCGCAACTCGAGAAATTCCACATGGTTCCAAAGTCTTCGCAAGATGAGGCCCTTGCCCGCTACGGCGTCTCAAGGGAAGTCCTAGGTTCTGTCCTGAAGTGCGAAACGGTACCTGACTCCTTTCATGCATCCCCCAAAAGTCCCTCACACGCCGGTTTCCCTCGAGGGTAACATCGAGGGTTCCGGCCCCACTTCATCCGAGCCCCTTCTCCCCTCCTGACCGCGACAGGAGAGTCTATCCCCCTGCGTTGTCTTGAAGGGTCCCCGGCCTTCCCGGCACACCTCAGGATGAAGCCGGCCTCACTAGGAAATTTGAGACTAGCCCCGTGGGTGGTCCCACATGCCGAAAGACCTCAATTTCCCTGTCTGCTCTTGAAAAGAACCCGAGGCCCAGACACCT
The DNA here is from genome assembly GCF_029407905.1 of Bubalus kerabau. Taxonomy (NCBI): domain Eukaryota; kingdom Metazoa; phylum Chordata; class Mammalia; order Artiodactyla; family Bovidae; genus Bubalus; species Bubalus kerabau. The sequence goes on along the minus strand of NW_026577892.1, from coordinate 2,018,360 downwards.
CTTCGAAGGCAAGCCAGTGGGTGAAGGCACAACACGAAGGGGCACTGTCACTGTCGTGCATCGTCCGGAAACACCCGCATGTTCCACACACAGCTCTTCAAGCGGCCTGAGACCCCCTGAGCACCTCGAGAGGCAAGCGGAGTTCCCTTCCTCAGACAAGACGATTCCTGACTCTCTTGTCCCAACTCTGCAGGGACCCTGCGGTCGGAGTCTGAAACGGAGAGGAAGCCTGAGGTTCCTGCCTTCCCTGGAGATGAGGCCCTCTTCCATTGCGCCAAACCCAGTGGAGTCCTGAGAGGCCCCGCCAACTCCACAGCATCCCTCATCTGTCAGAAGCACACTGGGAAGTTCCCTAAGGTCACCGGTAAACTTTTATTGCACAAGATCCCCATGAAAAGGCCCACGCAGCAGGACATCCACAGATTCTGTCTGCCATTAAAGGGCAGTAAGGTGCCCTCCCCACTTCTTTGCTGCCTCGGCGGCCACCAGGGTGCAATTCGCGTACCCTTCCCTTTCCCATCCTAGCAGGTGCTCCAGGGCCCGCTGGCCTACAAAGTGCCAGAAGCAGGGCTGGGCCAGCCGGCCAGAATTCAGGGTTCTGTCCCTTGGACTTCCAGCGGACACTAGGCTGCTTGGGAAAACCGCGCAGACTCTGAGGTTTTTCAGCAGAGGGGTGGAGCGGTAAAGGCCTTGACCCCAAAACGAGGCCTTTCTGCGACCGTCAGGTTGGGGAGCTCTGAGACTGTGCCAACACAGGGCGGAATACATGGTTCCCTGCTCCACGCAGTCCCCGTTCCCTTACCTGTGTTCCGCACCCCTCCGCTGTGGCCAATGGATGCCGATCCTTGGGGATCCAGGAGTTCACGAAATGGGCATTCCCAGCCGCAATGGCGACCCCCAACAGCACATCTGGAAAACCCTCCCCCACCCCCGCAAGGAGCCGACCCCCGCTGCGAACGGACCCCCACCCCGCCCCGCACCGCCAGGTTTCGCCCCGGCCCTGCCGGGCTCCTGGCGGGTTCCCAGCCACATTGGCAACCCCCGGGAGCACAACAGGGACCGACCACCCACCCACAGCGAGCGGAATCTCGACCTGTGCAGCCCAGGTTTACCCCGCCCTGGGTGCGCTCCCGGAGCGTTTCCAGCCGCAGTGGCCATCTCCGAGAGCACAACTGGGAAGCCCTCCCCCACCCCCGCCAGGAGCCGACACCCGCCCTGCGCCACCCGGGTTCGCCCCGCCCCTGCCGCGCTCCAGGGGCGCTGCCCACCTTCACCAGTGGCTCCTGGTGAGCCCCGTCCCCACACCCGGTTCCAGGAGAGGCTCTCGGACCTCGCTGCTGCCGCCAGGTCAAACATGAGGACAATACATACACCCCACAGAGACAATCCAAGCTGTCTATGATTTAGGGATAAAACGAGGACTACAGAAAGGCAAGATGACCTGACCTAGGAGGGCCATGATATTCTATAGAACCAGACAAAGTTGGTTACCAAGGAAACTTTTTTCCTTGGAACCCGGAAAGCTGGTTCTTTGCATATGCAATGACCAACAATTAGCTTGTTACCCAAGCCTGCCTCACTGCCACCCCCATCCCCCCACTCCCCAGAAGACTGGCTCAAAGAAATATTTTAAATCTCAGGCGGAAACCTGGAAGATGTCTTGTCTGTCTGTTTGGATTAAGGTATGTGTCAGTGTGAGCCTTGTGTTTTTTGATAATATTGCTCAAGTTCTGTGTTCTGATATCAATGGTCTCAAGACAAGGCAGCCCTTCCAAATCAAACTGCTGGAAATACCAGAAAACATTGACCTAAATGGATGTCAGAGTCCCGTGAACTGGGAACTAGTCAATAATAAATATCTAGTATTTTTGGTTTTGCTCCTCCACTATAGACATGTCTAAGAGTCAACAGCATTAAGCACAACATGTTCATAGTGCCTAGGTTTATTCTAAGGTAAAAATTGCTCTATTGTTATATGTGTCACAAGCTTGTCAGCAAGAAAGTACCTGGAAACAGCAACAACCAATGTAAAAAATGTAAATGTGATATGAGCTTTTAGATAAACTCTTAACAATAATTATACTCTAAAATATCCGCCTCTCATAGTCTTGATTGAAGGCAGAGGAGAAGGGGATGACAGAGGATAAGATGGTTGGATGGCATCACTGACTCGATGGACATGAGTTTGAGCAAGCCCCTGGTGTTGGTGATGGACACGGAAGCCTGGCGTCCTGCAGGCCACGGGGTCACAAAGAGTCAGACTCGACTGAGCAACTGAACTGAACTGAACTTACAATCGTTCCTCCAGGTGTTTTGGTTACCTGAGTTTCTATCCTGGTGCTAAACTAAGTGACGACAGTGTATTGAATAGCTAGGTCACTTCCAAATAAATGAAACTTCTGAAACATTCACGACTTGAAAGGACCTCCCTTTTACACAGAAACAAAAGAGATTTTTGACTCTGCATGAATAGTGACTGGCACCATCCGAACATATTAAATGTAAGAAAGCAATTTTTTTGTTTTGTTTTGTTTTGTTCTGTTCTTGCAGGAAGCGGGGTGGGCGCTATTATCACTGATAGGTATGCTCACCAATCTATCAAATGCCAATATAAGAGTCAGTTCTTGGTTGCTGAAGGGAAATGTATGACTTGTTATTACAAGAATGTATGGAATGCAATCACACTTTAAGAAGGAAAACGAAGTAGTTCTGTCTTACAGGTGGCATTTTCAGGATGGGAGAAGCAAAGGAATGGGTACAGAATGGGATAAGGAGGTTGTAGGGAAAGTAGGCCCCCAGAAAAGAGTTTTGTGCCTAGCACAAGTTTTCTTGAGATGTTGAACTGCCTTTGCTAATGGAGTTTAAGTTTCTTTACCTCTTAAGTGATCTCTTCTAGGTTGACCTAGAACAGAAATCTTTTGTTAGCTTTGGCTAAGAGGAGAAGTATTGTTTCACGGTGACATATGTGATCCTACCTGACTGTTCTCATCCCCTTTGATATCTATGCACTGCTGCTGCTGCTGCTGCAGCTGCTAAGTGGTTCAGTTGAGGCTGACCCTGTGCCACGCCATAGATGGCAGCCCACCAGGCCCCGCAGTCCCTGGGGTTCTCTAGGCAAGAACACTGGAGTGGGTTGCCATTTCCTCCTCCTATGCATGAAAGTGAAAAGTGAAAATGAAGTCGCTCAGTGGTGTCCGACTCTTAGCCACCCCATGGACTGCAGCCTACCAGGCTCCTCCGTCCTTGGGATTTTCCAGGAGTGGGGTGCCATTGCCTTCTCCCATATCTATGCACAAGCCTGCCTAAATAATTGACTTCTAGCCAACTTTGGGATGCCCATGACCACCCACCCTTACCAGGCAACAGAGAAGAGAAAAACACTTACCACAGGAGGTTCTGATAAGGAACAAGGAACTATCAAGCTCCCACCTACCAGGATTCTGCAGAGGTCAACAAGAGGTCAGCAAGAGATGAGAGACTGCAGTCCAGAGGTCCTAGCTACTTCCATCTAGCAACAAACACCCAGCATAGTCAAAACGATTTCAATGTTAAAGAATAAATAAATAAATAAAAGGACAGAAGTTCTTTGAACACATGTCTGAATTTAGGGGTGAGGCATTACATATGTGTCCCAGGATAATCTTAAAGTGTCAGAAAGTAAAGAAATTAAAGACAACTATCAAGCTGTCCAAACTGATAAAAATGAATGATTACACAGTTTTATCTGTATACATTAGCAGATAATAATCTGAAAAGGAATTTTAAAAAATTCCCTTTCAATAATATCAACATGAATAAAACACTTTGCCATGGATGTAACGAGGATGACAAGACTGGCACACTGGAAATTATACACCCTGGCTGAAAACTATCCTGAATACATGGACAGATATTCCATAACGATGGAAAGACTTAAGATGGCAATACCATGGAATGCATCTTCAATCTGAAATGAAGATTTGATATGATTTGATCGCTCAGAGCTTTTGTGTCATCAAGTGTTATTAAAGTATTAAAGAGATAGAGAAAGCTGCTGACTTAGACTTGAGGCGGGGTGGGGGGGGTAGTAAGAGTACCCCCTGCTGGTCTTTAGCCAGATATTCTACAGGCACTAGCAGTCAGCTAAGGAAAGAAAGGAACTGTTTCAGGGAATGGCACCAGGCCCCTCCCCCACGACATGCATTGAGATAATATTGGCAGCAGGTGAGTCATCCCGGGCCAAAACTTGATTGACATGAATCTTGAAGAAAGGCAGTATTGCAGGCAAATATATCATTTCCTTAACATAGATAAGGAGAACAAGCTAGGAGGAAAACATGCTGTTTTGTTCAAATCGCTTCTGAGCCTTTTGGGGGAACCGACCTGAAGCCAGAGTCTAGCGGAAATACATAGGATATTTACATCGCTTAAGACAAACATTTTCTTAGGAAAAAACGCATTGCTTAGCTCAAGGTTTGTCTCCGAAATTCTTACACATCAGGAGATGGCTCCGAGCTGGGTTTCCACACACAAGAACATCCATGCAAAGGACAAGCCTGCACAGCCCATCTGCCCTGCTCCCGCACAGCCAGCAGCATTTCCAAGTGACCTCCTAAGGCCTTCCCCAAAATACAGGGGCACCTCTGGGTTTCCTGTTTCCCTCACTTCGAACACTTTTCTTAAAAAAAAAAATCCTGCACACTTCTTGATAGAATGCCACAGTGCAAGGAATACAGTCCTTCAATATTTAAACCTCCATTTGCAAAACACTTGGAGCTTGGTTTTGTTTTGTTTTGTTTTTTAATTACACCACCACATAATTTAAAGCTTTTACACGTTCTAATTATTCAGTTCCAAAACACCAAACTTTTATTGCACAGGGTCCTCATGAAAAGGCCCACGCAGCTGGACAACCACAGATTCTGCCATGAAAGGGCAGCAAGGTGCCCACCCCCTTCTTTGCTGCCTGGGCGGCCACCAGGGTTTGAAATCCATGCACCCTACTAAGTTTCTAGGGTGCAATCCGTGGACCCTTCCCTTTCCCATCCCAGCAGGTGCTCAAGGGCCCGCTGGCTTTCAAAGTGCCAGAAGCAGGGCTGGGCCAGCTGGCCAGAGATCAGTGTTCTGTCCCTTGGACTTCCAGTGGACACTAGGCTGCTTGGAAGAACCGCGCAGACTCTGAGATTTTTCAGCAGAGGGGTGGAGCGGTAAAGGCTTTGACCCCAAAGGAAAGGCTTTTCTGCGACCGCCAGGTTGGGGAGCTCCGAGAATGTGCCAACAGACGGCGGAATACTTGGTTCCCTGCTCCACGCAGTCCCAGTTCCCTTACCTGTGGTCCGCAGCCCTCCGCTGCACCCACGGGATGGCTATCCTTGGGGACCCAGGAGCGGACGAAATGGGCGTTCCCAGCTGCAGTTGCAATCCCCGAGAGCACAACTGGGAACCCCTCCCCATCCCCCCCATGAGCCGACCCCCGCCCCGCGCCGCCAGGGTTAGCCCCGCCCCTGCCGCGCTCCCGGCGCGTTCCCAGCCGCAGTGGCGACCCCCGGGAGCACAACTGGGACCGACCCCCACCTAAAGCCATCGGAATCTCGACCCGCGTAGCCCGGGTTTACCCAGTCCCGGGTGCGCTCCCGGGGCGTTTTCAGCCTCAGTGTCCACCTCCGAGAGCACAACTGGGAAGCCCGCCCCCACCCCCGCCAGAAGCCGACCCCCGCCCCACGCCGCCCGCGTTCGCCCCGCCCCTGCACGGTCCAGGTACCTTCCCAGCTTCTAGCGTTCACGCCCGGGTAGGAGCAGGATGTAGGAGTATGGGAGATGTGTCTGGAGCCTGACAGCCTCAGCTCCGCTCTGGCCTGCCCTTTGGACCTAGGAGCCAGGCCAACTTGCAGAGGGCTTAGAGCCCCATTGTATGCAAACTACCAAGGCCTACCGCAAGGAGAGCTCTGTCCGAGGGAAGGGAAGCGCCCCAGGCTGCGTTCCCAAGCTGTTGCTTGGCAATGCAGACTCAGCGGTAAACGGTGGGAATCAGGGTCCTAGTGCCCCTGTCTTGGGGAGGAAGCTCCACAGCCAGAGTGTTCCTCCCTTTGTGCCCAGAAAGCGCCTGCCAGACTGGGCTTCCCCGGAGCTCTGTTGCAGAGCAGAGACGTGTGGATGTGTTTTGGGGCCTTGACATGTGCGTTTGGGCTCCCTAGCACAGCCCCAGTGTAGGGGAACCAGCCCCTGAGCAAAGAGCTCCAGGCAGTGCTTTGTGCCCAGGCCTGGATGCCCAGTCCCAGCACGCGGGAGAGATGAGTTAGGCTGCCGGCGGGTCCTTGCAAGCCTGTATTGGAAAGGACCGAGTGAGCTTCCACACCGGCGGAGCTGCAGACCTGCGCCCAGGCGCGATAGGACAGAGCCCCTGTCGAGAGGCTGCTCTGCCTGGGCGAGCCTCGCCAAGCCCTTCCCAGCTTCTAGCGTTTGCACCTGCAAAGGAGCAGGCTGCGGGAGTGTGGGCGACATGACTGGCTCCTGACTGGCCTCAGCTTCGCTCTTGCCTTCCCTTTGGACCTAGGAGCCAGGCCTCCTTGCAGACGGCTTAGGGCACGGGGGTGTGCAAACTGCGAAAGCCTCCCGCAAGGAGACCTCTGTCTGAGGGAAGGGAAATGCCCCAGGTTGCATTCCCAAGCTGTTGCTTGGTAGCCCAGACTCAGCGCTGAACGGAGGGAATCAGGGTCCCAGTGCCCCTGTCATGGGGAGGGAGCTCCACAGCCAGAGTGTTCCTCCGTTTGTGTTCAGAAACCGCCTTACAGACTGGGCTTCCCCGGAGCTCAGCTCCAGAGCAGAGTCGTGTGCATGTGGTTTGGGGCCTTCCCCTGTGCCTTTGGGCTCCCTAGCACAGTCCCAGCGCAGGGGAACCAGCCCCTGAGCAGAGAGCTCCAGGCAGTGCTCTGTGCCCTGGATTTGAAGCCCACTCCCAGCACGCAGGAGAATAGAGTCAGGCCGCCGTCGGGTGCTTGCAAGCCTGTATTGGGAAGGACCGAATGAGCTTCCACTCCGGCGGAGCTCCAGATCTGCGCCCAGGCGCGATATCGCAGAGCCCCGGCCTAGAGGCTGCTCTGCCTGGGCGAGCCTCGCCAAGCCCTTCCCAGCTTCTAGCTTTCGCGCAGGGGAAGGAACAGACTGCGGAGGTGGGGGAGACGTGACTGGCGGGCGCCTTACTGGCCTCAGCTCCGCTCTTCCCTTCCCTTTGCACCTATGATCCATGCCTCCTTGCAGAGGGCTTAGGGCCCGAAGGAGAGCTCTGTCAGAGGGAAGGGAAGCGCCCCAGGCTGCATTCCCAAGCTGTTGTTTAGCCGCCCAGACTCAGCGCTGCACAGGGGTAATCAGGCTCTCTGTGGCTGCAGCTTCACACACAGGTGTGTCTCCGTAGGAATCAAGAAAGATCCTGACAGAATGAGGTTCATTAGAGCTATACTAAAGAGCAAAGGCTTGTCCATGTGGTCTTGCCTTCCCCTGTGCCTTTGGGTCTCCAGGCTCGGCCCCAGCTCCATGGAAACAACCCCTGAGAAAATATCTTCAAGATCCGCTTTTCCCAGTGTCTGGGAACCGGGGTTCGTAGGAGGAGAGAAAAGCACGCCTCCATCAGGAACGAAAAGGCAGCCAACCTGCCTGTGTTTTGAAGCCTCTATTTGGAAGGAATGGGTTAGCTTCTCTTAAAGGAGGCCTCCAGATCTGCTCAGAAGTCAGTAATTCCAGAGGCAGGGTACTGGTTCCTGACTGTCCTTTGCTAGCCTTGCAAAGATATTCCTAGATTCTAGAGTTATTTTCCATGAAGGAGCAGGCTTCGGGAATGTGTCAGACGGGACTGGCTCCTTATTGACCTCAGCTCAGCTATTGCCTTTCCATTCAAACTAGGGCAAGGCCCTACTTTATGAAGGGTAAGGGTCTTCTTCTTTGCAAACTGCCAAGGGCTACAGCAATGAGACCTCTGTCAAGGTGAGGGAAGCCTAAGAGGATGGATTCTCAAGCAGGTGCTTTGCCACAAACCATCAGCACCCCACGGAGAGAATCAAGCTCCCTGAGCACCAATGTTGGGAGTGTAGCTTCACACACAGAGTTGTCTCTATAGGAGCCAAGAATGTTCCTGAGAGATTAGGTTCACTAAACCTCTCCTACAGAGCATAGACCTGTCCATGTGGTTTTGCCTTCCCCTGTGAGTTGGGTCCTCGAGGTCCGCTACACCTCCAGGGAAACTGTCCCTGAGAAAAGATCTCCAGCAACCTCTTCGCCGAGGCTGGGAAATGCTGTTCACAGGAAGTAAGGCAAGCGAATCTCCTGCAGAGTAAAAGAGGCCTTACAGTCCCTGGAGGAGCAGGCTGCCAGTGTGTGAAACCTGACTGTTGCCTTACTGGCCTCAGCTCTGCCATTGCCTGTTCATCCGAGCTAGCACCCAGGCCTACTTGGAAAAGCATTTGGGTGCAGATTTCTACAAAGTGCCAAGGGCTACAGCAGTGAGAATTCTCTCAGTGGTAAGGGAGAGCATTTTATGGATTCTCAAGCTGTTTTCTGAACGACAGCATCAAAATGAACAGAGAGAATCAGGCTCTCTGTGCCCCTATGTTAGGTATGCAGCTTCACACACAGAGGTGTCTCTATAGGAGCCAAGAATGCTCCTGAGAGATGAGGTTCACTAGAGGTCTGCTACAGAGCATAGACCTGTCCATGTGGTCTTGCCTTCCCCTGTGCCTTTGGGCCCCGGGCTCGGCCCCAGCTCCGTGGAAAGAACCCCTGAGAAAATATCTTCAAGATACGCTTTTCCCAGAGGCTGGGAACTGGGGTTCATAGGAGGAGAGAAAAGCAAGCCTCCTTCGGGCACGAAAGGCAGCCAACCTGCCTGTGTTTTGAAGCCTCTATTTGGAAGGAATGGGTTAGCTTCTCCTAAAGGAGACCTCCAGATCTGCTCAGAAGTCGGTAATTCCAGAGGCAGGGTCCTGGTTCCTGACTGCCCTTTGCCAGCCTTGCAAAGACATTCCAAGATTCTAGAGTTATATTCCATGAAGGAGCAGGCTTCGGGAATGTGTCAGAGGGGACTGGCTCCTTATTGGCCTCAGCTCAGCTATTGCCTTTCCGTCCAAACTAGGACAAGGGCCTACTTTATGAAGGGTAAGGGTCTTCTTCTTTGAAACTGCCAAGGGCTACAGCAATGAGACCTCTGTCAAGGCGAGGGAAGCCTAAGAGGACGGATTCTCAAGCAGGTGCTTTACTACAAAGCATCAGCACCCCACGGAGAGAACCAAGATCCCTGTTCCCCAATGTTGGGAGTGTAGCTTCACACACAGAGTTGTCTCTATAGGAGCCAAGAATGTTCCTGAGAGATTAGGTTCACTAAACCTCTCCTACAGAGCATAGACCTGTCCATGTGGTTTTTCCTTCCCCTGTGAGTTGGGTCCCCGAAGTCCGCCACACCTCCAGGGAAACTGTCCCTGAGAAAAGATCTCCAGGAACCGCTTCGCTGAGGCTGGGAAACGCTGTTCACAGGAAGTAAGGCAAGCGAATCTCCTGCAGAGAAAAAGAGGCCTTACTGTCCCTGGAGGAGCAGGCTGCCAGAGTGTGTGAAACCTGACTGTTGCCTTGCTGGCCTCAGTTCCACCATTGCCTGTTCCTCCGAACTAGGACCCAGGCCTATTTGGAGAAGCGTTTGGGTGCGGATTTCTACAAAGTGCCAAGGGCTACAGCAGTGAGAATTCTCTCAGCGGTAATGGAGAGCATTTTATGGATTCTCAAGCTGTTTTCTGAACGACAGCGTCAAAATGAACTGAGAGAATCAGGCTCTCTGTGCCCCTATGTTAGGTACGCCACTTCACACACAGAAGTGTCTCTATAGGAGCCAAGAATGTTCCTGAGAGATGAGGTTCACTAGAAGTCTGCTACAGAGCATAGACCTGTCCATATGGTTTTGCCTTGCCCTGTGAGTTGGGTCCCCGAGGTCCGCCCCAGCTCAGGGGAAGGAGCCCCTGAGAAAAGATCTCCAGGGACCGCTATTCCCGCAGGCTGGCAAACGCAGTTCACAGGAGGTAACGCAAGCGAGCCTCCTGCAAGGCACAACAGGCCTTAGTGTCCCTGGACGATCAGGCTGCCAGAGTGTGTGAGACCTGACTGGTGCCTTACTGGCCTCAGCTCCGCCATTGCATGTTCCTCCGAACTAGGACCCAGGCCTACTAGGAGAAGGGTTTGGGTATGGATTTCTAAATACTGCCAAGGGGTATAGCAATGAGAACTGTGTCACGGGTAAGGAAGAGCATTGTATGGATTTTCAAGCTGTTGTTTGAACGACAGCTTCAAAGCTGCACAGAGAGAATCAGACTCTGTGTCTCCATGTTCGGTACACAGCTTCACAGACAGGGGTGTCTCCATAGGAAACAAGAACGTTCCTGAAAGTGTGAGGTTCACTAGAGTCTCCTAGAGAGCAAAGACTTGTCCATGTGGTTTTTCTTCCCCTGTGCGTTTGGGGCTCCAGGCTCGGCCCCAGCTCCGTGGAAACAACCCCTGAGAAAAGATCTTCAAGATCCGCTTTTCCCAGAGGCTGGGATGTGGGGTTCATAGGAGGCGGGAAAAGCAGGCCTCCTTCAGAGAGCAAGAGGCAGCCAAGCGGCCTGCGTTTTGAAGCCTCTACTTGGAAGAATGGGTTAGCTTCCCCTAAGGGAGACCTCCAGATCTGTTCAGAAGTCGGTAATTCCAGAGGCAGTGTGCAGGGTCCTGACTGCCCTTTGCCAGCCTTGCAAAGACATTCCTAGATTCTACAGTTATCTTCCTGAAGAAGCAGGCTTTGGGAATATGTCAGACTTGACTGGCGCCTTATTGGCCTCAGCTCAGCTATTGCCTTTCCATTCAAAGTAGGACAAGGCCCTACTTTATGAAGGATAAGGGTCTTCTTCCTTCCAAACTGCCGAGGGCTACAGCAATGAGACCTCCGTAAATGCGAGGGAAGCATAAGCGGATGGATTATCAGGAAGGTTCTTTGCCACCAAGCATCAGCACCCCACGGAGAGAATCAGGCTCCCTTTGCCCCTATGTGGGGTGTGTAGATTCACACACAGTGGTGTCTCTACAGGAGCCAAGAATGTTCCTGAGAGATGAGGCTCACAAGAGCTCTCCTACAGAGTGCTCACCTGTACATGTGGTTTCGCCTTCCCCTGTGAGTTGGGTCCCCGAGGTCCGCCCCAGCTCCGAGAAAACAGCCTCTGAGAAAAGATCTCCAGGAACCGCTTTTCGCCCAGGCTGGGAAAAGCTGTTCACAGGAAATAAGGCAAGTGAGCCTCCTGCAGAGAAAAAGAAGCCTTACTGTCCCTGGAGGAGCAGGCTGCCAGAGTGTGTGAAAACTGACTGGTGCCATACTGGTCTTAGCTCCGCCATTGCTTGTTCCTCCGAACTGGGACTCAGGCCTACTTGGAGAAGGGTTTAGGTGCAGATTTCTACAAACTGCCAAGGGCTACTGCAATGAGAACTCTCTCAGAGGTAAGGGCGAGAATTGTATGGATTCTCAAGCTGTTTTCTGAACGACAGCATTAAACCTGCACAGAGAGAATCAGGCTCTCTGCCGCCATGTTGGGTACGCAGTTTCACACACAGAGGTGTCCGCATAGGAGCCAAGAACGCTCGTCAAAGACTGAGGTTCACTAGAGCTCTCTTAGAAAGCAAAGACTTGTTCATGTGGTTTTGCCTTCCCCTGTATGTGTGGGTCTCTGGGCACAACCCCAGCTCCGTGGAAAAAACCCCTGAGCAAAGATCTCCAAGAATCTGCTTTTCCCCCATGCTGGGAACCAGGGATCATAGGAGGCAGGAAAAGCAAGCCTCCTTCAGGCAAGAAGAGGCAGCCAACCGGCCTGTGTTTGGAAGCCTATATTTGCAAGGAATGGGCTAGCTTCTCCAGAAGGAGACCTCCAGATCTGCTCAGAAGATAGATATTCCAGAGGCAGGGTCGAGGTTCCTGACTGCCCTTTGCCAGCCTTGCAAAGACATTCCTAGATTCTAGCAATATTTTCCATGAAGGAGCAGGCATCGGGAATATGTCAGAGTTGACGGGTGCCTTACTGGCCTCAGCTCAGCTATTGCCTTTCCTTTCAAACTAGGATCAGGGCCTACTTGGTGAAGGGTAAGTGTCTGCTTCTTTCCAAAGTGCCAAGAGACACAGCAATGAGACCTCTGTCAAGGCGAGGGAAGCGTAAGCGGATGGATTCTCAAACAAGTGTTTTGCCACAAAGCATCAGCACCCCACAGAGAGAATCAGGCTCCCTGTGCCCCTATGTTCGGTGTGTAGCTTTACACACAGAGGTGTCTCTGTACGAGCCAAGAATGTTCCTAAGAGATGAGACACACTAACGTCTCCTACAGAGCATAGACCTGTCCATGTGGTTTTTCCTTCCCCTGTGAGATGGGTCCCCGAGGTCCACCCCAGCTCTGGGGATAGAGCCCCTGAGAAAAGATCTCCAGGAACCGCTTTTTGCCCAGGCTGGGAAACGCAGTTCACAGGAGGCAATGCAAGCAAGCCTCCCGCAGGGAAAAATGGGCCTTACTGTCCCTGGAGGAGCAGGCTGCCAGAGTGTGTGACACCTGACTGGTGCCTTACTGACCTCAGCTCCGCCATTGCATGGCCATCCAAACCAGGACCCAGGCCTACTTGGAGAAGGGTTTGGGTGCGGATTTGTAAAAACTGCCAAGGGCTACAGCAATGAGAAGTCTCTCAGAGGTAAGGGAGAGCATTGTATGGATTCTCAAGCTGTTGTTTGAATGACAGCTTCAAAGCTGCAAAGAGAGAATCAGGCCCTGTGTGCCCCCTTGTTGGGTACGCAGCTCCACACACAGAGGTATCCCCATAGAATCCAAGACTTTCCTCACATACTGAGGTTAACTAGAGTTCTTCTACATAGCAAGACTTGTCCATGTGGTTTTGCCTTCCTCTGTGCATGTGGGTCTCCGGGCTCGGCTCCAACTCCGTTGAAATAGCCCCTGAAAAAAGATCTCCAAGAACCACTTTTCCCCCAGGCGGGAAGCAGAGTTCACAGGAAGCAGAACAAGCAAGCGTCCTTCGGGCAAGTAGAGGCAGCCAACTAGCCTGTGTTTGGAAGCCTCTCTTTGGAAGGAATGGTTAGCTTCTCCAAAAGAAGACCTCCAGATCTGCTCAGAAGACGGAAATTCCAGAGGCAGGGTCAAGGTTCCTGACTGTCCTTTGCCAGCCTTGCAAAGACATTTCTAGATTCTAGCGTTATTTTCCATGAAGGAGCAGGCTTCAGGAATATGTCAGACTTCACTGGCGCCTTACTGGCCTCAGCTCAGCTATTGCCTTTCCTTTCAAACTAGGATCAGGGCCTACTTGGTGAAGGGTAAGGGTCTGCTTCTTTCCAAAGTGCCAAGAGACACAGCAATGAGACCTCTGTCAAGGCGAGGGAAGCGTAAGCGGATGGATTCTCAAACAAGTGCTTTGCCACAAAGCATCAGCACCCCACAGAGAGAATCAGGCTCCCTGTGCCCCTATGTTCGGTGTGTAGCTTTACACACAGAGGTGTCTCTGTACGAGCCAAGAATGTTCCTAAGAGATGAGACACACTAACGTCTCCTACAGAGCATAGACCTGTCCATGTGGTTTTTCCTTCCCCTGTGAGATGGGTCCCCGAGGTCCACCCCAGCTCTGGGGATAGAGCCCCTGAGAAAAGATCTCCAGGAACCGCTTTTTGCCCAGGCTGGGAAACGCAGTTCACAGGAGGCAAGGCAAGCGAGCCTCCCGCAGGGAAAAATAGGCCTTACTGTCCCTGGAGGAGCAGGCTGCCAGAGTGTGTGACACCTGACTGGTGCCTTACTGACCTCAGCTCCGCCATTGCATGGCCATCCAAACCAGGACCCAGGCCTACTTGGAGAAGGGTTTGGGTGCGGATTTGTAAAAACTGCCAAGGGCTACTGCAATGAGAATTCTCTCAGAGGTAAGGGAGAGCATTGTATGGATTCTCAAGCTGTTGTTTGAATGACAGCTTCAAAGCTGCAAAGAGAGAATCAGGCCCTGTGTGCCCCCTTGTTGGGTACGCAGCTCCACACACAGAGGTATCCCCGTAGAATCCAAGACTTTCCTCACATACTGAGGTTAACTAGAGTTCTCCTACAGAGCAAGACTTGTCCATGTGGTTTTGCCTTCCTCTGTGCATGTGGGTCTCCGGGCTCGGCTCCAACTCCGTTGAAATAGCCCCTGAAAAAAGATCTCCAAGAACCACTTTTCCCCCAGGCGGGAAGCGGAGTTCACAGGAAGCGGAACAAGCAAGCCTCCTTCGGGCAAGTCGAGGCAGCCAACTAGCCTGTGTTTGGAAGCCTCTATTTGGAAGGAATGGTTAGCTTCTCCAAAAGAAGACCTCCAGATCTGCTCAGAAGACGGAAATTCCAGAGGCAGGGTCGTGGTTCCTGACTGTCCTTTGCCAGCCTTGCAAAGACATTTCTAGATTCTAGCGTTATTTTCCATGAAGGAGCAGGCTTCAGGAATATGTCAGACTTGACTGGCGCCTTACTGGCCTCAGCTCAGCTATCGCCTTTCCGTTCAAACTAGGACAAGGGCCTACTTGGTGAAGGGTAAGGCTCTGCTTCTTTCCAAACTGCCAAAGGCTACAGCAAAGAGACCTCTGTCAAAGAGAGGGAAGTGGAAGCGGATGGACTCTCAAACAGGTGCTTTGCCACAAAGCATCTGCACCCCACGGAGAGAATCAGGCTGCATTTGCCCCTATGTTGGGTGTGTAGCTTCAAACACAGAGGTGTCTCTATAGGAGCAAAGAATGTTCCTGGGAGATGAGGTTCACTAGAGCTCTGCTACAGAGCATAGACCTGTCCATATGGTTTTGCCTTCCCCTGTGAGTTGGGTTCCCGATGTTCGCCCCAGCTCCGAGGAAGAAACCCCTGAGAAAACACCTCCAGGAACTGCTTTTCGTCCAGACTGGGAAACGCAGTTCACAGGAGGCAAGGCAAGCGAGCCTCCTGCAGAGAAAAAGAGGCCTTACTGCCCCTTGGAGGAGCAGGCTGCAAGAGTGTGTGAGACCTGACTGGTGCCTTACTGGCCTCAGCTCCGCCATTGCATGTTCCTCCGAACTAGGACCCAGGCCTACTAGGAGAAGGGTTTGGGTGCGGATTTCTAAAAAACTGCCAAGGGCTACAGCAATGAGAACTCTCTCAGAGGTAAGGGAGAGCATTGTATGGATTCTCAAGCTGTTGTTTGAATGACAGCTTCAAAGCTGCAAAGAGAGAATCAGTCTCTCTGTGCCCCCTTGTTGGGTACGCAGCTTCACACACAGGGGTGTCTCCATAGGAGTCAAGAACGTTCCTGACAGAGTAAGTTTCACTTAGAGGTCTCCTGGAGAGCAAAGACTTGTCCATGTGGTTTTCCTTCCCCTGTGCGATTGGGTCTCTGGTCTCGGCCCCAGCTCCATGGAAACAACCCCTGAGAAAATATCTTCAAGATCCGCTTTTCCCAGAGACTGGGAACAGGGCTTCATAGGATGCGAGAAAAGCAGGCCTCCTTCGGGCACGAAGAGGCAGCCAACCGGCCTGTTTGGAAGCCTCTATTTGGAAAGAATGGGTTAGCTTCTCCTAAAGGAGACCTCCAGATCTGCTCAGAAGTCGGTAATTCCGGAGGCAGGGTGCTGGTTCCTGACTGCCCTTTGCCAGCCTTGCAAAGACATTCCCAGATTCTAGAGTTATTTTCCATGAAGGTGAAGGCTACGGGAGTATGTCAGACTTGGCAGGCACCTTATTGGCCTCAGCTCAGCTATTACCTTTCCATTCAAACTAGGACAAAGGCCTACTTTATGAAGGGTAAGGGTCTTCTTCTTTCCAAACTGCCAAGGGCTACAGCAATGGGACCTCTGTCAAGGCGAGGGAAGTCTAAGTGGATGGATTCTCAAGCACGTGCTTTGCCACAAAGCATCAGCACCCCACGGAGAGAATCAGGCTCCATTTGCCCCTATGTAGGGTGTGTAGCTTCACACAGAGAGGTGTCTCTATAGGAGGCCAGAATGTTCCTGAGAGATGAGGTTCACTAGAGCTCTCCTACAGAGCATAGACCTGTCCATGTGCTTTTGCCTTCCCCTGTGAGTTGGGTCCTCGAGGTCCTCCCCAGCTCCGGGGAAGGAGCCCCTGAGAAAAGATCTCCAGGGACCCCTTTTCCCCCAGGCTGGGAAATGCAGCTCACAGGAGGGAAGTCAATTGAGCCTCCTGCAGGGAAAAAGAGGGCTTACTGTCCCTGGACGATCAGGCTTCCAGAGTGTGTGAGACCTGACTGGTGCCTTACTGGCCTCAGCTCTGCCATTGCATGTTCCTCCGAACTAGGACCCAGGACTACTTGGAGAAGGGTTTGGGTGCGGATTTCTAAAAACTGCCAAGGGCTACAGCAATGAGAACTCTGTCACGGGTAAGGAAGAGCATTGTATGGATTTTCAAGGTGTTTTTTGAACGACATCTTTAAAGCTACACAGAGAGAATCAGGCTCTCTGTGCCCCCATGTTGGGTACGCAGCTTCGCACATAGGGGTGTCTCCATATGAATCAAGAATGTTCGTGACAGAGTGAAGTTCACTAGAGCTCTCCTAGAGAGCAAAGACTTGTCCATGTGGTTTTTCTTCCCCTGTGAGTTTGGGTCTCCAGGCTTAGCCCCAGCTCCGTGGAAACAACCCCTGAGAAAAGATCTTCAAGATCCGCTTTTCCCAGAGCCTGGGAAGCTGGGTTCATGGGAGGCAGGAAAAGCAAGCCTCCTTCGGGCACGAAGAGGCAGCCGACCGGCCTGTTTTTGGAAGTCTCAATATGGAAGGAATGAGTTAGATTCTCCTAAAGTAGACCTCCAGATCTGCTCAGAAATCGGTAATTCCAGAGGCAGGGTGCAGGCTCCTGACTGCCCTTTGCCAGCCTTGCAGAGACATTCCTAGATTCCAGCGTTATTTTCCATGAAGGAGCAGGCTTCGGGAATATGTCAGACTTGACTGGCGCCTTATTGGCCTCAGCTCAGCTCTTGCCTTTCCTTTCAAACTAGGACAAGGGCCCACTTTATGAAAGGTAAGGGTCCTCTTCTTTCCAAACTGCCAAGGGCTACAGCAATGAGACCCCTGTCAAGGCGAGGGAAGCGTAAGCTGATGGATTCTCAAGCAGGTGCTTTGCCACTAAGCATCAGCACCCCACGGAAAGAATCTGGCTCCCTTTGCCCCTACGTTGCATGTGTAGCTACACACACAGAGGTGTCTCGATAGGAGCCAAGAATGTTCCTGAGAGAGGAGGTTCACTGTTGGGGGCCAGAGTGAGGCACTCCGCCCATGGCAAAGGTCATGAGGAAGGAGGCTCGACATACGCAAAGGCGGGATCGAGCCTCAGGAGTCCCCCTGGAAATCCTCGAGCATCTACCCCCATCACCAGAGCCTGCCTACCTTACTATTTTGTGCTCTCACCTACACCTCTGACTTTACGGGGGGCTGTCCCCCACCACCTCTTTCAGAGAAGGAGTTAACCTAGAGCTCCAGTTGATAAAAACCTCTGGGTGTGACAAGAGTGTTTTAACCTACAAACTCCTCTGAAGGTTCTCTAGCCTGCCTGACAGGCTTGTCTGGCCACTTGTGATTGCTCACAGCCTCCCAACCATGAGAGGCACGAGATGCTTTAAACCTTCTAAAAACAGGTTCCTTAGAAAAGTTAGAAAATTATTAGTATAAGTATAATGGGCTGATTAGAAATCATATTGGTGAAGGGTTTTTCATTTGTTGAGCTGATGTTTACTGCTAAGTCTCCACATCCCCTGCCCTTATACACATTAATGAATATATAGAAGAAATAAGTATTAACCTTTGATAGAAATCACGTTAGACCTTAGGCTAAGTAAATTCTTTCCTTAACTAAAACCCACTACACCCTCACCCTATAGGAATGTAACTTTATTTGGGTGGCGTCTGTTTTAAGAATAATCACCCCTGGAGAAATAAGTGTCCTGGTTGACTGACCGCTGTCACAAGGAGAGGGTCGTAAATTGTCAGCAGGCCCCCCGGCCAGAAGATGATGTAACACCCCTAAGACCTCTGTATACTTTTGTATGAAGCACCTGACTTTGATAAAAGTCAGGACTGCTGACCCCACGTGACTTTGGCATAACATCTCAGTGTATAAAAGTAGACCATGGAAAATAAAGAATTGGGATCAGTTTCTCGAAATACTGGTCTCCCCATGTCTCTCTCTCTCTCTCTCACTCTGGTTGAGTCTCCATCTGGAGCGCGGAACCCACCAAGCTTACTAATTTTGCCTGGGCTTCTAAGATCCAACCGGGGAGGCCTCAGTGTCTCCTCTCCTTCGGGAGAACGGAAGGACGCCTGCGGCCTACGTAAGTGGTGCAAGCTTCTTGTCTTGAAGTTTTATTGGTCCCCCGCATAAACCAAGCTACTCAGCCTCTTTTCTCCACTGAATTTTCCTACTGAGCTATCCTCATTTTATTACTCTTTATATCCTTAATTAATGTTTAATTAAGCAGTTGTTCCCTGACCCTCGCCTACGCCGTCTCTGCTTCGAATACCCTGGATCAGCTGGGGCTGGACCCCGGCAGTTCACTAGAGATCTCCTACAGAGCATAGACCTGTCCATTTGGTTTTGCCTTCCCCTGTGAGTTGGGTCCCCGAGGTCCGCCCCAACTCCGGGGAAACAGCCCCTGAGAAAAGATCTCCAGGAACTGCTTTCCGCCCAGGCTGGGAAACGCTGTTCACAGGAAGTAAGGCAAGCGAGCCTCCTGAAGGGAAATAGAGGCCTTACTGTCCCTGGAGGAGCAGGCTGCCAGAGTGTGTGACACCTGACTGGTGCCTTACTGGCCTCAGCTCCGCTATTGCATGTTCATCTGAACTTGAACCCAGGCCTACTTGGAGAAGTGTTTGTGTGCCGATTTCCAGAAACTGCGAAGGGCTACAGCAATGATAACTCTCTCAGTGGTAAGGGAGAGCATTGTGTGGATTCTCAATTTGTTGTTTGAACGACAGCGCCAAAGCTGCACAGAGAGAATCAGGTCTCTGTGTCTCTATGTTGGCTATGCAGCTTCCCACACAGAGATGTCCCCGTTGGAGCCAAGAACATTCCCCATAGACTGAGGTTCACTAGAGCACTCCTAGAGAGCAAAGACTTATCCATGCGGTTTTCCTTTCCCCTGTGCGTGTGGGTCTCCGGGATCAGCCCCTGCTCCGTGGAAACAGCCTCTGAGAAAAGATCTCCAAGAACCTCTTATCCCCCAGGCTGGGAAGCGGAGTTCGCAGGAGGTGGGATAAGCAAGCTTCCTTCGGCAAGAAGAGACAGCCAACCGGCCTGTGTTTGGAAGCCTATATTTGCAAGGAATGGGTTAGTTTCTCCTGACTGAGACCGCCAGATGTGCTGAGAAGATAGAAATTCCAGAGGCAGTGTCGAGGTTCCTGACTGCCCTTTGCCAGCCTTGCAAAGACATTCCCAGATTCTAACGTTATTTTCCATGAAGGAGCAGGCATCGGGAATATGTCAGACTTGACTGGCGCCTTACTGGCCTCAGCTCAGCTACTGCCTTTCCATTCAAACAAGGACAAGGGCCTACTTGGTGAAGGGTAAGGGTCTGCTTCTGTCCAAACTGCCAAGGACTACAGCAATGAGACCTCTGTCAAGGTGAGGGAAGCCTATGCGGATGGATTCTTAGCAGGTGCTTTGCCACAAAGCATCAGCACCCACGGAGAGAATCAGACTCCCTTTGCCACTATGTTGGGTGTGTAGCTTCATGCACAGAGGTGTCTCTGTAGAAGCCAAGAATGTTCCTGAGAGATGAGGTTCACTAGAGCTCTCCTACAGAGCATAGACCTGTCCATGTGGTTTTGTCTTCCCCTGTGAGTTGGGCCCCCGAGGTCCGACCCAGCTCCAGGGAAACAGCCCCTGAGAAAAAATCTCCAGGAACAGCTTTGCGCCCAGGCTGGGAAATGCAGTTCACAGGAGGCAAGGCAAGCGAGCCTCCTGCAGGGAAAAAGAGGCCTTACTGCTCCTGGACGATCAGGCTGCAAGAGTGTGTGAGACCTCACTTGTGCCTTACTGGCCTCAGCTCCGCCGTTGCCTGTTGTTCCGAGCTAGGACCCAGGCCTACTTGGAGAAGGGTTAGGGTGCGGATTTCTACAAACTGTCAAGGACGACAGCAATGAGAATTCTCTTAGCAGTAAGGGAGAGCATTGTATGGATTCTCAAGCTGTTGTTTGAATGACAGCTTCAAAGCTACACAGAGAGAATCAGGCTCTCTGTTCCCCTATTTTGGCTGTGCAGCTTCACACACAGAATTTGACTCTTTTGGAGCCAGAAATATTCCTGAAAGACTTAGGCTCACCAAAGCTGTCCTCCAGAGCAAAGACATTGGATGTGGTTTTGCCTTCCATTGTCAGTATGGGTCCCCTAGCTTGGCCCCAGCTCCGGGGATACAGCCTCTGAAAAAAATCTTCCAAGAAGCGATTTTCCTCCAGGCTGTTAAGCGGAATTCGCAGTTTGCAAGTTAAGGAAGCCTGCTTCGTGGAAGAGCAAGCAGCCAACTGGCCCTGTGTTAGGAAGCCTGTATTTGAAAGGAATGGGTTAGCTTCTACAGCGGGAGAACCTCAGATCTGCTCAGGGGACTGAAATACTAGAGTCAGGGTCGAGGTTCTCCCTTGTCCTTTGCGCACCTTGCAAAGACATTCCTAGCTTCTAGCGTTAGTGTCCCTGTAGTAGCAGGCTGCAGGAGCGTGTGATAAATGACTGCCGCGTTCCTGTCCTCAGGTCCGCTATTGACTTTCTATTCGAACTAGAACCCAGGCCTACTTTGAGAGGGGTTAGGGTCCAGTGTTTCCAAACTGCCAAGGGCTACAGCAATGCGAGCTCTGTCAGAGGTAAGAAAAGAGCAATTGGTTGGATTCTTCAGCTGCTGCGTGGCTGCACAGCTTCCGTGCCACATGGAGAGCATGAGGCTCCTTGTGGCCCTATTTTGGGTACGCAGCAACATGCACACAGAGTGTCTGTGTTCACTTATGTACAGGCTTATGTACACTAGAGCTCTCCTACAGAGCAAAGACCACTCAGTGGGCTCCAAGAGATACCTGTCGCGACTCGAGAAGAGAGTGGAGTCCTTTGCTTCCCCTCGAGATGAGGCCTGACTCCCCGGGTGAGTATGGAATGCAACCCCAAATCCCTGTCGCCTATGGAGAGGAACATTAAGTCCTGGATACAAGCCTAGATGAGGTCTAGTTTGCACTTCAGTGAATGGAGCCCAATCCACAGCTCTCCCTGGCAACTCAAATGGAAGATTAGACTTCCTGGGCCAACACAAGAGGAAGCCTGAATTCCCCGTCGTAACTCGAGAATCCCACCGCAACTCGAGAAAAACCACGTGCTTCCCTCGTCATCGCAAGATGAGGCCCTTTGTCCGCTACAGCATCTCAAGAGAAGTCCCACGTTCCATCCTGAAGTGCGAAACGGTACTTGGCACCCTTGATGCGACCCCAAAAGTTCCGCGACATACCAGACTCACTCAAAGGGAACACCGAGGTTCCCGGCACCACTTCATCTGAGCCCCTTCTCCTCTCCTGATTGTGACAGGAGGGTCGACTCCCCTTCTCTGTCTGCAAGGGGTTCCCGACCTTCCGGGCGCACCTCAGGATGAGGCCGGTCTCATGAGGAAGTTCGAGACGTAGCCTCGTGGGTGGTGCCACATGCCGAAAGACCCCAATTTCACGGTCCACTCTTGAAAAGAACCCGATGCCAGCACACCTCTCTGAAGGAAAACCTGTGGATGAAGGCACAAGACGAAGGGGCACTGACACCCGCGTGCATCATCCAGAAAAACCCGCAGGTCCCACAGACATTTCGACAAGTGGCCTGTCACCCTGTAAACAACTCGAAAGGAAAACGAAGGTCCATTCCTCAACAGAAGACTAGGTGTGACTCTCTTGTACCTACTCTGCAGGGACCATGGGATCCGAGTCAGAAACGGAGAGGAAGCCTGAGGTTCCTGCGTCCACTCGAGATGAGGCCCTCTTCCATTGCACCACACCCAGTGGAGTCCCGAGAGGCCCCTACCAACTCCACAGCATCCCTGAGTTCTCAGAGGCACAATGAGAAGCTCCCTGAGGTCACAGGCACAAGTTGAGGGAACCCTGGGTTTTCTGCCGCAACTCGAGAAAGACCTCGAGAGTGCTTCAAAATGTCTTGAGTCACGATTCCCCTACCATGACTCGAGAGCCATGACACGCTCCCCCTCGCCACGCGCATGGAGACCTGACTAACCTGGCAATGCACTAGAGGCTCCCTGAGATCCTCATCGTACCTCGTGAGGAAACCCACACTGGCGCGGCAGCTCAAGGAAACACATGAGACACCCTGGTCATCGCGAGCTGAGGGCCTTCTTTTCCTGCATGGCCTGGAGAGCAATCCCGGGTCCTCTCTCCAAACGGAAGAGGAGGCTGGACCCCCTTGAGGCCGCTCAGGGGGCTCCAAGAGATCCGCGTCGCGACTCGAGAGGAGAGCGGAGTCCTTGGCTTCCCCTCGAGACGAGGCCTGACTCCCCGGGGGAGCCTGGAATGCAACCCCGAGATCCCTGCCTTCCCTGGAGAGGAATATTAGGTCCCGGACACACGCCTAGGTGAGGTGTCTTCGGCCCTGCAGTGACTCGAGCGCAAACCCCAGCTTTCTCTCACAACTCGAGGGGAAGATTGGGCTTCCCAGGCCCAACCCAAGAGGAAACCTGAGATCCCAGTTGTAGCTCGAGAATCCCGCCGCAACTCGAGAAACACCACGTGGTTCCTCCTCTTGGCAAGATGAGGCCCTTGCCCGTGACGGTGTCTCAAGGGAAGTCCCCTGTTCCGCCCTAAAGGGCGAAACGGTCCCTGACAGCCTTCCTGCGACCCCCAAATGTTCCCGAACACGCCGGGTTCCCTCGAGGGGAACCCCGAGTATCCCGGCACCGCTTCATCGGAGCCCCTTCTCTCCTCCTGATCGCGACAGGAGAGTCGATTCCCCTGCGTGGTCTGGAAGGGGTTCCCGGCCTTCCCGGCGCACCTCAGGATGAGGCCGGTCTCATGAAGAAATTCGAGACGAGCCACGTGTGTGGTGCCACATGCCGAACGCCCCCGATTCCCCGGTCCGCACTTGAGAAGGACCCGAGGCCCGGACCCCTCTTCGAAGGCAACCCTGTGGGTGAAGGCACAACACGAAGGGGCACTGCCACCCCCGTGCATCGTCCGCAAAGACCCGCGGGTGCCACACATCTCGACGAGGGGCCTGAGACCCCCTGAGCAACTCGAGAGGCCAGCGGGGTTCCCTTCCTCAGACAAGACGAGGCCTGACTCTCCTGTCCAAACTCTGCAGGGACCCTGCGGTCGGAGTCCGAAACGGAGAGGAAGCCTGAGGTTCCTGCCTCCCCTCGAGGTGAGGCCCTCTTCCGTTGCGCCAGACCCAGCGGAGTCCCGAGTGGCCCCGCCATCTCCACAGGATCCCTCGCCTCTCAGAGGCACCCTGGGAAGTTCCCTAAGGTCCCCGGCAGAAGGCGAGGGAAACGAGGGTTTCCAGCCGCCCCCCGACAAAGACCTCGAGAGTCCTTCTTCAATGCGTCTCGAGGCCCTAGTGCCCTCCAGTGACTCGAGAGCCAGGACGCACTCCCCCTCGACACGCTAGGAGACCTGACTTCCCTGGCGCCGCACGAGAGGCTCCCTGAGATCCTCGTCGTGCCTCGGGAGAAAACCCCCACGGGCGCCGCAGCTCGAGGAAACCCCTGAGACGCCCCCGTCCTCGCGAGCTGAGGGCCTTCTTTTCCTGCATGGCCTGGAGAGCAATCCCGGGTCCTCTCTCCAAACGGAAGAGGAGGCTGGACTCCCTTGAGGCCGCTCAGGGGGCTCCAAGAGACCCGCGTCGCGACTCGAGAGGAGAGCGGAGTCCTTGGCTTCCCCTCGAGACGAGGCCTGACTCCCCGGGGGAGCCTGGAATGCAACCCCGAGATCCCTGCCTTCCCTGGAGAGGAATCTTAGGTCCCGGACACACGCCTAGATGAGGTCTCTTCGGCCCTGCAGTGACCCGAGCGCAACCCCCAGCTTTCCCTCGCAACTCGAGGGGAAGATTGGGCTTCCCAGTGCCAACCCAAGAGGAAGCCTGAGATCCCCGTCGTAACTCGAGAATCCCGCCGCAACTCGAGAAAAACCACGTGGTTCCCACCTCTTCGCAAGATGAGGCCCTTGCCCGCTACAGCTTCTCAAGAAAAGTCCCACGTTCCGTCTTGAAGTGCGAAACGATACTTGATACCCTTGATGTGACCCCAAAAGTTCCTCGAAATATCGGTCTCACTCGAGGTGAACACTGAGGTTCCCGGCACCAGTTTATCTGAGCCCCTTCTCCCCTCCTGTTCGTGATAGGAGGGTCACTTCCCCTGCTTTGTTTGTAAGGGGTTCCCGACCTTCACGGGGCATTTCAGGATGAGGCCGGTCTCACGAGGAAATTCGAGACGTAGCTCGCGGGTGGTGCCACATGCCAAAAGACTATGATTTCCTGGTACGCTCTTCATAAGAACCTCATGCCTGGACTCCTCTTCGAAGGCAACCCTGTGGATGAAGGCACAACACAAAGGGGCACTGACACCCTCGTGCATCGTCCGGAAAAACCCGCAGGTTCCACATACAGCTCAACAAGTGGCTTGTCACCCCTGAAGAACTCGAGAGGCAAGTGGGGTTTCATTCCTCTACACAAGACGAGGCCTGACCCTCCTGTCCCAATTCTGCAGGGACTTTGAAATCTGATTCAGACCAGCGCCAGTGAAGTCACGAGAGGAATGCTGAGGTTCCTGCCTCCACTCGAGATTAGGACCTCTTCCATTGCACGAAACCCAGTGGAGTCCCGAGAGACGCGTCCCAGCTCCACAGTATCCCTGACTTCTCAGAGGCACCCTGAGAAGCTCCCTGAGGCCACCAGCACAATTCGAGTGAACCCAGGGTTTACTGCCGCTACCAGAGAAAGAACTCAAGAGTCCTTCTTCAACGCGTTTTGAGGCCTGATTCCCCTACCATGACTCGAGGGCAATGACGCGCTCCCTCTGCTACACTCATGAAGCCCTGACTTCCCTGGCGCCACACGAGAGGCTCCCTGAGCTCCCCGTCGTACCTCGTGAGAAACCCCACACTGGCGCCGCAGATAGAGAAAACCCACGAGACGCCCCCGTTTTCGCGACATGACGGCCTTCTTTTCTAGCATGGCCTGGAGAGCAATCCTGAGTCCTCTCTCCAAACTCCACAGTAGGCTTGACTCCCTTTTGGTCACTCAGTGGACTCCAAGACATACCCGTCGCGACTCGAGAGGAGAGCGGAGTCTTTTCCTTCCCCTCGAGGCGAGGCCTGACTCCTCGGGTGAGTCTGATATGGGAACTGGAGATCCCTGTCGCCCCTGGAGAGAAACATTAGATCCTGGACACAAGCCTAGATGAGGTCTCTTTTTTCCTGCAGTGACTCGAGAGCAATCCCCAACTCTCTCTCGCAACTCGAATGGAAGACTGGACTTTCCTGGGCCAACAGAAGAGGAAGCCTGTATTCCCCGTTGTAATTCGAGAATCCCGTGGCAACTGGAGAAAAACAACGTGGTTCCTCTGTCATCGAAATATGAGGCCCCTGTCAGCTATAGCGTCTCCAGGGAAGTCCCATGTTCCGTCTTGAAGTGTGAAACGGTACTTGGCACCCTTGATGCGACCCCCAAATTTCCCTGACACCCCGGTCTCACTCGAGAAGAACATGGAGGTTCCCAGCACATCTTCAGCTGAGCCTCTTCTCCCCTCCTGATGGCGACAGGAGGGTCAATTCCCCTGCTTTGTCTGGAAGGGGTTCCCAGACTTCCCGGCGAACCTCAGGATGAGGCCAGTCTCACGAGGGAATTCGAGACGTAGCCTCGTGGGTTGGGCCACATGCCGAAAGACCCCGATTTCCTGGTCCGCTATTGATAAGATCCCGATGCCTGGTCACCTCTTTGAAGGTAACCCTGTGGATGAAGGCACAAAACGAAGGGGCACTGACACCCCTGTGCATCGTCCCCCAAAACCGCAGGTTCCACATACAACTCGATAGGTGGCCTGTCATCCCGTGAACAACTCGAGAGGCAAGCAGAGTTCCACTACTCCACACAAGACGAGGTCTGACTCTCCTGTCCCAACTCTGCAGGGACCCTGCTATCCGAGTCAGAAATGGAGAGGAACCCTGACGTTACTGCCTCAATCCGAGATTAGGTCCTCTTCAATTGCACCAGTCCCTGTGATGTCCCGAGAAGCCCCTCTCTACTCCACAGTATCCCTGACTTCTCAGAGGAACCCCGCTAAGCTCCCTGAGATCATGGGCACAAGTCGAGGGAACCCAGGGTTTCCTGCCACACCCCGAGAAAGACCTCGAGAGTTCTTCTTCGAAGCGTCTTGAGGCTTGATTCCCCTACCATGACTCGAGAGCAATGAGGCGCTCCCCCACGCCACGTCCATGGAGACCTGACTTCCGTGGCACCACAGGAGTCTCCCTGAGCTCCCCGTCCTATCTCGTGAGAAACCCCAACCAGGCACTGCACCTTGAGAAAACCCACGAGACGCCCCGTCATCGCGAGATGAGGGCCTTCTTTTCCTGCATGGCCTAGAGAGCAATCCCGAGTCCTCTCTCCAAACTCCACAGGAGGCTTAACTCCATTTAGGCCATTCTTGGGCTCCAAAGGATACCCGTCGCGACTCGAGAGGAGAGTGGAGTCCATTCATTCCCTTCGAGATGAGGCCTGACTCCCCGGGTGAGTCTGGAATGCAACCCCGAGATCCCTGTCGCCCCTGGAGAGAAAAACTCGGTCCTGGACACAAACCTAGATGAGCTCTATTTTGCCCTGCAGTGACTCGAGAGCAATCTCCAGCTCTCACTTGCAACTCGAATGGAAGATTGGACTTCCCTGGGCCAACACAAGAGGAAACCTGTATTCCCCGTCGTAACTCAAGAATCCTGCCGCAACTCGAGAAAAAACACGTGGGTCCCTCGTCAGCGCTAGATGAGGCCCTTGCCCACTACAGCATCTCAAGAGAAGTCCCAGGTTCCGTCTTGAAGTGCGAAACGGTACTTGGCACCCTTGATGCAACCCGAAAAGTTACCCGACTTACCAGTTTCACTCAAGGGGAGCACCGAGGTTCCCGGCACTACTTCATCTGAGCCCTTTCTCTCCTCCTGATCCCGAAAGGAGGGTCGATTCCCCTGCTTTGTCTGGAAAGGGTTCCCGGACTTTCCTGCGCGCCTCAGGATGAGGCCGATCTCACGAGGAAATTCGAGACGTAGCCTCGTGGGTGGTGCAACATGCTGAAAGACCCCGATTTCCCGGTCCGCACTTGAGGAGAACCCGATGCCCGGACAACTCTTCGAAGGCAACCCTGTGGATGAAGGCACAACAGGAAGGAGCACTGACACCCCCGTGCATCTCCGAAAAACCCGCAGGTTCCACACACATCACGAAAAGTGGTGTCATCATTGAACAACTTGAGATGTAAGCGGAGTTCCATTCCTCCGCAGAACACGAGACCTGACACTCCTGAGCAAACTCAGCAGGGACCCTGCAATCTGAGTCAGATCCAGCTCCAGGAAGTCAGGAGCAGAACCCTGAGGTTCCTGCCTCAACTAGAGATGAGGCTCTCTTCCATTGCACCAAACCCAGAGGAGTCCCGAGAGGCCTCTCCCAAATCCACAGTATCCCTGATTTCTCAGAGGCACCCTGAGAAGCTCCCTGAGGTCACCGGCACAAGTCAAGGGAACCCAGGGTTTCCTGCCGCAACCCTAGAAAAACATCGAGAGTCCTTTTTCAACCCGTCATGAGGCCCGATTCCCCTACCCTCACTGGAGAGCAATGACGCGCTCCCCCTTGCCCCGCCCATGGAGACCTGACTTCCCTGTTGCCACACGAGAGGCTACCTGAACTCCCCGTCGTACCTCGTGAGAAACCCCACACTGGCGCCACAGCTCGAGAAAACCCACGAGACGCCCCCGTCATCTCAAGATGTGGGCCTTCTTTTCCTGCATGGCCTGGAGAGCAATCCCGAGTCCTCTCTCCAAACTGAAGAGGAGGCTTGACTCCCTTTAGACCACTCAGTGGGCTCCAAGAGATATGCGTCGCAACTCGAGAGGAGAGCCGAGTCCTTTGCTTCCCCTCGAGATGAGGCCTAACTCTCCGGGTGAGTCTGTAAGGCAAACCCGAGATCCCTGTCGCCCTTGGAGAGGATCATTGGGTCCTGAACACAAGGCTAGATGAGGTTGCTTTTGCCCTGCAGTAACTCGAGAGCTCTCCCCAGCTTTCCCTCGCAACCCGAATGGAAGATGGACCTCCCTGGGCCAACACAAGAGGAAGCCTGAATTCCCAGTAGTAATTCGAGAATTCCGCCTCAACTCGAGAAAAACCACGTGATTCCCCCGTCATTGCAAGATGAGGCCCTTGCCCGCTCCAGCGTCTCAAGAGTAGTCCCACGTTCTGTCTTCAAGTGCGAAATGATATTTGGCACCCTTAATGCTACCCCAAAAGTTCCCCGACATATGGGTCGCACTCGAGGGGAACACCGAGGTTCCTGGCACCACTTCATCTGAGCCCCTTCTCCCCTCCTGATCGCGAAAGGAGGGTCGATTCCCCTGCTTTGTCTGCAAGGGGTTCCCGACCTTCTCCACGCACCTCAGATGAGGCTGTCTCATGAGGAAATTCAAGACGTAGCCTCGATGGTGGTGCCACATGCCGAAAGACCGCGATTTCCTGATCCGCTCTTGATAAGAACGCGATGACCAGACACCTATAAGAAGATAGTGTGGATGAAGGCACAACACGAAGGGGCACTGACAACCCCGTGCATCGTCCAGAAAAGACCGCAGGTTACTCTTACAGCTCAACAAGTGCCTGTCACCCAGTGAACAACTCGAGAGGCAAGCGGAGGTCCATTCCTGCACACAAGACGAGGCCTGACTCACCTCTCCCAACTCTGAAGTGACCCTGCGATCGGAGTCCGAAATGGAGAGGAACCCTGAGGTTCCTGACTCCACTCGAGATGAGGCCCTCTTCCATTACACCAAAAATAGTGGAGGCCCGAGAGGCCCCTCCCAAATCCACAGTATCCCGACTTCTCAGAGGCACCCTTAGAAGCTCCCTGAGGTCACCGGCACAAGTCGAGGGAACACAGGGTTTCCTGACGCAACCCGAGAAAGACCTCGAAAATCCTCCTTCAACGCGTCTTGAATCCCGATTCCCCTACCATGACTCAAGAGCAATGACGCGTTCCCCCTCGCCACTCGCATGGAGACTTGACTTCCCTGGCGCCACACGAGAGGCTCCCTGAGCCCCCCGTCATACCTCGTGAGAAATCCCACACTGGCTCCCCAGCTCGAGAAAACCCACGAGACGCCTCCGTCATCGCGAGATGAAGGCCTTCTTTTCCTGCATGGCCTGGAGAGCATCTCGAGGCCTCTCTTCAAACTCCACAGGAGGCCTGACTCCCTTTAGGCCACTCTGTGGGCTCAAGAGATACCCGTTGGGACTCAAGAGGAGAGCGGAATTCTTTGCTTCCCCTATATACCAGGCCTGACTCCTCAGGTGAGTCTGGAATGCAACCCCGAGATCCCTGTCGCCCCTGGAGAGGAACATTAGGTCCTAGACACAAGCATAGATGAGGTCTCATTTGCCCTGAAGTGACTCGAGAGCAATCCCCTGCTGTCCCTCGCACCTCGAATGGAAGAATGGACTTCCCTGGGACAACACAAGAGGAAGCCTGAGTTCCCCG
The DNA here is from genome assembly GCF_029407905.1 of Bubalus kerabau. Classification (NCBI taxonomy): domain Eukaryota; kingdom Metazoa; phylum Chordata; class Mammalia; order Artiodactyla; family Bovidae; genus Bubalus; species Bubalus kerabau. The sequence continues at coordinate 1,988,603 of NW_026577892.1, read as the reverse complement.
TCGTAATTCGAAAATCCCGCCGCAACTCGAGAAAAACCACGTGGTTCCCCCGTCATCGCAAGATGAGGCCCTTGCCAGCTACAGCGTCTCAGGAGAAGCCCCACGTTCCATCTTGAAGTTTAAAACGATAATTGGCAACCTTGATGTTACCACAAAAGTTCCCCGACACCCTGGTCTCACTTGAGGGGAACACCAAGGTTCGGTGCACCGCTTGTTCTGAGCCCCTTATCCCCTCCTGATCACGACGGGAGGGTCGATTACCCTGCTTTGTCTGGAAGGGGTTCCGGACCTTCCCGGTGCACCTCAGGATGAGGCCGGTCTCACGAGGAAATTCGAGACGTAGCCTTGTGGTTGGTGCCACACGCCGAAAGACCCCGATTTCCGTGTCTGCTCTTGATAAGAACCCAATGCTAGGACACCTCTTCGAAGGCAATCCTGTGGACGAAGGCACAAAACGAAGGGGTCTGACACCCTCGTGCATCGTTGGAAAATCCCGCAAGTTCCACATACAGATCGACAAGTGGCTTGTCACCCCATGAACAACTCGAGAGGCAAGAGGAGTTAAATTCCTCCACACAAGACGAGGCCTGACTCTCCTGACCCAAGTCTGCATGGACACTGAGATCCGATTCAGAAATGGAGAGGAACACTGAGGTTCCTGCCTCAACTCGAGATAAGGCCCTCTTCTACTGCACCAAACCCAGTGGAGTTCGGAGCGGCCCCTCCCAACTGCACAGTATCCCTGACTTCTCAGAGGCACCCTGAGAAGCTCCCTGAGGTCACGGGCATAAGTCGAGGGAACCCAGGGTTTCCTGCCATAACCTGAGAAAAACTTCGAGAGTGCTTCTTCACGCGTCTTGATGCCCGATTCCCCTACCATGACTGGAGAAAAATGACGCGCTCCCCCTCGCCACGCGCATGAAGATCTGACTTCCCCGGCACCACATGAGAGGCTCCCTGAGCTCCCCATCGTACCTCGTGAGAAACCCCACACTGGCGCCGCAGGTCGAGAAAACCCACGAGACGCCCCTGTCATGGTGAAATGAGGGCCTTCTTTCCTGCATGACCTGAAGAGCAATCCCGAATCCTCTCTCCAAACTCCAAAGGAGGCTTGACTCCCTTTAGGTCACTCAGTGGGCTCCAAGAGATACTCGTCGATACTCAGGAGGAGAGCGGTGTCCTTTGATTCCCCTCGAGATGAGGCCTGACTACGAGGGTGAGTCTGGAATGCAACCCTGGATCCCTGTCGCCCCTGGAGAGGAACCTTAGGTCCTGGACAAAAGCCTAAAGGAGGTCTCTTTGGCCTTGCAGTGACTCAAGCGCAACCCCTAGCTTTCCCTTGCAACTCGAACAGAAGTTTGGCCTTTCTGGGCCAACACAAGAGGAAGCCTGAATTTCCAGTCATAATGCGAGAAACCCGCCGCAAATCGAGAAAAATCATGTGGTTCCCCGTATTGCAAGATGAGGCCCTTGCCCCCTACAGCATCTCAAGAGAAGTCTCACATTCCGTCTTGAAGTGCAAAACAGTACTTGGCACCCTTGATGCGACCCCAAAAGTTCCCCTATATACCGATCTCACTAGAGGGGACACTGAAGTTCCTGGCACCACTTCATCTGAGGCCTTTCTCCTCTCCTGATCGCGACAGGAGGGTCGATTCCCATGCTTTGTCTGCAAGGGGTTCCCGACGTTCCCCTCGAACCTCCGGATGAGGCCGGTCTCATGAGGAAATTCGAAAAGTAGCCCCATGGTTGGTGCCACATGCTGAAAGATCCCGAATTCCCGGTCCACTCTAGATAAGAACCTGACGCCCGGACATCTCTTCGAAGGCAACCCTGTGGATGAAGGCACAACACGAAGGGACACTGACATCCCCATGTATCGTCTGGAAAATCCCGCCGATTCCACACACAGCTCCAAATGTGGACTGTTACCCCGTGAACAACTCGAGAGGCAAGTGAAGTTGCATTCCTTCACACAAGACGAGGCCTTACTCTCCTGGCCCAACTCTTCAGGGACCCTGCGATCGGAGTCAGAAATGGAGAGGAACCCTGAGGTTCCTGCCTCAACTAGAGAAGATGCCCTCTTCCATTGAACCAAACTCAGTGGTGTCCCGAGAGGCCCCTCCCAACACCACAGTATCCCTGAATTCTCAGAGGCTCCCTGAGAAGCTACCTGAGGTCACTGGCACAAGTCGAGTGAACCCAGAGTTTCCTGAAGTAACCCGAGAAAGACTTGGAGAGTCCTTTTTCAACGTCTCTTGATGCCCGATTCCCCTACCATGTCTCCAGAGCAAGGACGCGCTCCCCTCGCCACAAGCACGAAAACTGACTTCCCTAGTACCACACAAGAGGCTCCCTGAGTACCCCATCGTACCTCGTGAGAAAACCCACAGTGGCGCCGCAGTTCGAGAAAAACCACAAGATGCCCCCATCAAGGAGAGATGCGGGCCTTCTTTTCCTGCCTGACCTGGAGAGCAATTCCTGGTCCTCTCTCCAAACTTCACAGGAGGATTGACTCCCTTTAGGCCACTCAGTTGGGTCCAAGAAATACCCGGTGCGACTCGAGAGGAGAGCGGAGTCCTTTGCTTCCCTGGAGACGAGGCCTGACTCCCCGGGTGAGTTTGGAATGCAACCCCGAGATCCCTGTCGCCCCTGGAGTGGAACATTATGTCCTAGACACAAGCCTAGATGAGGTCTATTTTGCCCTACATTGACTCGAGAGCAACCTCCATCTCTCCCTCACAATTTGAATGGAAGATTGGTCTTCCCAAGGTCAACACAAGAGGAAGTCTGAATTTCCCATCGTAATTCGAGAATTCAGCCTCAAGTCTTAAAAACCATGTGGTTCCCCCTTCATCGCAATATGAGGCCCTTGCCAGCTAGAGTCTCAAGAGAAGTCCCACGTTCCATCTTAAAGTTCGAAATGCTTCTTGGCACCCTTGATGCGACCCCAAAGTTCCCCAACATACCGGTCTCACTTCAGGGGAACACCGAAGTTCCCGGAGTCTCCAGGGAAGTCCCATGTTCCGTCCTTAAGTGCGAAACGGTAATTGACACCCTTGATGCGACCGCAAAAGTTCGCCGACACGCTGGGTTCCCTCGAGGGGAACACCGAGGGTCCCGGCACCACTTCATCTGAGCCCCTTCTCCCCTCCTGATCGCGACAGGAGAGTCGATTCCCCTGCTTTCTCTGGAAGGGGTTCCCGGCCTTCCTGGGGCACCTCAGGATGAGGCCGGTCTCAGGAGGAAATTCGAGACTAGCCATGTGTGAGGTGCCACGTGCCGAACAACCCCGATTTTCCGGTCCGCTCTTGATAAGAACCCGATGCCCGGACACCTCTTCGAAGGAAACCCTGTGAGAGAAGGCACAACACGAAGGGGCACTGCCAACCCCGTGCATCATCCGGAAAAACCCGCAGGGTCTACTCACAGCTCGACAAGGGGCCTGAGACTCCCGGAACAACTCGAGAGGCAACCAGAATTCCATTCCTCAGACAAGACGAGGCATGACTCTCCTGCCCCAACACTGCAGGGACCGTGCAGTCGGAGTCAGAATCGGAGAGGAAGCCTGAGGTTCCTGCCTCCCCTCGAGATGAGGCCCTCTTCCATTGCGACGAACCCAGCAGAGTCAAAGAGGCCCTGCCAACTCCACAGCATCCCTCACCTCTCAGAGGCACCCTGGGAAGTTCCCTATAGTCCCCTGCAGAAGTCGATGGAAACGAGGGTTTCCTGCCGCCACCCGAGAAAGACCTCGAGAGTCCTTCTTCAACGCGTCTTGAGGCCCTAGTCGCTTCCCATGACTCGAGAGTGATGACCAGCTCCCCCTCGCCATGCGCATGGAGACATGAGTTCCCTGGCACCGCACGAGAGGCTCCCTGAGGTCCTCGTCATGCCTCGTGAGAAAACCCCCACGGGCGCTGCAGCCTGAGGAAACCCATGAGACGCCCCCGTCCTCGCGAGCTTAGGGCCTTCTTTTCCTGCCTGGCCTGGAGAGCAATCCCGAGTCCTCTCTCCAAACTGAAGAGGAGGCTCGACACCCTTGAGTCCACTCATTGGGCTCCAAGAGATCCGTGTCGCGACTTGAGAAGAAAGCGGAGTCCTCTGCTTCCCCTCGAGGCGAGGCCTGACTCCCCGGGGGAGTCTGGAATGCAAACCCGAGATCCCTGTCTTCCCTTGAGAGGAATATTAGGTCCTGGACACACGCCTCGATGAGGTCTCTTTGGCCCTGTAGTGACTCGAGCCGAACCCCCAGCTTTCCCTCGCAACTCCAGGGGAAGATTGGGCTTCCCAGGGCCAACCCAAGAGGAAGCCTGAAATTCCTGTCGTTTTCGAGAATCCCGATGCAACTCGAGAAAAACGACGTGGTTCCAACGTCTTCACAGGATGAGGCCCTTGCCCGCTACAGCATCTCCAGGGAAGTCCCATGTTCCGTCCTGAAGTGGGAAACGGTACTTGGCTCCCTTGATGCTACCCCTAAAGTTCCCTGAAACGCCGGGTTCCCTCGAGGGGAACACCGAGGGTCCCGGCACCACTTCATCTGAGCCCCATCTCCCCTCCTGATCGCGACAGGAGATTCGATTCCCGTGCTTTGTGTGGAAGGTGTTCCCGGCCTTCCCGGCGCACCTCAGGATGATGCTGGTCTCACGAGGAAATTCGAGATGAGCCACGTGTGTGGTGCCACATGCCGAACGACCCCGATTTCCCGGTCCGCTCTTGAAATGAACCCGATACCCGGACACCTCTTTGAAGGCAACCCTGTGGGGGAAGACACAAAAAGAAGGGGCAATGACACCCCCGTGCATCTTCTGGAAACACCCGCAGGTTCCACACACAGCTCGACAAGGGGCCTGAGACCCACTGAACGACTCGAGAGGCAAGCAGAGTTCCATTACTCAGACAAGATGACGCCTGAATCTCCTGTCCCAACCCTGCAGGGACCCTGCGGTCGGAGTCAGAAATGGAGAGGAAGCTGAGGTTCTTGCCTCCAATCGAGATGAGGCCCTCTTTCATTTCGTCAAACCTAGTGGAGTCCCGAGAGGCCCCTCTAACTCCTCAGTATCCCTCACCTCTCAGAGGCACCTGGGAAGTTCACTAAGGTCCCGGGTAGAGGTCGAGGGAAACGAGTGTTTCCCACCCCAACCCAAGAAAGACCTCGAGAGTCCTTCTTAAATGCGTCTTGAGGCCCTAGTCCCTCCCATGACTCCAGAGCAATGACGCGATCTGCCTGGCCACACGCATGGAGGCCTGACTTCTCTGGCGCTGCACGAGAGGCTCCCTGATCTCCCCATCATATCTCGTGAGAAACCCCACACTGGCGCCGCAGCTCGAGAAAACCCATGAGACGCTCCCGTCATCACGAGAGGAGGGCCATCTTTAACTGCATGGTATGCAGATCAAGCGTGAACCTTCTGTCCAAGCTACACAGGACGCTTGACTCCCTTTAGGCCACTCATTGGGCTCCAAGAGTTACATGTCGCGACTCGAGAGGATAGTGGAGTCCTTTGCTTCCACTCGAGACGAGGTGTGACCCACCGGGTGAGACTGGAATGCGACCCCGATATCCCTGTTGCCCCTGGAGAGCAATACTACGTCCTGGACCCAAGCCTAGATGAGGACTCTTTGCCCTGAAGTGACTCGAGAGCAACCCCCAGCTCTCTCTGACAAGTTGAATGGAAGATTGGACTTCCTGGGCCAACACAAGAGGAAGCCTGAATTCCCCGTCGTAACTCGAGAATCCCGCCGCAACTCGAGAAAAACCACGTGTTTCCCTCGTCATCGCAATATGAGGCCCTTGCCCGCTACAGCATCTCCAGAGAATTCCCACGTTCCGTCTTGAAGTGCGAAACTGTACTTGGCACCCTTGATGCGACCTCAAAAGTGCCGTGACATACCGGTCTCACTCGAGGGGACCACCGAGGTTCCCGGCACCACTTCATCTGAGCCCCTTCTCCCCTTCTGATCGCGACCGGTAAGTCGATTCCCCTGCTTTGTCTGGAAGGGGTTCCCTACCTTCCCGGCGAACCTCAGGATGAGGCCGGTCTCCTGAGGAAATTCGAGATGTAGCCTCGTGGGTGGTACCACATGCTGAAAGACCCCAATTTTCTGGTACTCTCTTGAAAAGAACCCGATGCCCGGACACCTCTTTGAAGGCAACCCTGTGGATGAAGGCACAACAAGAAGGGGCACTGACACCCCTCTGCATCATCTGGAAAAACCCACAGGTTCCACACACAGCTCAACAAGAGGCCTGTCACTCCATGAACAACTCGAAAGGCAAGCGGAGATCCATTCCTCCACAGAAGATCAGGCGTGACTCTCTTGTCCATACTTTGCTGGTACTCTGCGACCCGAGTCAGAAATGGAGAGGACCCCTGAGGTTCCTGCCTGCATACGAGATGAGGCCCTCTTCAATTGCACCAAACCCAGTTGAGTAACGAAAGGCCCCTCCCAAATCCACAGTGTCCCTGACTTCTCAGAGGCACCCTGAGAAGTTGCCTGAGGTCACCGACACAATTCGAGGGAACCCAGGGTTCCCTGCCGCAACCCGAGAAAGACCTCGAGAGTCCTTCTTCAATGCGTCTTGAGGCCCGATTCGCCTACTATGACTCGAGAGCAATCACGCACTCCCCTTCACCACACGCACGGAGACCTGACGTCCCTAGCACCACACGAGAGGCTCTCTGAGCTCCCCGTTGTACCTCGTGAGAAATCTGATACTGGCGCCACAGCTGGAGAAAACCCACGAGACGCCCCCGTCATCGCAAGATGAGGGCCTTTTTTCCTGCATGGCCAGGAAAACAATCCCGAGTCATCTCTCCAAACTCCATAGGAGGCTTCACTCCCTTTACGCCACGCAGTGGGCTCCAAGAGATACCCGTCGCGACTTGACAGGAGAGCGGAGTCCTTTTTTTCCCCTCAAGACGAGGCCTGACTCTCCGGGTGAGTCGAGAATGCAACCCTGAGGTCCCTGTCGGCCCAGTAGTGGAACAATAGGTCCTGGACACAAGCGTAGATGATGTCTATTTTGCCCTGCAGTGACTGGAGAGCAATCCCCAGTTCTAACTTGCAACTCGAATGGAACACTGGATTTTCCTGGCACCACACAAGAGGCTCCCTAAGATCCCCGTGGTACTTCATGAGACACCCCACACTGGCGCCGCAGCTCGAGAAAACCCACGAGATGCCACCGTCATCTCGAGATGAGGGCCTTCTTTTCCTGCATGGCCTGGAGTCCAATCCCGAGTCCTCTCTCCAAACTCCACAGGAGGCTTGACTCCCTTTAGTACACACATTGGGCTCCAAGAGATACCCATCGCGACTCGAGACGAGAGCGGAATTCTTTGCTTACCCTCGAGGTGAGAACTGACTCCCCGGATGAGTCTGGAATGCAAAACCGAGATCCCTGTCGCCCCTGGAGAGCAACATTAGATCCTGGACACAAGCCTAGATTAGGTCTCTTTTGCCCTGCAGTGACTCTAGCGCAATCCCCAGCTCCCCCTCGGAACCCGAATGGAAGATTGGATTTCAAGGCCAACAAGAGGAAGCCTAAATTCCCGGTCATAACTCGAGAATCCCGCCGCATCTTGAGCAAAACCACGTGGTTCTCCCGTCATCGTAAGATGAGGCCCTTGCCCACTACAGCGTTTCAAACGATGTCCCAGGTTCCATCTTGAAATGCGAAACGGTACTTGGCACCCTTGATGCGACCCCAAAAGTCCCCTAACACGCCGGTCTCACTCAAGGGGAACACCGAGGTTTCCGGCACCATTTCATTTAAGCCCCTTCTCCTCTCCTGATCGTGACCGGTGGGTCGATTCCCCTGCTTTGTCTGCAAGGGGGCCCGACCTTCCCTGCACAACTCAGGATGAGGCCGGTCTCATGGGGAAATTCGATACGTAGCTTTGTGGGTGGTGCCGCTTGCTGAAAGACTCCAATTTCCCGGTCCGCTCTTGATAAGAATCCGATGCTCGGACACCTCTTGGAAGGCAGCCTTGAGTATGAAGGTACAACACGAAGGGGCACTAACACACCTGTGCATCATCCGGAAAAACGGGCAGGTTAAACACACAGCTCGACAAGTGGCCTGTCACCTCGAGAACAACTCGAGAGGCAAGAGGAGTCCCATCCTCCAGAAAAGACGAGGCCTGACTCTCCTGTACCAAGATGCAGGGACCTTGCGATCTGAGTCAGAAATGGAGAGGAACACTGAGGTTCCTGCTTCAACTCGAGATGAGTCCCTCTTACATTCCACCAAATGCAGAGGAGTCTCGAGAGGCCCCTCCAAACTGCACAGTATCCCTGACTTCTCAGAGGCACTCTGAGAAGCTCCCTGAGGTCGCAGGCACAAGTCAAGGGAACCCTGGGTTTTATGCAGTGACCCGAGAAAGACCTCGAGAGTCCTTCTTCAACCCGTCTTGAGGCCCGATTACCCTACCATGACTCGAGAGCAATGACGATCTCCCCCTAGCCATCTCATGGGGACCTGACTTCCCTGGCGCCACACGAGAGGCTCCCTGAGCTCCCTCTCGTACCTCGTCAGAAACCCCGCACTAGCGCGGCAGTCTAGAAAACCCATGAGACGCCGCCGTCATCGCGAGATGAGGGCCTTCTTTTCCTGCATGGCCTGGAGAGGAATCCCGAGTCCTCTATCCAAACAGCACAGGATGCTTGACTCCCTTTAGGGCACACAGTGGGCTCCAAGAGATACCCATCGCGACCCAAAAGGACAGCAGAGTTCTTTGCTTCCCCTTGAGATGAGGCCTGATTCCCCGGGTGAGTCTGGTATGCAAGCCCGAGATCCCTGTCGCCCCTAGGGACGAACATTAAGTCCTGGACACAAGGCTAGATGAGGTCTATTTTGCCCTGCAGTGACTCGAGAGCAATCCCCAGCTCTCCCTTGAAACTCGAATGGAAGATAGGACTTCCCTGGGCCAACACATGAGGAAGACTGTATTCCCTGTCGAAACTCGAGAATCCCGCCAAAACTCGAGAAACGCCACGTGGTTCCCCCGTCATCGCAAGATGAGGCCCTTGCCCCCTACAGCGTATCAAGAGAAGTCCCACGTTCTGTCTTGAAGTGCGAAACGGTATTGGCACCCTTGATGCGACCTCAAAAGTTCCTCGCCACACCAGTCTGACTCAAGGTGAACACCGAGGTTCCCAGCACCACTACATCTGGGCCTCTTCTCCCCTCCTGATCGCGACAGGAGGGTCGATTCCCCTGTTTTGTCTTGAAGGGGTTCCCGCCTTTCCCGGTGCATCTCAGGATGAGGCTGGTCTCACGAGGATATTCGAGACATAGCCTCGTGGATGGTGACACATGCCGAAAGACCCCGATTTCCCGGGCGCTCTTGATAAGATCCCAATGCCCGGACACCTCTTTGAAGATAACCCTTTTGATGAACGCACAACACGAAGGGGCACTGACACCCCCGTGTATCGTCCGCAGAAACCCGCAGGTACCACACACAGCTCGAGAAGTGACCTGTCACCCCGTGAACAACTGGAGAGGCAAGCAGAGTTCCATTCCTCCACACAAGACGAGGCCTGACTCTCCTGTTCGAACTCTGCAGCGAAACTGCGATCCGAGTCAGATCTGGCCCAGGGGAAGTCAGGAGAGGAAACATGAGTTTCCTGCCTCCACTCGAGATGAGGCCCTCTTCCATTGCACCAAACCCAGTGGAGTCCCGAGAGGCCCCTCCCAACTGCACAGTATCCCTGACTTCTGAGAGGCACCCTTAGACCTTCCTGAGATCACCGGCACAAGTCGAGGGAACCAAGGGTTTCCTGCCCCAACCCGTAAAAGACCTCGAGAGTCCTTCTTCAACGCGTCTTGAGGTGCGATTCCCCTACCATGACTCGAGAGCAATGACGCGCTCCCCCTAGCCACGCGCATAGAAACCTGACTTCCCTGGCGCCACAGGAGAGGCTCCCTGAGCTCCCCATTATACCTCGTGAGCAACACCACACTGGAGCCGCAGCTCGAGAATACCCACGAGACACCCCAGTCCTCACGAGATGAGGGCCTTCTTTTGCTGTATGGCCTGGAGAGCAATCCTGAGTCCTCTCTCCAAACTCCACAGGAGGCTTGACTCATTTTAGGCCACACAGTGAGCTTCAAGATATACCCGTCGCAACTTCACAGGAGAGCAGTGTCCTTGGCTTCCCCTCGAGATGAGGCCTGATTCCCCGGGTGAGTCGAGAATGCAATGCGAGATAGCTTTCGCCCCAGCAGAGGAACATTAGGTCCTGGACACAAGCCTAGATGAGCTCTATTTGGCCCTGCAGTGTCTCGAGAGCAATCCCCAGTTCTAACTCGCAATTCGAATGAAAACTGGACTTCCCTGGGCCAGTTGAAGAGGAAGCCTGAATTCCCCGTCGTCACTCGACAATCCCGCCGCAACTCGAGAAAAAACACGTGGTTCCAACGTTTTCGCAAGATGAGGCCCTTGCCCACTACGGCTTCTCAAGGGAAGTCCATTGTTCCGCCCTGAAGTGCGAAACGGTACCTGACACCCTTCGTGAGAACCCCAAAAGTTCCCCGACACCCCGGGTTCCCTCGAAGGGAACACCGAGAGTCCCGGCACCGCTTCATCTGAGCCCCTTCTCCCCTCCTGATCGCGACAGGAGAGTCTATTCCCCTGCGTGGTCCGGAAGGGTTTCCCGGCCCTCCCGGCGCACCTCAGGATGAGGCCGGTCTCACGAGGAAATTCGAGACGAGCCACGTGGGTGGTGCCACATGCCGAACGCCCCCGATTCCCCGGTCCGCCCTTGAGAAGGACCCAAGGCCCGGACCCCTCTTCGAAGGCAACCCTGTGGGTGAAGGCACAACACGAAGGGGCACTGACACCCCCGTGCATCGTCCGCAAAGACCCGAGGGTTCCACACACAGCTCGACGAGGGGCCTGAGTCCCCCTGAACAACTCGAGAGGCAAGCGGGGCTCCCTTCCTCAGACAAGACGAGGCCTGACTCTCCTGTCCCAACTCTGCAGGGACCCTGCGGTCGGAGTCCGAAACGGAGAGGAAGCCTGAGGTTCTTGCCTCCCCTCGAGGTGAGGCCCTCTTCCGTTGCGCCAGACCCAGTGCAGTCCCGAGAGGCCCCGTCAATTCCTCAGGATCCCTCGCCTCTCAGAGGCACCCTGGGAAGTTCCCTAAGGTCCCCGGCAGAAGGCGAGGGAAACGAGGGTTTCCCGCCGCCCCCCGAGAAAGACCTCGAGAGTCCTTCTTCAACGCGTCTCGAGGCCCTAGTCCCCTCCCGTGACTCGAGAGCCATGACGCGCTGCCCCTCGCCACGCGCATGGAGACCTGACTTCCCTTGCGCCGCACAAGAGGCTCCCTGAGATCCCCGTCGTGCCTCGGGAGAAACCCCACACTGGCGCCGCAGCTCGAGAAAACCCACGAGACGCCCCCGTTATCGTGAGATGAGGGCCATCATTAACTGCATGGCCTGGAGGGCAATCCCGAGTCGTCTCTCCAAACTCCACGGGAGGCTTGACTCCCTAAGGCTACCCAGTGCGATCAATAGGTACCTGTCGCGACTCGAGAGGAAAGCGGAATACTTTTCTTCCCCTAGAAACAAGGCCGGACTTCCTGGGTGAGTCTGGAATGCCACCCCGAGATCTCTGTCACCCCTGGAGAGGAATATTCGGTTCTGGACACAAGCCTAGATATGGTCTATTTTGCCCCGCAGTGACTTGAGTGGGATCCCAGCTCACCCTCGCAACTCGAATGGAAGATTGGACTTCCATGGGCCAACACAGGAGGAAATCTGAATTCCCCGTCGAAACTCGAGACTCCCGCCGCAATGCGAGCAAAAGCACGTGGTTCACTCGTCATCCCAAGATGAGGCCCTGGCCCACTACAGCGTCTCAAGTGAAGTCCCACGTTCCGTCTTGAAGTGCGAAATGCTACTTTTCACCCTTGATGTAACCCCAAAAGTTCCCCGACACACCGTTCTCACCGAGGGGAACACCGAAGTTCCCGGCACCACTTCATCTGATCACTTTCTCCCCTCCTGATCACGACAGGAGGGTAAATTCCCCTGCTTTGTCTGGAAGGAGTTCCCGCCCATCCCAGCGCACCTAAGGATGAGGCCTTTCTCAGGAGGAAATTCGAGACGTAGCCTCGTGGGTGGTGCCACATGCCGAAAGACCCTGATGGTGCGGTCCAATCTGGATAAGAACCCGATGCCCGGACACCACTTCGAAGGCAACCCTGTGGATGAAGGCACCACAGAAGGGTTACTAAAACTCCCATGCATCGTCCAGAAAAACCCACAGGTTCTACACACAGCTCGACAAGTGGAATGTCACCCCGTGAACAACTCTATAGGCAAGCGGAGTTCGATTCCTCCACACAAGATGAGGCCTGACTCTCCTGTCCCAACTCTTCAGGGACCCTGCCATCCGAGTTAGAAATGGAGAGGAAACCTGAGGTTCCTGTCTCAACTCGAGGTGAGGCCCTCTTCCATTGCACCAAACCCAGATGAGTCGCGAGAGGCCCCTCCCAACTCCACAGTATCCCTGAATTCTCAGAGGCACCTTGAGAATCTACCTGAGGTCACCGGCACAAGTCAAGGGAACCCAGGGTTTCCTGCTGCGACCCGAGAAAGACCTTGAGAGTCCTTCAGCGCGTCTTGAGGCCCGATTCCCCTACCATGACTCGAGAGCAAAGACCCGCTCCCCATCGCCATGCGCATGGAGACCTGACTTCCCTGACGCCTGAAGAGAGTCTCCCTGAGCTCCCCGTCGTACCTCTTCAGAAACCCCATTCAGGCACCGCAGCTCGAGAAAACCCACGATACGCCCCCGTCATCATGAGATGAGGGACTTCTTTCCTGCCTGGCATGGAGAGCAAAACCGAGTCCTCTCTCCAGACTCCACAGGAGGCTTGACTCTCTTTAGGCCTCTCAGTTGGCTCCAAGAGATACCTGTCAGGACTTGAAGGGAGAGAGGAGTCCTTTGCTTCCCCTCGAGATGAGGCCTGACTCCCCGTGTGAGTTTGGAATGCAACCCCGAGTTCCTGTCGCACCTGGAGAGGAAAACTCGGTCCTGGACACAAGCCTAGATGAGGTCTATTTTGCACTGCAGTTACTAGAGAGCAATCGCCAGCTCTCCCTTGCAAATCGAATTGAAGATTGGACTTCCCTGGGCCAATACAATTGGAAGCCTGAATTCAACATCGTAACTCGAGAATCCCGCCGAAACTCGAGAAAATCCACGTGGTTCCCCCATCAGCGCTAGATGAGGCCCTTGCCCGCTACAGCGACTCAAGAGAAGTCCCACGTTCTGTCTTGAAGTGCGAAACGGTACTTGGCACCCTTGATGCAATCTCAAAATTCCCCGACATACCGGTCTCACTCGAAAGGAACACCGAGGTTCCCGGAACCACTTCATTTGAGCTCCTTCTGCCCTCGTGATCGCGACAGGAGTGTCGATTCCCCTGCTATGTCTGGAAGGCATTCCCGTCCTTTCCAGCGCGCCTAAGGATGAGGCAGGTCTCACGAGGAAATTCGAGACATAGCCTCGTGGGTGGTGCCACAAGCCGAAAGACCCCGATTTCCCGGTCTACTCTTGATAAGAACGCGATGCCCTGACACCTTTACGAAGGAAAACCTGTGGATGAAAGCACAACACGAAGGGGCACTGACACCCCCGTTTATCATCCAGAAAAACCCGCAGGTTGCAAACACAGTTCAACAAGTGGTCTGTCACCCCGTGAACAACTCGAGAGGCAAGTGGAGTTCCATTCCTCCACACAAGGCGAGACCTGATTTTCTGTACCAACTCTGCAGGGAAACTGCGATCCGAGTCAGTACCGGCGCAAGGAAACCCAGGAGAGGAAACATGAGGTTCCTGCCTCCACTCGAGATGAGGCTCTCATCCATTGCACCAAACCCAGTGGAGTCCAGAGAGGCTCCTCCCAACTCCACAGTACCCCTGACTTCTCAGAGGCACCCGGAGAAGCTCCATGAGGTCACCGGCACATGTCGAGGGAACCCAGGGTTTCCTGCCACAATGGGAAAAAGACCTCGAGAGTCCTACTTCAACGTGTCTTGAAGCCCGAATCTGCTTCCATGGCTCTATAGAAATGACACGCACCCCCTCGCCACGCACATGGAGACCTGACTTCCCTGGCGCCATAAGAGAGGCTCCCTGAGCTCCCTGTTGTACCTCGTGAGAAACCCCACACTGACGCCGCAGCTTGAGAAAACCCACCATACGCCCCTGTCATCGCGAGATGAGGGCCTTCTTTTCCTGCATGGCCTGGAGAGGAATACCGAATCCACTTTTCAAACTCCACAGGAGGCTTGACTCCCTTTAGGCCACTTAGTGGGCTCCAAGAGATACCCATCGCGACTCGAGAGGAGAATGGAGTCCTTTGCTTCCCCTCGAGACAAGGCCTGACTCACCAGGTGGGTCTGGAATGCAACCCCGAGATCCCTGTCTCCCCTGGAGAGGAACATTAGGTCCTGGAAACAAGCCTAGATGAGGTCTCTTTTGCCCTTCTGTAACTCGAGAGCAATCCCCTGCTCTCCCTGACAACTCGAATGGAAGATTGGACTTCCCTGGGCCAACACAAGAGGAAGCCTGAATTCCCCTTCGTAACTCGAGAATCCCACCGCAACTCGAGAAAAAGCACTTGGTTCCCTCGTCATCGCAAGATGAGGCCCTTGCCCGCTACAGCTTCTCAAGAAAAGTCCCACGTTCCGTCTTGAAGTGCGAAACGATACTTGACACCCTTGATGTGACCCCAAAAGTTCCCCGAAATATCGGTCTCACTCGAGGTGAACACCGAGGTTCCCGGCACCAGTTTATCTGAGCCCCTTCTCCCCTCCTGTTCGTGATAGGAGGGTCACTTCCCCTGCTTTGTTTGTAAGGGGTTCCCGACCTTCACGGGGCACTTCAGGATGAGGCCGGTCTCACGAGGAAATTCGAGACGTAGCTCGCGGGTGGTGCCACATGCCAAAAGACTATGATTTCCCTGTACACTCTTCATAAGAACCCGATGCCTGGACACCTCTTCGAAGGCAACCCTGTGGATGAAGGCACAACACAAAGGGGCACTGACACCCTCGTGCATCGTCCGGAAAAACCCGCAGGTTCCACATACAGCTCAACAAGTGGCTTGTCACCCCTGAAGAACTCGAGAGGCAAGTGGGGTTTCATTCCTCTACACAAGACGAGGCCTGACTCTCCTGTCCCAACTCTGCAGGGACTTTGCGATCCGAATCAGACCAGCGCCAGTGAAGTCACGAGAAGAACGCTGAGGTTCCTGCCTCCACTCGAGATTAGGACCTCTTCCATTGCACGAAAACCAGTGGAGTCCCGAGAGACGCGTCCCAGCTCCACAGTATCCCTGAATTCTCAGAGGCACCCTGAGAAGCTCCCTGAGGTCACCAGCACAATTCGAGTGAACCCGGGGTTTACTGCCGCCACCATAGAAAGAACTCAAGAGTCCTTCTTCAACGCATTTTGAGGCCTGATTCCCCTACCATGACTCGAGGGCAATGACGCGCTCCCTCTGCTACACTCATGAAGCCCAGACTTCCCTGGCGCCACACGAGAGGCTCCCTGAGCTCCCCGTCATACCTCATGAGAAACCCCACACTGGCGCCGCAGATAGAGAAAACCCACGAGACGCCCCCGTTTTCGCGACATGACGGCCTTCTTTTCTAGCATGGCCTGGAGATCAATCCCGAGTCCTCTCTCCAAACTCCACAGTAGGCTTGACTCCTTTTTGGTCACTCAGTGGACTCCAAGACATACCCGTCGCGAGTCGAGAGGAGAGTGGAGTCTTTTCCTTCCCCACAAGGCGAGGCCTGACTCCTCGGGTGAGTCTGATATGCGAACCGGAGATCCCTGTCGCCCCTGGAGAGAAACATTAGGTCCTGGACACAAGCCTAGATGAGGTCTCTTTTTTCCTGCAGTGACTCGAGAGCAATCCCCAACTCTCCCTCGAAACTCAAATGGAAGACTGGACTTCCCTGGGCCAACAGAAGAGGAAGCCTGAATCTCCCGTTGTAACTCAAGAATCCCGCCACAACTCGAGAAAAACCACATCGTTCCCTATTCATCGCAAGATGCGGCCATTGCCGCTACAGCGTCTCAAAAGAAGTCTTACGTTCCATCTTGAAGTGCGATACGGTACTTGGCACCTTTGATGCGACCCCAAAAGTTCCCCAACACACTGGTCTCACTGGAGGGGAACACCGAGGTTCCTGGCATCACCTCATCTGTGCCCCTTCTCCCCTGCTGATCGAGACAGGAGGGTCGATTCCCCTGCTTGGTCTGCAAGGGATTCCGACCTTCCCGGCGCACCTCAGGATGAGGCCGGTCTCACGAGGAAATTCGAGACGAACCACGTGGGTGGTGCCACATGCCGAACGCCCCCGATGCCCCGGTCCGCTCTTGAGAAGGCCCTGAGGCCCGGACCCCTCTTCGAAGGCAACCCTGTGTGTGAAGGCACAACACGAAGGGGTACTGACATCCCCATGCATAGTATGGAAAAACACGCAGATTCCAAACACAGATTGACAAGTGTCCTGTCATCCCTTGAAGAACTAGAGAGGCATGCGGAGTTCCTTTCCTCCACACAAGAGAAGGCCTGACTCTCCTTTCCCAACTCTGCAGGGACCGTGCGATCGGAGTCAGAAATATAGATGAAACCTGACGTTCCTGCATCAACGCGAAATGAGGCCCTGTTCCATTGTGCCATACCCAGTGGAGTCCCGAGAGGCCCCTCCCAACTCCACAGTATCCGTGATTCTCAGAGGCACCCTGAGAAGTTCTCTGCGGTCACTGGCACAAGTCGAGTGAACCCAGGGTTTCCTGCTGCATTCTGAGCAAGACCTCGAGAGACCTTCTTTACCGCATCTTGAGGCCCGATACCCTACCATGACTGGAGAGCAATGACGCATTCCCCTCGCCACGCCCATTGAAACCTAACTTCCCTGGCGCCACACGAGAGGCTCCCTGCGCTCCCCGTCCTACCTCATGAAAACCCCACACTGGCACCGCCGCTCGAGAAAACTCACGAGACGCCCCCATCATCGTAAGATGAGGGCCTTCTTTTCCTACATGACCTAGAGAGCAATCCCGAGTCCACTCTCCAAACTCCACTGGAGCCCTGACTCCCTTTAGGCCACTCAGTAGCCTCCAAGAGATACACGTCGCTACTCTAGAGGAGAGTGGAGTCCGTTGCTTCCCCTCGAGCCGAGGCCTGACTACTTGGGTGAGTCTGGAATGGGATCCCGAGATCCGTGTCGCCCCTGTAGAGGAAAACTCGGTCCTGGACACAAGCCTAAATGAGGTCTTTTTTGTCCTGCATTGACTCAAGTGCAATCCCCAGCTCTCCCTCCCAACTCGAATGGATGATTGGACTTCCCTGGGCCAACACAAGAGGAAGCCTGTATTCCCCGTTGTAATTCGAGAATCCCGCGGCAACTGGAGAAAAACAACGTGGCTCCTCCGTCATCGAAATATGAGGCCCCTGTCAGCTATAGCGTCTCCAGGGAAGTCCCATGTTCCGTCTTGAAGTGTGAAACGGTAGTTGGCACCCTTGATGCGACCCCCAAATTTCCCTGACACCCCGGTCTCACTCGAGGAGAACATGGAGGTTCCCAGCACCACTTCAGCTGAGCCTCTTCTCCCCTCCTGATGGCGACAGGAGGGTCGATTCCTCTGCTTTGTCTGGAAGGGGTTCCCAGACTTCCCGGCGAACCTCAGGATGAGGCCAGTCTCACGAGGGAAGTCGAGACGTAGCCTCGTGGGTTGTGCCACATGCCGAAAGACCCCGATTTCCTGGTCCGCTATTGATAAGATCCCGATGCCTGGTCACCTCTTCGAAGGTAACCCTGTGGATGAAGGCACAACACGAAGGGGCACTGACACCCCTGTGCATCGTCCCCCAAAACCGCAGGTTCCACATACAACTCGACAGGTGGCCTGTCATCCCGTGAACAACTCGAGAGGCAAGCGGAGTTCCATTACTCCACACAAGACGAGGCCTGACTCTCCTGTCCTAACTCTGTAGGGACCCTGCTATCCGAGTCAGAAATGGAGAGGAACCCTGATGTTACTGCCTCAATCCGAGATTAGGTCCTCTTCAATTGCACCAGTCCCTGTGAAGTCCCGAGAAGCCCCTCTCAACTCCACAGTATCCCTGACTTCTCAGAGGAACCCCGCTAAGCTCCCTGAGGTCATGGGCACAAGTCGAGGGAACCCAGGGTTTCCTGCCACAGCCCGAGAAAGACCTCGAGAGTTCTTCTTCGAAGCGTCTTGAGGCTTGATTCCCCTACCATGACTCGAGAGCAATGAGGCGCTCCCCCACGCCACGTCCATGGAGACCTGACTTCCGTGGCACCACAGGAGTCTCCCTGAGCTCCCCGTCCTATCTCGTGAGAAACCCCAACCAGGCACTGCACCTTGAGAAAACCCACGAGACGCCCCCGTCATCGCGAGATGAGGGCTTTCTTTTCCTGCATGGCCTAGAGAGCAATCCCGAGTCCTCTGTCCAAACTCCACAGGAGGCTTAACTCCATTTAGGCCACTCTTGGGCTCCAAGGGATACCCGTCGCGACTCGAGAGGAGAGCGGAGTCCATTCATTCCCTTCGAGACGAGGCCTGACTCCCCGGGTGAGTCTGGAATGCAACCCCGAGATCCCTGTCGCCCCTGGAGAGAAAAACTCGGTCCTGGACACAAACCTAGATGAGCTCTATTTTGCCCTGCAGTGACTCGAGAGCAATCTCCAGCTCTCACTTGCAACTCGAATGGAAGATTGGACTTCCCTGGGCCAACACAAGAGGAAACCTGTATTCCCCGTTGTAACTCAAGAATCCTGCCGCAACTCGAGAAAAAACACGTGGGTCCCCCGTCAGCGCTAGATGAAGCCCTTGCCCACTACAGCGTCTAAAGAGAAGTCCCAGGTTCCGTCTTGAAGTGCGAAACGGTACTTGGCACCCTTGATGCAACGCGAAAAGTTACCCGACTTTCACTCAAGGAGAGCACCGAGGTTCCCGGCACTACTTCATCTGAGCCCTTTCTCTCCTCCTGATCCCGAAAGGAGGGTCGATTCCCCTGCTTTGTTTGGAAAGGGTTCCCGGACTTTCCTGCGCGCCTCAGGATGAGGCCGGTCTCACGAGGAAATTCGAGACGTAGCCTCGTGGGTGGTGCAACATGCTGAAAGACCCCAATTTCCCGGTCCGCACTTGAGGAGAACACGATGCCCGGACACCTCTTCGAAGGCAACCCTGTGGATGAAGGCACAACAGGAAGGAGCACTGACGCCCCCGTGCATCTCCGAAAAACCCGCAGGTTCCACACACATCACGAAAAGTGGTGTCATCCTTGAACAACTTGAGATGTATGCGGGGTTCCATTCCTCCGCAGAACACGAGACCTGACACTCCTGAGCAAACTCAACAGGGACCCTGCGATCTGAGTCAGATCCGGCCTCCAGGAAGTCAGGAGCAGAACCCTGAGGTTCCTGCCTCAACTCGAGATGAGGCCCACTTCCATTGCACCAAACCCAGAGGAGTCCCGAGAGGCCTCTCCCAAATCCACAGTATCCCTGACTTCTCAGAGGCACCCTGAGACGCTCCCTGAGGTCACCGGCACAAGTCAAGGGAACCCAGGGTTTCCTGCCGCAACCCTAGAAAGACATCGAGAGTTCTTTTTCTACCCGTCATGAGGCCCGATTCCCCTACCCTGACTTGAGAGCAATGACGCGCTCCCCCTTGCCCCGCCAATGGAGACCTGACTTCCCTGTTGCCACACGAGAGGCTACCTGAACTCCCCGTCGTACCTCGTGAGAAACCCCACACTGGCGCCACAGCTCGAGAAAACACACGAGACGCCCCCGTCATCTCGAGATGTGGGCCTTCTTTTCCTGCATGGCCTGGAGAGCAATCCCGAGTCCTCTCTCCAAACTGAAGAGGAGGCTTGACTCCCTTTAGACCACTCAGTGGGCTCCAAGAGATACGCGTCGCAACTCGAGAAGAGAGCCGAGTCCTTTGCTTCCCCTCGAGACGAGGCCTAACTCCCTGGGTGAGTCTGTAATGCAAACCCGAGATCCCTGTCGCCCTTGGAGAGGATCATTGGGTCCTGAACACAAGGCTAGATGAGGTCGCTTTTGCCCTGCAGTAACTCGAGAGCACTCCCCAGCTTTCCCTCTCAACAATAATGGAATATTGGACCTCCCTGGGCCAACACAAGAGGAAGCCTGAATTCCCAGTAGTAATTCGAGAATTCCACCTCAACTTGAGAAAAACCACGTGGTTTCCCCTTCATTGCAAGATGAGGCCCTTGCCCGCTCCAGCGTCTCAAGAGTAGTCCCACGTTCTGTCTTCAAGTGCGAAATGATATTTGGCACCCTTAATGCTACCCCAAAAGTTCCCCGACATACGGGTCGCACTCGAGGGGAACACCGAGGTTCCTGGCACCACTTCATCTGAGCCCCTTCTCCCCTCCTGATCGCGAAAGGAGGGTCGATTCCCCTGCTTTGTCTGCAAGGGGTTCCCGACCTTCTCCACGCACCTCAGATGAGGCTGTCTCACGAGGAAATTCGAGACGTAGCCTCGATGGTGGTGCCACATGCCGAAAGACCGCGATTTCCCGATCCGCTCTTGATAAGAACGCGATGCCCAGACACCTATTCGAAGATAGTGTGGATGAAGGCACAACACGAAGGGGCACTGACACCCCCGTGCATCGTCCGGAAAAGACCGCAGGTTACTCATACAGCTCAACAAGTTCCTGTCACCCAGTGAACAACTCGAGAGGCAAGCGGAGGTCCATTCCTGCACACAAGACAAGGCCTGACTCACCTCTCCCAACTATGCAGGGGGCTGCGATTGGAATCAGAAATGGAGAGGAACCCTGAGGTTCCTGCCTCCCCTCGAGATGAGGCCCCCTTCCATTTCACCAAACCCAGTGGAGTCCCGAGAGGTCTTTCCCAACTCCACAGTATCCCTGACTTCTCAGAGGCACCCGGAGAATCTCCCTGAGGTCACCGGCACAAGTCGAGGGAACTCAGGTATTCTTGCCAAGACCCGAGAGAGATCTTGAGAGTCCTTCTTCAACGCGTCTAGAGGCCTGATTCCCCTACCATGACTCGAGAGCAATGACGCGCTCCCCCTTGCCACACGCATCGAGACCTAACTTCCCTGGCGCCACACAAGAGGCTCCCTGAGCTCCCCATCGTACCTCCTGAGAAACCAACACAGGCGCTGCAGCTCGGTAAAACCACTGAGACCCCCCCCCCCCCGTCATCGTGAGATGAGGGCCTTCTTTTCCTGCATGTCCTGGAGTGCAATCCCGAGTCCTCTCTCCAAACTCCAGAGGAGGCTTGACTCCCTTTAGTCCACTCAGTGGGCTCCAAGAAATACCCGTCGCGACTCGAGAAGAGAGATAAGTCCTTTGTTTCCCCTCGAGATGACGCCTGACTCCTGGGTGAGTCTGGAATGCAACCCCAAGATCCCAGTCACCCCTTGAGAGGAACATTAGGTCCTAGACACAAGCCTGGATGAGGTTTATTTTGCCCTGCAGTGACTCGAGCGCAACCCCCAGCTCTCCCTCGCAACTCGAATGGAAGATTGGGCTTCCCTGGGCCAACACAAGAGGAAGCCAGAAATCCCCTTCGTAACTCGAGAATCCCGCCGAAACTCGAGAAAAACCACGTGTTTCCAACGTCATCCCAAGATGAGGCCCTTGCTGCTATGGCCTCTCAAGAAAAGAACCACGTTCCGTCTTGAAGTGCGAAACGGTACTTTGCACCCTTGATGCGACACCAAATGTTCCTGGACACGCCGGTCTCACTCGACAGGAACACCTAGGTTCCCGCACCACATCATCTGAGCACCTTCTCCCCTCCTGTTCGAGACAGGAGGGTCTATTCCCCTGCTTTGTTTGGAAGGTGTTCCCCACATTCCCGGTGCACCTCAGGATGAGGCCGGTCTCACGAGGAAATTCGAGACATAGCGTCGGGGGTGGTGTCACATGCCGAAATACCCCGATTTCCCGGCCCACTCTTGAGAAGAACCCGATGCCCGGACACCTCTTCGAAGGCAACCCTGTGGACGAAGGCACAAAACGAAGGGTCACTGACACTCCCGTGCATCATTCGGTAAAAGCCGCAGGTTCCACACACCGCTCGACAAGAGGCCTGTCATCCCATGAACAACTCGAGAGGCAAGCAGAGTTCCATTCCTCCACTCAAGACGAGGCCTGACTCTCCGGTCCCAACTCTGAAGGGACCCTGCGATCGGAGTCCGAAATGGAGAGGAACCCTGAGGTTCCTTCCTGATCTCAAGATTAGGCCCTCTTCCATTGCAGCAAACCCAGTGGAGTCCCGAGAGGCCTCTCCCAGCTCCATAGTATCCCTGACTTCTCAGAGGCACCCTGAGAAGCTACCTGAGGTCACAGGCACAAGTCGAGGGAACACAGGGTTTCCTGCCGCAACCCGAGAAAGACCTCGAGCGTCCTTTTTCATTGTGTTGAGCCCTGATTCCTCTACCATGACTCGAGAGCAATGACGTGCGCCCCCTTGCCACTCGTATGGAGACTTGACTTCCCTGACACCACACGAGAGGCTCCCTGAGCTCCCGGTCGTACCTTGTGAGAAACCCCACACTGGCACCACAGCTCCAGAAAAACCACGAGACTCCCCCGACATCGCAAGATGAGGGCCTTCTTTTCCTGCATGGCCTGGAGAGCAATCCCGCGTGCTCTCTCCAAACTCCACAAGAGAGGTGCCAAGATTGCTGAGGAATAGGACGGGGAGAACTCTTTTCCCCCCCAAACAATTTCATCAAAAGAGCATTTAAACGTCGAGTAAATTCCACAATACAACTTATGAATGCTGCCAGAGGACATCAGGCACCCAGAAAAGCAACCCAACTCTTGGAAAGTAGGTAGGAAAAAGTATAAAAGACAAAAAAAGAGACAAAAGAGGGAGGGAGGGA
Source organism: Bubalus kerabau (assembly GCF_029407905.1). Classification (NCBI taxonomy): domain Eukaryota; kingdom Metazoa; phylum Chordata; class Mammalia; order Artiodactyla; family Bovidae; genus Bubalus; species Bubalus kerabau. The sequence continues at coordinate 1,965,642 of NW_026577892.1, read as the reverse complement.
TTTCCGTCCCGGGAAGATAGTCTTAAAAAGAGAAAAGTTTCCAAACACCAGGAAAGCTTTTCACTGCCAAATCTTTGCCAAGCTTTGGAAGCACAAAGGGCAACATAAGGGGGATAAAAATAAATAAACAATTAAAACTCGCAGATTGCAAGCCCTACGGTAACTCCCCCAGCCGCGAAGCAGTGCAGACGCCTGCTCACACCATTAGCAAGCAGGGGCTGGGCAGGGAGGCGCAGCGCGGGCTGCATCGCTTAGAGTAAAAATCTGGCCTGAATACCCTGAGCGCTATCTGAACGAAATAACTTGGGCTAGCAAACCAGACTCTGGGATATCTACCACGCAAAAAGCCAGCCCTAACCTAAGACACCGCCAGGCCCGCGCACTGAACAAAGGACTGAACAGAGATAGCCGGCTGCAGACCTTCCCCCTCCGGTGACAGGCAGCCAGAGCCGGAAGGGGGCAATTGCAGCCCCAGAGAGACATTATCTATAAAACTGTAAGCAGGCTTCTTTGCTAACTAAAACTTCTTGGGGATCTGGACGGTCAACATCTGCCTGAGAAAGTGCGCCTGTTTTACACCCAGATAACCGAGTGGCGGGGAGGCGATAAGTCACAACATTGGCGCTCTCCAAACACCTCATTACCTGAGCTGCTCGGACCTGGGAAGAGCACAAAACGCAGGCCCAACCGAGTCTGTGCCTCTGAGGACTACCCGAGTGCCTGAACCTGAGCGGCTTGGACCTGGGAGGTGCATGCAGCCCAGGGCCAGCCTCGGATTGTTCCCGGTGGAACAACCTAGAGCCCGAGCAGTGTGGGCAGGAAGGCTACACGCGCCGTGAGCGGGGGCAGACCCAGTGTGGCTGAGGCACTGCGAACGCACGCCAGTGTTATTTGTTTGCAGCATCACTCCCTCCCTCCCTCCCCACAGCGCAACTGAACAAGTGAGCCTAAAAAAAAAAAGTGTCCTCCACCGTCCCCTTTGTGTCAGGGCGTAAACCAGACACTGAAGAGACCAGCAAACAAAAGAAGCTATAACAGAGGGAAACGCCTTGGAAGCTACAGGCAATAGATTAAAACCCTGTGGTTATTAGGACTGCATAGGAAGGCGCCTATAGATCTTGAGAAATATAAGTCGGACCAAGGAACTAGCCAAAAATGAACCAAACCCACGATACTCACAACAAAACCAGAGAAAGTCCTAGATATATTTTTATGATCATTCTTTCTTTTTTTTAATTTTTTTAATTTTAAGTCCTCTATTGTTCATTTAATTTTCACTTTTATAACCTATTACTTTGCAAAAAAAAGACCCTATTTTTTTCTTCTTCAGCAAACTTCATATATATATATTTATATATATATATATAATAATTTTTTGACCTTGTTTTTTTGTTTTGTTTTTTTTTTCTTCTTTTCTTTAACATTGTATTTTTGAAATTCCAAACTGTACTCTAGATTTTTAATTTATGCTTTTTGATATTTGATATCAATTTTGTACCTGTAGTTTCTTTATAATTTTTGCGACATTGCTTGTTTTTGTTTGTTTGTTTTCTCTTTCGTTTTCTTCTTCCTTTTTTTTAACATTGTATTTTTGAAATTCCAAACTCTACTCTAGATTTTTAATTTTTGCCTTTTGGTATTAGTTATCAATTTTGTACCTGTATTTTCTTGATAATTTTTGCGACCTTGTTTGTTTTTCTTTGTTCGTTTTTTCTCTCTTTCTTTTCCTTCTTCTTTTCTTTAACATCGTATTTTTGAAATTCCAAACTCTACTCTAGATTTTTAATTTTTGCTTTTATGTATTTGTTACCAATTTTGTACCTTTAAGAACCCAATCTTCAGTACCCATTTTTCACTAGGGAGCGAGATTACTGGCTTGACTGCTCTCTCTCCCTTTGGACTCTCCTTTTTCTCCACCAGGTCGCCTGTGTCTCCTCCCTAACCCCTCTCTACTCTACCCAACTCTGTGAATTTCTGTGTATTCCAGACGGTGGAGAACACTTAGGGAACTGATTACTGGCTGGATCTGTCTCCCTCCTTTTCATTCCCCCCTTTTATCCTTCTGGCCACCTCTGTCTCCTTCCTCCTTCTTCTCGTCTCTGTATAACTCTGTGAACATCTCTGAGCGGTCCAGTTGTGGAGTGCACATAGGAAGTGACTACTGGCCAGCCCACTCTCTCCTCTATTGATTCCACCTCATCTCATTTGGGTCACCTCTAACTCCCTCCTCCCTCTTCTCTTCTCCATGTAACGCTGTGAACCTTTCTGAGTGACCCTCACAGTAGAGAAACTTTTCTTCTTTAACGTAGATGTTTTATCAATGGTGCTGTATAGAAGGAGAAGTTTTGAAACTACTGTAAAAGTAAGACAGATAACTGGAAGCAGGAGGCTTAAGTCCAAACCCTGCCTCCAGGGAACTCCTGACTCCAAGGAACATTAATTGACAGGAGCTCATCAAATGCCTCCATACCGACACTGAAATCAAGCACCACACAAGGGCCAACAAGTTCCAGGGCAAGACATACCAAGCAAATTCTCCAGCAACAAAGGAACGCAGCCCTGAGCTTCAAGATACAGGCTGCCCAAAGTCACCCCAAAACCACAAACATCTCATAACTCATTACTGGACACTTCATTGCACTCCAGAGAGAAGAAATACAGCTCCACCCACCAGAACATGGACACAAGCTTCCCTAACCAGGAAACCTTGACAAGACACCTGTACAAACCCACACACAACGAGGAAATGCCAGAGTAAAGAACTCCACAAACTGCCAGAATACAGAAAGGACACCCCAAACTCAGCAATTTAAACAAGATGAGACAGAGGAATACCCAGCAGATAAAGGAACAGGATAAATGCCCACCAAACCAAACAAAAGAGGAAGAGATAGGGAATCTACCTGATAAAGAATTCCGAGTAAGGATAGTGAAATGGATCTAAAATCTTGAAATTAAAATGGAATCACAGATAAATAGCCTGGAGACAAGGATTGAGAAGATGCAAGAAAGGTTTAACAAGGACCTAGAAGAAATAAAAAAAGAGTCAATATATAATGAATAATGCAATAAATGAAACTAAAAACACTCTGGAGGCAACAAATAGTAGAATAACAGAGGCAGAAGATAGGATTAGTGAATTCGAAGATAGAATGGTAGAAATAAATGAATCAGAGAGGATAAATGAAAAACGAATTAAAAGAAATGAGCACAATCTCATAGACCTCCAGGACAATATTAAACGCTACAACATTCGAATCATAGGGGTCCCAGAAGAAGAAGACAAAAAGAAAGACCGTGAGAAAATACTTGAGGAGATAATAGTTGAAAACTTCCCTAAAATGGGGAAGGAAATACTCACTCAAGTCCAAGAAACCCAGACAGTCCCAAACAGGATAAAGCCAAGGCGAACCCCCCCAAGACACATATTAATCACATTAACAAAAATCAAACACAAAGAACAAATATGAAAAGCAGCAAGGGAAAAACAACAAATAACACACCAGGGAATTGCCATAAGGATAACAGCTGATCTTTCAATAGAAACTCTTCAAGCAAGGAGGGAATGGCAAGACATACTTAAAATGATGAAAGAAAATAACCTACAGCCCAGATTATTGTACCCAGCAAGGATCTCATTCAAGTATGAATGAGAAATCAAAAGCTTTTCAGACAAGCAAAAGCTGAGAGAATTCTGCACCACCAAACCAGCTCTCCAACAAATTCTAAACAGGAAACACAAAAACGGTGTATAAATTCGAACCCCAAACAATAAAGTAAATGGCAATGGGATCATACTTATCAGTAATTACCTTAAACGTAAATGGGTTGAATGCTCCAACCAAAAGACAAAGACTGGCTGAATGGACACAAAAACAAGACCCCTACATATGTTGTCTACAAGAGACCCACCTCAAAACAGGGGATACATACAGACTGAAAGTGAAGGGCTGGAAAAAGATTTTCCATGCAAATAGGGACCAAAAGAAAGCAGGAGTAGCGATACTCATATCAGATAAAATAGACTTTAAAACAAAGGCTGTGAAAAGAGACAAAGAAGGTCACTACATAATGATCAAAGGATCAATCCAAGAAGAAGATATAACAATTATAAATATATATGCACCCAACGTGGGAGCACCACAGTATGTAAGACAAATGCTAACAAGTATGAAAGGAGAAATTAACACTAACACAATAATAGTTGGAGATTTTAATACCCCACTCACACCTATGGATAGATCAACTAAACAGAAATTTAACAAGGAAACACAAACTTTAAATGATACAATAGACCAGTTAGACCTAATTGATATCTATAGGACATTTCATCCCAAAACAATGAATTTCAACTTTTTCTAAAGTGCACATGGAACCTTCTCCAGGATAGATCACATCCTGGGCCATAAAGCTAGCATTGGTAAATTCAAAAAAATAGAAATCATTCCAAGCATCTTTTCTGACCACAATGCAGTAAGATTAGATCTCAATTACAGGAGAAAAACTATTAAAAATTCCAACATATGGAGGCTGAACAACACGCTGCTGAATAACCAACAAATCACAGAAGAAATCAAAAAAGAAATAAAAATTTGCATAGAAACGGATGAAAATGAAAACACAACAACCCAAAACCTGTGGGACACGGTAAAAGCAGTCCTAAGGGGAAAGTTCATAGCAATACAGGCACACCTCAAGAAACAAGAAAAAAGTCAAATAAATAAACTAAGTCTACACCTAAAGCAACTAGAAAAGGAAGAAATGAAGAACCCCAGGGTTAGTAGAAGGAAAGAAATCTTAAAAATTAGAGCAGAAATAAATGCAAAAGAAACAAAAGAGACCATAGCAAAAATCAACAAAACCAAAAGCTGGTTCTTTGAAACGATAAATAAAATTGACAAACCATTAGCCAGACTCATCAAGAAACGAAGGGAGAAAAATCAAATCAATAAAATTAGAAATGAAAATGGAGAGATCACAACAGAAAACACAGAAATACAAAGGATCATAAGAGACTACTATCAACAATTATATGCCAATAAAATGGACAACGTGGAAGAAATGGACAAATTCTTAGAAAAGTACAACTTTCCAAAACTGGACCAGGGAAGAAATAGAAAATCTTAACAGACCCATCACAAGCACGGAAATGGAAACTGTAACCAAAAATCTTCCAGCCAACAAAAGCCCAGGTCCAGACGGCTTCACAGCTGAATTCTACGAAAAATTTAGAGAAGAGCTAACACCTATCCTGCTCAAACTTTTCCAGAAAATTGCAGAGGAAGGTAAACTTCCAAACTCATTCTATGAGGCCACCATCAGCCTAATACCAAAACCTGCCAAAGATCCCACAAAAAAAGAAAACTACAGGCCAATATCACTGATGACATAGATGCAAAAATCCTTAACAAAATTCTAGCAATCAGAATCCAACAACACATTAAAAAGATCATACACCATGACCAAGTGGGCTTTATCCCAGGGATGCAAGGATTCTTCAATATCCGCAAATCAATCAATGTAATACACCACCTTAACAAATTGAAAAATAAAAACCATATGATTTTCTCAATAGATGCAGAGAAAGCCTTTGACAAAATTCAACATCCATTTATGATAAAAACTCTCCAGAAAGCAGGAATAGAAGGAACATACCTCAACATAATAAAAGCTATATATGACAAACCCACAGCAAACATTATCCTCAATGGTGAAAAATTGAAAGCATTTCCTCTAAAGTCAGGAACTAGACAAGGGTGCCCACTTTAACCATTACTATTCAACATAGCTTTGGAAGTTTTGGCCACAGCAATCAGAGCAGAAAAAGAAACAAAAGGAATCCAAATTGGAAAAGAAGAAGTAAAACTCTCACTGTTTGCAGATGACATGATCCTCTACATAGAAAACCCTAAAGACTCCACCAGAAAATCACTAGAACTAGTCAATGACTATAGTAAAGTTGCAGGATATAAAATCAACACACAGAAATCCCTTGCATTCCTATACACTAATAATGAGAAAACAGAAAGAGAAATTAAGGAAACAATTTCATTCACCATTGCAACGGAAAGAATAAAATACTTAGGAATATACCTACCTAAAGAAACTAAAGACCTATATATAGAAAACTATAAAACACTGGTGAAAGAAATCAAAGAGGACACTAATAGGTGGAGAAATATACCATGTTCATGGATTGGAAGAATCAATATAGTGAAAATGAGTATACTACCCAAGGCAATTTATAGATTCAATGCAATCCCTATCAAGCAACCAACAGTATTCTTCACAGAGCTAGAACAAATAATTTCACAATTTGTATGGAAATACAAAAAACCTCGAATAGCCAAAGCGATCTTGAGAAAGAAGAATGGAACTGGAGGAATCAACCTACCTGATTTCAGGCTCCGCTACAAAGCCACAGTTATCAAGACAGTATGGTACTGGCACAAAGACAGAAATATAGATTAGTGGAACAAAATAGAAAGCCCAGAGATAAATCCACACACATATGGACACCTTATCTTTGACAAAGGAGGCAAAAATATACAATGGATTAAAGACAATCTCTTTAACAAGTGGTGCTGGGAAATCTGGTCAACCACTTGTAAAAGAATGAAACTAGAACACTTTCTAACACAATACACAAAAATAAACTCAAAATGGATTAAAGATCTAAACGTAAGACCAGAAACTATAAAACTCCTAGAGGAGAACATAGGCAAAACACTCTCTGAAATACATCACAGCAGGATCCTCTATGACCCACCTCCCAGAATATTGGAAATAAAAACAAAAATAAACAAATGGGGCCTAATTAACCTTAAAAGCTTCTGCACATCAAAGCAAACTATTAGCAAGGTGAAAAGACAGCCTTCGGAATGGGAGAAAATAATAGGAAATGAAGCAACTGACAAACAACTAATCTCAAAAATATACAAGCAACACCTACAGCTTAACTCCAGAAAAATAAATGACCCAATCAAAAAATGGGCCAAAGAAATAAATAGACATTTCTCCAAAGAAGACATACAGATGGCTAACAAACACATGAAAAGATGCTCAAAATCACTCATTATCATAGAAATGCAAATCAAAACCACTATGAGGTACCATTTCACGCCAGTCAGAATGGCTGCAATCCAAAAGTCTACAAATAATAAATGCTGGAGAGGGTGTGGAGATAAGGGAACCCTCTTACACTGCTGGTGGGAATGCAAACTAGTACAGCCACTATGGAGAACAGTGTGGAGATTCCTTAAACAACTGGAAATAGAACTGCCTTATGATCCAGCAATCCCACTGCTGGGCATACACACTGAGGAAACCAGAAGGGAAAGAGACACGTGTACCCCAATGTTCATCGCAGCACTGTTTCTAATAGCCAGGACATGGAAGCAACCTAGATGTCCATCAGCAGATGAATGGATAAGAAAGCTGTGGTACATATACACAATGGAGTATTACTCCGCCATTAAAAAGAATAGAATGAATCAGTTCTAATGAGGTGGATGAAACTGCAGCCTATTATACAGAGTGAAGTAAGCCAGAAAGAAAAACACCAATACAGTATACTAACGCATATATATGGAATTTTGAAAGACGGTAACAATAACCCTGAGTACGAGACAGCAAAAGAGACACTGATGTATAGAAGAGTCTTATGGACTCTGTGGGAGAGGGAGAAGGTGGGAAGATTTGGGAGAATGGCATTGAAACATGTAAAATATCATGTATGAAAAGAGTTGCCAGTCCAGGTTTGATGCATGACACTGGATGCTTGGGGCTAGTGCACTGGGACGACCCAGAGGGATGCTATGGGGGGGAGGAGGGAGGAGGGTTCAGGATGGGGAGCACATGTATACCTGAGGCGGATTCATTTTGATATTTGGAAAAACTAATACAATTATATAAAGTTTAAAAATAAAATAAAATTAAAAAAAAAATCCACAGGAGGCTTGACTCCCTTTAGGCCACTCAGTGGTCTCCAAGAAATACCCGTCGGGACTCGAGAGCAGAGCAGAGTCCTTTCCTTCCTCTCGAGATAAGGCCTGACTCCTCGGGTGTGTCTAAAATGCAACCCCGAGATCTCTGTCGCCCCTGGAGAGGAACATTAGGTCCCGGACACAAGCTTAGATGAGGTCTCTTTTGCCCTGAAGTGACTCGAGAGCAATCCCTAGCTCTCTCTCGCAACTCGAATGGAAGATTGGACTTCCCTGGGCCAACACAAGAGGAAGCCTGAATTCCCCATCATAACTCGAGAATCCCGCCGAAACTCGAGAAAAACCACATGGTTACCCCGTCATCGCAAGATGAGGCCCTTGCCCGCTACAGCGTCTAAAGAGAAGTCCCAGGTTTCTTCTTGAAGTGTTTTCACACTTCAAGTGTGAAAACTTGGCACCCTTGATGCGATTCCAAAAGTTCCCCGACACCCTGGTCTCTCTCGAGGGGAACACCGAGGTTCCCGGTACGACTTCATCTGAGCCACTTCTCCCCTCCTGATTGCGACTGGAGGGTCGACTCCCGTGCTTTGTCTGGAAGGGGTTCCCAACCTTCCCAGCACACCTCAGGATGAGGCCGGTCTAACGAGAATATTTGAGACGTAGCTTCATGGGTGGTAACACATGCTGAAAGACCCCAATTCCCCGGTCCGCTCTTGATAAGAACCCGATGCCCGGACACCTCTTCAAAGGCAACCCTGTGGAAGAAGGCACAACACGAAGGGGCACTGACACCCTCGTGCATCGTCCGGAAAAACCCGCAGATTCCAAACACAGTTCGACAAGTAGCTTGTCACCCCATGAATAACTCGAGAGGCAAGCGGAGTTCCATTCCTCCTTACAAGACGAGGCCTGACTCTCCTGTCCCAACTCTGCAGGGACCCTGCGATCAGAGTCAGAAATGGAGATGAACCTTGAGGTTCCTGCCTCCACTCGAGATGAGGCCCTCTTCTATTGCACCAAACCCAGTGGAGTCCCGAGAGGGCCCTCCCAACTCCAGGGTATCCCTGACTTCTCAGAGGCACACTGAGAAGCTCCCTGAGGCCACCGGCACTAGTCGAGGGAACCCAGGGTTTACTGCCGTGACCCAAGAAACACCTTGAAAGTCCTTCTTTAACGGTTCTTGAGGCCCAATACACTTTCCATGACTCTAGAGCAATGACGCGCTCCCCCTCGCAATGCGCATGGAGACCTGACTTCCCAAGCGCCACATGAGAGGCTCCCTGAGCTCCCCGTAGTACCTCATGAGAAACCCCACACTGGCGCTGCAGCTCGAGAAAACCCACGAGACGCCCCCTTCATCGCGAGATGATGGCCTTCTTTTCCTGCATGGCCTGGAGAGCAATCCCGAGTCCTCTCTCCAAACTCCACAGGAGGCTTGACTCCCTTTAGGCCACTCAGTGGGCTCCAAGAGATACCCGTCGCAACTCGAGAGGAGAGCAGAGTCCTTCGCTTCCCCTCGAGACAAGGACTGACTCCCCGGGTGCATCAGGAAAGCAACCCCGAGATCCCTGTCCCCCCTGAAGACGAACATGATGTCCTGGACACAAGCCTAGATAAGGTCTCTTTTGCCCTGCAGTAACTCAAGCGCAATCCCTAGCTCTCCCTCGCAACTCGAATGGAAGACTGGACTTCCCTGGGCCAACACAAGAGGAAGCCTGAATTTCCTGACCTAACTCGAGAATCCCGCCACAACTCGAGAAAAACGACGTGGTTAACCCGTCACCACAAGATGAGGCCCTTGCCAGCTACAGCGTCTCAAGAGAAGTCTCACGTTCCGTCTTGAAGTTTGAAACGGTACTTAGCACCTTTGATGTGACTCCAAAAGTTCCCCGACATCCCAGTTTTACTCGAGGGGAACATCGAGGTTCCCGGCACCACTTCATCTGAGCCCCTTCTCCCCTCCTGATCGGGACAAGAGGGTCGATTCACTTGCTTTGTCTGAAAGGGTTACCGACCTTCCTGGTGCACCTCAGGTTGAGGTCCGTCTCAAGAAGAAATTCGAGACGTAGGCTTGTGGGTGGTGCCACATGCCGAAAGACACTGATTTCCTGGTCTGCTCTTGATAAGAATCTGAAGGCTGGATACCTCTTCGAAGGCAACCCTGTGTATGAAGGCAAAAAACGAAGGGGAACTGACACCCCCATGCATCGTCCGGATAAAACCGCAGGTTCCACACACAGCTCGACAAGTGGCCTGTTATCCGGTGAACAACTCGAGAGTCCAGTGGAGTTCCATTCCTCCACACAAGACGAGGCCTGACTCTCCTGTCCTAACTCTGTAGGGACTCTGTGTTCAGAGTCAGAAATGGAGAGCAACCCTGAGGTTCCTGCTTCAAATCGAGAGGAGGCCCTCTTCTGACAAGGTCCAGCCTCGGCTGGTCCAGGGTTTTCGAAGGGGAGACAGAGTAGGCGACCTATTGATTTATTTATCGAAGATATAAAGAGTAATAGAATGAGGATAGCTCAGTAGGAAAATTTAGTGGAGAAAAGAAGCTGAGTAGCTTGGTTTATGCGGAAAATCAGTATAACCCGTGACACCAGGTTAGCTCTGACCACGGAGGCCGCAGGCTCCCTCTCGAATAGCGAAAAGTGCCCCACCTTAGACACCTTCTCAAGTGGTCTTCGAAGCCCAGGCAAATAAATGGTCGCAGAGGATATCCGCACTCCAGATGGACACTCATCTGAAAATTGAGGGGAAGAATGACATTAGGAGACTAAGCGTTGGCGATCAAGGCCCGTAGCTTTATTTTCAACAGGGGTTTTTATACCCTAAGTTACACATAGAGGATAATGGGGATGCAAAGACAGCAGCCTTTGATCCTTATCAAAAACCAGAGTTTCTGTCCTGCAAATGTATCGTATACAAATGGTTTAGGTGATTTACATCATCTTCTGGCCAGAAGACCTATTAACATTTTATGACTCTTGACAAAGACTTATCAACCGTAAGACTTATTTTCTCTAAGAGTAATTATTTTAAGGTTTGGCCCCATCATTCGAAGATAAAATTGCATTCCTATAGGGCAGATGTGTAATGGGCTTACAACAAAGGAAATAATTTATTACCTTAAGGGTCTAAAGTTAGTAACACCAAGGCCACTACTTATTTTTTCTACATACCAACTATATTAATTAATACACATTCAAGGATACAATTCAGGGGATGTGGAAACTTGGCAACAAGCATTGGTTCATCAATGAAATCTTTTACTAGTTTTATTCTGACAGTTTCTAACTCTCTGAGAGGCTCTAAGCTATTTGAATATCTTAAGCTTCCCGTGCCTCTCGAGGCTCGGAGACTGTAAACAATTGTATGCATTGCTGTAGGAGACCGGGTAAACTTGTCAGGCGAGTTAGAGAGCCATCTGACGTGTTTGGATTTAAACACTCCTAATTGCCCAGGAACTTTATTAATTGGAGCTGTAAGTTAGCTCTTTGACAGAGAGAGTGAGATGGTGGTGGGGGACAGCCCCCAGTAAAGTCAGAGGTGAGAGCACAAAGCAATAAAGTAGGCAGACTCCGGTTTTGGGGGGTAGATGCTCAAGAATATCCGGGAGGACTCCCGAGGCTCGATCCCGCCTTTGTGTATGCCCAGCCTCCTTCCTCATGACCTTTGTCACGAGTGGAATGTCTCTCGCCGGCTCCCGGCATCTCCCCGTTTTGTATTTCTTAAAACAGCCAGATGTAGCTCAGTCGCGAGCCTCTGAATACTCTGCCGAAGAATCCTGACAATACAAGGAAGAATGATTATGAGAAGCAGAATTAAAGCAGCCACCGCAGCATAGCTAAAGACATTAGACAGAATATTCTTTCCTGAGATGTAGTTAGGGAAAGTATGGAAGAAATCATTTGCTGTTCCAGCAGCAGTAAAATCTAATCGGGAGTGCTCCATGGTTGCTATTTGATAGTGAAGTTTCCCTACGTCTCAACCAATGTCAGAGCTGTTCCAGATACCTGAAATATGGTTTTTAATCTTTTCCCATTCAAAATCTGTCTCATTTACTTTCAGGGGTGTTACACATATCCACCGATAGTCAGCATGACAAGACAATGCCATTTTCACCTTTAAAGCCTGCAATTCAGTCCCAATATGTATTACTGCTTCCTCTAGGGCGTCTACCCTCATTTCTAATTTTCTCTCTATAGCTTCCTGTGTTGCCAATGTTAAAGAAACATTTTTGGACATAGAATCAACATATTGAGCAGTATGTACTTGTTGAGTCAATGATATTTCTGCCACAGTAACAGAAGTGATTGCACTTATCAAAGCTGCTGTTCCCAAGATAATTAAGCCCACAAACCATCGTGTTTGCATTAAATCCTGTAGTTGTTGTAATACAGCAAGACCATAATTCAATAAGTGGTTACATCATAAGATAAGGTGGATGTTGTAGCATTACAAAGGAGCAAACATTATATTGAGGGTTTAAACAAGATGAACCAGGGAGCAGCTCTAGGCGTCAGCCCGGGGGAGCAGTGTCCCCAGCATCAGGAGGCAGAACGCGAGCGGCAGGCTGTGGGCCAAGGCGCCTATGGTGGGCGGAGGGGCAGGGTTTGTGGTTTAGGGCTAGCCGCCACCGCTTGGGCTCAGGGCGGTCCCCTCTCGCCGGTGGGGCCACGCTGGTCTGGACAGCACTCCGCGGGTGCGCTTTCCTCTCTGGCCCTCACTCGCTGCACAGACTTCTTTGCTCTAGGTCATGGGGTGCAGCGAGGTGGGTGCGAGGCGCTGCTGGTGGCACGGAGGCGAGAGCTGGCTGGGGGAGGGGGAGCGAGCGAGTGCGCGCGCCGCAAACCTGGTCTTTGGGGAATGTGACATGACGAATTTGTCTGAGATCCAAACCGGAGAATCTGCATTCTGTAGAAATATACAAGCATACCCTCTCCCACAAGTTAGCAACACATCTGGCCTTTTTCACTCTCCCGTAAGGAGGCCTTTTTACTTGACCAGGGGCCGAGTCGTAGCCTGTAATTCAGGCATCTAGTGTCTCATCATTGTAGTCTGCCCCTGTGTGTTTACGTTTAAGTGATTAATTACAATTGGAACATAACTTCACTATTTGTCTAGCTGTTTCCCTATGGATATGTTAATTTAGGTCTAATGTTTAGTTTAGGTCTCTGTATAAATTTAAGTAATAAATGTATAACCTCCTTATCTCATTTTGGTATACAGGTATACAGATAGACCTAAATGCAAAATGCATTTATATATGTATTTATATATGGCAACAAGTATAAAGTTATTGACATATAATATATATAAATCAATATACTTGAATTAATCTTTATAATTAATATATTAATTAATATATATTACAACAATACAACACATACACAGCTAATACCAACCAACACAAACCAATATACTGTAATAATACATGTCACACATTTATAATTATACAGTATATAGAACATTTATCATCACAGCACATCAATCCATACCAATTAATATCAGCCACACACACATTATATTCTGCCATATATATTTAATTATACAGTATATATATATGTGTGTGTATATAGTATACATATTAATTTATATACAAATTAATTAAGTATAGATCTATAAATAGAATTAGGTATACCTTTATTATATTTTATTTATACCCATACCTAATTAGGCAAACTGTAATTAGGCAAATACATTTATATTATGTATTTATAACAATATATAAAGTATTGTTAAATGTACCACCTGTACAGCATCTCCACCCCACATACCACTTTCTCTAATCCCACGAACTCATTTTCAGTATTATGTGTTGGCCAGGAGCTGGGCCAGTCTTTCCCAGCAATGTTAAGAGACGTCTGTTCCTGTGTCTAATAGCCCTGGCATTTTATTCTCTTGAATTAAAAGATCTTTTAAAGGCCTTGGAACTGTAATTTCCTGCACCCAAAAGGCTAGATCACTAGATCCAAATGTTTTGTGGCTCTTAGCTTGAGAAGTCAAGTTTTTCCTTGTCTGATAGTAAGGTAAAAGTAAAAGCTGTGTTACTCTTTGACCTTTATTAATTTGTACAGTTTTGATAGGCAGTGAGATCAAGACTTTAATTTCTCAATATCATCAGAATCTACTACACCATGCACCAGCGAAATTTCTTTTCTTTCTTTTTTTTTTTATTTAATTTTTTTTTAAAAGAAAGCGAGCTACGCCCCAGGACAAATCTTACAATGTCCTCAGATAGGGGGCCAGCCACTCCGGTTGGAATTGGAGTAAGCGGCACATCAGGGGTTAATATTGTTATTAAATCTCCTTGCCTTTTCGCTTTTCTCCTAGCCTGGGTGAGACCCCCCTGAGGGAGTTTTCTCCAAGGAGCATGCTCTGAATACTGTGTACTAAAAGCTCCTTTGTTTAAAAAACTTTTTATCTTCCTCAGTCTTAGGCAACACTTTGGGAGGCTTTGGGGGCAAAGTGGGGAACGCCTGGGTCCTGGGAGGCACAATCGAAGGCGGTGGTGGTCTCCTTAAATCAGAAAGTGGTGGATAAGTTTTTTAAAGGTTTGTGCAGAGGGGGAGGGAGCTCGCCAGGGCTCTCGGCCGCAGCGTCCTGTAAGCCCTCTCCTTCCTCGGGAGGTAGACCACTTTCTCCCTCCTTTTTTTTTTTTCAATGGCAGAAAATATGATCTGTGCAGTAAATGGAGACTCACCACCATCCACCTCTATAGCCTCCCCCATAGGCTATTTAACAGCCTCGTGACGGAGGTCCAGGACATTTCTAATCATATTTCACAGTCAATAAATATTTGTCTATTCTTAGATGCAGAGAAATCCATTTTTAATTTTTTTTTTTAATTTTAGAGAATATTTTTATTTATTTTGTAACCTCTTTACCCTGGCTAAACTTCAGAGGGGACTAGAAAAGAAGCCTCAAGGTGAGGATCGAGTTCATCCTTGGGACTAGAGAAAATCCTTCTCCGGGAAACTCCTAGCGGTGGCCCTTTACCCCAACATGGAGGAGGAGGCATAGGGGGATGGGAGCGTCCCGAAGTTTTCCTCTTCTGTTCCGGAGATCCTTTAACTGTTTGGTAACTAAATCTTACGAACTGTCTGATCGGGGATGTTTCCCTCAACCTCCTAGGAGTGGATGGTCTGATTAGGGATGTTTTCTGAAACTTTTAGGAGCATCTTTAGCTAAAAAAAAAAAAAAAAAAAAAACAATCCTCATCAGAATGGCATCGAGCTGCTGTTTCCTCTAAACCTTTTTCAAATTGAGGGGAGAGCTGATCTTTCTTTTCATCCCTATCTTTTACATGCTCATTGGCAGTCATAGCGGCTAGCCATTCATTTAGCTGTCGATAGCTAGGTATAGCCTCTTCATTTTCACTTTTCTTTATAACAGGTACCTTTTCAGATTTGCTTTTTTGTTTAACAGGTACTTTTCCAACTTTACTTTCCACTTTAACAGGTACCTTTTCAAATTCATGAGCTGGATCTAAAACATCTCTAGTCATATTCCACAGAGGAAAGGTGTAAGTAGGGATTTTTTCCAAACCTTGCTGAGCACAATAAGCTCTTAGCTGTTTTCCTAGTTTTTTCAAGATATCTAGGTTAACAGTGCCTTGTTGTAGAAACCAAGGGCAGTGGTCTTGTACAAATGTAAAAAATGATTGAATGGAAGATGTTTTAACCTTGATTCTTCTTTTACTTAATAACTGTAAAATTACTCCTATAAAGAGCTGTCTTTCATTTGATTCAGTGTTGCCCATGTCAGAAACTTAAGGATAGTAAAAGATTTTGCTTTTAGCTATCTAAAGATTAGGCCCTTTTTGTCAGCCTTTTTAGAAACCGTTTTTTCTCTCTAACTCTTCAACACTTCCCACTCCTCTCGCCCTGTCTATTCTACAGGGGGATCTGCAGCCCCCTAAGTGGGATCCTATCTGTCCCGAAAACTGAACACTGGGGGAATGGGGTTGGGGATTTACCTTTGAAATGCCTGTCTCGGGCGCCACCTGCAGAGGTCCAGCCCCAGCTGATCCAGGGTATTTGAAGGGAAGATGGAGTAGGCGACCTATTTATATATTTATTTATTCATCAAAGATATAAAGAGTAATAGAATGAGGATAGCTCAGCAGGAAAATTCAGTGGAGAAAAGCAGCTGAGTAGCTTGGTTTACGCGGAAAATCATATAACCCATGACACCAGGTTAGCTCTGACCACGGAGACTGCAAGTGCCCTCTAGAATAGAGGAAGTTGCCCCACCTTAGACACCTTATTGAGTAGGTCTTCGAAGCCCAGGCAAATAAATGGTCGCAGAGGATATCCGCGCTCCAGATGGACACTCATCTGAAAATTGAGGGGAATAATGACATGGGGAGACCAAGCGTTGGCGAGCAAGGCCCGTAACTTTATTTTCAACACAGGTTTTAATACCCTAAGTTACACATAGAGGATAATAGGGGATGCAAAGTCAGCAGTCTTTAATCCTTATCAAAAACCAGGGTTTCTTTTCTGCAGATTTATCGTATTAAAATGGTTTAGATGATTTACATCATCTTCTGGCCAGAAGACCTATTAACATTTTATGACTCTTGACAAAGACTTATCAACCATAAGAGTTATTTTCTCTAAGAGTAATTGTTTAAGGTTTGGCGCCATCTTTCGAAGATAAAATTGCATTCCTATAGGGAGGATGTGTAATGGGTTTACAACAAAGAAAAGAATTTATTACCTTAAGGGTCTAAAGTTACTAACATCAAGGCCAGTACTTATTTTTTCTACATACCAACTATATTAATTAACACACATTCAAGGATACAATTCAGGGGATGTGGAAACTTGGCAAAAAGGATTGGTTCATCAATGAAATCTTTTACTAGTTTTATTCTGACAGTTTCTAACTCTCTGAGAGGCTCTAAGCTATTTGAATATCTTAAACTTCCCGTGCGTCTCGAGGCTGGGAGACTGTACACAATCGTATGCATAGCTGTAAGAGACCGGGTAAACTTGTCAGGCGAGTTAGAAAACCATCTGAGGGGTTTGGATTTAAACACTACTAATTGCACAGGAACATTATTAGTTGGAGCTGTAAGTTAGCTCTTTGACAGAGAGAGTGAGATGGTGGTAGGGGACATCCCCAGTAATGTCAGAGGTGAGAGAACAAAGCCATAAAAAAGGCAGACTTTGGTTTTTGGGGGTAGATGCTCAAGATATACGAGGGAACTCCCAGAGGCTCGATCCCGCATTTGCGTATGCCGAGACTCTTTCCTCATGACATTTGTCACGAGTGGAATATCTCTCGCTGGCTCCCGGCAATCTTCCATTGCACCAAACGCAGTGGAGTCCCGAGAGGCCCCTCCCAACACCACAGTATCAGTGTCTTCTCAGAGGCACCCTGAGCAACTCCCTGAGGTCACCGGCACAAGTCGAGGGAACACAGGGTGTCCTGCCGCAACCCGAGAAAGACCTCAAGAGTCCGTCTTCAACGCGTCTTGAGGCCGGATTCCCCTACCATGACTCGAGAGCAATGACACGCTCCCCCTCGCCATGCGCATGGACACCTGACTTCCCTGGCGCCACATGAGAGGCTCCCTGAGCTCCCCGTCATACCTCGTGAGAAACCCCACACTGGCGCCGCAGCTCGGGAAAACCCACGAGACGCCACCGTCATCGCGAGATTGGGGACTTCTTTTCCTGCCTGACCTGGAGAGCAATCCCTGGTCCTTTCTCCAAACTTCACAGGAGGCTTTACTCCCTTTAGGCCACTCAATGGGCTCCAAGAGATACCTGTCGCGACTTGAGAGGAGAGCAGAGTACTTTGTTTCCCCTCGAGATGAGGCCTTACCTCGGGTGAGTCTGGAATGCAACCCCGAGATCCCTGTTGCCCCTGGAGAGGAACATTATGTCCTGGACAAAAGCCTAGATGAGGTCTAGTTTGCCCTACAGTGACTCGAGAGCAACACCCATCTCTCCCTCGCAATTCGAATGGAAGATTGGTCTTCACTGGGCCAACACAAGAGGAAGTCTGAATTTCCCGTTGTAACTCGAGAATCCCGCCGCAACTCTTAAAAACCACGTGGTTCCCCATTCATCGCAATATGAGGCCTTTGCCCGCTACAGAGTCTCAAGAGAAGTCCCATGTTTCGTCATAAAGTTCGAAATGCTACTTGGCACCCTTGATGCGACCCCAAAAGTTCCCCAATATACCGGTCTCACTCCAAGGGAACACCGAAGTTCCTGGCACCACTTCATTTGAGCCCCTTCTCCGCTCCTGATCACGGCAGGAAGGTCGATCCCCCTGCTTTGTCTAGAAGGGGTTCCCGACCTTCATGGCGCACCTCAGGATGAGGCCAGTCTCACGAAGAAATTCGAGACGTAGCCTCGTGTTGGTGCCACGTGCCGAAAGACCCCGATTTCTCAGTCTTGCTCTTGATAAGAACCCGATGCCCGGACACCTCTTCTAAGGCAACCCTGTGGATGAAGGCACTACACGAGGGGGCACTGGCAACCCTGTTCATCATCGGGAAAATCCCGCAGGATCCACATACAGCTCCACAACTGGCCTGTCACCCCTTAAACAACGAGAGAGGCAAGCGGAGTTCCCTTCCTCAGACAAGACGAGGCCTGAGTATCCAATCCCAACTCTGCAGGCACGCTTCGATCTGAGTCAGAAATGGAGAGGAAACCTGAGGTTCCTGCCTCAACCCGAGATGAGGCCCTCTTCCATTAAAACAAACCCAGTGGAGTCCCGAGAGGCCACTCCCATCTCCACAGTATCCCTGACTTCTCATAGGCATTCTGAGAAGCTCCTTGAGGCCACCGGCAAACGTCGAGGGAAATAAGGGTTTCCTGCCACAACCGAAGAAAGACCTCGAGAGTCCTTCTTCAATGCGTCTTGAGGTCAGATTCCCCAACCATGGCTCGAGAGCAATAACGCGCTCCCCCTCGCCACGCACATGGAGACCTGACTTCCCTGGCGCCACATGAGAGGCTCCCTGAGCTCCCTGACATACCTCGTGTGAAACCCCACACTGGCGCCGCAGCTCGAGAAAACCCACAAGACCCCTCCGTCATCGCGAGATGAGGGCCATCTTTTCCTGCATGGCCTGGAGAGCAGTCCCAAGTCCTCTCTCCAAACTTCACAGGAGGCTTGACTCCCTTTAGGCCACAAAGTGGGCTCCAAGAGGTGCCCGTCGCGACTTGAAAGGAGAGCGGAGTCCTTTGCTTCCCTTCGACACGAGGCCTGACTCCCTGGGTGAGTCTGGAATGCAAACCTTAGATCCCTGTGGCCCTTGGAGACGAACATTAGGTCCTGGACACAAGCCTAGATGAGGTCTCCTTTGCCCTGCAGTGACTCGAGCGCAACCCCCAGCTCTCCCTCGCAACTCGAATGGATTATTGGACTTCCCTGGCCCAACACAAGAGGAAGCCTGAAATCCCCGTCGTAACTCGAGAATCCCGCCGCAACTCGAGAAAAACCACGTGGCTCCCCCGTCATCGCAAGATGAGGCCCTTGGCCGCTACAGCGTATCAAGAGAAGTCCCACGTTCCATCCTGAAGTACAAAACGGTACTTGGCACCCTTGATGCGACCCCCAAAGTTCCCTGACATACCGGTCTCACTCGAGGGAAACACCAAAGTTCACGGCACCACTTCCTGTGAGCCCCTTCACCCCTCCTGATCGCGACAGGAGGGTCGACTCCCATGCTTTGTCTGCAAGGGGTTCCCGACGTTCCCCGCGAACCTCCGGATGAGGCCGGTCTCATGAGGAAATTCGAAAAGTAGCCTCATGGTTGGTGCCACATGCTGAAAGATCCCGAATTCCCGGTCCACTCTAGATAAGAACCTGACGCCCGGACATCTCTTCGAAGGCAACCCTGTGGATGAAGGCACAACACGAAGGGACACTGACATCCCCATGCATTGTCTGGAAAAACCCGCCGATTCCACTCACAGCTCCAAATGTGGACTGTCACCCCGTGAACAACTCGAGAGGCAAGTGAAGTTGCATTCCTTCACACAAGACGAGGCCTTACCCTCCTGGCCCAACTCTTCAGGGACCCTGCGATTGGAGTCAGAAATGGAGAGGAACCCTGAGGTTCCTGCCTCAACTAGAGAAGAGGCCCTCTTCCATTGAACCAAACTCAGTGGTGTCCCGAGAGGCCCCTCCCAACACCACAGTATCCCTGAATTCTCAGAGGCTCCCTGAGAAGCTACCTGAGGTCACTGGCACAAGTCGAGGGAACCCAGAGTTTCCTGAAGTAACCCGAGAAAGACTTGGAGAATCCTTTTTCAACATCTCTTGATGCCCGATTCCCCTACCATGACTCCAGAGCAAGGACGCGCTCCCCTTGCCACAAGCAGGAAAACTGACTTCCCTAGTACCACACAAGAGGCTCCCTGAGTACCCCATCGTACCTCGTGAGAAAACACACAGTGGCGCCGCAGTTCGAGAAAAACCACAAGATGCCCCCGTCAAGGAGAGATGGGGGCCTTCTTTTCCTGCCTGACCTGGAGAGCAATCCCTGGTCCTCTCTCCAAACTTCACAGGAGGATTGACTCCCTTTAGGCCACTCAGTTGGGTCCAAGAAATACCCGGTGCGACTCGAGAGGAGACCGGAGTCCTTTGCTTCCCTCGAGACGAGGCCTGACTCCCCGGGTGAGTTTGGAATGCAACCCCGATATCCCTTTCGCCCCTGGAGTGGAACATTATGTCCTAGACACAAGCCTAGATGAGGTCTATTTTGCCCTACAGTGACTCGAGAGCAACCTCCATCTCTCCCTCACAATTTGAATGGAAGATTGGTCTTCCCACGGTCAACACAAGAGGAAGTCTGAATTTCCCATCGTAATTCGAGAATTCAGCCTCAAGTCTTAAAAACCATGTGGTTCCCCCTTCATTGCAATATGAGGCCCTTGCCAGCTAGAGTCTCAAGAGAAGTCCCACGTTCCATCTTAAAGTTCGAAATGCTACTTGGCACCCTTGATGCGACCCTAAAATTCCCCAATATACCGGTCTCACTCCAGGGGAAGACTGAAATTCCCGGCGTCTCCAGGGAAGTCCCATGTTCCGTCCTTAAGTGTGAAACGGTACTTGACACCCTTGATGAGACCGCAAAAGTTCGCCGACATTCTGGGTGCCTCGAGGGGAACACCGAGGGTCCCGGCACCACTTCATCTGAGCCCCTTCTCCCTTCCTGATCGCGACAGGTCCCCTGCTTTCTCTGGAAGGGTTTCCCGGCCTTCCTGGTGCACCTCAGGATGAGGCCGGTCTCAGGAGGAAATTCGAGACTAGCCATGTGTGAGGTGCCATGTGCCGAACGACCCCGATTTTCCGGTTCGCTCTTGATAAGAACCCGATGCCCGGACACCTCTTCGAAGGCAACCCTGTGAGTGAAGGCACAACAAGAAGGGGCACTGACACCCCCGTGCATCATCCGGAAAAACCCGCAGGGTCTACACACAGCTCGACAAGGGGCCTGAGACTCCCGGAACAACTCGAGAGGCAACCAGAATTCCATTCCTCAGACAAGACGAGGCATGACTCTCCTGTCCCAACACTGCAGGGACCGTGCAGTCGGAGTCAGAATCGGAGAGGAAGCCTGAGGTTCCTGCCTCCCCTCGAGATGAAGCCCTCTTCCATTGCGCCGAACCCAGCAGAGTCCCGAGAGGCCCTGCCAACTCCACAGCATCCCTCACCTCTCAGAGTCACCATGGGAAGTTCCCTATAGTCCCCTGCAGAAGTCGATGGAAACGAGGGTTTCCCGCCGCCACCCGAGAAAGACCTCGAGAGTCCTTCTTCAACGCGTCTTGAGGCCCTAGTCACTTCCCATGACTCGAGAGTGATGACCAGCTCCCCTTCTCCATGCGCATGGAGACATGAGTTCCCTGGCACCGCACGAGAGGCTTCCTGAGGTCCTTGTCGTGCCTCGTGAGAAAACTCCCATGGGCGCCGCAGCCTGAGGAAACCCATGAGATGCCCCCATCATCGCTAGATGAGGGCCTTCTTTTCCTGCCTGGCCTGGAGAGCAATCCCGAGTCCTCTCTCCAAACTGAAGAGGAGGCTCGACACCCTTGAGTCCACTCATTGGGCTCCAAGAGATCCGTGTCGCGTCTTGAGAGGAAAGCGGAGTCCTCTGCTTCCCCTCGAGGCGAGGCCTGACTCCCCGGGGGAGTCTGGAATGGAAACCCGAGATCCCTGTCTTCCCTTGAGAGGAATATTAGGTCCTGGACACACGCCTCGATGAGGTCTCTTTGGCCCTGTAGTGACTCGAGCAGAACCCCCAGCTTTCCATCGCAACTCCAGGGGAAGATTGGGCTTCCCAGGGCCAACCCAAGAGGAAGCCTGAAATCCCCGTCGTTTTCAAGAATCCAGACTCAACTCGAGAAAAACGACGTGGTTCCAACGTCTTCACAGAATGAGGCCCTTGCCCGCTACAGCGTCCCCAGGGAAGTCACATGTTCCGTCCTGAAGTGGGAAACGGTACTTGGCTCCCTTGTTGCGACCCCTAAAGTTCCCTGAAATGCCGGGTTCCCTCGAGTGGAACACCTAGAGTCCCGGCCCCACTTCATCTGAGCCCCATCTCCCCACCTGATCACGACAGGAGAGTCGATTCCCCTTCTTTGTGTGGAAGGTGTTCCCGGCCTTCCCGGCGCACCTCAGGATGATGCTGGTCTCACGAGGAAATTCGAGATGAGCCACGTGGGTGCTGCCACATGCCGAACGACCCCGATTTCCCGGTCCGCTCTTGAAATGAACCCGATGCCCGGACACCTCTTTGAAGGCAACCCTGTGGGGGATGGCACAAAATGAAGGGGCAATGACACCCCTGTGCATCTTCTGGAAACACCCGCAGGTTCCACACACAGCTCGACAAGGGGCCTGAAACCCACTGAACGACTCAAGAGGCAAGCAGAGTTCCATTACTCAGACAAGACGAGGCCTGACTCTCCTGTCCCAACCCTGCAGGGACCCTGCGGTCGGAGTCAGAAATGGAGAGGAAGCCTGAGGTTCCTGCCTCCAATCGAGATGAGGCCCTCTTTCATTTCGTCAAACCTAGTCGAGTCCCGAGAGGCCCCTCTAACTCCTCAGTATCCCTCACCTCTCAGAGGCACCTGGGAAGTTCCCTAAGGTGCCCGGTAGAGGTCGAGGGAAATAAGTGTTTCCCGCCCCTACCCAAGAAAGACCTCGAGAGTCCTTCTTAAATGCGTCTTGAGGCCCTAGTCCTTCCCATGACTCCAGAGCAATGACGCGATCTGCCTGGCCACACGCATGGAGGCCTGACTTCTCTGGCGCCACAGGAGAGGCTCCCTGAGCTCCCCATCATATCTCATGAGAAACCCCACACTGGCGCCGCAGCTCGAGAAAACCCATGAGATGCTCCCGTCATCACGAGAGGAGGGCCATCTTTAACTGAATGGTATGCAGATCAAGCGTGAACCTTCTGTCCAAGCTACACAGGACGCTTGACTCCCTTTAGGCCACTCATTGGGCTCCAAGAGTTACACGTCGTGACTCGAGAGGATAGTGGAGTCCTTTGCTTCCACTCGAGACGAGGCGTGACCCACCAGGTGAGACTGGAATGCGACCCCGATATCCCTGTTGCCCCTGGAGAGGAACACTACGTCCTGGACCCAAGCCTAGATGAGGACTCTTTGCCCTGAAGTGACTCGAGAGCAACCCACAGCTCTCTGTGACAAGTTGAATGGAAGATTGGACTTCCTGGGCCAACACAAGAGGAAGCCTGAATTCCCCGTCGTAACTTGAGAATCCCGCCGCATCTCGAGAAAAACCACGTGTTTCCCTCGTCATCGCAATATGAGGCCCTTGCCCGCTAGAGCATCTCCAGAGAATTCCCACGTTCCGTCTTGAAGTGCGAAACTGTACTTGGCACCCTTGATGCGACCTCAAAAGTGCCGTGACATACCGGTCTCACTCGAGGGGACCACCGAGGTTCCCGGCACCACTTCATCTGAGCCCCTTCTCCCCTTCTGATCGCGACCGGTGGATCGATTCCCCTGCTTTGTCTGCAAGGGGTTCCCTACCTTCCCGGCGAACCTCAGGATGAGGCCGGTCTCCCGAGGAAATTCGAGACGTAGCCTCGTGGGTGGTACCACATGCTGAAAGACCCCAATTTTCTGGTACGCTCTTGAAAAGAACCCGATGCCCGGACACCTCTTTGAAGGCAACCCTTTGGATGAAGGCACAACACGAAGGGGCACTGACACCCCTGTGCATCGTCTGGAAAAACCCGCAGGTTCCACACACAGCTCAACAAGTGGCCTGTCACTCCGTGAACAACTCGAAAGGCAAGCGGAGATCCATTCCTCCACAGAAGACGAGGCGTGACTCTCTTGTCCATACTCGGCAGGTACTCTGCAACCCGAGTCAGAAATGGAGAGGACCCCTGAGGTTCTTGCCTCCATTCGAGATGAGGCCCTCTTCGATTGCACCAAACCCAGTTGAGTAACGAAAGGCCCCTCCCAAATCCACAGTGTCCCTGACTTCTCAGAGGCACCCTGAGAAGTTGCCTGAGCTCACCGACACAAGTCGAGGGAACCCAGGGTTCCCTGCCGCAACCCGAGAAAGACCTCGAGAGTCCTTCTTCAATGCGTCTTGAGGCCCAATTAGCCTACTATGACTCGAGAGCAATCACGCACTCCCCTTCACCACATGCACGGAGACCTGACGTCCCTAGCACCACACGAGAGGCTCTCTGAGTTCCCCGTCGTACCTCGTGAGAAATCTGATACTGGCGCCGCAGCTGGAGAAAACCCACGAGACGCCCCCGTCATCGCGAGATGAGGGCCTTTTTTCCTGCATGGCCAGGAAAACAATCCCGAGTCATCTCTCCAAACTCCATAGGAGGCTTCACTCCCTTTACGCCACGCAGTGGGCTCCAAGAGATACCCGTCGCGACTCGACAGGAGAGCGGAGTCCTTTTTTTCCCCTCAAGATGAGGCCTGACTCTCCGGGTGAGTCGAGAATGCAACCCTGAGATCCCTGTCTGCCCAGTAGTGGAACACTAGGTCCTGGACACAAGCGTAGATGATGTCTATTTTGCCCTGCAGTGACTGGAGAGCAATCCCCAGTTCTAACTCGCAACTCGAAAGGAATACTGGATTTTCCTGGCGCCACACAAGAGGCTCCCTGAGATCCCCGTGGTACTTCATGAGACACCCCACACTGGCGCCGCAGCTCGAGAAAACCCACGAGACGCCACCGTCATCTCGAGATGAGGGCCTCCTTTTCCTGCATGGCCTGGAGTCCAATCCCGAGTCCTCTCTCCAAACTCCACAGGAGGCTTGACTCCCTTTAGTACACACATTGGGCTCCAAGAGATACCCATCGCGACTCGAGACGAGAGTGGAATTCTTTGCTTACCCTCGAGGTGAGAACTGACTCCCCGGATGAGTCTGGAATGCAAACCCGAGATCCCTGTCGCCCCTGGAGAGCAACATTAGATCCTGGACACAAGCCTAGATTAGGTCTCTTTTGCCCTGCAGTGACTCTAGTGCAATCCCCAGCTCCCCCTCGCAACCCGAATGGAAGATTGGATTTCAAGGCCAACAAGATGAAGCCTAAATTCCCGGTCATAACTCGAGAATCCCGCCGAAACTCGAGCAAAACCACGTGGTTCTCCCGTCATCGCAAGATGAGGCCCTTGCCCACTACAGCGTTTCAAACGATGTCCCAGGTTCCGTCTTGAAATGCGAAATGGTACTTGGCACCCTTGATGCGACCCCAAAACTCCCCCAACACGCCGGTCTCACTCAAGGGGAACACCGAGGTTCCCGGCACCACTTCATTTAAGCCCCTTCTCCCCTCCTGATGGTGACCGGTGGGTCGATTCCCCTGCTTTGTCTGCAAGGGGGCCCGACCTTCCCTGCACAACTCAGGATGAGGCCGGTCTCATGGGGAAATTCGATACGTAGCTTTGTGGGTGGTGCCGCTTGCTGAAAGACTCCAATTTCCCGGTCCGCTCTTGATAAGAATCCGATGCTCGGACACCTCTTGGAAGGCAGCCTTGAGTATGAAGGTACAACACGAAGGGGCACTAACACACCTGTGCATCATCCGGAAAAACGGGCAGGTTACACACACAGCTCGACAAGTGGCCTGTCACCTCGAGAACAACTCGAGAGGCAAGAGGAGTCCCATCCTCCAGAAAAGACGAGGCCTGACTCTCCTGTACCAAGATGCAGGGACCTTGCGATCTGAGTCAGAAATGGAGAGGAACACTGAGGTTCCTGCTTCAACTCGAGATGAGTCCCTCTTACATTCCACCAAATGCAGAGGAGTCTCGAGAGGACCCTCCAAACTGCACAGTATCCCTAACTTCTCAGAGGCACTCTGAGAAGCTCCCTGAGGTCGCAGGCACAAGTCAAGGGAACCCTGGGTTTTATGCAGTAACCCGAGAAAGACCTCGAGAGTCCTTCTTCAACCCGTCTTGAGGCCCGATTACCCTACCATGACTCGAGAGCAATGACGAACTCCCCCTAGCCATCTCATGGGTACCTGACTTCCCTGGCGCCACACGAGAGGCTCCCTGAGCTCCCTCTCGTACCTCGTCAGAAACCCGGCACTAGCGCAGCAGTCTAGAAAACCCACGAGACGCCGCCGTCATCGCGAGATGAGGGCCTTCTTTTCCTGCATGGCCTGGAGAGGAATCCCGAGTCCTCTATCCAAACAGCACAGGAGGCTTGACTCCCTTTAGGGCACACAGTGGGCTCCAAGAGATACCCATCGCGACTCAAAAGGACAGCGGAGTTCTTTGCTTCCCCTCGAGACGAGGCCTGATTCCCCGGGTGAGTCTGGTATGCAACCCCCAGATCCCTGTCGCCCCTAGGGACGAACATTAAGTCCTGGACACAAGCCTAGATGAGGTCTATTTTGCCCTGCAGTGACTCGTGGACAATCCCCAGCTCTCCCTTGAAACTCGAATGGAAGATAGGACTTCCCTGGGCCAACACATGAGGAAGACTGTATTCCTCGTCGAAACTCGAGAATCCCGCCACAACTCGAGAAACGCCACGTGGTTCCCCCGTCATCGCAAGATGAGGCCCTTGCCCCCTACAGCGTCTCAAGAGAAGTCCCACGTTCCGTCTTGAAGTGCGAAACGGTATTGGCACCCTTGATGCGACCTCAAAAGTTCCTCGACACACCGGTCTGACTCGAGGAGAACACCGAGGTTCCCGGCACCACTACATCTGGGCCCCTTCTCCCCTCCTGATCGTGACAGGAGGGTTGATTCCCCTGTTTTGTCTTGAAGGGGTTCCCGCCTTTCCCAGTGCATCTCAGGATGAGGCCGGTCTCACGAGGATATTCGAGACATAGCCTCGTGGATGGTGACACATGCCGAAAGACCCCGATTTCCCGGTTCACTCTTGATAAGATCCCAATGCCCGGACACCTCTTTGAAGATAACCCTTTTGATGAAGGCACAACACGAAGGGGCACTGACACCCCCAGGTATCATCCGGAGAAACCCGCAGGTACCACACACAGCTCGAGAAGTGACCTGTCACCCCGTGAACAACTGGAGAGGCAAGCAGAGTTCCATTCCTCCACACAAGACGAGGCCTGACTCTCCTGTTCGAACTCTGCAGCGAAACTGCGATCCGAGTCAGATCTGGCCCAGGGGAAGTCAGGAGAGGAAACATGAGTTTCCTGCCTCCACTCGAGATGAGGCCCTCTTCCATTGCACCAAACCCAGTGGAGTCCCGAGAGGCCCCTCCCAACTGCACAGTATCCCTGACTTCTGAGAGGCACCCTTAGACCTTCCTGAGATCACCGGCACAAGTCGAGGGAACCAAGGGTTTCCTGCCCCAACCCGTAAAAGACCTCGAGAGTCCTTCTTCAACGCGTCTTGAGGTGCGATTCCCCTACCATGACTCAAGAGCAATGACGCGCTCCCCCTAGCCACGCGCATAGAAACCTGACTTCCCTGGCGCCAAAGGAGAGGCTCCCTGAGCTCCCCATTATACCTCGTGAGCAACACCACGCTGGAGCCGCAGCTCGAGAATACACACGAGACGCCCGAGTCCTCACGAGATGAGGGCCTTCTTTTGCTGTATGGCCTGGAGAGCAATCCTGAGTCCTCTCTCCAAACTCCACAGGAGGCTTGACTCATTTTAGGCCACACAGTGAGCTCCAAGATATACCCGTCGCAACTTCACAGGAGAGCGGTGTCCTTGGCTTCCCCTCGAGACGAGGCCTGATTCCCAGGGTGAGTCGAGAATGCAATGCCGAGATCGCTGTCGCCCCAGCAGAGGAACATTAGGTCCTGGACACAAGCCTAGATGAGGTCTATTTGGCCCTGCAGTGTCTCGAGAGCAATCCCCAGTTCTAACTCGCAATTCGAATGAAAACTGGACTTCCCTGAGCCAGTTGAAGAGGAAGCCTGAATTCCCCGTCGTAACTCGAGAATCCCGCCACAACTCAAGAAAAGCCACGTGGTTCCCCCGTCATCGAAAGATGAGGCCCTTGCCCGCTACAGCGTCTCAAGAGAAGTCCCACGTTCCGTATTGAAGAGCGAAAAGTTACTTGGAACCCTTGATGCGACCCCAAAAGTTCCCCGACATACCAGTCTCACTTGAGGAGAACACCGAGGTTCCCGGCACCACTTCATCTGAGACTCTTCTCCCCTCTTGATCGCGACAGGAGGTTCGATTCCCCTGCTTTGTCTGGAAGGCGTTCCCGACCTTCCTGGCGCACATCAAGATGAGGCCAGTCTCACGAGGAAATTCGAGACATAGCCTCATGGGTGGTGCGACATGCCAAAAGACCCCGATTCCCTGGTCCGCTCTTGATAAGAACCCGATGGCAGAACCCAACTCGAAGGCAATCCTGTGGATCAAGGCACAACAAGAAGGGGCATTGACACCCTGGTGCATCGTCCAGAAAAACCCGCAAGTTCCACATACAAATCGACAAGTGGCCTGTCACCCCATGAACAACGCGAGAGTCAAGCGGAGTTCCATTCCTCCACACAAGACGAGGCCTGACTCTCCTGTCCCAACTCTGCAGGGACTCTGGGATCCGAGTCAGATCCGGCGCATTCGAAGCCAGGAGAGGAACCCTGAGGTTCCTGCCTCAACTTGTCATGAGGCCCTCTTCCATTGCACCAAACCCAGTGGAGTTCCGAGAGGCCCCTCCCAACTCCACAGTGACCCTGACTTCTCAGAGGCACGCTGAGAAGCTTCCTGAGGTCACTGGCACAAGTCGATGGAACCCAGGGTTTCCTGCTGCAACCCAAGAAAGACCTTGAGAGTCCTTCTTTAACACGTCTTCAGGCCCAATTCCCCTACCATGACTCGAGAACAATGACGGGCTCCCTCTCACCACGTGCATAGAGACCTGACTGCCCTGGCACCACGTGAGAGGCTCACTGAGCTCCCAGTCTTACTTCGTGAGAAACCCCACACTAGCGCCACAGCTCGAGAAAACCTACGAGACGCCCCAGTCATTGGGAGATGAGGGCCTTCATTTCATGCATTGCCTGGAGAGCAATCCCGTGTCCTCCCTCCAAACACCAGAGGAGGTTTGACTCCCTTTAAGCCACTCAGTGGGCTCCAAGACATACCCGTCCGACTCGAGAGGAGAGCAGAGTCCTTTGCTTCCCCTCGAGACGAGGCCTGACTCCAAGGTGAGTCTGGAATGCAACCCCGAGATTTCTGTCGAGTCTTGAGATGAACATTAGGTCCTGCACACAAGCCTTGGTGGGGTCTCTTTTGCCTTCAGTGACTAGAGCGCACCTCCAGCTCTTCCTCGAATCTCGAATGGAAGATAAGACTTTTGTGGGCCAACACAAGAGGAAGCATGAATTCCCTGTGGTAACTCAAATATCCCACCACAACTCGAGAAAAACCAAGTGGTTCCGTAGTCATTCCAAGATGAGGCCCTTGCCCGCTGGAGCACCCCAAGAGAAGTCCAATGTTCCATTTTGAAGAGTGAAACGGTACTTGGAACGCTTTATGTGACCCCAAAAGTTACCCGACATACCTGTCTCACTTGAGGGAAACACCGAGGTTCCCAGCAGCACTTCATCTGAGCCACTTCTCCCCTCCTGATCGCCACAGGAGGGTCGATTCCTCTGCTTTGTCTGGAAGAGTTTCATGACCTTCGCGGCACACCTCAGGATGAGGCCGGTTTCATGAGGAAATTCGAGACAACCCACGTGGGTGCTGCCAAATGCTGAACGACCCCGATTTCCCAGTCCGCTCTTCATAAGAACCCGATGCCCGGACACCTCTTCGAAGGCAACCCTGTGGATGAAGGCACAAATCGAAGAATCACTGACACCCCCATGCATCGTCTGGAAAAACCTGCAGATTCCACACACAGTTTGACAAGGGGCCTGAAACCCGATGAACAACTCGAGAGGCAAGCGGAGTTCCATTCCTCAGAAAAGACGTAGCCTGACTCTCCTGTCCCAACTCTGCAGGGACCCTGCGGTCTGAGTCCTAAACAGAGAGGAAGTCTGAGGTTCCTGCCTCCCCTCGAGATGAGGCCCTCTTCCATTGCGACAAACCCAGCGGAGTCCCGAGAGGCCCCGCCAACTCCACAGTATCCATCAACTCTCAGAGACACCCTGGGAAGTTCCCTAAGGTCCCCGGCAGAAGTCGAGGGAAATGACTTTTCCCGACACAACCCGAGAAAGACCTCGATAGTCCCTCTTCAATGCGTCTCGAGGCCCTAGACCCTCCCGTGACTCAAGAGCCATGACGCGCTCCCCCTCGCCACGCGCAGGGAGACCTGACTTCCCTGGCGCCGCACGAGAGGCTCCCTGAGATCCTCGTCGTGCCTCGCGAGAAAACCCCCAAGGGCGCCGCAGCTCGAGGAAACCCCTGAGACGCCCCCGTCCTCACGAGGTGAAGGGCCTTCTTTTCCTACATGGCCTGGAGAACAATCCCGAGCCCTCTCTCCAAAATGAAGAGGAGGCTTGACTCCACTGAGGCCACTAGGGGGCTCCAAGAGATCCGCGTCGTGACTCGGGAGGACAGCAGAGTCCTTGGCTTAACCTCGAGACGAGGCCTGACACCCCGGGGGATCCTGGAATGCAACCCCGAGATCCCTGCCTTCCCTGGATAGGAACATTAGGTCCTGGACACACGCCTAGATGAGGTCTCTTTGGCCCTGCAGTGACTCAAGGCAGCCCCCAGCTTTCCCTCGCCACTCGAATGGAAGACGGGGCTTCCCAGGGCCAACAGAGGAGGAAGCCTGTAATCCCCGTCGTCACTCGAGAATCCCGCCACAAATCAAGGAAAAACACGTGGTTCCAACGTCTTCGCAAGATGAGGCCCTTGCCCACTACGGCGTCTCAAGGGAAGTCCCATGTTCCGCCCTGAAGTGCGAAACGGTACCTGACACCCTTCGTACGACACCCAAAAGTTTCCCGACACGCCGGGTTCCCTCGAGGGGAACACCGAGAGTCCCGGCACAGCTTCATCTGAGGCCCTTCTCCCCTCCTGATCGCGACAGGAGAGGCGATTCCCCTGCGTGGTCCAGAAGGGGTTACCGGCCTTCCCGGCGCACCTCAGGATGAGGCCGGTCTCACGGGGAAATTCGAGACGAGCCACGTGGGTGGTGCCACATGCCGAACGCCCCCGATTCCCCGGTCCGCTCTTGAGAAGGACCCGAGGCCCGGACCCCTCTTCGAAGGCAACCCTGTGGGTGAAGGTACCACTCGAAGGGGCACTGACACCCCCGTGAGTCGTCCGGAAAAACCCGCGGTTTCCACACACAGCTCGACGAGGTGCGTGAGACACCCTGAGCAATTCGAGAGGCAAGCGGAGTTCCCTTCCTCGGACAAGACGAGGCCTGACTCTCCTGTCCCAATTCTGCAGGGACCCTGTGGTTGGAGTCCGAAAAGGAGAGGAAGCCTAAGTTTCCTGTCTCCCCTCGAGATGAGGCCCTCTTCCATTGCGCCAAGCCCAGCAGAGTCCCGAGAGGCCCCACCAACTCCACAGCATCCCTCACCTATCAGAGGCACCATGGGAAGTTCCCTCAGGTCCCCGGCAGAAGTCGAGGGAAATGAGGCTTTCCCGCCGCAACCCCAGAAAGACCTCGAGTGTCCTTCTTCAACGCGTCTGGAGGCCCTAGTCCTCTCCCATGACTCGAGAGCCATGACGCGCTCCCCCTCTCCACGCGCACAGAGACCTGACTTCCCTGGCACCGCACGAGAGGCTCCCTGAGATCCTCGTCTTGCCTCGTGAGAAAACCCCCACGGGCGCCGCAGCTCGAGGAAACCCCTGAGAAGCCCCCATCCTCGCGAGGTGAGGGCCTTCTTTTCCTGCCTGACCCAGACCGCAATCCCGAGTCCTCTCTCCAAACTGAAGAGAAGGCCTGACTCCCTTGAGGCCACTCAGTGGGCTCCAAGAGATCTGCGTCGCGACTTGAGAGGAGAGCGGCATCCTTTGCTTGCCCTCGAATCTAGGCCTGACTCCCCGGGGGAGTCTGGAACGCCACCCTGAGATCCCTGTCTTCCCTTGAGAGGAACGTTAAGTCCCGGACACAGGCCTAGATGAGGTCTCTTTGGCCCTGCAGTGACTCGAGTGCAACCCCAAGCTTTCCCTCGCAACTCGAATGGAAGATTAGGCTTCCCGGGGCCAACACAAGAGGAAGCCTGAAATCCCCGTCGTAACCCTAGAATCCCGCCGCAACTCGAGAAAATCCACATGGTTCCAACGTCTTCGCAAGATGAGGCCCTTGCCCGCTACGGCGTCTCAAGGGAAGTCCCAGGTTCTGTCCTGAAGTGCGAAATGGTACCTGACTCCTTTCATGCAACCCCCAAAAGTCCCCCACACGCCGGTTTCCCTCGAGGGTAACACCGAGGGTTCCGGCCCCACTTCATCTGAGCCCCTTCTCCCCTCCTGATGGCGACAGGAGAGTCGATCCCCCTGCGTTGTCTGGAAGGGTCCCCGGCCTTCCCGGCACATGTCAGGATGAAGCCGGCCTCACTAGGAAATTTGAGACTAGCCCCGTGGGTGATCCCACATGCCGAAAGACCTCAATTTCCCTGTCTGCTCTTGAAAAGAACCCGAGGCCCAGACACCTCTTCGAAGGCAAGCCAGTGGGTGAAGCACAACACGAAGGGGCACTGTCACCGTCGTGCATTTCCGGAAATACCCGCAGGTTCCACACACAGCTCAACAAGGGGCCTGAGACCCCCTGAGCACCTCGAGAGGCAAGCGGAGTTCCCTTCCTCAGACAAGACGATGCCTGACTCTCCTGTCCCAACTCTGCAGGGACCCTGCGGTCGGAGTCCGAAACGGAGAGGAAGCCTGAGGTTCCTGCCTTCCCTGGAGATGAGGCCCTCTTCCATTGCGCCAAACCCAGCAGAGTCCTGAGAGGCCCCGCCAACTCCACAGCATCCCTCATCTGTCAGAAGCACACTGGGAAGTTCCCTAAGTTCACCGGTAAACTTTTATTTCACAAGGTCCCCATGAAAAGGCCCACGCAGCAGGACAGCCACAGATTCTGTCTGCCATTAAAGGGCAGTAAGGTGCCCTCCCCTCTTCTTTGCTGCCTCGGCGGCCACCAGGGTGCAATTCGCGTACCCTTCCCTTTCCCATCCTAGCAGGTGCTCCAGGGCCCGCTGGCCTACAAAGTGCCAGAAGCAGGGCTGGGCCAGCCGGCCAGAATTCAGGGTTCTGTCCCTTGGACTTCCAGCAGACACTAGGCTGCTTGGGAAAACCGCGCAGACTCTGAGGTTTTTCAGCAGAGGGGTGGAGTGGTAAAGGCCTTGACCCCAAAGACGAGGCCTTCCTGCGACCGCCAGGTTGGGGAGCTCTGAGACTGTGCCAACACAGGGCGGAATACATGGTTCCCTGCTCCAGGCAGTCCCCGTTCCCTTACCTGTGTTCCGCACCCCTCCGCTGTGGCCAATGGATGCCGATCCTTGGGGATCCAGGAGTTCACGAAATGGGCATTCCCAGCCGCAATGGCGACCCCCAACAGCACATCTGGAAAGCCCTCCCCCACCCCCGCCAGGAGCCGACCCCCGCTGCGAACGGACCCCCACCCCGCCCCGCGCCGCCAGGTTTCGTCCCGGCCCTGCCGGGCTCCCG
Organism: Bubalus kerabau; assembly: GCF_029407905.1. Lineage (NCBI taxonomy): Eukaryota > Metazoa > Chordata > Mammalia > Artiodactyla > Bovidae > Bubalus > Bubalus kerabau. The sequence goes on along the minus strand of NW_026577892.1, from coordinate 1,931,636 downwards.
GCGGGTTCCCAGCCATATTGGCGACCCCCGGGAGCACAACAGGGACCGACCCCCCACCCACAGCGAGCGGAATCTCGACCTGTGCAGCCCAGGTTTACCCCACCCTGGCTGCGCTCCCGGCGCGTTTCCAGCCGCAGTGGCCATCTCCGAGAGCACAACTGGGAAGCCCTCCCCAACCCCCGCCAGGAGCCGACACCCGCCCTGCGCCTCCCGGGGCGCCCCGCCCCTGCCACGCTCCAGGGGCGCTGCCCACCTTCACCAGCGGCTCTCGGTGAGCCCCGTCCCCACGCCCGGTTCCAGGAGAGGCTGTCGGACCTCGCTGCTGCCGCCAGGTCAAACATGAGGACAATACATACACCCCACAGAGACAATCCAAGCTGTCTATGATTTAGGGATAAAACGAGGACTACAGAAAGGCAAGATGACCTGACCTAGGAGGGCCATGATATTCTATAGAACCAGACAAAGTTGGTTACCAAGGAAACTTTTTTCCTTGGAACCCGGAAAGCTGGTTCTTTGCATATGCAATGACCAACAATTAGCTTGTTACCCAAGCCTGCCTTACTGCCACCTCCATCCCCCCACTCCCCAGAAGACTGGCTCAAAGAAATATTTTAAATCTCAGGCGGAAACCTGGAAGATGTCTTGTCTGTCTGTTTGGATTAAGGTATGTGTCAGTGTGAGCCTTGTGTTTTTTGATAATATTGCTCAAGTTCTGTGTTCTGATTTCAATGGTCTCAAGACAAGGCAGCCCTTCCAAATCAAACTGCTGGAAATACAAGAAAACATTGACCTAAATGAATGTCAGAGTCCCGTGAACTGGGAACTAGTCAATATTAAATATCTAGTATTTTTGGTTTTGCTCCTCCATTATAGACATGTCTAAGAGTCAACAACATTAAGCACAACATGTTCATAGTGCCTAGGTTTCTTTTGAGGTAAAAATTGCTCTATTGTTATATCTGTCACAAGCTTGTCAGCAAGAAACTACCTGGAAACGACAACAACAAAAGTAAAAAATGTAAATGTGATATGAGCTTTTAGACAAACTCTTTACAATAATTATACTCTAAAATATCTGCCTCTCATAGTCTTGATTGAAGGCAGAGGAGAAGGGGATGACAGAGGATACGATGGTTGGATGGCATCACTGACTCGATGGACATGAGTTTGAGCAAGCCCCTGGAGCTGGTGACGGACACGGAAGCCTGGCGTCCTTCAGGCCACGGGGTCCCAAAGAGTCAGACACGACTGAGCAACTGAACTGAACTGAACTAACAAACGTTTCTCCAGGTGTTTTGGTTACCCGAGTTTCTATCCTTGTGACGACAGTGTATTGAATAGCTAGGTCATTTCCAAATAAATGAAAGTTCTGAAACATTCACGACTTGAAAGGACCTCCCTTTTACACAGAAACAAAAGAGATTTTTGACTCTCCATGAATAGTGTCTGGCACCATCCTGACATGTTAAATGTAAGAAAGTAATTGTTTTGTTTTGTTTTGTTCTGTTCTTGGGGGTGGGGGGAGGGGGGCGGGCTATAGCCAATGCCAATATAAAAGTCAGTTCTTGGTTGCTGAAGGGAAATGTATGACTTGTTATATCAATAAAGTATGTGGAATGCAATGGCACTTGAGGAAGGAAAACGAAGTAGTTCTGTCTTACAGGTGGCAGTTTCAGGATGGGAGAAGCAAAGGAATGGGTACAGAATGGGATAAGGAGGTTGTAGGGAAAGTGGACCCCCAGAAAAGAGTTCTGTGCCTAGCACAAGTTTTCTTGAGATGTCGAACTGCCTTTGCTAATGGAGTTTAAGTTTCTTTACCTCTTAAGTGATCTCTTCTAGGTTGACCTAGAACAGAAATCTTTGGTTAGCTTTGGCTAAGTGGAGAAGTAGTGTTTCACGGTGACATATGTGATCCTTCCTGACTGTTTGCAGCCCTTTTGATATCGATGCACTGCTTCTGCTGCTGCTGCCGGGCCGCTGCTGCTAAGTCGTTTCAGTCGTGTCCGACTCTGTGCGACCCCATAGACGGCAGCCCACCAGGCCCCGCAGTCCCTGGGGTTCTCTAGGCAAGAACACTGGAGTGGGTTGCCATTTCCTCCTCCCATGCATGAAAGTGAAAAGTGAACGTGAAGTCGCTCAGTGGTGTCCGACTCTTAACCACACCATGGACTGCAGCCTACCAGGCTCCTCCATCCATGGGATTTTCCACGCAAGAGTACTGGAGTGGGGTGCCATTGCCTTCTCCCATATCTATGCACAAGCCTGCCTAAATAATTGACTTCTAGCTAGCTTTGGGATGCCAATGACCATCCACCCTTACCAGGCAACAGAGAAGAGAAAAACACTTACCACAGGAGGTCCTGGTAAGGAACAAGGAACTAACAAGCTCCCACCAACCAGGATTCTGCAGAGGTCAACAAGAGGTCAGTAAGAGATGGAAGACTGCAGTCCAGAGGTCCTAGCAACTTCCATCTTGCAGCAGAGACCCAGCATAGTCAAAACGAATTCAATGTTGCAAAAAATAAGTAAACAAATAAAGGACAGAAGTCCTTTGAACACATGACAGAGATTAGGGGTGAGGCAGTACATGTACGGTGCCCAGAAAATCTTAAAGTATGAGAAAGGAAAGAATTTAAAGACAACTATCAAGCTGTCCGAACTGATAAAAACGAAAGATTACACAGTTTTTTCTGTATATATTAGCAGATAATCTGAAAAGGAATTTAAAAAAATTCCCTTTCAATAATGTCAACATGAATACAACACTTTGCCATGGATGTAACGAGGATGACAAGACTGGCACACTGGAACTTATACACCCTGGCTGAAAACTATCCTGAATACATGGACAGATATTCCATAACAATGGAAAGACTTAAGATGGCAATACCATGGAATGCATCTTCAATCTGAAATGAAGATTTGATATGATTTGATCGCTCAGAGCTTTTGTGGCATCAATTGTTATTAAAGTATAAATAAGATAGAGAAAGCTGCTGACTTAGACTTGAGGCGGGGTGTACGCCCTGCTGGTCTCTAGCCAGATATTCTACAGGCACTAGCAGTCAGCTAAGGAAAGAAAGGCACTGTCTCAGGGAATGGCACCAGGCCCCTCCCCCACGACATGCCTTGAGGTCACATTGGCAGCAGGTGAGTCATCCTGGGCCAAAAACTGATTGACATGAATCTTGAAGAAAGGCAGTATTCCAGGCAAATATATCATTTCCTTAACATAGATTAGGAGAACAAGGTACGAGGAAAACATACTGTTTTGTTCAAGTCGCTTCTCAGCCTATTGGGGGAACCGACCTGAAGCCAGAGTCCAGCAGATATACATAGGATATTTACATCGCTTAAGACAAACATTTCCTCAGGAACAAATGCATTGCTTAGCTCAAGGTTTGTCTGCGAAATTCTTACACATCAGTAGATGGCTCCGAGCTGGGTTTCTACACACAAGAACATGAATGCAAAGGACAAGCCTGCACAGCCCATCTGCCCCCCTCCCCCACAGCCAGCAGCATTTCCAAGTGACCTCCTAAGGCCTTCCCCAAAATACAGGGGCACCTCTGGGTTTCCTGATTCAAGCACTTCGAACACTTTTCTTAAAAAAAAAAAAATCCTGCACACTTCTTGATAGAATGCCACAGTGCAAGGAAAACAGGCCTTCAATACTTAAACCTCCCTGTGCCAAACACTTGGGGCTTGGTTTTGTTTTGTTTTGTTTTTTAATTACACCACCACATAATTTAAACTTTTTACAATTTCTAATTATTCAGTACCAAAACACCAAACTTTTATTGCACAAGGTCCCCATGAAAAGGCCCACGCATCAGGACAGCCACAGATTCTGCCATGAAAGGGCAGCAAGGTGCCCTCCCAACTTCTTTGCTGCCTGGGCGGCCACCAGGGTTTGAAATCCATGCACCCTACTAAGTTTCTAGGGTGCAATTCGCGGACCCTTCCCTTTCTCATCCTAGCAGGTGCTCCAGGGCCCGCTGGCCTACAAAGTGCCAGAAGCAGGGCTGGGCCAGCCGGCCAGAGTTCAGGGTTCTGTCCCTTGGACTTCCAGGGGACACTAGGCTGCTTGGGAAAACCGTGCAGACTGAGATTTTTCAGCAAAGGGGTGGAGCGGTAAAGGCCTTGACACCAAGGGCGAGGCCTTTCTGCAACCGCCAGGTTGGGGAGCTCCGAGAATGTGCCAACAGAAGGCGGAATACTTGGTTCCCTGCTCCAAGCAGTCCCAGTTCTCTGACCTGTGGCCCGCAGCCCTCCGCTGCACCCACTAGATGTGGATCCTTGGGGACACATTAGCGTAGGAAATGGGCGTTCCTAGCCGCAGTGGCGAACCCGGAGAGCACAACTGGGACCGAACCCCCACCCACAGCCATCTAAATCTCGACCCGCGCAGCCCAGGTTTACCCCGCCCCGGGTGCGCTCCCGGCGCGTTTCCAGCCTCAGTGGTCACCACCGAGAGCACAACTGGGAAGCCCTCCCTCACCCCCGCCAGGAGCCGAACCCCGCCCCGCGCCACCAGGATTCACCCCGCCCCTGCCGCGTTTCCAGCTGCAGTGTGGACCCCCGAGAGCACAACTGTTACCACCCCCCACCCCCTCCCGACCGGAACCCCGACCCGCGCCGCCTGGGATCGCCCCGCCCCTGGCGCGCTCCCGGCGCATTGCCCACTTCCACCAGGGGCTCCCGGTGAGCCCTGTCCCCACGCCCGGTTCCAGGAGAGGCTCTCGGACCTCGCTACTGCCGCCAGGTCAAACACGAGGACAATACATCCACCCCACAGAGACAATCCAAGCTGTCTATGATTTAGGGTTCAAACGAGGACTACAGAAAGGAAAGATGTCCTGACCTAGGAAGGCCATGAGAGTCTATAGATCCAAACAAAATTGGGTACCAAGGAAGCTTTTTTCCTTGGAACCCAGAAAGCTGGTTCTTTGCATATGCAATGACCAACAATTAGCTTGTTACCCAAGCCTGCCTCGCTGCCACCCCCACTCCCCCCCCCCACCACTTCCCAGGAAAACGGCTCAAAGAAATATTTTAAATCTCAGGCGGAAAACTGGAAGATGTCTTGTCTGTCTGTCTGGATTAAGGTATATGTCAGTGTGAGCCTTGTGTTTTTTGATAATATTGCTCAAGTTCTGAGTTCTGATTTCAATGGTCTCAAGACAAGGCAGCCCTTCCAAATCAAACTGCTGGAAATACAAGAAAACATTGACCTAAATGAATGTCAGAGTCCCGTGAACTGGGAACTAGTCAATATTAAATATCTAGTATTTTTGGTTTTGCTCCTCCACTATAGACATGTCTAAGAGTCAACAACATTAAGCACAGCATGTTCATAGTGCCTAGGTTTCTTCTGAGGTAAAAATTGCAATATTGTTATATGTGTCACAAGCTTGTCAGCAAGAAAGTACCTGGAAACAGCAACAACCAATGTAAAATATGTAAATGTGATATGAGCTTTTAGATAAACTCTTAACAATAATTATACTCTAAAATATCTGCCTCTCATAGTCTTGATTGAAGGCAGAGGAGAAGGGGATGACAGAGGATAAGATGGTTGGATGGCATCACTGACTCGATGGACATGAGTTTGAGCAAGCCCCTGGAGTTGGTGATGGACACGGAAGCCTGGCGTCCTGCAGGCCACGGGGTCACAAAGAGTCAGACTCGACTGAGCAACTGAACTGAACTGAACTTACAATCGTTCCTCCAGGTGTTTTGGTTACCTGAGTTTCTATCCTGGTGCTAAAATAAGTGACGACAGTGTATTGAATAGCTAGGTCACTTCCAAATAAATGAAACTTCTTAAACATTCACGACTTGAAAGGACCTCCCTTTTACACAGAAACAAAAGAGATTTTTGACTCTGCATGAATAGTGACTGGCACCATCCGAACATATTAAATGTAAGAAAGCAATTTTTTTGTTTTGTTTTGTTTTGTTCTGTTCTTGCAGGAAGCGGGGTGGGCGCTATTATCACTGATAGGTATGCTCACCAATCTATCAAATGCCAATATAAGAGTCAGTTCTTGGTTGCTGAAGGGAAATGTATGACTTGTTATTACAAGAATGTATGGAATGCAATCACACTTTAAGAAGGAAAACGAAGTAGTTCTGTCTTACAGGTGGCATTTTCAGGACGGGAGAAGCAAAGGAATGGGTACAGAATGGGATAAGGAGGTTGTAGGGAAAGTAGGCCCCCAGAAAAGAGTTTTGTGCCTAGCACAAGTTTTCTTGAGATGTTGAACTGCCTTTGCTAATGGAGTTTAAGTTTCTTTACCTCTTAAGTGATCTCTTCTAGGTTGACCTAGAACAGAAATCTTTCGTTAGCTTTGGCTAAGAGGAGAAGTATTGTTTCACGATGACATATGTGATCCTACCTGACTGTTCTCATCCCCTTTGATATCTATGCACTGCTGCTGCTGCTGCTGCAGCTGCTAAGTGGTTCAGTTGAGGCTGACCCTGTGCCACGCAATAGATGGCAGCCCACCAGGCCCCGCAGTCTCTGGGGTTCTCTAGGCAAGAACACTGGAGTGGGTTGCCATTTCCTCCTCCTATGCATGAAAGTGAAAAGTGAAAATGAAGTCACTCAGTGGTGTCCGACTCTTAGCAACCCCATGGACTGCAGCCTACCAGGCTCCTCCATCCTTGGGATTTTCCAGGAGTGGGGTGCCATTGCCTTCTCCCATATCTGTGCACAAGCCTGCCTAAATAATTGACTTCTAGCCAACTTTGGGATGCCCATGACCACCCACCCTTACCAGGCAACAGAGAAGAGAAAAACACTTACCACAGGAGGTTCTGATAAGGAACAAGGAACTAACAAGCTCCCACCTACCAGGAATCTGCAGAGGTCAACAAGAGGTCAGCAAGAGATGAGAGACTGCAGTCCAGAGGTCCTAGCTACTTCCATCTAGCAACAAACACCCAGCATAGTCAAAACGATTTCAATGTTAAAGAATAAATAAATAAATAAATAAAAGGACAGAAGTTCTTTGAACACATGTATGAATTTAGGGGTGAGGCATTACATATGTGTCCCAGGATAATCTTAAAGTGTCAGAAAGTAAAGAAATTAAAGACAACTATCAAGCTGTCCAAACTGATAAAAATGAATGATTACACAGTTTTATCTGTATACATTAGCAGATAATAATCTGAAAAGCAATTTTAAAAAATTCCCTTTCAATAATATCAACATGAATAAAACACTTTGCCATGGATGTAACGAGGATGACAAGACTGGCACACTGGAAATTATACACCCTGGCTGAAAACTATCCTGAATACATGGACAGATATTCCATAACGATGGAAAGACTTAAGATGGCAATACCATGGAATGCATCTTCAATCTGAAATGAAGATTTGATATGATTTGATCGCTCAGAGCTTTTGTGTCATCAAGTGTTATTAAAGTATTAAAGAGATAGAGAAAGCTGCTGACTTAGACTCGAGGCGGGGTGGGGGGGGGTAGTAAGAGTACCCCCTGCTGGTCTTTAGCCAGATATTCTACAGGCACTAGCAGTCAGCTAAGGAAAGAAAGGAACTGTTTCAGGGAATGGCACCAGGCCCCTCCCCCACGACATGCATTGAGATAATATTGGCAGCAGGTGAGTCATCCCGGGCCAAAACTTGATTGACATGAATCTTGAAGAAAGACAGTATTGCAGGCAAATATATCATTTCCTTAACATAGATAAGGAGAACAAGCTAGGAGGAAAACGTGCTGTTTTGTTCAAATCGCTTCTGAGCCTTTTGGGGGAACCGACCTGAAGCCAGAGTCTAGCGGAAATACATAGGATATTTACATCGCTTAAGACAAACATTTTCTTAGGAAAAAATGCATTGCTTAGCTCAAGGTTTGTCTGCGAAATTCTTACACATCAGGAGATGGCTCCGAGCTGGGTTTCCACACACAAGAACATCCATGCAAAGGACAAGCCTGCACAGCCCATCTGCCCCCCTCCCGCACAGCCAGCAGCATTTCCAAGTGACCTCCTAAGGCCTTCCCCAAAATACAGGGGCACCTCTGGGTTTCCTGTTTCCCTCACTTCGAACACTTTTCTTAAAAAACAAAAATCCTGCACACTTCTTGATAGAATGCCACAGTGCAAGGAATACAGTCCTTCAATATTTAAACCTCCATTTGCAAAACACTTGGAGCTTGGTTTTGTTTTGTTTTGTTTTTTAATTACACCACCACATAATTTAAAGCTTTTACACGTTCTAATTATTCAGTTCCAAAACACCAAACTTTTATTGCACAGGGTCCTCATGAAAAGGCCCACGCAGCTGGACAACCACAGATTCTGCCATGAAAGGGCAGCAAGGTGCCCTCCCCCCTTCTTTGCTGCCTGGGCGGCCACCAGGGTTTGAAATCCATGCACCCTACTAAGTTTCTAGGGTGCAATCCATGGACCCTTCCCTTTCCCATCCCAGCAGGTGCTCAAGGGCCCGCTGGCTTACAAAGTGCCAGAAGAGGGCTGGGCCAGACGGCCAGAGTTCAGTGTTCTGTCCCTTGGACTTCCAGCGGACACTAGGCTGCTTGGAAGAACCGCGCAGACTCTGAGATTTTTCAGCAGAGGGGTGGAGCGGTAAAGGCCTTGACCCCAAAGGCAAGGTCTTTCTGCGACCGCCAGGTTGGGGAGCTCCGAGAATGTGCCAACAGACGGCGGAATACTTGGTTCCCTGCTCCACGCAGTCCCAGTTCCCTTACCTGTGGTCCGCAGCCCTCCGCTGCACCCACGGGATGGCGATCCTTGGGGACCCAGGAGCGGACGAAATGGGCGTTCCCAGCCGCAGTTGCAACCCCCGAGAGCGCAACTGGGAACCCCTCCCCATCCCCCCCGTGAGCCGTCCCCGCCCCGCTCCGCCAGGGTTAGCCCCGCCCCTGCCGCACTCCCGGCGCGTTCCCAGCCGCAGTGGCGACCCCGGGAGCACAACTGGGACCGACCCCCACCCAAAGCCATCTGAATCTCGACCCCCGCAGCCCGGGTTTACCCAGTCCCGGGTGCGCTCCCGGCGAGTTTTCAGCCTCAGTGTCCACCTCTGAGAGCACAACTGGGAAGCCCGCCCCCACCCCCGCCAGAAGCCGACCCCCGCCCCACGCCGCCCGAGTTCGCCCCGCCCCTGCACGGTCCAGGTACCTTCCCAGCTTCTAGCGTTCACGCCCGGGTAGGAGCAGGATGTAGGAGTATGGGAGATGTGTCTGGAGCCTGACAGCCTCAGCTCCGCTCTGGCCTGCCCTTTGGACCTAGGAGCCAGGCCAACTTGCAGAGGGCTTAGGGCCCCATTGTATGCAAACTACCAAGGCCTACCGCAAGGAGAGCTCTGTCCGAGGGAAGGGAAGCGCCCCAGGCTGCATTCCCAAGCTGTTGTTTAGCCGCCCAGACTCAGCGCTGCACAGGGGTAATCAGGCTCTCTGTGCCCGCAGCTTCACACACAGGTGTGTCTCCGTAGGAATCAAGAAAGATCCTGACAGAGTGAGGTTCATTAGAGCTATACTAAAGAGCAAAGGCTTGTCCATGTGGTCTTGCCTTCCCCTGTGCCTTTGGGTCTCCAGGCTCGGCCCCAGCTCCGTGGAAACAACCCCTGAGAAAATATCTTCAAGATCCACTTTTCCCAGTGTCTGGGAACCGGGGTTCGTAGGAGGAGAGAAAAGCACGCCTCCATCGGGAACAAAAAGGCAGCCCACCTGCCTGTGTTTTGAAGCCTCTATTTGGAAGGAATGGGTTAGCTTCTCCTAAAGGAGACCTCCAGATCTGCTCAGAAGTCGGTAATTCCAGAGGCAGGGTACTGGTTCCTGACTGCCCTTTGCTAGCCTTGCAAAGATATTCCTAGATTCTAGAGTTATTTTCCATGAAGGAGCAGGCTTCGGGAATGTGTCAGACGGGACTGGCTCCTTATTGACCTCAGCTCAGCTATTGCCTTTCCATTCAAACTAGGACAAGGCCCTACTTTATGAAGGGTAAGGGTCTTCTTCTTTGCAAACTGCCAAGGGCTACAGCAATGAGACCTCTGTCAAGGTGAGGGAAGCCTAAGAGGATGGATTCTCAAGCAGGTGCTTTGCCACAAAGCATCAGCACCCCACGGAGAGAATCAAGCTCCCTGTGCACCAATGTTGGGAGTGTAGCTTCACACACAGAGTTGTCTCTATAGGAGCCAAGAATGTTCCTGAGAGATTAGGTTCACTAAACCTCTCCTACAGAGCATAGACCTGTCCATGTGGTTTTGCCTTCCCCTGTGAGTTGGGTCCTCGAGGTCCGCCACACCTCCGGGGAAACTGTCCCTGAGAAAAGATCTCCAGGAACCGCTTCGCTGAGGCTGGGAAATGCTGTTCACAGGAAGTAAGGCAAGCGAATCTCCTGCAGAGTAAAAGAGGCCTTACAGTCCCTGGAGGAGCAGGCTGCCAGAGTGTGTGAAACCTGACTGTTGCCTTACTGGCCTCAGCTCCGCCATTGCCTGTTCATCCGAGCTAGCACCCAGGCCTACTTGGAAAAGCGTTTGGGTGCAGATTTCTACAAAGTGCCAAGGGCTACAGCAGTGAGAATTCTCTCAGTGGTAGGGAGAGCATTTTATGGATTCTCAAGCTGTTTTCTGAATGACAGCGTCAAAATGAACAGAGAGAATCAGGCTCTCTGTGCCCCTATGTTAGGTACGCAGCTTCACACACAGAGGTGTCTCTATAGGAGCCAAGAATGCTCCTGAGAGATGAGGTTCACTAGAGGTCTGCTACAGAGCATAGACCTGTCCATGTGGTCTTGCCTTCCCCTGTGCCTTTGGGCCCCGGGCTCGGCCCCAGCTCCGTGGAAACAAGCCCTGAGAAAATATCTTCAAGATACGCTTTTCCCAGAGCCTGGGAACTGGAGTTCATAGGAGGAGAGAAAAGCAAGCCTCCTTCGGGCACGAAAGGCCGCCAACCTGCCTGTGTTTTGAAGCCTCTATTTGGAAGGAATGGGTTAGCTTCTCCTAAAGGAGACCTCCAGATCTGCTCAGAAGTCGGTAATTCCAGAGGCAGGGTGCTGGTTCCTGACTGCCCTTTGCCAGCCTTGCAAAGACATTCAAAGATTCTAGAGTTATATTCCATGAAGGAGCAGGCTTCGGGAATGTGTCAGAGGGGACTGGCTCCTTATTGGCCTCAGCTCAGCTATTGCCTTTCCATTCAAACTAGGAGAAGGGCCTACTTTATGAAGTGTAAGGGTCTTCTTCTTTGAAACTGCCAAGGGCTACAGCAATGAGACTTCTGTCAAGGCGAGGGAAGCCTAAGGGGACGGATTCTCAAGCAGGTGCTTTGCTACAAAGCATCAGCACCCCACGGAGAGAACCAAGATCCCTGTTCCCCAATGTTGGGAGTGTAGCTTCACACACAGAGTTGTCTCTATAGGAGCCAAGAATGTTCCTGAGAGATTAGGTTCACTAAACCTCTACTACAGAGCATAGACCTGTCCATGTGGTTTTTCCTTCCCCTGTGAGTTGGGTCCCCGAGGTCCACCACACCTCCGGGGAAACTGTCCCTGAGAAAAGATCTCCAGGAACGGCTTCGCTGAGGCTGGGAAACGCTGTTCACAGGAAGTAAGGCAAGCGAATCTCCTGCAGAGAAAAAGAGGCCTTACTGTCCCTGGAGGAGCAGGCTGCCAGAGTGTGTGAAACCTGACTGTTGCCTTGCTGGCCTCAGTTCCACCATTGCCTGTTCCTCCGAACTAGGACCCAGGCCTATTTGGAGAAGCGTTTGGGTGCGGATTTCTACAAAGTGCCAAGGGCTACAGCAGTGAGAATTCTCTCAGCGGTCAGGGAGAGCATTTTATGGATTCTCAAGCTGTTTTCTGAACGACAGGGTCAAAATGAACTGAGAAAATCAGGCTCTCTGTGCCCCTATGTTAGGTACGCAGCTTCACACACAGAAGTGTCTCTATAGGAGCCAAGAATGTTCCTGAGAGATGAGGTTCACTAGAAGTCTGCTGCAGAGCATAGACCTGTCCATATGGTTTTGCCTTGCCCTGTGAGTTGGGTCCCCGAGGTCCGCCCCAGCTCAGGGGAAGGAGCCCCTGAGAAAAGATCTCCAGGGACCGCTATTCCCCCAGGCTGGCAAACGCAGTTCACAGGAGGTAACACAAGCGAGCCTCCTGCAAGGCACAACAGGCCTTAGTGTCCCTGGACGATCAGGCTGCAAGAGTGTGTGAGACCTGACTGGTGCCTTACTGGCCTCAGCTCCGCCATTGCATGTTCCTCTGAACTAGGACCCAGGCCTACTAGGAGAAGGGTTTGGGTATGGATTTCTAAATACTGCCAAGGGGTATAGCAATGAGAACTGTGTCACGGGTAAGGAAGAGCATTGTATGGATTTTCAAGCTGTTGTTTGAACGACAGCTTCAAAGCTGCACAGAGAGAATCAGACTCTGTGTCTCCATGTTCGGTACACAGCTTCACAGACAGGGGTGTCTCCGTAGGAAACAAGAACGTTCCTGACAGAGTGAGGTTCACTAGAGCTCTCCTAGAGAGCAAAGACTTGTCCATGTGGTTTTTCTTCCCCTGTGCGTTTGGGGCTCCAGGCTCGGCCCCAGCTCCGTGGAAACAACCCCTGAGAAAAGATCTTCAAGATCCGCTTTTCCCAGAGGCTGGGATGTGGGGTTCATAGGAGGCGGGAAAAGCAGGCCTCCTTCAGAGAGCAAGAGGCAGCCAAGCGGCCTGCGTTTGGAAGCCTCTATTTGGAAGAATGGGTTAGCTTCCCCTAAGGGAGACCTCCAGATCTGTTCAGAAGTCGGTAATTCCAGAGGCAGTGTGCAGGGTCCTGACTGCCCTTTGCCAGCCTTGCAAAGACATTCCTAGATTCTACAGTTATCTTCCTGAAGAAGCAGGCTTTGGGAATACGTCAGACTTGACTGGCGCCTTATTGGCCTCAGCTCAGCTATTGCCTTTCCATTCAAAGTAGGACAAGGCCCTACTTTATGAAGGGTAAGGGTCTTCTTCTTTCCAAACTGCCGAGGGCTACAGCAATGAGACCTCCGTAAATGCGAGGGAAGCATAAGTGGATGGATTATCAGGAAGGTTCTTTGCCACCAAGCATCAGCACCCCACGGAGAGAATCAGGCTCCCTTTGCCCCTATGTGGGGTGTGTAGATTCACACACAGTGGTGTCTCTACAGGAGCCAAGAATGTTCCTGAGAGATGAGGCTCACAAGAGCTCTCCTACAGAGTGCTCACCTGTACATGTGGTTTCGCCTTCCCCTGTGAGTTGGGTCCCCGAGGTCCGCCCCAGCTCCGAGAAAACAGCCTCTGAGAAAAGATCTCCAGGAACCGCTTTTCGCCCAGGCTGGGAAAAGCTGTTCACAGGAAGTAAGGCAAGTGAGCCTCCTGCAGAGAAAAAGAAGCCTTACTGTCCCTGGAGGAGCAGGCTGCCAGAGTGTGTGAAAACTGACTGGTGCCATACTGGTCTTAGCTCCGCCATTGCTTGTTCCTCCAAACTGGGACTCAGGCCTACTTGGAGAAGGGTTTAGGTGCAGATTTCTACAAACTGCCAAGGGCTACTGCAATGAGAACTCTCTCAGAGGTAAGGGCGAGAATTGTATGGATTCTCAAGCTGTTTTCTGAACGACAGCATTAAACCTGCACAGAGAGAATCAGGCTCTCTGCCGCCATGTTGGGTACGCAGTTTCACACACAGAGGTGTCCGCATAGGAGCCAAGAACGTTCGTCAAAGACTGAGGTTCACTAGAGCTCTCTTAGAGAGCAAAGACTTGTTCATGTGGTTTTGCCTTCCCCTGTATGTGTGGGTCTCTGGGCACAACCCCAGCTCCGTGGAAACAACCCCTGAGCAAAGATCTCCAAGATCTGCTTTTCCCCCATGCTGGGAACCAGGGATCATAGGAGGCAGGAAAAGCAAGCCTCCTTCGGGCAAGAAGAGGCAGCCAACTAGCCTGTGTTTGGAAGCCTCTATTTGCAAGGAATGGGTTAGCTTTTCCAGAAGGAGACCTCCAGATCTGCTCAGAAGATAGAAATTCCAGAGGCAGGGTCGAGGTTCCTGACTGCCCTTTGCCAGCCTTGCAAAGACATTCCTAGATTCTAGCAATATTTTCCATGAAGGAGCAGGCATCGGGAATATGTCAGAGTTGACGGGTGCCTTACTGGCCTCAGCTCAGCTATTGCCTTTCCTTTCAAACTAGGATCAGGGCCTACTTGGTGAAGGGTAAGGGTCTACTTCTTTCCCAACTGCCAAGAGACACAGCAATGAGACCTCTGTCAAGGCGAGGGAAGCGTAAGCGGATGGATTCTCAAACAGGTGCTTTGCCACAAAGCATCAGCACCCCACGGAGAGAATCAGGCTCCCTGTGCCCCTATGTTCGGTGTGTAGCTTTACACACAGAGGTGTCTCTGTACGAGCCAAGAATGTTCCTAAGAGATGAGACACACTAACGTCTCCTACAGAGCATAGACCTGTCCATGTGGTTTTTCCTTCCCCTGTGAGATGGGTCCCCGAGGTCCACCCCAGCTCTGGGGATAGAGCCCCTGAGAAAAGATCTCCAGGAACCGCTTTTTGCCCAGGCTGGGAAACGCAGTTCACAGGAGGCAAGGCAAGCGAGCCTCCTGCAGGGAAAAATAGGCCTTACTGTCCCTGGAGGAGCAGGCTGCCAGAGTGTGTGACATCTGACTGGTGCCTTACTGACCTCAGCTCTGCCATTGCATGGCCATCCAAACCAGGACCCAGGCCTACTTGGAGAAGAGTTTGGGTGTGGATTTGTAAAAACTGCCAAAGGCTACAGCAATGAGAAGTCTCTCAGAGGTAAGGGAGAGCATTCTATGGATTCTCAAGCTGTTGTTTGAACGACAGCTTCAAAGCTGCAAAGAGAGAATCAGGCCCTGTGTGCCCCCTTGTTGGGTACACAGCTTCACACACAGGGGTGTCTCCATAGGAGTCAAGAACGTTCCTGACACAGTAAGTTTCACTTAGAGGTCTCCTGGAGAGCAAAGACTTGTCCATGTGGTTTTCCTTCCCCTGTGCGATTGGGTCTCTGATCTCGGCCCCAGCTCCATGGAAACAACCCATGAGAAAATATCTTCAAGATCCGCTTTTCCCAGAGGCTGGGAACAGGGCTTCATAGGATGCGAGAAAAGCAGGCCTCCTTCGGGCGCGAAAAGGCAGCCAACTGGCCTGTTTGAAAGCCTCTATTTGGAAAGAATGGGTTAGCTTCTCCTAAAGGAGACCTCCAGATCTGCTCAGAAATCGGTAATTCCAGAGGCAGGGTGCAGGCTCCTGACTGCCCTTTGCCAGCCTTGCAGAGACATTCCTAGATTCCAGCGTTATTTTCCATGAAGGAGCAGGCTTCGGGAATATGTCAGACTTGACTGGCGCCTTATTGGCCTCAGCTCAGCTCTTGCCTTTCCTTTCAAACTAGGACAAGGGCCCACTTTATGAAAGGTAAGGGTCCTCTTCTTTCCAAACTGCCAAGGGCTACAGCAATGAGACCTCTGTCAAGGCGAGGGAAGCGTAAGCTGATGGATTCTCAAGCAGGTGCTTTGCCACAAAGCATCAGCACCCCACGGAAAGAATCTGGCTCCCTTTGCCCCTACGTTGCGTGTGTAGCTACACACAGAGGTGTCTCGATAGGAGCCAAGAATGTTCCTGAGAGAGGAGGTTCACTGTTGGGGGCCAGAGTGAGGCACTCCGCCCATGGCAAAGGTCATGAAGAAGGAGGCTCGACATACGCAAAGGCGGGATCGAGCCTCAGGAGTCCCCCTGGAAATCCTCGAGCATCTACCCCCATCACCAGAGCCTGCCTACCTTACTACTTTGTGCTCTCACCTACACCTCTGACTTTACGGGGGGCTGTCCTCCACCACCTCTTTCGGAGAAGGAGTTAACCTAGAGCTCCAGTTGATAAAAACCCCTGGGTGTGACAAGAGTGTTTTAACCTACAAACTCCTCTGAAGGTTCTCTAGCCTGCCTGACAGGCTTGTCCGGCCACATGTGATTGCTCACAGCCTCCCAACCATGAGAGGCACGAGATGCTTTAAACCTTCTAAAAACAGGTTCCTTAGAAAAGTTAGAAAATTATTAGTATAAGTATAATGGGCTGATTAGAAATCATATTGGTGAAGGGTTTTTCATTTGTTGAGCTGATGATTACTGCTAAGTCTCCACATCCCCTGCCCTTATACACATTAATGAATATATAGAAGAAATAAGTATTAACCTTTGATATAAATCACGTTAGACCTTAGGCTAAGTAAATTCTTTCCTTAACTAAAACCCACTACACCCTCACCCTATAGGAATGTAACTTTATTTGGGTGGCGTCTGTTTTAAGAATAATCACCCCTGGAGAAATAAGTGTCCTGGTTGACTGACCGCTGTCACAAGGAGAGGGTCGTAAATTGTCAGCAGGCCCCCCGGCCAGAAGATGATGTAACACCCCTAAGACCTCTGTATACTTTTGTATGAAGCACCTGACTTTGATAAAAGTCAGGACTGCTGACCCCACGTGACTTTGGCATAACATCTCAGTGTATAAAAGTAGACCATGGAAAATAAAGAATTGGGATCAGTTTCTCGAAATACTGGTCTCCCCATGTCTCTCTCTCTCTCTCTCACTCTGGTTGAGTCTCCATCTGGAGCGCGGAACCCACCAAGCTTACTAATTTTGCCTGGGCTTCTAAGATCCGACCGGGGAGGCCTCAGTGTCTCCTCTCCTTCGGGAGAACGGAAGGACGCCTGCGGCCTACGTAAGTGGTGCAAGCTTCTTGTCTTGAAGTTTTATTGGTCCCCCGCGTAAACCAAGCTACTCAGCCTCTTTTCTCCACTGAATTTTCCTACTGAGCTATCCTCATTTTATTACTCTTTATATCCTTAATTAACGTTTAATTAAGCAGTTGTTCCCTGACCCTCGCCTACGCCATCTCTGCTTCGAATACCCTGGATCAGCTGGGGCTGGACCCCGGCAGTTCACTAGAGATCTCCTACAGAGCATAGACCTGTCCATTTGGTTTTGCCTTCCCCTGTGAGTTGGGTCCCCGAGGTCCGCCCCAACTCCGGGGAAACAGCCCCTGAGAAAAGATCTCCAGGAACTGCTTTCCGCCCAGGCTGGGAAACGCTGTTCACAGGAAGTAAGGCAAGCGAGCCTCCTGAAGGGAAATAGAGGCCTTACTGTCCCTGGAGGAGCAGGCTGCCAGAGTGTGTGACACCTGACTGGTGCCTTACTGGCCTCAGCTCCGCTATTGCATGTTCATCTGAACTTGAACCCAGGCCTACTTGGAGAAGTGTTTGTGTGCCGATTTCCAGAAACTGCGAAGGGCTACAGCAATGATAACTCTCTCAGTGGTAAGGGAGAGCATTGTGTGGATTCTCAATTTGTTGTTTGAACGACAGCGTCAAAGCTGCACAGAGAGAATCAGGTCTCTGTGTCTCTATGTTGGCTATGCAGCTTCCCACACAGAGATGTCCCCGTTGGAGCCAAGAACATTCCCCATAGACTGAGGTTCACTAGAGCACTCCTAGAGAGCAAAGACTTATCCATGCGGTTTTCCCTTCCCCTGTGCGTGTGGGTCTCCGGGATCAGCCCCTGCTCCGTGGAAACAGCCTCTGAGAAAAGATCTCCAAGAACCTCTTATCCCCCAGGCTGGGAAGCGGAGTTCGCAGGAGGTGGGATAAGCAAGCTTCCTTCGGCAAGAAGAGACAGCCAACCGGCCTGTGTTTGGAAGCCTATATTTGCAAGGAATGGGTTAGTTTCTCCTGACCGAGACCGCCAGATGTGCTGAGAAGATAGAAATTCCAGAGGCAGGGTCGAGGTTCCTGACTGCCCTTTGCCAGCCTTGCAAAGACATTCCCAGATTCTAACGTTATTGTCCATGAAGGAGCAGGCATCGGGAATATGTCAGACTTGACTGGCGCCTTACTGGCCTCAGCTCAGCTACTGCCTTTCCATTCAAACAAGGACAAGGGCCTACTTGGTGAAGGGTAAGGGTCTGCTTCTTTCCAAACTGCCAAGGACTACAGCAATGAGACCTCTGTCAAGGTGAGGGAAGCCTATGCGGATGGATTCTTAGCAGGTGCTTTGCCACAAAGCATCAGCACCCACGGAGATAATCAGACTCCCTTTGCCACTATGTTGGGTGTGTAGCTTCATGCACAGAGGTGTCTCTGTAGAAGCCAAGAATGTTCCTGAGAGATGAGGTTCACTAGAGCTCTCCTACAGAGCATAGACCTGTCCATGTGGTTTTGTCTTCCCCTGTGAGTTGGGCCCCCGAGGTCCGACCCAGCTCCAGGGAAACAACCCCTGAGAAAAAATCTCCAGGAACAGCTTTGCGCCCAGGCTGGGAAATGCAGTTCACAGGAGGCAAGGCAAGCGAGCCTCCTGCAGGGAAAAAGAGGCCTTACTGCTCCTGGACGATCAGGCTGCAAGAGTGTGTGAGACCTCACTTGTGCCTTACTGGCCTCAGCTCCGCCGTTGCCTGTTGTTCCGAGCTAGGACCCAGGCCTACTTGGAGAAGGGTTAGGGTGCGGATTTCTACAAACTGTCAAGGACTACAGCAATGAGAATTCTCTTAGCAGTAAGGGAGAGCATTGTATGGATTCTCAAGCTGTTGTTTGAATGACAGCTTCAAAGCTACACAGAGAGAATCAGGCTCTCTGTTCCCCTATTTTGGCTGTGCAGCTTCACACACAGAATTTGACTCTTTTGGAGCCAGAAATATTCCTGAAAGACTTAGGCTCACCAAAGCTGTGCTCCAGAGCAAAGACATTGGATGTGGTTTTGCCTTCCCTTGCCAGTATGGGTCCCCTAGCTTGGCCCCAGCTCCGGGGATACAGCCTCTGAAAAAAATCTTCCAAGAAGCGATTTTTCCTCCAGGCTGTTAAGCGGAATTCGCAGTTTGCAAGTTAAGGAAGCCTGCTTCGTGGAAGAGCAAGCAGCCAACTGGCCCTGTGTTAGGAAGCCTGTATTTGAAAGGAATGGGTTAGCTTCTACAGCGGGAGAACCTCAGATCTGCTCAGGGGGCTGAAATACTAGAGTCAGGGTCGAGGTTCTCCCTTGTCCTTTGCGCACCTTGCAAAGACATTCCTAGCTTCTAGCATTAGTGTCCCTGTAGTAGCAGGCTGCAGGAGCGTGTGATAAATGACTGCCGCGTTCCTGTCCTCAGCTCCGCTATTGACTTTCTATTCGAACTAGAACCCAGGCCTACTTTGAGAGGGGTTAGGGTCCAGTGTTTCCAAACTGCCAAGGGCTACGGCAATGCGAGCTCTGTCAGAGGTAAGAAAAGAGCAATTGGTTGGATTCTTCAGCTGCTGCGTGGCTGCACAGCTTCCGCGCTGCATGGAGAGCATGAGGCTCCTTGTGGCCCTATTTTGGGTACGCAGCAACATGCACACAGAATGTCTGTGTTCACTTATGTACAGGCTTATGTACACTAGAGCTCTCCTACAGAGCAAAGACCACTCAGTGGGCTCCAAGAGATACCTGTCGCGGCTCGAGAAGAGAGTGGAGTCCTTTGCTTCCCCTCGAGATGAGGCCTGACTCCCCGAGTGAGTATGGAATGCAACCCCAAATCCCTGTCGCCTATGGAGAGGAACATTAAGTCCTGGATACAAGCCTAGATGAGGTCTAGTTTGCCCTTCAGTGAATGGAGCCCAATCCCCAGCACTCCCTGGCAACTCGAATGGAAGATTAGACTTCCTGGGCCAACACAAGAGGAAGCCTGAATTCCCCGTCGTAACTCGAGAATCCCACCGAAACTCGAGAAAATCCACGTGCTTCCCTCGTCATCGCAAGATGAGTCCCTTTGTCCGCTACAGCATCTCAAGAGAAGTCCCACGTTCCATCCTGAAGTGCGAAACGGTACTTGGCACCCTTGATGCGACCCCAAAAGTTCCGCGACATACCAGACTCACTCAAGGGGAACACCGAGGTTCCCGGCACCACTTCATCTGACCCCTTCTCCTCTCCTGATTGCGACAGGAGGGTCGACTCCCCTTCTCTGTCTGCAAGGGGTTCCCGACCTTCCGGGCGCACCTCAGGATGAGGCCGGTCTGATGAGGAAGTTCGAGACGTAGCCTCGTGGGTGGTGCCACATGCCGAAAGACCCCAATTTCACGGTCCACTCTTGAAAAGAACCCGATGCCAGCACACCTCTTTGAAGGAAAACCTGTGGATGAAGGCACAACACGAAGGGGCACTGACACCCGCGTGCATCGTCCAGAAAAACCCGCAGGTCCCACAGACATTTCGACAAGTGGCCTGTCACCCTGTAAACAACTTGAAAGGCAAACGAAGGTCCATTCCTCAACAGAAGACTAGGTGTGACTCTCTTGTCCCTACTCTGCAGGGACCATGGGATCCGAGTCAGAAACGGAGAGGAAGCCTGAGGTTCCTGCGTCCACTCGAGATGAGGCCCTCTTCCATTGCACCACACCCAGTGGAGTCCCGAGAGGCCCATACCAACTCCACAGTATCCCTGAGTTCTCAGAGGCACAATGAGAAGCTCCCTGAGGACACAGGCACAAGTCGAGGGAACCCTCGGTTTTCTGCCATGACTCGAGAAAGACCTCGAGAGTGCTTCAAAATGTGTTGAGTCGCGATTCCCCTACCATGACTCGAGAGCCATGACACGCGCCCCCTCGCCACGCGCATGGAGACCTGACTAACCTGGCACTGCACGAGAGGCTCCCTGAGATCCTCATCGTACCTCGTGAGGAAACCCACACTGCCGCGGCAGCTCGAGGAAACACATGAGACACGCCGGTCATCGCGAGATTAGGGCCTTATATTCCTGCAAGTCCTGGAGACCAATCACGAGTCCTCTCTCCAAACTGAAGAGCAGGCTGGACTCCGTTGAGGCCGCTCAGGGGGCTCCAACAGATCCTTGTCGCGACTCGAGAGGAGAGCGGAGTCCTTGGCTTCCCCTCGAGACGAGGTCTGACTCCCCGGGGGAGCCTGGAATGCAACCCCGAGATGCCTGCTTTCCCTGGAGAGGAATAGTAGGTCCTGGCCACACGCCTAGGTGAGGTCTCTTCGGCCCTGCAGTGACTCGAGCGCAACCCCCAGCTTTCCCAGGCAACCCGAGGGGAAGATGGGGCTTCCCAGGGCCAACCCAAGGGGAAGGCTGAGATCCCCGTCGTAACTCGAGAATCCCGCCGCAACTCGAGAAAAACCACGTGGTTCCCACCTCTTGGCAAGATGAGGCCCTTGCCCGCGACGGCGTCTCAAGGGAAGTCCCCTGTTCCACCCTGAAGGGCGAAACGGTCCCTGACAGCCTTCCTGCGACCCCCAAGAGTCCCCCGACACGCCGGGTTCCCCCAAGGGGAACACCGGGGGTCCCGGCACCGCTTCCTCTGAGCCCCTTCTCCCCTCCTGATCGCGACAGGAGAGGCGATTCCCCTGCGTGGTCTGGAAGGGGTTCCCGGGCTTCCCGGCGCACCTCAGGATGAGGCAGGTCTCACGAGGAAATTCGAGACGAGCCACGTGGGTGGGGCCACATGCCGAACGCCCCCGATTCCCCGGTCCGCCCTTGAGAAGGACCCTAGGCCCGGACCCCTCTTCGAAGTCAACCCTGTGGGTGAAGGCACAACACGAAGGGGCACTGCCACCCCGGTGCATCGTCCGCAAAGACCCGCGGGTTCCACACACAGCTCGACGAGGGGCCTGAGACCCTCTGAGCGACTCGAGAGGCCAGCGGGGTTCCCTTCCTCAGACAAGACGAGGCCTGACTCTCCTGTCCCAACTCTGCAGGGACCCTGCGGTCGGAGTCCGAAACGGAGAGGAAGCCTGAGGTTCCTGCCTCCCCTCGAGGTGAGGCCCTCTTCCGTTGCGCCAGACCCAGCGGAGTCCCGAGGGGCCCCGCCACCTCCACAGGATCCCTCGCCTCTCAGAGGCACCCTGGCAAGTTCCCTAAGGTCCCCGGCAGAAGGCGAGGGACACGAGGGTTTCCCGCCGCCCCCCGAGGAAGACCTGGAGAGTCCTTCTTCAACGCGTCTCGAGGCCCTAGTCCCCTCCCGTGACTCGAGAGCCAGGACGCGCTCCCCCTCGCCACGCGCATGGAGACCTGACTTCCCTGGTGCCGCACGAGAGGCTCCCTGAGATCCTCGTCGTGCCTCGGGAGAAAACCCCCACGGGCGCCGCAGCTCGAGGAAACCCCTGAGACGCCCCCGTCCTCGCGAGCTGAGGGCCTTCTTTTCCTGCATGGCCTGGAGAGCAATCCCGGGTCCTCTCTCCAAACGGAAGAGGAGGCTGGACTCCCTTGAGGCCTCTCAGGGGGCTCCAAGAGACCCGCGTCGCGACTCGAGAGGAGAGCGGAGTCCTTGGCTTCCCCTCGAGACGAGGCCTGACTCCCCGGGGGAGCCTGGAATGCAACCCCGAGATCCCTGCCTTCCCTGGAGAGGAATATTAGGTCCCGGACACACGCCTAGGTGAGGTCTCTTCGGCCCTGCAGTGACTCGAGCGCAACCCCCAGCTTTCCCTCGCAACCCGAGGGGAAGATTGGGCTTCCCAGGGCCAACCCAAGGGGAAGGCTGAGATCCCCGTCGTAACTCGAGAATCCCGCCGCAACTCGAGAAAACCCACGTGGTTCCCACCTCTTGGCAAGATGAGGCCCTTGCACGCCACGGCGTCTCAAGGGAAGTCCCCTGTTCCGCCCTGAAGGGCGAAACGGTCCCTGACAGCCTTCCTGCGACCCCCAAAAGTCCCCCGACACGCCGGGTTCCCTCGAGGGGAACACCGAGGGTCCCGGCACCGCTTCCTCTGAGCCCCTTCTCCCCTCCTGATCGCGACAGGAGAGGCGATTCCCCTGCGTGGTCTGGAAGGGGTTCCCGGCCTTCCCGGCGCACCTCAGGAGGAGGCCGGTCTCACGAGGAAATTCGAGACGAGCCACGTGGGTGGGGCCACATGCCGAACGCCCACGATTCCCCGGTCCGCCCTTGAGAAGGACCCGAGGCCCGGACCCCTCTTCGAAGGCAACCCTGTGGGTGAAGGCACAACACGAAGGGGCGCTGCCACCCCCGTGCATCGTCCGCAAAGACCCGCGGGTTCCACACACAGCTCGACGAGGGGCCTGAGACCCCCTGAGCGACTCGAGAGGCCAGCGGGGTTCCCTTCCTCAGACAAGACGAGGCCTGACTCTCCTGTCCCAACTCTGCAGGGACCCTGCGGTCGGAGTCCGAAACGGAGAGGAAGCCTGAGGTTCCTGCCTCCCCTCGAGGTGAGGCCCTCTTCCGTTGCGCCAGACCCAGCGGAGTCCCGAGGGGCCCCGCCACCTCCACAGGATCCCTCGCCTCTCAGAGGCACCCTGGCAAGTTCCCTAAGGTCCCCGGCAGAAGGCGAGGGACACGAGGGTTTCCCGCCGCCCCCCGAGAAAGACCTCGAGAGTCCTACTTCAACGCGTCTCGAGGCCCTAGTCCCCTCCCGTGACTCGAGAGCCAGGACGCGCTCCCCCTCGCCACGCGCATGGAGACCTGACTTCCCTGGCGCCGCACGAGAGGCTCCCTGAGATCCTCGTCGTGCCTCGGGAGAAAACCCCCACGGGCGCCGCAGCTCGAGGAAACCCCTGAGACGCCCCCGTCCTCGCGAGCTGAGGGCCTTCTTTTCCTGCATGTCCTGGAGAGAAATCACGGGTGCTCTCTCCAAACGGATGAGGAGGCTGGACTCCCTTGAGGCCGCTCAGGGGGCTCCAAGAGACCCGCGTCGCGACTCGAGAGGAGAGCGGAGTCCTTGGCTTCCCCTCGAGACGAGGCCTGACTCCCCGGGGGAGCCTGGAATGCAACCCTGAGATCCCTGCCTTCTCTGGAGAGGAATATTAGGTCCCGGACACACGCCTAGGTGAGGTCTCTTCGGCCCTGCGGTGACTCGAGCGCAACCCCCAGCTTTCCCTCGCAACCCGAGGGGAAGATTGGGCTTCCCAGGGCCAACCCAAGGGGAAGGCTGAGATCCCCGTCGTAACTCGAGAATCCCGCCGCAACTCGAGAAAAACCACGTGGTTCCCACCTCTTGGCAAGATGAGGCCCTTGCCCGCCACGGCGTCTCAAGGGAAGTCCCGTGTTCCACCCTGAAGGTCGAAACGGTCCCTGACAGCCTTCCTGCGACCCCCAAAAGTCCCCCGACACGCCAGGTTCCCTCGAGGGGAACACCGAGGGTCCCGGCACCGCTTCCTCTGAGCCCCTTCTCCCCTCCTGATCGCGACAGGAGAGGCGATTCCCCTGCGTGGTCTGGAAGGGGTTCCCGGCCTTCCCGGCGCACCTCAGGAGGAGGCCGGTCTCACGAGGAAATTCGAAACGAGCCACGTGGGTGGGGACACATGCCGAACGCCCCCGATTCCCCGGTCCGCCCTTGAGAAGGACCCGAGGCCCGGACCCCTCTTCGAAGGCAACCCTGTGGGTGAAGGCACAACACGAAGGGGTGCTGCCACTCCCGTGCATCGTCCGCAAAGACCCGCGGGTTCCACACACAGCTCGACGAGGGGCCTGAGACCCCCTGAGCGACTCGAGAGGCCAGCGGGGTTCCCTTCCTCAGACAAGACGAGGCCTGACTCTCCTGTCCCAACTCTGCAGGGACCCTGCGGTCGGAGTCCGAAACGGAGAGGAAGCCTGAGGTTCCTGCCTCCCCTCGAGGTGAGGCCCTCTTCCGTTGCGCCAGACCCAGCGGAGTCCCAAGGAGCCCCGCCACCTCCACAGGATCCCTCGCCTCTCAGAGGCACCCTGGCAAGTTCCCTAAGGTCCCCGGCAGAAGGCGAGGGACACGAGGGTTTCCCGCCGCCCCCCGAGGAAGACCTGGAGAGTCCTTCTTCAACGCGTCTCGAGGCCCTAGTCCCCTCCCGTGACTCGAGAGCCAGGACGCACTCCCCCTCGCCACGCGCATGGAGACCTGACTTCCCTGGCGCCGCACGAGAGGCTCCCTGAGATCCTCGTCGTGCCTCGGGAGAAAACCCCCACGGGCGCCGCAGCTCGAGGAAACCCCTGAGACGCCCCCGTCCTCGCGAGCTGAGGGCCTTCTTTTCCTGCATGGCCTGGAGAGCAATCCCGGGTCCTCTCTCCAAACGGAAGAGGAGGCTGGACTCCCTTGAGGCCGCTCAGGGGGCTCCAAGAGAACCGCGTCGCGACTCGGGAGGAGAGCGGAGTCCTTGGCTTCCCCTCGAGACGAGGCCTGACTCCCCGGGGGAGCCTGGAATGCAACCCCGAGATCCCTGCCTTCCCTGGAGAGGAATATTAGTTCCCGGACACACGCCTAGGTGAGGTCTCTTCGGCCCTGCGGTAACTCGAGCACAACCCCCAGTTTCCCTCGCACTAGAGGGGAAGATTGGGCTTCCCAGGGCCAACCCAAGGGGAAGGCTGAGATCCCCGTCGTAACTCGAGAATCCCGCCGCAACTCGAGAAAACCCACGTGGTTCCCACCTTTTGGCAAGATGAGGCCCTTGCCCGCCACGGCGTCTCAAGGGAAGTCCCCTGTTCCGCCCTGAAGGGCGAAACGGTCCCTGACAGCCTTCCTGCGACCCCCAAAAGTCCCCCGACACGCCAGGTTCCCTCGAGGGGAACACCGAGGGTCCCGGCACCGCTTCCTCTGACCCCCTTCTCCCCTCCTGATCGCGACAGGAGAGGCGATTCCCCTGCGTGGTCTGGAAGGGGTTCCCGGCCTTCCCGGCGCACCTCAGGATGAGGCCGGTCTCACGAGGAAATTCGAGACGAGCCACGTGGGTGGGGACACATGCCGAACGCCCCCGATTCCCCGGTCCGCCCTTGAGAAGGACCCGAGGCCCGGACCCCTCTTCGAAGGCAACCCTGTGGGTGAAGGCACAACACGAAGGGGCGCTGCCACTCCCGTGCATCGTCCGCAAAGACCCGCGGGTTCCACACACAGCTCGACGAGGGGCCTGAGACCCCCTGAGCGACTCGAGAGGCCAGCGGGGTTCCCTTCCTCAGACAAGACGAGGCCTGACTCTCCTGTCCCAACTCTGCAGGGACCCTGCGGTCGGAGTCCGAAACGGAGAGGAAGCCTGAGGTTCCTGCCTCCCCTCGAGGTGAGGCCCTCTTCCGTTGCGCCAGACCCAGCGGAGTCCCGAGGGGCCCCGCCACTTCCACAGGATCCCTCGCCTCTCAGAGGCACCCTGGCAAGTTCCCTAAGGTCCCCGGCAGAAGGCGAGGGACACGAGGGTTTCCCGCCGCCCCCCGAGAAAGACCTCGAGAGTCCTTCTTCAACGCTTCTCGAGGCCCTAGTCCCCTCCCGTGACTCGAGAGCCAGGACACGCTCCCCCTCGCCACGCGCATGGAGACCTGACTTCCCTGGCGCCGCACGAGAGGTTCCCTGAGATCCTCGTCGTGCCTCGGGAGAAAACCCCCACGGGCGCCGCAGATCGAGGAAACCCCTGAGACGCCCCCGTCCTCGCGAGCTGAGGGCCTTCTTTTCATGCATGTCCTGGAGAGAAATCCCGGGTCCTCTCTCCAAACGGAAAAGGAGGCTGGACTCCCTTGAGGATGCTCAGGGGGCTCCAAGAGACCCGCGTCGCGACTCGAGAGGAGAGCGGAGTCCTTGGCTTCCCCTCGAGATGAGGCCTGACTCCACGGGGGAGCCTGGAATGCAACCCCGAGATCCCTGCCTTCCTTGGAGAGGAATATTAGGTCCCGGACACACGCCTAGGTGAGGTCTCTTCGGCCCTGCGGTGACTTGAGCGCAACCCCCAGCTTTCCCTCGCAACCCGAGGGGAAGATTGGGCTTCCCAGGGCCAACCCAAGGGGAAGGCTGAGATCCCCGTCGTAATTCGAGAATCCCGCCGCAACTCGAGAAAAACCACGTGCTTCCCACCTCTTGGCAAGATGAGGCCCTTGCCCGCCACGGCGTCTCAAGGGAAGTCCCCTGTTCCGCCCTGAAGGGCGAAACGGTCCCTGACAGCCTTCCTGCGACCCCCAAAAGTCCCCCGACACGCCGGGTTCCCTCGAGGGGAACACCGAGTGTCCCGGCACCGCTTCCTCTGAGCCCCTTCTCCCCTCCTGATCGCGACAGGAGAGGCGATTCCCCTGCGTGGTCTGGAAGGGGTTCCCGGCCTTCCCGGCGCACCTCAGGAGGAGGCCGGTCTCACGAGGAAATTCGAGACGAGCCACGTGGGTGGGGCCACATGCCGAACGCCCCCGATTCCCCGGTCCGCCCTTGAGAAGGACCCGAGGCCCGGACCCCTCTTCGAAGGCAACCCTGTGGGTGAAGGCACAACACGAAGGGGCGCTGCCACCCCCGTGCATCGTCCGCAAAGACCCGCGGGTTCCACACACAGCTCGACGAGGGGCCTGAGACCCCCTGAGCAACTCGAGAGGCCAGCGGGGTTCCCTTCCTCAGACAAGACGAGGCCTGACTCTCCTGTCCCAACTCCGCAGGGACCCTGCGGTCGGAGTCCGAAACGGAGAGGAAGCCTGAGGTTCCTGCCTCCCCTCGAGGTGAGGCCCTCTTCCGTTGCGCCAGACCCAGCGGAGTCCCGAGGGGCCCCGCCACCTCCACAGGATCCCTCGCCTCTCAGAGGCACCCTGGGAAGATCCCTAAGGTCCCCGGCAGAAGGCGAGGGACACGAGGGTTTCCCGCCGCCCCCCGAGGAAGACCTCGAGAGTCCTTCTTCAACGCGTCTCGAGGCCCTAGTCCCCTCCCGTGACTCGAGAGCCAGGACGCGCTCCCCCTCGCCACGCGCATGGAGACCTGACTTCCCTGGCGCCGCACGAGAGGCTCCCTGAGATCCTCGTCGTGCCTCGGGAGAAAACCCCCACGGGCGCCGCAGCTCGAGGAAACCCCTGAGACGCCCCCGTCCTCGCGAGCTGAGGGCCTTCTTTTCCTGCATGGCCTGGAGAACAATCCCGGGTCCTCTCTCCAAACGGAAGAGGAGGCTGGACTCCCTTGAGGCCGCTCAGGGGGCTCCAAGAGCCCCGCGTCGCGACTCGAGAGGAGAGCGGAGTCCTTGGCTTCCCCTCGAGACGAGGCCTGACTCCCCGGGGGAGCCTGGAATGCAACCCCGAGATCCCTGCCTTCCCTGGAGAGGAATATTAGGTCCCGGACACACGCCTAGGTGAGGTCTCTTCGGCCCTGCAGTGACTCGAGCGCAACCCCCAGCTTTCCCTCGCAACCCGAGGGGAAGATTGGGCTTCCCAGGGCCAACCCAAGGGGAAGGCTGAGATCCCCGTCGTAACTCGAGAATCCCGCCGCAACTCGAGAAAAACCACGTGGTTCCCACCTCTTGGCAAGATGAGGCCCTTGCCCGCCACGGCGTCTCAAGGGAAGTCCCCTGTTCCGCCCTGAAGGGCGGAACGGTCCCTGACAGCCTTCCTGCGACCCCCAAAAGTCCCCCGACACGCCGGGTTCCCTCGAGGGGAACACCGAGGGTCCCGGCACCGCTTCCTCTGAGCCCCTTCTCCCCTCCTGATCGCGACAGGAGAGGCGATTCCCCTGCGTGGCCTGGAAGGGGTTCCCGGCCTTCCCGGCGCACCTCAGGAGGAGGCCGGTCTCACGAGGAAATTCGAGACGAGCCACGTGGGTGGGGCCACATGCCGAACGCCCCCGATTCCCCGGTCCGCCCTTGAGAAGGACCCGAGGCCCGGACCCCTCTTCGAAGGCAACCCTGTGGGTGAAGGCACAACACGAAGGGGCGCTGCCACCCCCGTGCATCGTCCGCAAAGACCCGCGGGTTCCACACACAGCTCGACGAGGGGCCTGAGACCCCCCTGAGCAACTCGAGAGGCCAGCGGGGTTCCCTTCCTCAGACAAGACGAGGCCTGACTCTCCTGTCCCAACTCTGCAGGGACCCTGCGGTCGGAGTCCGAAACGGAGAGGAAGCCTGAGGTTCCTGCCTCCCCTCGAGGTGAGGCCCTCTTCCGTTGCGCCAGACCCAGCGGAGTCCCGAGGGGCCCCGCCACCTCCACAGGATCCCTCGCCTCTCAGAGGCACCCTGGGAAGTTCCCTAAGGTCCCCGGCAGAAGGCGAGGGACACGAGGGTTTCCCGCCGCCCCCCGAGGAAGACCTCGAGAGTCCTTCTTCAACGCGTCTCGAGGCCCTAGTCCCCTCCCGTGACTCGAGAGCCAGGACGCGCTCCCCCTCGCCACGCGCATGGAGACCTGACTTCCCTGGCGCCGCACGAGAGGCTCCCTGAGATCCTCGTCGTGCCTCGGGAGAAAACCCCCACGGGCGCCGCAGCTCGAGGAAACCCCTGAGACGCCCCCGTCCTCGCGAGCTGAGGGCCTTCTTTTCCTGCATGGCCTGGAGAGCAATCCCGGGTCCTCTCTCCAAACGGAAGAGGAGGCTGGACTCCCTTGAGGCCGCTCAGGGGGCTCCAAGAGCCCCGCGTCGCGACTCGAGAGGAGAGCGGAGTCCTTGGCTTCCCCTCGAGACGAGGCCTGACTCCCCGGGGGAGCCTGGAATGCAACCCCGAGATCCCTGCCTTCCCTGGAGAGGAATATTAGGTCCCGGACACACGCCTAGGTGAGGTCTCTTCGGCCCTGCAGTGACTCGAGCGCAACCCCCAGCTTTCCCTCGCAACCCGAGGGGAAGATTGGGCTTCCCAGGGCCAACCCAAGGGGAAGGCTGAGATCCCCGTCGTAACTCGAGAATCCCGCCGCAACTCGAGAAAAACCACGTGGTTCCCACCTCTTGGCAAGATGAGGCCCTTGCCCGCCACGGCGTCTCAAGGGAAGTCCCCTGTTCCGCCCTGAAGGGCGGAACGGTCCCTGACAGCCTTCCTGCGACCCCCAAAAGTCCCCCGACACGCCGGGTTCCCTCGAGGGGAACACCGAGGGTCCCGGCACCGCTTCCTCTGAGCCCCTTCTCCCCTCCTGATCGCGACAGGAGAGGCGATTCCCCTGCGTGGCCTGGAAGGGGTTCCCGGCCTTCCCGGCGCACCTCAGGAGGAGGCCGGTCTCACGAGGAAATTCGAGACGAGCCACGTGGGTGGGGCCACATGCCGAACGCCCCCGATTCCCCGGTCCGCCCTTGAGAAGGATCCGAGGCCCGGACCCCTCTTCGAAGGCAACCCTGTGGGTGAAGGCACAACACGAAGGGGCGCTGCCACCCCCGTGCATCGTCCGCAAAGACCCGCGGGTTCCACACACAGCTCGACGAGGGGCCTGAGACCCCCTGAGCAACTCGAGAGGCCAGCGGGCTTCCCTTCCTCAGACAAGACGAGGCCTGACTCTCCTGTCCCAACTCTGCAGGGACCCTGCGGTCGGAGTCCGAAACGGAGAGGAAGCCTGAGGTTCCTGCCTCCCCTCGAGGTGAGGCCCTCTTCCGTTGCGCCAGACCCAGCGGAGTCCCGAGGGGCCCCGCCACCTCCACAGGATCCCTCGCCTCTCAGAGGCACCTTGGGAAGTTCCCTAAGGTCCCCGGCAGAAGGCGAGGGACACGAGGGTTTCCCGCCGCCCCCCGAGGAAGACCTCGAGAGTCCTTCTTCAACACGTCTCGAGGCCCTAGTCCCCTCCCGTGACTCGAGAGCCAGGACGCGCTCCCCCTCGCCACGCGCATGGAGACCTGACTTCCCTGGCGCCGCACGAGAGGCTCCCTGAGATCCTCGTCGTGCCTCGGGAGAAAACCCCCACGGGCGCCGCAGCTCGAGGAAACCCCTGAGACGCCCCCGTCCTCGCGAGCTGAGGGCCTTCTTTTCCTGCATGGCCTGGAGAGCAATCCCGGGTCCTCTCTCCAAACGGAAGAGGAGGCTGGACTCCCTTGAGGCCGCTCAGGGGGCTCCAAGAGCCCCGCGTCGCGACTCGAGAGGAGAGCGGAGTCCTTGGCTTCCCCTCGAGACGAGGCCTGACTCCCCGGGGGAGCCTGGAATGCAACCCCGAGATCCCTGCCTTCCCTGGAGAGGAATATTAGGTCCCGGACACACGCCTAGGTGAGGTCTCTTCGGCCCTGCAGTGACTCGAGCGTAACCCCCAGCTTTCCCTCGCAACCCGAGGGGAAGATTGGGCTTCCCAGGGCCAACCCAAGGGGAAGGCTGAGATCCCCGTCGTAACTCGAGAATCCCGCCGCAACTCGAGAAAAACCACGTGGTTCCCACCTCTTGGCAAGATGAGGCCCTTGCCCGCCAAGGCGTCTCAAGGGAAGTCCCCTGTTCCGCCCTGAAGGGCGAAACGGTCCCTGACAGCCTTTCTGCGACCCCCCAAAAGTCCCCCGACACGCCGGGTTCCATCGAGGGAAACACCGAGGGTCCCGGCACCGCTTCCTCTGAGCCCCTTCTCCCCTCCTGATCGCGACAGGAGAGGCGATTCCCCTGCGTGGCCTGGAAGGGGTTCCTGGCCTTCCCGGCGCACCTCAGGAGGAGGCCGGTCTCACGAGGAAATTCGAGACGAGCCACGTGGGTGGGGCCACATGCCGAACGCCCCCGATTCCCCGGTCCGCCCTTGAGAAGGACCCGAGGCCCGGACCCCTCTTCGAAGGCAACCCTGTGGGTGAAGGCACAACACGAAGGGGCGCTGCCACCCCCGTGCATCATCCGCAAAGACCCGCGGGTTCCACACACAGCTCGACGAGGGGCCTGAGACCCCGCTGAGCAACTCGAGAGGCCAGCGGGGTTCCCTTCCTCAGACAAGACGAGGCCTGACTCTCCTGTCCCAACTCTGCAGGGACCCTGCGGTCGGAGTCCGAAACGGAGAGGAAGCCTGAGGTTCCTGCCTCCCCTCGAGGTGAGGCCCTCTTCCGTTGCGCCAGACCCAGCGGAGTCCCGAGGGGCCCCGCCACCTCCACAGGATCCCTCGCCTCTCAGAGGCACCCTGGCAAGTTCCCTAAGGTCCCTGGCAGAAGGCGAGGGACACGAGGGTTTCCCGCCGCCCCCCGAGGAAGACCTCGAGAGTCCTTCTTCAACGCGTCTCGAGGCCCTAGTTCCCTCCCATGACTCGAGAGCCAGGACGCGCTCCCGCTCGCCACGCGCATGGAGACCTGACTTCCCTGGCGCCGCACGAGAGGCTCCCTGAGATCCTCGTCGTGCCTCGGGAGAAAACCCCCACGGGCGCCGCAGCTCGAGGAAACCCCTGAGACGCCCCCGTCCTCGCGAGCTGAGGGCCTTCTTTTCCTGCATGGCCTGGAGAGCAATCCCGGGTCCTCTCTCCAAACGGAAGAGGAGGCTGGACTCCCTTGAGGCCGCTCAGGGGGCTCCAAGAGCCCCGCGTCGCGACTCGAGAGGAGAGCGGAGTCCTTGGCTTCCCCTCGAGACGAGGCCTGACTCCCCGGGGGAGCCTGGAATGCAACCCCGAGATCCCTGCCTTCCCTGGAGAGGAATATTAGGTCCCGAATACACGCCTAGGTGAGGTCTCTTCGGCCCTGCAGTGACTCGAGCGCAACCCCCAGCTTTCCCTCGCAACCCGAGGGGAAGATTGGGCTTCCCAGGGCCAACCCAAGGGGAAGGCTGAGATCCCCGTCGTAACTCGAGAATCCCGCCGCAACTCGAGAAAAACCACGTGGTTCCCACCTCTTGGCAAGATGAGGCCCTTGCCCGCCACGGCGTCTCAAGGGAAGTCCCCTGTTCCGCCCTGAAGGGCGAAACGGTCCCTGACAGCCTTCCTGCGACCCCCCAAAAGTCCCCCGACACGCCGGGTTCCCTCGAGGGGAACACCGAGGGTCCCGGCACCGCTTCCTCTGAGCCCCTTCTCCCCTCCTGATCGCGACAGGAGAGGCGATTCCCCTGCGTGGCCTGGAAGGGGTTCCCGGCCTTCCCGGCGCACCTCAAGAGGAGGCCGGTCTCACGAGGAAATTCGAGACGAGCCACGTG
The DNA here is from genome assembly GCF_029407905.1 of Bubalus kerabau. Lineage (NCBI taxonomy): Eukaryota > Metazoa > Chordata > Mammalia > Artiodactyla > Bovidae > Bubalus > Bubalus kerabau. Next base: position 1,898,918 of record NW_026577892.1, on the reverse strand, counting down.
GGTGGGGCCACATGCCGAACGCCCCCGATTCCCCGGTCCGCCCTTGAGAAGGACCCGAGGCCCGGACCCCTCTTCGAAGGCAACTCTGTGGGTGAAGGCACAACACGAAGGGGCGCTGCCACCCCCGTGCATCGTCCGCATAGACACGTGGGTTCCACACACAGCTCGACGAGGGGCCTGAGACCCCGCTGAGCAACTCGAGAGGCCAGCGGGGTTCCCTTCCTCAGACAAGACGAGGCCTGACTCTCCTGTCCCAACTCTGCAGGGACCCTGCGGTCGGAGTCCGAAACGGAGAGGAAGCCTGAGGTTCCTGCCTCCCCTCGAGGTGAGGCCCTCTTCCGTTGCGCCAGACCCAGCGGAGTCCCGAGGGGCCCCGCCACCTCCACAGGATCCCTCGCCTCTCAGAGGCACCCTGGGAAGTTCCCTAAGGTCCCCGGCAGAAGGCGAGGGACACGAGGGTTTCCCGCCGCCCCCCGAGGAAGACCTCGAGAGTCCTTCTTCAACGCGTCTCGAGGCCCTAGTCCCCTCCCGTGACTCGAGAGCCAGGACGCGCTCCCCCTCGCCACGCGCATGGAGACCTGACTTCCCTGGCGCCGCACGAGAGGCTCCCTGAGATCCTCGTCGTGCCTCGGGAGAAAACCCCCACGGGCGCCGCAGCTCGAGGAAACCCCTGAGACGCCCCCGTCCTCGCGAGCTGAGGGCCTTCTTTTCCTGCATGGCCTGGAGAGCAATCCCGGGTCCTCTCTCCAAACGGAAGAGGAGGCTGGACTCCCTTGAGGCCGCTCAGGTGGCTCCAAGAGCCCCGCGTCGCGACTCGAGAGGAGAGCGGAGTCCTTGGCTTCCCCTCGAGACGAGGCCTGACTCCCCGGGGGAGCCTGGAATGCAACCCCGAGATCCCTGCCTTCCCTGGAGAGGAATATTAGGTCCCGGACACACGCCTAGGTGAGGTCTCTTCGGCCCTGCAGTGACTCGAGCGCAACCCCCAGCTTTCCCTCGCAACCCGAGGGGAAGATTGGGCTTCCCAGGGCCAACCCAAGGGGAAGGCTGAGATCCCCGTCGTAACTCGAGAATCCCGCCGCAACTCGAGAAGAACCACGTGGTTCCCACCTCTTGGCAAGATGAGGCCCTTGCCCGCCACGGCGTCTCAAGGGAAGTCCCCTGTTCCGCCCTGAAGGGCGAAACGGTCCCTGACAGCCTTCCTGCGACCCCCCAAAAGTTCCCCGACACGCCGGGTTCCCTCGAGGGGAACACCGAGGGTCCCGGCACCGCTTCCTCTGAGCCCCTTCTCCCCTCCTGATCGCGACAGGAGAGGCGATTCCCCTGCGTGGCCTGGAAGGGGTTCCCGGCCTTCCCGGCGCACCTCAGGAGGAGGCCGGTCTCACGAGGAAATTCGAGACGAGCCACGTGGGTGGGACCACATGCCGAACGCCCCCGATTCCCCGGTCCGCCCTTGAGAAGGACCCGAGGCCCGGACCCCTCTTCGAAGGCAACCCTGTGGGTGAAGGCACAACACGAAGGGGCGCTGCCACCCCCGTGCATCGTCCGCAAAGACCCGCGGGTTCCACACACAGCTCGACGCGGGGCCTGAGACCCCCCTGAGCAACTCGAGAGGCCAGCGGGGTTCCCTTCCTCAGACAAGACGTGGCCTGACTCTCCTGTCCCAACTCTGCAGGGACCCTGCGGTCGGAGTCCGAAACGGAGAGGAAGCCTGAGGTTCCTGCCTCCCCTCGAGGTGAGGCCCTCTTCCGTTGCGCCAGACCCAGCGGAGTCCCGAGGGGCCCCGCCACCTCCACAGGATCCCTCGCGTCTCAGAGGCACCCTGGGAAGTTCCCTAAGGTCCCCGGCAGAAGGCGAGGGACAGGAGGGTTTCCCGCCGCCCCCCGAGGAAGACCTCGAGAGTCCTTCTTCAACGCGTCTCGAGGCCCTAGTCCCCTCCCGTGACTCGAGAGCCAGGACGCGCTCCCCCTCGCCACGCGCATGGAGACCTGACTTCCCTGGCGCCGCACGAGAGGCTCCCTGAGATCCTCGTCGTGCCTCGGGAGAAAACCCCCACGGGCGCCGCAGCTCGAGGAAACCCCTGAGACGCCCCCGTCCTCGCGAGCTGAGGGCCTTCTTTTCCTGCATGGCCTGGAGAGCAATCCCGGGTCCTCTCTCCAAACGGAAGAGGAGGCTGGACTCCCTTGAGGCCGCTCAGGGGGCTCCAAGAGCCCCGCGTCGCGACTCGAGAGGAGAGCGGAGTCCTTGGCTTCCCCTCGAGACGAGGCCTGACTCCCCGGGAGAGCCTGGAATGCAATCCCGAGATCCCTGCCTTCCCTGGAGAGGAATATTAGGTCCCGGACACACGCCTAGGTGAGGTCTCTTCGGTCCTGCAGTGACTCGAGCGCAACCCCCAGCTTTCCCTCGCAACCCGAGGGGAAGATTGGGCTTCCCAGGGCCAACCCAAGGGGAAGGCTGAGATCCCCGTCGTAACTCGAGAATCCCGCCGCAACTCGAGAAAAACCACGTGGTTCCCACCTCTTGGCAAGATGAGGCCCTTGCCCGCCACGGCGTCTCAAGGGAAGTCCCCTGTTCCACCCTGAAGGGCGAAACGGTCCCTGACAGCCTTCCTGCGACCCCCAACAGTCCCCCGACACGCCGGGTTCCCTCGAGGGGAACACCGAGGTTCCCGGCACCGCTTCCTCTGAGCCCCTTCTCCCCTCCTGATCGCGACAGGAGAGGCGATTCCCCTGCGTGGCCTGGAAGGGGTTCCCGGCCTTCCCGGCGCACCTCAGGAGGAGGCCGGTCTCACGAGGAAATTCGAGACGAGCCACGTGGGTGGGACCACATGCCGAACGCCCCCGATTCCCCGGTCCGCCCTTGAGAAGGACCCGAGGCCCGGACCCCTCTTCGAAGGCAACCCTGTGGGTGAAGGCACAACACGAAGGGGCGCTGCCACCCCCGTGCATCGTCCGCAAAGACCCGCGGGTTCCACACACAGCTCGACGCGGGGCCTGAGACCCCCCTGAGCAACTCGAGAGGCCAGCGGGGTTCCCTTCCTCAGACAAGACGAGGCCTGACTCTCCTGTCCCAACTCTGCAGGGACCCTGCGGTCGGAGTCCGAAACGGAGAGGAAGCCTGAGGTTCCTGCCTCCCCTCGAGGTGAGGCCCTCTTCCGTTGCGCCAGACCCAGCGGAGTCCCGAGGGGCCCCGCCACCTCCACAGGATCCCTCGCGTCTCAGAGGCACCCTGGGAAGTTCCCTAAGGTCCCCGGCAGAAGGCGAGGGACACGAGGTTTTCCCGCCGCCCCCCGAGGAAGACCTCGAGAGTCCTTCTTCAACGCGTCTCGAGGCCCTAGTCCCCTCCCGTGACTCGAGAGCCAGGACATGCTCCCCCTCGCCACGCGCATGGAGACCTGACTTCCCTGGCGCCGCACGAGAGGCTCCCTGAGATCCTCGTCGTGCCTCGGGAGAAAACCCCCACGGGCGCCGCAGCTCGAGGAAACCCCTGAGACGCCCCCGTCCTCGCGAGCTGAGGGCCTTCTTTTCCTGCATGGCCTGGAGAGCAATCCCGGGTCCTCTCTCCAAACGGAAGAGGAGGCTGGACTCCCTTGAGGCCGCTCAGGGGGCTCCCAGAGACCCGCGTCGCGACTCGAGAAGAGAGCAGAGTCCTTGGCTTCCCCTCGAGACGAGGCCTGACTCCCCGGGGGAGCCTGGAATGCAACCCCAAGATCCCTGCCTTCCCTGGAGAGGAATATTAGGTCCCGGACACACGCCTAGGTGAGGTCTCTTCGGCCCTGCAGTGACTCGAGCGCAACCCCCAGCTTTCCCTCGCAACCCGAGGGGAAGATTGGGCTTCCCAGGGCCAACCCAAGGGGAAGGCTGAGATCCCCGTCGTAACTCGAGAATCCCGCCGCAACTCGAAAAAAACCACGTGGTTCCATCGTCTTCGCAGCATGAGGCCCTTGCCCGCCACAGCGTCTCAAAAGAAGTCCCACGTTCCTACTGAAGTGCAAAACGGTACTTGGCACCCATGATGGCACCCCAAAGTTCCCCAACATACAGGCTTCACTCGAGGGTAACACCCATGTTCCCCGCACCACATCATTTGAGCCCCTTCTCCCCTCCTGACTGCAACAGGAGTGTCTTTTCTCCTGCTTTGTGTTGAAGGGGTTACCGATCTTCCCAGCGCACATCAGGATGAGGCCGGTCTCACGAGGAAATTGGAGATGTAGCCTCGTGGGTGGTGCCACATGCGGAAAGACCCCATTACCCGGTCAGCTATTAATAAGAACCCGATGCCCGTACACTTCTTGGAATGCATCCCGTAGGATGAAGGCACAACAAGGAGGGACCCTGAACACCCGTGCATCTTTTGGAAAATTCTGCAGGTTCCACATACAGCTCGACAAGTGACCTGTTACCTCGTGAACAACTCGAGAGGCAAGCTAAGTTTCATTTCTCCACAGAATACGAGGCCTGACTCTCCTGTCCCAACTCTGCAGGAATCCTGAGATCGGAGTCTGAAATGGAGAGGAACCCTGAGGTTCCTTCCTCAACACGAGATGAAGCCCTCTTGTATTATACCACACCCAGTGGAGTCCCGAGAGGTCCCTCCCAACTCCACAGTATCAGTGTCTTCTCAAAGGCACCCTGAGCAACTCCCTGAGGTCACCGGCACAAGTCGAGGGAACACAGGGTATCCTGCCGCAACCCGAGAAAGACCTCAAGAGTCCGTCTTCAACGCGTCTTGAGGACGGATTCCCCTACCATGACTCGAGAGCAATGACACGCTCCCCCTCGCCATGCGCATGGACACCTGACTTCCCTGGCGCCACATGAGAGGCTCCCTGAGCTCCCCGTCATACCTCGTGAGAAACCCCACACTGGCGCCGCAGCTCGGGAAAACCCACCGTCATCGCGAGATTGGGTACTTCTTTTCCTGCCTGACCTGGAGAGCAATCCCTGGTCTTTTCTCCAAATTTCACAGGAGGCTTTACTCCCTTTAGGCCACTCAATGGGCTCCAAGAGATACCTGTCGCGACTTGAGAGGAGAGCAGAGTACTTTGTTTCCCCTCGAGACGAGGCCTTACCTCGGGTGAGTCTGGAATGCAACCCCGAGATCCCTGTTGCCCCTGGAGAGGAACATTATGTCCTGGACAAAAGCCTAGATGAGGTCTATTTTGCCCTACAGTGACTCGAGAGCAACACCCATCTCTCCCTCGCAATTCGAATGGAAGATTGGTCTTCATTGGGCCAACACAAGAGGAAGTCTGAATTTCCCGTTGTAACTCGAGAATCCCACCGCAACTCTTAAAAACCACGTGGTTCCCCATTCATCGCAATATGAGGCCTTTGCCCGCTACAGAGTCTCAAGAGAAGTCCCATGTTTCGTCATAAAGTTCGAAATGCTACTTGGCACCCTTGATGCGACCCCAAAAGTTACCCAATATACCGGTCTCACTCCAAGGGAACACCAAAGTTCCTGGCACCACTTCATTTGAGCCCCTTCTCCCCTCCTGATCACGGCAGGAAGGTCGATCCCCCTGCTCTGTCTAGAAGGCGTTCCCGACCTTCATGGCCCACCTCAGGATGAGGCCAGTCTCACGAAGAAATTCGAGACGTAGCCTCGTGTTGGTGCCACGTACCAAAAGACCCCGATTTCTCGGTCTTGCTCTTGATAAGAACCCGATGCCCGGACACCTCTTCTAAGGCAACCCTGTGGATGAAGGCACTACACGAGGGGGCACTGGAAACCCTGTTCATCGTCCGGAAAACCCCACAGGATCCACATACAGCTCCACAACTGGCCTGTCACCCCTTAAACAATGAGAGAGGAAAGCGGAGTTCCCTTCCTCAGACAAGACGAGGCCTGAGTATCCAATCCCAACTCTGCAGGCACGCTTCGATCTGAGTCAGAAATGGAGAGGAAACCTGAGGTTCCTGCCTCAACCCGAGATGAGGCCCTCTTCCATTAAAACAAACCCAGTGGAGTCCCGAGAGGCCCCTCCCATCTCCACAGTATCCCTGACTTCTCATAGGCATTCTGAGAAGCTCCTTGAGGCCACCGGCAAAAGTCGAGGGAAATAAGGGTTTCCTGCCACAACCGAAGAAAGACCTCGAGAGTCCTTCTTCAATGTGTCTTGAGGTCAGATTCCCCTACCATAGCTCGAGAGCAATAATGAGCTCCCCCTCGCCACGCACATGGAGACCTGACTTCCCTGGCGCCACACGAGAGGCTCCCTGAGCTCCCCGTCGTACCTCGTGTGAAACCCCACACTGGCGCCGCAGCTCGAGAAAACCCACAAGATCCCTCCGTCATCGCGAGATGAGGGCCATCTTTTCCTGCATGGCCTGGAGAGCAGTCCCAAGTCCTCTCTCCAAACTTCACAGGAGGCTTGACTCCCTTTAGGCCACAAAGTGGGCTCCAAGAGGTGCCCGTCGCGACTCGAAAGGAGAGCGGAGTCCTTTGCTTCCCTTCGACATGAGGCCTGACTCCCTGGGTGAGTATGGAATGCAAACCTGAGATCCCTGTGGCCCTTGGAGAGGAACATTAGGTCCTGGACACAAGCCTAGATGAGGTCTCCTTTGCCCTGCAGTGACTCGAGCGCAACCCCCAGCTCTCCCTCGCAACTCGAATGGATGATTGGACTTCCCCGGCCCAACACAAGAGGAAGCCTGGAATCCCCGTCGTAACTCGAGAATCCCGCCGCAACTCGAGAAAAACCCCGTGGCTCCCCCGTCATCGCAAGATGAGGCCCTTGGCCGCTACAGCGTATCAAGAGAAGTCCCACGTTCCATCCTGAAGTACAAAACGGTACTTGGCACCCTTGATGCGACCCCCAAAGTTCCCTGACATACCGGTCTCACTCGAGGGAAACACCAAAGTTCACGGCACCACTTCCTGTGAGCCCCTTCACCCCTCCTGATCGCGACAGAAGGGTCGATTCCCATGTTTTGTCTGCAAGGGGTTCCCGACGTTCCCCGCGAACCTCCGGATGAGGCCGGTCTCATGAGGAAATTCGAAAAGTAGCCTCATGGTTGGTGCCATATGCTGAAAGATCCCGAATTCCCGGTCCACTCTAGATAAGAACCTGACGCCCGGACATCTCTTCGAAGGCAACCCTGTGGATGAAGGCACAACACGAAGGGACACTGACATCCCCATGCATCGTCTGGAAAAACCCGCAGATTCCTCTCACAGCTCCAAATGTGGACTGTCACCTCGTGAACAACTCGAGAGGCAAGTGAAGTTGCATTCCTTCACACAAGACGAGGCATTACTCTCCTGTCCCAACTCTTCAGGGACCCTGCAATTGGAGTCAGAAATGGAGAGGAACCTTGAGGTTCCTGCCTCAACTAGAGAAGAGGCCCTCTTCCATTGAACCAAACTCAGTGGTGTCCCGAGAGGCCCCTCCCAACACCACAGTATCCCTGAATTCTCAGAGGCTCCCTGAGAAGCTACCTGAGGTCACTGGCACAAGTCGAGGGAACCCAGAGTTTCCTGAAGTAACCCGAGAAAGACTTGGAGAGTCCTTTTTCAACGTCTCTTGATGCCCGATTCCCCTACCATGACTCCAGAGCAAGGACGCGCTCCCCTCGCCACAAGCAGGAAAACTGACTTCCCTAGTACCACACAAGAGGCTCCCTGAGTACCCCATCGTACCTCGTGAGAAAACCCACACTGGCGCCGCAGTTCAAGAAAAACCACAAGATGCCCCCGTCAAGGAGAGATGGGGGCCTTCTTTTCCTGCCTGACCTGGAGAGCAATTCCTGGTCCTCTCTCCAAACTTCACAGGAGTATTGACTCCCTTTAGGCCACTCAGTTGGGTCCAAGAAATACCCGGTGCGACTCGAGAGGAGAGCGGAGTCCTTTGCTTCCCTGGAGACGAGGCCTGACTCCCCGGGTGAGTTTGGAATGCAACCCCGAGATCCATGTCACACCTGGAGTGGAACATTATCTCCTAGACACAAGCCTAGATGAGGTCTATTTTGCCCTACAGTGACTCGAGAGCAACCTCCATCTCTCCCTCACAATTTGAATGGAAGATTGGTCTTCCCACGGTCAACACAAGAGGAAGTCTGAATTTCCCATCGTAATTCGAGAATTCAGCCTCAAGTCTTAAAAACCATGTGGTTCCCCCTTCATCGCAATATGAGGCCCTTGCCAGCTAGAGTCTCAAGAGAAGTCCCACGTTCCATCTTAAAGTTCGAAATGCTACTTGGCACCCTTGATGCGACCCCAAAGTTCCCCAACATACCGGTCTCACTCCAGGGGAACACCGAAGTTCCCGGTGTCTCCAGGGAAGTCCCATGTTCCGCCCTGAAGGGCGAAACGGTATTTGACACCCTTGATGCGACCGCAAAAGTTCCCCGACACGCTGGGTTCCCTCGAGGGGAACACCGAGGGTCCCGGCACCACTTCATCTGAGCCCCTTCTCCCCTCCTGATCGCGACAGGAGAGTCGATTCCCCTGCTTTGTCTGGAAGGGGTTCCCGGCCTTCCTGGCGCACCTCAGGATGAGGCCGGTCTCAGGAGGAAATTCGAGACTAGCCACGTGTGAGGTGCCACGTGCCGAACGACCCCGATTTTCCGGTCCGCTGTTGATAAGAACCCGATGCCCGGACACCTCTTCGAAGGCAACCCTGTGGGTGAAGGCACAACACGAAGGGGCACTGACACCCCCGTGCATCATCCGGAAAAACCCGCAGGGTCTACACACAGCTCGACAAGGGGCCTGAGACTCCCGGAACAACTCGAGAGGCAACCAGAATTCCATTCCTCAGACAAGACGAGGCATGACTCTCCTGTCCCAACACTGCAGGGACCGTGCAGTCGGAGTCCGAAACCGAGAGGAAGCCTGAGGTTCCTGCCTCCCCTCGAGATGAGGCCCTCTTCCATTGCGCCGAACCCAGCAGAGTCCCGAGAGGCCCTGTCAACAACACAGCATCCCTCACCTCTCAGAGGCACCCTGGGAAGTTCCCTAAGGTCCCCTGCAGAAGTCGAGGGAAACGAGGGTTTCCCGCCGCAACCCGAGAAAGACCTCGAGAGTCCTTCTTCAACGCCTCTTGAGGACCTAGCCGTTTCCCATGACTCGAGAGTGATGACCAGCTCCCCCTCGCCATGCGCATGGAGACCTGACTTCCCTGGCGCCGCCCGAGAGGCTCCCTGAGGTCCTCGTCGTGCCTCATGAGAAAACCCCCATGGGCGCAGCAGCCTGAGGAGACCCATGAGACGCCCCCGTCATCGCGAGATGAGGGCCTTCTTTTCCTGCCTGGCCTGGAGAGCAATCCCGAGTCCTCTCTCCAAATTGAAGAGGAGGCTCGACACCCTTGAGTCCACTCAGTGGGCTCTAAGAGATCCGTGTCGCGACTTGAGAGGAAAGCGGAGTCCTTTGCTTCCCCTCCAGGCGAGTCCTGACCCCCCGGGGGAGTCTGGAATGGAAACCCGGGATCCCTGTCTTCCCTTGAGTGGAATATTAGGTCCTGGACACACGCCTCGATGAGGTCTCTTTGGCCCTGTAGTGACTCGAGCAGAACCCCCAGCTTTCCATCGCAACTCGAATTGAAGATTGGGCTTCCCAGGGCCAACCCAAGAGGAAGCCTGAAATTCCTGTCGTTTTCGAGAATCCCGATGCAACTCGAGAAAAACGACGTGGTTCCAACATCTTCACAGGATGAGGCCCTTGCCCGCTACAGCGTCTACAGGGAAGTCCCATGTTCCGTCCTGAAGTGGGAAACGGTACTTGGCTCCCTTGATGCGACCCCTAAAGTTCCCTGAAACGCCGGGTTCCCTCGAGTGGAACACCGAGGGTCCCGGCACCACTTCATCTGAGCCCCATCTCCCCTCCTGATCGCGACAGGAGAATCGATTCCCCTACTTTGTGTGGAAGGTGTTCCCGGCCTTCCCGGCGCACCTCAGGATGATGCTGGTCTCACGAGGAAATTCGAGATGAGCCACGTGGGTGGTGCCACATGCCGAATGACCCCGATTTCCCGGTCCGCTCTTGAAATGTACCCGATGCCCGGACACCTCTTTGAAGGAAACCCTGTGGGGGAAGGCACCAAACGAAGGGGCACTGACACCCCCATGCATCTTCTGGAAACACCCGCAGGTTCCACACACAGCTTGTCAAGGGCCCTGAGACCCCCTGAACGACTCAAGAGGCAAGCAGAGTTCCGTTACTCAGACAAGACGAGGCCTGACTCTCCTGTCCCAACTCTGCAGGGACCCTGCGGTCGGAGTCAGAAATGGAGAGGAAGCCTGAGGTTCCTGCCTCCAATCGAGATGAGGCCCTCTTTCATTTCGTCAAACCTAGTGGAGTCCCGAGAGGCCCCTCTAACTCCTCAGTATCCCTCACCTCTCAGAGGCACCTGGGAAGTTCCCTAAGGTCCCCTGTAGAGGTCGATGGAAATGAGTGTTTCCCGCCCCAACCCAAGAAAGACCTTGAGAGTCCTTCTTAAATGCCTCTTGAGGCCCTAGTCCCTCCCATGACTCGAGAGAAATGACGCGATCTGCCTGGCCACACGCATGGAGTCAGGCTTCTCTGGCGCCGCACGAGAGGCTCCCTGAACTCCCCATCATATCTCGTGAGAAACCCCACACTGGCGCCGCAGCTCGAGAAAACCCATGAGACGCCCCCGTCATCACGAGAGGAGGGCCATCTTTAACTGCATGGTATGCAGATCAAGCGTGAACCTTCTGTCCAAGCTACACAGGACGCTTGACTCCCTTTAGGCCACTCATTGGGCTCCAAGAGTTACGCGTCCCGACTCGAGAGGATAGTGGAGTCCTTTGCTTCCACTCGAGACGAGGCGTGACCCACCGGGTGAGACTGGAATGCGACCCCGATATCCCTGTCGCCCCTGAAGAGGAACATTACGTCCTGGACCCAAGCCTAGATGAGGACTCTTTGCCCTGAAGTGACTCGAGAGCAACCCCCAGCTCTCTCTGACAAGTTGAATGGAAGATTGGACTTCCTGGGCCAACACAAGAGGAAGCCTGAATTCCCCGTTGTAACTCGAGAATCCCGCCTCAACTCGAGAAAAACCACGTGTTTCCCTCGTCATCGCAATATGAGGCCCTTGCCCGCTACAGCATCTCCAGAGAATTCCCACGTTCCATCTTGAAGTGCGAAACTGTACTTGGCACCCTTGATGCGACCTCAAAAGTGCCGTGACATACCGGTCTCACTCGAGGGGACCACCGAGGTTCCCGGCACCACTTCATCTGAGCCCCTTCTCCCCTTCTGATCGCGAGCGGTGGGTCGATTCCGCTGCTTTGTCTGCAAGGGGTTCCCGACCTTCCCGGCGCACCTCAGGATGAGGCCGGTCTCCCGAGGAAATTCGAGACGTAGCCTCGTGGGTGGTACCACATGCTGAAAGACCCCAATTTTCCGGTACGCTCTTGAAAAGAACCCGATGCCCGGAAACCTCTTTGAAGGCAACCCTGTGGATGAAGGCACAACACGAAGGGGCACTGACACCCCCGTGCATCATCCGGAAAAACCCACAGGTTCCACACTCAGCTCAACAAGTGGCCTGTCACTCCGTGAACAACTCGAAAGGCAAGGGGAAATCCATTCCTCCACAGAAGACGAGGCGTGACTCTCTTGTCCATACTCTGCAGGTACCCTGCGACCCGAGTCAGATATGGAGAGGACCCCTGAGGTTCCTGCGTCCATTCGAGATGAGGCCCTCTTTGATTGCACCAAACCCAGTTGAGTAACGAAGGGCCCCTCCCAAATCCACAGTGTCCCTGACTTCTCAGAGGCACCCTTAGAAGTTGCCTGAGGTCACCGACACAAATCAAGGGAACCCAGGGTTCCATGCCGCAACCCGAGAAAGACCTCAAGAGTCCTTCTTCAATGCGTCTTGAGGCCCGATTCGCCTACTATGACTCGAGAGCAATCACGCACTCCCCTTCACCACACGCACGGAGACCTGACGTCCCTAGCACCACACGAGAGGCTCTCTGAGCTCCCCGTTGTACCTTGTGAGAAATCTGATACTGGCGCCGCAGCTGGAGAAAACCCACGAGATGCCCCCGTCATCGCAAGATGAGGGCCTTTTTTCCTGCATGGCCAGGAAAACAATCCCGAGTCATCTCTCCAAACTCCATAGGAGGCTTCACTCCCTTTACGCCACGCAGTGGGCTCCAAGAGATACCCGTCGCGACTCGACAGGAGAGCGGAGTCCTTTTTCTCCCCTCAAGACGAGGCCTGACTCTCCGGGTGAGTCGAGAATGCAACCCTGAGATCCCTGTTGGCCCAGTAGTGGAACACTAGGTCCTGGACACAAGCGTAGATGAGGTCTATTTTGCCCTGCAGTGACTGGAGAGCAATCCCTAGTTCTAACTTGCAACTCGAATGGAATACTGGATTTTCCTGGCGCCACACAAGAGGCTCCCTGAGATCCCCGTGGTACTTCATGAGACACCCCACACTGGCGCCGCACCTCGAGAAAACCCACGAGATGCCACCGTCATCTGGAGATGAGGGCCTTCTTTTCCTGCATGGCCTGGAGTCCAATCCCGAGTCCTCTCTCCAAACTCCACAGGAGGCTTGACTCCCTTTAGTACACACAGTGGGCTCCAAGAGATACCCATCGCGACTCGAGACGAGAGCGGAATTCTTTGCTTACCCTCGAGGTGAGAACTGACTCCCTGGATGAGTCTGGAATGCAAACCCGAGATCCCTGTACCCCCTGGAGAGCAACGTTAGATCCTGGACACAAGCCTAGATTAGGTCTCTTTTGCCCTGCAGTAACTCTAGCGCAATCCCCAGCTCCCCCTCGCAACCCGAATGGAAGATTGGATTTCAAGGCCAACAAGAGGAAGCCTAAATTCCCGGTCATAACTCGAGAATCCCGCCGCAATTCGAGCAAAACCACGTGGTTCTCCCGTCATCGCAAGATGAGGCCCTTGCCCGCTACAGCGTTTCAAAAGATGTCCCAGGTTCCATCTTGAAATGCGAAACGGTACTTGGCACCCTTGATGCGGCCCCAAAAGTCCCCCAACACGCCGGTCTCACTCAAGGGGAACACCGAGGTTCCCGGCACCACTTCATTTAAGCCCCTTCTCCCCTCCTGATCGTGACCGGTGGGTCGATTCCCCTGCTTTGTCTTCAAGGGGGCCCGACCTTCCCTGCACAACTCAGGATGAGGCCGGTCTCATGGGGAAATTCGATACGTAGCTTTGTGGGTGGTGCCACTTGCCGAAAGACTCCAATTTCCCGGTCCGCTCTTGATAAGAATCCGATGCTCAGACACCTCTTGGAAGGCAGCCTTGAGTATGAAGGTACAACACGAAGGGGCACTAACACACCTGTGCATCATCCGGAAAAACGGGCAGGTTACACACACAGCTCGACAAGTGGCCTGTCACCTCGAGAACAACTCGAGAGGCAAGAGGAGTCCCATCCTCCAGAAAAGACGAGGCCTGACTCTCCTGTACCAACATGCAGGGACCTTGCGATCTGAGTCAGAAATGGAGAGGAACACTGAGGTTCCTGCTTCAACTCGAGATGAGTCCCTCTTACATTCCACCAAATGCAGAGGAGTCTCGAGAGGCCCCTCCAAACTGCACAGTATCCCTGACTTCTCAGAGGCACTCTGAGAAGCTCCCTGAGGTCGCAGGCACAAGTCAAGGGAACCCTGGGTTTTATGCAGTGACCCGAGAAAGACCTCGAGAGTCCTTCTTCAACCTGTCTTGAGGCCCGATTACCCTACCATGACTCGAGAGCGATGACGAGCTCCCCCTAGCCATCTCATGGGGACCTGACTTCCCTGGCGCCACACGAGAGGCTCCCTGAGCTCCCTCTCGTACCTCGTCAGAAACCCGGCACTAGCGCAGCAGTCTAGAAAACCCACGAGACGCCGCCATCATCGCGAGATGAGGGCCTTCTTTTCCTGCATGGCCTGGAGAGGAATCCCGAGTCCTCTATCCAAACACCACAGGAGGCTTGACTCCCTTTAGGGCACACAGTGGGCTCCAAGAGATACCCATCGCGACTCAAAAGGACAGCGGAGTTCTTTGGTTCCCCTCGAGACGAGGCCTGATTCCCCGGGTGAGTCTGGTATGCAACCCCAAGATCCCTGTCGCCCCTAGGGACGAGCATTAAGTCCTGGACACAAGCCTAGATGAGGTCTATTTTGCCCTGCAGTGACTCGAGAGCAATCCCCAGCTCTCCCTTTAAACTCGAATGGAAGATAGGACTTCCCTGGCCCAACACATGAGGAAGACTGTATTCCCCGTCGAAACTCGAGAATCCCGCCACAACTCGAGAAACGCCACGTGGTTCCCCCGTCATCCCAAGATGAGGCCCTTGCCCCCTACAGCGTCTCAAGAGAAGTCCCACGTTCCGTCTTGAAGTGCGAAACGGTATTGGCACCCTTGATGCGCCCTCAAAAGTTCCTCGACACACCAGTCTGACTCGAGGAGAACACCGAGGTTCCCGGCACCACTACATCTGGGTCGCTTCTCCCCTCCTGATCATGACAGGAGGGTCGATTCCCCTGTTTTGTCTTGAAGGGGTTCCCGCCTTTCCCGGTGCATCTCAGGATGAGGCCGGTCTCACGAGGATATTCGAGACATAGCCACGTGGATGGTGACACATGCCGAAAGACCCCGATTTCCCGGTCCGCTCTTGATAAGATCCTGATGCCCGGACACCTCTTTGAAGATAACCCTTTTGATGAAGGCACAACACTTAGGGGCACTAACACCCCTGGGTATCGTCCGGAGAAACCCGCAGGTACCACACACAGCTCGAGAAGTGACCTGTCACCCCGTGAACAACTGGAGAGGCAAGCAGAGTTCCATTCCTCCACACAAGACGAGGCCTGACTCTCCTGTTCGAACTCTGCAGCGAAACTGCGATCCGAGTCAGATCTGGCCCAGGGGAAGTCAGGAGAGGAAACATGAGTTTCCTGCCTCCACTCGAGATGAGGCCCTCTTCCATTGCACCGAACCCAGTGGAGTCCCGAGAGACCCCTCCCAACTGCACAGTATCCCTGACTTGTCAGAGGCACCCTTAGACCTTCCTGAGATCACCGGCACAAGTCGAGGGAACCAAGGGTTTCCTGCCCCAACCCGTAAAAGACCTCGAGAGTCCTTCTTCAACGCGTCTTGAGGTGCGGTTCCCCTACCATGACTCGAGAGCAATGATGCGCTCCCCCTAGCCACGCGCATAGAAACCTGACTTCCCTGGCGCCACAGGAGAGGCTCCCTGAGCTCCCCATTATACCTCGTGAGCAACACCACACTGGAGCCGCAGCTCGAGAATACACACGAGACACCCCAGTCCTCACGAGATGAGGGCCTTCTTTTGCTGTATGGCCTGGAGAGCAATCCTGAGTCCTCTCTCCAAACTCCACAGGAGGCTTGACTCATTTTAGGCCACACAGTGAGCTCCAAGATATACCCGTCGCGACTTGACAGGAGAGCGGTGTCCTTGGCTTCCCCTCGAGACGAGGCCTGACTCCCCGGGTGAGTCGAGAATGCAATGCTGAGATCGCTTTCGCCCCAGCAGAGGAACATTAGGTCCTGGACACAAGCCTAAATGAGGTCTATTTGGCCCTGCAGTGTCTCGAGAGCAATCCCCAGTTCTAACTCACAATTCGAATGAAAACTGGACTTCCCTGGGCCAGTTGAAGAGGAAGCCTGAATTCCCGGTTGTAACTCGAGAATCCCGCCCCAACTCAAGAAAAACCACGTGGTTCCCCCGTCATCGAAAGATGAGGCCCTTGCCCGCTACAGCGTCTCAAGAGAAGTCCCACGTTCCGTATTGAAGAGCGAAAAGTTACTTGGAACCCTTGATGCGACCCCAAAAGTTCCCCGACATACCAGTCTCACTTGAGGAGAACACCGAGGTTCCCGGCACCACTTCATCTGAGACTATTCTCCCCTCTTGATTGCGACAGGAGGTTCGATTCCCCTGCTTTGTCTGGAAGGCGTTCCCGACCTTCCTGGCGCACATCAAGATGAGGCCAGTCTCACGAGGAAATTCGAGACATAGCGTCGTGGGTGGTGCGGCATGCCAAAAGACCCCGATTCCCTGGTCCGCTCTTGATAAGAACCCGATGGCAGAACCCAACTCGAAGGCAATCCTGTGGAACAAGGCACAACACGAAGGGGCAGTGACACCCCAGTGCATCGTCCAGAAAAACCCGCAAGTTCCACATACAAATCGACAAGTGGCCTGTCACCCCATGAACAACGCGAGAGTCAAGCGGAGTTCCATTCCTCCACACAAGACGAGGCCTGACTCTCCTGTCCCAACTCTGCAGGGACTCTGCGATCCGAGTCAGATCCGGCGCATTCGAAGCCAGGAGAGGAACCCTGTGGTTCCTGCCTCAACTTGTCATGAGGCCCTCTTCCATTGCACCAAACCCAGTGGAGTTCCGAGAGGCCCCTCCCAACTCCACAGTGACCCTGACTTCTCAGAGGCACGCTGAGAAGCTTCCTGAGGTCACTGGCACAAGTCGATGGAACCCAGGGTTTCCTGCTGCAACCCAAGAAAGACCTCGAGAGTCCTTCTTTAACACGTTTTCAGGCCCAATTCCCCTACCATGACTCGAGAACAATGACGGGCTCCCTCTCACCACGTGCATAGAGACCTGACTGCCCTGGCACCACATGAGAGGCTCACTGAGCTCCCAGTCTTACTTCGTGAGAAACCCCACACTAGCGCCACAGCTCAAGAAAACCTACGAGACGCCCCAGTCATCGGGAGATGAGGGCCTTCATATCCTGCATTGCCTGGAGAGCAATCCCGTGTCCTCCCTCCAAACACCAGAGGAGGTTTGACTCCCTTTAAGCCACTCAGTGGGCTCCAAGACATACCCGTCCGACTCGAGAGGAGAGCAGAGTCCTTTGCTTCCCCTCGAGACGAGGCCTGACTCCAGGGTGAGTCTGGAATGCAACCCCGAGATTCCTGTCGCCCCTTGACATGAACATTAGGTCCTGCACACAAGCCTTGGTGGGGTCTCTTTTGCCTTCAGTGACTAGAGCGCACCTCCAGCTCTTCCTTGAATCTCGAATGGAAGATAAGACTTTTGTGGGCCAACACAAGAGGAAGCATGAATTCCCTGTGGTAACTCAAATATCCCACCGCAACTAGAGAAAAACCAAGTGGTTCCCCAGTCATTCCAAGATGAGGCCCTTGCCCGCTGGAGCACCCCAAGAGAAGTCCCACGTTCCAATTTGAAGAGCGAAACGGTACTTGGAACGCGTTATGCGACCCCAAAAGTTAGCCGACATACCTGTCTCACTTGAGGGAAACACCGAGGTTCCCAGCAGCACTTCATCTGAGCCACTTCTCCCCTCCTGATCGCCACAGGAGGGTCGAATCCTCTGCTTTGTCTGGAAGGGTTTCATGACCTTCACGGCACACCTCAGGATGAGGCCGGTTTCATGAGGAAATTCGAGACTAGCCACGTGGGTGGTGCCAAATGCTGAACGACCCCGATTTCCCAGTGCGCTCTTCATAAGAACACGATGCCCGGACACCTCTTCGAAGGCAACCCTGTGGATGAAGACACAAAACGAAGTGTCACTGACACCCCCATAGATCGTCTGGAAAAAACTGCAGATTCCACACACAGTTTGACAAGGGGCCTGAAATCCCATGAAAAACTCGAGAGGCAAGTGGAGTTCCATTCCTCAGAAAAGACATAGCCTAACTCTCCTGTCCCAACTCTGCAGGGACACTACGATCAGAGTCAGAATTGGAGAGGAAGCCTGAGATTTCTGCCTCCACTCGAGATGAGGCCCTCTTCCATTGCGACAAACCCAGTGGAGTCCCGAGAGGTCCCGCCAAATCCACAGCGTCCCTTACCTCTCAGAGGCACCCTGGGAAGTTTCCTCAGGTCCCCGTCAGAAGTGGGGGGAAACGAGGGTTACCCGCTGCAACCCGAGAAAGACATCGAGAGTCCTTCTTCAACGCGTCTTGAGGCCCTAGGCCCTCCCATGACTCGAGAACAATGACGCGCTTCTTCTCGCCACGTGCATGGAGACATGACTTCCCTGGCGCCGCACGAGAGACTCCCTGAGATCCTCGTCGTGCCTCGGGAGAAAACCCCCACGGGTGCCGCAGCTCGAGGAAATCCCTGAGATGCCCCCGTCCTCGCGAGGTGAGGGCCTTCTTTTCCTGCCTGGCCTGGAGAGTAATCACGAGTCCACTCTCAAAAGTGAAGAGGAGGCTGGACTCCCTTGAGGCCAATCAGGGGGCACCAAGATATCCGCGTCGCGACTCGGGAGGAGAGCGGAGTCCTTTGCTTCCCTACGAGGCGAGGCCTGACTCCCCGGGGGAGCATGGGATGCAACCCCGAGATCCTTGTCCTCCCTGGAGAGGAGCATTAGGTCCTGGACACACGACTAGATGAGGTCTCTTTGGCCCTGCAGTGACTCGAGCGCAACCCCCATGTTTCCCTCGCCACTACAATAGAAGATTGGGCTACCCAGGGCCGACACAAGAGGAAGCCTGTAATCCCCCGTCGTAACACGAGAATCCCGCCGCAACTCGAAAAAAACCACGTGGTTCCCACCTCTTGGCAAGATGAGGCCCTTGCCTGCGACGGCGTCTCAAGGGAAGTCCCCTGTTCCGCCCTGAAGGGCGAAGCGGTCCCTGACAGCCTTCCTGCGACCCCCAAGAGTCACCCGACTCGCCGAGGTCCCCCGAGGGGAACACCGAGGGTCCCAGCACCGCTTCCTCTGAGCCCCTTCTCCCCTCCTGATCGCGACAGGAGAGGCGATTCTCCTGCGTGGTCTGGAAGGGGTTCCCGGCCTTCCCGGCGCACCTCAGGATGAGGCCGGTCTCACGAGGAAATTAGAGATGAGCCACGTGGGTGGTGCCACATGCCAAACGCCCCGGACTCCCCGGTCTGCTCTTGAGAAGGACCCGAGGCCCGGACCCCTCTTCGAAGGCAACCCTGTGGGTGAAGGCACAACACGAAGGGGCACTGCCACCCCCGTGCATCGTCCACAAAGACCCGCGGGTTACACACACAGCTCGACGAGGGGCCTGAGACCCCCTGAGCAACTCGAGAGGCCAGCGGGGTTCCCTTCCTCAGACAAGACGAGGTCTGACTCTCCTGTCCCAACTCTGCAGGGACCCTGAGGTCGGAGTCCGAAACGGAGAGGAAGCCTGAGGCTCCTGCCTCCCCTCGAGGTGAGGCCCTCTTCCGTTGCGCCAGACCCAGCGGAGTCCCGAGGGGCCCCGCCACCTCCACAGGATCCCTCGCCTCTCAGAGGCACCCTGGCAAGTTCCCTAAGGTCCCTGGCAGAAGGCAAGGGAGATGAGGGTTTCCCGCCGCCCCCCGACAAGGACCTCGAGAGTCCTTCTTCAACGCGTCTCGAGGCCCTAGTCCCCTCCCGTGACTCGAGAGCCAGGACGCGCTCCCCCTCGCCACGCGCATGGAGACCTGACTTCCCTGGTGCCGCACGAGAGGCTCCCTGAGATCCTCGTCGTGCCTCGGGAGAAAACCCCCACGGGCGCCGCAGCTCGAGGAAACCCCTGAGACGCTCCCGTCCTCGCCAGCTGAGGGCCTTCTTTTCCTGCATGGCCTGGAGAGCAATTCCGGGTCCCCTCTCCAAACGGAAGAGGAGGCTGGACTCCCTTGAGGCCGATCAGGGGGCTCCAAGAGACCCGCGTCGCGACTCGAGAGGAGAGCGGAGTCCTTGGCTTCCCCCCGAGACGAGGCCTGACTCCCCAGGGGAGCCTGGAATGCAATCCCGAGATCCCTGCCTTCCCTGGAGAGGAATATTAGGTCACGGACACACGCCTAGGTGAGGTCTCTTAGGCCCTGCAGTGACTCGAGCGCAACCCCCAGCTTTCCCTCGCAACCCGAGGAGAAGATTGGGCTTCCCAGGGCCAACCCAAGGGGAAAGCTGAGATCCCCGTCGTAACTCGGGAATGCCGCCGCAACTCGAGAAAAACCACGTGGTTCCCACCTCTTGGCAAGATGAGGCCCTTGCCCGCCACGGCGTCTCAAGGGAAGTCCCCTGTTCCGCCCTGAAGGGCGAAACGGTCCCTGACAGCCTTCCTGCGACCCCCAAGAGTCCCCCGACACGCCGGGTTCCCCAGAGGGGAACACCGAGGGTCCCGGCACCGCTTCCTCTGAGCCCCTTCTCCCCTCCTGATCGCGACAGGAGAGGCGATTCCCCTGCGTGGTCTAGAAGGGGTTCCCGGCCTTCCCGGCGCACCTCAGGATGAGGCCGGTCTCACGAGGAAATTCGAGATGAGCCACGTGGGTGGGGCCACATGCCGAACGCCCCCGATTCCCCGGTCCGCTCTTGAGAAGGACCCGAGGCCCGGACCCCTCTTCGAAGGCAACCCTGTGGGTGAAGGCACAACACGAAGGGGCACTGCCACCCCCGTGCATCGTCCGCAAAGACCCGCGGGTTCCACACACAGCTCGACGAGGGGCCTGAGACCCCCTGAGCAACTCGAGAGGCCAGCGGGGTTCCCTTCCTCAGACAAGACGAGGCCTGACTCTCCTGTCCCAACTCTGCAGGGACTCTGCGGTCGGAGTCCGAAACGGAGAGGAAGCCTGAGCATCCTGCCTCCCCTCGAGGTGAGGCCCTCTTCCGTTGCGCCAGACCCAGCGGAGTCCCGAGGGGCCCCGCCACCTCCACAGGATCCCTCGCCTCTCAGAGGCACCCTGGCAAGTTCCCTAAGGTCCCCGGCAGAAGGCGAGGGACACGAGGGTTTCCCGCCGCCCCCCGACAAAGACCTCGAGAGTCCTTCTTCAACGCGTCTCAAGGCCCTAGTCCCCTCCCGTGACTCGAGAGCCAGGACCCGCTACCCCTCGCCACGCGCATGGAGACCTGACTTCCCTGGCGCCGCACGAGAGGCTCCCTGAGATCCTCGTCGTGCCTCGGGAGAAAACCCCAACGGGCGCCGCAGCTCGAGGAAACCCCTGAGACGCCCCCGTCCTCGCGAGCTGAGGGCCTTCTTTTCCTGCATGGCCTGGAGAGCAATCCCGGGTCCTCTCTCCAAACGGAAGAGGAGGCTGGAATCCCTTGAGGCCGCTCAGGGGGCTCCAAGAGACCCGTGTCGTGACTCAAGAGGAGAGCGGAGTCCTTGGCTTCCCCTCGAGACGAGGCCTGACTCCCCGGGGGAGCCTGGAATGCAACCCCGAGATCCCTGCCTTCCCTGAAGAGGAATATTAGGTCCCGGACACACGCCTTGGTGAGGTCTATTCGGCCCTGCAGTGACTCGAGTGCAACCCCCAGCTTTCCCTGGCAAACCGAGGGGAAGATTGGGCTTCCCAGGGCCAACCCAAGGGGAAGGCTGAGATCCCCGTCGTAACTCGAGTATCCCGCCGCAACTCGAGAAAAACCACGTGGTTCCCACCTCTTGGCAAGATGAGGCCCTGGCCCGCCACGGCGTCGCAAGGGAAGTGCCCTGTTCCACCCTGAAGGGCGAAACGGTCCCTGACAGCCTTCCTGCGTTCCCCAAGAGTACCCCGAAACGCCGGGTTCCCCCGAGGGGAACGCCGAGGGTCCAGGCACCGCTTCCTCTGAGCCGCTTCTCCCCTGCTGATCGCGACAGGAGAGGGGATTACCCTGCGTGGACTGGAAGGGGTTCCCGGCCTTCCCGGCGCACCTCTGGATGAGGCCGGTCTCACGAGGAAATTCGAGACGAGCCACCTGGGTGGTGCCACATGCCGAACGCCCCCGATTCCCCGGTCCGCTCTTGAGAAGGACCCGAGGCCCGGACCCCTCTTCGAAGGCAACCCTGTGGGTGAAGGCACAACACGAAGGGGCACTGCCACCCCCGTGCATCGTCCGCAAAGACCCGCGGGTTCCACATACAGCACGACGAGGGGCCTGAGACCCCCTGAGCAACTCGAGAGGCCAGCGGGGTTCCCTTCCTCAGACAAGACGAGGCCTGACTCTCCTGTCCCAACTCTGCAGGGACCCTGCGGTCGGAGTCCGAAACGGAGAGGAAGCCTGAGGTTCCTGCCTCCCCTCGAGGTGAGGCCCTCTTCCGTTGCGCCAGACCCAGCGGAGTCCCGAGGGGCCCCGCCACCTCCACAGGATCCCTCGCCTCTCAGAGGCACCCTGGGAAGTTCCCTAAGGTCTCCGGCAGAAGGCGAGGGAAACGAGGGTTTCCCGCCGCCCCCCGACAAAGACCTCGAGAGTCCTTCTTCAACGCGCCTCGAGGCCCTAGTCCCCTCCCGTGACTCGAGAACCAGGACCCGCTACCCCTCGCCACGCGCATGGAGACCTGACTTCCCTGGGGCCGCACGAGAGGCTCCCTGAGATCCTCGTCGTGCCTCGGGAGAAAACCCCCACGGGCGCCGCAGCTCGAGGAAACCCCTGAGACGCCCCCGTCCTCGCGAGCTGAGGGCCTTCTTTCCTGCATGGCCTGGAGAGCAATCCCGGGTCCTCTCTCTAAACGGAAGAGGTGGCTGGACTCCCTTGAGGCCGCTCAGGGGGCTCCAAGAGACCCGCCTTGCGATTCGAGAGGAGAGCGGAGTCCTTGGCTTCCCCTCGAGACGAGGCCTGACTTCCCGAGGGAGCCTGGAATGCAACCCCGAGATCCCTGCCTTCCCTGGAGAGGAATATTATGTACCGGACACTCGCCTAGGTGAGGTCTCTTCGGCCCTGCAGTGACTCGAGCGCAACCCCCAGCTTTCCCTCGCAACCCGAGGGGAAGATTGGGCTTCCCAGGGCCAACCCAAGGGGAAGGCTGAGATCCCCGTCGTAACTCGAGAATCCCGCCGCAACTCGAGAAAAACCACGTGGTTCCCACCTCTTGGCAAGAGGAGGCCCTTGCCCGCCACGGCGTCACAAGGGAAGTCCCCTGTTCCGCCCTGAAGGGCGAAACGGACCCTGACAGCCTTCCTGCGACCCCCAAGAGTCCCCCGACACGCCGGGTTCCCCCGAGGGGAACACCGAGGGTCCCGGCACCGCTTCCTCTGAGTCCCTTCTCCCCTCCTGGTCGCGAAAGGAGAGGCGATTCCCCTGAGTGGTCTGGAAGGGGTTCCCGGCATTCCCGGCGCACCTCAGGATGAGGCCAGTCTCACGAGGAAATTCGAGACGAGCCACCTGGGTGGTGCCACATGCCGAACGCCCCCGATTCCCCGGTCCGCTCTTGAGAAGGACCCGAGGCCCGGACCCCTCTTCGAAGGCAACCCTGTGGGTGAAGGCACAACACGAAAGGGCGCTGCTACCCCCGTGCATCGTCCGCAAAGACCCGCGGGTTCCACACAGAGCTCGACGAGGGGCCTGAGACCCCCTGAGCAACTCGAGAGGCCAGCGGGGTTCCCTTCCTCAGACAAGACGAGGCCTGACTCTCCTGTCCCAACTCTGCAGGCACCCTGCGGTCGGAGTCCGAAACGGAGAGGAAGCCTGAGGTTCCTGCCTCCCCTCGAGGTGAGGCCCTCTTCCGTTGCGCCAGACCCAGCGGAGTCCCGAGGGGCCCCGCCACCTCCACAGGATCCCTCGCCTCTCAGAGGCACCCTGGGAAGTTCCCTAAGGTCTCCGGCAGAAGGCGAGGGACACGAGGGTTTCCCGCCGCCCCCCGACAAAGACCTCGAGAGTCCTTCTTCAACGCGTCTCGAGGCCCTAGTCCCCTCCCGTGACTCGAGAGCCAGGACGCGCTCCCCCTCGCCACGCGCATGGAGACCTGACTTCCCTGGTGCCGCACGAGAGGCTCCGTGAGATCCTCGTCGTGCCTCGGGAGAGAACCCCCACAGGCGCCGCAGCTCGAGGAAACCCCTGAGACGCCCCCGTCCTCGCGAGCTGAGGGCCTTCTTTTCCTGCATGGCCTGGAGAGCAATCCCGGGTCCTCTCTCTAAACGGAAGAGGTGGCTGGACTCCCTTGAGGCCGCTCAGGGGGCTCCAAGAGACCCGCCTTGCGATTCGAGAGGAGAGCGGAGTCCTTGGCTTCCCCTCGAGACGAGGCCTGACTCCCCGAGGGAGCCTGGAATGCAACCCCGAGATCCCTGCCTTCCCTGGAGAGGAATATTATGTACCGGACACACGCCTAGGTGAGGTCTCTTCAGCCCTGCAGTGACTCGAGCGCAACCCCCAGCTTTCCCTCGCAACCCGAGGGGAAGATTGGGCTTCCCAGGGCCAACCCAAGGAGAAGGCTGAGATCCCCGTCGTAACTCGAGAATCCCGCCGCAACTCGAGAAAAACCACGTGGTTCCCACCTCTTGGCAAGATGAGGCCCTTGCCCGCCACGGCGTCCCAAGGGAAGTCCCTTGTTCCGCCCTGAAGGGCGAAACGGACCCTGACAGCCTTCCTGCGACCCCCAAGAGTCCCCCGACACGCCGGGTTCCCCCGAGGGGAACACCGAGGGTCCCGGCACCGCTTCCTCTGAGTCCCTTCTCCCCTCCTGGTCGCGACAGGAGAGGCGATTCCCCTGCGTGGTCTGGAAGGGGTTCCCGGCCTTCCCGGCGCACCTCAGGATGAGGCCGGTCTCAGGAGGAAATTTGAGACGAGCCACCTGGGTGATGCCACATGCCGAAGGCTCCCGATTCCCCGATCCGCTCTTGAGAAGGACCCGAGGCCCGGACCAATCTTCGAAGGCAACCCTGTGGGTGAAGGCACAACACGAAGGGGCAATGCCACCCCCGTGCATCGTCCGCAAAGACCCGCGGGTTCCACACACAGCTCGACGAGGGGCCTGAGACCCCCTGAGCAACTCGAGAGGCCAGCGGGGTTCTTTTCCTCAGACAAGACGAGGCCTGACTCTCCTGTCCCAACTCTGCAGGGACCCTGCGGTCGGAGTCCGAAACGGAGAGGAAGCCTGAGGTTCCTGCCTCCCCTCGAGGTGAGGCCCTCTTCCGTTACGCCAGACCCAGCGGAGTCCCGAGGGGCCCCGCCACCTCCACAGGATCCCTCGCCTCTCAGAGGCACCCTGGGAAGTTCCCTAAGGTCCCCGGCAGAAGGCGAGGAAAACGAGGGTTTCCCGCCGCCCCCCGACAAAGACCTCGAGAGTCCTTCTTCAACGCGTCTCGAGGCCCTAGTCCACTCCCGTGACTCGAGAGCCAGGACGCGCTCCCCCTCGCCACGCGCATGGAGACCTGACTTCCCTGGCGCCGCACGAGAGGCTCCCTGTGATCCTCGTCGTGCCTCTGGAGAGAACCCCCACAGGCGCCGCATCTTGAGGAAACCCCTAAGACGCCCCCGTCCTCGCGAGCTGAGGGCCTTCTTTTCCTGCCTGGCCTGGAGAACAATCCCGTGTCCTCTCTCCAAACGGAAGAGGAGGCTGGACTCCCTTGATGCCGCTCAGGAGGCTCCAAGAAACCCGCGTCGCGACTCGAGAGGAGAGCGGAGTCCTTGGCTTCCCCTCGAGACGAGGCCTGTCTCCCCTGGGGAGCCTGTAATGGAACCCCGAGATCCCTGCCTTCCGTGGAGAGGAATATTAGGTCCCGGACACACGCCTAGGTGAGGTCTCTTCGGCCCTGCAATGACTCAAGCGCAACCCCCAGGTTTCCCTCGCAACCCGAGGGGAAGATTGGGCTTCCCAGGGCCAACCCAAGGGGAAGGCTGAGATCCCCGTCGTAACTCGAGAATGCCGCCGCAACTCGAGAAAAACCACGTGGTTCCCACCTCTTGGCAAGATGAGGCCCTTGCCTGCCACGGCGTCTCAAGGGAAGTCCCCTGTTCCGCCCTGAAGGGCGAAACGGTCCCTGACAGCCTTCCTGCAGCCCCCAAGAGTCCCCCGACATGCCGGGTTCCCCCGAGGGGAACACCGAGGGTCCAGGCACCGCTTCCTCTGAGCACCTTCTCCCCTCCTGATCGCGACAGGAGAGGCGATTCCCCTGCGTGGTCTGGAAGGGGTTCCCGGCCTTCCCGGCGCACCTCAGGATGAGGCCGGTCTCACGAGGAAATTCGAGACGAGCCACCTGGGTGGTGCCACATGCCGAACGCCCCCGATTCCCCGGTCCGCTCTTGAGAAGGACCCGAGGCCCGGACCCCTCTTCGAAGGCAACCCTGTGGGTGAAGGCACAACAAGAAGGGGCACTGCCAACCCCGGGCATCGTCCGCAAAGACCCGCGGGTTCCACACACAGCTCGACGAGGGGCCTGAAACCCCCTGAGCAACTCGAGAGGCCAGCGGGGTTCCCTTCCTCAGACAAGACGAGGCCTGACTCTCCTGTCCCAACTCTGCAGGGACCCTGTGGTCGGAGTCCGAAACGGAGAGGAAGCCTGAGCTTCCTGCCTCCCCTCGAGGTGAGGCCCTCTTCCGTTGCGCCAGACCCAGCGGAGTCCCGAGGGGCCCCGCCACCTCCACAGGATCCCTCGCCTCTCAGAGGCACCCTGGGAAGTTCCCTAAGGTCTCCGGCAGAAGGCGAGGGAAACGAGGGTTTCCCGCCGCCCCCTGACAAAGACCTCGAGAGTCCTTCTTCAACGCGTCTCGAGGCCCTAGTCCCATCCCGTGACTCGAGAGCCAGGACCCGCTACCCCTCGCCACGCGCATGGAGACCTGACTTCCCTGGGGCCGCAAGAGAGGCTCCCTGAGATCCTCGTCGTGCCTCGGGAGAAAACCCCCACGGGCGCCGCAGCGCGAGGAAACCCCTGAGACGCCCCCGTCCTCGCGAGCTGAGGGCCTTCTTTTCCTGCATGGCCTGGAGAGCAATCCCGGGTCCTCTCTCTAAACAGAAGAGGTGGCTGGACTCCCTTGAGCCGCTCAGGGGGCTCCAAGAGACCCGCCTTGCGATTCGAGAGGAGAGCGGAGTCCTTGGCTTCCCCTCGAGACGAGGCCTGACTCCCCGAGGGAGCCTGGAATGCAACCCCGAGATCCCTGCCTTCCCTGAAGAGGAATATTATGTACCGGACACTCGCCTAGGTGAGGTCTCTTCAGCCCTGCAGTGACTCGAGCGCAACCCCCAGCTTTCCCTCGCAACCCGAGGGGAAGATTGGGCTTCCCAGGGCCAACCCAAGGGGAAGGCTGAGATCCCCGTCGTAACTCGAGAATCCCGCCGCAACTCGAGAAAAACCACGTGGTTCCCACCTCTTGGCAAGAGGAGGCCCTTGCCCGCCACGGCGTCACAAGGGAAGTCCCCTGTTCCGCCCTGAAGGGCGAAACGGACCCTGACAGCCTTCCTGCGACCCCCAAGAGTCCCCCGACACGCCGGGTTCCCCCGAGGGGAACACCGAGGGTCCCGGCACCGCTTCCTCTGAGGCCCTTCTCCCCTCCTGTTCGCGACAGGAGAGGCGATTCCCCTGCGTGGTCTGGAAGGGGTTCCCGGCCTTCCCGGCGCACCTCAGGATGAGGCCGGTCTCACGAGGAAATTGGAGATGAGCCACCTGGGTGATGCCACATGCCGAACGCCCCCGATTCCCCGGTCCGCTCTTGAGAAGGACCCGAGGCCCGGACCCCTCTTCGAAGGCAACCCTGTGGGTGAAGGCACAACACGAAGGGGCACTGCCACCCCCGGGCATCGTCCGCAAAGACCCGCGGGTTCCACACACAGCTCGACGAGGGGCCTGAGACCCCCTGAGCAACTCGAGAGGCCAGCGGGGTTCCCTTCCTCAGACAAGACGAGGCCTGACTCTCCTGTCCCAACTCTGCAGGCACCCTGCGGTCGGAGTCCGAAACGGAGAGGAAGCCTGAGATTCCTGCCTCCCCTCGAGGTGAGGCCCTCTTCCGTTGCGCCAGACCCAGCGGAGTCCCGAGGGGCCCCGCCACCTCCACAGGATCCCTCGCCTCTCAGAGGCACCCTGGGAAGTTCCCTAAGGTCTCCGGCAGAAGGCGAGGGAAACGAGGGTTTCCCGCCGCCCCCCGACAAAGACCTCGAGAGTCCTTCTTCAACGCGTCTCGAGGCCCTAGTCCCCTCCCGTGACTCGAGAGCCAGGACGCGCTCCCCCTCGCCACGCGCATGGAGACCTGACTTCCCTGGTGCCGCACGAGAGGCTCCGTGAGATCCTCGTCGTGCCTCGGGAGAAAACCCCCACGGGCGCCGCAGCTCGAGGAAACCCCTGAGACGCCCCCGTCCTCGCGAGCTGAGGGCCTTCTTTTCCTGCCTGGCCTGGAGAGCAATCCCGTGTCCTCTCTCCAAACGGAAGAGGAGGCTGGACTCCCTTGATGCCGCTCAGGGGGCTCCAAGAACCCGCGTCGCGACTCGAGAGGAGAGCGGAGTCCTTGGCTTCCCCTCGAGACGAGGCCTGTCTCCCCTGGGGAGCCTGTAATGGAACCCCGAGATCCCTGCCTTCCGTGGAGAGGAATACTAGGTCCCGGACACCCGCCTAGGTGAGGTCTCTTCGGCCCTGCAGTGACTCGAGCGCAACCCCCAGCTTTCCCTCGCAACCCGAGGGGAAGATTGGGCTTCCCAGGGCCAACCCAAGGGGAAGACTGAGATCCCCGTCGTAACTCGAGAATCCAGCCGCAACTCGAGAAAAACCACGTGGTTCCCACCTCTTGGCAAGATGAGGCCCTTGCCCGCGACGGCGTCTCAAGGGAAGTCCCCTGTTCCGCTCTGAAGGGCGAAACGGTCCCTGACAGCCTTCCTGCGACCCCCAAAAGTCCCCCGACACGCCGGGTTCCCTCGAGGGGAACACCGAGGGTCCCGGCACCGCTTCCTCTGAGCCCCTTCTCCCCTCCTGATCGCGACAGGAGAGTCGATTCCCCTGCGTGGTCTGGAAGGGGTTCCCGGGCTTCCCGGCGCACCTCAGGATGTGGCCGGTCTCACGAGGAAATTCGAGACGAGCCACGTGGGTGGGGCCACATGCCGAACGCCCCCGATTCCCCGGTCCGCCCTTGAGAGGGACCAGAGGCCCGGACCCCTCTTCGAAGGCAACCCTGTGGGTGAAGGCACAACACGAAGGGGCACTGCCACCCCCGTGCATCGTCCGCAAAGACCCGCGGGTTCCACACACAGCTCGACGAGGGGCCTGAGACCCCCTGAGCAACTCGAGAGGCCAGCGGGGTTCCCTTCCTCAGACAAGACGAGGCCTGACTCTCCTGTCCCAACTCTGCAGGGACCCTGCGGTCGGAGTCCGAAACGGAGAGGAATCCTGAGGTTTCTGTCTCCCCTCGAGGTGAGGCCCTCTTCCATTGCACCCAACCCAGATGAGTCGCAAGAGGCCCCTCCCAACTCCACAGTATCCCTGAATTCTCAGAGGCACCTTGGGAATCTACCTGAGGTCACCGGCTCAAGTCCAGGGAACCCAGGGTTTCCTGCTGCGACCCGAGAAAGACCTTGAGAGTCCTTCGGCGCGTCTTGAGGCCCGATTCCCCTACCATGACTCGAGAGCAAAGACCCGCTCCCCATCGACATGCGCATGGACACCTGACTTCCCTGACGCCTGAAGAGAGTCTCCCTGAGCTCCCCGTCGTACCTCTTTGGAAACCCCATTCAGGCACCGCAGCTCGAGAAAACCCACGATACGCCCCCGTCATCACGAGATGAGGGACTTGTTTCCTACCTGGCATGGAGAGCAAAACCGAGTCCTCTCTCCAGACTCCACAGGAGGCTTTACTCTCTTTAGGCCTCTCAGTTGGCTCCAAGAGATACCTGTCAGGACCTGAAGGGAGAGCAGAGTCCTTTGCTTCCCCTCGAGACGAGGCCTGACTCCCCGTGTGAGTCTGGAATGCAACCCCGAGTTCCTGTCACACCTGGAGAGGAAAACTCGGTCCTGGACACAATCCTAGATGAGGTCTATTTTGCACTGCAGTTACTAGAGAGCAATCGCCAGCTCTCCCTCGCAAATCGAATGGAAGATTGGACTTCCCTGGGCCAATACAATTGGAAGCCTGAATTCGACATCGTAACTCGAGAATCCCGCCGAAACTCGAGAAAATCCACGTGGTTCCCCCATCAGCGCTAGATGAGGCCCTTGCCCGCTACAGCGACTCAAGAGAAGTCCCATTTTCTGTCTTGAAGTGCGAAACGGTACTTGGCACCCTTGATGCAATCTCAAAATTCCCCGACATACCGGTCTCACTGGAAAGGAACACCGAGGTTCCCGGAACCACTTCATTTGAGCTCCTTCTCCCCTCGTGATCGCGACAGGAGTGTCGATTCCCCTGCTATGTCTCGAAGGGGTTCCCGACCTTTCCAGCGCGCCTAAGGATGAGGCAGGTCTCACGAGGAAATTCGAGACATAGCCTCGTGGGTGGTGCCACAAGCCGAAAGACCCCGATTTCCCGGTCTGCTCTTGATAAGAACGTGATGCCCTGACACCTTTACGAAGGAAAACCTGTGGATGAAAGCACAACACGAAGGGGCACTGACACCCCCGTGCATCATCCAGGAAAACCCGCAGGTTACAAACACAGTTCAACAAGTGGTCTGTCACCCGGTGAACAACTCGACAGGCAAGTGGAGTTCCATTCCTCCACACAAGACGAGACCTGATTTTCTGTACCAACTCTGCAGGGAAACTGCGATCCGAGTCAGTACCAGCGACAGGAAACCCAGGAGAGGAAACATGAGGTTCCTGCCTCCACTCGAGATGAGGCTCTCATCCATTGCACCAAACCCAGTGGAGTCCAGAGAGGCCCCTCCCAACTCCACAGTACCCCTGACTTCTCAGAGGCACCCGGAGAAGCTCCATGAGGTCACCGGCACATGTCGAGGGAACCCAGGGTTTCCTGCCACAATGGGAAAAAGACCTCGAGAGTCCTACTTCAACGTGTCTTGAAGCCCGAATCTGCTTCCATGGCTCTATAGAAATGACACGCACCCCCTCGCCACGCACATGGAGACCTGACTTCCCTGGCGCCATAAGAGAGGCTCCCTGAGCTCCCTGTCGTACCTCGTGAGAAACCCCACACTGACGCCGCAGCTTGAGAAAACTCACCATACGCCCCTGTCATCGCGAGATGAGGGCCTTCTTTTCCTGCATGGCCTGGAGAGGAATCCCGAATCCTCTTTCCAAACTCCACAGGAGGCTTGACTCCCTTTAGGCCACTTAGTGGGCTCCAAGAGATACCCGTCGCGACTCGAGAGGAGAATTGAGTCCTTTGCTTCCCCTCGAGACAAGGCCTGACTCACCAGGTGGGTCTGGAATGCAACCCCGAGATCCCTGTCTCCCCTGGAGAGGAACATTAGGTCCTGGAAACAAGCCTAGATGAGGTCTCTTTTGCCCTTCGGTAACTCGAGAGCAATCCCCCGCTCTCCCTGACAACTGGAATGGAAGATTGGACTTCCCTGGGCCAACACAAGAGGAAGCCTGAATTCCCCTTCGTAACTCGAGAATCCCGCCGCAACTCGAGAAAAAGCACTTGGTTGCCTCGTCATCACAAGATGAGGCCCTTGCCCGCTACAGCTTCTCAAGAAAAGTCCCACGTTCCGTCTTGAAGTGCAAAACGATACTTGACACCCTTGATGTGACCCCAAAAGTTCCCCGAAATATCGGTCTCACTCGAGGTGAACACTGAGGTTCCCGGCACCAGTTTATCTAAGCCCCTTCTCCCCTCCTGTTCGTGATAGGAGGGTCACTTCCCCTGCTTTGTTTGTAAGGGGTTCCCGACCTTCACGGGGCACTTCAGGATGAGGCCAGTCTCACGAGGAAATTCGAGACGTAGCTCGCGGGTGGTACCACATGCCAAAAGACTATGATTTCCCGGTACGCTCTTGATAAGAACCCGATGCCTGGACACCTCTTCGAAGGCAACCCTGTGGATGAAGGCACAACACAAAGGGGCACTGACACCCTCGTGCATCGTCCGGAAAAACCCGCAGGTTCCACATACAGCTCAACAAGTGGCTTGTCACCCCTGAAGAACTCGAGAGGCAAGTGGGGTTTCATTCCTCTACACAAGACGATGCCTGACTCTCCTGTCCCAACTCTGCAGGGACTTTGCGATCCGAATCAGACCAGCGCCAGTGAAGTCACGAGAGGAACGCTGAGGTTCCTGCCTCCACTCGAGATTAGGACCTCTTCCATTGCACGAAACCCAGTGGAGTCCTGAGAGACGCGTCCCAGCTCCACAGTATCCCTGACTTCTCAGAGGCACCCTGAGAAGCTCCCTGAGGTCACCAGCACAATTCGAGTGAACCCAGGGTTTACTGCCGCCACCATAGAAAGAACTCAAGAGTCCTTCTTCAACGCATTTTGAGGCCTGATTCCCCTACCATGACTCGAGGGCAATGACGCACTCCCTCTGCTACACTCATGAAGCCCTGACTTCCCTGGCACCACACGAGAGGCTCCCTGAGCTCCCCGTCATACCTCGTGAGAAACCCCACACTGGCGCCGCAGATAGAGAAAACCCACGAGACGCCCCCGTTTTCGCGACATGATGGCTTTCTTTTCTAGCATGGCCTGGAGAGCAATCCCGAGTCCTCTCTCCAAACTCCACAGTAGGCTTGACTCCCTTTTGGTCACTCAGTGGACTCCAAGACATACCCGTCGCGACTCGAGAAGAGAGCGGAGTCTTTTCCTTCCCCTCGAGGCGAGGCCTGACTCCTCGGGTGAGTCTGATATGCGAACCGGAGATCCCTGTCGCACCTGCAGAGAAACATTAGGTCCTGGACACAAGCCTAGATGAGGTCTCTTTTTTCCTGCAGTGACTCGAGAGCAATCCCCAACTCTCCCTCACAACTCGAATGGAAGACTGGACTTCCCTGGGCCAACAGAAGAGGAAGCCTGAATTTCCCGTTGTAACTCAAGAATCCCGCCACAACTCGAGAAAAACCACGTCGTTCCCTCTTCATCGCAAGATGCGGCCATTGCCACTACAGCGTCTCAAAAGAAGTCTTACGTTCCATCTTGAAGTGCGATATGGTACTTGGCACGTTTGATGCGACCCCAAAATTTCCCCAACACACTGGTCTCACTGGAGGGGAACACCGAGGTTGCCGGCATCACCTCATCTGTGCCCCTTCTCCCCTCCTGATCGAGACAGGAGGGTCGATTCCCCTGCTTTGTCTGCAAGGGGTTCTGACCTTCCCGGCGCACCTCAGGATGAGGCCGGTCTCACTAGGAAATTCGAGACGTAGCCTGGTGGGTGGTGCCACATGCGGAAAGACCTCGATTTCCCGGTCCGCTCTTAATAAGAACCCGATGCCCGGGCACCTCTTCGAAAGCAAACCTGTGGATGAATGCACAACACGAAGGGGTACTGACATCCCCATGCATAGTACAGAAAAACACGCAGATTCCAAACACAGATCGACAAGTGTCCTGTCATCCCTTGAAGAACTAGAGAGGCATGCGGAGTTCCGTTCCTCCACACAAGAGAAGGCCGGACTCTCCTTTCCCAACTCTGCAGGGACCGTGCGATCGGAGTCAGAAATGTAGATGAAACCTGACGTTCCTGCATCAACTCGAAATGAGGCCCTCTTCCATTGCGCCATACCCAGTGGAGTCCCGAGAGGCCCCTCCCAACTCCACAGTATCCCTGACTTCTCAGAGGCACCCTCAGAAGCTCTCTGCGGTCACTGGCACAAGTCGAGTGAACCCAGGGTTTCCTGCTGCATTCTGAGAAAGACCTCGAGAGTCCCTCTTTACCGTGTCTTGAGGCCCGATACCCTACCATGACTGGAGAGCAATGACGCATTTCCCTCGCCATGCCCATTGAAACCTAACTTCCCTGGCGCCACACGAGAGGCTCCCTGCGCTCCCCGTCCTACCTCATGAAAACCCCACACTGGCACCGCCGCTCGAGAAAACTCATGAGACGCCCCCGTCATCGTAAGATGAGGGCCTTCTTTTCCTACATGACCTAGAGAGCAATCCCGAGTCCACTCTCCAAACTCCACTGGAGGCCTGTCTCCCTTTAGGCCACTCAGTAGCCTCCAAGAGATACACGTCGCTACTCTAGAGGAGAGCG
This sequence comes from Bubalus kerabau, assembly GCF_029407905.1. Taxonomy (NCBI): domain Eukaryota; kingdom Metazoa; phylum Chordata; class Mammalia; order Artiodactyla; family Bovidae; genus Bubalus; species Bubalus kerabau. The sequence continues at coordinate 1,865,202 of NW_026577892.1, read as the reverse complement.
GAGTCCGTTGCTTCCCCTCGAGCGAAGGCCTGACTACTTGGGTGAGTCTGGAATGGGATCCCGAGATCCGTGTCGCCCCTGTAGAGGAAACTCGGTCCTGGACACAAGCCTAAATGAGGTCTTTTTTGTCCTGCATTGACTCAAGTGCAATCCCCAGCTCTCCCTCGCAACTCGAATGGATGATTGGACTTCCCTGGGCCAACACAAGAGGAAGACTGTATTCCCCGTTGTAATTCGAGAATCCCGCGGCAACTGGAGAAAAACAACGTGGTTCCTCCGTCATCAAAATATGAGGCCCCTGTCAGCTACAGCGTCTCCAGGGAAGTCCCATGTTCCGTCTTGAAGTGTGAAATGGTACTTGGCACCCTTGATGCGACCCCCAAATTTCCCTGACACCCCGGTCTCACTCGAGGAGAACATGGAGGTTCCCAGCACCGCTTCAGCTGAGCCTCTTCTCCCCTCCTGATGGCGACAGGAGGGTCGATTCCCCTGCTTTGTCTGGAAGGGGTTCCCAGACTTCCCGGCGAACCTCAGGATGAGGCCAGTCTCACGAGGGAATTCGAGACGTAGCCTCGTGGGTTGTGCCACATGCCGAAAGACCCCGATTTCCTGGTCCACTATTGATAAGATCCCGATGCCCGGTCACCTCTTCGAAGGTAACCCTGTGGATGAAGGCACAACACGAAGGGGCACTGACACCCATGTGCATCGTCCCCCAAAACCGCAGGTTCCACATACAACTCGACAGGTGGCCTGTCATCCCGTGAACAACTCGAGAGGCAAGCGGAGTTCCATTACTCCACACAAGACGAGGTCTGACTCTCCTGTCCCAACTCTGCAGGGACCCTGCTATCCGAGTCAGAAATGGAGAGGAACCCTGACGTTACTGCCTCAATCCGAGATTAGGTCCTCTTCAATTGCACCAGTCCCTGTGAAGTCCCGAGAAGCCCCTCTCAACTCCACAGTATCCCTGACTTCTCAGAGGAACCCCGCTAAGCTCCCTGAGGTTATGGGCACAAGTCGAGGGAACCCAGGGTTTCCTACCACACCCCGAGAAAGACCTCGAGAGTTCTTCTTCGAAGCGTCTTGAGGCTCGATTCCCCTACCATGACTTGAGAGCAATGAGGCGCTCCCCCTCGCCACGTCCATGGAGACCTGACTTCCGTGGCACCACAGGAGTCTCCCTGAGCTCCCCGTCCTATCTCATGAGAAACCCCAACCAGGCACTGCACCTTGAGAAAACCCACGAGACGCCCCCGTCATCGCGAGATGAGGGCCTTCTTTTCCTGCATGGCCTAGAGAGCAATCCCGAGTCCTTTCTCCAAACGCCACAGGAGGCTTAACTCCATTTAGGCCACTCTTGGGCTCCAAGGGATACCCGTCGCGACTCGAGAGGAGAGCGGAGTCCATTCATTCACTTTGAGACGAGGCCTGACTCCCCGGGTGAGTCTGGAATGCAACCCCGAGATCCCTGTCGCCCCTGGAGAGAAAAACTCGGTCCTGGACACAAACCTAGATGAGCTCTATTTTGCCCTGCAGTGACTCGAGAGCAATCTCCAGCTCTCACTTGCAACTCGAATGGAAGATTGGACTTCCCTGGGCCAACACAAGAGGAAACCTGTATTCCCCGTCGTAACTCAAGAATCCTGCCGCAACTCGAGAAAAAACACGTGGGTCCCCCGTCAGCGCTAGATGAGGCCCTTGCCCACTACAGCGTCTCAAGAGAAGTCCCAGGTTCCATCTTGAAGTGCGAAACGGTACTTGGCACCCTTGATGCAACCCGAAAAGTTACCCGACTTACCAGTTTCACTCAAGGGGAGCACCGAGGTTCCCGGCACTACTTCATCTGAGGCCTTTCTCTCCTCCTGATCCCGAAAGGAGGGTCGATTCTCCTGCTTTGTTTAGAAAGGGTTCCCGGACTTTCCTGCGCGCCTCAGGATGAGGCCGATCTCACGAGGAAATTCGAGACGTAGCCTCGTGGGTGGTGCAACATGCTGAAAGACCCCAATTTCCCGGTCCGCACTTGAGGAGAACCCGATGCCCGGACACCTCTTCGAAGGCAACCCTGTGGATGAAGGCACAACAGGAAGGAGCACTGACGCCCCCGTGCATCTCCGAAAAACCCGCAGGTTCCACACACATCACGAAAAGTGGCGTCATCCTTGAACAACTTGAGATGTAAGCGGAGTCCCATTCCTCCGCAGAACACGAGACCTGACACTCCTGAGCAAACTCAGCAGGGACCCTGCGATCTGAGTCAGATCCGGCTCCAGGAAGTCAGGAGCAGAACCCTGAGGTTCCTGCCTCAACTCGAGATGAGGCCCTCTTCCATTGCACCAAACCCAGAGGAGTCCCGAGAGACCTCTCCCAAATCCACAGTATCCCTGACTTCTCAGAGGCACCCTGAGATGCTCCCTGAGGTCACCGGCACAAGTCAAGGGAACCCAGGGTTTCCTGCCGCAACCCTAGAAAGACATCGAGAGTCCTTTTTCAACCCGTCATGAGGCCCGATTCCCCTACCCTGACTGGAGAGCAATGACGCGCTCCCCCTTGCCCCGCCCATGGAGACCTGACTTCCCTGTTGCCACACGAGAGGCTACCTGAACTCCCCGTCGTACCTCGTGAGAAACCCCACACTGGCGCCACAGCTCGAGAAAACCCACGAGACGCCCCCGTCATCTCGAAATGTGGGCCTTCTTTTCCTGCATGGCCTGGAGAGCAATCCCGAGTCCTCTCTCCAAACTGAAGAGGAGGGTTGACTCCCTTTAGACCACTCAGTGGGCTCCAAGAGATATGCGTCGCAACATGAGAGGAGAGCCGAGTCCTTTGCTTCCCCTCGAGACGAGGCCTAACTCCCCGGGTGAGTCTGTAATGCAAACCCGAGATCCCTGTCGCCCTTGGAGAGGATCATTGGGTCCTGAACACAAGGCTACATGAGGTCGCTTTTGCCCTGCAGTAACTCGAGACCACTCCTCAGCTTTCCCTCGCAACCCGAATGGAAGATGGACCTCCCTGGGCCAACACAAGAGGAAGCCTGAATTCCCAGTAGTAATTCGAGAATTCCGCCTCAACTCGAGAAAAACCACGTGATTCCCCCGTCATTGCAAGATGAGGCCCTTGCCTGCTCCAGCGTCTCAAGAGTAGTCCCACGTTCCGTCTTGAAGTGCGAAATGATATTTGGCACCCTTAATGCTACCCCAAAAGTTCCCCGACATACGGGTCGCACTCGAGGGGAACACCGAGGTTCCTGGCACCACTTCATTTGAGCCCCTTCTCCCCTCCTGATCGCGAAAGGAGGGTCGATTCCCCTGCTTTGTCTGCAAGGGGTTCTTGACCTTCTCCGCGCACCTCAGATGAGGCTGTCTCACGAGGAAATTCGAGACGTAGCCTCGATGGTGGTGCCACATGCCGAAAGACCGCGATTTCCCGATCCGCTCTTGATAAGAACGCGATGCCCAGACACCTATTTGAAGATAGTGTGGATGAAGGCACAACACGAAGGGGCACTGACACCCCGTGCATACGTCCGGAAAAGACCGCAGGTTACTCATACAGCTCAACAAGTGCCTGTCACCCAGTGAACAACTCGAGAGGCAAGCGGAGGTCCATTCCTGAACACAATACGAGGCCTGACTCACATCTCCCAACTATGCAGGGGACTGCGATCGGAATCAGAAATGGAGAGGAACCCTGAGGTTCCTGCCTCCCCTCGAGATGAGGCCCCCTTCCATTTCACCAAACCCAGTGGAGTCCCGAGAGGTCTTTCCCAACTCCACAGTATTCCTGACTTCTCAGAGGCACCCGGAGAATCTCCCTGAGGTCACCGGCACAAGTCGAGGGAACCCAGGTATTCTTGCCAAGACCCGAGAGAGATCTTGAGAGACCTTCTTCAACGCGTCTAGAGGCCTGATTCGCCTACCATGACTCGAGAGCAATGACGCGCTCTCCCTCGCCACACGCATCGAGACGTAACTTCCCTGGTGCCACATAAGAGGCTCCCTGAGCTCCCCGTCGTACCTCCTGAGAAACCAACACAGGCGCTGCAGCTCGGTAAAACCACCGAGACCCCCCGTCATCGTGAGATGAGGGACTTCTTTTCCTGCATGTCCTGGAGTGCAATCCCGAGTCCTCTCTCTAAACTCCAGAGGAGGCTTGACTCCCATTAGTCCATTCAGTGGGTTCCAAGAAATACCCGTCACGACTCGAGAAGAGAGAGAAGTCCTTTGTTTCCCCTCGAGATGACGCCTGACTCCCGGGTGAGTCTGGAATGCAACCGCAAGATCCCAGTCATCCCTTGAGAGGAACATTAGGTCCTAGACACAAGCCTGGATGAGGTCTCTTTTGCCCTGCAGTGACTCGAGCGCAACCCCCAGCTCTCCCTCGCAACTCGAATGGAAGATTGGGCTTCCCTGGGCCAACACAAGAGGAAGCCAGAAATCCCCTTCGTAACTCGAGAATCCCGCCGCAACTCGAGAAAAACCACGTGTTTCCAACGTCATCCCAAGATGAGGCCCTTGCCTGCTATGGCATCTCAAGAAAAGAACCACGTTCCGTCTTGAAGTGTGAAACGGTACTTTGTACCCTTGATGCGACACCAAATGTTCCCGGATACGCCGGTCTCACTCGACAGGAACACCGAGGTTCCCGCACCACTTCATCTGAGCACCTTCTCCCCTCCTGTTCGCGACAGGAGAGTCGATTCCCCTGCTTTGTTTGGAAGGGGTTCCCCACATTCCCGGCGCAACTTAGGATGAGGCCGGTCTCACGAGGAAGTTCGAGACGAGCCACGTGGGTGGTGCCACATGCCGAACGCCCCCAATTCCCCGGTCCGCTCTTGAGAAGGACCCGAGGCCCGGACCCCTCTTCGAAGGCAACCCTGTGGGTGAAGGCACAACACGAAGGGGCACTGCCACCCCCGTGCATCGTCCGCAAAGACCCGCGGGTTCCACACACAGCTCGACGAGGGGCCTGAGACCCCCTGAGCAACTCGAGAGGCCAGCTGGCTTCCCTTCCTCAGACAAGACGAGGCCTGACTCTCCTGTCCCAACTCTGCAGGGACCCTGCGGTCGGAGTCCGAAACGGAGAGGAAGCCTGAGGTTCCTGCCTCCCCTCGAGGTGAGGCCCTCTTCCCTGGCGCCAGACCCAGCGGAGTCCCGAGGGGCCCCGCCACCTCCAAAGGATCCCTCGCCTCTCAGAGGCACCCTGGGAAGTTCCCTAAGGCCCCCGGCAGAAGGCGAGGGAAACGAGGGTCTCCCGCCGCCCCCCGAGAAAGACTTCGAGAGTCCTTCTTCAATGCGTCTCGAGGCCCTAGTCCCCTCTCGTGACTCGAGAGCCATGACGCGCTCCTCCTCGCCACGCGCATGGAGACCTGACTTCCCTGGCGCCCCACGAGAGGCTCCCTGAGATCCTCGTCGTGCCTCGGGAGAAAACCCACACGGGCGACGCAGCTCAAGGAAACCACTGAGACGCCCCCGTCCTCGCGAGCTGAGGGTCTTCTTTTCCTGCATGGCCTAGAGAGCAATCCCGGGTACTCTCTCCAAAAGGAAGAGGAGGCTGGACTCCCTTGAGGCCGCTCAGGGGGCTCCAAGAGACCCGCGTCGCGACTCGAGAGGAGAGCGGAGTCCTTGGCTTCCCCTCGAGACGAGGCCTGACTCCCCGGGGGAGCCTGGAATGCAACCCCGAGATCCCTGCCTTCCCTGGAGAGGAATATTAGGTCCCGGACACACGCCTAGGTGAGGTCTCCTCGGCCCTGCAGTGACTCGAGCGCAACCCACAGGTTTCCCTCGCAACCCGAGGGGAAGATTGGGCTTCCCAGGGCCAACCCAAGGGGAAGGCTGAGATCCCCGTCGTAACTCGAGAATCCCGCCGAAACTCGAGAAAAACCACGTGGTTCCCACCTCTTGGCAAGAGGAGGCCCTTGCCCGCCACGGCGTCTCAAGGGAAGTCCCCTGTTCCGCCCTGAAGGGCGAAACGGTCCATGACAGCCTTCCTGCGACCCCCAAAAGTCCCCCGACACGCCGGGTTCCCTCGAGGGGAACACCGAGGGTCCCGGCACCGCTTCCTCTGAGCCCCTTCTCCCCTCCTGATCGCGACAGGAGAGGCGATTCCCCTGCGTGGTCTGGAAGGAGTTCCCGGCCTTCCTGGCGCACCTCAGGAGGAGGCCGGTCTCACGAGGAAATTCGAGACGAGCCACGTGGGTGGGGCCACATGCCGAACGCCCCCGATTCCCCGGTCCACCCTTGAGAAGGACCCGAGGCCCGGACCCCTCTTCGAAGGCAACCCTGTGGGTGAAGGCACAACACCAAGGGGCGCTGCCACCCCCGTGCATCGTCCGCAAAGACCCGCGGGTTCCACACACAGCTCGACGAGGGGCCTGAGACCCCCCCTGAGCAACTCGAGAGGCCAGCGGGGTTCCCTTCCTCAGACAAGACGAGGCCTGACTCTCCTGTCCCAACTCTGCAGGGACCCTGCGGTCGGAGTCCGAAACGGAGAGGAAGCCTGAGGTTCCTGCCTCCCCTCGAGGTGAGGCCCTCTTCCGTTGCGCCAGACCCAGCGGAGTCCCGAGGGGCCCCGCCACCTCCACAGGATCCCTTGCCTCTCAGAGGCACCCTGGGAAGTTCCCTAAGGTCCCCGGCAGAAGGCGAGGGACACGAGGGTTTCCCGCCGCCCCCCGAGGAAGACCTCGAGAGTCCTTCTTCAACGCGTCTCGAGGCCCTAGTCCCCTCCCGTGACTCGAGAGCCAGGACGCGCTCCCCCTCGCCACACGCATGGAGACCTGACTTCCCTGGCGCCGCACGAGAGGCTCCCTGAGATCCTCGTCGTGCCTCGGGAGAAAACCCCCACGGGCGCCGCAGCTCGAGGAAACCCCTGAGACGCCCCCGTCCTCGCGAGCTGAGGGCCTTCTTTTCCTGCATGGCCTGGAGAGCAATCCCGGGTCCTCTCTCCAAACGGAAGAGGAGGCTGGACTCCCTTGAGGCCGCTCAGGGGGCTCCAAGAGCCCCGCGTCGCGACTCGAGAGGAAAGCGGAGTCCTTGGCTTCCCCTCGAGACGAGGCCTAACTCCCCGGGTGAGTCTGTAATGCAAACCCGAGATACCTGTCGTCCTTGGAGAGGATCATTGGGTCCTGAACACAAGGCTAGATGAGGTCGCTTTTGCCCTGCAGTAACTCGAGAGCACTCCCCAGCTTTCCCTCGCAACCCGAATGGAAGATTGGACCTCCCTGGGCCAACACAAAAGGAAGCCTGAATTCCCAGTAGTAATTCGAGAATTCCGCCTCAACTTGAGAAAAACCACGTGGTTCCCCCGTCATTGCAAGATGAGGCCCTTGCCCGCTCCAGCGTCTCAAGAGTAGTCCCACGTTCTGTCTTCAAGTGCGAAATGATATTTGGCACCCTTAATGCTACCCCAAAAGTTCCCCGACATACGGGTCGCACTAGAGGGGAACACCGAGGTTCCTGGCACCACTTCATCTGAGCCCCTTCTCCCCTCCTGATCGTGAAAGGAGGGTCAATTCCCCTGCTTTGTCTGCAAGGGGTTCCCGACCTTCTCCACGCACCTCAGATGAGGCTGTCTCACGAGGAAATTCGAGACGTAGCCTCGATGGTGGTGCCACATGCCGAAAGACCGCGATTTCCCGATCCGCTCTTGATAAGAACGCGATGCCCAGACACCTATTCGAAGATAGTGTGGATGAAGGCACAACACGAAGGGGCACTGACACCCCCGTGCATCGTCCAGAAAAGACCACAGGTTTCTCATACAGCTCAACAAGTGCCTGTCACCCAGTGAACAACTCGAGAGGCAAGCGGAGGTCCATTCCTGCACACAAGACAAGGCCTGACTCACCTCTCCCAACTATGCAGGGGGCTGCGATCGGAATCAGAAATGGAGAGGAACCCTGAGGTTCCTGCCTCCCCTCGAGATGAGGCCCCCTTCCATTTCACCAAACCCAGTGGAGTCCCGAGAGGTCTTTCCCAACTCCACAGTATCCCTGACTTCTCAGAGGCACCCGGAGAATCTCCCTGAGGTCACCGGCACAAGTCGAGGGAACCCAGGTATTCTTGCCAAGACCCGAGAGAGATCTTGAGAGTCCTTCAACGCGTCTAGAGGCCTGATTCCCCTACCATGACTCGAGAGCAATGACGCGCTCCCCCTCGCCACACGCATCGAGACCTAACTTCCCTTGCGCCACACAAGAGGCTCCCTGAGTTCCCCGTCGTACCTCCTGAGAAACCAACACAGGTGCTGCAGCTCGGTAAAACCACCGAGACCCCCCCCCCCGTCATCGTGAGATGAGGGCCTTCTTTTCCTGCATGTCCTGGAGTGCAATCCCGAGTCCTCTCTCCAAACTCCAGAGGAGGCTTGACTCCCTTTAGTCCACTCAGTGGGCTCCAAGAAATACCCGTCGCGACTCGAGAAGAGAGAGAAGTCCTTTGTTTCCCCTCGAGAGGACGCCTGACTCCTGGGTGAGTCTAGAATGCAACCCCGAGATCCCAGTCATCCCTTGAGAGGAACATTAGGTCCTAGACACAAGCATAGATGAGCTCTCATTTGCCCTGACGTGACTCGAGAGCAATCCCCTGCTCTCCCTCGCACCTCGAATGGAAGAATGGACTTCCCTGGGACAACACAAGAGGAAACCTGAATTCCCCGTCGTAATTCGAAAATCCCGCTGCAACTCGAGGAAAACCACGTGGTTCCCCCGTCATCGCAAGATGAGGCCCTTGCCAGCTACAGCGTCTCAGTAGAAGCCCTACGTTCCATCTTGAAGTTTAAAATGATAATTGGCAACCTTGATGTTAGCACAAAAGTTCCCCGACACCCTGGTCTCACTCGAGGGGAACACCAAGGTTCGGCGCACCGCTTGTTCTGAGCCCCTTATCCCCTCCTGATCGCGACGGGAGGGTCGATTACCCTGCTTTGTCTGGAAGGGGTTCCGGACCTTCCCGGCGCACCTCAGGATGAGGCCGGTCTCACGAGGAAATTCGAGACGTAGCCTTGTGGTTGGTGCCACACGCCGAAAGACCCCGATTTCCCTGTCTGCTCTTGATAAGAACCCAATGCTAGGACACCTCTTCGAAGGCAATCCTGTGGACGAAGGCACAAAACGAAGGGGTCTGACACCCTCCTGCATCGTTGGGGAAGCCCGCAAGTTCCACATACAGATCGACAAGTGGCCTGTCACCCCGTGAACAACTCGAGAGGCAAGAGGAGTTAAATTCCTCCACACAAGACGAGGCCTGACTCTCCTGTCCCAACTCTGCATGGACACTGAGATCCGATTCAGAAATGGAGAGGAACCATGAGGTTCCTGCCTCAACTCGAGATAAGGCCCTCTTCTACTGCACCAAACCCAGTGGAGTTCGGAGCGGCCCCTCCCAACTGCACAGTATCCCTGACTTCTCAGAGGCACCCTGAAAAGCTCCCTGAGGTCACGGGCATAAGTCGACGGAACCCAGGGTTTCCTGCCGTAACCTGAGAAAAACCTCGCGAGTCCTTCTTCACGCGTCTTGAGGCCCGATTCCCCTACCATGACTGGAGAAAAATGACGCGCTCCCCCTCGCCACGCGCATGAAGATCTGACTTCCCCGGCACCACATGAGAGGCTCCCTGAGCTCCCCATCGTACCTCGTGAGAAACCCCACACTGGCGCCGCAGCTCGAGAAAACCCACGAGACGCCCCTGTCATGGTGAAATGAGGGCCTTTCCTGCATGACCTGAAGAGCAATCCCGAATCCTCTCTCCAAACTCCAAAGGAGGCTTGACTCCCTTTAGGTCACTCAGTGGGCTCCAAGAGATACCCGTCGATACTCAGGAGGAGAGCGGTGTCCTTTGCTTCCCCTCGAGATGAGGCCTGACTACGAGGGTGAGTCTGGAATGCAACCCTGGATCCCTGTCGCCCCTGGAGAGGAACCTTAGGTCCTGGACAAAAGCCTAGATGAGGTCTCTTTGGCCCTGCAGTGACTCAAGCGCAACCCCTAGCTTTCCCTTGCAACTCGAATGGAAGATTGGCCTTTCTGAGCCAACACAAGAGGAAGCCTGAATTTCCAGTTGTAATTTGAGAAACCCGCCGCAACTCGAGAAAAATCACGTGGTTCCCCGTATTGCAAGATGAGGCCCTTGCCCCCTACAGCGTCTCAAGAGAAGTTTCACATTCCGTCTTGAAGTGCAAAACAGTACTTGGCACCCTTGATGCGACCCCAAAAGTTCCCCTATATACCGATCTCACTAGAGGGGACACTGAAGTTTCCGGCACCACTTCATCTGAGGCCTTTCTCCTCTCCTGATCGCGATAGGAGGGTCGATTCCACTGCTTTGTCTCGAAGGGATTCCCGACCTTCCCGGCACACCTCAGGATGAGGCCGGTCTCACGAGGAAATTCGAGAGGTAGCCTCGAGGGCCATACTACATGCCGAAAGACCCCGATTCCATGGTCCACTTTTGATCAAAACCAGACTCCTGGACACCTCTTCGAAGGCAAGCCTGTGGATGAAGGCACAACACGTAGGGGCACTGACACCCCGTGCATCTTCCGGAAAAACCCGCAGGTTCCTCACACAGCTCCACAAGTGGTCTGTCACCTCGTGAACAACTCGAGAAGCAAGCGGAGTTCCATTCCTCCACACAAGACGATGCCTGACTCTCCTGTCACAATTCTAGGGACCTTGCGCACCGAGTCAGAAATGGAGAGGAAGCCTGAGGTTCCTGCCTCCACTCAAGATGAGGCCCTTTTCCATTGCCACAAAACCAGTGGAGTCCCGAGAGGCCCGTCCCAAATCCACAGTATGCCTGACTTCTCAGAGGCACCCTGAGAAGCTCCCTAAGGTCACCGGCAGAAGTCGACGGAACCCAGGGTTTCCTGCCGCAACCCGAGAAAGACCTTGAGAGTCCTGCTTTAACGTGTCTTGAGGCCCGATTCCCGTATCATATCTCGAGAGCAATGACGCGCTCCCCCTTGCCATGCGCATGGAGACCTGAATTCCCTGGTGCCACACGAAAGGCTCCCTGAGCTTCCCGTCGCACCTCGTCAGAAACCGCACACTGGCACCGCAGCTCGAGAAAACCAACAAGACGCCCCTGTCATCGCGAGATGAGGGTCTTCTTTTCCTGCATGGCCTGGAGAGCAATCCTGAGTCCTGTCTCCAACTCCACAGGGGGCTTGACTCCCTTTAGGCCACTCACTGGGCTCCAAGAGACACCTGTGGTGACTCAAGAGGAGAGCGGGGTCCTTTGCTTCCCCTCGAGTCGAGCTCTGACTCCCAGGATGCGTCTGGAATGCAACCCCGAGATCGCTGTTGGCCCTGGAGAAGAATATTAGGTCCTGGACACAAGCCTAGATGAGGTCTCTTTTGCCCTGCAGTGACTCAAGAGCAAACCCCAGCTCTCCCTCGAAACTCGAATGGAAGATTGGACTTCCCTGGGCCAACACAAGAGGAAGCCTGAATTCCCCGTCGTAACTCGAGAATCCCGCCGCACCTTGAGAAAAACCACGTGATTCCCCCGTCATCCCAAGATGAGGCCCTTGCCCTCTACAGCGTGTCAAGAGAAGCCCCAAGTCTGTATTGAAGTGCAAAACGGTACTTGGCACCCTTGAAGCGACCCCAAAAGTTTCCCGACACACCGGTCCCACTCGAGGGGAACACCGAGGTTCCCGACACGACTTCAACTGAGCCCTTTCACTCCTCCTGATCGTGACAAGATGGTCGATTCCCCTGCTTTGTCTGGAAGGGGTTCCCGATCTTCATGGCGCACCTCAGGATGACACCAGTCTAATGAAGAAATTCGAGACGTAGCCTCATGGATGGTGCCACGTTCTGAAAGACCCCGATTTCCTGCTCTGCTATTGATAAGAACCCGATGTCCGGACACCTCTTTGAAGGCAACCCTGTGGATGAAGGCACAACACGAAGGGGCACTGACCCCCTCATGCATCTTACGGAAAAAACCGAAGGTTCCACTCACAGCTCGACAAATGGTCTGTTATCCTGTGAACAACTCGAGAGGCAAGTGGAGTTCCATTCCTCCACACAAGACGAGGCCTGACTCTCCTGTCCCAACTCTTCAGGGACCCTGTGGTCGGAGTTTTAAATGGAGAGGAACCCTTAGGTTCCTGCCTCAACTCGAGATGAGAACCTTTGCCATTGCACCAAACACAGTGGAGTTCCGAGAGCACCTCCCAAGTCCACAGTATGCCTGACTTCTCAGAGGCACCCTGAGAAGCTCCCTGAGGTCACCGGTACAAGTCGAGGGAACCCAGTGTTTCCTGCCGCAACCTGAGAAAGACCTCGAGACTCCTTCTTCAACGCGTCTTGAGTCCCGATTTCCCTACCATGACTCGAGAGCATTTATGGGCTCCTCCTCATCACACGCATAGACACCTGACTTTCCTGGCGCCACACGAGAGGCTCCCTGAGCTCCCCGTCGTACCTCGTGAGAAAACTCATACTTGCGCTCCAACTCGAGAAAACCCACAAGACGCCCCCGTCATTGCGAGCTGAGGGCCTTCTTTCCTGTATGGCCTGGAGAGCAATCCCGAGTCCTCTCTCCAACTCCACAGGAGGCTTGACTCCCTGGAGGCCACTCAGTGGGCTCCAAGAGATACCTATCGCGACCCAGGAGGATATCAGAATCCTTTGCTTCCCCTCGAGCCGAGGCCTGACTCACTGGGTGAGACTGGAATGCGTCCCCGTGATCCCTATCGCCCCTGGAGAGGAACATTAGGTCCTGGACACAAGCCTAGATGAGGTCTATTTTGACCTGCCGTGAATTGAGAGCAATTCCCACCCAGCTCTCCCTGGCAACTCGAATGGAAGAATGGACTTCCCTGGGCCAACAGAAGAGGAAACCTGAATTCCCCGTCGTAAGTCAACAATCCCATCGCAACTCGAAAAAAACCACGTGGTTTCCCCTTCATCACAAGATGAGGCCCTTGCCCACCACAGCGTCTCAAGAGAAGTCCCACGTTTCATCTTGAAGTTTGAAACAGTATTTGGCAAGCTTCGTGAGACCCCAAAAGTTCCCTGACATACCGGTCTCACTCAAGGGGAACACCGAGGTTCCCGGCACCACTTCATCTGAGCCCCTTCTCCCCTCCTGATCGCAACAGTAGGGTCGATTAACCTGCTTTGTCTGGAAGGCTTTCCCGACCTTCCAGGGGCACCTCAGCATGAGGCCCGTCTCACGAGGAAATTCGAGACGTAGCCTCGTGTGTGGTGCCGCATTCCAAAAGACCCCGATTTCCTGGTCTGCTCTTAATAAGAACCTGATGCCCGCACACCACTTCGAAGGCAACCCTGTGGATGAAAGCACATCACGAAGGGGCACTGACACCCCCGTGCATTGTCTGGAAAAAACCGCAGGTTCCACACACAGCTCGACAAGTGGCCTGTCACTCCTTGAACAACTCGAGAGGCAAGCGGAGTTCCATTCCTCCACACAAGACGAGGCCTGACTCTCCTGTCCCAACTCTGCAGGGACCCTGCAATCTGAGTCAGAAATGGAGAGGAACCCTGAGGTTCCTTCCTGATCTCGAGATTAGGCCCTCTTCCATTGCAGCAAACCCAGTGGAGTCCCGAGAGGCCTCTCCCAGCTCCATAGTATCCCTGACTTCTCAGAGGCACCCTGAGAAGCTACCTGAGGTCACAGGCACAAGTCGAGGGAGCCCAGGGTTTCCTGCCGCAACCCGAGAAAGACCTCGAGCGTCCTTTTTCATTGCGTTGAGCCCTGATTCCACTACCATGACTCGAGAGCAATGACGTGCGCCCCCTCGCCACTCGTATGGAGACTTGACTTCCCTGACACCACACGAGAGGCTCCCTGAGCTCCCAGTCGTACCTTGTGAGAAACCCCACACTGGCACCGCAGCTCCAGAAAAACCACGAGACTCCCCCGACATCGCGAGATGAGGGCCTTCTTTTCCTGCATGGCCTGGAGAGCAATCCCGCGTGCTCTCTCCAAACTCCACAAGAGAGGTGCCAAGATTGCTGAGGAGTAGGACGGGGAGAACTCTTTCCCCCCCAAACAATTTCATCAAAAGAGCATTTAAACGTCGAGTAAATTCCACAATACAACTTATGAATGCTGCCAGAGGACATCAGGCACCCAGAAAAGAACCCAACTCTTGGAAAGTAGGTAGGAAAAAGTATAAAAGACAAAAAAAGAGACAAAAGAGGGAGGGAGGGATTTCCGTCCCGGGAAGATAGTCTTAAAAAGAGAAAAGTTTCCAAACACCAGGAAAGCTTTTCACTGCCAAATCTTTGCCAAGCTTTGGAAGCACAAAGGGCAACATAAGGGGGATAAAAATAAATAAACAATTAAAACTCGCAGATTGCAAGCCCTACGGTAACTCCCCCAGCCGCAAAGCAGTGCAGACGCCTGCTCACACCATTAGCAAGCAGGGGCTGGGCAGGGAGGCACGGCGCGGGCTGCATCGCTTAGAGTAAGAATCTGGCCTGAATACCCTGAGCACTATCTGAACGAAATAACTTGGGCTAGCAAACCAGACTCTGGGATATCTACCACGCAAAAAGCCAGCCCTAACCTAAGACACCGCCAGGCCCGCGCACGGAACAAAGGACTGAACAGAGATAGCCGGCTGCAGACCTTCCCCCTCCGGTGACAGGCAGCCAGAGCCAGAAGAGGGCAATCGCAGCCCCAGAGAGACATTATCTATAAAACTGTAAGCAGCCTTCTTTGCTAACTAAAACTTCTTGGGGATCTGGACGGTCAACATCTGCCTGAGAAGGTGCGCCTGTTTTACACCCAGATAACCGAGTGGCGGGGAGGCGATAAGTCACAACATTGGCGCTCGCCAATCACCTCATCACCTGAGCTGCTCGGACCTGGGAAGAGCACAAAACGCAGGCCCAACCGAGTCTGTGCCTCTGAGGACTACCCTAGTGCCTGAACCTGAGCGGCTTGGACCTGGGAGGTGCATGAAGCCCAGGGCCAGCCTCGGATTGTTCCCGGTGGAACAACCTAGAGCCCGAGCAGTGTGGGCAGGGAGGCTACACGTGCCGTGAGCGGGGGCAGACCCAGTGTGGCTGAGGCACTGCGAGCGCACGCCAGTGTTATATGTTTGCAGCATCACTCCCTCCCTCCCTCCCCACAGCGCAACTGAACAAGTGAGCCTAAAAAAAAAAAGTGTCCTCCACCGTCCCCTTTGTGTCAGGGCGTAAACCAGACACTGAAGAGACCAGCAAACAAAAGAAGCTATAACAGAGGGAAACGCCTTGGAAGCTACAGGCAATAGATTAAAACCCTGTGGTTACTAGGACTACATAGGAAGGCGCCTATAGATCTTGAGAAATATAAGTCGGACCAAGGAACTAGCCAAAAATGAACCGAACTCACGATACTCACAACAAAACCAGAGAAAGTCCTAGATATATTTTTATGATCATTCTTACTTTTTTTTAATTTTTTTAATTTTAAGTTCTCTATTGTTCATTTAATTTTCACTTTTATAACCTATTACTTTGCAAAAAAAAAGACCCTATTTTTTTCTTCTTCAGCAAACTTCATGTATGTATATATATATATATATATATATATATATATATATATAAAATAATTTTTTGACCTTGTTTTTTTGTTTTGTTTTTTTTTTCTTCTTTTCTTTAACATTGTATTTTTGAAATTCCAAACTGTACTCTAGATTTTTAATTTATGCTTTTTGATATTTGATATCAATTTTGTACCTGTAGTTTCTTTATAATTTTTGCGACATTGCTTGTTTTTGTTTGTTTGTTTTCTCTTTAGTTTTCTTCTTCCTTTTTTTTAACATTGTATTTTTGAAATTCCAAACTCTACTCTAGATTTTTAATTTTTGCTTTTTGGTATTAGTTATCAATTTTTTACCTGTATTTTCTTGATAATTTTTGCGACCTTGTTTGTTTTTCTTTGTTCGTTTTTTCTCTCTTTCTTTTCCTTCTTCTTTTCTTTAACATCGTATTTTTGAAATTCCAAACTCTACTCTAGATTTTTAATTTTTGCTTTTATGTATTTGTTACCAATTTTGTACCTTTAAGAACCCAATCTTCAGTACCCATTTTTCACTAGGGAGCGAGATTACTGGCTTGACTGCTCTCTCTCCCTTTGGACTCTCCTTTTTCTCCACCAGGTCGCCTGTGTCTCCTCCCTAACCCCTCTCTACTCTACCCAACTCTGTGAATTTCTGTGTATTCCAGACGGTGGAGAACACTTAGGGAACTGATTACTGGCTGGATCTGTCTCCCTCCTTTTCATTCCCCCGTTTTATCCTTCTGGCCACCTCTGTCTCCTTCCTCCTTCTTCTCATCTCTGTATAACTCTGTGAACATCTCTGAGTGGTCCAGTTGTGGAGTGCATATAAGGAAGTGACTACTGGCCAGCCCACTCTCTCCACTATTGATTCCACCTGATCTCATTTGGGTCACCTCTAACTCCCTCCTCCCTCTTCTCTTCTCCATGTAATGATGTGAACCTTTCTGAGTGGCCCTCACAGTAGAGAAACTTTTCTTCTTTAACGTAGATGTTTTATCAATGGTGCGCTATAGAAGGAGAAGTTTTGAAACTACTGTAAAAGTAAGACAGATAACTGGAAGCAGGAGGCTTAAGTCCAAACCCTGACTCCAGGGAACTCCTGACTCCAAGGAACATTAATTGACAGGAGCTCATCAAATGCCTCCATACCGACACTGAAATCAAGCACCACACAAGGGCCAACAAGTTCCAGGGCAAGACTTACCAAGCCAATTCTCCAGCAACAAAGGAACGCAGCCCTGAGCTTCAAGATACAGGCTGCCCAAAGTCACCCCAAAACCACAAACATCTCATAACTCATTACTGGACACTTCATTGCACTCCAGAGAGAAGAAATACAGCTCCACCCACCAGAACATGGACACAAGCTTCCCTAACCAGGAAACCTTGACAAGACACCTGTACAAACCCACACACAGTGAGGAAATGCCACAGTAAAGAACTCCACAAACTGCCAGAATACAGAAAGAACACCCCAAACTCAGCAATTTAAACAAGATGAGACAGAGGAATACCCAGCAGATAAAGGAACAGGATAAATGCCCGCCAAACCAAACAAAAGAGGAAGAGATAGGGAATCTACCTGATAAAGAATTCCGAGTAAGGATAGTGAAATGGATCTAAAATCTTGAAATTAAAATGGAATCACAGATAAATAGCCTGGAGACAAGGATTGAGAAGATGCAAGAAAGGTTTAACAAGGACCTAGAAGAAATAAAAAAAGAGTCAATATATAATGAATAATGCAATAAATGAAATTAAAAACACTCTGGAGGCAACAAATAGTAGAATAACAGAGGCAGAAGATAGGATTAGTGAATTCGAAGATAGAATGGTAGAAATAAATGAATCAGAGAGGATACATGAAAAACGAATTAAAAGAAATGAGCACAATCTCAGAGACCTCCAGGACAATATTAAACGCTACAACATTCGAATCATAGGGGTCCCAGAAGAAGAAGACAAAAAGAAAGACCGTGAGAAAATACTTGAGGAGATAATAGTTGAAAACTTCCCTAAAATGGGGAAGGAAATACTCACTCAATTCCAAGAAACCCAGAGAGTCCCAAACAGGATAAAGCCAAGGCGAAACCCCCCAAGACACATATTAATCACATTAACAAAAATCAAACACAAAGAACAAATATGAAAAGCAGCAAGGGAAAAACAACAAATAACACACAAGGGAATTGCCATAAGGATAACAGCTGATCTTTCAATAGAAACTCTTCAAGCAAGGAGGGAATGGCAAGACATACTTAAAATGATGAAAGAAAATAACCTACAGCCCAGATTATTGTACCCAGCAAGGATCTCATTCAAGTACGAATGAGAAATCAAAAGCTTTTCAGACAAGCAAAAGCTGAGAGAATTCTGCACCACCAAACCAGCTCTCCAACAAATACTAAACAGGAAACACAAAAACGGTGTATAAATTCAAACCCCAAACAATAAAGTAAATGGCAATGGGATCATACTTATCAGTAATTACCTTAAACGTAAATGGGTTGAATGCTCCAACCAAAAGACAAAGACTGGCTGAATGGATACAAAAACAAGACCCCTACATATGTTGTCTACAAGAGACCCACCTCAAAACAGGGGATACATACAGACTGAAAGTGAAGGGCTGGAAAAAGATTTTCCATGCAAATAGGGACCAAAAGAAAGCAGGAGTAGCGATACTCATATCAGATAAAATAGACTTTAAAACAAAGGCTGTGAAAAGAGACAAAGAAGGTCACTACATAATGATCAAAGGATCAATCCAAGAAGAAGATATAACAATTATAAATATAT
This sequence comes from Bubalus kerabau, assembly GCF_029407905.1. Taxonomy (NCBI): domain Eukaryota; kingdom Metazoa; phylum Chordata; class Mammalia; order Artiodactyla; family Bovidae; genus Bubalus; species Bubalus kerabau. The sequence continues at coordinate 1,846,881 of NW_026577892.1, read as the reverse complement.
ATGCACCCAACGTGGGAGCACCACAGTATGTAAGACAAATGCTAACAAGTATGAAAGGAGAAATTAACACTAACACAATAATAGTTGGAGATTTTAATACCCCACTCACACCTATGGATAGATCAACTAAACAGAAATTTAACAAGGAAACACAAACTTTAAATGATACAATAGACCAGTTAGACCTAATTGATATCTATAGGACATTTCATCCCAAAACAATGAATTTCACCTTTTTCTAAAGTGCACATGGAACCTTCTCCAGGATAGATCACATCCTGGGCCATAAAGCTAGCATTGGTAAATTCAAAAAAATAGAAATCATTCCAAGCATCTTTTCTGACCACAATGCAGTAAGATTAGATCTCAATTACAGGAGAAAAACTGTTAAAAATTCCAACATATGGAGGCTGAACAACACGCTGCTGAATAACCAACAAATCACAGAAGAAATCAAAAAAGAAATCAAAATTTGCATAGAAACGGATGAAAATGAAAACACAACAACCCAAAACTTGTGGGACACGGTAAAAGCAGTCCTAAGGGGAAAGTTCATAGCAATACAGGCACACCTCAAGAAACAAGAAAAAAGTCAAATAAATAAACTAACTCTACACCTAAAGCAACTAGAAAAGGAAGAAATGAAGAACCCCAGGGTTAGTAGAAGGAAAGAAATCTTAAAAATTAGAGCAGAAATAAATGCAAAAGAAACAAAAGAGACCATAGCAAAAATCAACAAAACCAAAAGCTGGTTCTTTGAAACGATAAATAAAATTGACAAACCATTAGCCAGACTCATCAAGAAACAAAGGGAGAAAAATCAAATCAATAAAATTAGAAATGAAAATGGAGAGATCACAACAGAAAACACAGAAATACAAAGGATCATAAGAGACTACTATCAACAATTATATGCCAATAAAATGGACAACGTGGAAGAAATGGACAAATTCTTAGAAAAGTACAACTTTCCAAAACTGGACCAGGGAAGAAATAGAAAATCTTAACAGACCCATCACAAGCACGGAAATGGAAACTGTAACCAAAAATCTTCCAGCCAACAAAAGCCCAGGTCCAGACGGCTTCACAGCTGAATTCTACAAAAAATTTAGAGAAGAGCTAACACCTATCCTGCTCAAACTCTTCCAGAAAATTGCAGGGGAAGGTAAACTTCCAAACTCATTCTATGAGGCCACCATCAGCCTAATACCAAAACCTGACAAAGATCCCACAAAAAAAGAAAACTACAGGCCAATATCACTGATGACATAGATGCAAAAATCCTTAACAAAATTCTAGCAATCAGAATCCAACAACACATTAAAAAGATCATACACCATGACCAAGTGGGCTTTATCCCAGGGATGCAAGGATTCTTCAATATCCGCAAATCAATCAATGTAATACACCACCTTAACAAATTGAAAAATAAAAACCATATGATTTTCTCAATAGATGCAGAGAAAGCCTTTGACAAAATTCAACATCCATTTATGATAAAAACTCTCCAGAAAGCAGGAATAGAAGGAACATACCTCAACATAATAAAAGCTATATATGACAAACCCACAGCAAACATTATCCTCAATGGTGAAAAATTGAAAGCATTTCCTCTAAAGTCAGGAACTAGACAAGGGTGCCCACTTTCACCATTACTATTCAACATAGCTTTGGAAGTTTTGGCCACAGCAATCAGAGCAGAAAAAGAAACAGAAGGAATCCAAATTGGAAAAGAAGAAGTAAAACTCTCACTGTTTGCAGATGACATGATCCTCTACATAGAAAACCCTAAAGACTCCACCAGAAAATCACTAGAACTAGTCAATGACTATAGTAAAGTTGCAGGATATAAAATCAACACACAGAAATCCCTTGCATTCCTATACACTAATAATGAGAAAACAGAAAGAGAAATTAAGGAAACAATTTCATTCACCATTGCAACGGAAAGAATAAAATACTTAGGAATATACCTACCTAAAGAAACTAAAGACCTATATATAGAAAACTATAAAACACTGGTGAAAGAAATCAAAGAGGACACTAATAGGTGGAGAAATATACCATGTTCATGGATTGGAAGAATCAATATAGTGAAAATGAGTATACTACCCAAGGCAATTTATAGATTCAATGCAATCCCTATCAAGCTACCAACAGTATTCTTCACAGAGCTAGAACAAATAATTTCACAATTTGTATGGAAATACAAAAAACCTCGAATAGCCAAAGCGATCTTGAGAAAGAAGAATGGAACTGGAGGAATCAACCTACCTGATTTCAGGCTCCGCTACAAAGCCACAGTTATCAAGACAGTATGGTACTGGCACAAAGACAGAAATATAGATTAGTGGAACGAAATAGAAAGCCCAGAGATAAATCCACACACATATGGACACCTTATCTTTGACAAAGGAGGCAAAAATATACAATGGAGTAAAGACAATCTCTTTAACAAGTGGTGCTGGGAAATCTGGTCAACCACTTGTAAAAGAATGAAACTAGAACACTTTCTAACACAATACACAAAAATAAACTCAAAATGGATTCAAGATCTAAACGTAAGACCAGAAACTATAAAACTCCTAGAGGAGAACATAGGCAAAACACTCTCTGAAATACATCACAGCAGGATCCTCTATGACCCACCTCCCAGAATATTGGAAATAAAAACAAAAATAAACAAATGGGACCTAATTAACCTTAAAAGCTTCTGCACATCAAAGCAAACTATTAGCAAGGTGAAAAGACAGCCTTCGGAATGGGAGAAAATAATAGGAAATGAAGCAACTGACAAACAACTAATCTCAAAAATATACAAGCAACACCTACAGCTCAACTCCAGAAAAATAGATGACCCAATCAAAAAATGGGCCAAAGAACTAAATAGACATTTCTCCAAAGAAGACATACAGATGGCTAACAAACACATGAAAAGATGCTCAAAATCACTCATTATCATAGAAATGCAAATCAAAACCACTATGAGGTACCATTTCACGCCAGTCAGAATGGCTGCAATCCAAAAGTCTACAAATAATAAATGCTGGAGAGGGTGTGGAGAAAAGGGAACCCTCTTACACTGTTGGTGGGAATGCAAACTAGTACAGCCACTATAGAGAACGTGTGGAGATTCCTTAAAAAACTGGAAATAGAACTGCCTTATGATCCAGCAATCCCACTGCTGGGCATACACACTGAGGAAACCAGAAGGGAAAGAGACACGTGTACCCCAATGTTCATCGCAGCACTGTTTCTAATAGCCAGGACATGGAAGCAACCTAGATGTCCATCAGCAGATGAATGGATAAGAAAGCTGTGGTACATATACACAATGGAGTATTACTCCGCCATTAAAAAGAATAGAATGAATCAGTTCTAATGAGGTGGATGAAACTGGAGCCTATTATACAGAGTAAAGTAAGCCAGAAAGAAAAACACCAATACAGTATACTAACGCATATATATGGAACTTTGAAAGACAGTAACAATAACCCTGAGTACGAGACAGCAAAAGAGACACTGATGTATAGAAGAGTCTTATGGACTCTGTGGGAGAGGGAGAAGGTGGGAAGATTTGGGAGAATGGCATTGAAACATGTAAAATATCATGTATGAAAAGAGTTGCCAGTCCAGGTTTGATGCATGACACTGGATGCTTGGGGCTAGTGCACTGGGACGACCCAGAGGGATGCTATGGGGGGGGAGGAGGGAGGAGGGTTCAGGATGGGGAGCACATGTATACCTGAGGCGGATTCATTTTGATATTTGGAAAAACTAATACAATTATGTAAAGTTTAAAAATAAAATAAAATTAAAAAAAAAATCCACAGGAGGCTTGACTCCCTTTAGGCCACTCAGTGGTCTCCAAGAAATACCCGTCGGGACTCGAGAGCAGAGCAGAGTCCTTTCCTTCCTCTCGAGATGAGGTCTGACTCCTCGGGTGCGTCTAAAATGCAACCCCGAGATCTCTGTCGCCCCTGGAGAGGAACATTAGGTCCTGGACACAAGCTTAGATGAGGTCTCTTTTGCCCTGAAGTGACTCGAGAGCAATCCCTAGCTCTCTCTCGCAACTCCAATGGAAGATTGGACTTCCCTGGGCCAACACAAGAGGAAGCCTGAATTCCCCATCGTAACTCGAGAATCCCGCCGAAACTCGAGAAAAACCACATGGTTACCCTGTCATCGCAAGATGAGGCCCTTGCCCGCTACAGCGTCTAAAGAGAAGTCCCAGGTTTCTTCTTGAAGTGTTTTCACACTTCAAGTGTGAAAACTCGGCACCCTTGATGCGATTCCAAAAGTTCCCCGACACCCTGGTCTCTCTCGAGGGGAACACCGAGGTTCCCGGTACGACTTCATCTGAGCCACTTCTCCCCTCCTGATTGCGACTGGAGGGTCGACTCCCGTGCTTTGTCTGGAAGGGGTTCCCAACCTTCCCGGCGCACCTCAGGATGAGGCCGGTCTAACGAGAATATTTGAGACGTAGCTTCATGGGTGGTAACACATGCTGAAAGACCCCAATTCCCCGGTCCACTCTTGATAAGAACCCGATGCCCGGACACCTCTTGAAAGGCAACCCTGTGGAAGAAGCCACAACACGAAGGGGCACTGACACCCTCGTGCATCGTCCGGAAAAACCCGCAGATTCCAAACACAGTTCGACAAGTTGCCTGTCACCCCGTGAATAACTCGAGAGGCAAGCGGAGTTCCATTCCTCCTTACAAGACGAGGCCTGACTCTCCTGTCCCAACTCTGCAGGGACCCTGCGATCAGAGTCAGAAATGGAGACGAACCCTGAGGTTCCTGCCTCCACTCGAGATGAGGCCCTCTTCTATTGCACCAAACCCAGTGGAGTCCCGAGAGGGCCCTCCCAACTCCAGGGTATCCTTGACTTCTCAGAGGCACACTGAGAAGCTCCCTGAGGCCACCGGCACTAGTCGAGGGAACACAGGGTTTACTGCCGTGACCCAAGAAACACCTTGAAAGTCCTTCTTTAACGGTTCTTGAGGCCCGATACACCTTCCATGACTCTAGAGCAATGACGCGCTCCCCCTCGCAATGCGCATGGAGACCTGACTTCCCAAGCGCCACATGAGAGGCTCCCTGAGCTCCCCGTAGTACCTCATGAGAAACCCCACACTGGCGCTGCAGCTCGAGAAAACCCACGAGACGCCCCCTTCATCGCGAGATGATGGCCTTCTTTTCCTGCATGGCCTGGAGAGCAATCACGAGTCCTCTCTCCAAACTCCACAGGAGGCTTGACTCCCTTTAGGCCACTCAGTGGGCTCCAAGAGATACCCGTCGCAACTCGAGAGGAGAGTGGAGTCCTTCGCTTCCCCTCGAGACAAGGACTGACTCCCCAGGTGCATCAGGAAAGCAACCCCGAGATCCCTGTCCCCCCTGGAGACGAACATTATGTCCTGGACACAAGCCTAGATAAGGTCTCTTTTGCCCTGCAGTAACTCAAGCGCAATCCCTAGCTCTCCCTCGCAACTCGAATGGAAGACTGGACTTCCCTGGGCCAACACAAGAGGAAGCCTGAATTTCCTGACCTAACTCGAGAATCCCGCCACAACTCGAGAAAAACGACGTGGTTAACCCGTCACCACAAGATGAGGCCCTTGCCAGCTACAGCGTCTCAAGAGAAGTCTCACGTTCCGTCTTGAAGTTTGAAACGGTACTTAGCACCTTTGATGTGACTCCAAAAGTTCCCCGCATCCCAGTTTTACTCGAGGGGAACATCGAGGTTCCCGGCACCACTTCATCTGAGCCCCTTCTCCCCTCCTGATCGGGACAAGAGGGTCGATTCACTTGCTTTGTCTGAAAGGGTTACCGACCTTCCTGGTGCACCTCAGGTTGAGGTCCGTCTCAAGAAGAAATTCGAGACGTAGGCTTGTGGGTGGTGCCACATGCCGAAAGACACTGATTTCCTGGTCTGCTCTTGATAAGAATCTGAAGGCTGGATACCTCTTCGAAGGCAACCCTGTGTATGAAGGCAAAAAACGAAGGGGAACTGACACCCCCATGCATCGTCCGGATAAAACCGCAGGTTCCACACACAGCTCGACAAGTGGCCTGTTATCCGGTGAACAACTCGAGAGTCCAGTGGAGTTCCATTCCTCCACACAAGACGAGGCCTGACTCTCCTGTCCTAACTCTGTAGGGACTCTGTGTTCAGAGTCAGAAATGGAGAGCAACCCTGAGGTTCCTGCTTCAAATCGAGATGAGGCCCTCTTCTGACAAGGTCCAGCCTCGGCTGGTCCAGGGTTTTCGAAGGGGAGACAGAGTAGGCGACCTATTGATTTATTTATCGAAGATATAAAGAGTAATAGAATGAGGATAGCTCAGTAGGTAAATTTAGTGGAGAAAAGAAGCTGAGTAGCTTGGTTTATGCGGAAAATCATTATAACCCGTGACACCAGGTTAGCTCTGACCACGGAGGCCGCAGGCTCCCTCTCGAATAGCGAAAAGTGCCCCACCTTAGACACCTTCTCAAGTGGTCTTCGAAGCCCAGGCAAATAAATGGTCGCAGAGGATATCCGCGCTCCAGATGGACACTCATCTGAAAATTGAGGGGAAGAATGACATTAGGAGACTAAGCGTTGGCAATCAAGGCCCGTAGCTTTATTTTCAACAGGGGTTTTTATACCCTAAGTTACACATGGAGGATAATGGGGATGCAAAGACAGCAGCCTTTGATCCTTATCAAAAACCAGAGTTTCTCTCCTGCAAATGTATCGTATACAAATGGTTTAGGTGATTTACATCATCTTCTAGCCAGAAGACCTATTAACATTTTATGACTCTTGACAAAGACTTATCAACCGTAAGACTTATTTTCTCTAATAGTAATTATTTTAAGGTTTGGCCCCATCTTTCGAAGATAAAATTGCATTCCTATAGGGCAGATGTGTAATGGGCTTACAACAAAGGAAATAATTTATTACCTTAAGGGTCTAAAGTTAGTAACACCAAGGCCACTACTTATTTCTTCTACATACCAACTATATTAATTAATACACATTCAAGGATACAATTCAGGGGATGTGGAAACTTGGCAACAAGCATTGGTTCATCAATGAAATCTTTTACTAGTTTTATTCTGACAGTTTCTAACTCTCTGAGAGGCTCTAAGCTATTTGAATATCTTAAGCTTCCCGTGCCTCTCGAGGCTCGGAGACTGTAAACAATTGTATGCATTGCTGTAGGAGACCGGGTAAACTTGTCAGGCGAGTTAGAGAGCCATCTGACGTGTTTGGATTTAAACACTCCTAATTGCCCAGGAACTTTATTAATTGGAGCTGTAAGTTAGCTCTTTGACAGAGAGAGTGAGATGGTGGTGGGGGACAGCCCCCAGTAAAGTCAGAGGGGAGAGCACAAAGCAATAAAGTAGGCAGACTCTGGTTTTGGGGGGTAGATGCTCAAGAATATCCGGGAGGACTCCCGAGGCTCGATCCCGCCTTTGTGTATGCCCAGCCTCCTTCCTCATGACCTTTGTCACGAGTGGAATGTCTCTCGCCGGCTCCCGGCATCTCCCCGTTTTGTATTTCTTAAAACAGCCAGATGTAGCTCAGTCGCGAGCCTCTGAATACTCTGCCGAAGAATCCTGACAATACAAGGAAGAATGATTATGAGAAGCAGAAATAAAGCAGCCACCGCAGCATAGCTAAAGACATTAGACAGAATATTCTTTCCTGAGATGTAGTTAGGGAAAGTATGGAAGAAATCATTTGCTGTTCCAGCAGCAGTAAAATCTAATCGGGAGTGCTCCATGGTTGCTATTTGATAGTGAAGTTTCCCTACGTCTCAACCAATGTCAGAGCTGTTCCAGATACCTGAAATATGGTTTTTAATCTTTTCCCATTCAAAATCTGTCTCATTTACTTTCAGGGGTGTTACACATATCCACCGATAGTCAGCATGACAAGACAATGCCATTTTCACCTTTAAAGCCTGCAATTCAGTCCCAATATGTATTACTGCTTCCTCTAGGGCGTCTACCCTCATTTCTAATTTTCTCTCTATAGCTTCCTGTGTTGCCAATGTTAAAGAAACATTTGTGGACATAGAATCAACATATTGAGCAGTATGTACTTGTTGAGTCAATGATATTGCTGCCACAGTAACAGAAGTGATTGCACTTATCAAAGCTGCTGTTCCCAAGATAAGTAAGCCCACAAACCGTCGTGTTTGCATTAAATCCTGTAGTTGTTGTAATACAGCAAGACCATAATTCAATAAGTGGTTACATCATAAGATAAGGTGGATGTTGTAGCATTACAAAGGAGCAAACATTATATTGAGGGTTTAAACAAGATGAACCAGGGAGCAGCTGTAGGCGTCAGCCCGGGGGAGCAGTGTCCCCAGCATCAGGAGGCAGAACGCGAGCGGCAGGCTGTGGGCCAAGGCGCCTATGGTGGGCGGAGGGGCAGGGTTCGTGGTTTAGGGCTAGCCGCCACCGCTTGGGCTCAGGGCGGTCCCCTCTCGCTGGTGGGGCCACGCTGGTCTGGACGGCACTCCGCGGGCGCGCTTTCCTCTCTGGCCCTCACTCGCTGCACAGACTTCTTTGCTCTAGGTCACGGGGTGCAGAGAGGTGGGTGCGAGGCGCTGCTGGTGGCGCGGAGGCGAGAGCTGGCTGGGGGAGGGGGAGCGAGCGAGTGCGCACGCCGCGAACCTGGTCTTTGGGGAATGTGACATGACGAATTTGTCTGAGATCCAAACCGGAGAATCTGCATTCTGTAGAAATATACAAGCATACTCTCTCCCACAAGTTAGCAACACATCTGGCCTTTTTCACTCTCCCGTAAGGAGGCCTTTTTACTTGACCAGGGGCCGAGTCGTAGCCTGTAATTCAGGCATCTAGTGTCTCATCATTGTAGTCTGCCCCTGTGTGTTTACGTTTAAGTGATTAATTACAATTGGAACATAACTTCACTATTTGTCTAGCTGTTTCCCTATGGATATGTTAATTTAGGTCTAATGTTTAGTTTAGGTCTCTGTATAAATTTAAGTAATAAATGTATAACCTCCTTATCTCATTTTGGTATACAGGTATACAGATAGACCTAAATGCAAAATGCATTTATATATGTATTTATATATGGCAACAAGTATAAAGTTATTGACATATAATATATATAAATCAATATACTTGAATTAATCTTTATAATTAATATATTAATTAATATATATTACAACAAAACAACACATACACAGCTAATACCAACCAACACAAACCAATATACTGTAATAATACATGTCACACATTTATAATTATACAGTATATAGAACATACATCATCACAGCACATCAATCCATACCAATTAATATCAGCCACACACACATTATATTACTGCCATATATATTTAATTATACAGTATATATATGTGTGTGTGTATATAGTATACATATTAATTTATATACAAATTAATTAAGTATAGATCTATAAATAGAATTAGGTATACCTTTATTATATTTTATTTATACCCATACCTAATTAGGCAAACTGTAATTAGGCAAATACATTTATATTATGTATTTATAACAATATATAAAGTATTGTTAAATGTACCACCTGTACAGCATCTCCACCCCACATACCACTTTCTCTAATCCCACCAACTCATTTTCAGTATTATGTGTTGGCCAGGAGCTGGGCCAGTCTTTCCCAGCAATGTTAAGAGACGTCTGTTCCTGTGTCTAATAGCCCTGGCGTTTTATTCTCTTGAATTAAAAGATCTTTTAAAGGCCTTGGAACTGTAATTTCCTGCACCCAAAAGGCTAGATCACTAGATCCAAATGTTTTGTGGCTCTTAGATTGAGAAGTCAAGTTTTTCCTTGTCTGATAGTAAGGTAAAAGTAAAAGCTGTGTTACTCTTTGACCTTTATTAATTTGTACAGTTTTGATAGGCAGTGAGATCAAGACTTTAATTTCTCAATATCATCAGAATCTACTACACCATGCACCAGCGAAATTTCTTTTCTTTCTTTTTTTTTATTTAATTTTTTTTTAAAAGAAAGCGAGCTACGCCCCAGGACAAATCTTACAATGTCCTCAGATAGGGGGCCAGCCACTCCGGTTGGAATTGGAGTAAGCGGCACATCAGGGGTTAATATTGTTATTAAATCTCCTTGCCTTTTCGCTTTTCTCCTAGCCTGGGTGAGACCCCCCTGAGGGAGTTTTCTCCAAGGAGCATGCTCTGCATATTGTGTACTAAAAGCTCCTTTGTTTAAAAAACTTTTTATCTTCCTCAGTCTTAGGCAACACTTTGGGAGGCTTTGGGGGCAAAGTGGGGAACTCCTGGGTCCTGGGAGGCACAATCGAAGGCGGTGGCAGTCGCCTTAAATCAGAAAGTGGTGGATAAGTTTTTTAAAGGTTTGCGCAGAGGGGGAGGGAGCTCGCCAGGGCTCTCGGCCGCAGCGTCCTGTAAGCCCTCTCCTTCCTCGGGAGGTAGACCACTTTCTCCCTCCTTTTTTTTTTTTCTTCAATGGCAGAAAATATGATCTGTGCAGTAAATGGAGACTCACCACCATCCACCTCTATAGCCTCCCCCATAGTCTATTTAACAGCCTCGTGACGGAGGTCCAGGACATTTCTAATCATATTCCACAGTCAATAAATATTTGTCTATTCTTAGATGCAGAGAAATCCATTTTTAATTTTTTTTTTAATTTTAGAGAATATTTTTATTTATTTTGTAACCTCTTTACCCTGGCTAAACTGCAGAGGGGACTAGAAAAGAAGCCTCAAGGTGAGGATCAAGTTCATCCTTGGGACTAGAGAAAATCCTTCTCTGCGAAACTCCTAGCGGTGGCCCTTTACCCCGACATGGAGGAGGAGGCATAGGGGGATGGGAGCGTCCCGAAGTTTTCCTCTTCTGTTCTGGAGATCCTTTAACTGTTTGGTAACTAAATCTTACGAACTGTCTGATCGGGGATGTTTCCCTCAACCTCCTAGGAGCGGATGGTCTGATTAGGGATGTTTTCTTAAACTTTTAGGAGCATCTTTAGCTTAAAAAAAAAAAAATCCTCATCAGAATGGCATCGAGCTGCTGTTTCCTCTAAACCTTTTTCAAATTGAGGGGAGAGCTGATCTTTCTTTTCATCCCTATCTTTTACATGCTCATTGGCAGTCATAGCGGCTAGCCATTCATTTAGCTGTCGATAGCTAGGTATAGCCTCTTCATTTTCACTTTTCTTTATAACAGGTACCTTTTCAGATTTGCTTTTTTGTTTAACAGGTACTTTTCCAACTTTACTTTCCTCTTTAACAGGTACCTTTTCAAATTCATGAGCTGGATCTAAAACATCTCTAGTCATATTCCACAGAGGAAAGGTGTAAGTAGGGATTTTTTCCAAACGTTGCTGAGCACAATAAGCTCTTAGCTGTTTTCCTAGTTTTTTCAAGATATCTAGGTTAACAGTGCCTTGTTGTAGAAACCAAGGGCAGTGGTCTTGTACAAATGTAAAAAATGATTGAATGGAAGATTTTTTAACCTTGATTCTTCTTTTACTTAATAACTGTAAAATTACTCCTATAAAGAGCTGTCTTTCATTTGATTCAGTGTTGCCCATGTCAGAAACTTAAGGATAGTAAAAGATTTTGCTTTTAGCTATCTAAAGATTAGGCCTTTTTTGTCAGCCTTTTTAGAAACCGTTTTTTCTCTCTAACTCTTCAACACTTCCCACTCCTCTCGCCCTGTCTATTCTACAGGGGGATCTGCAGCCCCCTAAGTGGGATCCTATCTGTCCCCAAAACTGAACACTGGGGGAATGGGGTTGGGGATTTACCTTCGAAATGCCTGTCTCGGGCGCCACCTGCAGAGGTCCAGCCCCAGCTGATCCAGGGTATTCGAAGGGAAGATGGAGTAGGCGACCTATTTATATATTTATTTATTCATCAAAGATATAAAGAGTAATAGAATGAGGATAGCTCAGTAGGAAAATTCAGTGGAGAAAAGCAGCTGAGTAGCTTGGTTTACGCGGAAAATCAATATAACCCGTGACACCAGGTTAGCTCTGACCACGGAGGCTGCAAGTGCCCTCTAGAATAGAGGAAGGTGCCCCACCTTAGACACCTTATCGAGTGGGTCTTCGAAGCCCAGGCAAATAAATGGTCGCAGAGGATATCCGCGCTCCAGATGGACACTCATCTGAAAATTGAGGGGAATAATGACATGGGGAGACCAAGCGTTGGCGAGCAAGGCCCGTAGCTTTATTTTCAACACAGGTTTTAATACCCTAAGTTACACATAGAGGATAATAGGGGATGCAAAGTCAGCAGTCTTTAATCCTTATCAAAAACCAGGGTTTCTTTTCTGCAGATTTATCGTATAAAAATGGTTTAGATGATTTACATCATCTTCTGGCCAGAAGACCTATTAACATTTTATGACTCTTGACAAAGACTTATCAACCATAAGAGTTATTTTCTCTAAGAGTAATTGTTTAAGGTTTGGCGCCATCTTTCGAAGATAAAATTGCATTCCTATAGGGAGGATGTGTAATGGGTTTACAACAAAGAAAAGAATTTATTACCTTAAGGGTCTAAAGTTACCAACATCAAGGCCACTACTTATTTTTTCTACATACCAACTATATTAATTAGCACACATTCAAGGATACAATTCAGGGGATGTGGAAACTTGGCAAAAAGCATTGGTTCATCAATGAAATCTTTTACTAGTTTTATTCTGACAGTTTCTAACTCTCTGAGAGGCTCTAAGCTATTTGAATATCTTAAACTTCCCGTGCGTCTCGAGGCTGGGAGACTGTACACAATCGTATGCATAGCTGTAGGAGACCGGGTAAACTTGTCAGGCGAGTTAGAAAACCATCTGAGGGGTTTGGATTTAAACACTCCTAATTGCCCAGGAACATTATTAGTTGGAGCTGTAAGTTAGCTCTTTGACAGAGAGAGTGAGATGGTGGTGGGGGACATCCCCAGTAATGTCAGAGGTGAGAGAACAAAGCAATAAAGAAGGCAGACTTTGGTTTTTGGGGGTAGATGCTGAAGAATATACGGGGGAACTCCCGGAGGCTCGATCCCGCCTTTGCGTATGCCGAGACTCTTTCCTCATGACATTTGTCACGAGTGGAATATCTCTCGCTGGCTCCCGGCAATCTTCCATTGCACCAAACGCAGTGGAGTCCCGAGAGGCCCCTCCCAACACCACAGTATCAGTGTCTTCTCAGAGGCACCCTGAGCAACTCCCTGAGTTCACCGGCACAAGTCGAGGGAACACAGGGTATCCTGCCACAACCCGAGAAAGACCTCAAGAGTCCGTCTTCAACGCGTCTTGAGGCCGGATTCCCCTACCATGACTCGAGAGCAATGACACGCTCCCCCTCGCCATGCTCATGGACACCTGACTTCCCTGGCGCCACATGAGAGGCTCCCTGAGCTCCCCGTCATACCTCGTGAGAAACCCCACACTGGCGCCACAGCTCGGGAAAACCCACGAGACGCCACCGTCATCGCGAGATTGGGGACATCTTTTCCTGCCTGACCTGGAGAGCAATCCCTGGTCCTTTCTCCAAACTTCACAGGAGGCTTTACTCCCTTTAGGCCACTCAATGGGCTCCAAGAGATACCTGTCGCGACTTGAGAGGAGAGCAGAGTACTTTGTTTCCCCTCGAGATGAGGCCTTACCTTGGGTGAGCCTGGAATGCAACCCCGAGATCCCTGTTGCCCCTGGAGAGGAACATTATGTCCTGGACAAAAGCCTAGATGAGGTCTATTTTGCCCTACAGTGACTCGAGAGCAACACCCATCTCTCCCTCGCAATTCGAATGGAAGATTGGTCTTCACTGGGCCAACAAAAGAGGAAGTCTGAATTTCCCGTTGTAACTCGAGAATCCCACTGCAACTCTTAAAAACCACGTGGTTCCCCATTCATCACAATATGAGGCCTTTGCCCGCTACAGAGTCTCAAGAGAAGTCCCATGTTTCGTCATAAAGTTCGAAATGCTACTTGGCACCCTTGATGCGACCCCAAAAGTTCCCCAATATACCGGTCTCACTCCAAGGGAACACCGAAGTTCCTGGCACCACTTCATTTGAGCCCCTTCTCCCCTCCTGATCATGGCAGGAAGGTCGATTCCCCTGCTTTGTCTAGAAGGGGTTCCCGACCTTCATGGCGCACCTCAGGATGAGGCCAGTCTCACGAAGAAATTCGAGACGTAGCCTCGTGTTGGTGCCACGTGCCGAAAGACCACGATTTCTCGGTCTTGCTCTTGATAAGAACCCGATGCCCGGACACCTCTTCTAAGGCAACCCTGTGGATGATGGCACTACACGACGGGGCACTGGCAACCCTGTTCATCGTCCGGAAAATCCCACAGGATCCACATACAGCTCCACAACTGGCCTGTCACCCCTTAAACAACGAGAGAGGCAAGCGGAGTTCCCTTCCTCAGACAAGACGAGGCCTGAGTATCCAATCCCAACTCTGCAGGCACGCTTCGATCTGAGTCAGAAATGGAGAGGAAACCTGAGGTTCCTGCCTCAACCCGAGATGAGGCCCTCTTCCATTAAAACAAACGCAGTGGAGTCCCGAGAGGCCACTCCCATCTCCACAGTATCCCTGACTTCTCATAGGCATTCTGAGAAGCTCCTTGAGGCCACCGGCAAACGTCGAGGGAAATAAGGGTTTCCTGCCACAACCGAAGAAAGACCTCGAGAGTCCTTCTTCAACACGTCTTGAGGTCAGATTCCCCTACCATGGCTCGAGAGCAATAACGCGCTCCCCCTCGCCACGCACATGGAGACCTGACTTCCCTGGCGCCACACGAGAGGCTCCCTGAGCTCCCTGTCGTACCACGTGTGAAACCCCACACTGGCGCCGCAGCTCGAGAAAACACACAAGACCCCTCCGTCATCGCGAGATGAGGGCCATCTTTTCCTGCATGGCCTGGAGAGCAGTCCCAAGTCCTCTCTCCAAACTTCACAGGAGGCTTGACTCCCTTTAGGCCACAAAGTGGGCTCCAAGAGGTGCCCGTCGCAACTCGAAAGGAGAGCGGAGTCCTTTGCTTCCCTTCGACACGAGGCCTGACTCCCTGGGTGAGTCTGGAATGCAAACCTGAGATCCCTGTGGCCGTTGGAGAGGAACATTAGGTCCTGGACACAAGCCTAGATGAGGTCTCCTTTGCCCTGCAGTAACTCGAGCGCAACCCCCAGCTCTCCCTCGCAACTCGAATGGATGATTGGACTTCCCTGGCCCAACACAAGAGGAAGCCTGAAATCCCCGTCATAACTCGAGAATCCCGTCGCAACTCGAGAAAAACCACGTGGCTCCCCCGTCATCGCACGATGAGGCCCTTGGCCGCTAAAGCGTATCAAGAGAAGTCCCACGTTCCATCCTGAAGTACAAAACGGTACTTTGCACCCTTGATGCGACCCCCAAAGTTCCCTGACATACCGGTCTCACTCGAGGGAAACACCAAAGTTCATGGCACCACTTCCTGGGAGCCCCTTCACCCCTCCTGATCGCGACAGGAGGGTCGACTCCCATGCTTTGTCTGCAAGGGGTTCCCGACGTTCCCCGCGAACCTCCGGATGAGGCCGGTCTCATGAGGAAATTCAAAAAGTAGCCTCATGGTTGGTGCCACATGTTGAAAGATCCCAAATTCCCGGTCCACTCTAGATAAGAACCTGACGCCCGGACATCTCTTCGAAGGCAACCCTGTGGATGAAGGCACAACACGAAGGGACACTGACATCCCCATGCATCGTCTGGAAAAACCCCCCGATTCCACTCACAGCTCCAAATGTGGACTGTCACCCCATGAACAACTCGAGAGGCAAGTGAAGTTGCATTCCTTCACACAAGACGAGGCCTTACCCTCCTGGCCCAACTCTTCAGGGACCCTGCGATCGGAGTCAGAAATGGAGAGGAACCCTGAGGTTCCTGCCTCAACTAGAGAAGAGGCCCTCTTCCATTGAACCAAACTCAGTGGTGTCCCGAGAGGCCCCTCCCAACACCACAGTATCCCTGAAGTCTCAGAGGCTCCCTGAGAAGCTACCTGAGGTCACTGGCACAAGTCGAGGGAACCCAGAGTTTCCTGAAGTAACCCGAGAAAGACTTGGAGAGTCCTTTTTCAACGTCTCTTGATGCCCGATTCCCCTACCATGACTCCAGAGCAAGGACGCGCTCCCCTTGCCACAAGCAGGAAAACTGACTTCCCTAGTACCACACAAGAGGCTCCCTGAGTACCCCATCGTACCTCGTGAGAAAACCCACAGTGGCGCCGCAGTTTGAGAAAAACCACAAGATGCCCCCGTCAAGGAGAGATGGGGGCCTTCTTTTCCTGCCTGACCGG
Organism: Bubalus kerabau; assembly: GCF_029407905.1. Lineage (NCBI taxonomy): Eukaryota > Metazoa > Chordata > Mammalia > Artiodactyla > Bovidae > Bubalus > Bubalus kerabau. The sequence continues at coordinate 1,830,561 of NW_026577892.1, read as the reverse complement.
GAGAGCAATCCCTGGTCCTCTCTCCAAACTTCACAGGAGGATTGACTCCCTTTAGGCCACTCAGTTGGGTCCAAGAAATACCCGGTGCGACTCGAGAGGAGAGCGGAGTCCTTTGCTTCCCTCGAGACGAGGCCTGACTCCCCGGGTGAGTTTGGAATGCAACCCCGAGATCCCTGTCGCCCCTGCAGTGGAACATTATGTCCTAGACACAAGCCTAGATGAGGTCTATTTTTCCCTACAGTGATCGAGAGCAACCTCCATCTCTCCCTCACAATTTGAATGGAAGATTGGGCTTCCCACGGTCAACACATGAGGAAGTCTGAATATCCCATCGTAATTCGAGAATTCAGCCTCAAGTCTTAAAAACCATGTGGTTCCCCCTTCATCGCAATATGAGGCCCTTGCCAGCTAGAGTCTCAAGAGAAGTCCCACGTTCCATCTTAAAGTTCGAAATGCTACTTGGCACCCTTGATGCAACCCCAAAGTTCCCCAACATACCGGTCTCACTTCAGGGGAACACCGAAATTCCCGGCGTCTCCAGGGAAGTCCCATGTTCTGTCCTTAAGTGCGAAACGGTACTTGACACCCTTGATGCGACCGCAAAAGTTCCCCGACACGCTGGGTTCCCTCGAGGGGAACACCAAGGGTCCTGGCACCACTTCATCTGAGCCCCTTCTCCCCTCCTGATCGCGACAGGAGAGTCGATTCCCCTGCTTTCTCTGGAAGGGGTTCCCGGCCTTCCTGGTGCACCTCAGGATGAGGCCGGTCTCAGGAGGAAATTCGAGACTAGCCATGTGTGAGGTGCCACATGCCGAACGACACCGATTTTCCGGTCCGCTCTTGATAAGAACCCGATGCCCGGACACCTCTTCGAAGGCAACCCTGTGAGTGAAGGCACAACACGAAGGGGCACTGACACCCCCGTGCATCATCTGGAAAAACCCGCAGGGTTTACACACAGCTCGACAAGGGGCCTGAGACTCCCGGAACAACTCGAGAGGCAACCAGAATTCCATTCCTCAGACAAGACCAGGCATGACTCTCCTGTCCCAACACTGCAGGGACCGTGCAGTCGGAGTCAGAATCGGAGAGGAAGCCTGAGGTTCCTGCCTCCCCTCGAGATGAGGCCCTCTTCCATTGCGCCGAACCCAGCAGAGTCCCGAGAGGCCCTGCCAACTCCACAGCATTCCTCACCTCTCAGAGGCACCCTGGTAAGTTCCCTATAGTCCCCTGCAGAAGTCGAGGGAAACGAGGGTTTCCCGCCGCCACCCGAGAAAGACCTCGAGAGTCCTTCTTCAACACGTCTTGAGGCCCTAGTCACTTCCCATGACTCGAGAGTGATGACCAGCTCCCCCTCGCCATGCGCATGGAGACCTGACTTCCCTGGCGCCGCACGAGAGGCTCCCTGAGGTCCTCGTCGTGCCTCGTGAGAAAGCCCCCACGGGCGCCGCAGCCTGAGGAAACCCATGAGATGCCCCCGTCATCGCGAGATGAGGGCCTTCTTTTCCTGCCTGACCTGGAGAGCAATCCCGAGTCCTCTCTCCAAACTGAAGAGGAGGCTCGACACCCTTGAGTCCACTCATTGGGCTCCAAGAGATCCGTGTCGCGACTTGAGAGGAAAGTGGAGTCCTCTGCTTCCGCTCGAGGCGAGGCCTGACTCCCCGGGGGAGTCTGGAATGGAAACCCGAGATCTCTGTCTTCCCTTGAGAGGAATATTAGGTCCTGGACACACGCCTCGATGAGGTCTCTTTGGCCCTGTAGTGACTCGAGCAGAACCCCCAGCTTTCCCTCGCAACTCCAGGGGAAGATTGGGCTTCCCAGGGCCAACCCAAGAGGAAGCCTGAAATCCCCGTCGTTTTCGAGAATCCAGACGCAACTCGAGAAAAACGACGTGGTTCCAACGTCTTCACAGGATGAGGCCCTAGCCCGCTACAGCGTCTCCAGGGAAGTCCCATGTTCAGTCCTGAAGTGGGAAACGGTACTTGGCTCCCTTGATGCGACCCCTAAAGTTCCCTGAAACGCCGGGTTCCCTCGAGTGGAACACCTAGAGTCCCGGCCCCACTTCATCTGAGCCCCATCTCCCCTCTTGATCGCGACAGGAGAGTCGATTCCCCTTCTTTGTGTGGAAGGTGTTCCCGGCCTTCCCGGCGCACCTCAGGATGATGCTGGTCTCACGAGGAAATTCGAGATGAGCCACGTGGGTGGTGCCACATGTCGAACGACCCCGATTACCCGGTCTGCTCTTGAAATGAACCTGATGCCCGGACACCTCTTTGAAGGCAACCCTGTGGGGGAAGGCACCAAATGAAGGGGCAATGACACCCCCGTGCATCTTCTGGAAACACCCGCAGGTTCCACACACAGCTCGACAAGGGGCCTGAGACCCACTGAACGACTCGAGAGGCAAGCAGAGTTCCATTACTCAGACAAGACAAGGCCTGACTCTCCTGTCCCAACCCTGCAGGGACCCTGCGGTCGGAGTCAGAAATGGAGAGGAAGCCTGAGGTTCCTGCCTCCAATCGAGATGAGGCCCTCTTTCATTTCGTCAAACCTAGTGGAGTCCCGAGAGGCCCCTCTAACTCCTCAGTATCCCTCACCTCTCAGAGGCACCTGGGAAGTTCCCTAAGGTCCCCGGTAGAGGTCGAGGGAAACGAGTGTTTCCCGCCCCAACCCAAGAAAGACCTCGAGAGTCCTTCTTAAATGCGTCTGGAGGCCCTAGTCCCTCCCATGACTCCAGAGCAATGACGCGATCTGCCTGGCCACACGCATGGAGGCCTGACTTCTCTGGCGCCGCACGAGAGGCTCCCTGAGCTCCCCATCATATCTCGTGAGAAACCCCACACTGGCGCCGCAGCTCGAGAAAACCCATGAGACGCTCCCGTCATCACGAGAGGAGGGCCATCTTTAACTGAATGGTATGCAGATCAAGCGTGAACCTTCTGTCCAAGCTACACAGGACGCTTGACTCCCTTTAGGCCACTCATTGGGCTCCAAGAGTTACATGTCGCGACTCGAGAGGATAGTGGAGTCCTTTGCTTCCACTCGAGACGAGGCGTGACCCACCGGGTGAGACTGGAATGCGACCCCGATATCCCTGTTGCCCCTGGAGAGGAACACTACGTCCTGGACCCAAGCCTAGATGAGGACTCTTTGCTCTGAAGTGACTCGAGAGCAACCCACAGCTCTCTCTGACAAGTTGAATGGAAGATTGGACTTCCTGGGCCAACACAAGAGGAAGCCTGAATTCCCCGTCGTAACTCGAGAATCCCGCCGCAACTCGAGAAAAACCACGTGTTTCCCTCGTCATCGCAGTATGAGGCCCTTGCCCGCTAGAGCATCTCCAGAGAATTCCCACGTTCCGTCTTGAAGTGCGAAACTGTACTTGGCACCCTTGATGCGAACTCAAAAGTGCCGTGACATACCGGTCTCACTCGAGGGGACCACCGAGGTTCCCGGCACCACTTCATCTGAGCCCCTTCTCCCCTTCTGATCGCGACCGGTGTGTCGATTCCCCTGCTTTGTCTGCAAGGGTTCCCTACCTTCCCGGCGAACCTCAGGATGAGGCCGGTCTCCCGAGGAAATTCGAGACGTAGCCTCGTGGGTGGTACCACATGCTGAAAGACCCCAATTTTCTGGTACGCTCTTGAAAAGAACCCGATGCCCGGACACCTCTTTGAAGGCAACCCTGTGGATGAAGGCACAACACGAAGGGGCACTGACACCCCTGTGCATCGTCCGGAAAAACCCGCAGGTTCCACACACAGCTCAACAAGTGGCCTGTCACTCCGTGAACAACTCGAAAGGCAAGCGGAGATCCATTCCTCCACGGAAGACGAGGCGTGACTCTCTTGTCCGTACTCGGCAGGTACTCTGCGACCCGAGTCAGAAATGGAGAGGACCCCTGAGGTTCCTGCCTCCATTCGAGATGAGGCCCTCTTCGATTGCACCAAACCCAGTTGAGTAACGAAAGGCCCCTCCCAAATCCACAGTGTCCCTGACTTCTCAGAGGCACCCTGAGAAGTTGCCTGAGGTCACCGACACAAGTCGAGGGAACCCAGGGTTCCCTGCCGCAACCCGAGAAAGACCTCGAGAGTCCTTCTTCAATGCGTCTTGAGGCCCGATTCGCCTACTATGACTCGAGAGCAATCACGCACTCCCCTTCACCACACGCACGGAGACCTGACGTCCCTAGCGCCACACGAGAGGCTCTCTGAGCTCCCCGTTGTACCTCGTGAGAAATCTGATACTGGCGCCGCAGCTGGAGAAAACCCACGAGACGCCCCCGTCATCGCGAGATGAGGGCCTTTTTTCCTGCATGGCCAGGAAAACAATCCCGAGTCATCTCTCCAAACTCCATAGGAGGCTTCACTCCCTTTTCGCCACGCAGTGGGCTACAAGAGATAACCGTCGCGACTCGACAGGAGAGCGGAGTCCTTTTTTTCCCCTCAAGACGATGCCTGACTCTCCGGGTGAGTCGAGAATGCAACCCTGAGATCCCTGTCGGCGCAGTAGTGGAACACTAGGTCCTGGACACAAGCGTAGATGAGGTCTATTTTGCCCTGCAGTGACTGGAGAGCAATCCCCAGTTCTAACTTGCAACTCGAATGGAATACTGGATTTTCCTGACGCCACACAAGATGCTCCCTGAAATCCCTGTGGTACTTCATGAGACACCCCACACTGGCGCCGCAGCTTGAGAAAACCCACGAGACGCCACCGTCATCTCGAGATGAGGGCCTTCTTTTCCTGCATGGCCTGGAGTCCAATCCCGAGTCCTCTCTCCAAACTCCACAGGAGGCTTGACTCCCTTTAGTACACACAGTGGGCTCCAAGAGATACCCATCGCGACTCGAGACGAGAGCGGAATTCTTTGCTTACCCTCGAGGTGAGAACTGACTCCCCGGATGAGTCTGGAATGCAAACCCGAGATCCCTGTCGCCCCTGGAGAGCAACGTTAGATCCTGGACACAAGCCTAGATTAGGTCTCTTTTGCCCTGCAGTGACTCTAGCGCAATCCCCAGCTCCCCCTCGCAACCCGAATGGAAGATTGGATTTCAAGACCAACAAGAGGAAGCCTAAATTCCCGGTCATAACTCGAGAATCCCGCCGCAACTCGAGCAAAACCACGTGGTTCTCCCGTCATCGCAAGATGAGGCCCTTGCCCGCTACAGCGTTTCAAAAGATGTCCCAGGTTCCGTCTTGAAATGCGAAACGGTACTTGGCACCCTTGATGCGACCCCAAAAGTCCCCCAACACGCCAGTCTCACTCAAGGGGAACACCGAGGTTCCCGGCACCACTTCATTTAAGCCCCTTCTCCCCTCCTGATCGTGACCGGTGGGTCGATTCCCCTGCTTTGTCTGCAAGGGGGCCCGACCTTCCCTGCACAACTCAGGATGAGGCCGGTCTCATGGGGAAATTCGATACGTAGCTTTGTGGGTGGTGCCACTTGCTGAAAGACTCCAATTTCCCGGTCCGCTCTTGATAAGAATCCGATGCTCGGACACCTCTTGGAAGGCAGCCTTGAGTATGAAGGTACAACACGAAGGGGCACTAACACACCTGTGCATCATCCGGAAAAAAGGGCAGGTTACATACACAGCTCGACAAGTGGCCTGTCACCTCGAGAACAACTCGAGAGGCAAGAGGAGTCCCATCCTCCAGAAAAGACGAGGCCTGACTCTCCTGTACCAACGTGCAGGGACCTTGCGATCTGAGTCAGAAATGGAGAGGAACACTGAGGCTCCTGCTTCAACTCGAGATGAGTCCCTCTTACATTCCACCAAATGCAGAGGAGTCTCGAGAGGCCCCTCCAAACTGCACAGTATCCCTGACTTCTCAGAGGCACTCTGAGAAGCTCCCTGAGGTCGCAGGCACAAGTCAAGGGAACCCTGGGTTTTATGCAGTGACCCGAGAAAGACCTCGAGAGTCCTTCTTTAACCCGTCTTGAGGCCCGATTACCCTACCATGACTCGAGAGCAATGACGAACTCCCCCTAGCCATCTCATGGGGACTTGACTTCCCTGGCGCCACACGAGAGGCTCCCTGAGCTCCCTCTCGTACCTCGTCAGAAACCCGGCACTAGCGCGGCAGTCTAGAAAACCCACAAGACGCCGCCGTCATCGCGAGATGAGGGCCTTCTTTTCCTGCATGGCCTGGAGAGGAATCCCGAGTCCTCTATCCAAACAGCACAGGAGGCTTGACTCCCTTTAGGGCACACAGTGGGCTCCAAGAGATACCCATCGCGACTCTAAAGGACAGCGGAGTTCTTTGCTTCCCCTCGAGATGAGGCCTGATTCCCCGGGTGAGTCTGGTATGCAAGCCCGAGATCCCTGTCGCCCCTAGGGATGAACATTAAGTCCTGGACACAAGCCTAGATGAGGTCTATTTTGCCCTGCAGTGACTCGAGGGCAATCCCCAGCTCTTCCTTGAAACTCGAATGGAAGATAGGACTTCCCTGGGCCAACACATGAGGAAGACTGTATTCCCAGTCGAAACTCAAGAATCCCGCCACAACTCGAGAAACGCTACGTGGTTCCCCCGTCATCGCAAGATGAGGCCCTTGCCCCCTACAGCGTCTCAAGAGAAGTCCCACGTTCCGTCTTGAAGCGCGAAACGGTATTGGCACCCTTGATGCGACCTCAAAAGTTACTCGACACACTGGTCTGACTCGAGGAGAACACCGAGGTTCCCGGCACCACTACATCTGGGCCCCTTCTCCCCTCCTGATCGCGACAGGAGGGTCGATTCCCCTGTTTTGTCTTGAAGGGGTTCCCGCCTTTCCCGGTGCATCTCAGGATGAGGCCGGTCTCACGAGGATATTCGAGACATAGCCTCGTGGATGGTGACACATGCCGAAAGACCCCGATTTCCCGGTTCGCTCTTGATAAGATCCCAATGCCCGGACACCTCTTTGAAGATAACCCTTTTGATGAAGGCACAACACGAAGGGGCACTGACACCTCCGGGTGTCGTCCGGAGAAACCCGCAGGTACCACACACAGCTCGAGAAGTGACCTGTCACCCCTTGAACAACTGGAGAGGCAAGCAGAGTTCCATTCCTCCACACAAGACGAGACCTGACTCTCCTGTTCAAACTCTGCAGCGAAACTGCGATCCGAGTCAGATCTGGCCCAGGGGAAGTCAGGAGAGGAAACATGAGTTTCCTGTCTCCACTCGAGATGAGGCCCTCTTCCATTGCACCGAACCCAGTGGAGTCCCGAGAGGCCCCTCCCAACTGCACAGTATCCCTGACTTCTCAGAGGCACCCTTAGACCTTCCTGAGATCACCGGCACAAGTCGAGGGAACCAAGGGTTTCCTGCCCCAACCCGTAAAAGACCTCAAGAGTCCTTCTTCAACGCGTCTTGAGGTGCGATTCCCCTACCATGACTCGAGAGCAATGACGCGCTCCCCCTAGCCACGCGCATAGAAACCTGACTTCCCTGGCGCCACAGGAGAGGCTCCCTGAGCTCCCCATTATACCTCGTGAGCAACATCACACTGGAGCCGCAGCTCGAGAATACCCACGAGACGCCCCAGTCCTCACGAGATGAGGGCCTTCTTTTGCTGTATGGCCTGGAGAGCAATCCTGAGTCCTCTCTCCAAACTCCACAGGAGGCTTGACTCATTTTAGGCCACACAGTGAGCTCCAAGATATACCCGTCGCGACTTGACAGGAGAGCGGTGTCCTTGGCTTCCCCTCGAGACGAGGCCTGATTCCCCGGGTGAGTCGAGAATGCAATGCCGAGATCGCTGTCACCCCAGCAGAGGAACATTAGGTCCTGGACACAAGCCTAGATGAGGTCTATTTGGCCCTGCAGTGTCTCGAGAGCAATCCCCAGTTCTAACTCGCAATTCGAATGAAAACTGGACTTTCCTGGGCCAGTTGAAGAGGAAGCCTGAATTCCCCGTCGTAACTCGAGAATCCCGCCGCAACTCAAGAAAAACCACGTGGTTCCCCCGTCATCGAAAGATGAGGCCCTTGCCCGCTACAGCGTCTCAAGAGAAGTCCCACGTTCCGTATTGAAGAGCGAAAAGTTACTTGGAACCCTTGATGCGACCCCAAAAGTTCCCCGACATACCATTCTCACTTGAGGAGAACACCGAGGTTCCCGGCACCACTTCATCTGAGACTCTTCTCCCCTCTTGATCGCGACAGGAGGTTCGATTCCCCTGCTTTGTCTGGAAGGCATTCCCGACCTTCCTGGCGCACATCAAGATGAGGCCAGTCTCACGAGGAAATTTGAGACATAGCCTCGTGGGTGGTGCGGCATGCCAAAAGACCCCAATTCCCTGGTCCGCTCTTGATAAGAACCCGATGGCAGAACCCAACTCGAAGGCAATCCTGTGGATCAAGGCACAACAAGAAGGGGCAGTGACACCCCGGTGCATCGTCCAGAAAAACCCGCAAGTTCCACATACAAATCGACAAGTGGCCTGTCACCCCATGAACAACGCGAGAGTCAAGCGGAGTTCCATTCCTCCACACAAGACGAGGCCTGACTCTCCTGTCCCAACTCTGCAGGTACTCTGCGATCCGAGTCAGATCCGGCGCATTCGAAGCCAGGAGAGGAACCCTGAGGTTCCTGCCTCAACTTGTCATGAGGCCCTCTTCCATTGCACCAAACCCAGTGGAGTTCCGAGAGGCCCCTCCCAACTCCACAGTGACCCTGACTTCTCAGAGGCATGCTGAGAAGCTTCCTGAGGTCACTGGCACAAGTCGATGGAACCCAGGGTTTCCTGCTGCAACCCAGGAAAGACCTCGAGAGTCCTTCTTTAACACGTCTTCAGGCCCAATTCCCCTACCATGACTCGAGAACAATGACGGGCTCCCTCTCACCACGTGCATAGAGACCTGACTGCCCTGGCACCACGTGAGAGGCTCACTGAGCTCCCAGTCTTACTTCGTGAGAAACCCCACACTAGCGCCACAGCTCAAGAAAACCTACGAGACGCCCCAGTCATTGGGAAATGAGGGCCTTCATTTCCTGCATTGCCTGGAGAGCAATCCCGTGTCCTCCCTCCAAACACCAGAGGAGGTTTGACTCCCTTTAAGCCACTCAGTGGTCTCCAAGACATACCCGTCTGACTCGAGAGGAGAGCAGAGTCCTTTGCTTCCCCTCGAGACGAGGCCTGACTCCAAGGTGAGTCTGGAATGCAACCCCGAGATTTCTGTCGAGCCTTGACATGAACATTAGGTCCTGCACACAAGCCTTGGTGGGGTCTCTTTTGCCTTCAGTGACTAGAGCGCACCTCCAGCTCTTCCTTGAATCTCGAATGGAAGATAAGACTTTTGTGGGCCAACACAAGAGGAAGCATGAATTCCCTGTGGTAACTCAAATATCCCACCGCAAATCGAGAAAAACCAAGTGGTTCCGCAGTCATTCCAAGATGAGGCCCATGCCCGCTGGAGCACCCCAAGAGAAGTCCAACGTTCCAGTTTGAAGAGCGAAACGGTACTTGGAATGCTTTATGCGACCCCAAAAGTTACCCGACATACCTGTCTCACTTGAGGGAAACACCGAGGTTCCCAGCAGCACTTCATCTGAGCCACTTCTCCCCTCCTGATCGCCACAGGAGGGTCGATTCCTCTGCTTTGTCTGGAAGGGTTTCATGAACTTCGCAGCACACTTCAGGATGAGGCCGGTTTCATGAGGAAATTCGAGACAACCCACATGGGTGGTGCCAAATGCTGAACGACCCCGATATCCCGGTCCGCTCTTCATAAGAACCCGATGCCCGGACACCTCTTCGAAGGCAACCCTGTGGATGAAGACACAAAACGAAGGGTCACTGACACCCCCGTGCATCGTCTGGAAAAACCTGCAGATTCCACACACAGTTTGACAAGGGGCCTGAAACCCCATGAACAACTCGAGAGGCAAGCGGAGTTCCATTCCTCAGAAATGACGTAGCCTGACTCTCCTGTCCCAACTCTGCAGGGACCCTGATGTCGGAATCCGAAACAGAGAGGAAGTCTGAGGTTCCTGCCTCCCCTCGAGATGAGCCCCTCTTCCATTGCGACAAACCCAGAGGAGTCCCGAGAGGCACCGCCAACTCCACAGTATCCCTCAACTCTCAGAGACATCCTGGGAAGTTCCCTAAGGTCCCCGGCAGAAGTCGAGGGAAACGACTTTTTCCCGCCACAACCCGAGAAAGACCTCGAGAGTCCCTCTTCAACGCGTCTTGAGGCCCTAGTCCCCTCCCATTACTCGAGAGCCACAACGCGCTCCTCCTCGCTACGCGCAGGGAGACATGACTTCCCTGGCGCCGCACGAGAGGCTCCCTGAGATCCTCGCCGTGCCTCGCGAGAAAACCCCCACGGGCGCCGCAGCTCGAGGAAACCCCTGAGACGCCCCCGTCCTCGCGATGTGAAGGGACTTCTTTTCCTGCATGGCCTGGAGAACAATCCCGAGCCCTCTCTCCAAAATGAAGAGGAGGCTTGACTCCACTGACGCCACTAGGGGGCTCCAAGATATCCGCGTCGCGACTCGGGAGGACAGCAGAGTCCTTTGCTTCCCCTCGAGATGAGGCCTGACACCCAGGGGGATCCTGGAATGCAACCCCGAGATCCCTGCCTTCCCTGGAGAAGAACATTAGGTCCTGGACACAAGCCTAGATGAGGTCTCTTTGGCCCTGCAGTGACTCGAGCGAAACCCCCAGCTTTCCCTCGCCAATCGAATGGAAGACTGGGCTTCCCAGGGCCAACAGAGGAGGAAGCCTGTAATCCCCATCGTCACTCGAGAATCCCGGCGCAACTCGAGAAAAAACACGTGGTTCCAACGTCTTCGCAAGATGAGGCCCTTGCCCACTACAGCGTCTCAGGGGAAGTCCCATGTTCCGCCCTGAAGTGCGAAACAGTACCTGACACCCTTCGTGCGACCACCAAAAGCTCCCCGACACGCCAGGTACCCTCGAGGGAACACCGAGGTCCCGGCACAGCTTCATCTGAGCCCGTTCTCCCCTCCTGATCACGACAGGAGAGTCGATTCCCCTGCGTGGTTCAGAAGGGGTTCCCGGCCTTCCCAGTGCACCTCAGGATAAGGCCGGTCTCAGAGGGAAATTCGAGACGAGCCACGTGGGTGGTGCCACATGCCAAATGCCCCCGATTCCCCGGTCCGCTTTTGAGAAGGACCCGAGGCCCGGACCCCTCTTCGAAGGCAACCCTGTGGGTGAAGGCACAACACGAAGGGGCACTGACACCCCCGTGCATCATCCGGAAAGACCCGCGGGTTTCACACACAGCTCGACCAGGGGCCTGAAAACCCCTGACAACTCGAGAGGCAAGCGGGGTTCCCTTCCTCAGACAAGACGAGGCATGACTCTCCTGTCCCAACTCTGCAGGGACCCTGCGGTCGGAGCCGAAACGGAGAGGAAGCCTGAGGCTCCTGCCTCCCCTCAAGGTGAGGCCCTCTTCCGTTGCGCCAGACCCAGCAGAGTCCCGAGAGGCCCCGCCAACTTCACAGGATCCCTCGCCTCTCAGAGGCACCCTGGGAAGTTCCCTAAGATCCCCGGCAGAAGGCGAGGGAAACGAGGGTTTCCCGCCGCCACCCGAGAAAGACCTCGAGAGTCCTTCTTCAATGCGTCTCGAGGCCCTAGTCCCCTCCCGTGACTCGAGAGCCATGATGCGCTCCCCCTCGCCACGCGCATGGAGACCTGACTTCCCTGGCGCCGCACGAGAGGCTCCCTGAGATCCTCGTCGTGCCTCGGGAGAAAACCCCCACGGGCGCCGCAGCTCGAGGAAACCCCTGAGACGCCCCTGTCCTGGCGAGCTGAGGGCCTTCTATTCCTGCATGGCCTGGAGAGCAATCCCGGGTCCTCTCTCCAAACTGAAGAGGAGGCTGGACTCCCTTGAGGCCACTCAGTGGGCTCCAAGAGATCCGCGTCGCCACTCGAGAGGAGAGCGGAGTCCTTGGCTTCCCCTCGAGACGAGGCCTGACTCCCCGAGGGAGCCTGAAATGCAACCCCGAGATTCCTGCCTTCCCTGGAGAGGAATATTAGTTCCAGGACACACGCCTTGATGAGGTCTCTTTGGCCCTGCAGTGACTCGAGCGCTACCCCCAGATTTCCCTCTCTACTTGAATGGGAGATGGGGCTTCCCAAGGCCAACCCAAGAGGAAGCCTGAAATCCTCGTCGAAACTCGAGAATCCTGCCGCAACTCGAGAAAATCCACGTGGTTTCAACGTCTTCACAAGATGAGGCCCTTGCCCGGTACGGCGTCTCAAGGGAAGTCCCATGTTCCGTCGTGAAGTGAGACACGGTACCTGACACCCTTCATGCGACATCCAAAAGTTCCCCGACATGCCGGGTTCCCTTGAGGGGAACTCCGAGAGTCCCGGCACCACTTCCTCTGAGCTCCTACTCCTCTCCTGTTCGCGACAGGAGAGTTGATTCCCCTGCGTGGTCTGGAAGGGGTTCCCGGCCTGCACGGCGCCCCTCAGGATGAGGCCGGCCTTGCGAGGAAATTCGAGACAAGCCCCGTGGCTGGTGCCCCATGTTGAACGACCCTGATTTCCCGGTCCGCAGTTGAGGAGAACCCGATGCCCGGACACCTCTTCGAAGGCCACCCTGTGAGTGAAGGAACAACATGAAGGGGCACTGACACTCCCGTGCATCGTCCGGAAACACCCGCGGTTTCCACACACAGCTCCACGAGGGGACTGAGACTCCCTGAGCAACTCGAGAGGCAAGCGGAGTTCCCTTCGTCAGACAAGACGAGGCCTGACTCTCCTGCCCCAACGCTGCAGGGACACTGCTGTCGGAGTACGAAACGGAGAGGAAGCCTGAGGTCCTGTCTCCCCTCGAGATGAGGCCCTCTTCGATTGCGCCAAACCCAGAGGAGTCCCGAGATGGCCCACCAACTCCACAGCATCCCTCACCTCTAAGAGGAACCCTGGGAAGTTCCCTCAGGTCACCGGGAGAAGTCGAGGGAAATGAGGGTTTCCCGCTGCAAGCCGAGAAAGACCTCGAGAGACCTTCTTCTACACGCGTTGATGCCCTAGTCCCCTCCCAGGACTCGAGAACAATGACGAGCTCCCCCTCGCCACGCTCATGGAGACCTGACTTCCCTGGCGCCGCACGAGAGGCTCCCTGAGAACCTCGTCGTGCCTCGTGAGAAAAGCCCCACGGACGCCGCAGCTCGAGGAAACCCCTGAGAAGCCCCCGTCCTCGCGAGGTGAGGGCCTTCTTTTCCTGCCTTTCCTGGAGAGCAATCCCGAGTCCTCTCTCCAAACTGAAGATTAGGCTTGACTCCCTTGAGGCCACTCAGAGGGCTCCAAGAGATCCGCGTCGTGGCTCAAGAGAAGAGCGGAGTCCTTTGCTTCCCCTCGAGGCGAGGCCTGACTCCTCGGGGGACTCTGGAGTGCAACCCCGGGATCCCTGTCTTCCCTTGAGAGTACTACTAGGTCCTGGACACACGCCTAGATGAGGTCTCTTGGGCCCTGCAGTGACTCGAGCGCAACCCCCAGCTTTCCCTCGCAACTCGAATGGAAGATGGGGCTTCCCAGGGCCAACCCAAGAGGAAGCCTGAAATCCCCGTCGTAACTCGAGAATCCCGCCGCAACTCGAGAAAAACCACGTGGTCCCAACGTCTTCGCAAGATGGGGCCCTTGCCCGCTACGGCGTCTCAAGGGAAGTCTCACGTTCCGTCCTGAGTTGCGAAACGGTACCTGACACCCTTCATGCGACCTCCAAAATTTCCCAGACACGCCGGGTTCCCTCGAGGGGAACACCGAGGGTCCTGGCACCCCTTCATCTGAGCCCCTTCTCCCCTCCTCATCACGACAGGAGAGTCGATTCCCCTGCGTATTCTGGAAGGGGTTCCCGGCTTTCCCGGCACACCTCAGGATGAGGCCGGCCTCCCAAGGAAATTCGAGACGAGCCCCGTGGGTTGTGCCACATGCCAAACGACCCCGATTTCCCAGTCCGCTCTGGATAAGAACCCGATGCCCGGACACCTCTTCAAAGGCAACCCTGTGGGTGAAGTTACCATTCGAAGGGGCGCTGACACCCCCATGCGTCATCCGGAAAAACCCGCGGTTTCCACACACAGCTTGATGACGTGCGTGAGACAACCTGATAAATTCGAGAGGCAAGCGGAGTTCCCTTCCTCAGACAAGACGAGGCCTGACTCTCCTGTCCCAACTCTGCAGGGACCCTGTGGTTGGAGTCCGAAAAGGAGAGGAAGCCTAAGTTTCCTGTCTCCCCTCGAGATGAGGCCCTCTTCCATTGCGCCAATCCCAGCGGAGTCCCGAGAGGCCCCGCCAACTCCACAGCATCCCTCACCTATCAGAGGCACCATGGGAAGTTCCCTCAGGTCCCCGGCAGAAGTCGAGGGAAACGAGGCTTTCCCCCCGCAACCACAGAAAGACCTCGAGTGTCCTTCTTCAACGCGTCTGGAGGCCCTAGTCCTCTCCCATGACTGGAGAGCCATGACGCGCTCCCCCTCGCCACGTGCACAGAGACCTGACTTCCCTGGCACCGCACGAGAGGCTCCCTGAGATCCTCGTCTTGCCTCGTGAGAAAACCCCCACGGGCGCCGCAGCTCGAGGAAACCCCTGAGAAGCCCCCATCCTCGCGAGGTGAGGGCCTTCTTTTCCTGCCTGACCCAGAGCACAATCCCGAGTCCTCTCTCCAAACTGAAGAGAAGGCCTGACTACCTTGAGGCCACTCAGTGGGCTCCAAGAGATCTGCGTCGCGACTTAAGAGGAGAGCGGCATCCTTGGCTTGCCCTCGAGGCGAGGCCTGACTCCCCGGGGGAGTCTGGAACGCCACCCTGAGATCCCTGTCTTCCCTTGAGAGGAACGTTAAGTCCCGGACACAGGCCTAGATGAGGTCTCTTTGGCCCTGCAGTGACTCGAGTGCAACCCTCAGCTTTCCCTCACAACTCGAATGGAAGATTAGGCTTCCCGGGGCCAACACAAGAGGAAGCCTGAAATCCACTTCGTAACTCTAGAATCCCGCTGCAACTCGAGAAAATCCACATGGTCCCAACGTCTTCGCAAGATGAGGCCCTTGCCCGCTACGGTGTCTCAAGGGAAGTCCCAGGTTCTGTCCTGAAGTGCGAAACGGTACCTGACTCCTTTCATGCAACCCCCAAAAGTCCCCCACACGCCGGTTTCCCTCGAGGGTAACACCGAGGGTTCCATCCCCACTTCATCTGAGCCCCTTCTCCCCTCCTGATGGCGACAGGAGAGTCGATCCCCCTGCATTGTCTGGAAGTGTCCCCGGCCTTCCCAGCACAACTCAGGATGAAGCCGGCCTCACTAGGAAATTTGAGAGTAGCCCCGTGGGTGGTCCCTCATGCCGAAAGACCCCGATTTCCCTGTCCACTCTTGAAAAGAACCCGAGGCCCGGACACCTCTTCGAAGGCAACCCAGTGGGTGAAGGCACAACACGAAGGGGCACTGTCACCGTCGTGCATTTCCGGAAACACCCGCAGGTTCCACACACAGCTCAACAAGGGGCCTGAGACCCCCTGAGCACCTCGAGAGGCAAGCGGAGTTCCCTTCCTCAGACAAGACGATTCCTGACTCTCCTGTCCCAACTCTGCAGGGACCCTGCGGTCGGAGTCTGAAACGGAGAGGAATCCTGAGGTTCCTGCCTTCCCTGGAGATGAGGCCCTCTTCCATTGCGCCAAACCCAGCGGAGTCCTGAGAGGCCCCGCCAACTCCACAGCATCCCTCATCTGTCAGAAGCACACTGGGAAGTTCCCTAAGGTCACCGGTAAACTTTTATTGCACAAGGTCCCCATGAAAAGGCCCACGCAGCAGGACAGCCACAGATTCCGTCTGCCATTAAAGGGCAGTAAGGTGCCCTCCCCCCTTCTTCGCTGCCTCGGCGGCCACCAGGGTGCAATTCGCGTACCCTTCCCTTTCCCATCCTAGCAGGTGCTCCAGGGCCCGCTGGCCTACAAAGTGCCAGAAGCAGGGCTGGGCCAGCCGGCCAGAATTCAGGGTTCTGTCCCTTGGACTTCCAGCGGACACTAGGCTGCTTGGGAAAACCGCGCAGACTCTGAGGTTTTTCAGCAGAGGGGTGGAGCGGTAAAGGCCTTGACCCCAAAGACGAGGCCTTTCTGCGACAGCCAGGTTGGGGAGCTCTGAGACTGTGCCAACACAGGGCAGAATACATAGTTCCCTGCTCCACGCAGTCCCCGTTCCCTTACCTGTGTTCCGCACCCCTCCGCTGTGGCCAATGGATGCCGATCCTTGGGGATCCAGGAGTTCACGAAATGGGCATTCCCAGCCGCAATGGCGACCCCCAACAGCACATCTGGAAAGCCCTCCCCCACCCCCGCCAGGAGCCGACCCCCACTGCGAACGGAAACCCACCCCGCCCCGCACCGCCAGGTTTCGCCCCGGCCTTGCCGGGCTCCCGGTGGGTTCCCAGCAATATTGGCGACCCCCGGGAGCACAACAGGGACCGACCCCCCACCCACAGTGAGTGGAATCTCGACCTGTGCAGCCCAGGTTTACCCCACCCTGGCTGCGCTCCCGGCGCGTTTCCAGCTGCAGTGGCCATCTCCGAGAGCACAACTGGGAAGCCCTCCCCTACCCCCGCCAGGAGCCGACACCCGCCCTGCGCCGCCCGGGTTCGCCCCGCCCCTGCCGCGCTCCAGGGGCGCTGCCCACCTTCACCAGTGGCTCTCGGTGAGCCCAGTCCCCACGCCCGGTTCCAGGAGAGGCTCTCGGACCTCGCTGCTGCCGCCAGGTCAAACATGAGGACAATACATACACCCCACAGAGACAATCCAAGCTGTCTATGATTTAGGGATAAAACGAGGACTACAGAAAGGCAAGATGACCTGACCTAGGAGGGCCATGATATTCTATAGAACCAGACAAAGTTAGTTACCAAGGAAACTTTTTTCCTTGGAACCCGGAAAGCTGGTTCTTTGCATATGCAATGACCAACAATTAGCTTGTTACCCAAGCCTGCCTTACTGCCACCCCCATCCCCCCACTCCCCAGAAGACTGGCTCAAAGAAATATTTTAAATCTCAGGCGGAAACCTGGAAGATGTCTTGTCTGTCTGTTTGGATTAAGGTATGTGTCAGTGTGAGCCCTGTGTTTTTTGATAATATTGCTCAAGTTCTGAGTTCTGATTTCAATGGTCTCAAGACAAGGCAGCCCTTCCAAATCAAACTGCTGGAAATACAAGAAAACATTGACCTAAATGAATGTCAGAGTCCCGTGAACTGGGAACTGGTCAATATTAAATATCTAGTATTTTTGGTTTTGCTCCTCCACTATAGACATGTCTAAGAGTCAACAACATTAAGCACAACATGTTCATAGTGCCTAGGTTTCTTTTGAGGTAAAAATTGCTCTATTGTTATATCTGTCACAAGCTTGTCAGCAATAAACTACCTGGAAACGACAACAACAAAAGTAAAAAATGTAAATGTGATATGAGCTTTTAGATAAACTCTTAACAATAATTATACTCTAAAATATCTGCCTCTCATAGTCTTGATTGAAGGCAGAGGAGAAGGGGATGACAGAGGATAAGATGGTTGGATGGCATCACTGACTCGATGGACATGAGTTTGAGCAAGCCCCTGGAGCTGGTGACGGACACGGAAGCCTGGCGTCCTTCAGGCCACGGGGTCCCAAAGAGTCAGACACGACTGAGCAACTGAACTGAACTGAACTAACAAACGTTTCTCCAGGTGTTTTGGTTACCCGAGTTTCTATCCTTGTGACGACAGTGTATTGAATAGCTAGGTCATTTCCAAATAAATGAAAGTTCTGAAACATTCACGACTTGAAAGGACCTCCCTTTTACACAGAAACAAAAGAGATTTTTGACTCTCCATGAATAGTGTCTGGCACCATCCTGACATGTTAAATGTAAGAAAGCAATTGTTTTGTTTTGTTTTGTTCTGTTCTTGGGGGTGGGGGGAGGGGGGCGGGCTATAGCGAATGCCAATATAAAAGTCAGTTCTTGGTTGCTGAAGGGAAATGTATGACTTGTTATTACAAGAAAGTATGTGGAATGCAATGGCACTTGAGGAAGGAAAACAAAGTAGTTCTGTCTTACAGGTGGCCGTTTCAGGATGGGAGAAGCAAAGGAATGGGTACAGAATGGGATAAGGAGGTTGTAGGGAAAGTGGACCCCCAGAAAAGAGTTCTGTGCCTAGCACAAGTTTTCTTGAGATGTCGAAATGCCTTTGCTAATGGAGTTTAAGTTTCTTTACCTCTTAAGTGATCTCTTCTAGGTTGACCTAGAACAGAAATCTTTTGTTAGCTTTGGCTAAGTGGAGAAGTAGTGTTTCACGGTGACATATGTGATCCTTCCTGACTGTTTGCAGCCCTTTTGATATCGATGCACTGCTTCTGCTGCTGCTGCTAAGTCGTTTCAGTCGTGTCCGACTCTGTGCGACCCCATAGACGGCAGCCCACGAGGCCCCGCAGTCCCTGGGGTTCTCTAGGCAAGAACACTGGAGTGGGTTGCCATTTCCTCCTCCCATGCATGAAAGTGAAAAGTGAACGTGAAGTCGCTCCGTGGTGTCCGACTCTTAGCGACCCCATGGACTGCAGCCTACCAGGCTCCTCCATCCATGGGATTTTCCACGCAAGAGTACTGGAGTGGGGTGCCATTGCCTTCTCCCATATCTATGCACAAGCCTGCCTAAATCATTGACTTCTAGCTAGCTTTGGGATGCCAATGACCATCCACCCTTACAAGGCAACAGAGAAGAGAAAAACACTTACCACAGGAGGTCCTGGTAAGGAACGAGGAACTAACAAGCTCCCGCCAACCAGGATTCTGCAGAGGTCAACAAGAGGTCAGTAAGAGATGGAAGACTGCAGTCCAGAGGTCCTAGCAACTTCCATCTTGCAGCAGAGACCCAGCATAGTCAAAACGAATTCAATGTTGCAAAAAATAAGTAAACAAATAAAGGACAGAAGTTCTTTGAACACATGACTGAGATTAGGGGTGAGGCAGTACATGTACAGTGCCCGGAAAATCTTAAAGTATGAGAAAGGAAAGAAATTAAACACAACTATCAAGCTGTCCAAACTGATAAAAACGAAAGATTACACAGTTTTTTCTGTATATATTACCAGATAATAATCTGAAAAGGAATTAAAAAAAATTCCCTTTCAATAATGTCAACATGAATACAACACTTTGCCATGGATGTAACGAGGATGACAAGACTGGCACACTGGAACTTATACACCCTGGCTGAAAACTATCCTGAATACATGGACAGGTATTCCATAACAATGGAAAGACTTAAGATGGCAATACCATGGAATGCATCTTCAATCTGAAATGAAGATTTGATATGATTTGATCGCTCAGAGCTTTTGTGTCATCAATTGTTATTAAAGTATAAATGAGATAGAGAAAACTGCTGACTTAGACTTGAGGCGGGATGTACGCCCTGCTGGTCTCTAGCCAGATATTCTACAGGCACTAGCAGTCAGCTAAGGAAAGAAAGGCACTGTCTCAGGGAATGGCACCAGGCCCCTCCCCCACGACATGCCTTGAGGTCACATTGGCAGCAGGTGAGTCATCCTGGGCCAAAAACTGATTGACATGAATCTTGATGAAAGGCAGTATTCCAGGCAAATATATCATTTCCTTAACATAGATTAGGAGAACAAGGTACGAGGAAAACATACTGTTTTGTTCAAGTCGCTTCTGAGCCTATTGGGGGAACCGACCTGAAGCCAGAGTCCAGCAGATATACATAGGATATTTACATCGCTTAAGACAAACATTTCCTCAGGAACAAATGCATTGCTTAGCTCAAGGTTTGTCTGCGAAATTCTTACACATCAGGAGATGGCTCCGAGCTGGGTTTCTACACACAAGAACATGAATGCAAAGGACAAGCCTGCACAGCCCATCTGCCCCCCTGCCCCACAGCCAGCAGCATTTCCAAGTGACCTCCTAAGGCCTTCCCCAAAATACAGGGGCACCTCTGGGTTTCCTGTTTCCCTCACTTCGAACACTTTTCTTAAAAAAAAAAAAAAATCCTGCACACTTCTTGATAGAATGCCACAGTGCAAGGAAAACAGGCCTTCAATACTTAAACCTCCCTGTGCCAAACACTTGGGGCTTGGTTTTGTTTTGTTTTGTTTTTTAATTACACCACCACATAATTTAACCTTTTTACAATTTCTAATTATTCAGTACAAAAACACCAAACTTTTATTGCACAAGGTCCCCATGAAAAGGCCCACGCATCAGGACAGCCACAGATTCTGCCATGAAAGGGCAGCAAGGTGCCCTCCCCCCTTCTTTGCTGCCTGGGCGGCCACCAGGGTTTGAAATCCATGCACCCTACTAAGTTTCTAGGGTGCAATCCGTGGACCCTTCCCTTTCCCATCCCAGCAGGTGCTCAAGGGCCCGCTGGCTTACAAAGTGCCAGAAGCAGGGCTGGGCCAGCCGGCCAGAGTTCAGGGTTCTGTCCCTTGGACTTCCAGGGGACACTAGGCTGCTTGGGAAAACCGTGCAGACTGAGATTTTTCAGCAAAGGGGTGGAGCGGTAAAGGCCTTGACACCAAGGGCGAGGCCTTTCTGCGACCGCCAGGTTGGGGAGCTCCGAGAATGTGCCAACAGAGGGCGGAATACTTGGTTCCCTGCTCCAAGCAGTCCCAGTTCCCTGACCTGTGGCCCGCAGCCCTCCGCTGCACCCACTAGATGTGGATCCTTGGGGACACAGGAGCATAGGAAATGGGCGTTCCTAGCCGCAGTGGCGACCCCCGAGAGCACAACTGGGACCGAACCCCCACCCACAGCCATCTAAATCTCGACCCGCGCAGCCCAGGTTTACCCCGCCCCGGGTGCGCTCCCGGCGCGTTTCCAGCCGCAGTGGCCACCACCGAGAGCACAACTGGGAAGCCCTCCCCCACCCCCGCCAGGAGCCGAACCCCGCCCCGCGCCACCCGGGTTCACCCCGCCCCTGCCGCACTCCCAGCGCGTTTCCAGCTGCAGTGGGGACCCCCGAGAGCACAACTGTTACCGCCCCCCACCCCCTCCCGACCAGAACCCCGACCCGCGCCGCCCGGGATCGCCCCGCCCCTGGCGCGCTCCCGGGGCGTTGCCCACTTCCACCAGGGGCTCCTGGTGAGCCCCGTCCCCACGCCCGGTTCCAGGAGAGGATCTCGGACCTCGCTACTACCGCCAGGTCAAACACGAGGACAATACATCCACCCCACAGAGACAATCCAAGCTGTCTATGATTTAGGGATAAAATGAGGACTACAGAAAGGAAAGATGTCCTGACCTAGGAGGGCCATGAGAGTCTATAGATCCAAACAAAATTGGGTACCAAGGAAACTTTTTTCCTTGGAACCCGGAAAGCTGGTTCTTTGCATATGCAATGACCAACAATTAGCTTGTTACCCAAGCCTGCCTCGCTGCCACCCCCACTCCCCCCCCACTCCCCAGGAAAACGGCTCAAAGAAATATTTTAAATCTCAGGCGGAAAACTGGAAGATGTCTTGTCTGTCTGTCTGGATTAAGGTATGTGTCAGTGTGAGCCTTGTGTTTTTTAATAATATTGCTCAAGTTCTGAGTTCTGATTTCAATGGTCTCAAGACAAGGCAGCCCTTCCAAATCAAACTGCTGGAAATACAAGAAAACATTGACCTAAATGAATGTCAGAGTCCCATGAACTGGGAACTAGTCAATATTAAATATCTAGTATTTTTGGTTTTGCTCCTCCACTATAGACATGTCTAAGAGTCAACAACATTAAGCACAACAGGTTCATAGTGCCTAGGTTTCTTTTGAGGTAAAAATTGCTCTATTGTTATATGTGTCACAAGCTTGTCAGCAAGAAAGTACCTGGAAACAGCAACAACCAATGTAAAAAATGTAAATGTGATATGAGCTTTTAGATAAACTCTTAACAATAATTATACTCTAAAATATCTGCCTCTCATAGTCTTGATTGAAGGCAGAGGAGAAGGGGATGACAGAGGATAAGATGGTTGGATGGCATCACTGACTCGATGGACATGAGTTTGAGCAAGCCCCTGGAGTTGGTGATGGACACGGAAGCCTGGCGTCCTGCAGGCCACGGGGTCCCAAAGAGTCAGACTCGACTGAGCAACTGAACTGAACTGAACTTACAATCGTTCCTCCAGGTGTTTTGGTTACCTGAGTTTCTATCCTGGTGCTAAACTAAGTGACGACAGTGTATTGAATAGCTAGGTCACTTCCAAATAAATGAAACTTCTTAAACATTCACGACTTGAAAGGACCTCCCTTTTACACAGAAACAAAAGAGATTTTTGACTATGCATGAATAGTGACTGGCACCATCCGAACATATTAAATGTAAGAAAGCAATTTTTTTTGTTTTGTTTTGTTTTGTTCTGTTCTTGCAGGAAGCGGGGTGGGCGCTATTATCACTGATAGGTATGCTCACCAATCTATCAAATGCCAATATAAGAGTGAGTTCTTGGTTGCTGAAGGGAAATGTATGACTTGTTATTACAAGAATGTATGGAATGCAATCACACTTTAAGAAGGAAAACGAAGTAGTTCTGTCTTACAGGTGGCATTTTCAGGACGGGAGAAGCAGAGGAATGGGTACAGAATGGGATAAGGAGGTTGTAGGGAAAGTAGGCCCCCAGAAAAGAGTTTTGTGCCTAGCACAAGTTTTCTTGAGATGTTGAACTGCCTTTGCTAATGGAGTTTAAGTTTCTTTACCTCTTAAGTGATCTCTTCTAGGTTGACCTAGAACAGAAATCTTTTGTTAGCTTTGGCTAAGAGGAGAAGTATTGTTTCACGGTGACATATGTGATACTACCTGACTGTTCTCATCCCCTTTGATATCTATGCACTGCTGCTGCTGCTGCTGCAGCTGCTAAGTGGTTCAGTTGAGGCCGACCCTGTGCCACGCCATAGATGGCAGCCCACCAGGCCCCGCAGTCCCTGGGGTTCTCTAGGCAAGAACACTGGAGTGGGTTGCCATTTCCTCCTCCTATGCATGAAAGTGAGAAGTGAAAATGAAGTCGCTCAGTGGTGTCCGACTCTTAGCCACCCCATGGACTGCAGCCTACCAGGCTCCTCCGTCCTTGGGATTTTCCAGGAGTGGGGTGCCATTGCCTTCTCCCATATCTATGCACAAGCCTGCCTAAATAATTGACTTCTAGCCAACTTTGGGATGCCCATGACCACCCACCCTTACCAGGCAACAGAGAAGAGAAAAACACTTACCACAGGAGGTTCTGATAAGGAACAAGGAACTAACAAGCTCCCACCTACCAGGAATCTGCAGAGGTCAACAAGAGGTCAGCAAGAGATGTGAGACTGCAGTCCAGAGGTCCTAGCTACTTCCATGTAGCAACAAACACCCAGCATAGTCAAAACGATTTCAATGTTAAAGAATAAATAAATAAATAAATAAAAGGACAGAAGTTCTTTGAACACATGTCTGAATTTAGGGGTGAGGCATTACATATGTGTCCCAGGATAATCTTAAAGTGTCAGAAAGTAAAGAAATTAAAGACAACTATCAAGCTGTCCAAACTGATAAAAATGAATGATTACACAGTTTTATCTGTATACATTAGCAGATAATAATCTGAAAAGGAATTTTAAAAAATTCCCTTTCAATAATATCAACATGAATAAAACACTTTGCCATGGATGTAACGAGGATGACAAGACTGGCACACTGGAAATTATACACCCTGGCTGAAAACTATCCTGAATACATGGACAGATATTCCATAACGATGGAAAGACTTAAGATGGCAATACCATGGAATGCATCTTCAATCTGAAATGAAGATTTGATATGATTTGATCGCTCAGAGCTTTTGTGTCATCAAGTGTTATTAAAGTATTAAAGAGATAGAGAAAGCTGCTGACTTAGACTTGAGGCGGGGTGGGGGGGGTAGTAAGAGTACCCCCTGCTGGTCTTTAGCCAGATATTCTACAGGCACTAGCAGTCAGCTAAGGAAAGAAAGGAACTGTTTCAGGGAATGGCACCAGGCCCTTCCCCCACGACATGCATTGAGATAATATTGGCAGCAGGTGAGTCATCCCGGGCCAAAACTTGATTGACATGAATCTTGAAGAAAGGCAGTATTGCAGGCAAATATATCATTTCCTTAACATAGATAAGGAGAACAAGCTAGGAGGAAAACATGCTGTTTTGTTCAAATCGCTTCTGAGCCTTTTGGGGGAACCGACCTGAAGCCAGAGTCTAACGGAAATACATAGGATATTTACATCGCTTAAGACAAACATTTTCTTAGGAAAAAATGCATTGCTTAGCTCAAGGTTTGTCTGCGAAATTCTTACACATCAGGAGATGGCTCCGAGCTGGGTTTCCACACACAGGAACATCCATGCAAAGGACAAGCCTGCACAGCCCATCTGCCGCCCTCCCGCACATCCAGCAGCATTTCCAAGTGACCTCCTAAGGCCTTCCCCAAAATACAGGGGCACCTCTGGGTTTCCTGTTTCCCTCACTTCGAACACTTTTCTTAAAAAAAAAAAAATCCTGCACACTTCTTGATAGAATGCCACAGTGCAAGGAATACAGTCCTTCAATATTTAAACCTCCATTTGCAAAACACTTGGAGCTTGGTTTTGTTTTGTTTTGTTTTTTAATTACACCACCACATAATTTAAAGCTTTTACACGTTCTAATTATTCAGTTCCAAAACACCAAACTTTTATTGCACAGGGTCCTCATGAAAAGGCCCACGCAGCTGGACAACCACAGATTCTGCCATGAAAGGGCAGCAAGGTGCCCTCCCCCCTTCTTTGCTGCCTGGGCGGCCACCAGGGTTTGAAATCCATGCACCCTACTAAGTTTCTAGGGTGCAATCCGTGGACCCTTCCCTTTCCCATCCTAGCAGGTGCTCAAGGGCCCGCTGGCTTACAAAGTGCCAGAAGCAGGGCTGGGCCAGCCGGCCAGAGTTCAGTGTTCTGTCCCTTGGACTTCCAGCGGACACTAGGCTGCTTGGAAGAACCGCGCAGACTCGGAGATTTTTCAGCAGAGGGGTGGAGCGGTAAAGGCCTTGACCCCAAAGGCAAGGCCTTTATGCGACCGCCAGGTTGGGGAGCTCCGAGAATGTGCCAACAGACGGCGGAATACTTGGTTCCCTGCTCCACGCAGTCCCAGTTCCCTTACCTGTGGTCCGCAGCCCTCCACTGCACCCACGGGATGGCGATCCTTGGGGACCCAGGAGCATAGGAAATGGGCGTTCCCAGCCGCAGTTGCAACCCCCGAGAGCGCAACTGGGAACCCCTCCCCATCCCCCCCATGAGCCGACCCCCGCCCCGCGCCCCCAGGGTTAGCCCCGCCCCTCCGCGCTCCCGCGCGTTCCCAGCCGGAGTGGCGACCCCCGGGAGCACAACTGGGACCGACCCCCACCCAAAGCCATCGGAATCTCGACCCGCGCAGCCCGGGTTTACCCAGTCCCGGGTGCACTCCCGGCGCGTTTGCAGCCTCAGTGTCCACCTCTGAGAGCACAACTGGGAAGCCCGCCCCCACCCCCGCCAGAAGCCGACCCCCGCCCCACGCCGCCCGAGTTCGCCCCGCCCCTGCACGGTCCAGGTACCTTCCCAGCTTCTAGCGTTCACGCCCGGGTAGGAGCAGGATGTAGGAGTATGGGAGATGTGTCTGGAGCCTGACAGCCTCAGCTCCGCTCTGGCCTGCCCTTTGGACCTAGGAGCCAGGCCAACTTGCAGAGGGCTTAGGGCCCCATTGTATGCAAACTACCAAGGCCTACCGCAAGGAGAGCTCTGTCCGAGGGAAGGGAAGCGCCCCAGGCTGCATTCCCAAGCTGTTGTTTAGCCGCCCAGACTCAGCGCTGCACAGGGGTAATCAGGCTCTCTGTGCCCGCAGCTTCACACACAGGTGTGTCTCCGTAGGAATCAAGAAAGATCCTGACAGAGTGAGGTTCATTAGAGCTATACTAAAGAGCAAAGGCTTGTCCATGTGGTCTTGCCTTCCCCTGTGCCTTTGGGTCTCCAGGCTCGGCCCCAGCTCCGTGGAAACAACCCCTGAGAAAATATCTTCAAGATCCACTTTTCCCAGTGTCTGGGAACCGGGGTTCGTAGGAGGAGAGAAAAGCACACCTCCATAGGGAACGAAAAGGCAGCCCACCTGCCTGTGTTTTGAAGCCTCTATTTGGAAGGAATGGGTTAGCTTCTCCTAAAGGAGACCTCCAGATCTGCTCAGAAGTCGGTAATTCCAGAGGCAGGGTACTGGTTCCTGACTGCCCTTTGCTAGCCTTGCAAAGATATTCCTAGATTCTAGAGTTATTTTCCATGAAGGAGCAGGCTTCGGGAATGTGTCAGACAAGACTGGCTCCTTATTGACCTCAGCTCAGCTATTGCCTTTCCATTCAAACTAGAACAAGGCCCTACTTTATGAAGGGTAAGGGTCTTCTTCTTTGCAAACTGCCAAGGGCTACAGCAATGAGACCTCTGTCAAGGTGAGGGAAGCCTAAGAGGATGGATTCTCAAGCAGGTGCTTTGCCACAAAGCATCAGCACCCCACGGAGAGAATCAAGCTCCCTGTGCACCAATGTTGGGAGTGTAGCTTCACACACAGAGTTGTCTCTATAGGAGCCAAGAATGTTCCTGAGAGATTAGGTTCACTAAACCTCTCCTACAGAGCATAGACCTGTCCATGTGGTTTTGCCTTCCCCTGTGAGTTGGGTCCTCGAGGTCTGCCACACCTCCGGGGAAACTGTCCCTGAGAAAAGATCTCCAGGAACCGCTTCGCCGAGGCTGGGAAATGCTGTTCACATGAAGTAAGGCAAGCGAATCTCCTGCAGAGTAAAAGAGGCCTTACAGTCCCTGGAGGAGCAGGCTGCCAGAATGTGTGAAACCTGACGGTTGCCTTACTGGCCTCAGCTCCACCATTGCCTGTTCATCCGAGCTAGCACCCAGGCCTACTTGGAAAAGCGTTTGGGTGCAGATTTCTACAAAGTGCCAAGGGCTACAGCAGTGAGAATTCTCTCAGTGGTAAGGGAGAGCATTTTATGGATTCTCAAGCTGTTTTCTGAATGACAGCGTCAAAATGAACAGAGAGAATCAGGCTCTCTCTGCCCCTATGTTAGGTACGCAGCTTCACACACAGAGGTGTCTCTGTAGGAGCCAAGAATGCTCCTGAGAGATGAGGTTCACTAGAGGTCTGCTACAGAGCATAGACCTGTCCATGTGGTCTTGCCTTCCCCTGTGCCTTTGGGCCCCGGGCTCGGCCCCAGCTCCGTGGAAACAACCCCTGAGAAAATATCTTCAAGATACACTTTTCCCAGAGGCTGGGAACTGGGGTTCATAGGAGGAGAGAAAAGCAAGCCTCCTTCGGGCACGAAAGGCAGCCAACCTGCCTGTGTTTTGAAGCCTCTATTTGGAAGGAATGGGTTAGCTTCTCCTAAAGGAGACCTCCAGATCTGCTCAGAAGTCGGTAATTCCAGAGGCAGAGTGCTGGTTCCTGACTGCCCTTTGCCAGCCTTGCAAAGACATTCCAACATTCTAGAGTTATATTCCATGAAGGAGCAGGCTTCGGGAATGTGTCAGAGGGGACTGGCTCCTTATTGGCCTCAGCTCAGCTATTGCCTTTCCATTCAAACTAGGACAAGGCCCTACTTTATGAAGGGTAAGGGTCTTCTTCTTTGAAACTGCCAAGGGCTACAGCAATGAGACCTCTGTCAAAGCGAGGGAAGCCTAAGAGGATGGATTCTCAAGCAGGTGCTTTACTACAAAGCATCAGCACCCCACGGAGAGAACCAAGATCCCTGTTCCCCAATGTTGGGAGTGTAGCTTCACACACAGAGTTGTCTCTATAGGAGCCAAGAATGTTCCTGAGAGATTAGGTTCACTAAACCTCTCCTACAGAGCATAGACCTGTCCATGTGGTTTTTCCTTCCCCTGTGAGTTGGGTCCCCGAGGTCCGCCACACCTCCGGGGAAACTGTCCCTGAGAAAAGATCTCCAGGAACCGCTTCGCTGAGGCTGGGAAACGCTGTTCACAGGAAGTAAGGCAAGCGAATCTCCTGCAGAGAAAAAGAGGCCTTACTGTCCCTGGAGGAGCAGGCTGCCAGAGTGTGTGAAACCTGACTGTTGCCTTACTGGCCTCAGTTCCACCATTGCCTGTTCCTCCAAACTAGGACCCAGGCCTATTTGGAGAAGCGTTTGGCTGCGGATTTCTACAAAGTGCCAAGGGCTACAGCAGTGAGAATTCTCTCAGCGGTAAGGGAGAGCATTTTATGGATTCTCAAGCTGTTTTCTGAACGACAGGGTCAAAATGAACTGAGAGAATCAGGCTCTCTGTGCCCCTATGTTAGGTACGCAGCTTCACACACAGAAGTGTCTCTATAGGAGCCAAGAATGTTCCTGAGAGATGAGGTTCACTAGAAGTCTGCTACAGAGCATAGACCTGTCCATATGGTTTTGCCTTGCCCTGTGAGTTGGGTCCCCGAGGTCCGCCCCAGCTCAGGGGAAGGAGCCCCTGAGAAAAGATCTCCAGGGACCACTATTCCCCCAGGCTGGCAAACGCAGTTCACAGGAGGTAACACAAGCGAGCCTCCTGCAAGGCACAACAGGCCTTAGTCTCCCTGGACGATCAGGCTGCCAGAGTGTGTGAGACCTGACTGGTGCCTTACTGGCCTCAGCTCCGCCATTGCGTGTTT
The DNA here is from genome assembly GCF_029407905.1 of Bubalus kerabau. Lineage (NCBI taxonomy): Eukaryota > Metazoa > Chordata > Mammalia > Artiodactyla > Bovidae > Bubalus > Bubalus kerabau. The sequence continues at coordinate 1,801,934 of NW_026577892.1, read as the reverse complement.
CTCCGAACTAGGACCCAGGCCTACTAGGAGAAGGGTTTGGGTATGGATTTCTAAATACTGCCAAGGGGTATAGCAATGAGAACTGTGTCACGGGTAAGGAAGAGCATTGTATGGATTTTCAAGCTGTTGTTTGAACGACAGCTTCAAAGCTGCACAGAGAGAATCAGACTCTGTGTCTCCATGTTCGGTACACAGCTTCACAGACAGGGGTGTCTCCATAGGAAACAAGAACGTTCCTGACAGAGTGAAGTTCACTAGAGCTCTCCTAGAGAGCAAAGACTTGTCCATGTGGTTTTTCTTCCCCTGTGCGTTTGGGGCTCCAGGCTCGGCCCCAGCTCCGTGGAAACAACCCCTGAGAAAAGATCTTCAAGATCCGCTTTTCCCAGAGGCTGGGATGTGGGGTTCAGAGGAGGCGGGAAAAGCAGGCCTCCTTCAGAGAGCAAGAGGCAGCCAAGCGGCCTGCGTTTGGAAGCCTCTATTTGGAAGAATGGGTTAGCTTCCCCTAAGGGAGACCTCCAGATCTGTTCAGAAGTCGGTAATTCCAGAGGCAGGGTGCAGGCTCCTGACTGCCCTTTGCCAGCCTTGCAGAGACATTCCTAGATTCCAGCGTTATTTTCCATGAAGGAGCAGTCTTCGGGAATATGTCAGACTTGACTGGCGCCTTATTGGCCTCAGCTCAGCTCTTGCCTTTCCTTTCAAACTAGGACAAGGGCCCACTTTATGAAAGGTAAGGGTCCTCTTCTTTCCAAACTGCCAAAGGCTACAGCAATGAGACCTCTGTCAAGGCGAGGGAAGCGTAAGCTGATGGATTCTCAAGCAGGTGCTTTGCCACAAAGCATCAGCACCCCACGGAAAGAATCTGGCTCCCTTTGCCCCTACATTGCGTGTGTAGCTACACGCACAGAGGTGTCTCGATAGGTGCCAAGAATGTTCCTGAGAGAGGAGGTTCACTGTTGGGGGCCAGAGTGAGGCACTCCGCCCATGGCAAAGGTCATGAGGAAGGAGGCTCGACATACGCAAAGGCGGGATCGAGCCTCAGGAGTCCCCCTGGAAATCCTCGAGCATCTACCCCCATCACCAGAGCCTGCCTACCTTACTACTTTGTGCTCTCACCTACACCTCTGACTTTACGGGGGGCTGTCCCCCACCACCTCTTTCGGAGAAGGAGTTAACCTAGAGCTCCAGTTGATAAAAACCCCTGGGTGTGACAAGAGTGTTTTAACCTACAAACTCCTCTGAAGGTTCTCTAGCCTGCCTGACAGGCTTGTCCGGCCACATGTGATTGCTCACAGCCTCCCAACCATGAGAGGCACGAGATGCTTTAAACCTTCTAAAAACAGGTTCCTTAGAAAAGTTAGAAAATTATTAGTATAAGTATAATGGGCTGATTAGAAATCATATTGGTGAAGGGTTTTTCATTTGTTGAGCTGATGTTTACTGCTAAGTCTCCACATCCCCTGCCCTTATACACATTAATGAATATATAGAAGAAATAAGTATTAACCTTTGATAGAAATCACGTTAGACCTTAGGCTAAGTAAATTCTTTCCTTAACTAAAACCCACTACACCCTCACCCTATAGGAATGTAACTTTATTTGGGTGGCGTCTGTTTTAAGAATAATCACCCCTGGAGAAATAAGTGTCCTGGTTGACTGACCGCTGTCACAAGGAGAGGGTCGTAAATTGTCAGCAGGCCCCCCGGCCAGAAGATGATGTAACACCCCTAAGACCTCTGTATACTTTTGTATGAAGCACCTGACTTTGATAAAAGTCAGGACTGCTGACCCCACGTGACTTTGGCATAACATCTCAGTGTATAAAAGTAGACCATGGAAAATAAAGAATTGGGATCAGTTTCTCGAAATACTGGTCTCCCCATGTCTCTCTCTCTCTCTCACTCTGGTTGAGTCTCCATCTGGAGCGCGGAACCCACCAAGCTTACTAATTTTGCCTGGGCTTCTAAGATCCGACCGGGGAGGCCTCAGTGTCTCCTCTCCTTCGGGAGAACAGAAGGACGCCTGCGGCCTACGTAAGTGGTGCAAGCTTCTTGTCTTGAAGTTTTATTGGTCCCCCGCGTAAACCAAGCTACTCAGCCTCTTTTCTCCACTGAATTTTCCTACTGAGCTATCCTCATTTTATTACTCTTTATATCCTTAATAAACGTTTAATTAAGCAGTTGTTCCCTGACCCTCGCCTACGCCGTCTCTGCTTCGAATACCCTGGATCAGCTGGGGCTGGACCCCGGCAGTTCACTAGAGATCTCCTACAGAGCATAGACCTGTCCATGTGGTTTTGCCTTCCCCTGTGAGTTGGGTCCCCGAGGTCCGCCCCAACTCCGGGGAAACAGCCCCTGAGAAAAGATCTCCAGGAACTGCTTTCCGCCCAGGCTGGGAAACGCTGTTCACAGGAAGTAAGGCAAGCGAGCCTCCTGAAGGGAAACAGAGGCCTTACTGTCCCTGGAGGAGCAGGCTGCCAGAGTGTGTGACACCTGACTGGTGCCTTACTGGCCTCAGCCCCGCTATTGCATGTTCATCTGAACTTGAACCCAGGCCTACTTGGAGAAGTGTTTGTGTGCCGATTTCCAGAAACTGCGAAGGGCTACAGCAATGATAACTCTCTCAGTGGTAAGGGAGAGCATTGTGTGGATTCTCAATTTGTTGTTTGAACGACAGCGTCAAAGCTGCACAGAGAGAATCAGGTCTCTGTGTCTCTATGTTGGCGATGCAGCTTCCCACACAGAGATGTCCCCGTTGGAGCCAAGAACATTCCCCACAGACTGAGGTTCACTAGAGCACTCCTAGAGAGCAAAGACTTATCCATGCGGTTTTCCCTTCCCCTGTGCGTGTGGGTCTCTGGGATCAGCCCCTGCTCCTTGGAAACAGCCTCTGAGAAAAGATCTCCAAGAACCTCTTATCCCCCAGGCTGGGAAGTGGAGTTCACAGGAGGTGGGATAAGCAAGCTTCCTTCGGCAAGAAGAGACAGCCCACCGGCCTGTGTTTGGAAGCCTATATTTGCAAGGAATGGGTTAGTTTCTCCTGACCGAGACCGCCAGATGTGCTGAGAAGATAGAAATTCCAGAGGCAGGGTCGAGGTTCCTGACTGCCCTTTGCCAGCCTTGCAAAGACATTCCCAGATTCTAACGTTAGTTTCCATGAAGGAGCAGGCATCGGGAATATGTCAGACTTGACTGGCGCCTTACTGGCCTCAGCTCAGCTACTGCCTTTCCATTCAAACAAGGACAAGGGCCTACTTGGTGAAGGGTAAGGGTCTGCTTCTTTCCAAACTGCCAAGGACTACAGCAATGAGACCTCTGTCAAGGTGAGGGAAGCCTATGCGGATGGATTCTTAGCAGGTGCTTTGCCACAAAGCATCAGCACCCACGGAGAGAATCAGACTCCCTTTGCCACTATGTTGGGTGTGTAGCTTCATGCACAGAGGTGTCTCTGTAGAAGCCAAGAATGTTCCTGAGAGATGAGGTTCACTAGAGCTCTCCTACAGAGCATAGACCTGTCCATGTGGTTTTGTCTTCCCCTGTGAGTTGGGCCCCCGAGGTCCGACCCAGCTCCAGGGAAACAGCCCCTGAGAAAAAATCTCCAGGAACAGCTTTGCGCCCAGGCTGGGAAATGCAGTTCACAGGAGGCAAGGCAAGCGAGCCTCCTACAGGGAAAAAGAGGCCTTACTGCTCCTGGACGATCAGGCTGCAAGAGTGTGTGAGACCTCACTTGTGCCTTACTGGCCTCAGCTCCGCCGTTGCCTGTTATTCCGAGCTAGGACCCAGGCCTACTTGGAGAAGGGTTAGGGTGCGGATTTCTACAAACTGTCAAGGACGACAGCAATGAGAATTCTCTTAGCAGTAAGGGAGAGCATTGTATGGATTCTCAAGCTGTTGTTTGAATGACAGCTTCAAAGCTACACAGAGAGAATCAGGCTCTCTGTTCCCCTATTTTGGCTGTGCAGCTTCACACACAGAATTTGACTGTTGGAGCCAGAAATATTCCTGAAAGACTTAGGCTCACCAAAGCTGTCCTCCAGAGCAAAGACTTTGGATGTGGTTTTGCCTTCCCTTGTCAGTATGGGTCCCCTAGCTTGGCCCCAGCTCCGGGGATACAGCCTCTGAAAAAAATCTTCCAAGAAGCGATTTTCCTCCAGGCTGTTAAGCGGAATTCGCAGTTTGCAAGTTAAGGAAGCCTGCTTCGTGGAAGAGCAAGCAGCCAACTGGCCCTGTGTTAGGAAGCCTGTATTTGAAAGGAATGGGTTAGCTTCTACAGCGGGAGAACCTCAGATCTGCTCAGGGGACTGAAATACTAGAGTCAGGGTCGAGGTTCTCCCTTGTCCTTTGCGCACCTTGCAAAGACATTCCTAGCTTCTAGCGTTAGTGTCCCTGTAGTAGCAGGCTGCAGGAGCGTGTGATAAATGACTGCCGCGTTCCTGTCCTCAGCTCCGCTATTGACTTTCTATTCGAACTAGAACCCAGGCCTACTTTGAGAGGGGTTAGGGTCCAGTGTTTTCAAACTGCCAAGGGCTACGGCAATGCGAGCTCTGTCAGAGGTAAGAAAAGAGCAATTGGTTGGATTCTTCAGCTGCTGCGTGGCTGCACAGCTTCCGCGCCGCATGGAGAGCATGAGGCTCCTTGTGGCCCTATTTTGGGTATGCAGCAACATGCACACAGAATGTCTGTGTTCACTTATGTACAGGCTTATGAACACTAGAGCTCTCCTACAGAGCAAAGACCACTCAGTGGGCTCCAAGAGATACCTGTCGCGACTCGAGAAGAGAGTGGAGTCCTTTGCTTCCCCTCGAGATGAGGCCTGACTCCCCGGGTGAGTATGGAATGCAACCCCAAATCCCTGTCGCCTATGGAGAGGAACATTAAGTCCTGGATACAAGCCTAGATGAGGTCTAGTTTGCCCTTCAGTGAATGGAGCCCAATCCCCAGCTCTCCCTGGCAACTCGAATGGAAGATTAGACTTCCTGGGCCAACACAAGAGGAAGCCTGAATTCCCCGTCGTAACGCGAGAATCCCACCGCAACTCGAGAAAAACCACGTGCTTCCCTCGTCATCGCAAGATGAGGCCCTTTGTCCGCTACAGCATCTCAAGAGAAGTCCCACGTTCCATCCTGAAGTGCGAAACGGTACTTGGCACCCTTGATGCGACCCCAAAAGTTCCGCGACATACCAGACTCACTCAAGGGGAACACCGAGGTTCCCGGCACCACTTCATCTGAGCCCCTTCTCCTCTCCTGATTGCGACAGGAGGGTCGACTCCCCTTCTCTGTCTGCAAGGGGTTCCCGACCTTCCGGGCGCACCTCAGGATGAGGCCGGTCTCATGAGGAAGTTCGAGACATAGCCTCGTGGGTGGTGCCACATGTCGAAAGACCCCAATTTCACGGTCCACTCTTGAAAAGAACCCGATGCCAGCACACCTCTTTGAAGGAAAACCTGTGGATGAAGGCACAACACGAAGGGGCACTGACACCCGCGTGCATCGTCCAGAAAAACCCGCAGGTCCCACAGACATTTCGACAAGTGGCCTGTCACCCTGTAAACAACTCGAAAGGCAAACGAAGGTCCATTCCTCAACAGAAGACTAGGTGTGACTCTCTTGTCCCTATTCTGCAGGGACCATGGGATCCGAGTCAGAAACGGAGAGGAAGCCTGAGGTTCCTGCGTCCACTCGAGACGAAGCCCTCTTCGATTGCACCACAACCAGTGGAGTCCCGAGAGGCCCCTACCAACTCCACAGTATCCCTGAGTTCTCAGAGGCACAAAAAGAAGATCCCTGAGGTCACAGGCACAAGTCGAGGGACCCCTGGGTTTTCTGCCGTGACTCGAGAAAGACCTCGAGAGTGCTTCAAAATGTGTTGAGTCGCGATTCCCCTACCATGACTCGAGAGCCATGACACGCTCCCCCTCGCCAAGCGCATGGAGACCTGACTAACCTGGCACTGCACGAGAGGCTCCATGAGTTCCTCATCGTACCTCGTGAGGAAACCCACACTGGCGCGGCAGCTTGAGGAAACACATGAGACACACCGGTCATCGCGAGATGAGGGCCTTATTTTCCTGCATGGCCTGGAGACCAATCACGAGTCCTCTCTCCAAACTGAAGAGGAGGCTGGACTCCCTTGAAGCCGCTCAGGGGGCTCCAAGAGACCCGCGTCGCGACTCGAGAGGAGAGCGGAGTCCTTGGCTTCCCCTCGAGACGAGGCCTGACTCCCCGAGGGAGGCTGGAATGCAACCCCGAGATCCCTGCCTTCCCTGGAGAGGAATATTAGGTCCCGGACACACGCCTAGGTGAGGTCTCTTCGGCCCTGCAGTGACTCGAGCGCAACCCCCAGCTTTCCCTCGCAACCCGAGGGGAAGATTGGGCTTCCCAGGGCCAACCCAAGGGGAAGGCTGAGATCCCCGTCGTAACTCGAGAATCCCGCCGCAACTCGAGAAAAACCACGTGGTTCCCACCTCTTGGCAAGATGAGGCCCTTGCCCGCCACGGCGTCTCAAGGGAAGTCCCCTGTTCCGCCCTGAAGGGCGAAACGGTCCCTGACAGCCTTCCTGCGACCCCCAAAAGTCCCCCGACACGCCGGGTTCCCCCGAGGGGAACACCGAGGGTTCCGGCACCGCTTCCTATGAGCCCCTTCTCCCCTCCTGATCGCGACAGGAGAGGCGATTCCCCTGCGTGGTCTGGAAGGGGTTCCCGGCCTTCCCGGCGCACCTCAGGAGGAGGCCGGTCTCACGAGGAAATTCGAGACGAGCCACGTGGGTGGTGCCACATGCCGAACGCCCCCGATTCCCCGGTCCGCCCTTGAGAAGGACCCGAGGCCCGGACCCCTCTTCGAAGGCAACCCTGTGGGTGAAGGCACAACACGAAGGGGCACTGCCACCCCCGGGCATCGTCCGCAAAGACCCGCGGGTTCCACACACAGCTCGACGAGGGGCCTGAGACACCCCGAGCAACTCGAGAGGCCAGCGGGGTTCCCTTCCTCAGACAAGACGAGGCCTGACTCTCCTGTCCCAACTCTGCAGGGACCCTGCCGTCGGAGCCTGAAACGGAGAGGAAGCCTGAGGTTCCTGCCTCCCCTCGAGGTGAGGCCCTCTTCCGTTGCGCCAGACCCAGCGGAGTCCCGAGGGGCCCCGCCACCTCCACAGGATCCCTCGCCTCTCAGAGGCACCCTGGGAAGTTCCCTAAGGTCCCCGGCAGAAGGCGAGGGAAACGAGGGTTTCCCGCCGCCCCCCGAGAAGGACCTCGAGAGTCCTTCTTCAACGCGTCTCGAGGCCCTAGTCCCCTCCCGTGACTCGAGAGCCAGGACGCGCTCCCCCTCGCCACGCGCATGGAGACCTGACTTCCCTGGTGCCGCACGAGAGGCTCCCTGAGATCCTCGTCGTGCCTCGGGAGAAAACCCCCACGGGCGCCGCAGCTCAAGGAAACCATTGAGACGCCCCAGTCCTCGCGAGCTGAGGGCCTTCTTTTCCTGCATGGCCTGGAGAGCACTCCCGGGTCCTCTCTCCAAACGGAAGAGGAGGCTGGACTCCCTTGAGGCCGCTCAGGGGGGTCCCAGAGACCCGCGTCGCGACTCGAGAGGAGAGCGGAGTCCTTGGCTTCCCCTCGAGACGAGGCCTGACTCCACGGGGGAGCCTGGAATGCAACCCCGAGATCCCTGCCTTCCCTGGAGAGGAATATTAGGTCCCGGACACACGCCTAGGTGAGGTCTCTTCGGCCCTGCAGTGACTCGAGCGCAACCCCCAGCTTTCCCTCGCAACCCGAGGGGAAGATTGGGCTTCCCAGGGCCAACCCAAGGGGAAGGCTGAGATCCCCGTCGTAACTCGAGAATCCCGCCGCAACTCGAGAAAATCCACGTGGTTCCCACCTCTTGGCAAGATGAGGCCCTTGCCCGCCACGGCGTCTCAAGGGAAGTCCCCTGTTCCGCCCTGAAGGGCGAAACGGTCCCTGACAGCCTTCCTGCGACCCCCAAAAGTCCCCCGACAGGCCGGGTTCCCTCGAGGGGAACACCGAGGGTCCCGGCACCGCTTCCTCTGAGCCCCTTCTCCCCTCCTGATCGCGACAGGAGAGGCGATTCCCCTGCGTGGTCTGGAAGGGGTTCCCGGCCTTCCCGGCGCATCTCAGGATGAGGCCGGTCTCACGAGGAAATTCGAGACGAGCCACGTGGGTGGGGACACATGCCGAACGCCCCCGATTCCCCGGTCCGCCCTTGAGAAGGACCCGAGGCCCGGACCCCTCTTCGAAGGCAACCCTGTGGGTGAAGGCACAACACGAAGGGGCGCTGCCACCCCCGTGCATCGTCCGCAAAGACCCGCGGGTTCCACACACAGCTCGACGAGGGGCCTGAGACCCCCTGAGCGACTCGAGAGGCCAGCGGGGTTCCCTTCCTCAGACAAGACGAGGCCTGACTCTCCTGTCCCAACTCTGCAGGGACCCTGCGGTCGGAGTCCGAAACGGAGAGGAAGCCTGAGGTTCCTGCCTCCCCTCGAGGTGAGGCCCTCTTCCGTTGCGCCAGACCCAGCGGAGTCCCGAGGGGCCCCGCCACCTCCACAGGATCCCTCGCCTCTCAGAGGCACCCTGGCAAGTTCCCTAAGGTCCCCGGCAGAAGGCGAGGGACACGAGGGTTTCCCGCCGCCCCCCGAGGAAGACCTGGAGAGTCCTTCTTCAACGCGTCTCGAGGCCCTAGTCCCCTCCCGTGACTCGAGAGCCAGGACGCGCTCCCCCTCGCCACGCGCATGGAGACCTGACTTCCCTGGTGCCGCACGAGAGGCTACCTGAGATCCTCGTCGTGCCTCGGGAGAAAACCCCCACGGGCGCCGCAGCTCGAGGAAACCCCTGAGACGCCCCCGTCCTCGCGAGCTGAGGGCCTTCTTTTCCTGCATGGCCTGGAGAGCAATCCCGGGTCCTCTCTCCAAACGGAAGAGGAGGCTGGACTCCCTTGAGGCCTCTCAGGGGGCTCCAAGAGACCCGCGTCGCGACTCGAGAGGAGAGCGGAGTCCTTGGCTTCCCCTCGAGACGAGGCCTGACTCCCCGGGGGAGCCTGGAATGCAACCCCGAGATCCCTGCCTTCCCTGGAGAGGAATATTAGGTCCCGGAAACACGCCTAGGTGAGGTCTCTTCGGCCCTGCAGTGACTCGAGCGCAACCCCCAGCTTTCCCTCGCAACCCGAGGGGAAGATTGGGCTTCCCAGGGCCAACCCAAGGGGAAGGCTGAGATCCCCGTCGTAACTCGAGAATCCCGCCGCAACTCGAGAAAAACCACGTGGTTCCCACCTCTTGGCAAGATGAGGCCCTTGCCCGCCACGGCGTCTCAAGGGAAGTCCCCTGTTCCGCCCTGAAGGGCGAAACGGTCCCTGACAGCCTTCCTGCGACCCCCAAAAGTCCCCCGACACGCCGGGTTCCCTCGAGGGGAACACCGAGGGTCCCGGCACCGCTTCCTCTGAGCCCCTTCTCCCCTCCTGATCGCGACAGGAGAGGCGAATCCCCTGCGTGGTCTGGAAGGGGTTCCCGGCCTTCCTGGCGCACCTCAGGAGGAGGCCGGTCTCACGAGGAAATTCGAGACGAGCCACGTGGGTGGGGCCACATGCCGAATGCCCCCGATTCCCCGGTCCGCCCTTGAGAAGGACCCGAGGCCCGGACCCCTCTTCGAAGGCAACCCTGTGGGTGAAGGCACAACACGAAGGGGCGCTGCCACCCCCGTGCATGGTCTGCAAAGACCCGCGGGTTCCACACACAGCTCGACGAGGGGCCTGAGACCCCCTGAGCGACTCGAGAGGCCAGCGGGGTTCCCTTCCTCAGACAAGACGAGGCCTGACTCTCCTGTCCCAAGTCTGCAGGGACCCTGCGGTCGGAGTCCGAAACGGAGAGGAAGCCTGAGGTTCCTGCCTCCCCTCGAGGTGAGGCCCTCTTCCGTTGCGCCAGACCCATCGGTGTCCCGAGGGGCCCCGCCACCTCCACAGGATCCCTCGCCTCTCAGAGGCACCCTGGCAAGTTCCCTAAGGTCCCCGGCAGAAGGCGAGGGACACGAGGGTTTCCCGCCGCCCCCCGAGAGTCCTTCTTCAATGCGTCTCGAGGCCCTAGTCCCCTCCCGTGACTCGAGAGCCAGGACGCGCTCCCCCTCGCCACGCGCATGGAGACCTGACTTCCCTGGCGCCGCACGAGAGGCTCCCTGAGATCCTCGTCGTGCCTCGGGAGAAAACCCCCACGGGCGCCGCAGCTCGAGGAAACCCCTGAGACGCCCCCGTCCTCGCGAGCTGAGGGCCTTCTTTTCCTGCATGGCCTGGAGAGCAATCCCGGGTCCTCTCTCCAAACGGAAGAGGAGGCTGGACTCCCTGGAGGCCGCTCAGGGAGCTCCAAGAGCCCCGCGTCGTGACTCGAGAGGAGAGCGGAGTCCTTGGCTTCCCCTCGAGACGAGGCCTGACTCCTCGGGGGAGCCTGGAATGCAACCCCGAGATCCCTGCCTTCCCTGGAGAGGAATATTAGGTCCCGGACACACGCCTAGGTGAGGTCTCTTCGGCCCTGCAGTGACTCGAGCGCAACCCCCAGCTTTCCCTCGCAACCCGAGGGGAAGATTGGGCTTCCCAGGGCCAACCCAAGGGGAAGGCTGAGATCCCCGTCGTAACTCGAGAATCCCGCCGCAAATCGAGAAAAACCACGTGGTTCCCACCTCTTGGCAAGATGAGGCCCTTGCCCGCCACGGCGTCTCAAGGGAAGTCCCCTGTTCCGCCCTGAAGGGCGAAACTGTCCCTGACAGCCTTCCTGCGACCCCCAAAAGTCCCCCGACACGCCAGGTTCCCTCGAGGGGAACACCGAGGGTCCCGGCACCGCTTCCTCTGAGCCCCTTCTCCCCTCCTGATCGCGACAGGAGAGGCGATTCCCCTGCGTGGTCTTGAAGGGGTTCCCGGCCTTCGCGGCGCACCTCAGGATGAGGCCGGTCTCACGAGGAAATTCGAGACGAGCCACGTGGGTGGGGCCACATGCCGAACGCCCCCGATTCCCCGGTCCGCCCTTGAGAAGGACCCGAGGCCCGGACCCCTCTTCGAAGGCAACCCTGTGGGTGAAGGCACAACACGAAGGGGCACTGCCACCCTCATGCATCGTCCGCAAAGACGCGCGGGTTCCACACACAGCTCGACGAGGGGCCTGAGACCCCGTGAGCAAGTCGAGAGGCTAGCGGGGTTCCCTTCCTCAGACAAGACGAGGCCTGACTCTCCTGTCCCAACTCTGCAGGGACCCTGCGGTCGGAGTCCGAAACGGAGAGGAAGCCTGAGGTTCCTGCCTAACCTCGAGGTGAGGCCCTCTTCCGTTGCGCCAGACCCAGCGGAGTCCCGAGGGGCCCCGCCACCTCCACAGCATCCCTCGCCTCTCAGAGGCACCCTGGGAAGTTCCCTAAGGTCCCCGGCAGAAGGCGAGGGAAACGAGGGTTTCCCGCCGCCCCCCGAGGAAGACCTCGAGAGTCCTTCTTCAACGCGTCTCGATGCCCTAGTCCCCTCACGTGACTCGAGAGCCAGGACGCGCTCCCCCTTGCCACGCGCATGGAGACCTGACTTCCCTGGCGCCGCACGAGAGGCTCCCTGAGATCCTCGTCGTGCCTCGGGAGAAAACCCCCACGGGCGCCGCAGCTCGAGGAAACCCCTGAGACGCCCCCGTCCTCGCGAGCTGAGGGCCTTCTTTTCCTGCATGGCCTGGAGAGCAATCCCGGGTCCTCTAACCAAACGGAAGAGGAGGCTGGACTCCCTTGAGGCCGCTCAGGGGGCTCCAAGAGCCCCGCGTCGCGACTCGAGAGGAGAGCGGAGTCCTTGGCTTCCCCTCGAGACGAGGCCTGACTCCTCAGGGGAGCCTGGAATGCAACCCCGAGATCCCTGCCTTCCCTGGAGAGGAATATTAGGTCCCGGACACACGCCTAGGTGAGGTCTCTTCGGCCCTGCAGTGACTCGAGCGCAACCCCAAGCTTTCCCTCGCAACCCGAGGGGAAGATTGGGCTTCCCAGGGCCAACCCAAGGGGAAGGCTGAGATCCCCGTCGTAACTCGAGAAGCCCGCCGCAACTCGAGAAAAACCACGTGTTTCCCACCTCTTGGCAAGATGAGGCCCTTGCCCGCCACGGCGTCTCAAGGGAAGTCCCCTGTTCCGCCCTGAAGGGCGAAACGGTCCCTGACAGCCTTCCTGCGACCCCCAAAAGTCCCCCGACACGCCGGGTTCCCTCGAGGGGAACACCAAGGGTCCCGGCACCGCATCCTCTGAGCCCCTTCTCCCCTCCAGATCCCGACAGGAGAGGCGATTCCCCTGCGTGGTCTGGAAGGGGTTCCCGGCCTTCCCGGCGCACCTCAGGAGGAGGCCGGTCTCACGAGGAAATTCGAGACGAGCCACGTGGGTGGGGCCACATGCCGAACGCCCCCGATTCCCCAGTCCGCCCTTGAGAAGGACCCGAGGGGCCCCGCCACCTCCACAGGATCCCTCGCCTCTCAGAGGCACCCTGGGAAGTTCCCTAAGGTCCCCGGCAGAAGCCGAGGGACACGAGGGTTTCCCGCCGCCCCCCGAGGAAGACCTCGAGAGTCCTTCTTCAACGCGTCTCGAGGCCCTAGTCCCCTCCCGTGACTCGAGAGCCAGGACGCGCTCCCCCTCGCCACGCGCATGGAGACCTGACTTCCCTGGCGCCGCACGAGAGGCTCCCTGAGATCCTCGTCGTGCCTCGGGAGAAAACCCCCACGGGCGCCGCAGCTCGAGGAAACCCCTGAGATGCCCGCGTCCTCGCGAGCTGAGGGCCTTCTTTTCCTGCATGGCCTGGAGAGCAATCCCGGGTCCTCTCTCCAAACGGAAGAGGAGGCTGGACTCCCTTGAGGCCGCTCAGGGGGCTCCAAGAGACCCGCGTCGCGACTCGAGAGGAGAGCGGAGTCCTTGGCTTCCCCTCGAGACGAGGCCTGACTCCCCGGGGTACCTGGAATGCAACCCCGAGATCCCTGCCTTCCCTGGAGAGGAATATTAGGTCCCGGACACACGCCTAGGTGAGGTCTCTTCGGCCCTGCAGTGACTCGAGCGCAACCCCCAGCTTTCCCTCGCAACCCGAGGGGAAGATTGGGCTTCCCAGGGCCAACCCAAGGGGAAGGCTGAGATCCCCGTCGTAACTCGAGAATCCCGCCGCAACTCGAGAAAAACCACGTGGTTCCCACCTTTTGGCAAGATGAGGCCCTTGCCCGCCACGGCGTCTCAAGGGAAGTCCCCTGTTCCGCCCTGAAGGGCGAAACGGTCCCTGACAGCCTTCCTGCGACCCCAAAAAGTCCCCCGACACGCCGGGTTCCCTCGAGGGGAACACCGAGGGTCCCGGCACCGCTTCCTCTGAGCCCCTTCTCCCCTCCTGATCGCGACAGGAGAGGCGATTCCCCTGCGTGGCCTGGAAGGGGTTCCCGGCCTTCCCGGCGCACCTCAGGAGGAGGCCGGTCTCACGAGGAAATTCGAGACGAGCCACGTGGGTGGGGCCACATGCCGAACGCCCCCGATTCCCCGGTCCGCCCTTGAGAAGGACCCGAGGCCCGGACCCCTCTTTGAAGGCAACTCTGTGGGTGAAGGCACAACACGAAGGGGCGCTGCCACCCCCGTGCATCGTCCGCAAAGACCCGCGGGTTCCACACACAGCTCGACGAGGGGCCTGAGACCCCCCTGAGCAACTCGAGAGGCCAGCGGGGTTCCCTTCCTCAGACAAGACGAGGCCTGACTCTACTGTCCCAACTCTGCAGGGACCCTGCGGTCGGAGTCCGAAACGGAGAGGAAGCCTGAGGTTCCTGCCTCCCCTCGAGGTGAGGCCCTCTTCCGTTGCGCCTGACCCAGCGGAGTCCCGAGGGGCCCCGCCACCTCCACAGGATCCCTCGCCTCTCAGAGGCACCCTGGGAAGTTCCCTAAGGTCCCCGGCAGAAGGCGAGGGACACGAGGGTTTCCCGCCGCCCCCCGAGGAAGACCTCGAGAGTCCTTCTTCAACGCGTCTCGAGGCCCTAGTCCCCTCCCGTGACTCGAGAGCCAGGACGCGCTCCCCCTCGCCACGCGCATGGAGACCTGACTTCCCTGGCGCCGCACCAGAGGCTCCCTGAGGTCCTCGTCGTGCCTCGGGAGAAAACCCCCACGGGCGCCGCAGCTCGAGGAAACCCCTGAGACGCCCCGGTCCTCGCGAGCTGAGGGCTTTGTTTTCCTGCATGGCCTGGAGAGCAATCCCGGGTCCTCTCTCCAAACGGAAGAGGAGGGTTGACTCCCTTGAGGCCGCTCAGGGGGCTCCAAGGGATACCCGTCGCGACTCTAGAGGAGAGCGGAGTCCTTTGCTTCCCCTCGAGACGAGGCCTAACTCCCCGGGTGAGTCTGTAATGCAAACCCGAGATACCTGTCGCCCTTGGAGAGGATCATTGGGTCCTGAACACAAGGCTAGATGATGTCGCTTTTGCCCTTCAGTAACTCGAGAGCACTCCCCAGCTTTCCCTCGCAACCCGAATGGAAGATTGGACCTCCCTGGGCCAACACAGAAGGAAGCCTGAATTCCCAGTAGTAATTCGAGAATTCCGCCTCAACTTGAGAAAAACCACGTGGTTCCCCCGTCATTGCAAGATGAGGCCCTTGCCCGCTCCAGCGTCTCAAGAGTAGTCCCACGTTCTGTCTTCAAGTGCGAAATGATATTTGGCACCCTTAATGCTACCCCAAAAGTTCCCCGACATACGGGTCGCACTAGAGGGGAACACCGAGGTTCCTGGCACCACTTCATCTGAGCCCCTTCTCCCCTCCTGATCGTGAAAGGAGGGTCAATTCCCCTGCTTTGTCTGCAAGGGGTTCCCGACCTTCTCCACGCACCTCAGATGAGGCTGTCTCACGAGGAAATTCGAGACGTAGGCTCGATGGTGGTGCCACATGCCGAAAGACCGCGATTTCCCGATCCGCTCTTGATAAGAACGCGATGCCCAGACACCTATTCGAAGATAGTGTGGATGAAGGCACAACACGAAGGGGCACTGACACCCCCGTGCATCGTCCAGAAAAGACCGCAGGTTTCTCATACAGCTCAACAAGTGCCTGTCACCCAGTGAACAACTCGAGAGGCAAGCGGAGGTCCATTCCTGCACACAAGACAAGGCCTGACTCACCTCTCCCAACTATGCAGGGGGCTGCGATCGGAATCAGAAATGGAGAGGAACCCTGAGGTTCCTGCCTCCCCTCGAGATGAGGCCCCCTTCCATTTCACCAAACCCAGTGGAGTCCCGAGAGGTCTTTCCCAACTCCACAGTATCCCTGACTTCTCAGAGGCACCCGGAGAATCTCCCTGAGGTCACCGGCACAAGTCGAGGGAACCCAGGTATTCTTGCCAAGACCCGAGAGAGATCTTGAGAGTCCTTCAACGCGTCTAGAGGCCTGATTCCCCTACCATGACTCGAGAGCAATGACGCGCTCCCCCTCGCCACACGCATCGAGACCTAACTTCCCTGGCGCCACACAAGAGGCTCCCTGAGTTCCCCGTCGTACCTCCTGAGAAACCAACACAGGTGCTGCAGCTCGGTAAAACCACCGAGACCCCCCCCCCCGTCATCGTGAGATGAGGGCCTTCTTTTCCTGCATGTCCTGGAGTGCAATCCCGAGTCCTCTCTCCAAACTCCAGAGGAGGCTTGACTCCCTTTAGTCCACTCAGTGGGCTCCAAGAAATACCCGTCGCGACTCGAGAAGAGAGAGAAGTCCTTTGTTTCCCCTCGAGAGGACGCCTGACTCCTGGGTGAGTCTAGAATGCAACCCCGAGATCCCAGTCATCCCTTGAGAGGAACATTAGGTCCTAGACACAAGCATAGATGAGGTCTCATTTGCCCTGACGTGACTCGAGAGCAATCCCCTGCTCTCCCTCGCACCTCGAATGGAAGAATGGACTTCCCTGGGACAACACAAGAGGAAACCTGAATTCCCCGTCGTAATTCGAAAATCCCGCTGCAACTCGAGGAAAACCACGTGGTTCCCCCGTCATCGCAAGATGAGGCCCTTGCCAGCTACAGCGTCTCAGTAGAAGCCCTACGTTCCATCTTGAAGTTTAAAATGATAATTGGCAACCTTGATGTTAGCACAAAAGTTCCCCGACACCCTGGTCTCACTCGAGGGGAACACCAAGGTTCGGCGCACCGCTTGTTCTGAGCCCCTTATCCCCTCCTGATCGCGACGGGAGGGTCGATTACCCTGCTTTGTCTGGAAGGGGTTCCGGACCT
Organism: Bubalus kerabau; assembly: GCF_029407905.1. Lineage (NCBI taxonomy): Eukaryota > Metazoa > Chordata > Mammalia > Artiodactyla > Bovidae > Bubalus > Bubalus kerabau. The sequence continues at coordinate 1,785,722 of NW_026577892.1, read as the reverse complement.
TCCCGGCGCACCTCAGGATGAGGCCGGTCTCACGAGGAAATTCGAGACGTAGCCTTGTGGTTGGTGCCACACGCCGAAAGACCCCGATTTCCCTGTCTGCTCTTGATAAGAACCCAATGCTAGGACACCTCTTCGAAGGCAATCCTGTGGACGAAGGCACAAAACGAAGGGGTCTGACACCCTCCTGCATCGTTGGGGAAGCCCGCAAGTTCCACATACAGATCGACAAGTGGCCTGTCACCCCGTGAACAACTCGAGAGGCAAGAGGAGTTAAATTCCTCCACACAAGACGAGGCCTGACTCTCCTGTCCCAACTCTGCATGGACACTGAGATCCGATTCAGAAATGGAGAGGAACCATGAGGTTCCTGCCTCAACTCGAGATAAGGCCCTCTTCTACTGCACCAAACCCAGTGGAGTTCGGAGCGGCCCCTCCCAACTGCACAGTATCCCTGACTTCTCAGAGGCACCCTGAAAAGCTCCCTGAGGTCACGGGCATAAGTCGACGGAACCCAGGGTTTCCTGCCGTAACCTGAGAAAAACCTCGCGAGTCCTTCTTCACGCGTCTTGAGGCCCGATTCCCCTACCATGACTGGAGAAAAATGACGCGCTCCCCCTCGCCACGCGCATGAAGATCTGACTTCCCCGGCACCACATGAGAGGCTCCCTGAGCTCCCCATCGTACCTCGTGAGAAACCCCACACTGGCGCCGCAGCTCGAGAAAACCCACGAGACGCCCCTGTCATGGTGAAATGAGGGCCTTTCCTGCATGACCTGAAGAGCAATCCCGAATCCTCTCTCCAAACTCCAAAGGAGGCTTGACTCCCTTTAGGTCACTCAGTGGGCTCCAAGAGATACCCGTCGATACTCAGGAGGAGAGCGGTGTCCTTTGCTTCCCCTCGAGATGAGGCCTGACTACGAGGGTGAGTCTGGAATGCAACCCTGGATCCCTGTCGCCCCTGGAGAGGAACCTTAGGTCCTGGACAAAAGCCTAGATGAGGTCTCTTTGGCCCTGCAGTGACTCAAGCGCAACCCCTAGCTTTCCCTTGCAACTCGAATGGAAGATTGGCCTTTCTGAGCCAACACAAGAGGAAGCCTGAATTTCCAGTTGTAATTTGAGAAACCCGCCGCAACTCGAGAAAAATCACGTGGTTCCCCGTATTGCAAGATGAGGCCCTTGCCCCCTACAGCGTCTCAAGAGAAGTTTCACATTCCGTCTTGAAGTGCAAAACAGTACTTGGCACCCTTGATGCGACCCCAAAAGTTCCCCTATATACCGATCTCACTAGAGGGGACACTGAAGTTTCCGGCACCACTTCATCTGAGGCCTTTCTCCTCTCCTGATCGCGATAGGAGGGTCGATTCCACTGCTTTGTCTCGAAGGGATTCCCGACCTTCCCGGCACACCTCAGGATGAGGCCGGTCTCACGAGGAAATTCGAGAGGTAGCCTCGAGGGCCATACTACATGCCGAAAGACCCCGATTCCATGGTCCACTTTTGATCAAAACCAGACTCCTGGACACCTCTTCGAAGGCAAGCCTGTGGATGAAGGCACAACACGTAGGGGCACTGACACCCCGTGCATCTTCCGGAAAAACCCGCAGGTTCCTCACACAGCTCCACAAGTGGTCTGTCACCTCGTGAACAACTCGAGAAGCAAGCGGAGTTCCATTCCTCCACACAAGACGATGCCTGACTCTCCTGTCACAATTCTAGGGACCTTGCGCACCGAGTCAGAAATGGAGAGGAAGCCTGAGGTTCCTGCCTCCACTCAAGATGAGGCCCTTTTCCATTGCCACAAAACCAGTGGAGTCCCGAGAGGCCCGTCCCAAATCCACAGTATGCCTGACTTCTCAGAGGCACCCTGAGAAGCTCCCTAAGGTCACCGGCAGAAGTCGACGGAACCCAGGGTTTCCTGCCGCAACCCGAGAAAGACCTTGAGAGTCCTGCTTTAACGTGTCTTGAGGCCCGATTCCCGTATCATATCTCGAGAGAAATGACGCGCTCCCCCTTGCCATGCGCATGGAGACCTGAATTCCCTGGTGCCACACGAAAGGCTCCCTGAGCTTCCCGTCGCACCTCGTCAGAAACCGCACACTGGCACCGCAGCTCGAGAAAACCAACAAGACGCCCCTGTCATCGCGAGATGAGGGTCTTCTTTTCCTGCATGGCCTGGAGAGCAATCCTGAGTCCTGTCTCCAACTCCACAGGGGGCTTGACTCCCTTTAGGCCACTCACTGGGCTCCAAGAGACACCTGTGGTGACTCAAGAGGAGAGCGGGGTCCTTTGCTTCCCCTCGAGTCGAGCTCTGACTCCCAGGATGCGTCTGGAATGCAACCCCGAGATCGCTGTTGGCCCTGGAGAAGAATATTAGGTCCTGGACACAAGCCTAGATGAGGTCTCTTTTGCCCTGCAGTGACTCAAGACCAAACCCCAGCTCTCCCTCGAAACTCGAATGGAAGATTGGACTTCCCTGGGCCAACACAAGAGGAAGCCTGAATTCCCCGTCGTAACTCGAGAATCCCGCCGCACCTTGAGAAAAACCACGTGATTCCCCCGTCATCCCAAGATGAGGCCCTTGCCCTCTACAGCGTGTCAAGAGAAGCCCCAAGTCTGTATTGAAGTGAAAAACGGTACATGGCACCCTTGAAGCGACCCCAAAAGTTTCCCGACACACCGGTCCCACTCGAGGGGAACACCGAGGTTCCCGACACGACTTCAACTGAGCCCTTTCACTCCTCCTGATCGTGACAAGATGGTCGATTCCCCTGCTTTGTCTGGAAGGGGTTCCCGATCTTCATGGCGCACCTCAGGATGACACCAGTCTAATGAAGAAATTCGAGACGTAGCCTCATGGATGGTGCCACGTTCTGAAAGACCCCGATTTCCTGCTCTGCTATTGATAAGAACCCGATGTCCGGACACCTCTTTGAAGGCAACCCTGTGGATGAAGGCACAACACGAAGGGGCACTGACCCCCTCATGCATCTTACGGAAAAAACCGAAGGTTCCACTCACAGCTCGACAAATGGTCTGTTATCCTGTGAACAACTCGAGAGGCAAGTGGAGTTCCATTCCTCCACACAAGACGAGGCCTGACTCTCCTGTCCCAACTCTTCAGGGACCCTGTGGTCGGAGTTTTAAATGGAGAGGAACCCTTAGGTTCCTGCCTCAACTCGAGATGAGAACCTTTGCCATTGCACCAAACACAGTGGAGTTCCGAGAGCACCTCCCAAGTCCACAGTATGCCTGACTTCTCAGAGGCACCCTGAGAAGCTCCCTGAGGTCACCGGTACAAGTCGAGGGAACCCAGTGTTTCCTGCCGCAACCTGAGAAAGACCTCGAGACTCCTTCTTCAACGCGTCTTGAGTCCCGATTTCCCTACCATGACTCGAGAGCATTTATGGGCTCCTCCTCATCACACGCATAGACACCTGACTTTCCTGGCGCCACACGAGAGGCTCCCTGAGCTCCCCGTCGTACCTCGTGAGAAAACTCATACTTGCGCTCCAACTCGAGAAAACCCACAAGACGCCCCCGTCATTGCGAGCTGAGGGCCTTCTTTCCTGTATGGCCTGGAGAGCAATCCCGAGTCCTCTCTCCAACTCCACAGGAGGCTTGACTCCCTGGAGGCCACTCAGTGGGCTCCAAGAGATACCTATCGCGACCCAGGAGGATATCAGAATCCTTTGCTTCCCCTCGAGCCGAGGCCTGACTCACTGGGTGAGACTGGAATGCGTCCCCGTGATCCCTATCGCCCCTGGAGAGGAACATTAGGTCCTGGACACAAGCCTAGATGAGGTCTATTTTGACCTGCCGTGAATTGAGAGCAATTCCCACCCAGCTCTCCCTGGCAACTCGAATGGAAGAATGGACTTCCCTGGGCCAACAGAAGAGGAAACCTGAATTCCCCGTCGTAAGTCAACAATCCCATCGCAACTCGAAAAAAACCACGTGGTTTCCCCTTCATCACAAGATGAGGCCCTTGCCCGCCACAGCGTCTCAAGAGAAGTCCCACGTTTCATCTTGAAGTTTGAAACAGTATTTGGCAAGCTTCGTGAGACCCCAAAAGTTCCCTGACATACCGGTCTCACTCAAGGGGAACACCGAGGTTCCCGGCACCACTTCATCTGAGCCCCTTCTCCCCTCCTGATCGCAACAGTAGGGTCGATTAACCTGCTTTGTCTGGAAGGCTTTCCCGACCTTCCAGGGGCACCTCAGCATGAGGCCCGTCTCACGAGGAAATTCGAGACGTAGCCTCGTGTGTGGTGCCGCATTCCAAAAGACCCCGATTTCCTGGTCTGCTCTTAATAAGAACCTGATGCCCGCACACCACTTCGAAGGCAACCCTGTGGATGAAAGCACATCACGAAGGGGCACTGACACCCCCGTGCATTGTCTGGAAAAAACCGCAGGTTCCACACACAGCTCGACAAGTGGCCTGTCACTCCTTGAACAACTCGAGAGGCAAGCGGAGTTCCATTCCTCCACACAAGACGAGGCCTGACTCTCCTGTCCCAACTCTGCAGGGACCCTGCAATCTGAGTCAGAAATGGAGAGGAACCCTGAGGTTCCTTCCTGATCTCGAGATTAGGCCCTCTTCCATTGCAGCAAACCCAGTGGAGTCCCGAGAGGCCTCTCCCAGCTCCATAGTATCCCTGACTTCTCAGAGGCACCCTGAGAAGCTACCTGAGGTCACAGGCACAAGTCGAGGGAGCCCAGGGTTTCCTGCCGCAACCCGAGAAAGACCTCGAGCGTCCTTTTTCATTGCGTTGAGCCCTGATTCCACTACCATGACTCGAGAGCAATGACGTGCGCCCCCTCGCCACTCGTATGGAGACTTGACTTCCCTGACACCACACGAGAGGCTCCCTGAGCTCCCGGTCGTACCTTGTGAGAAACCCCACACTGGCACCGCAGCTCCAGAAAAACCACGAGACTCCCCCGACATCGCGAGATGAGGGCCTTCTTTTCCTGCATGGCCTGGAGAGCAATCCCGCGTGCTCTCTCCAAACTCCACAAGAGAGGTGCCAAGATTGCTGAGGAGTAGGACGGGGAGAACTCTTTCCCCCCCAAACAATTTCATCAAAAGAGCATTTAAACGTCGAGTAAATTCCACAATACAACTTATGAATGCTGCCAGAGGACATCAGGCACCCAGAAAAGAACCCAACTCTTGGAAAGTAGGTAGGAAAAAGTATAAAAGACAAAAAAAGAGACAAAAGAGGGAGGGAGGGATTTCCGTCCCGGGAAGATAGTCTTAAAAAGAGAAAAGTTTCCAAACACCAGGAAAGCTTTTCACTGCCAAATCTTTGCCAAGCTTTGGAAGCACAAAGGGCAACATAAGGGGGATAAAAATAAATAAACAATTAAAACTCGCAGATTGCAAGCCCTACGGTAACTCCCCCAGCCGCAAAGCAGTGCAGACGCCTGCTCACACCATTAGCAAGCAGGGGCTGGGCAGGGAGGCACGGCGCGGGCTGCATCGCTTAGAGTAAGAATCTGGCCTGAATACCCTGAGCACTATCTGAACGAAATAACTTGGGCTAGCAAACCAGACTCTGGGATATCTACCACGCAAAAAGCCAGCCCTAACCTAAGACACCGCCAGGCCCGCGCACGGAACAAAGGACTGAACAGAGATAGCCGGCTGCAGACCTTCCCCCTCCGGTGACAGGCAGCCAGAGCCAGAAGAGGGCAATCGCAGCCCCAGAGAGACATTATCTATAAAACTGTAAGCAGCCTTCTTTGCTAACTAAAACTTCTTGGGGATCTGGACGGTCAACATCTGCCTGAGAAGGTGCGCCTGTTTTACACCCAGATAACCGAGTGGCGGGGAGGCGATAAGTCACAACATTGGCGCTCGCCAAACACCTCATCACCTGAGCTGCTCGGACCTGGGAAGAGCACAAAACGCAGGCCCAACCGAGTCTGTGCCTCTGAGGACTACCCGAGTGCCTGAACCTGAGCGGCTTGGACCTGGGAGGTGCATGAAGCCCAGGGCCAGCCTCGGATTGTTCCCGGTGGAACAACCTAGAGCCCGAGCAGTGTGGGCAGGGAGGCTACACGTGCCGTGAGCGGGGGCAGACCCAGTGTGGCTGAGGCACTGCGAGCGCACGCCAGTGTTATATGTTTGCAGCATCACTCCCTCCCTCCCTCCCCACAGCGCAACTGAACAAGTGAGCCTAAAAAAAAAAAGTGTCCTCCACCGTCCCCTTTGTGTCAGGGCGTAAACCAGACACTGAAGAGACCAGCAAACAAAAGAAGCTATAACAGAGGGAAACGCCTTGGAAGCTACAGGCAATAGATTAAAACCCTGTGGTTACTAGGACTACATAGGAAGGCGCCTATAGATCTTGAGAAATATAAGTCGGACCAAGGAACTAGCCAAAAATGAACCGAACTCACGATACTCACAACAAAACCAGAGAAAGTCCTAGATATATTTTTATGATCATTCTTACTTTTTTTTAATTTTTTTAATTTTAAGTTCTCTATTGTTCATTTAATTTTCACTTTTATAACCTATTACTTTGCAAAAAAAAAGACCCTATTTTTTTCTTCTTCAGCAAACTTCATGTATGTATATATATATATATATATATATATAATAATTTTTTGACCTTGTTTTTTTGTTTTGTTTTTTTTTTCTTCTTTTCTTTAACATTGTATTTTTGAAATTCCAAACTGTACTCTAGATTTTTAATTTATGCTTTTTGATATTTGATATCAATTTTGTACCTGTAGTTTCTTTATAATTTTTGCGACATTGCTTGTTTTTGTTTGTTTGTTTTCTCTTTCGTTTTCTTCTTCCTTTTTTTTAACATTGTATTTTTGAAATTCCAAACTCTACTCTAGATTTTTAATTTTTGCTTTTTGGTATTAGTTATCAATTTTGTACCTGTATTTTCTTGATAATTTTTGCGACCTTGTTTGTTTTTCTTTGTTCGTTTTTTCTCTCTTTCTTTTCCTTCTTCTTTTCTTTAACATCGTATTTTTGAAATTCCAAACTCTACTCTAGATTTTTAATTTTTGCTTTTATGTATTTGTTACCAATTTTGTACCTTTAAGAACCCAATCTTCAGTACCCATTTTTCACTAGGGAGCGAGATTACTGGCTTGACTGCTCTCTCTCCCTTTGGACTCTCCTTTTTCTCCACCAGGTCGCCTGTGTCTCCTCCCTAACCCCTCTCTACTCTACCCAACTCTGTGAATTTCTGTGTATTCCAGACGGTGGAGAACACTTAGGGAACTGATTACTGGCTGGATCTGTCTCCCTCCTTTTCATTCCCCCCTTTTATCCTTCTGGCCACCTCTGTCTCCTTCCTCCTTCTTCTCATCTCTGTATAACTCTGTGAACATCTCTGAGTGGTCCAGTTGTGGAGTGCATATAAGGAAGTGACTACTGGCCAGCCCACTCTCTCCACTATTGATTCCACCTGATCTCATTTGGGTCACCTCTAACTCCCTCCTCCCTCTTCTCTTCTCCATGTAATGATGTGAACCTTTCTGAGTGGCCCTCACAGTAGAGAAACTTTTCTTCTTTAACGTAGATGTTTTATCAATGGTGCGCTATAGAAGGAGAAGTTTTGAAACTACTGTAAAAGTAAGACAGATAACTGGAAGCAGGAGGCTTAAGTCCAAACCCTGACTCCAGGGAACTCCTGACTCCAAGGAACATTAATTGACAGGAGCTCATCAAATGCCTCCATACCGACACTGAAATCAAGCACCACACAAGGGCCAACAAGTTCCAGGGCAAGACTTACCAAGCCAATTCTCCAGCAACAAAGGAACGCAGCCCTGAGCTTCAAGATACAGGCTGCCCAAAGTCACCCCAAAACCACAAACATCTCATAACTCATTACTGGACACTTCATTGCACTCCAGAGAGAAGAAATACAGCTCCACCCACCAGAACACGGACACAAGCTTCCCTAACCAGGAAACCTTGACAAGACACCTGTACAAACCCACACACAGTGAGGAAATGCCACAGTAAAGAACTCCACAAACTGCCAGAATACAGAAAGGACACCCCAAACTCAGCAATTTAAACAAGATGAGACAGAGGAATACCCAGCAGATAAAGGAACAGGATAAATGCCCGCCAAACCAAACAAAAGAGGAAGAGATAGGGAATCTACCTGATAAAGAATTCCGAGTAAGGATAGTGAAATGGATCTAAAATCTTGAAATTAAAATGGAATCACAGATAAATAGCCTGGAGACAAGGATTGAGAAGATGCAAGAAAGGTTTAACAAGGACCTAGAAGAAATAAAAAAAGAGTCAATATATAATGAATAATGCAATAAATGAAATTAAAAACACTCTGGAGGCAACAAATAGTAGAATAACAGAGGCAGAAGATAGGATTAGTGAATTCGAAGATAGAATGGTAGAAATAAATGAATCAGAGAGGATACATGAAAAACGAATTAAAAGAAATGAGCACAATCTCAGAGACCTCCAGGACAATATTAAACGCTACAACATTCGAATCATAGGGGTCCCAGAAGAAGAAGACAAAAAGAAAGACCGTGAGAAAATACTTGAGGAGATAATAGTTGAAAACTTCCCTAAAATGGGGAAGGAAATACTCACTCAATTCCAAGAAACCCAGAGAGTCCCAAACAGGATAAAGCCAAGGCGAAACCCCCCAAGACACATATTAATCACATTAACAAAAATCAAACACAAAGAACAAATATGAAAAGCAGCAAGGGAAAAACAACAAATAACACACAAGGGAATTGCCATAAGGATAACAGCTGATCTTTCAATAGAAACTCTTCAAGCAAGGAGGGAATGGCAAGACATACTTAAAATGATGAAAGAAAATAACCTACAGCCCAGATTATTGTACCCAGCAAGGATCTCATTCAAGTACGAATGAGAAATCAAAAGCTTTTCAGACAAGCAAAAGCTGAGAGAATTCTGCACCACCAAACCAGCTCTCCAACAAATACTAAACAGGAAACACAAAAACGGTGTATAAATTCAAACCCCAAACAATAAAGTAAATGGCAATGGGATCATACTTATCAGTAATTACCTTAAACGTAAATGGGTTGAATGCTCCAACCAAAAGACAAAGACTGGCTGAATGGACACAAAAACAAGACCCCTACATATGTTGTCTACAAGAGACCCACCTCAAAACAGGGGATACATACAGACTGAAAGTGAAGGGCTGGAAAAAGATTTTCCATGCAAATAGGGACCAAAAGAAAGCAGGAGTAGCGATACTCATATCAGATAAAATAGACTTTAAAACAAAGGCTGTGAAAAGAGACAAAGAAGGTCACTACATAATGATCAAAGGATCAATCCAAGAAGAAGATATAACAATTATAAATATATATGCACCCAACGCGGGAGCACCACAGTATGTAAGACAAATGCTAACAAGTATGAAAGGAGAAATTAACACTAACACAATAATAGTTGGAGATTTTAATACCCCACTCACACCTATGGATAGATCAACTAAACAGAAATTTAACAAGGAAACACAAACTTTAAATGATACAATAGACCAGTTAGACCTAATTGATATCTATAGGACATTTCATCCCAAAACAATGAATTTCACCTTTTTCTAAAGTGCACATGGAACCTTCTCCAGGATAGATCACATCCTGGGCCATAAAGCTAGCATTGGTAAATTCAAAAAAATAGAAATCATTCCAAGCATCTTTTCTGACCACAATGCAGTAAGATTAGATCTCAATTACAGGAGAAAAACTGTTAAAAATTCCAACATATGGAGGCTGAACAACACGCTGCTGAATAACCAACAAATCACAGAAGAAATCAAAAAAGAAATCAAAATTTGCATAGAAACGGATGAAAATGAAAACACAACAACCCAAAACTTGTGGGACACGGTAAAAGCAGTCCTAAGGGGAAAGTTCATAGCAATACAGGCACACCTCAAGAAACAAGAAAAAAGTCAAATAAATAAACTAACTCTACACCTAAAGCAACTAGAAAAGGAAGAAATGAAGAACCCCAGGGTTAGTAGAAGGAAAGAAATCTTAAAAATTAGAGCAGAAATAAATGCAAAAGAAACAAAAGAGACCATAGCAAAAATCAACAAAACCAAAAGCTGGTTCTTTGAAACGATAAATAAAATTGACAAACCATTAGCCAGACTCATCAAGAAACAAAGGGAGAAAAATCAAATCAATAAAATTAGAAATGAAAATGGAGAGATCACAACAGAAAACACAGAAATACAAAGGATCATAAGAGACTACTATCAACAATTATATGCCAATAAAATGGACAACGTGGAAGAAATGGACAAATTCTTAGAAAAGTACAACTTTCCAAAACTGGACCAGGGAAGAAATAGAAAATCTTAACAGACCCATCACAAGCACGGAAATGGAAACTGTAACCAAAAATCTTCCAGCCAACAAAAGCCCAGGTCCAGACGGCTTCACAGCTGAATTCTACAAAAAATTTAGAGAAGAGCTAACACCTATCCTGCTCAAACTCTTCCAGAAAATTGCAGGGGAAGGTAAACTTCCAAACTCATTCTATGAGGCCACCATCAGCCTAATACCAAAACCTGACAAAGATCCCACAAAAAAAGAAAACTACAGGCCAATATCACTGATGACATAGATGCAAAAATCCTTAACAAAATTCTAGCAATCAGAATCCAACAACACATTAAAAAGATCATACACCATGACCAAGTGGGCTTTATCCCAGGGATGCAAGGATTCTTCAATATCCGCAAATCAATCAATGTAATACACCACCTTAACAAATTGAAAAATAAAAACCATATGATTTTCTCAATAGGTGCAGAGAAAGCCTTTGACAAAATTCAACATCCATTTATGATAAAAACTCTCCAGAAAGCAGGAATAGAAGGAACATACCTCAACATAATAAAAGCTATATATGACAAACCCACAGCAAACATTATCCTCAATGGTGAAAAATTGAAAGCATTTCCTCTAAAGTCAGGAACTAGACAAGGGTGCCCACTTTCACCATTACTATTCAACATAGCTTTGGAAGTTTTGGCCACAGCAATCAGAGCAGAAAAAGAAACAGAAGGAATCCAAATTGGAAAAGAAGAAGTAAAACTCTCACTGTTTGCAGATGACATGATCCTCTACATAGAAAACCCTAAAGACTCCACCAGAAAATCACTAGAACTAGTCAATGACTATAGTAAAGTTGCAGGATATAAAATCAACACACAGAAATCCCTTGCATTCCTATACACTAATAATGAGAAAACAGAAAGAGAAATTAAGGAAACAATTTCATTCACCATTGCAACGGAAAGAATAAAATACTTAGGAATATACCTACCTAAAGAAACTAAAGACCTATATATAGAAAACTATAAAACACTGGTGAAAGAAATCAAAGAGGACACTAATAGGTGGAGAAATATACCATGTTCATGGATTGGAAGAATCAATATAGTGAAAATGAGTATACTACCCAAGGCAATTTATAGATTCAATGCAATCCCTATCAAGCTACCAACAGTATTCTTCACAGAGCTAGAACAAATAATTTCACAATTTGTATGGAAATACAAAAAACCTCGAATAGCCAAAGCGATCTTGAGAAAGAAGAATGGAACTGGAGGAATCAACCTACCTGATTTCAGGCTCCGCTACAAAGCCACAGTTATCAAGACAGTATGGTACTGGCACAAAGACAGAAATATAGATTAGTGAAACAAAATAGAAAGCCCAGAGATAAATCCACACACATATGGACACCTTATCTTTGACAAAGGAGGCAAAAATATACAATGGAGTAAAGACAATCTCTTTAACAAGTGGTGCTGGGAAATCTGGTCAACCACTTGTAAAAGAATGAAACTAGAACACTTTCTAACACAATACACAAAAATAAACTCAAAATGGATTCAAGATCTAAACGTAAGACCAGAAACTATAAAACTCCTAGAGGAGAACATAGGCAAAACACTCTCTGAAATACATCACAGCAGGATCCTCTATGACCCACCTCCCAGAATATTGGAAATAAAAACAAAAATAAACAAATGGGACCTAATTAACCTTAAAAGCTTCTGCACATCAAAGCAAACTATTAGCAAGGTGAAAAGACAGCCTTCGGAATGGGAGAAAATAATAGGAAATGAAGCAACTGACAAACAACTAATCTCAAAAATATACAAGCAACACCTACAGCTCAACTCCAGAAAAATAGATGACCCAATCAAAAAATGGGCCAAAGAACTAAATAGACATTTCTCCAAAGAAGACATACAGATGGCTAACAAACACATGAAAAGATGCTCAAAATCACTCATTATCATAGAAATGCAAATCAAAACCACTATGAGGTACCATTTCACGCCAGTCAGAATGGCTGCAATCCAAAAGTCTACAAATAATAAATGCTGGAGAGGGTGTGGAGAAAAGGGAACCCTCTTACACTGTTGGTGGGAATGCAAACTAGTACAGCCACTATAGAGAACGTGTGGAGATTCCTTAAAAAACTGGAAATAGAACTGCCTTATGATCCAGCAATCCCACTGCTGGGCATACACACTGAGGAAACCAGAAGGGAAAGAGACACGTGTACCCCAATGTTCATCGCAGCACTGTTTCTAATAGCCAGGACATGGAAGCAACCTAGATGTCCATCAGCAGATGAATGGATAAGAAAGCTGTGGTACATATACACAATGGAGTATTACTCCGCCATTAAAAAGAATAGAATGAATCAGTTCTAATGAGGTGGATGAAACTGGAGCCTATTATACAGAGTAAAGTAAGCCAGAAAGAAAAACACCAATACAGTATACTAACGCATATATATGGAACTTTGAAAGACGGTAACAATAACCCTGAGTACGAGACAGCAAAAGAGACACTGATGTATAGAAGAGTCTTATGGACTCTGTGGGAGAGGGAGAAGGTGGGAAGATTTGGGAGAATGGCATTGAAACATGTAAAATATCATGTATGAAAAGAGTTGCCAGTCCAGGTTTGATGCATGACACTGGATGCTTGGGGCTAGTGCACTGGGACGACCCAGAGGGATGCTATGGGGGGGGAGGAGGGAGGAGGGTTCAGGATGGGGAGCACATGTATACCTGAGGCGGATTCATTTTGATATTTGGAAAAACTAATACAATTATGTAAAGTTTAAAAATAAAATAAAATTAAAAAAAAAATCCACAGGAGGCTTGACTCCCTTTAGGCCACTCAGTGGTCTCCAAGAAATACCCGTCGGGACTCGAGAGCAGAGCAGAGTCCTTTCCTTCCTCTCGAGATGAGGTCTGACTCCTCGGGTGCGTCTAAAATGCAACCCCGAGATCTCTGTCGCCCCTGGAGAGGAACATTAGGTCCTGGACACAAGCTTAGATGAGGTCTCTTTTGCCCTGAAGTGACTCGAGAGCAATCCCTAGCTCTCTCTCGCAACTCCAATGGAAGATTGGACTTCCCTGGGCCAACACAAGAGGAAGCCTGAATTCCCCATCGTAACTCGAGAATCCCGCCGAAACTCGAGAAAAACCACATGGTTACCCTGTCATCGCAAGATGAGGCCCTTGCCCGCTACAGCGTCTAAAGAGAAGTCCCAGGTTTCTTCTTGAAGTGTTTTCACACTTCAAGTGTGAAAACTCGGCACCCTTGATGCGATTCCAAAAGTTCCCCGACACCCTGGTCTCTCTCGAGGGGAACACCGAGGTTCCCGGTACGACTTCATCTGAGCCACTTCTCCCCTCCTGATTGCGACTGGAGGGTCGACTCCCGTGCTTTGTCTGGAAGGGGTTCCCAACCTTCCCGGCGCACCTCAGGATGAGGCCGGTCTAACGAGAATATTTGAGACGTAGCTTCATGGGTGGTAACACATGCTGAAAGACCCCAATTCCCCGGTCCACTCTTGATAAGAACCCGATGCCCGGACACCTCTTGAAAGGCAACCCTGTGGAAGAAGCCACAACACGAAGGGGCACTGACACCCTCGTGCATCGTCCAGAAAAACCCGCAGATTCCAAACACAGTTCGACAAGTTGCCTGTCACCCCGTGAATAACTCGAGAGGCAAGCGGAGTTCCATTCCTCCTTACAAGACGAGGCCTGACTCTCCTGTCCCAACTCTGCAGGGACCCTGCGATCAGAGTCAGAAATGGAGACGAACCCTGAGGTTCCTGCCTCCACTCGAGATGAGGCCCTCTTCTATTGCACCAAACCCAGTGGAGTCCCGAGAGGGCCCTCCCAACTCCAGGGTATCCTTGACTTCTCAGAGGCACACTGAGAAGCTCCCTGAGGCCACCGGCACTAGTCGAGGGAACACAGGGTTTACTGCCGTGACCCAAGAAACACCTTGAAAGTCCTTCTTTAACGGTTCTTGAGGCCCGATACACCTTCCATGACTCTAGAGCAATGACGCGCTCCCCCTCGCAATGCGCATGGAGACCTGACTTCCCAAGCGCCACATGAGAGGCTCCCTGAGCTCCCCGTAGTACCTCATGAGAAACCCCACACTGGCGCTGCAGCTCGAGAAAACCCACGAGACGCCCCCTTCATCGCGAGATGATGGCCTTCTTTTCCTGCATGGCCTGGAGAGCAATCACGAGTCCTCTCTCCAAACTCCACAGGAGGCTTGACTCCCTTTAGGCCACTCAGTGGGCTCCAAGAGATACCCGTCGCAACTCGAGAGGAGAGTGGAGTCCTTCGCTTCCCCTCGAGACAAGGACTGATTCCCCAGGTGCATCAGGAAAGCAACCCCGAGATCCCTGTCCCCCCTGGAGACGAACATTATGTCCTGGACACAAGCCTAGATAAGGTCTCTTTTGCCCTGCAGTAACTCAAGCGCAATCCCTAGCTCTCCCTCGCAACTCGAATGGAAGACTGGACTTCCCTGGGCCAACACAAGAGGAAGCCTGAATTTCCTGACCTAACTCGAGAATCCCGCCACAACTCGAGAAAAACGACGTGGTTAACCCGTCACCACAAGATGAGGCCCTTGCCAGCTACAGCGTCTCAAGAGAAGTCTCACGTTCCGTCTTGAAGTTTGAAACGGTACTTAGCACCTTTGATGTGACTCCAAAAGTTCCCCGCATCCCAGTTTTACTCGAGGGGAACATCGAGGTTCCCGGCACCACTTCATCTGAGCCCCTTCTCCCCTCCTGATCGGGACAAGAGGGTCGATTCACTTGCTTTGTCTGAAAGGGTTACCGACCTTCCTGGTGCACCTCAGGTTGAGGTCCGTCTCAAGAAGAAATTCGAGACGTAGGCTTGTGGGTGGTGCCACATGCCGAAAGACACTGATTTCCTGGTCTGCTCTTGATAAGAATCTGAAGGCTGGATACCTCTTCGAAGGCAACCCTGTGTATGAAGGCAAAAAACGAAGGGGAACTGACACCCCCATGCATCGTCCGGATAAAACCGCAGGTTCCACACACAGCTCGACAAGTGGCCTGTTATCCGGTGAACAACTCGAGAGTCCAGTGGAGTTCCATTCCTCCACACAAGACGAGGCCTGACTCTCCTGTCCTAACTCTGTAGGGACTCTGTGTTCAGAGTCAGAAATGGAGAGCAACCCTGAGGTTCCTGCTTCAAATCGAGATGAGGCCCTCTTCTGACAAGGTCCAGCCTCGGCTGGTCCAGGGTTTTCGAAGGGGAGACAGAGTAGGCGACCTATTGATTTATTTATCGAAGATATAAAGAGTAATAGAATGAGGATAGCTCAGTAGGTAAATTTAGTGGAGAAAAGAAGCTGAGTAGCTTGGTTTATGCGGAAAATCATTATAACCCGTGACACCAGGTTAGCTCTGACCACGGAGACCGCAGGCTCCCTCTCGAATAGCGAAAAGTGCCCCACCTTAGACACCTTCTCAAGTGGTCTTCGAAGCCCAGGCAAATAAATGGTCGCAGAGGATATCCGCGCTCCAGATGGACACTCATCTGAAAATTGAGGGGAAGAATGACATTAGGAGACTAAGCGTTGGCAATCAAGGCCCGTAGCTTTATTTTCAACAGGGGTTTTTATACCCTAAGTTACACATGGAGGATAATGGGGATGCAAAGACAGCAGCCTTTGATCCTTATCAAAAACCAGAGTTTCTCTCCTGCAAATGTATCGTATACAAATGGTTTAGGTGATTTACATCATCTTCTAGCCAGAAGACCTATTAACATTTTATGACTCTTGACAAAGACTTATCAACCGTAAGACTTATTTTCTCTAATAGTAATTATTTTAAGGTTTGGCCCCATCTTTCGAAGATAAAATTGCATTCCTATAGGGCAGATGTGTAATGGGCTTACAACAAAGGAAATAATTTATTACCTTAAGGGTCTAAAGTTAGTAACACCAAGGCCACTACTTATTTCTTCTACATACCAACTATATTAATTAATACACATTCAAGGATACAATTCAGGGGATGTGGAAACTTGGCAACAAGCATTGGTTCATCAATGAAATCTTTTACTAGTTTTATTCTGACAGTTTCTAACTCTCTGAGAGGCTCTAAGCTATTTGAATATCTTAAGCTTCCCGTGCCTCTCGAGGCTCGGAGACTGTAAACAATTGTATGCATTGCTGTAGGAGACCGGGTAAACTTGTCAGGCGAGTTAGAGAGCCATCTGACGTGTTTGGATTTAAACACTCCTAATTGCCCAGGAACTTTATTAATTGGAGCTGTAAGTTAGCTCTTTGACAGAGAGAGTGAGATGGTGGTGGGGGACAGCCCCCAGTAAAGTCAGAGGGGAGAGCACAAAGCAATAAAGTAGGCAGACTCTGGTTTTGGGGGGTAGATGCTCAAGAATATCCGGGAGGACTCCCGAGGCTCGATCCCGCCTTTGTGTATGCCCAGCCTCCTTCCTCATGACCTTTGTCACGAGTGGAATGTCTCTCGCCGGCTCCCGGCATCTCCCCGTTTTGTATTTCTTAAAACAGCCAGATGTAGCTCAGTCGCGAGCCTCTGAATACTCTGCCGAAGAATCCTGACAATACAAGGAAGAATGATTATGAGAAGCAGAATTAAAGCAGCCACCGCAGCATAGCTAAAGACATTAGACAGAATATTCTTTCCTGAGATGTAGTTAGGGAAAGTATGGAAGAAATCATTTGCTGTTCCAGCAGCAGTAAAATCTAATCGGGAGTGCTCCATGGTTGCTATTTGATAGTGAAGTTTCCCTACGTCTCAACCAATGTCAGAGCTGTTCCAGATACCTGAAATATGGTTTTTAATCTTTTCCCATTCAAAATCTGTCTCATTTACTTTCAGGGGTGTTACACATATCCACCGATAGTCAGCATGACAAGACAATGCCATTTTCACCTTTAAAGCCTGCAATTCAGTCCCAATATGTATTACTGCTTCCTCTAGGGCGTCTACCCTCATTTCTAATTTTCTCTCTATAGCTTCCTGTGTTGCCAATGTTAAAGAAACATTTGTGGACATAGAATCAACATATTGAGCAGTATGTACTTGTTGAGTCAATGATATTGCTGCCACAGTAACAGAAGTGATTGCACTTATCAAAGCTGCTGTTCCCAAGATAAGTAAGCCCACAAACCATCGTGTTTGCATTAAATCCTGTAGTTGTTGTAATACAGCAAGACCATAATTCAATAAGTGGTTACATCATAAGATAAGGTGGATGTTGTAGCATTACAAAGGAGCAAACATTATATTGAGGGTTTAAACAAGATGAACCAGGGAGCAGCTGTAGGCGTCAGCCCGGGGGAGCAGTGTCCCCAGCATCAGGAGGCAGAACGCGAGCGGCAGGCTGTGGGCCAAGGCGCCTATGGTGGGCGGAGGGGCAGGGTTCGTGGTTTAGGGCTAGCCGCCACCGCTTGGGCTCAGGGCGGTCCCCTCTCGCTGGTGGGGCCACGCTGGTCTGGACGGCACTCCGCGGGCGCGCTTTCCTCTCTGGCCCTCACTCGCTGCACAGACTTCTTTGCTCTAGGTCACGGGGTGCAGAGAGGTGGGTGCGAGGCGCTGCTGGTGGCGCGGAGGCGAGAGCTGGCTGGGGGAGGGGGAGCGAGCGAGTGCGCGCGCCGCGAACCTGGTCTTTGGGGAATGTGACATGACGAATTTGTCTGAGATCCAAACCGGAGAATCTGCATTCTGTAGAAATATACAAGCATACCCTCTCCCACAAGTTAGCAACACATCTGGCCTTTTTCACTCTCCCGTAAGGAGGCCTTTTTACTTGACCAGGGGCCGAGTCGTAGCCTGTAATTCAGGCATCTAGTGTCTCATCATTGTAGTCTGCCCCTGTGTGTTTACGTTTAAGTGATTAATTACAATTGGAACATAACTTCACTATTTGTCTAGCTGTTTCCCTATGGATATGTTAATTTAGGTCTAATGTTTAGTTTAGGTCTCTGTATAAATTTAAGTAATAAATGTATAACCTCCTTATCTCATTTTGGTATACAGGTATACAGATAGACCTAAATGCAAAATGCATTTATATATGTATTTATATATGGCAACAAGTATAAAGTTATTGACATATAATATATATAAATCAATATACTTGAATTAATCTTTATAATTAATATATTAATTAATATATATTACAACAAAACTACACATACACAGCTAATACCAACCAACACAAACCAATATACTGTAATAATACATGTCACACATTTATAATTATACAGTATATAGAACATACATCATCACAGCACATCAATCCATACCAATTAATATCAGCCACACACACATTATATTACTGCCATATATATTTAATTATACAGTATATATATGTGTGTGTGTATATAGTATACATATTAATTTATATACAAATTAATTAAGTATAGATCTATAAATAGAATTAGGTATACCTTTATTATATTTTATTTATACCCATACCTAATTAGGCAAACTGTAATTAGGCAAATACATTTATATTATGTATTTATAACAATATATAAAGTATTGTTAAATGTACCACCTGTACAGCATCTCCACCCCACATACCACTTTCTCTAATCCCACCAACTCATTTTCAGTATTATGTGTTGGCCAGGAGCTGGGCCAGTCTTTCCCAGCAATGTTAAGAGACGTCTGTTCCTGTGTCTAATAGCCCTGGCGTTTTATTCTCTTGAATTAAAAGATCTTTTAAAGGCCTTGGAACTGTAATTTCCTGCACCCAAAAGGCTAGATCACTAGATCCAAATGTTTTGTGGCTCTTAGATTGAGAAGTCAAGTTTTTCCTTGTCTGATAGTAAGGTAAAAGTAAAAGCTGTGTTACTCTTTGACCTTTATTAATTTGTACAGTTTTGATAGGCAGTGAGATCAAGACTTTAATTTCTCAATATCATCAGAATCTACTACACCATGCACCAGCGAAATTTCTTTTCTTTCTTTTTTTTTATTTAATTTTTTTTTAAAAGAAAGCGAGCTACGCCCCAGGACAAATCTTACAATGTCCTCAGATAGGGGGCCAGCCACTCCGGTTGGAATTGGAGTAAGCGGCACATCAGGGGTTAATATTGTTATTAAATCTCCTTGCCTTTTCGCTTTTCTCCTAGCCTGGGTGAGACCCCCCTGAGGGAGTTTTCTCCAAGGAGCACGCTCTGCATATTGTGTACTAAAAGCTCCTTTGTTTAAAAAACTTTTTATCTTCCTCAGTCTTAGGCAACACTTTGGGAGGCTTTGGGGGCAAAGTGGGGAACTCCTGGGTCCTGGGAGGCACAATCGAAGGCGGTGGCAGTCGCCTTAAATCAGAAAGTGGTGGATAAGTTTTTTAAAGGTTTGCGCAGAGGGGGAGGGAGCTCGCCAGGGCTCTCGGCCGCAGCGTCCTGTAAGCCCTCTCCTTCCTCGGGAGGTAGACCACTTTCTCCCTCCTTTTTTTTTTTTCTTCAATGGCAGAAAATATGATCTGTGCAGTAAATGGAGACTCACCACCATCCACCTCTATAGCCTCCCCCATAGTCTATTTAACAGCCTCGTGACGGAGGTCCAGGACATTTCTAATCATATTCCACAGTCAATAAATATTTGTCTATTCTTAGATGCAGAGAAATCCATTTTTAATTTTTTTTTTAATTTTAGAGAATATTTTTATTTATTTTGTAACCTCTTTATCCTGGCTAAACTGCAGAGGGGACTAGAAAAGAAGCCTCAAGGTGAGGATCAAGTTCATCCTTGGGACTAGAGAAAATCCTTCTCCGCGAAACTCCTAGCGGTGGCCCTTTACCCCGACATGGAGGAGGAGGCATAGGGGGATGGGAGCGTCCCGAAGTTTTCCTCTTCTGTTCTGGAGATCCTTTAACTGTTTGGTAACTAAATCTTACGAACTGTCTGATCGGGGATGTTTCCCTCAACCTCCTAGGAGCGGATGGTCTGATTAGGGATGTTTTCTTAAACTTTTAGGAGCATCTTTAGCTTAAAAAAAAAAAAATCCTCATCAGAATGGCATCGAGCTGCTGTTTCCTCTAAACCTTTTTCAAATTGAGGGGAGAGCTGATCTTTCTTTTCATCCCTATCTTTTACATGCTCATTGGCAGTCATAGCGGCTAGCCATTCATTTAGCTGTCGATAGCTAGGTATAGCCTCTTCATTTTCACTTTTCTTTATAACAGGTACCTTTTCAGATTTGCTTTTTTGTTTAACAGGTACTTTTCCAACTTTACTTTCCTCTTTAACAGGTACCTTTTCAAATTCATGAGCTGGATCTAAAACATCTCTAGTCATATTCCACAGAGGAAAGGTGTAAGTAGGGATTTTTTCCAAACGTTGCTGAGCACAATAAGCTCTTAGCTGTTTTCCTAGTTTTTTCAAGATATCTAGGTTAACAGTGCCTTGTTGTAGAAACCAAGGGCAGTGGTCTTGTACAAATGTAAAAAATGATTGAATGGAAGATTTTTTAACCTTGATTCTTCTTTTACTTAATAACTGTAAAATTACTCCTATAAAGAGCTGTCTTTCATTTGATTCAGTGTTGCCCATGTCAGAAACTTAAGGATAGTAAAAGATTTTGCTTTTAGCTATCTAAAGATTAGGCCTTTTTTGTCAGCCTTTTTAGAAACCGTTTTTTCTCTCTAACTCTTCAACACTTCCCACTCCTCTCGCCCTGTCTATTCTACAGGGGGATCTGCAGCCCCCTAAGTGGGATCCTATCTGTCCCCAAAACTGAACACTGGGGGAATGGGGTTGGGGATTTACCTTCGAAATGCCTGTCTCGGGCGCCACCTGCAGAGGTCCAGCCCCAGCTGATCCAGGGTATTCGAAGGGAAGATGGAGTAGGCGACCTATTTATATATTTATTTATTCATCAAAGATATAAAGAGTAATAGAATGAGGATAGCTCAGTAGGAAAATTCAGTGGAGAAAAGCAGCTGAGTAGCTTGGTTTACGCGGAAAATCAATATAACCCGTGACACCAGGTTAGCTCTGACCACGGAGGCTGCAAGTGCCCTCTAGAATAGAGGAAGGTGCCCCACCTTAGACACCTTATCGAGTGGGTCTTCGAAGCCCAGGCAAATAAATGGTCGCAGAGGATATCCGCGCTCCAGATGGACACTCATCTGAAAATTGAGGGGAATAATGACATGGGGAGACCAAGCGTTGGCGAGCAAGGCCCGTAGCTTTATTTTCAACACAGGTTTTAATACCCTAAGTTACACATAGAGGATAATAGGGGATGCAAAGTCAGCAGTCTTTAATCCTTATCAAAAACCAGGGTTTCTTTTCTGCAGATTTATCGTATAAAAATGGTTTAGATGATTTACATCATCTTCTGGCCAGAAGACCTATTAACATTTTATGACTCTTGACAAAGACTTATCAACCATAAGAGTTATTTTCTCTAAGAGTAATTGTTTAAGGTTTGGCGCCATCTTTCGAAGATAAAATTGCATTCCTATAGGGAGGATGTGTAATGGGTTTACAACAAAGAAAAGAATTTATTACCTTAAGGGTCTAAAGTTACCAACATCAAGGCCACTACTTATTTTTTCTACATACCAACTATATTAATTAGCACACATTCAAGGATACAATTCAGGGGATGTGGAAACTTGGCAAAAAGCATTGGTTCATCAATGAAATCTTTTACTAGTTTTATTCTGACAGTTTCTAACTCTCTGAGAGGCTCTAAGCTATTTGAATATCTTAAACTTCCCGTGCGTCTCGAGGCTGGGAGACTGTACACAATCGTATGCATAGCTGTAGGAGACCGGGTAAACTTGTCAGGCGAGTTAGAAAACCATCTGAGGGGTTTGGATTTAAACACTCCTAATTGCCCAGGAACATTATTAGTTGGAGCTGTAAGTTAGCTCTTTGACAGAGAGAGTGAGATGGTGGTGGGGGACATCCCCAGTAATGTCAGAGGTGAGAGAACAAAGCAATAAAGAAGGCAGACTTTGGTTTTTGGGGGTAGATGCTGAAGAATATACGGGGGAACTCCCGGAGGCTCGATCCCGCCTTTGCGTATGCCGAGACTCTTTCCTCATGACATTTGTCACGAGTGGAATATCTCTCGCTGGCTCCCGGCAATCTTCCATTGCACCAAACGCAGTGGAGTCCCGAGAGGCCCCTCCCAACACCACAGTATCAGTGTCTTCTCAGAGGCACCCTGAGCAACTCCCTGAGTTCACCGGCACAAGTCGAGGGAACACAGGGTATCCTGCCACAACCCGAGAAAGACCTCAAGAGTCCGTCTTCAACGTGTCTTGAGGCCGGATTCCCCTACCATGACTCGAGAGCAATGACACGCTCCCCCTCGCCATGCTCATGGACACCTGACTTCCCTGGCGCCACATGAGAGGCTCCCTGAGCTCCCCGTCATACCTCGTGAGAAACCCCACACTGGCGCCACAGCTCGGGAAAACCCACAAGACGCCACCGTCATCGCGAGATTGGGGACATCTTTTCCTGCCTGACCTGGAGAGCAATCCCTGGTCCTTTCTCCAAACTTCACAGGAGGCTTTACTCCCTTTAGGCCACTCAATGGGCTCCAAGAGATACCTGTCGCGACTTGAGAGGAGAGCAGAGTACTTTGTTTCCCCTCGAGATGAGGCCTTACCTTGGGTGAGCCTGGAATGCAACCCCGAGATCCCTGTTGCCCCTGGAGAGGAACATTATGTCCTGGACAAAAGCCTAGATGAGGTCTATTTTGCCCTACAGTGACTCGAGAGCAACACCCATCTCTCCCTCGCAATTCGAATGGAAGATTGGTCTTCACTGGGCCAACAAAAGAGGAAGTCTGAATTTCCCGTTGTAACTCGAGAATCCCACCGCAACTCTTAAAAACCACGTGGTTCCCCATTCATCACAATATGAGGCCTTTGCCCGCTACAGAGTCTCAAGAGAAGTCCCATGTTTCGTCATAAAGTTCGAAATGCTACTTGGCACCCTTGATGCGACCCCAAAAGTTCCCCAATATACCGGTCTCACTCCAAGGGAACACCGAAGTTCCTGGCACCACTTCATTTGAGCCCCTTCTCCCCTCCTGATCATGGCAGGAAGGTCGATTCCCCTGCTTTGTCTAGAAGGGGTTCCCGACCTTCATGGCGCACCTCAGGATGAGGCCAGTCTCACGAAGAAATTCGAGACGTAGCCTCGTGTTGGTGCCACGTGCCGAAAGACCACAATTTCTCGGTCTTGCTCTTGATAAGAACCCGATGCCCGGACACCTCTTCTAAGGCAACCCTGTGGATGATGGCACTACACGACGGGGCACTGGCAACCCTGTTCATCGTCCGGAAAATCCCACAGGATCCACATACAGCTCCACAACTGGCCTGTCACCCCTTAAACAACGAGAGAGGCAAGCGGAGTTCCCTTCCTCAGACAAGACGAGGCCTGAGTATCCAATCCCAACTCTGCAGGCACGCTTCGATCTGAGTCAGAAATGGAGAGGAAACCTGAGGTTCCTGCCTCAACCCGAGATGAGGCCCTCTTCCATTAAAACAAACGCAGTGGAGTCCCGAGAGGCCACTCCCATCTCCACAGTATCCCTGACTTCTCATAGGCATTCTGAGAAGCTCCTTGAGGCCACCGGCAAACGTCGAGGGAAATAAGGGTTTCCTGCCACAACCGAAGAAAGACCTCGAGAGTCCTTCTTCAACACGTCTTGAGGTCAGATTCCCCTACCATGGCTCGAGAGCAATAACGCGCTCCCCCTCGCCACGCACATGGAGACCTGACTTCCCTGGCGCCACACGAGAGGCTCCCTGAGCTCCCTGTCGTACCACGTGTGAAACCCCACACTGGCGCCGCAGCTCGAGAAAACACACAAGACCCCTCCGTCATCGCGAGATGAGGGCCATCTTTTCCTGCATGGCCTGGAGAGCAGTCCCAAGTCCTCTCTCCAAACTTCACAGGAGGCTTGACTCCCTTTAGGCCACAAAGTGGGCTCCAAGAGGTGCCCGTCGCAACTCGAAAGGAGAGCGGAGTCCTTTGCTTCCCTTCGACACGAGGCCTGACTCCCTGGGTGAGTCTGGAATGCAAACCTGAGATCCCTGTGGCCCTTGGAGAGGAACATTAGGTCCTGGACACAAGCCTAGATGAGGTCTCCTTTGCCCTGCAGTAACTCGAGCGCAACCCCCAGCTCTCCCTCGCAACTCGAATGGATGATTGGACTTCCCTGGCCCAACACAAGAGGAAGCCTGAAATCCCCGTCATAACTCGAGAATCCCGTCGCAACTCGAGAAAAACCACGTGGCTCCCCCGTCATCGCACGATGAGGCCCTTGGCCGCTAAAGCGTATCAAGAGAAGTCCCACGTTCCATCCTGAAGTACAAAACGGTACTTTGCACCCTTGATGCGACCCCCAAAGTTCCCTGACATACCGGTCTCACTCGAGGGAAACACCAAAGTTCATGGCACCACTTCCTGGGAGCCCCTTCACCCCTCTTGATCGCGACAGGAGGGTCGACTCCCATGCTTTGTCTGCAAGGGGTTCCCGACGTTCCCCGCGAACCTCCGGATGAGGCCGGTCTCATGAGGAAATTCAAAAAGTAGCCTCATGGTTGGTGCCACATGTTGAAAGATCCCGAATTCCCGGTCCACTCTAGATAAGAACCTGACGCCCGGACATCTCTTCGAAGGCAACCCTGTGGATGAAGGCACAACACGAAGGGACACTGACATCCCCATGCATCGTCTGGAAAAACCCCCCGATTCCACTCACAGCTCCAAATGTGGACTGTCACCCCATGAACAACTCGAGAGGCAAGTGAAGTTGCATTCCTTCACACAAGACGAGGCCTTACCCTCCTGGCCCAACTCTTCAGGGACCCTGCGATCGGAGTCAGAAATGGAGAGGAACCCTGAGGTTCCTGCCTCAACTAGAGAAGAGGCCCTCTTCCATTGAACCAAACTCAGTGGTGTCCCGAGAGGCCCCTCCCAACACCACAGTATCCCTGAAGTCTCAGAGGCTCCCTGAGAAGCTACCTGAGGTCACTGGCACAAGTCGAGGGAACCCAGAGTTTCCTGAAGTAACCCGAGAAAGACTTGGAGAGTCCTTTTTCAACGTCTCTTGATGCCCGATTCCCCTACCATGACTCCAGAGCAAGGACGCGCTCCCCTTGCCACAAGCAGGAAAACTGACTTCCCTAGTACCACACAAGAGGCTCCCTGAGTACCCCATCGTACCTCGTGAGAAAACCCACAGTGGCGCCGCAGTTTGAGAAAAACCACAAGATGCCCCCGTCAAGGAGAGATGGGGGCCTTCTTTTCCTGCCTGACCGGGAGAGCAATCCCTGGTCCTCTCTCCAAACTTCACAGGAGGATTGACTCCCTTTAGGCCACTCAGTTGGGTCCAAGAAATACCCGGTGCGACTCGAGAGGAGAGCGGAGTCCTTTGCTTCCCTCGAGACGAGGCCTGACTCCCCGGGTGAGTTTGGAATGCAACCCCGAGATCCCTGTCGCCCCTGGAGTGGAACATTATGTCCTAGACACAAGCCTAGATGAGGTCTATTTTGCCCTACAGTGATCGAGAGCAACCTCCATCTCTCCCTCACAATTTGAATGGAAGATTGGGCTTCCCACGGTCAACACATGAGGAAGTCTGAATATCCCATCGTAATTCGAGAATTCAGCCTCAAGTCTTAAAAACCATGTGGTTCCCCCTTCATCGCAATATGAGGCCCTTGCCAGCTAGAGTCTCAAGAGAAGTCCCACGTTCCATCTTAAAGTTCGAAATGCTACTTGGCACCCTTGATGCAACCCCAAAGTTCCCCAACATACCGGTCTCACTTCAGGGGAACACCGAAATTCCCGGCGTCTCCAGGGAAGTCCCATGTTCTGTCCTTAAGTGCGAAACGGTACTTGACACCCTTGATGCGACCGCAAAAGTTCCCCGACACGCTGGGTTCCCTCGAGGGGAACACCAAGGGTCCTGGCACCACTTCATCTGAGCCCCTTCTCCCCTCCTGATCGCGACAGGAGAGTCGATTCCCCTGCTTTCTCTGGAAGGGGTTCCCGGCCTTCCTGGTGCACCTCAGGATGAGGCCGGTCTCAGGAGGAAATTCGAGACTAGCCATGTGTGAGGTGCCACATGCCGAACGACACCGATTTTCCGGTCCGCTCTTGATAAGAACCCGATGCCCGGACACCTCTTCGAAGGCAACCCTGTGAGTGAAGGCACAACACGAAGGGGCACTGACACCCCCGTGCATCATCTGGAAAAACCCGCAGGGTTTACACACAGCTCGACAAGGGGCCTGAGACTCCCGGAACAACTCGAGAGGCAACCAGAATTCCATTCCTCAGACAAGACGAGGCATGACTCTCCTGTCCCAACACTGCAGGGACCGTGCAGTCGGAGTCAGAATCGGAGAGGAAGCCTGAGGTTCCTGCCTCCCCTCGAGATGAGGCCCTCTTCCATTTTGCCGAACCCAGCAGAGTCCCGAGAGGCCCTGCCAACTCCACAGCATTCCTCACCTCTCAGAGGCACCCTGGTAAGTTCCCTATAGTCCCCTGCAGAAGTCGAGGGAAACGAGGGTTTCCCGCCGCCACCCGAGAAAGACCTCGAGAGTCCTTCTTCAACACGTCTTGAGGCCCTAGTCACTTCCCATGACGCGAGAGTGATGACCAGCTCCTCCTCGCCATGCACATGGAGACATGAGTTCCCTGGCGCCGCACGAGAGGCTCCCTGAGGTCCTCGTCGTGCCTCGTGAGAAAGCCCCCACGGGCGCCGCAGCCTGAGGAAACCCATGAGATGCCCCCGTCATCGCGAGATGAGGGCCTTCTTTTCCTGCCTGACCTGGAGAGCAATCCCGAGTCCTCTCTCCAAACTGAAGAGGAGGCTCGACACCCTTGAGTCCACTCATTGGGCTCCAAGAGATCCGTGTCGCGACTTGAGAGGAAAGTGGAGTCCTCTGCTTCCGCTCGAGGCGAGGCCTGACTCCCCGGGGGAGTCTGGAATGGAAACCCGAGATCTCTGTCTTCCCTTGAGAGGAATATTAGGTCCTGGACACACGCCTCGATGAGGTCTCTTTGGCCCTGTAGTGACTCGAGCAGAACCCCCAGCTTTCCCTCGCAACTCCAGGGGAAGATTGGGCTTCCCAGGGCCAACCCAAGAGGAAGCCTGAAATCCCCGTCGTTTTCGAGAATCCAGACGCAACTCGAGAAAAACGACGTGGTTCCAACGTCTTCACAGGATGAGGCCCTAGCCCGCTACAGCGTCTCCAGGGAAGTCCCATGTTCAGTCCTGAAGTGGGAAACGGTACTTGGCTCCCTTGATGCGACCCCTAAAGTTCCCTGAAACGCCGGGTTCCCTCGAGTGGAACACCTAGAGTCCCGGCCCCACTTCATCTGAGCCCCATCTCCCCTCTTGATCGCGACAGGAGAGTCGATTCCCCTTCTTTGTGTGGAAGGTGTTCCCGGCCTTCCCGGCGCACCTCAGGATGATGCTGGTCTCACGAGGAAATTCGAGATGAGCCACGTGGGTGGTGCCACATGTCGAACGACCCCGATTACCCGGTCTGCTCTTGAAATGAACCTGATGCCCGGACACCTCTTTGAAGGCAACCCTGTGGGGGAAGGCACCAAATGAAGGGGCAATGACACCCCCGTGCATCTTCTGGAAACACCCGCAGGTTCCACACACAGCTCGACAAGGGGCCTGAGACCCACTGAACGACTCGAGAGGCAAGCAGAGTTCCATTACTCAGACAAGACAAGGCCTGACTCTCCTGTCCCAACCCTGCAGGGACCCTGCGGTCGGAGTCAGAAATGGAGAGGAAGCCTGAGGTTCCTGCCTCCAATCGAGATGAGGCCCTCTTTCATTTCGTCAAACCTAGTGGAGTCCCGAGAGGCCCCTCTAACTCCTCAGTATCCCTCACCTCTCAGAGGCACCTGGGAAGTTCCCTAAGGTCCCCGGTAGAGGTCGAGGGAAACGAGTGTTTCCCGCCCCAACCCAAGAAAGACCTCGAGAGTCCTTCTTAAATGCGTCTGGAGGCCCTAGTCCCTCCCATGACTCCAGAGCAATGACGCGATCTGCCTGGCCACACGCATGGAGGCCTGACTTCTCTGGCGCCGCACGAGAGGCTCCCTGAGCTCCCCATCATATCTCGTGAGAAACCCCACACTGGCGCCGCAGCTCGAGAAAACCCATGAGACGCTCCCGTCATCACGAGAGGAGGGCCATCTTTAACTGAATGGTATGCAGATCAAGCGTGAACCTTCTGTCCAAGCTACACAGGACGCTTGACTCCCTTTAGGCCACTCATTGGGCTCCAAGAGTTACATGTCGCGACTCGAGAGGATAGTGGAGTCCTTTGCTTCCACTCGAGACGAGGCGTGACCCACCGGGTGAGACTGGAATGCGACCCCGATATCCCTGTTGCCCCTGGAGAGGAACACTACGTCCTGGACCCAAGCCTAGATGAGGACTCTTTGCTCTGAAGTGACTCGAGAGCAACCCACAGCTCTCTCTGACAAGTTGAATGGAAGATTGGACTTCCTGGGCCAACACAAGAGGAAGCCTGAATTCCCCGTCGTAACTCGAGAATCCCGCCGCAACTCGAGAAAAACCACGTGTTTCCCTCGTCATCGCAGTATGAGGCCCTTGCCCGCTAGAGCATCTCCAGAGAATTCCCACGTTCCGTCTTGAAGTGCGAAACTGTACTTGGCACCCTTGATGCGAACTCAAAAGTGCCGTGACATACCGGTCTCACTCGAGGGGACCACCGAGGTTCCCGGCACCACTTCATCTGAGCCCCTTCTCCCCTTCTGATCGCGACCGGTGTGTCGATTCCCCTGCTTTGTCTGCAAGGGTTCCCTACCTTCCCGGCGAACCTCAGGATGAGGCCGGTCTCCCGAGGAAATTCGAGACGTAGCCTCGTGGGTGGTACCACATGCTGAAAGACCCCAATTTTCTGGTACGCTCTTGAAAAGAACCCGATGCCCGGACACCTCTTTGAAGGCAACCCTGTGGATGAAGGCACAACACGAAGGGGCACTGACACCCCTGTGCATCGTCCGGAAAAACCCGCAGGTTCCACACACAGCTCAACAAGTGGCCTGTCACTCCGTGAACAACTCGAAAGGCAAGCGGAGATCCATTCCTCCACGGAAGACGAGGCGTGACTCTCTTGTCCGTACTCGGCAGGTACTCTGCGACCCGAGTCAGAAATGGAGAGGACCCCTGAGGTTCCTGCCTCCATTCGAGATGAGGCCCTCTTCGATTGCACCAAACCCAGTTGAGTAACGAAAGGCCCCTCCCAAATCCACAGTGTCCCTGACTTCTCAGAGGCACCCTGAGAAGTTGCCTGAGGTCACCGACACAAGTCGAGGGAACCCAGGGTTCCCTGCCGCAACCCGAGAAAGACCTCGAGAGTCCTTCTTCAATGCGTCTTGAGGCCCGATTCACCTACTATGACTCGAGAGCAATCACGCACTCCCCTTCACCACACGCACGGAGACCTGACGTCCCTAGCGCCACACGAGAGGCTCTCTGAGCTCCCCGTTGTACCTCGTGAGAAATCTGATACTGGCGCCGCAGCTGGAGAAAACCCACGAGACGCCCCCGTCATCGCGAGATGAGGGCCTTTTTTCCTGCATGGCCAGGAAAACAATCCCGAGTCATCTCTCCAAACTCCATAGGAGGCTTCACTCCCTTTTAGCCACGCAGTGGGCTACAAGAGATAACCGTCGCGACTCGACAGGAGAGCGGAGTCCTTTTTTTCCCCTCAAGACGATGCCTGACTCTCCGGGTGAGTCGAGAATGCAACCCTGAGATCCCTGTCGGCGCAGTAGTGGAACACTAGGTCCTGGACACAAGCGTAGATGAGGTCTATTTTGCCCTGCAGTGACTGGAGAGCAATCCCCAGTTCTAACTTGCAACTCGAATGGAATACTGGATTTTCCTGACGCCACACAAGATGCTCCCTGAAATCCCTGTGGTACTTCATGAGACACCCCACACTGGCGCCGCAGCTTGAGAAAACCCACGAGACGCCACCGTCATCTCGAGATGAGGGCCTTCTTTTCCTGCATGGCCTGGAGTCCAATCCCGAGTCCTCTCTCCAAACTCCACAGGAGGCTTGACTCCCTTTAGTACACACAGTGGGCTCCAAGAGATACCCATCGCGACTCGAGACGAGAGCGGAATTCTTTGCTTACCCTCGAGGTGAGAACTGACTCCCCGGATGAGTCTGGAATGCAAACCCGAGATCCCTGTCGCCCCTGGAGAGCAACGTTAGATCCTGGACACAAGCCTAGATTAGGTCTCTTTTGCCCTGCAGTGACTCTAGCGCAATCCCCAGCTCCCCCTCGCAACCCGAATGGAAGATTGGATTTCAAGGCCAATAAGAGGAAGCCTAAATTCCCGGTCATAACTCGAGAATCCCGCCGCAACTCGAGCAAAACCACGTGGTTCTCCCGTCATCGCAAGATGAGGCCCTTGCCCGCTACAGCGTTTCAAAAGATGTCCCAGGTTCCGTCTTGAAATGCGAAACGGTACTTGGCACCCTTGATGCGACCCCAAAAGTCCCCCAACACGCCAGTCTCACTCAAGGGGAACACCGAGGTTCCCGGCACCACTTCATTTAAGCCCCTTCTCCCCTCCTGATCGTGACCGGTGGGTCGATTCCCCTGCTTTGTCTGCAAGGGGGCCCGACCTTCCCTGCACAACTCAGGATGAGGCCGGTCTCATGGGGAAATTCGATACGTAGCTTTGTGGGTGGTGCCACTTGCTGAAAGACTCCAATTTCCCGGTCCGCTCTTGATAAGAATCCGATGCTCGGACACCTCTTGGAAGGCAGCCTTGAGTATGAAGGTACAACACGAAGGGGCACTAACACACCTGTGCATCATCCGGAAAAAAGGGCAGGTTACATACACAGCTCGACAAGTGGCCTGTCACCTCGAGAACAACTCGAGAGGCAAGAGGAGTCCCATCCTCCAGAAAAGACGAGGCCTGACTCTCCTGTACCAACGTGCAGGGACCTTGCGATCTGAGTCAGAAATGGAGAGGAACACTGAGGCTCCTGCTTCAACTCGAGATGAGTCCCTCTTACATTCCACCAAATGCAGAGGAGTCTCGAGAGGCCCCTCCAAACTGCACAGTATCCCTGACTTCTCAGAGGCACTCTGAGAAGCTCCCTGAGGTCGCAGGCACAAGTCAAGGGAACCCTGGGTTTTATGCAGTGACCCGAGAAAGACCTCGAGAGTCCTTCTTCAACCCGTCTTGAGGCCCGATTACCCTACCATGACTCGAGAGCAATGACGAACTCCCCCTAGCCATCTCATGGGGACTTGACTTCCCTGGCGCCACACGAGAGGCTCCCTGAGCTCCCTCTCGTACCTCGTCAGAAACCCGGCACTAGCGCGGCAGTCTAGAAAACCCACAAGACGCCGCCGTCATCGCGAGATGAGGGCCTTCTTTTCCTGCATGGCCTGGAGAGGAATCCCGAGTCCTCTATCCAAACAGCACAGGAGGCTTGACTCCCTTTAGGGCACACAGTGGGCTCCAAGAGATACCCATCGCGACTCTAAAGGACAGCGGAGTTCTTTGCTTCCCCTCGAGATGAGGCCTGATTCCCCGGGTGAGTCTGGTATGCAAGCCCGAGATCCCTGTCGCCCCTAGGGATGAACATTAAGTCCTGGACACAAGCCTAGATGAGGTCTATTTTGCCCTGCAGTGACTCGAGGGCAATCCCCAGCTCTTCCTTGAAACTCGAATGGAAGATAGGACTTCCCTGGGCCAACACATGAGGAAGACTGTATTCCCCGTCGAAACTCAAGAATCCCGCCACAACTCGAGAAACGCTACGTGGTTCCCCCGTCATCGCAAGATGAGGCCCTTGCCCCCTACAGCGTCTCAAGAGAAGTCCCACGTTCCGTCTTGAAGCGCGAAACGGTATTGGCACCCTTGATGCGACCTCAAAAGTTACTCGACACACTGGTCTGACTCGAGGAGAACACCGAGGTTCCCGGCACCACTACATCTGGGCCCCTTCTCCCCTCCTGATCGCGACAGGAGGGTCGATTCCCCTGTTTTGTCTTGAAGGGGTTCCCGCCTTTCCCGGTGCATCTCAGGATGAGGCCGGTCTCACGAGGATATTCGAGACATAGCCTCGTGGATGGTGACACATGCCGAAAGACCCCGATTTCCCGGTTCGCTCTTGATAAGATCCCAATGCCCGGACACCTCTTTGAAGATAACCCTTTTGATGAAGGCACAACACGAAGGGGCACTGACACCTCCGGGTGTCGTCCGGAGAAACCCGCAGGTACCACACACAGCTCGAGAAGTGACCTGTCACCCCTTGAACAACTGGAGAGGCAAGCAGAGTTCCATTCCTCCACACAAGACGAGACCTGACTCTCCTGTTCGAACTCTGCAGCGAAACTGCGATCCGAGTCAGATCTGGCCCAGGGGAAGTCAGGAGAGGAAACATGAGTTTCCTGTCTCCACTCGAGATGAGGCCCTCTTCCATTGCACCGAACCCAGTGGAGTCCCGAGAGGCCCCTCCCAACTGCACAGTATCCCTGACTTCTCAGAGGCACCCTTAGACCTTCCTGAGATCACCGGCACAAGTCGAGGGAACCAAGGGTTTCCTGCCCCAACCCGTAAAAGACCTCAAGAGTCCTTCTTCAACGCGTCTTGAGGTGCGATTCCCCTACCATGACTCGAGAGCAATGACGCGCTCCCCCTAGCCACGCGCATAGAAACCTGACTTCCCTGGCGCCACAGGAGAGGCTCCCTGAGCTCCCCATTATACCTCGTGAGCAACATCACACTGGAGCCGCAGCTCGAGAATACACACGAGACGCCCCAGTCCTCACGAGATGAGGGCCTTCTTTTGCTGTATGGCCTGGAGAGCAATCCTGAGTCCTCTCTCCAAACTCCACAGGAGGCTTGACTCATTTTAGGCCACACAGTGAGCTCCAAGATATACCCGTCGCGACTTGACAGGAGAGCGGTGTCCTTGGCTTCCCCTCGAGACGAGGCCTGATTCCCCGGGTGAGTCGAGAATGCAATGCCGAGATCGCTGTCACCCCAGCAGAGGAACATTAGGTCCTGGACACAAGCCTAGATGAGGTCTATTTGGCCCTGCAGTGTCTCGAGAGCAATCCCCAGTTCTAACTCGCAATTCGAATGAAAACTGGACTTTCCTGGGCCAGTTGAAGAGGAAGCCTGAATTCCCCGTCGTAACTCGAGAATCCCGCCGCAACTCAAGAAAAACCACGTGGTTCCCCCGTCATCGAAAGATGAGGCCCTTGCCCGCTACAGCGTCTCAAGAGAAGTCCCACGTTCCGTATTGAAGAGCGAAAAGTTACTTGGAACCCTTGATGCGACCCCAAAAGTTCCCCGACATACCATTCTCACTTGAGGAGAACACCGAGGTTCCCGGCACCACTTCATCTGAGACTCTTCTCCCCTCTTGATCGCGACAGGAGGTTCGATTCCCCTGCTTTGTCTGGAAGGCATTCCCGACCTTCCTGGCGCACATCAAGATGAGGCCAGTCTCACGAGGAAATTTGAGACATAGCCTCGTGGGTGGTGCGGCATGCCAAAAGACCCCAATTCCCTGGTCCGCTCTTGATAAGAACCCGATGGCAGAACCCAACTCGAAGGCAATCCTGTGGATCAAGGCACAACAAGAAGGGGCAGTGACACCCCGGTGCATCGTCCAGAAAAACCCGCAAGTTCCACATACAAATCGACAAGTGGCCTGTCACCCCATGAACAACGCGAGAGTCAAGCGGAGTTCCATTCCTCCACACAAGACGAGGCCTGACTCTCCTGTCCCAACTCTGCAGGTACTCTGCGATCCGAGTCAGATCCGGCGCATTCGAAGCCAGGAGAGGAACCCTGAGGTTCCTGCCTCAACTTGTCATGAGGCCCTCTTCCATTGCACCAAACCCAGTGGAGTTCCGAGAGGCCCCTCCCAACTCCACAGTGACCCTGACTTCTCAGAGGCATGCTGAGAAGCTTCCTGAGGTCACTGGCACAAGTCGATGGAACCCAGGGTTTCCTGCTGCAACCCAGGAAAGACCTCGAGAGTCCTTCTTTAACACGTCTTCAGGCCCAATTCCCCTACCATGACTCGAGAACAATGACGGGCTCCCTCTCACCACGTGCATAGAGACCTGACTGCCCTGGCA
Organism: Bubalus kerabau; assembly: GCF_029407905.1. NCBI lineage: Eukaryota > Metazoa > Chordata > Mammalia > Artiodactyla > Bovidae > Bubalus > Bubalus kerabau. The sequence continues at coordinate 1,751,170 of NW_026577892.1, read as the reverse complement.
CCACGTGAGAGGCTCACTGAGCTCCCAGTCTTACTTCGTGAGAAACCCCACACTAGCGCCACAGCTCAAGAAAACCTACGAGACGCCCCAGTCATTGGGAAATGAGGGCCTTCATTTCCTGCATTGCCTGGAGAGCAATCCCGTGTCCTCCCTCCAAACACCAGAGGAGGTTTGACTCCCTTTAAGCCACTCAGTGGGCTCCAAGACATACCCGTCTGACTCGAGAGGAGAGCAGAGTCCTTTGCTTCCCCTCGAGACGAGGCCTGACTCCAAGGTGAGTCTGGAATGCAACCCCGAGATTTCTGTCGAGCCTTGACATGAACATTAGGTCCTGCACACAAGCCTTGGTGGGGTCTCTTTTGCCTTCAGTGACTAGAGCGCACCTCCAGCTCTTCCTTGAATCTCGAATGGAAGATAAGACTTTTGTGGGCCAACACAAGAGGAAGCATGAATTCCCTGTGGTAACTCAAATATCCCACCGCAAATCGAGAAAAACCAAGTGGTTCCGCAGTCATTCCAAGATGAGGCCCATGCCCGCTGGAGCACCCCAAGAGAAGTCCAACGTTCCAGTTTGAAGAGCGAAACGGTACTTGGAATGCTTTATGCGACCCCAAAAGTTACCCGACATACCTGTCTCACTTGAGGGAAACACCGAGGTTCCCAGCAGCACTTCATCTGAGCCACTTCTCCCCTCCTGATCGCCACAGGAGGGTCGATTCCTCTGCTTTGTCTGGAAGGGTTTCATGAACTTCGCGGCACACTTCAGGATGAGGCCGGTTTCATGAGGAAATTCGAGACAACCCACATGGGTGGTGCCAAATGCTGAACGACCCCGATATCCCGGTCCGCTCTTCATAAGAACCCGATGCCCGGACACCTCTTCGAAGGCAACCCTGTGGATGAAGACACAAAACGAAGGGTCACTGACACCCCCGTGCATCGTCTGGAAAAACCTGCAGATTCCACACACAGTTTGACAAGGGGCCTGAAACCCCATGAACAACTCGAGAGGCAAGCGGAGTTCCATTCCTCAGAAATGACGTAGCCTGACTCTCCTGTCCCAACTCTGCAGGGACCCTGATGTCGGAATCCGAAACAGAGAGGAAGTCTGAGGTTCCTGCCTCCCCTCGAGATGAGCCCCTCTTCCATTGCGACAAACCCAGAGGAGTCCCGAGAGGCACCGCCAACTCCACAGTATCCCTCAACTCTCAGAGACATCCTGGGAAGTTCCCTAAGGTCCCCGGCAGAAGTCGAGGGAAACGACTTTTTCCCGCCACAACCCGAGAAAGACCTCGAGAGTCCCTCTTCAACGCGTCTTGAGGCCCTAGTCCCCTCCCATTACTCGAGAGCCACAACGCGCTCCTCCTCGCTACGCGCAGGGAGACATGACTTCCCTGGCGCCGCACGAGAGGCTCCCTGAGATCCTCGCCGTGCCTCGCGAGAAAACCCCCACGGGCGCCGCAGCTCGAGGAAACCCCTGAGACGCCCCCGTCCTCGCGATGTGAAGGGACTTCTTTTCCTGCATGGCCTGGAGAACAATCCCGAGCCCTCTCTCCAAAATGAAGAGGAGGCTTGACTCCACTGACGCCACTAGGGGGCTCCAAGATATCCGCGTCGCGACTCGGGAGGACAGCAGAGTCCTTTGCTTCCCCTCGAGATGAGGCCTGACACCCAGGGGGATCCTGGAATGCAACCCCGAGATCCCTGCCTTCCCTGGAGAAGAACATTAGGTCCTGGACACAAGCCTAGATGAGGTCTCTTTGGCCCTGCAGTGACTCGAGCGAAACCCCCAGCTTTCCCTCGCCAATCGAATGGAAGACTGGGCTTCCCAGGGCCAACAGAGGAGGAAGCCTGTAATCCCCATCGTCACTCGAGAATCCCGGCGCAACTCGAGAAAAAACACGTGGTTCCAACGTCTTCGCAAGATGAGGCCCTTGCCCACTACAGCGTCTCAGGGGAAGTCCCATGTTCCGCCCTGAAGTGCGAAACAGTACCTGGCACCCTTCGTGCGACCACCAAAAGCTCCCCGACACGCCAGGTACCCTCGAGGGAACACCGAGGTCCCGGCACAGCTTCATCTGAGCCCGTTCTCCCCTCCTGATCACGACAGGAGAGTCGATTCCCCTGCGTGGTTCAGAAGGGGTTCCCGGCCTTCCCAGTGCACCTCAGGATAAGGCCGGTCTCAGAGGGAAATTCGAGACGAGCCACGTGGGTGGTGCCACATGCCAAATGCCCCCGATTCCCCGGTCCGCTTTTGAGAAGGACCCGAGGCCCGGACCCCTCTTCGAAGGCAACCCTGTGGGTGAAGGCACAACACGAAGGGGCACTGACACCCCCGTGCATCATCCGGAAAGACCCGCGGGTTTCACACACAGCTCGACCAGGGGCCTGAAAACCCCTGACAACTCGAGAGGCAAGCGGGGTTCCCTTCCTCAGACAAGACGAGGCATGACTCTCCTGTCCCAACTCTGCAGGGACCCTGCGGTCGGAGCCGAAACGGAGAGGAAGCCTGAGGCTCCTGCCTCCCCTCAAGGTGAGGCCCTCTTCCGTTGCGCCAGACCCAGCAGAGTCCCGAGAGGCCCCGCCAACTTCACAGGATCCCTCGCCTCTCAGAGGCACCCTGGGAAGTTCCCTAAGATCCCCGGCAGAAGGCGAGGGAAACGAGGGTTTCCCGCCGCCACCCGAGAAAGACCTCGAGAGTCCTTCTTCAATGCGTCTCGAGGCCCTAGTCCCCTCCCGTGACTCGAGAGCCATGACGCGCTCCCCCTCGCCACGCGCATGGAGACCTGACTTCCCTGGCGCCGCACGAGAGGCTCCCTGAGATCCTCGTCGTGCCTCGGGAGAAAACCCCCACGGGCGCCGCAGCTCGAGGAAACCCCTGAGACGCCCCTGTCCTGGCGAGCTGAGGGCCTTCTATTCCTGCATGGCCTGGAGAGCAATCCCGGGTCCTCTCTCCAAACTGAAGAGGAGGCTGGACTCCCTTGAGGCCACTCAGTGGGCTCCAAGAGATCCGCGTCGCCACTCGAGAGGAGAGCGGAGTCCTTGGCTTCCCCTCGAGACGAGGCCTGACTCCCCGAGGGAGCCTGAAATGCAACCCCGAGATTCCTGCCTTCCCTGGAGAGGAATATTAGTTCCAGGACACACGCCTTGATGAGGTCTCTTTGGCCCTGCAGTGACTCGAGCGCTACCCCCAGATTTCCCTCTCTACTTGAATGGGAGATGGGGCTTCCCAAGGCCAACCCAAGAGGAAGCCTGAAATCCTCGTCGAAACTCGAGAATCCTGCCGCAACTCGAGAAAATCCACGTGGTTTCAACGTCTTCGCAAGATGAGGCCCTTGCCCGGTACGGCGTCTCAAGGGAAGTCCCATGTTCCGTCGTGAAGTGAGACACGGTACCTGACACCCTTCATGCGACATCCAAAAGTTCCCCGATATGCCGGGTTCCCTTGAGGGGAACACCGAGAGTCCCGGCACCACTTCCTCTGAGCTCCTACTCATCTCCTGTTCGCGACAGGAGAGTTGATTCCCCTGCGTGGTCTGGAAGGGGTTCCCGGCCTGCACGGCGCCCCTCAGGATGAGGCCGGCCTTGCGAGGAAATTCGAGACAAGCCCCGTGGCTGGTGCCCCATGTTGAACGACCCTGATTTCCCGGTCCGCAGTTGAGGAGAACCCGATGCCCGGACACCTCTTCGAAGGCCACCCTGTGAGTGAAGGAACAACATGAAGGGGCACTGACACTCCCGTGCATCGTCCGGAAACACCCGCGGTTTCCACACAGAGCTCCACGAGGGGACTGAGACTCCCTGAGCAACTCGAGAGGCAAGCGGAGTTCCCTTCGTCAGACAAGACGAGGCCTGACTCTCCTGCCCCAACGCTGCAGGGACACTGCTGTCGGAGTACGAAACGGAGAGGAAGCCTGAGGTCCTGTCTCCCCTCGAGATGAGGCCCTCTTCGATTGCGCCAAACCCAGAGGAGTCCCGAGATGGCCCACCAACTCCACAGCATCCCTCACCTCTAAGAGGAACCCTGGGAAGTTCCCTCAGGTCACCGGGAGAAGTCGAGGGAAATGAGGGTTTCCCGCTGCAAGCCGAGAAAGACCTCGAGAGACCTTCTTCTACACGCCTTGATGCCCTAGTCCCCTCCCAGGACTCGAGAACAATGACGAGCTCCCCCTCGCCACGCTCATGGAGACCTGACTTCCCTGGCGCCGCACGAGAGGCTCCCTGAGAACCTCGTCGTGCCTCGTGAGAAAAGCCCCACGGACGCCGCAGCTCGAGGAAACCCCTGAGAAGCCCCCGTCCTCGCGAGGTGAGGGCCTTCTTTTCCTGCCTTTCCTGGAGAGCAATCCCGAGTCCTCTCTCCAAACTGAAGATTAGGCTTGACTCCCTTGAGGCCACTCAGAGGGCTCCAAGAGATCCGCGTCGTGGCTCAAGAGAAGAGCGGAGTCCTTTGCTTCCCCTCGAGGCGAGGCCTGACTCCTCGGGGGACTCTGGAGTGCAACCCCGGGATCCCTGTCTTCCCTTGAGAGTACTACTAGGTCCTGGACACACGCCTAGATGAGGTCTCTTGGGCCCTGCAGTGACTCGAGCGCAACCCCCAGCTTTCCCTCGCAACTCGAATGGAAGATGGGGCTTCCCAGGGCCAACCCAAGAGGAAGCCTGAAATCCCCGTCGTAACTCGAGAATCCCGCCGCAACTCGAGAAAAACCACGTGGTCCCAACGTCTTCGCAAGATGGGGCCCTTGCCCGCTACGGCGTCTCAAGGGAAGTCTCACGTTCCGTCCTGAGTTGCGAAACGGTACCTGACACCCTTCATGCGACCTCCAAAATTTCCCAGACACGCCGGGTTCCCTCGAGGGGAACACCGAGGGTCCTGGCACCCCTTCATCTGAGCCCCTTCTCCCCTCCTCATCACGACAGGAGAGTCGATTCCCCTGCGTATTCTGGAAGGGGTTCCCGGCTTTCCCGGCACACCTCAGGATGAGGCCGGCCTCCCAAGGAAATTCGAGACGAGCCCCGTGGGTTGTGCCACATGCCAAACGACCCCGATTTCCCAGTCCACTCTGGATAAGAACCCGATGCCCGGACACCTCTTCGAAGGCAACCCTGTGGGTGAAGTTACCATTCGAAGGGGCGCTGACACCCCCATGCGTCATCCGGAAAAACCCGCGGTTTCCACACACAGCTTGATGACGTGCGTGAGACAACCTGATAAATTCGAGAGGCAAGCGGAGTTCCCTTCCTCAGACAAGACGAGGCCTGACTCTCCTGTCCCAACTCTGCAGGGACCCTGTGGTTGGAGTCCGAAAAGGAGAGGAAGCCTAAGTTTCCTGTCTCCCCTCGAGATGAGGCCCTCTTCCATTGCGCCAATCCCAGCGGAGTCCCGAGAGGCCCCGCCAACTCCACAGCATCCCTCACCTATCAGAGGCACCATGGGAAGTTCCCTCAGGTCCCCGGCAGAAGTCGAGGGAAACGAGGCTTTCCCCCCGCAACCACAGAAAGACCTCGAGTGTCCTTCTTCAACGCGTCTGGAGGCCCTAGTCCTCTCCCATGACTGGAGAGCCATGACGCGCTCCCCCTCGCCACGTGCACAGAGACCTGACTTCCCTGGCACCGCACGAGAGGCTCCCTGAGATCCTCGTCTTGCCTCGTGAGAAAACCCCCACGGGCGCCGCAGCTCGAGGAAACCCCTGAGAAGCCCCCATCCTCGCGAGGTGAGGGCCTTCTTTTCCTGCCTGACCCAGAGCACAATCCCGAGTCCTCTCTCCAAACTGAAGAGAAGGCCTGACTACCTTGAGGCCACTCAGTGGGCTCCAAGAGATCTGCGTCGCGACTTGAGAGGAGAGCGGCATCCTTGGCTTGCCCTCGAGGCGAGGCCTGACTCCCCGGGGGAGTCTGGAACGCCACCCTGAGATCCCTGTCTTCCCTTGAGAGGAACGTTAAGTCCCGGACACAGGCCTAGATGAGGTCTCTTTGGCCCTGCAGTGACTCGAGTGCAACCCTCAGCTTTCCCTCGCAACTCGAATCGAAGATTAGGCTTCCCGGGGCCAACACAAGAGGAAGTCTGAAATCCACTTCGTAACTCTAGAATCCCGCCGCAACTCGAGAAAATCCACATGGTCCCAACGTCTTCGCAAGATGAGGCCCTTGCCCGCTACGGTGTCTCAAGGGAAGTCCCAGGTTCTGTCCTGAAGTGCGAAACGGTACCTGACTCCTTTCATGCAACCCCCAAAAGTCCCCCACACGCCGGTTTCCCTCGAGGGTAACACCGAGGGTTCCATCCCCACTTCATCTGAGCCCCTTCTCCCCTCCTGATGGCGACAGGAGAGTCGATCCCCCTGCATTGTCTGGAAGTGTCCCCGGCCTTCCCAGCACAACTCAGGATGAAGCCGGCCTCACTAGGAAATTTGAGACTAGCCCCGTGGGTGGTCCCTCATGCCGAAAGACCCCGATTTCCCTGTCCACTCTTGAAAAGAACCCGAGGCCCGGACACCTCTTCGAAGGCAACCCAGTGGGTGAAGGCACAACACGAAGGGGCACTGTCACCGTCGTGCATTTCCGGAAACACCCGCAGGTTCCACACACAGCTCAACAAGGGGCCTGAGACCCCCTGAGCACCTCGAGAGGCAAGCGGAGTTCCCTTCCTCAGACAAGACGATTCCTGACTCTCCTGTCCCAACTCTGCAGGGACCCTGCGGTCGGAGTCTGAAACGGAGAGGAATCCTGAGGTTCCTGCCTTCCCTGGAGATGAGGCCCTCTTCCATTGCGCCAAACCCAGCGGAGTCCTGAGAGGCCCCGCCAACTCCACAGCATCCCTCATCTGTCAGAAGCACACTGGGAAGTTCCCTAAGGTCACCGGTAAACTGTTATTGCACAAGGTCCCCATGAAAAGGCCCACGCAGCAGGACAGCCACAGATTCCGTCTGCCATTAAAGGGCAGTAAGGTTCCCTCCCCCCTTCTTTGCTGCCTCGGCGGCCACCAGGGTGCAATTCGCGTACCCTTCCCTTTCCCATCCTAGCAGGTGCTCCAGGGCCCGCTGGCCTACAAAGTGCCAGAAGCAGGGCTGGGCCAGCCGGCCAGAATTCAGGGTTCTGTCCCTTGGACTTCCAGCGGACACTAGGCTGCTTGGGAAAACCGCGCAGACTCTGAGGTTTTTCAGCAGAGGGGTGGAGCGGTAAAGGCCTTGACCCCAAAGACGAGGCCTTTCTGCGACCGCCAGGTTGGGGAGCTCTGAGACTGTGCCAACACAGGGCAGAATACATGGTTCCCTGCTCCACGCAGTCCCCGTTCCCTTACCTGTGTTCCGCACCCCTCCGCTGTGGCCAATGGATGCCGATCCTTGGGGATCCAGGAGTTCACGAAATGGGCATTCCCAGCCGCAATGGCGACCCCCAACAGCACATCTGGAAAGCCCTCCCCCACCCCCGCCAGGAGCCGACCCCCACTGCGAACGGAAACCCACCCCGCCCCGCACCGCCAGGTTTCGCCCCGGCCTTGCCGGGCTCCCGGTGGGTTCCCAGCAATATTGGCGACCCCCGGGGAGCACAACAGGGACGACCCCCCACCCACAGTGAGTGGAATCTCGACCTGTGCAGCCCAGGTTTACCCCACCCTGGCTGCGCTCCCGGCGCGTTTCCAGCTGCAGTGGCCATCTCCGAGAGCACAACTGGAAGCCCTCCCCTACCCCCGCCAGGAGCCGACACCCGCCCTGCGCCGCCCGGGTTCGCCCCGCCCCTGCCGCGCTCCAGGGGCGCTGCCCACCTTCACCAGTGGCTCTCGGTGAGCCCAGTCCCCACGCCCGGTTCCAGGAGAGGCTCTCGGACCTCGCTGCTGCCGCCAGGTCAAACATGAGGACAATACATACACCCCACAGAGACAATCCAAGCTGTCTATGATTTAGGGATAAAACGAGGACTACAGAAAGGCAAGATGACCTGACCTAGGAGGGCCATGATATTCTATAGAACCAGACAAAGTTAGTTACCAAGGAAACTTTTTCCTTGGAACCCGGAAAGCTGGTTCTTTGCATATGCAATGACCAACAATTAGCTTGTTACCCAAGCCTGCCTTACTGCCACCCCATCCCCCCACTCCCCAGAAGACTGGCTCAAAGAAATATTTTAAATCTCAGGCGGAAACCTGGACGATGTCTTGTCTGTCTGTTTGGATTAAGGTATGTGTCAGTGTGAGCCCTGTGTTTTTTGATAATATTGCTCAAGTTCTGAGTTCTGATTTCAATGGTCTCAAGACAAGGCAGCCCTTCCAAATCAAACTGCTGGAAATACAGAAAACATTGACCTAAATGAATGTCAGAGTCCCGTGAACTGGGAACTGGTCAATATTAAATATCTAGTATTTTTGGTTTTGCTCCTCCACTATAGACATGTCTAAGAGTCAACAACATTAAGCACAACATGTTCATAGTGCCTAGGTTTCTTTTGAGGTAAAAATTGCTCTATTGTTATATCTGTCACAAGCTTGTCAGCAATAAACTACCTGGAAACGACAACAACAAAAAGTAAAAAATGTAAATGTGATATGAGCTTTTAGATAAACTCTTAACAATAATTATACTCTAAAATATCTGCCTCTCATAGTCTTGATTGAAGGCAGAGGAGAAGGGGATGACAGAGGATAAGATGGTTGGATGGCATCACTGACTCGATGGACATGAGTTTGAGCAAGCCCCTGGAGCTGGTGACGGACACGGAAGCCTGGCGTCCTTCAGGCCACGGGGTCCCAAAGAGTCAGACACGACTGAGCAACTGAACTGAACTGAACTAACAAACGTTTCTCCAGGTGTTTTGGTTACCCGAGTTTCTATCCTTGTGACGACAGTGTATTGAATAGCTAGGTCATTTCCAAATAAATGAAAGTTCTGAAACATTCACGACTTGAAAGGACCTCCCTTTTACACAGAAACAAAAGAGATTTTTGACTCTCCATGAATAGTGTCTGGCACCATCCTGACATGTTAAATGTAAGAAAGCAATTTGTTTTGTTTTGTTTTGTTCTGTTCTTGGGGGTGGGGGGAGGGGGGCGGGCTATAGCGAATGCCAATATAAAAGTCAGTTCTTGGTTGCTGAAGGGAAATGTATGACTTGTTATTACAAGAAAGTATGTGGAATGCAATGGCACTTGAGGAAGGAAAACAAAGTAGTTCTGTCTTACAGGTGGCCGTTTCAGGATGGGAGAAGCAAAGGAATGGGTACAGAATGGGATAAGGAGGTTGTAGGGAAAGTGGACCCCCAGAAAAGAGTTCTGTGCCTAGCACAAGTTTTCTTGAGATGTCGAAATGCCTTTGCTAATGGAGTTTAAGTTTCTTTACCTCTTAAGTGATCTCTTCTAGGTTGACCTAGAACAGAAATCTTTTGTTAGCTTTGGCTAAGTGGAGAAGTAGTGTTTCACGGTGACATATGTGATCCTTCCTGACTGTTTGCAGCCCTTTTGATATCGATGCACTGCTTCTGCTGCTGCTGCTAAGTCGTTTCAGTCGTGTCCGACTCTGTGCGACCCCATAGACGGCAGCCCACGAGGCCCCGCAGTCCCTGGGGTTCTCTAGGCAAGAACACTGGAGTGGGTTGCCATTTCCTCCTCCCATGCATGAAAGTGAAAAGTGAACGTGAAGTCGCTCCGTGGTGTCCGACTCTTAGCGACCCCATGGACTGCAGCCTACCAGGCTCCTCCATCCATGGGATTTTCCACGCAAGAGTACTGGAGTGGGGTGCCATTGCCTTCTCCCATATCTATGCACAAGCCTGCCTAAATCATTGACTTCTAGCTAGCTTTGGGATGCCAATGACCATCCACCCTTACAAGGCAACAGAGAAGAGAAAAACACTTACCACAGGAGGTCCTGGTAAGGAACGAGGACTAACAAGCTCCCGCCAACCAGGATTCTGCAGAGGTCAACAAGAGGTCAGTAAGAGATGGAAGACTGCAGTCCAGAGGTCCTAGCAACTTCCATCTTGCAGCAGAGACCCAGCATAGTCAAAACGAATTCAATGTTGCAAAAAATAAGTAAACAAATAAAGGACAGAAGTTCTTTGAACACATGACTGAGATTAGGGGTGAGGCAGTACATGTACAGTGCCCGGAAAATTCTTAAAGTATGAGAAAGGAAAGAAATTAAACACAACTATCAAGCTGTCCAAACTGATAAAAACGAAAGATTACACAGTTTTTTCTGTATATATTACCAGATAATAATCTGAAAAGGAATTAAAAAAAATTCCCTTTCAATAATGTCAACATGAATACAACACTTTGCCATGGATGTAACGAGGATGACAAGACTGGCACACTGGAACTTATACACCCTGGCTGAAACTATCCTGAATACATGGACAGGTATTCCATAACAATGGAAAGACTTAAGATGGCAATACCATGGAATGCATCTTCAATCTGAAATGAAGATTTGATATGATTTGATCGCTCAGAGCTTTTGTGTCATCAATTGTTATTAAAGTATAAATGAGATAGAGAAAACTGCTGACTTAGACTTGAGGCGGGATGTACGCCCTGCTGGTCTCTAGCCAGATATTCTACAGGCACTAGCAGTCAGCTAAGGAAAGAAAGGCACTGTCTCAGGGAATGGCACCAGGCCCCTCCCCACGACATGCCTTGAGGTCACATTGGCAGCAGGTGAGTCATCCTGGGCCAAAAACTGATTGACATGAATCTTGATGAAAGGCAGTATTCCAGGCAAATATATCATTTCCTTAACATAGATTAGGAGAACAAGGTACGAGGAAAACATACTGTTTTGTTCAAGTCGCTTCTGAGCCTATTGGGGGAACCGACCTGAAGCCAGAGTCCAGCAGATATACATAGGATATTTACATCGCTTAAGACAAACATTTCCTCAGGAACAAATGCATTGCTTAGCTCAAGGTTTGTCTGCGAAATTCTTACACATCAGGAGATGGCTCCGAGCTGGGTTTCTACACACAAGAACATGAATGCAAAGGACAAGCCTGCACAGCCCATCTGCCCCCCTGCCCCACAGCCAGCAGCATTTCCAAGTGACCTCCTAAGGCCTTCCCCAAAATACAGGGGCACCTCTGGGTTTCCTGTTTCCCTCACTTCGAACACTTTTCTTAAAAAAAAAAAAAAATCCTGCACACTTCTTGATAGAATGCCACAGTGCAAGGAAAACAGGCCTTCAATACTTAAACCTCCCTGTGCCAAACACTTGGGGCTTGGTTTTGTTTTGTTTTGTTTTTTAATTACACCACCACATAATTTAACCTTTTTACAATTTCTAATTATTCAGTACAAAAACACCAAACTTTTATTGCACAAGGTCCCCATGAAAAGGCCCACGCATCAGGACAGCCACAGATTCTGCCATGAAAGGGCAGCAAGGTGCCCTCCCCCCTTCTTTGCTGCCTGGGCGGCCACCAGGGTTTGAAATCCATGCACCCTACTAAGTTTCTAGGGTGCAATCCGTGGACCCTTCCCTTTCCCATCCCAGCAGGTGCTCAAGGGCCCGCTGGCTTACAAAGTGCCAGAAGCAGGGCTGGGCCAGCCGGCCAGAGTTCAGGGTTCTGTCCCTTGGACTTCCAGGGGACACTAGGCTGCTTGGGAAAACCGTGCAGACTGAGATTTTTCAGCAAAGGGGTGGAGCGGTAAAGGCCTTGACACCAAGGGCGAGGCCTTTCTGCGACCGCCAGGTTGGGGAGCTCCGAGAATGTGCCAACAGAGGGCAGAATACTTGGTTCCCTGCTCCAAGCAGTCCCAGTTCCCTGACCTGTGGCCCGCAGCCCTCCGCTGCACCCACTAGATGTGGATCCTTGGGGACACAGGAGCATAGGAAATGGGCGTTCCTAGCCGCAGTGGCGACCCCCGAGAGCACAACTGGGACCGAACCCCCACCCACAGCCATCTAAATCTCGACCCGCGCAGCCCAGGTTTACCCCGCCCCGGGTGCGCTCCCGGCGCGTTTCCAGCCGCAGTGGCCACCACCGAGAGCACAACTGGGAAGCCCTCCCCCACCCCCGCCAGGAGCCGAACCCCGCCCCGCGCCACCCGGGTTCACCCCGCCCCTGCCGCACTCCCAGCGCGTTTCCAGCTGCAGTGGGGACCCCCGAGAGCACAACTGTTACCGCCCCCCACCCCCTCCCGACCAGAACCCCGACCCGCGCCGCCCGGGATCGCCCCGCCCCTGGCGCGCTCCCGGGGCGTTGCCCACTTCCACCAGGGGCTCCTGGTGAGCCCCGTCCCCACGCCCGGTTCCAGGAGAGGATCTCGGACCTCGCTACTACCGCCAGGTCAAACACGAGGACAATACATCCACCCCACAGAGACAATCCAAGCTGTCTATGATTTAGGGATAAAATGAGGACTACAGAAAGGAAAGATGTCCTGACCTAGGAGGGCCATGAGAGTCTATAGATCCAAACAAAATTGGGTACCAAGGAAACTTTTTTCCTTGGAACCTGGAAAGCTGGTTCTTTGCATATGCAATGACCAACAATTAGCTTGTTACCCAAGCCTGCCTCGCTGCCACCCCCACTCCCCCCCCACTCCCCAGGAAAACGGCTCAAAGAAATATTTTAAATCTCAGGCGGAAAACTGGAAGATGTCTTGTCTGTCTGTCTGGATTAAGGTATGTGTCAGTGTGAGCCTTGTGTTTTTTAATAATATTGCTCAAGTTCTGAGTTCTGATTTCAATGGTCTCAAGACAAGGCAGCCCTTCCAAATCAAACTGCTGGAAATACAAGAAAACATTGACCTAAATGAATGTCAGAGTCCCATGAACTGGAAACTAGTCAATATTAAATATCTAGTATTTTTGGTTTTGCTCCTCCACTATAGACATGTCTAAGAGTCAACAACATTAAGCACAACAGGTTCATAGTGCCTAGGTTTCTTTTGAGGTAAAAATTGCTCTATTGTTATATGTGTCACAAGCTTGTCAGCAAGAAAGTACCTGGAAACAGCAACAACCAATGTAAAAAATGTAAATGTGATATGAGCTTTTAGATAAACTCTTAACAATAATTATACTCTAAAATATCTGCCTCTCATAGTCTTGATTGAAGGCAGAGGAGAAGGGGATGACAGAGGATAAGATGGTTGGATGGCATCACTGACTCGATGGACATGAGTTTGAGCAAGCCCCTGGAGTTGGTGATGGACACGGAAGCCTGGCGTCCTGCAGGCCACGGGGTCCCAAAGAGTCAGACTCGACTGAGCAACTGAACTGAACTGAACTTACAATCGTTCCTCCAGGTGTTTTGGTTACCTGAGTTTCTATCCTGGTGCTAAACTAAGTGACGACAGTGTATTGAATAGCTAGGTCACTTCCAAATAAATGAAACTTCTTAAACATTCACGACTTGAAAGGACCTCCCTTTTACACAGAAACAAAAGAGATTTTTGACTATGCATGAATAGTGACTGGCACCATCCGAACATATTAAATGTAAGAAAGCAATTTTTTTTGTTTTGTTTTGTTTTGTTCTGTTCTTGCAGGAAGCGGGGTGGGCGCTATTATCACTGATAGGTATGCTCACCAATCTATCAAATGCCAATATAAGAGTGAGTTCTTGGTTGCTGAAGGGAAATGTATGACTTGTTATTACAAGAATGTATGGAATGCAATCACACTTTAAGAAGGAAAACGAAGTAGTTCTGTCTTACAGGTGGCATTTTCAGGACGGGAGAAGCAGAGGAATGGGTACAGAATGGGATAAGGAGGTTGTAGGGAAAGTAGGCCCCCAGAAAAGAGTTTTGTGCCTAGCACAAGTTTTCTTGAGATGTTGAACTGCCTTTGCTAATGGAGTTTAAGTTTCTTTACCTCTTAAGTGATCTCTTCTAGGTTGACCTAGAACAGAAATCTTTTGTTAGCTTTGGCTAAGAGGAGAAGTATTGTTTCACGGTGACATATGTGATCCTACCTGACTGTTCTCATCCCCTTTGATATCTATGCACTGCTGCTGCTGCTGCTGCAGCTGCTAAGTGGTTCAGTTGAGGCCGACCCTGTGCCACGCCATAGATGGCAGCCCACCAGGCCCCGCAGTCCCTGGGGTTCTCTAGGCAAGAACACTGGAGTGGGTTGCCATTTCCTCCTCCTATGCATGAAAGTGAGAAGTGAAAATGAAGTCGCTCAGTGGTGTCCGACTCTTAGCCACCCCATGGACTGCAGCCTACCAGGCTCCTCCGTCCTTGGGATTTTCCAGGAGTGGGGTGCCATTGCCTTCTCCCATATCTATGCACAAGCCTGCCTAAATAATTGACTTCTAGCCAACTTTGGGATGCCCATGACCACCCACCCTTACCAGGCAACAGAGAAGAGAAAAACACTTACCACAGGAGGTTCTGATAAGGAACAAGGAACTAACAAGCTCCCACCTACCAGGAATCTGCAGAGGTCAACAAGAGGTCAGCAAGAGATGTGAGACTGCAGTCCAGAGGTCCTAGCTACTTCCATGTAGCAACAAACACCCAGCATAGTCAAAACGATTTCAATGTTAAAGAATAAATAAATAAATAAATAAAAGGACAGAAGTTCTTTGAACACATGTCTGAATTTAGGGGTGAGGCATTACATATGTGTCCCAGGATAATCTTTAAGTGTCAGAAAGTAAAGAAATTAAAGACAACTATCAAGCTGTCCAAACTGATAAAAATGAATGATTACACAGTTTTATCTGTATACATTAGCAGATAATAATCTGAAAAGGAATTTTAAAAAATTCCCTTTCAATAATATCAACATGAATAAAACACTTTGCCATGGATGTAACGAGGATGACAAGACTGGCACACTGGAAATTATACACCCTGGCTGAAAACTATCCTGAATACATGGACAGATATTCCATAACGATGGAAAGACTTAAGATGGCAATACCATGGAATGCATCTTCAATCTGAAATGAAGATTTGATATGATTTGATCGCTCAGAGCTTTTGTGTCATCAAGTGTTATTAAAGTATTAAAGAGATAGAGAAAGCTGCTGACTTAGACTTGAGGCGGGGTGGGGGGGGTAGTAAGAGTACCCCCTGCTGGTCTTTAGCCAGATATTCTACAGGCACTAGCAGTCAGCTAAGGAAAGAAAGGAACTGTTTCAGGGAATGGCACCAGGCCCTTCCCCCACGACATGCATTGAGATAATATTGGCAGCAGGTGAGTCATCCCGGGCCAAAACTTGATTGACATGAATCTTGAAGAAAGGCAGTATTGCAGGCAAATATATCATTTCCTTAACATAGATAAGGAGAACAAGCTAGGAGGAAAACATGCTGTTTTGTTCAAATCGCTTCTGAGCCTTTTGGGGGAACCGACCTGAAGCCAGAGTCTAGCGGAAATACATAGGATATTTACATCGCTTAAGACAAACATTTTCTTAGGAAAAATGCATTGCTTAGCTCAAGGTTTGTCTGCGAAATTCTTACACATCAGGAGATGGCTCCGAGCTGGGTTTCCACACACAGGAACATCCATGCAAAGGACAAGCCTGCACAGCCCATCTGCCGCCCTCCCGCACATCCAGCAGCATTTCCAAGTGACCTCCTAAGGCCTTCCCCAAAATACAGGGGCACCTCTGGGTTTCCTGTTTCCCTCACTTCGAACACTTTTCTTAAAAAAAAAAAATCCTGCACACTTCTTGATAGAATGCCACAGTGCAAGGAATACAGTCCTTCAATATTTAAACCTCCATTTGCAAAACACTTGGAGCTTGGTTTTGTTTTGTTTTGTTTTTTAATTACACCACCACATAATTTAAAGCTTTTACACGTTCTAATTATTCAGTTCCAAAACACCAAACTTTTATTGCACAGGGTCCTCATGAAAAGGCCCACGCAGCTGGACAACCACAGATTCTGCCATGAAAGGGCAGCAAGGTGCCCTCCCCCCTTCTTTGCTGCCTGGGCGGCCACCAGGGTTTGAAATCCATGCACCCTACTAAGTTTCTAGGGTGCAATCCGTGGACCCTTCCCTTTCCCATCCTAGCAGGTGCTCAAGGGCCCGCTGGCTTACAAAGTGCCAGAAGCAGGGCTGGGCCAGCCGGCCAGAGTTCAGTGTTCTGTCCCTTGGACTTCCAGCGGACACTAGGCTGCTTGGAAGAACCGCGCAGACTCGGAGATTTTTCAGCAGAGGGGTGGAGCGGTAAAGGCCTTGACCCCAAAGGCAAGGCCTTTATGCGACCGCCAGGTTGGGGAGCTCCGAGAATGTGCCAACAGACGGCGGAATACTTGGTTCCCTGCTCCACGCAGTCCCAGTTCCCTTACCTGTGGTCCGCAGCCCTCCACTGCACCCACGGGATGGCGATCCTTGGGGACCCAGGAGCATAGGAAATGGGCGTTCCCAGCCGCAGTTGCAACCCCCGAGAGCGCAACTGGGAACCCCTCCCCATCCCCCCCATGAGCCGACCCCCACCCGCGCCCCCAGGGTTAGCCCCGCCCCTCCGCGCTCCCGGCGCGTTCCCAGCCGGAGTGGCGACCCCCGGGAGCACAACTGGGACCGACCCCCACCCAAAGCCATCGGAATCTCGACCCGCGCAGCCCGGGTTTACCCAGTCCCGGGTGCACTCCCGGCGCGTTTGCAGCCTCAGTGTCCACCTCTGAGAGCACAACTGGGAAGCCCGCCCCCACCCCCGCCAGAAGCCGACCCCCGCCCCACGCCGCCCGAGTTCGCCCCGCCCCTGCACGGTCCAGGTACCTTCCCAGCTTCTAGCGTTCACGCCCGGGTAGGAGCAGGATGTAGGAGTATGGGAGATGTGTCTGGAGCCTGACAGCCTCAGCTCCGCTCTGGCCTGCCCTTTGGACCTAGGAGCCAGGCCAACTTGCAGAGGGCTTAGGGCCCCATTGTATGCAAACTACCAAGGCCTACCGCAAGGAGAGCTCTGTCCGAGGGAAGGGAAGCGCCCCAGGCTGCATTCCCAAGCTGTTGTTTAGCCGCCCAGACTCAGCGCTGCACAGGGGTAATCAGGCTCTCTGTGCCCGCAGCTTCACACACAGGTGTGTCTCCGTAGGAATCAAGAAAGATCCTGACAGAGTGAGGTTCATTAGAGCTATACTAAAGAGCAAAGGCTTGTCCATGTGGTCTTGCCTTCCCCTGTGCCTTTGGGTCTCCAGGCTCGGCCCCAGCTCCGTGGAAACAACCCCTGAGAAAATATCTTCAAGATCCACTTTTCCCAGTGTCTGGGAACCGGGGTTCGTAGGAGGAGAGAAAAGCACACCTCCATAGGGAACGAAAAGGCAGCCCACCTGCCTGTGTTTTGAAGCCTCTATTTGGAAGGAATGGGTTAGCTTCTCCTAAAGGAGACCTCCAGATCTGCTCAGAAGTCGGTAATTCCAGAGGCAGGGTACTGGTTCCTGACTGCCCTTTGCTAGCCTTGCAAAGATATTCCTAGATTCTAGAGTTATTTTCCATGAAGGAGCAGGCTTCGGGAATGTGTCAGACGGGACTGGCTCCTTATTGACCTCAGCTCAGCTATTGCCTTTCCATTCAAACTAGAACAAGGCCCTACTTTATGAAGGGTAAGGGTCTTCTTCTTTGCAAACTGCCAAGGGCTACAGCAATGAGACCTCTGTCAAGGTGAGGGAAGCCTAAGAGGATGGATTCTCAAGCAGGTGCTTTGCCACAAAGCATCAGCACCCCACGGAGAGAATCAAGCTCCCTGTGCACCAATGTTGGGAGTGTAGCTTCACACACAGAGTTGTCTCTATAGGAGCCAAGAATGTTCCTGAGAGATTAGGTTCACTAAACCTCTCCTACAGAGCATAGACCTGTCCATGTGGTTTTGCCTTCCCCTGTGAGTTGGGTCCTCGAGGTCCGCCACACCTCCGGGGAAACTGTCCCTGAGAAAAGATCTCCAGGAACCGCTTCGCCGAGGCTGGGAAATGCTGTTCACATGAAGTAAGGCAAGCGAATCTCCTGCAGAGTAAAAGAGGCCTTACAGTCCCTGGAGGAGCAGGCTGCCAGAATGTGTGAAACCTGACGGTTGCCTTACTGGCCTCAGCTCCACCATTGCCTGTTCATCCGAGCTAGCACCCAGGCCTACTTGGAAAAGCGTTTGGGTGCAGATTTCTACAAAGTGCCAAGGGCTACAGCAGTGAGAATTCTCTCAGTGGTAAGGGAGAGCATTTTATGGATTCTCAAGCTGTTTTCTGAATGACAGCGTCAAAATGAACAGAGAGAATCAGGCTCTCTCTGCCCCTATGTTAGGTACGCAGCTTCACACACAGAGGTGTCTCTGTAGGAGCCAAGAATGCTCCTGAGAGATGAGGTTCACTAGAGGTCTGCTACAGAGCATAGACCTGTCCATGTGGTCTTGCCTTCCCCTGTGCCTTTGGGCCCCGGGCTCGGCCCCAGCTCCGTGGAAACAACCCCTGAGAAAATATCTTCAAGATACGCTTTTCCCAGAGGCTGGGAACTGGGGTTCATAGGAGGAGAGAAAAGCAAGCCTCCTTCGGGCACGAAAGGCAGCCAACCTGCCTGTGTTTTGAAGCCTCTATTTGGAAGGAATGGGTTAGCTTCTCCTAAAGGAGACCTCCAGATCTGCTCAGAAGTCGGTAATTCCAGAGGCAGAGTGCTGGTTCCTGACTGCCCTTTGCCAGCCTTGCAAAGACATTCCAACATTCTAGAGTTATATTCCATGAAGGAGCAGGCTTCGGGAATGTGTCAGAGGGGACTGGCTCCTTATTGGCCTCAGCTCAGCTATTGCCTTTCCATTCAAACTAGGACAAGGCCCTACTTTATGAAGGGTAAGGGTCTTCTTCTTTGAAACTGCCAAGGGCTACAGCAATGAGACCTCTGTCAAAGCGAGGGAAGCCTAAGAGGATGGATTCTCAAGCAGGTGCTTTACTACAAAGCATCAGCACCCCACGGAGAGAACCAAGATCCCTGTTCCCCAATGTTGGGAGTGTAGCTTCACACACAGAGTTGTCTCTATAGGAGCCAAGAATGTTCCTGAGAGATTAGGTTCACTAAACCTCTCCTACAGAGCATAGACCTGTCCATGTGGTTTTTCCTTCCCCTGTGAGTTGGGTCCCCGAGGTCCGCCACACCTCCGGGGAAACTGTCCCTGAGAAAAGATCTCCAGGAACCGCTTCGCTGAGGCTGGGAAACGCTGTTCACAGGAAGTAAGGCAAGCGAATCTCCTGCAGAGAAAAAGAGGCCTTACTGTCCCTGGAGGAGCAGGCTGCCAGAGTGTGTGAAACCTGACTGTTGCCTTACTGGCCTCAGTTCCACCATTGCCTGTTCCTCCAAACTAGGACCCAGGCCTATTTGGAGAAGCGTTTGGCTGCGGATTTCTACAAAGTGCCAAGGGCTACAGCAGTGAGAATTCTCTCAGCGGTAAGGGAGAGCATTTTATGGATTCTCAAGCTGTTTTCTGAACGACAGGGTCAAAATGAACTGAGAGAATCAGGCTCTCTGTGCCCCTATGTTAGGTACGCAGCTTCACACACAGAAGTGTCTCTATAGGAGCCAAGAATGTTCCTGAGAGATGAGGTTCACTAGAAGTCTGCTACAGAGCATAGACCTGTCCATATGGTTTTGCCTTGCCCTGTGAGTTGGGTCCCCGAGGTCCGCCCCAGCTCAGGGGAAGGAGCCCCTGAGAAAAGATCTCCAGGGACCACTATTCCCCCAGGCTGGCAAACGCAGTTCACAGGAGGTAACACAAGCGAGCCTCCTGCAAGGCACAACAGGCCTTAGTCTCCCTGGACGATCAGGCTGCCAGAGTGTGTGAGACCTGACTGGTGCCTTACTGGCCTCAGCTCCGCCATTGCGTGTTTCTCCGAACTAGGACCCAGGCCTACTAGGAGAAGGGTTTGGGTATGGATTTCTAAATACTGCCAAGGGGTATAGCAATGAGAACTGTGTCACGGGTAAGGAAGAGCATTGTATGGATTTTCAAGCTGTTGTTTGAACGACAGCTTCAAAGCTGCACAGAGAGAATCAGACTCTGTGTCTCCATGTTCGGTACACAGCTTCACAGACAGGGGTGTCTCCATAGGAAACAAGAACGTTCCTGACAGAGTGAAGTTCACTAGAGCTCTCCTAGAGAGCAAAGACTTGTCCATGTGGTTTTTCTTCCCCTGTGCGTTTGGGGCTCCAGGCTCGGCCCCAGCTCCGTGGAAACAACCCCTGAGAAAAGATCTTCAAGATCCGCTTTTCCCAGAGGCTGGGATGTGGGGTTCAGAGGAGGCGGGAAAAGCAGGCCTCCTTCAGAGAGCAAGAGGCAGCCAAGCGGCCTGCGTTTGGAAGCCTCTATTTGGAAGAATGGGTTAGCTTCCCCTAAGGGAGACCTCCAGATCTGTTCAGAAGTCGGTAATTCCAGAGGCAGGGTGCAGGCTCCTGACTGCCCTTTGCCAGCCTTGCAGAGACATTCCTAGATTCCAGCGTTATTTTCCATGAAGGAGCAGTCTTCGGGAATATGTCAGACTTGACTGGCGCCTTATTGGCCTCAGCTCAGCTCTTGCCTTTCCTTTCAAACTAGGACAAGGGCCCACTTTATGAAAGGTAAGGGTCCTCTTCTTTCCAAACTGCCAAAGGCTACAGCAATGAGACCTCTGTCAAGGCGAGGGAAGCGTAAGCTGATGGATTCTCAAGCAGGTGCTTTGCCACAAAGCATCAGCACCCCACGGAAAGAATCTGGCTCCCTTTGCCCCTACATTGCGTGTGTAGCTACACGCACAGAGGTGTCTCGATAGGTGCCAAGAATGTTCCTGAGAGAGGAGGTTCACTGTTGGGGGCCAGAGTGAGGCACTCCGCCCATGGCAAAGGTCATGAGGAAGGAGGCTCGACATACGCAAAGGCGGGATCGAGCCTCAGGAGTCCCCCTGGAAATCCTCGAGCATCTACCCCCATCACCAGAGCCTGCCTACCTTACTACTTTGTGCTCTCACCTACACCTCTGACTTTACGGGGGGCTGTCCCCCACCACCTCTTTCGGAGAAGGAGTTAACCTAGAGCTCCAGTTGATAAAAACCCCTGGGTGTGACAAGAGTGTTTTAACCTACAAACTCCTCTGAAGGTTCTCTAGCCTGCCTGACAGGCTTGTCCGGCCACATGTGATTGCTCACAGCCTCCCAACCATGAGAGGCACGAGATGCTTTAAACCTTCTAAAAACAGGTTCCTTAGAAAAGTTAGAAAATTATTAGTATAAGTATAATGGGCTGATTAGAAATCATATTGGTGAAGGGTTTTTCATTTGTTGAGCTGATGTTTACTGCTAAGTCTCCACATCCCCTGCCCTTATACACATTAATGAATATATAGAAGAAATAAGTATTAACCTTTGATAGAAATCACGTTAGACCTTAGGCTAAGTAAATTCTTTCCTTAACTAAAACCCACTACACCCTCACCCTATAGGAATGTAACTTTATTTGGGTGGCGTCTGTTTTAAGAATAATCACCCCTGGAGAAATAAGTGTCCTGGTTGACTGACCGCTGTCACAAGGAGAGGGTCGTAAATTGTCAGCAGGCCCCCCGGCCAGAAGATGATGTAACACCCCTAAGACCTCTGTATACTTTTGTATGAAGCACCTGACTTTGATAAAAGTCAGGACTGCTGACCCCACGTGACTTTGGCATAACATCTCAGTGTATAAAAGTAGACCATGGAAAATAAAGAATTGGGATCAGTTTCTCGAAATACTGGTCTCCCCATGTCTCTCTCTCTCTCTCACTCTGGTTGAGTCTCCATCTGGAGCGCGGAACCCACCAAGCTTACTAATTTTGCCTGGGCTTCTAAGATCCGACCGGGGAGGCCTCAGTGTCTCCTCTCCTTCGGGAGAACAGAAGGACGCCTGCGGCCTACGTAAGTGGTGCAAGCTTCTTGTCTTGAAGTTTTATTGGTCCCCCGCGTAAACCAAGCTACTCAGCCTCTTTTCTCCACTGAATTTTCCTACTGAGCTATCCTCATTTTATTACTCTTTATATCCTTAATTAACGTTTAATTAAGCAGTTGTTCCCTGACCCTCGCCTACGCCGTCTCTGCTTCGAATACCCTGGATCAGCTGGGGCTGGACCCCGGCAGTTCACTAGAGATCTCCTACAGAGCATAGACCTGTCCATGTGGTTTTGCCTTCCCCTGTGAGTTGGGTCCCCGAGGTCCGCCCCAACTCCGGGGAAACAGCCCCTGAGAAAAGATCTCCAGGAACTGCTTTCCGCCCAGGCTGGGAAACGCTGTTCACAGGAAGTAAGGCAAGCGAGCCTCCTGAAGGGAAACAGAGGCCTTACTGTCCCTGGAGGAGCAGGCTGCCAGAGTGTGTGACACCTGACTGGTGCCTTACTGGCCTCAGCCCCGCTATTGCATGTTCATCTGAACTTGAACCCAGGCCTACTTGGAGAAGTGTTTGTGTGCCGATTTCCAGAAACTGCGAAGGGCTACAGCAATGATAACTCTCTCAGTGGTAAGGGAGAGCATTGTGTGGATTCTCAATTTGTTGTTTGAACGACAGCGTCAAAGCTGCACAGAGAGAATCAGGTCTCTGTGTCTCTATGTTGGCGATGCAGCTTCCCACACAGAGATGTCCCCGTTGGAGCCAAGAACATTCCCCACAGACTGAGGTTCACTAGAGCACTCCTAGAGAGCAAAGACTTATCCATGCGGTTTTCCCTTCCCCTGTGCGTGTGGGTCTCTGGGATCAGCCCCTGCTCCTTGGAAACAGCCTCTGAGAAAAGATCTCCAAGAACCTCTTATCCCCCAGGCTGGGAAGTGGAGTTCACAGGAGGTGGGATAAGCAAGCTTCCTTCGGCAAGAAGAGACAGCCAACCGGCCTGTGTTTGGAAGCCTATATTTGCAAGGAATGGGTTAGTTTCTCCTGACCGAGACCGCCAGATGTGCTGAGAAGATAGAAATTCCAGAGGCAGGGTCGAGGTTCCTGACTGCCCTTTGCCAGCCTTGCAAAGACATTCCCAGATTCTAACGTTATTTTCCATGAAGGAGCAGGCATCGGGAATATGTCAGACTTGACTGGCGCCTTACTGGCCTCAGCTCAGCTACTGCCTTTCCATTCAAACAAGGACAAGGGCCTACTTGGTGAAGGGTAAGGGTCTGCTTCTTTCCAAACTGCCAAGGACTACAGCAATGAGACCTCTGTCAAGGTGAGGGAAGCCTATGCGGATGGATTCTTAGCAGGTGCTTTGCCACAAAGCATCAGCACCCACGGAGAGAATCAGACTCCCTTTGCCACTATGTTGGGTGTGTAGCTTCATGCACAGAGGTGTCTCTGTAGAAGCCAAGAATGTTCCTGAGAGATGAGGTTCACTAGAGCTCTCCTACAGAGCATAGACCTGTCCATGTGGTTTTGTCTTCCCCTGTGAGTTGGGCCCCCGAGGTCCGACCCAGCTCCAGGGAAACAGCCCCTGAGAAAAAATCTCCAGGAACAGCTTTGCGCCCAGGCTGGGAAATGCAGTTCACAGGAGGCAAGGCAAGCGAGCCTCCTACAGGGAAAAAGAGGCCTTACTGCTCCTGGACGATCAGGCTGCAAGAGTGTGTGAGACCTCACTTGTGCCTTACTGGCCTCAGCTCCGCCGTTGCCTGTTATTCCGAGCTAGGACCCAGGCCTACTTGGAGAAGGGTTAGGGTGCGGATTTCTACAAACTGTCAAGGACGACAGCAATGAGAATTCTCTTAGCAGTAAGGGAGAGCATTGTATGGATTCTCAAGCTGTTGTTTGAATGACAGCTTCAAAGCTACACAGAGAGAATCAGGCTCTCTGTTCCCCTATTTTGGCTGTGCAGCTTCACACACAGAATTTGACTCTGTTGGAGCCAGAAATATTCCTGAAAGACTTAGGCTCACCAAAGCTGTCCTCCAGAGCAAAGACTTTGGATGTGGTTTTGCCTTCCCTTGTCAGTATGGGTCCCCTAGCTTGGCCCCAGCTCCGGGGATACAGCCTCTGAAAAAAATCTTCCAAGAAGCGATTTTCCTCCAGGCTGTTAAGCGGAATTCGCAGTTTGCAAGTTAAGGAAGCCTGCTTCGTGGAAGAGCAAGCAGCCAACTGGCCCTGTGTTAGGAAGCCTGTATTTGAAAGGAATGGGTTAGCTTCTACAGCGGGAGAACCTCAGATCTGCTCAGGGGACTGAAATACTAGAGTCAGGGTCGAGGTTCTCCCTTGTCCTTTGCGCACCTTGCAAAGACATTCCTAGCTTCTAGCGTTAGTGTCCCTGTAGTAGCAGGCTGCAGGAGCGTGTGATAAATGACTGCCGCGTTCCTGTCCTCAGCTCCGCTATTGACTTTCTATTCGAACTAGAACCCAGGCCTACTTTGAGAGGGGTTAGGGTCCAGTGTTTTCAAACTGCCAAGGGCTACGGCAATGCGAGCTCTGTCAGAGGTAAGAAAAGAGCAATTGGTTGGATTCTTCAGCTGCTGCGTGGCTGCACAGCTTCCGCGCCGCATGGAGAGCATGAGGCTCCTTGTGGCCCTATTTTGGGTATGCAGCAACATGCACACAGAATGTCTGTGTTCACTTATGTACAGGCTTATGAACACTAGAGCTCTCCTACAGAGCAAAGACCACTCAGTGGGCTCCAAGAGATACCTGTCGCGACTCGAGAAGAGAGTGGAGTCCTTTGCTTCCCCTCGAGATGAGGCCTGACTCCCCGGGTGAGTATGGAATGCAACCCCAAATCCCTGTCGCCTATGGAGAGGAACATTAAGTCCTGGATACAAGCCTAGATGAGGTCTAGTTTGCCCTTCAGTGAATGGAGCCCAATCCCCAGCTCTCCCTGGCAACTCGAATGGAAGATTAGACTTCCTGGGCCAACACAAGAGGAAGCCTGAATTCCCCGTCGTAACGCGAGAATCCCACCGCAACTCGAGAAAAACCACGTGCTTCCCTCGTCATCGCAAGATGAGGCCCTTTGTCCGCTACAGCATCTCAAGAGAAGTCCCACGTTCCATCCTGAAGTGCGAAACGGTACTTGGCACCCTTGATGCGACCCCAAAGTTCCGCGACATACCAGACTCACTCAAGGGGAACACCGAGGTTCCCGGCACCACTTCATCTGAGCCCCTTCTCCTCTCCTGATTGCGAGAGGAGGGTCGACTCCCCTTCTCTGTCTGCAAGGGGTTCCCGACCTTCCGGGCGCACCTCAGGATGAGGCCGGTCTCATGAGGAAGTTCGAGACATAGCCTCGTGGGTGGGTGCCACATGTCGAAAGACCCCAATTTCACGGTCCACTCTTGAAAAGAACCCGATGCCAGCACACCTCTTTGAAGGAAAACCTGTGGATGAAGGCACAACACGAAGGGGCACTGAAACCCGCGTGCATCGTCCAGAAAAACCCGCAGGTCCCACAGACATTTCGACAAGTGGCCTGTCACCCTGTAAACAACTCGAAAGGCAAACGAAGGTCCATTCCTCAACAGAAGACTAGGTGTGACTCTCTTGTCCCTATTCTGCAGGGACCATGGGATCCGAGTCAGAAACGGAGAGGAAGCCTGAGGTTCCTGCGTCCACTCGAGACGAAGCCCTCTTCGATTGCACCACAACCAGTGGAGTCCCGAGAGGCCCCTACCAACTCCACAGTATCCCTGAGTTCTCAGAGGCACAAAAAGAAGATCCCTGAGGTCACAGGCACAAGTCGAGGGACCCCTGGGTTTTCTGCCGTGACTCGAGAAAGACCTCGAGAGTGCTTCAAAATGTGTTGAGTCGCGATTCCCCTACCATGACTCGAGAGCCATGACACGCTCCCCCTCGCCAAGCGCATGGAGACCTGACTAACCTGGCACTGCACGAGAGGCTCCATGAGTTCCTCATCGTACCTCGTGAGGAAACCCACACTGGCGTGGCAGCTTGAGGAAACACATGAGACGCCCCAGTCCTCGCGAGCTGAGGGCCTTCTTTTCCTGCATGGCCTGGAGAGCAATCCCGGGTCCTCTCTCCAAACGGAAGAGGAGGCTGGACTCCCTTGAGGCCGCTCAGGGGGCTCCAAGAGACCCGCGTCGCGACTCGAGAGGAGAGCGGAGTCCTTGGCTTCCCCTCGAGACGAGGCCTGACTCCCCGGGGGAGCCTGGAATGCAACCCCGAGATCCCTGCCTTCCCTGGAGAGGAATATTAGGTCCCGGACACACGCCTAGGTGAGGTCTCTTCGGCCCTGCAGTGACTCGAGCGCAACCCCCAGCTTTCCCTCGCAACCCGAGGGGAAGATTGGGCTTCCCAGGGCCAACCCAAGGGGAAGGCTGAGATCCCCGTCGTAACTCGAGAATCCCGCCGCAACTCGAGAAAAACCACGTGGTTCCCACCTCTTGGCAAGATGAGGCCCTTGCCCGCCACGGCGTCTCAAGGGAAGTCCCCTGTTCCGCCCTGAAGGGCGAAACGGTCCCTGACAGCCTTCCTGCGACCCCCAAAAGTCCCCCGACAGGCCGGGTTCCCTCGAGGGGAACACCGAGGGTCCCGGCACCGCTTCCTCTGAGCCCCTTCTCCCCTCCTGATCGCGACAGGAGAGGCGATTCCCCTGCGTGGTCTGGAAGGGGTTCCCGGCCTTCCCGGCGCACCTCAGGATGAGGCCGGTCTCACGAGGAAATTCGAGACGAGCCACGTGGGTGGGGCCACATGCCGAACGCCCCCGATTCCCCGGTCCGCCCTTGAGAAGGACCCGAGGCCCGGACCCCTCTTCGAAGGCAACCCTGTGGGTGAAGTCACAACACGAAGGGGCGCTGCCACCCCCGTGCATCGTCCGCAAAGACCCGCGGGTTCCACACACAGCTCGACGAGGGGCCTGAGACCCCCTGAGCGACTCGAGAGGCCAGCGGGGTTCCCTTCCTCAGACAAGACGAGGCCTGAATCTCCTGTCCCAACTCTGCAGGGACCCTGCGGTCGGAGTCCGAAATGGAGAGGAAGCCTGAGGTTCCTGCCTCCCCTCGAGGTGAGGCCCTCTTCCGTTGCGCCAGACCCAGCGGAGTCCCGAGGGGCCCCGCCACCTCCACAGGATCCCTCGCCTCTCAGAGGCACCCTGGCAAGTTCCCTAAGGTCCCCGGCAGAAGGCGAGGGACACGAGGGTTTCCCGCCGCCCCCCGAGGAAGACCTGGAGAGTCCTTCTTCAACGCGTCTCGAGGCCCTAGTCCCCTCCCGTGACTCGAGAGCCAGGACGCGCTCCCCTCGCCACGCGCATGGAGACCTGACTTCCCTGGCGCCGCACGAGAGGCTCCCTGAGATCCTCGTCGTGCCTCGGGAGAAAACCCCCACGGGCGCCGCAGCTCGAGGAAACCCCTGAGACGCCCCCGTCCTCGCGAGCTGAGGGCCTTCTTTTCCTGCATGGCCTGGAGAGCAATCCCGGGTCCTCTCTCCAAACGGAAGAGGAGGCTGGACTCCCTTGAGGCCGCTCAGGGGGCTCCAAGAGACCCGCGTCGCGACTCGAGAGGAGAGCGGAGTCCTTGGCTTCCCCTCGAGACGAGGCCTGACTCCCCGGGGGAGCCTGGAATGCAACCCCGAGATCCCTGCCTTCCCTGGAGAGGAATATTAGGTCCCGGACACACGCCTAGGTGAGGTCTCTTCGGCCCTGCAGTGACTCGAGCGCAACCCCCAGCTTTCCCTCGCAACCCGAGGGGAAGATTGGGCTTCCCAGGGCCAACCCAAGGGGAAGGCTGAGATCCCCGTCGTAACTCGAGAATCCCGCCGCAACTCGAGAAAACCCACGTGGTTCCCACCTCTTGGCAAGATGAGGCCCTTGCCCGCCACGGCGTCTCAAGGGAAGTCCCCTGTTCCGCCCTGAAGGGCGAAACGGTCCCTGACAGCCTTCCTGCGACCCCCAAAAGTCCCCCGACACGCCGGGTTCCCTCGAGGGGAACACCGAGGGTCCCGGCACCGCTTCCTCTGAGCCCCTTCTCCCCTCCTGATCGCGACAGGAGAGGCGATTCCCCTGCGTGGTCTGGAAGGGGTTCCCGGCCTTCCCGGCGCACCTCAGGAGGAGGCCGGTCTCACGAGGAAATTCGAGACGAGCCACGTGGGTGGGGCCACATGCCGAACGCCCCCGATTCCCCGGTCCGCCCTTGAGAAGGACCCGAGGCCCGGACCCCTCTTCGAAGGCAACCCTTTGGGTGAAGGCACAACACGAAGGGGCGCTGCCACCCCCGTGCATCGTCCGCAAAGACCCGCGGGTTCCACACACAGCTCGACGAGGGGCCTGAGACCCCCTGAGCGACTCGAGAGGCCAGCGGGGTTCCCTTCCTCAGACAAGACGAGGCCTGACTCTCCTGTCCCAACTCTGCAGGGACCCTGCGGTCGGAGTCCGAAACGGAGAGGAAGCCTGAGGTTCCTGCCTCCCCTCGAGGTGAGGCCCTCTTCCGTTGCGCCAGATCCAGCGGAGTCCCGAGGGGCCCCGCCACCTCCACAGGATCCCTCGCCTCTCAGAGGCACCCTGGGAAGTTCCCTAAGGTCCCCGGCAGAAGGCGAGGGACACGAGGGTTTCCCGCCGCCCCCCGAGAAAGACCTCGAGAGTCCTTCTTCAATGCGTCTCGAGGCCCTAGTCCCCTCCCGTGACTCGAGAGCCAGGACGCGCTCCCCCTCGCCACGCGCATGGAGACCTGACTTCCCTGGCGCCGCACGAGAGGCTCCCTGAGATCCTCGTCGTGCCTCGGGAGAAAACCCCCACGGGCGCCGCAGCTCGAGGAAACCCCTGAGAGGCCCCCGTCCTCGCGAGCTGAGGGCCTTCTTTTCCTGCATGGCCTGGAGAGCAATCCCGGGGACTCTCTCCAAGCGGAAGAGGAGGCTGGACTCCCTTGAGGCCGCTCAGGGGGCTCCAAGAGCCCCGCGTCGCGACTCGAGAGGAGAGCGGAGTCCTTGGCTTCCCCTCGAGACGAGGCCTGACTCCCCGGGGGAGCCTGGAATGCAACCCCGAGATCCCTGCCTTCCCTGGAGAGGAATATTAGGTCCCGGACACACGCCTAGGTGAGGTCTCTTCGGCCCTGCAGTGACTCGAGCGCAACCCCCAGCTTTCCCTCGCAACCCGAGGGGAAGATTGGGCTTCCCAGGGCCAACCCAAGGGGAAGGCTGAGATCCCCGTCGTAACTCGAGAATCCCGCCGCAACTCGAGAAAAACCACGTGGTTCCCACCTCTTGGCAAGATGAGGCCCTTGCCCGCCACGGCGTCTCAAGGGAAGTCCCCTGTTCCGCCCTGAAGGGCGAAACGGTCCCTGACAGCCTTCCTGCGACCCCCAAAAGTCCCCCGACACGCCGGGTTCCCTCGAGGGGAACACCGAGGGTCCCGGCACCGCTTCCTCTGAGCCCCTTCTCCCCTCCTGATCGCGACAGGAGAGGCGATTCCCCTGCGTGGCCTGGAAGGGGTTCCCGGCCTTCCCGGCGCACCTCAGGAGGAGGCCGGTCTCACGAGGAAATTCGAGACGAGCCACGTGGGTGGGGCCACATGCCGAACGCCCCCGATTCCCCGGTCCGCCCTTGAGAAGGACCCGAGGCCCGGACCCCTCTTCGAAGGCAACTCTGTGGGTGAAGGCACAACACGAAGGGGCGCTGCCACCCCCGTGCATCGTCCGCAAAGACCCGCGGGTTCCACACACAGCTCGACGAGGGACCTGAGACCCCCCTGAGCAACTCGAGAGGCCAGCGGGGTTCCCTTCCTCAGACAAGACGAGGCCTGACTCTACTGTCCCAACTCTGCAGGGACCCTGCGGTCGGAGTCCG
Organism: Bubalus kerabau; assembly: GCF_029407905.1. NCBI lineage: Eukaryota > Metazoa > Chordata > Mammalia > Artiodactyla > Bovidae > Bubalus > Bubalus kerabau. The sequence continues at coordinate 1,721,558 of NW_026577892.1, read as the reverse complement.
AAACGGAGAGGAAGCCTGAGGTTCCTGCCTCCCCTCGAGGTGAGGCCCTCTTCCGTTGCGCCTGACCCAGCGGAGTCCCGAGGGGCCCCGCCACCTCCACAGGATCCCTCGCCTCTCAGAGGCACCCTGGGAAGTTCCCTAAGGTCCCCGGCAGAAGGCGAGGGACACGAGGGTTTCCCGCCGCCCCCCGAGGAAGACCTCGAGAGTCCTTCTTCAACGCGTCTCGAGGCCCTAGTCCCCTCCCGTGACTCGAGAGCCAGGACGCGCTCCCCCTCGCCACGCGCATGGAGACCTGACTTCCCTGGCGCCGCACGAGAGGCTCCCTGAGATCCTCGTCGTGCCTCGGGAGAAAACCCCCACGGGCGCCGCAGCTCGAGGAAACCCCTGAGACGCCCGCGTCCTCGCGAGCTGAGGGCCTTCTTTTCCTGCATGGCCTGGAGAGCAATCCCGGGTCCTCTCTCCAAACGGAAGAGGAGGCTGGACTCCCTTGAGGCCGCTCAGGGGGCTCCAAGAGCCCCGCGTCGCGACTCGAGAGGAGAGCGGAGTCCTTGGCTTCCCCTCGAGACGAGGCCTGACTCCCCGGGGAACCTGGAATGCAACCCCGAGATCCCTGCCTTCCCTGGAGAGGAATATTAGGTCCCGGACACACGCCTAGGTGAGGTCTCTTCGGCCCTGCAGTGACTCGAGCGCAACCCCCAGCTTTCCCTCGCAACCCGAGGGGAAGATTGGGCTTCCCAGGGCCAAACCAAGGGGAAGGCTGAGATCCCCGTCGTAACTCGAGAATCCCGCCGCAACTCGAGAAAAACCACGTGGTTCCCACCTCTTGGCAAGATGAGGCCCTTGCCCGCCACGACGTCTCAAGGGAAGTCCCCTGTTCCGCCCTGAAGGGCGAAACGGTCCCTGACAGCCTTCCTGCGACCCCCGAAAAGTCCCCCGACACGCCTGGTTCCCTCGAGGGGAACACCGAGGGTCCCAGCACCACTTCCTCTGAGCCCCTTCTCCCCTGCTGATCGCGACAGGAGAGGCGATTCCCCTGCGTGGTCTGGAAGGGGTTCCCGGCCTTCCCGGCGCACCTCAGGAGGAGGCCGGTCTCACGAGGAAATTCGAGACGAGCCACGTGGGTGGGGCCACATGCCGAACTCCCCCGATTCCCCGGTCCGCCCTTGAGAAGGACCCGAGGCCCGGACCCCTCTTCAAAGGCAACCCTGTGGGTGAAGGCACAACACGAAGGGGCGCTGCCACCCCCGTGCATCGTCCGCAAAGACCGCGGGTTCCACTCACAGCTCAACGAGGGGCCTGAGACCCCCCTGAGCAACTCGAGAGGCCAGCGGGGTTCCCTTCCTCAGACAAGACGAGGCCTGACTCTCCTGTCCCAACTCTGCAGGGACCCTGCGGTCGGAGTCCGAAACGGAGAGGAAGCCTGAGGTTCCTGCCTCCCCTCGAGGTGAGGCCCTCTTCCGTTGCGCCAGACCCAGCGGAGTCCCGAGGGGCCCCGCCACCTCCACAGGATCCCTCGCCTCTCAGAGGCACCCTGGGAAGTTCCCTAATGTCCCCGGCAGAAGTCGAGGGACACGAGGGTTTCACGCCGCCCCCCGAGGAAGACCTCGAGAGTCCTTCTTCAACGCGTCTCGAGGCCCTAGTCCCCTCCCGTGACTCGAGAGCCAGGACGCGCTCCCCCTCGCCACGCGCATGGAGACCTGACTTCCCTGGAGCCGCACGAGAGGCTCCCTGAGATCCTCGTCGTGCCTCGGGAGAAAACCCCCACGGGCGCCGCAGCTCGAGGAAACCCCTGAGACGCCCCCGTCCTCGCGAGCTGAGGGCCTTCTTTTCCTGCATGGCCTGGAGAGCAATCCCGGGTCCTCTCTCCAAACGGAAGAGGAGGCTGGACTCCCTTGAGGCCGCTCAGGGGGCTCCAAGAGCCCCGCGTCGCGACTCGAGAGGAGAGCGGAGTCCTTGGCTTCCCCTCGAGACGAGGCCTGACTCCCCGGGGGAGCCTGGAATGCAACCCCGAGATCCCTGCCTTCCCTGGAGAGGAATATGAGGTCCCGGACACACGCCTAGGTGAGGTCTCTTCGGCCCTGCAGTGACTCGAGCGCAACCCCCAGCTTTCCCTCGCAACCCGAGGGGAAGATTGGGCTTCCCAGGGCCAACCCAAGGGGAAGGCTGAGATCCCCGTCGTAACTCGAGAATCCCACCGCAACTCAAGAAAAACCACGTGGTTCCCACCTCTTGGCAAGATGAGGCCCTTGCCCGCCACGGCGTCTCAAGGGAAATCCCCTGTTCCGCCCTGAAGGGCGAAACGGTCCCTGACAGCCTTCCTGCGACCCCCAAAAGTCCCCCGACACGCCGGGTTCCCTCGAGGGGAACACCGAGGGTCCCGGCACCGCTTCCTCTGAGCCCCTTCTCCCCTCCTGATCGCGACAGGAGAGGCGATTCCCCTGCGTGGCCTGGAAGGGGTTCCCGGCCTTCCCGGCGCACCTCAGGAGGAGGCCGGTCTCACGAGGAAATTCGAGACGAGCCACGTGGGTGGGGCCACATGCCGAACGCCCCCGATTCCCCGGTCCGCGCTTGAGAAGGACCCGAGGCCCGGACCCCTCTTCGAAGGCAACCCTGTGGGTGAAGGCACAACACGAAGGGGCGCTGCCACCCCCGTGCATCGTCCGCAAAGACCCGCGGGTTCCACACACAGCTCGACGAGGGGCCTGAGACCCCCTGAGCAACTCGAGAGGCCAGCGGGGTTCCCTTCCTCAGACAAGACGAGGCCTGACTCTCCTGTCCCAACTCTGCAGGGACCCTGCGGTCGGAGTCCGAAATGGAGAGGAAGCCTGAGGTTCCTGCCTCCCCTCGAGGTGAGGCCCTCTTCCGTTGCGCCAGACCCAGCGGAGTCCCGAGGGGCCCCGCCACCTCCACAGGATCCCTCGCGTCTCAGAGGCACCCTGGGAAGTTCCCTAAGGTCCCCGGCAGAAGGCGAGGGACACGAGGGTTTCCCGCCGCCCCCCGAGGAAGACCTGGAGAGTCCTTCTTCAACGCGTCTCGAGGCCCTAGTCCCCTCCCGTGACTCGAGAGCCAGGACGCGCTCCCCCTCGCCACGCGCATGGAGACCTGACTTCCCTGGTGCCGCACGAGAGGCTCCCTGAGATCCTCGTCGTGCCTCGGGAGAAAACCCCCACGGGCGCCGCAGCTCGAGGAAACCCCTGAGACGCCCGCGTCCTCGCGAGCTGAGGGCCTTCTTTTCCTGCATGGCCTGGAGAGCAATCCCGGGTCCTCTCTCCAAACGGAAGAGGAGGCTGGACTCCCTTGAGGCCGCTCAGGGGGCTCCAAGAGCCCCGCGTCGCGACTCGAGTGGAGAGCGGAGTCCTTGGCTTCCCCTCGAGACGAGGCCTGACTCCCCGGGGGAGCCTGGAATGCAACCCCGAGATCCCTGCCTTCCCTGGAGAGGAATATTAGGTCCCGGACACACGCCTAGGTGAGGTCTCTTCAGCCCTGCAGTGACTCGAGCGCAACCCCCAGCTTTCCCTCGCAACGCGAGGGGAAGATTGAGCTTCCCAGGGCCAACCCAAGGGGAAGGCTGAGATCCCCGTCGTAACTCGAGAATCCCGCCGCAACTCGAGAAAAACCACGTGGTTCCCACCTCTTGGCAAGATGAGGCCCTTGCCCGCCACGGCGTCTCAAGGGAAGTCCCCTGTTCCGCCCTGAAGGGCGAAACGGTCCCTGACAGCCTTCCTGCGACCCCCAAAAGTCCCCCGACACGCCGGGTTCCCTCGAGGGGAACACCGAGGGTCCCGGCACCGCTTCCTCTGAGCCCCTTCTCCCCTCCTGATCGCGACAGGAGAGGCGATTCCCCTGCGTGGCCTGGAAGGGGTTCCCGGCCTTTCCGGCGCACCTCAGGAGGAGGCCGGTCTCACGAGGAAATTCGAGACGAGCCACGTGGGTGGGGCCACATGCCGAACGCCCCCGATTCCCCGGTCCGCCCTTGAGAAGGACCCGAGGCCCGGACCCCTCTTCGAAGGCAAGCCTGTGGGTGAAGGCACAACACGAAGGGGCGCTGCCACCCCCGCGCATCGTCCGCAAAGACCCGCGGGTTCCACACACAGCTCGACGAGGGGCCTGAGACCCCCCTGAGCAACTCGAGAGGCCAGCGGGATTCCCTTCCTCAGACAAGACGAGGCCTGACTCTCCTGTCCCAACTCTGCAGGGACCCTGCGGTCGGAGTCCGAAACGGAGAGGAAGCCTGAGGTTCCTGCCTCCCCTCGAGGTGAGGCCCTCTTCCGTTGCGCCTGACCCAGCGGAGTCCCGAGGGGCCCCGCCACCTCCACAGGATCCCTCGCCTCTCAGAGGCACCCTGGGAAGTTCCCTAAGGTCCCCGGCAGAAGGCGAGGGACACGAGGGTTTCCCGCCGCCCCCCGAGGAAGACCTGGAGAGTCCTTCTTCAACGCGTCTCGAGGCCCTAGTCCCCTCCCGTGACTCGAGAGCCAGGACGCGCTCCCCCTCGCCACGCGCATGGAGACCTGACTTCCCTGGCGCCGCACGAGAGGCTCCCTGAGATCCTCGTCGTGCCTCGGGAGAAAACCCCCACGGGCGCCGCAGCTCGAGGAAACCCCTGAGAGGCCCCCGTCCTCGCGAGCTGAGGGCCTTCTTTTCCTGCATGGCCTGGAGAGCAATCCCGGGTCCTCTCTCCAAACGGAAGAGGAGGCTGGACTCCCTTGAGGCCACTCAGGGGGCTCCAAGAGCCCCGCGTCGCGACTCGAGAGGAGAGCGGAGTCCTTGGCTTCCCCTCGAGACGAGGCCTGACTCCCCGGGGGAGCCTGGAATGCAACCCCGAGATCCCTGCCTTCCCTGGAGAGGAATATTAGGTCCCGGACACACGCCTAGGTGAGGTCTCTTCGGCCCTGCAGTGACTCGAGCGCAACCCCCAGCTTTCCCTCGCAACCCGAGGGGAAGATTGGGCTTCCCAGGGCCAACCCAAGGGGAAGGCTGAGATCCCCGTCGTAACTCGAGAATCCCACCGCAACTCGAGAAAAACCACGTGGTTCCCACCTCTTGGCAAGATGAGGCCCTTGCCCGCCACGGCGTCTCAAGGGAAGTCCCCTGTTCCGCAATGAAGGGCGAAACGGTCCCTGACAGCCTTCCTGCCACCCCCAAAAGTCCCCCGACATGCCGGGTTCCCTCGAGGGGAACACCGAGGGTCCCGGCACCGCTTCCTCTGAGCCCCTTCTCCCCTCCTGATCGCGACAGGAGAGGCGATTCCCCTGCGTGGCCTGGAAGGGGTTCCCGGCCTTCCCGGCGCACCTCAGGAGGAGGCCGGTCTCACGAGGAAATTCGAGACGAGCCACGTGGGTGGGGCCACATGCCGAACGCCCCCGATTCCCCGGTCCGCCCTTGAGAAGGACCCGAGGCCCGGACCCCTCTTCGAAGGCAACCCTGTGGGTGAAGGCACAACACGAAGGGGCGCTGCCACCCCCGTGCATCGTCCGCAAAGACCCGCGGGTTCCACACACAGCTCGACGAGGGGCCTGAGACCCCCTGAGCAACTCGAGAGGCCAGCGGGGTTCCCTTCCTCAGACAAGACGAGGCCTGACTCTCCTGTCCCAACTCTGCAGGGACCCTGCGGTCGGAGTCCGAAACGGAGAGGAAGCCTGAGGTTCCTGCCTCCCCTCGAGGTGAGGCCCTCTTCCGTTGCGCCAGACCCAGCGGAGTCCCGAGGGGCCCTGCCACCTCCACAGGATCCCTCGCCTCTCAGAGGCACCCTGGGAAGTTCCCTAAGGTCCCCGGCAGAAGGCGAGGGACACGAGGGTTTCCCGCCGCCCCCCGAGGAAGACCTCGAGAGTCCTTCTTCAACGCGTCTCGAGGCCCTAGTCCCCTCCCGTGACTCGAGAGCCAGGACGCGCTCCCCCTCGCCACGCGCATGGAGACCTGACTTCCCTGGCGCCGCACCAGAGGCTCCCTGAGGTCCTCGTCGTGCCTCGGGAGAAAACCCCCACGGGCGCCGCAGCTCGAGGAAACCCCTGAGACGCCCCCGTCCTCGCGAGCTGAGGGCTTTCTTTTCCTGCATGGCCTGGAGAGCAATCCCGGGTCCTCTCTCCAAACGGAAGAGGAGGGTTGACTCCCTTGAGGCCGCTCAGGGGGCCCAAGGGATACCCGTCGCGACTCGAGAGGAGAGCGGAGTCCTTTGCTTCCCCTCGAGACGAGGCCTAACTCCCCGGGTGAGTCTGTAATGCAAACCCGAGATACCTGTCGCCCTTGGAGAGGATCATTGGGTCCTGAACACAAGGCTAGATGAGGTCGCTTTTGCCCTTCAGTAACTCGAGAGCACTCCCCAGCTTTCCCTCGCAACCCGAATGGAAGATTGGACCTCCCTGGGCCAACACAAAAGGAAGCCTGAATTCCCAGTAGTAATTCGAGAATTCCGCCTCAACTTGAGAAAAACCACGTGGTTCCCCCGTCATTGCAAGATGAGGCCCTTGCCCGCTCCAGCGTCTCAAGAGTAGTCCCACGTTGTGTCTTCAAGTGCGAAATGATATTTGGCACCCTTAATGCTACCCCAAAAGTTCCCCGACATACGGGTCGCACTAGAGGGGAACACCGAGGTTCCTGGCACCACTTCATCTGAGCCCCTTCTCCCCTCCTGATCGTGAAAGGAGGGTCAATTCCCCTGCTTTGTCTGCAAGGGGTTCCCGACCTTCTCCACGCACCTCAGATGAGGCTGTCTCACGAGGAAATTCGAGACGTAGGCTCGATGGTGGTGCCACATGCCGAAAGACCGCGATTTCCCGATCCGCTCTTGATAAGAACGCGATGCCCAGACACCTATTCGAAGATAGTGTGGATGAAGGCACAACACGAAGGGGCACTGACACCCCCGTGCATCGTCCAGAAAAGACCGCAGGTTACTCATACAGCTCAACAAGTGCCTGTCACCCAGTGAACAACTCGAGAGGCAAGCGGAGGTCCATTCCTGCACACAAGACAAGGCCTGACTCACCTCTCCCAACTATGCAGGGGGCTGCGATCGGAATCAGAAATGGAGAGGAACCCTGAGGTTCCTGCCTCCCCTCGAGATGAGGCCCCCTTCCATTTCACCAAACCCAGTGGAGTCCCGAGAGGTCTTTCCCAACTCCACAGTATCCCTGACTTCTCAGAGGCACCCGGAGAATCTCCCTGAGGTCACCGGCACAAGTCGAGGGAACCCAGGTATTCTTGCCAAGACCCGAGAGAGATCTTGAGAGTCCTTCAACGCGTCTAGAGGCCTGATTCCCCTACCATGACTCGAGAGCAATGACGCGCTCCCCCTCGCCACACGCATCGAGACCTAACTTCCCTGGCGCCACACAAGAGGCTCCCTGAGTTCCCCGTCGTACCTCCTGAGAAACCAACACAGGTGCTGCAGCTCGGTAAAACCACCGAGACCCCCCCCCCCGTCATCGTGAGATGAGGGCCTTCTTTTCCTGCATGTCCTGGAGTGCAATCCCGAGTCCTCTCTCCAAACTCCAGAGGAGGCTTGACTCCCTTTAGTCCACTCAGTGGGCTCCAAGAAATACCCGTCGCGACTCGAGAAGAGAGAGAAGTCCTTTGTTTCCCCTCGAGAGGACGCCTGACTCCTGGGTGAGTCTAGAATGCAACCCCGAGATCCCAGTCATCCCTTGAGAGGAACATTAGGTCCTAGACACAAGCATAGATGAGGTCTCATTTGCCCTGACGTGACTCGAGAGCAATCCCCTGCTCTCCCTCGCACCTCGAATGGAAGAATGGACTTCCCTGGGACAACACAAGAGGAAACCTGAATTCCCCGTCGTAATTCGAAAATCCCGCTGCAACTCGAGGAAAACCACGTGGTTCCCCCGTCATCGCAAGATGAGGCCCTTGCCAGCTACAGCGTCTCAGTAGAAGCCCTACGTTCCATCTTGAAGTTTAAAATGATAATTGGCAACCTTGATGTTAGCACAAAAGTTCCCCGACACCCTGGTCTCACTCGAGGGGAACACCAAGGTTCGGCGCACCGCTTGTTCTGAGCCCCTTATCCCCTCCTGATCGCGACGGGAGGGTCGATTACCCTGCTTTGTCTGGAAGGGGTTCCGGACCTTCCCGGCGCACCTCAGGATGAGGCCGGTCTCACGAGGAAATTCGAGACGTAGCCTTGTGGTTGGTGCCACACGCCGAAAGACCCCGATTTCCCTGTCTGCTCTTGATAAGAACCCAATGCTAGGACACCTCTTCGAAGGCAATCCTGTGGACGAAGGCACAAAACGAAGGGGTCTGACACCCTCCTGCATCGTTGGGGAAGCCCGCAAGTTCCACATACAGATCGACAAGTGGCCTGTCACCCCGTGAACAACTCGAGAGGCAAGAGGAGTTAAATTCCTCCACACAAGACGAGGCCTGACTCTCCTGTCCCAACTCTGCATGGACACTGAGATCCGATTCAGAAATGGAGAGGAACCATGAGGTTCCTGCCTCAACTCGAGATAAGGCCCTCTTCTACTGCACCAAACCCAGTGGAGTTCGGAGCGGCCCCTCCCAACTGCACAGTATCCCTGACTTCTCAGAGGCACCCTGAAAAGCTCCCTGAGGTCACGGGCATAAGTCGACGGAACCCAGGGTTTCCTGCCGTAACCTGAGAAAAACCTCGCGAGTCCTTCTTCACGCGTCTTGAGGCCCGATTCCCCTACCATGACTGGAGAAAAATGACGCGCTCCCCCTCGCCACGCGCATGAAGATCTGACTTCCCCGGCACCACATGAGAGGCTCCCTGAGCTCCCCATCGTACCTCGTGAGAAACCCCACACTGGCGCCGCAGCTCGAGAAAACCCACGAGACGCCCCTGTCATGGTGAAATGAGGGCCTTTCCTGCATGACCTGAAGAGCAATCCCGAATCCTCTCTCCAAACTCCAAAGGAGGCTTGACTCCCTTTAGGTCACTCAGTGGGCTCCAAGAGATACCCGTCGATACTCAGGAGGAGAGCGGTGTCCTTTGCTTCCCCTCGAGATGAGGCCTGACTACGAGGGTGAGTCTGGAATGCAACCCTGGATCCCTGTCGCCCCTGGAGAGGAACCTTAGGTCCTGGACAAAAGCCTAGATGAGGTCTCTTTGGCCCTGCAGTGACTCAAGCGCAACCCCTAGCTTTCCCTTGCAACTCGAATGGAAGATTGGCCTTTCTGAGCCAACACAAGAGGAAGCCTGAATTTCCAGTTGTAATTTGAGAAACCCGCCGCAACTCGAGAAAAATCACGTGGTTCCCCGTATTGCAAGATGAGGCCCTTGCCCCCTACAGCGTCTCAAGAGAAGTTTCACATTCCGTCTTGAAGTGCAAAACAGTACTTGGCACCCTTGATGCGACCCCAAAAGTTCCCCTATATACCGATCTCACTAGAGGGGACACTGAAGTTTCCGGCACCACTTCATCTGAGGCCTTTCTCCTCTCCTGATCGCGATAGGAGGGTCGATTCCACTGCTTTGTCTCGAAGGGATTCCCGACCTTCCCGGCACACCTCAGGATGAGGCCGGTCTCACGAGGAAATTCGAGAGGTAGCCTCGAGGGCCATACTACATGCTGAAAGACCCCGATTCCATGGTCCACTTTTGATCAAAACCAGACTCCTGGACACCTCTTCGAAGGCAAGCCTGTGGATGAAGGCACAACACGTAGGGGCACTGACACCCCGTGCATCTTCCGGAAAAACCCGCAGGTTCCTCACACAGCTCCACAAGTGGTCTGTCACCTCGTGAACAACTCGAGAAGCAAGCGGAGTTCCATTCCTCCACACAAGACGATGCCTGACTCTCCTGTCACAATTCTAGGGACCTTGCGCACCGAGTCAGAAATGGAGAGGAAGCCTGAGGTTCCTGCCTCCACTCAAGATGAGGCCCTTTTCCATTGCCACAAAACCAGTGGAGTCCCGAGAGGCCCGTCCCAAATCCACAGTATGCCTGACTTCTCAGAGGCACCCTGAGAAGCTCCCTAAGGTCACCGGCAGAAGTCGACGGAACCCAGGGTTTCCTGCCGCAACCCGAGAAAGACCTTGAGAGTCCTGCTTTAACGTGTCTTGAGGCCCGATTCCCGTATCATATCTCGAGAGCAATGACGCGCTCCCCCTTGCCATGCGCATGGAGACCTGAATTCCCTGGTGCCACACGAAAGGCTCCCTGAGCTTCCCGTCGCACCTCGTCAGAAACCGCACACTGGCACCGCAGCTCGAGAAAACCAACAAGACGCCCCTGTCATCGCGAGATGAGGGTCTTCTTTTCCTGCATGGCCTGGAGAGCAATCCTGAGTCCTGTCTCCAACTCCACAGGGGGCTTGACTCCCTTTAGGCCACTCACTGGGCTCCAAGAGACACCTGTGGTGACTCAAGAGGAGAGCGGGGTCCTTTGCTTCCCCTCGAGTCGAGCTCTGACTCCCAGGATGCGTCTGGAATGCAACCCCGAGATCGCTGTTGGCCCTGGAGAAGAATATTAGGTCCTGGACACAAGCCTAGATGAGGTCTCTTTTGCCCTGCAGTGACTCAAGAGCAAACCCCAGCTCTCCCTCGAAACTCGAATGGAAGATTGGACTTCCCTGGGCCAACACAAGAGGAAGCCTGAATTCCCCGTTGTAACTCGAGAATCCCGCCGCACCTTGAGAAAAACCACGTGATTCCCCCGTCATCCCAAGATGAGGCCCTTGCCCTCTACAGCGTGTCAAGAGAAGCCCCAAGTCTGTATTGAAGTGAAAAACGGTACTTGGCACCCTTGAAGTGACCCCAAAAGTTTCCCGACACACCGGTCCCACTCGAGGGGAACACCGAGGTTCCCGACACGACTTCAACTGAGCCCTTTCACTCCTCCTGATCGTGACAAGATGGTCGATTCCCCTGCTTTGTCTGGAAGGGGTTCCCGATCTTCATGGCGCACCTCAGGATGACACCAGTCTAATGAAGAAATTCGAGACGTAGCCTCATGGATGGTGCCACGTTCTGAAAGACCCCGATTTCCTGCTCTGCTATTGATAAGAACCCGATGTCCGGACACCTCTTTGAAGGCAACCCTGTGGATGAAGGCACAACACGAAGGGGCACTGACCCCCTCATGCATCTTACGGAAAAAACCGAAGGTTCCACTCACAGCTCGACAAATGGTCTGTTATCCTGTGAACAACTCGAGAGGCAAGTGGAGTTCCATTCCTCCACACAAGACGAGGCCTGACTCTCCTGTCCCAACTCTTCAGGGACCCTGTGGTCGGAGTTTTAAATGGAGAGGAACCCTTAGGTTCCTGCCTCAACTCGAGATGAGAACCTTTGCCATTGCACCAAACACAGTGGAGTTCCGAGAGCACCTCCCAAGTCCACAGTATGCCTGACTTCTCAGAGGCACCCTGAGAAGCTCCCTGAGGTCACCGGTACAAGTCGAGGGAACCCAGTGTTTCCTGCCGCAACCTGAGAAAGACCTCGAGACTCCTTCTTCAACGCGTCTTGAGTCCCGATTTCCCTACCATGACTCGAGAGCATTTATGGGCTCCTCCTCATCACACGCATAGACACCTGACTTTCCTGGCGCCACACGAGAGGCTCCCTGAGCTCCCCGTCGTACCTCGTGAGAAAACTCATACTTGCGCTCCAACTCGAGAAAACCCACAAGACGCCCCCGTCATTGCGAGCTGAGGGCCTTCTTTCCTGTATGGCCTGGAGAGCAATCCCGAGTCCTCTCTCCAACTCCACAGGAGGCTTGACTCCCTGGAGGCCACTCAGTGGGCTCCAAGAGATACCTATCGCGACCCAGGAGGATATCAGAATCCTTTGCTTCCCCTCGAGCCGAGGCCTGACTCACTGGGTGAGACTGGAATGCGTCCCCGTGATCCCTATCGCCCCTGGAGAGGAACATTAGGTCCTGGACACAAGCCTAGATGAGGTCTATTTTGACCTGCCGTGAATTGAGAGCAATTCCCACCCAGCTCTCCCTGGCAACTCGAATGGAAGAATGGACTTCCCTGGGCCAACAGAAGAGGAAACCTGAATTCCCCGTCGTAAGTCAACAATCCCATCGCAACTCGAAAAAAACCACGTGGTTTCCCCTTCATCACAAGATGAGGCCCTTGCCCGCCACAGCGTCTCAAGAGAAGTCCCACGTTTCATCTTGAAGTTTGAAACAGTATTTGGCAAGCTTCGTGAGACCCCAAAAGTTCCCTGACATACCGGTCTCACTCAAGGGGAACACCGAGGTTCCCGGCACCACTTCATCTGAGCCCCTTCTCCCCTCCTGATCGCAACAGTAGGGTCGATTAACCTGCTTTGTCTGGAAGGCTTTCCCGACCTTCCAGGGGCACCTCAGCATGAGGCCCGTCTCACGAGGAAATTCGAGACGTAGCCTCGTGTGTGGTGCCGCATTCCAAAAGACCCCGATTTCCTGGTCTGCTCTTAATAAGAACCTGATGCCCGCACACCACTTCGAAGGCAACCCTGTGGATGAAAGCACATCACGAAGGGGCACTGACACCCCCGTGCATTGTCTGGAAAAAACCGCAGGTTCCACACACAGCTCGACAAGTGGCCTGTCACTCCTTGAACAACTCGAGAGGCAAGCGGAGTTCCATTCCTCCACACAAGACGAGGCCTGACTCTCCTGTCCCAACTCTGCAGGGACCCTGCAATCTGAGTCAGAAATGGAGAGGAACCCTGAGGTTCCTTCCTGATCTCGAGATTAGGCCCTCTTCCATTGCAGCAAACCCAGTGGAGTCCCGAGAGGCCTCTCCCAGCTCCATAGTATCCCTGACTTCTCAGAGGCACCCTGAGAAGCTACCTGAGGTCACAGGCACAAGTCGAGGGAGCCCAGGGTTTCCTGCCGCAACCCGAGAAAGACCTCGAGCGTCCTTTTTCATTGCGTTGAGCCCTGATTCCACTACCATGACTCGAGAGCAATGACGTGCGCCCCCTCGCCACTCGTATGGAGACTTGACTTCCCTGACACCACACGAGAGGCTCCCTGAGCTCCCGGTCGTACCTTGTGAGAAACCCCACACTGGCACCGCAGCTCCAGAAAAACCACGAGACTCCCCCGACATCGCGAGATGAGGGCCTTCTTTTCCTGCATGGCCTGGAGAGCAATCCCGCGTGCTCTCTCCAAACTCCACAAGAGAGGTGCCAAGATTGCTGAGGAGTAGGACGGGGAGAACTCTTTCCCCCCCAAACAATTTCATCAAAAGAGCATTTAAACGTCGAGTAAATTCCACAATACAACTTATGAATGCTGCCAGAGGACATCAGGCACCCAGAAAAGAACCCAACTCTTGGAAAGTAGGTAGGAAAAAGTATAAAAGACAAAAAAAGAGACAAAAGAGGGAGGGAGGGATTTCCGTCCCGGGAAGATAGTCTTAAAAAGAGAAAAGTTTCCAAACACCAGGAAAGCTTTTCACTGCCAAATCTTTGCCAAGCTTTGGAAGCACAAAGGGCAACATAAGGGGGATAAAAATAAATAAACAATTAAAACTCGCAGATTGCAAGCCCTACGGTAACTCCCCCAGCCGCAAAGCAGTGCAGACGCCTGCTCACACCATTAGCAAGCAGGGGCTGGGCAGGGAGGCACGGCGCGGGCTGCATCGCTTAGAGTAAGAATCTGGCCTGAATACCCTGAGCACTATCTGAACGAAATAACTTGGGCTAGCAAACCAGACTCTGGGATATCTACCACGCAAAAAGCCAGCCCTAACCTAAGACACCGCCAGGCCCGCGCACGGAACAAAGGACTGAACAGAGATAGCCGGCTGCAGACCTTCCCCCTCCGGTGACAGGCAGCCAGAGCCAGAAGAGGGCAATCGCAGCCCCAGAGAGACATTATCTATAAAACTGTAAGCAGCCTTCTTTGCTAACTAAAACTTCTTGGGGATCTGGACGGTCAACATCTGCCTGAGAAGGTGCGCCTGTTTTACACCCAGATAACCGAGTGGCGGGGAGGCGATAAGTCACAACATTGGCGCTCGCCAAACACCTCATCACCTGAGCTGCTCGGACCTGGGAAGAGCACAAAACGCAGGCCCAACCGAGTCTGTGCCTCTGAGGACTACCCGAGTGCCTGAACCTGAGCGGCTTGGACCTGGGAGGTGCATGAAGCCCAGGGCCAGCCTCGGATTGTTCCCGGTGGAACAACCTAGAGCCCGAGCAGTGTGGGCAGGGAGGCTACACGTGCCGTGAGCGGGGGCAGACCCAGTGTGGCTGAGGCACTGCGAGCGCACGCCAGTGTTATTTGTTTGCAGCATCACTCCCTCCCTCCCTCCCCACAGCGCAACTGAACAAGTGAGCCTAAAAAAAAAAAGTGTCCTCCACCGTCCCCTTTGTGTCAGGGCGTAAACCAGACACTGAAGAGACCAGCAAACAAAAGAAGCTATAACAGAGGGAAACGCCTTGGAAGCTACAGGCAATAGATTAAAACCCTGTGGTTACTAGGACTACATAGGAAGGCGCCTATAGATCTTGAGAAATATAAGTCGGACCAAGGAACTAGCCAAAAATGAACCGAACTCACGATACTCACAACAAAACCAGAGAAAGTCCTAGATATATTTTTATGATCATTCTTACTTTTTTTTAATTTTTTTAATTTTAAGTTCTCTATTGTTCATTTAATTTTCACTTTTATAACCTATTACTTTGCAAAAAAAAAGACCCTATTTTTTTCTTCTTCAGCAAACTTCATGTATGTATATATATATATATATATATATATAATAATTTTTTGACCTTGTTTTTTTGTTTTGTTTTTTTTTTCTTCTTTTCTTTAACATTGTATTTTTGAAATTCCAAACTGTACTCTAGATTTTTAATTTATGCTTTTTGATATTTGATATCAATTTTGTACCTGTAGTTTCTTTATAATTTTTGCGACATTGCTTGTTTTTGTTTGTTTGTTTTCTCTTTAGTTTTCTTCTTCCTTTTTTTTAACATTGTATTTTTGAAATTCCAAACTCTACTCTAGATTTTTAATTTTTGCTTTTTGGTATTAGTTATCAATTTTGTACCTGTATTTTCTTGATAATTTTTGCGACCTTGTTTGTTTTTCTTTGTTCGTTTTTTCTCTCTTTCTTTTCCTTCTTCTTTTCTTTAACATCGTATTTTTGAAATTCCAAACTCTACTCTAGATTTTTAATTTTTGCTTTTATGTATTTGTTACCAATTTTGTACCTTTAAGAACCCAATCTTCAGTACCCATTTTTCACTAGGGAGCGAGATTACTGGCTTGACTGCTCTCTCTCCCTTTGGACTCTCCTTTTTCTCCACCAGGTCGCCTGTGTCTCCTCCCTAACCCCTCTCTACTCTACCCAACTCTGTGAATTTCTGTGTATTCCAGACGGTGGAGAACACTTAGGGAACTGATTACTGGCTGGATCTGTCTCCCTCCTTTTCATTCCCCCCTTTTATCCTTCTGGCCACCTCTGTCTCCTTCCTCCTTCTTCTCATCTCTGTATAACTCTGTGAACATCTCTGAGTGGTCCAGTTGTGGAGTGCATATAAGGAAGTGACTACTGGCCAGCCCACTCTCTCCACTATTGATTCCACCTGATCTCATTTGGGTCACCTCTAACTCCCTCCTCCCTCTTCTCTTCTCCATGTAATGATGTGAACCTTTCTGAGTGGCCCTCACAGTAGAGAAACTTTTCTTCTTTAACGTAGATGTTTTATCAATGGTGCGCTATAGAAGGAGAAGTTTTGAAACTACTGTAAAAGTAAGACAGATAACTGGAAGCAGGAGGCTTAAGTCCAAACCCTGACTCCAGGGAACTCCTGACTCCAAGGAACATTAATTGACAGGAGCTCATCAAATGCCTCCATACCGACACTGAAATCAAGCACCACACAAGGGCCAACAAGTTCCAGGGCAAGACTTACCAAGCCAATTCTCCAGCAACAAAGGAACGCAGCCCTGAGCTTCAAGATACAGGCTGCCCAAAGTCACCCCAAAACCACAAACATCTCATAACTCATTACTGGACACTTCATTGCACTCCAGAGAGAAGAAATACAGCTCCACCCACCAGAACACGGACACAAGCTTCCCTAACCAGGAAACCTTGACAAGACACCTGTACAAACCCACACACAGTGAGGAAATGCCACAGTAAAGAACTCCACAAACTGCCAGAATACAGAAAGGACACCCCAAACTCAGCAATTTAAACAAGATGAGACAGAGGAATACCCAGCAGATAAAGGAACAGGATAAATGCCCGCCAAACCAAACAAAAGAGGAAGAGATAGGGAATCTACCTGATAAAGAATTCCGAGTAAGGATAGTGAAATGGATCTAAAATCTTGAAATTAAAATGGAATCACAGATAAATAGCCTGGAGACAAGGATTGAGAAGATGCAAGAAAGGTTTAACAAGGACCTAGAAGAAATAAAAAAAGAGTCAATATATAATGAATAATGCAATAAATGAAATTAAAAACACTCTGGAGGCAACAAATAGTAGAATAACAGAGGCAGAAGATAGGATTAGTGAATTCGAAGATAGAATGGTAGAAATAAATGAATCAGAGAGGATACATGAAAAACGAATTAAAAGAAATGAGCACAATCTCAGAGACCTCCAGGACAATATTAAACGCTACAACATTCGAATCATAGGGGTCCCAGAAGAAGAAGACAAAAAGAAAGACCGTGAGAAAATACTTGAGGAGATAATAGTTGAAAACTTCCCTAAAATGGGGAAGGAAATACTCACTCAATTCCAAGAAACCCAGAGAGTCCCAAACAGGATAAAGCCAAGGCGAAACCCCCCAAGACACATATTAATCACATTAACAAAAATCAAACACAAAGAACAAATATGAAAAGCAGCAAGGGAAAAACAACAAATAACACACAAGGGAATTGCCATAAGGATAACAGCTGATCTTTCAATAGAAACTCTTCAAGCAAGGAGGGAATGGCAAGACATACTTAAAATGATGAAAGAAAATAACCTACAGCCCAGATTATTGTACCCAGCAAGGATCTCATTCAAGTACGAATGAGAAATCAAAAGCTTTTCAGACAAGCAAAAGCTGAGAGAATTCTGCACCACCAAACCAGCTCTCCAACAAATACTAAACAGGAAACACAAAAACGGTGTATAAATTCAAACCCCAAACAATAAAGTAAATGGCAATGGGATCATACTTATCAGTAATTACCTTAAACGTAAATGGGTTGAATGCTCCAACCAAAAGACAAAGACTGGCTGAATGGATACAAAATTGCATTCCCACTGTTGGTGGGAATGCAAACTAGTACAGCCACTATAGAGAACGTGTGGAGATTCCTTAAAAAACTGGAAATAGAACTGCCTTATGATCCAGCAATCCCACTGCTGGGCATACACACTGAGGAAACCAGAAGGGAAAGAGACACGTGTACCCCAATGTTCATCGCAGCACTGTTTCTAATAGCCAGGACATGGAAGCAACCTAGATGTCCATCAGCAGATGAATGGATAAGAAAGCTGTGGTACATATACACAATGGAGTATTACTCCGCCATTAAAAAGAATAGAATGAATCAGTTCTAATGAGGTGGATGAAACTGGAGCCTATTATACAGAGTGAAGTAAGCCAGAAAGAAAAACACCAATACAGTATACTAATGCATATATATGGAACTTTGAAAGACGGTAACAATAACCCTGAGTACGAGACAGCAAAAGAGACACTGATGTATAGAAGAGTCTTATGGACTCTGTGGGAGAGGGAGAAGGTGGGAAGATTTGGGAGAATGGCATTGAAACATGTAAAATATCATGTATGAAAAGAGTTGCCAGTCCAGGTTTGATGCATGACACTGGATGCTTGGGGCTAGTGCACTGGGACGACCCAGAGGGATGCTATGGGGGGGGAGGAGGGAGGAGGGTTCAGGATGGGGAGCACATGTATACCTGAGGCGGATTCATTTTGATATTTGGAAAAACTAATACAATTATGTAAAGTTTAAAAATAAAATAAAATTAAAAAAAAATCCACAGGAGGCTTGACTCCCTTTAGGCCACTCAGTGGTCTCCAAGAAATACCCGTCGGGACTCGAGAGCAGAGCAGAGTCCTTTCCTTCCTCTCGAGATGAGGTCTGACTCCTCGGGTGCGTCTAAAATGCAACCCCGAGATCTCTGTCGCCCCTGGAGAGGAACATTAGGTCCTGGACACAAGCTTAGATGAGGTCTCTTTTGCCCTGAAGTGACTCGAGAGCAATCCCTAGCTCTCTCTCGCAACTCCAATGGAAGATTGGACTTCCCTGGGCCAACACAAGAGGAAGCCTGAATTCCCCATCGTAACTCGAGAATCCCGCCGAAACTCGAGAAAAACCACATGGTTACCCTGTCATCGCAAGATGAGGCCCTTGCCCGCTACAGCGTCTAAAGAGAAGTCCCAGGTTTCTTCTTGAAGTGTTTTCACACTTCAAGTGTGAAAACTCGGCACCCTTGATGCGATTCCAAAAGTTCCCCGACACCCTGGTCTCTCTCGAGGGGAACACCGAGGTTCCCGGTACGACTTCATCTGAGCCACTTCTCCCCTCCTGATTGCGACTGGAGGGTCGACTCCCGTGCTTTGTCTGGAAGGGGTTCCCAACCTTCCCGGCGCACCTCAGGATGAGGCCGGTCTAACGAGAATATTTGAGACGTAGCTTCATGGGTGGTAACACATGCTGAAAGACCCCTATTCCCCGGTCCACTCTTGATAAGAACCCGATGCCCGGACACCTCTTGAAAGGCAACCCTGTGGAAGAAGCCACAACACGAAGGGGCACTGACACCCTCGTGCATCGTCCGGAAAAACCCGCAGATTCCAAACACAGTTCGACAAGTTGCCTGTCACCCCGTGAATAACTCGAGAGGCAAGCGGAGTTCCATTCCTCCTTACAAGACGAGGCCTGACTCTCCTGTCCCAACTCTGCAGGGACCCTGCGATCAGAGTCAGAAATGGAGACGAACCCTGAGGTTCCTGCCTCCACTCGAGATGAGGCCCTCTTCTATTGCACCAAACCCAGTGGAGTCCCGAGAGGGCCCTCCCAACTCCAGGGTATCCTTGACTTCTCAGAGGCACACTGAGAAGCTCCCTGAGGCCACCGGCACTAGTCGAGGGAACACAGGGTTTACTGCCGTGACCCAAGAAACACCTTGAAAGTCCTTCTTTAACGGTTCTTGAGGCCCGATACACCTTCCATGACTCTAGAGCAATGACGCGCTCCCCCTCGCAATGCGCATGGAGACCTGACTTCCCAAGCGCCACATGAGAGGCTCCCTGAGCTCCCCGTAGTACCTCATGAGAAACCCCACACTGGCGCTGCAGCTCGAGAAAACCCACGAGACGCCCCCTTCATCGCGAGATGATGGCCTTCTTTTCCTGCATGGCCTGGAGAGCAATCACGAGTCCTCTCTCCAAACTCCACAGGAGGCTTGACTCCCTTTAGGCCACTCAGTGGGCTCCAAGAGATACCCGTCGCAACTCGAGAGGAGAGTGGAGTCCTTCGCTTCCCCTCGAGACAAGGACTGACTCCCCAGGTGCATCAGGAAAGCAACCCCGAGATCCCTGTCCCCCCTGGAGACGAACATTATGTCCTGGACACAAGCCTAGATAAGGTCTCTTTTGCCCTGCAGTAACTCAAGCGCAATCCCTAGCTCTCCCTCGCAACTCGAATGGAAGACTGGACTTCCCTGGGCCAACACAAGAGGAAGCCTGAATTTCCTGACCTAACTCGAGAATCCCGCCACAACTCGAGAAAAACGACGTGGTTAACCCGTCACCACAAGATGAGGCCCTTGCCAGCTACAGCGTCTCAAGAGAAGTCTCACGTTCCGTCTTGAAGTTTGAAACGGTACTTAGCACCTTTGATGTGACTCCAAAAGTTCCCCGCATCCCAGTTTTACTCGAGGGGAACATCGAGGTTCCCGGCACCACTTCATCTGAGCCCCTTCTCCCCTCCTGATCGGGACAAGAGGGTCGATTCACTTGCTTTGTCTGAAAGGGTTACCGACCTTCCTGGTGCACCTCAGGTTGAGGTCCGTCTCAAGAAGAAATTCGAGACGTAGGCTTGTGGGTGGTGCCACATGCCGAAAGACACTGATTTCCTGGTCTGCTCTTGATAAGAATCTGAAGGCTGGATACCTCTTCGAAGGCAACCCTGTGTATGAAGGCAAAAAACGAAGGGGAACTGACACCCCCATGCATCGTCCGGATAAAACCGCAGGTTCCACACACAGCTCGACAAGTGGCCTGTTATCCGGTGAACAACTCGAGAGTCCAGTGGAGTTCCATTCCTCCACACAAGACGAGGCCTGACTCTCCTGTCCTAACTCTGTAGGGACTCTGTGTTCAGAGTCAGAAATGGAGAGCAACCCTGAGGTTCCTGCTTCAAATCGAGATGAGGCCCTCTTCTGACAAGGTCCAGCCTCGGCTGGTCCAGGGTTTTCGAAGGGGAGACAGAGTAGGCGACCTATTGATTTATTTATCGAAGATATAAAGAGTAATAGAATGAGGATAGCTCAGTAGGTAAATTTAGTGGAGAAAAGAAGCTGAGTAGCTTGGTTTATGCGGAAAATCATTATAACCCGTGACACCAGGTTAGCTCTGACCACGGAGGCCGCAGGCTCCCTCTCGAATAGCGAAAAGTGCCCCACCTTAGACACCTTCTCAAGTGGTCTTCGAAGCCCAGGCAAATAAATGGTCGCAGAGGATATCCGCGCTCCAGATGGACACTCATCTGAAAATTGAGGGGAAGAATGACATTAGGAGACTAAGCGTTGGCAATCAAGGCCCGTAGCTTTATTTTCAACAGGGGTTTTTATACCCTAAGTTACACATGGAGGATAATGGGGATGCAAAGACAGCAGCCTTTGA
Source organism: Bubalus kerabau (assembly GCF_029407905.1). NCBI lineage: Eukaryota > Metazoa > Chordata > Mammalia > Artiodactyla > Bovidae > Bubalus > Bubalus kerabau. The sequence continues at coordinate 1,700,732 of NW_026577892.1, read as the reverse complement.
TCCTTATCAAAAACCAGAGTTTCTCTCCTGCAAATGTATCGTATACAAATGGTTTAGGTGATTTACATCATCTTCTAGCCAGAAGACCTATTAACATTTTATGACTCTTGACAAAGACTTATCAACCGTAAGACTTATTTTCTCTAATAGTAATTATTTTAAGGTTTGGCCCCATCTTTCGAAGATAAAATTGCATTCCTATAGGGCAGATGTGTAATGGGCTTACAACAAAGGAAATAATTTATTACCTTAAGGGTCTAAAGTTAGTAACACCAAGGCCACTACTTATTTCTTCTACATACCAACTATATTAATTAATACACATTCAAGGATACAATTCAGGGGATGTGGAAACTTGGCAACAAGCATTGGTTCATCAATGAAATCTTTTACTAGTTTTATTCTGACAGTTTCTAACTCTCTGAGAGGCTCTAAGCTATTTGAATATCTTAAGCTTCCCGTGCCTCTCGAGGCTCGGAGACTGTAAACAATTGTATGCATTGCTGTAGGAGACCGGGTAAACTTGTCAGGCGAGTTAGAGAGCCATCTGACGTGTTTGGATTTAAACACTCCTAATTGCCCAGGAACTTTATTAATTGGAGCTGTAAGTTAGCTCTTTGACAGAGAGAGTGAGATGGTGGTGGGGGACAGCCCCCAGTAAAGTCAGAGGGGAGAGCACAAAGCAATAAAGTAGGCAGACTCTGGTTTTGGGGGGTAGATGCTCAAGAATATCCGGGAGGACTCCCGAGGCTCGATCCCGCCTTTGTGTATGCCCAGCCTCCTTCCTCATGACCTTTGTCACGAGTGGAATGTCTCTCGCCGGCTCCCGGCATCTCCCCGTTTTGTATTTCTTAAAACAGCCAGATGTAGCTCAGTCGCGAGCCTCTGAATACTCTGCCGAAGAATCCTGACAATACAAGGAAGAATGATTATGAGAAGCAGAAATAAAGCAGCCACCGCAGCATAGCTAAAGACATTAGACAGAATATTCTTTCCTGAGATGTAGTTAGGGAAAGTATGGAAGAAATCATTTGCTGTTCCAGCAGCAGTAAAATCTAATCGGGAGTGCTCCATGGTTGCTATTTGATAGTGAAGTTTCCCTACGTCTCAACCAATGTCAGAGCTGTTCCAGATACCTGAAATATGGTTTTTAATCTTTTCCCATTCAAAATCTGTCTCATTTACTTTCAGGGGTGTTACACATATCCACCGATAGTCAGCATGACAAGACAATGCCATTTTCACCTTTAAAGCCTGCAATTCAGTCCCAATATGTATTACTGCTTCCTCTAGGGCGTCTACCCTCATTTCTAATTTTCTCTCTATAGCTTCCTGTGTTGCCAATGTTAAAGAAACATTTGTGGACATAGAATCAACATATTGAGCAGTATGTACTTGTTGAGTCAATGATATTGCTGCCACAGTAACAGAAGTGATTGCACTTATCAAAGCTGCTGTTCCCAAGATAAGTAAGCCCACAAACCGTCGTGTTTGCATTAAATCCTGTAGTTGTTGTAATACAGCAAGACCATAATTCAATAAGTGGTTACATCATAAGATAAGGTGGATGTTGTAGCATTACAAAGGAGCAAACATTATATTGAGGGTTTAAACAAGATGAACCAGGGAGCAGCTGTAGGCGTCAGCCCGGGGGAGCAGTGTCCCCAGCATCAGGAGGCAGAACGCGAGCGGCAGGCTGTGGGCCAAGGCGCCTATGGTGGGCGGAGGGGCAGGGTTCGTGGTTTAGGGCTAGCCGCCACCGCTTGGGCTCAGGGCGGTCCCCTCTCGCTGGTGGGGCCACGCTGGTCTGGACGGCACTCCGCGGGCGCGCTTTCCTCTCTGGCCCTCACTCGCTGCACAGACTTCTTTGCTCTAGGTCACGGGGTGCAGAGAGGTGGGTGCGAGGCGCTGCTGGTGGCGCGGAGGCGAGAGCTGGCTGGGGGAGGGGGAGCGAGCGAGTGCGCACGCCGCGAACCTGGTCTTTGGGGAATGTGACATGACGAATTTGTCTGAGATCCAAACCGGAGAATCTGCATTCTGTAGAAATATACAAGCATACTCTCTCCCACAAGTTAGCAACACATCTGGCCTTTTTCACTCTCCCGTAAGGAGGCCTTTTTACTTGACCAGGGGCCGAGTCGTAGCCTGTAATTCAGGCATCTAGTGTCTCATCATTGTAGTCTGCCCCTGTGTGTTTACGTTTAAGTGATTAATTACAATTGGAACATAACTTCACTATTTGTCTAGCTGTTTCCCTATGGATATGTTAATTTAGGTCTAATGTTTAGTTTAGGTCTCTGTATAAATTTAAGTAATAAATGTATAACCTCCTTATCTCATTTTGGTATACAGGTATACAGATAGACCTAAATGCAAAATGCATTTATATATGTATTTATATATGGCAACAAGTATAAAGTTATTGACATATAATATATATAAATCAATATACTTGAATTAATCTTTATAATTAATATATTAATTAATATATATTACAACAAAACAACACATACACAGCTAATACCAACCAACACAAACCAATATACTGTAATAATACATGTCACACATTTATAATTATACAGTATATAGAACATACATCATCACAGCACATCAATCCATACCAATTAATATCAGCCACACACACATTATATTACTGCCATATATATTTAATTATACAGTATATATATGTGTGTGTGTATATAGTATACATATTAATTTATATACAAATTAATTAAGTATAGATCTATAAATAGAATTAGGTATACCTTTATTATATTTTATTTATACCCATACCTAATTAGGCAAACTGTAATTAGGCAAATACATTTATATTATGTATTTATAACAATATATAAAGTATTGTTAAATGTACCACCTGTACAGCATCTCCACCCCACATACCACTTTCTCTAATCCCACCAACTCATTTTCAGTATTATGTGTTGGCCAGGAGCTGGGCCAGTCTTTCCCAGCAATGTTAAGAGACGTCTGTTCCTGTGTCTAATAGCCCTGGCGTTTTATTCTCTTGAATTAAAAGATCTTTTAAAGGCCTTGGAACTGTAATTTCCTGCACCCAAAAGGCTAGATCACTAGATCCAAATGTTTTGTGGCTCTTAGATTGAGAAGTCAAGTTTTTCCTTGTCTGATAGTAAGGTAAAAGTAAAAGCTGTGTTACTCTTTGACCTTTATTAATTTGTACAGTTTTGATAGGCAGTGAGATCAAGACTTTAATTTCTCAATATCATCAGAATCTACTACACCATGCACCAGCGAAATTTCTTTTCTTTCTTTTTTTTTATTTAATTTTTTTTTAAAAGAAAGCGAGCTACGCCCCAGGACAAATCTTACAATGTCCTCAGATAGGGGGCCAGCCACTCCGGTTGGAATTGGAGTAAGCGGCACATCAGGGGTTAATATTGTTATTAAATCTCCTTGCCTTTTCGCTTTTCTCCTAGCCTGGGTGAGACCCCCCTGAGGGAGTTTTCTCCAAGGAGCACGCTCTGCATATTGTGTACTAAAAGCTCCTTTGTTTAAAAAACTTTTTATCTTCCTCAGTCTTAGGCAACACTTTGGGAGGCTTTGGGGGCAAAGTGGGGAACTCCTGGGTCCTGGGAGGCACAATCGAAGGCGGTGGCAGTCGCCTTAAATCAGAAAGTGGTGGATAAGTTTTTTAAAGGTTTGCGCAGAGGGGGAGGGAGCTCGCCAGGGCTCTCGGCCGCAGCGTCCTGTAAGCCCTCTCCTTCCTCGGGAGGTAGACCACTTTCTCCCTCCTTTTTTTTTTTTCTTCAATGGCAGAAAATATGATCTGTGCAGTAAATGGAGACTCACCACCATCCACCTCTATAGCCTCCCCCATAGTCTATTTAACAGCCTCGTGACGGAGGTCCAGGACATTTCTAATCATATTCCACAGTCAATAAATATTTGTCTATTCTTAGATGCAGAGAAATCCATTTTTAATTTTTTTTTAATTTTAGAGAATATTTTTATTTATTTTGTAACCTCTTTACCCTGGCTAAACTGCAGAGGGGACTAGAAAAGAAGCCTCAAGGTGAGGATCAAGTTCATCCTTGGGACTAGAGAAAATCCTTCTCCGCGAAACTCCTAGCGGTGGCCCTTTACCCCGACATGGAGGAGGAGGCATAGGGGGATGGGAGCGTCCCGAAGTTTTCCTCTTCTGTTCTGGAGATCCTTTAACTGTTTGGTAACTAAATCTTACGAACTGTCTGATCGGGGATGTTTCCCTCAACCTCCTAGGAGCGGATGGTCTGATTAGGGATGTTTTCTTAAACTTTTAGGAGCATCTTTAGCTTAAAAAAAAAAAAATCCTCATCAGAATGGCATCGAGCTGCTGTTTCCTCTAAACCTTTTTCAAATTGAGGGGAGAGCTGATCTTTCTTTTCATCCCTATCTTTTACATGCTCATTGGCAGTCATAGCGGCTAGCCATTCATTTAGCTGTCGATAGCTAGGTATAGCCTCTTCATTTTCACTTTTCTTTATAACAGGTACCTTTTCAGATTTGCTTTTTTGTTTAACAGGTACTTTTCCAACTTTACTTTCCTCTTTAACAGGTACCTTTTCAAATTCATGAGCTGGATCTAAAACATCTCTAGTCATATTCCACAGAGGAAAGGTGTAAGTAGGGATTTTTTCCAAACGTTGCTGAGCACAATAAGCTCTTAGCTGTTTTCCTAGTTTTTTCAAGATATCTAGGTTAACAGTGCCTTGTTGTAGAAACCAAGGGCAGTGGTCTTGTACAAATGTAAAAAATGATTGAATGGAAGATTTTTTAACCTTGATTCTTCTTTTACTTAATAACTGTAAAATTACTCCTATAAAGAGCTGTCTTTCATTTGATTCAGTGTTGCCCATGTCAGAAACTTAAGGATAGTAAAAGATTTTGCTTTTAGCTATCTAAAGATTAGGCCTTTTTTGTCAGCCTTTTTAGAAACCGTTTTTTCTCTCTAACTCTTCAACACTTCCCACTCCTCTCGCCCTGTCTATTCTACAGGGGGATCTGCAGCCCCCTAAGTGGGATCCTATCTGTCCCCAAAACTGAACACTGGGGGAATGGGGTTGGGGATTTACCTTCGAAATGCCTGTCTCGGGCGCCACCTGCAGAGGTCCAGCCCCAGCTGATCCAGGGTATTCGAAGGGAAGATGGAGTAGGCGACCTATTTATATATTTATTTATTCATCAAAGATATAAAGAGTAATAGAATGAGGATAGCTCAGTAGGAAAATTCAGTGGAGAAAAGCAGCTGAGTAGCTTGGTTTACGCGGAAAATCAATATAACCCGTGACACCAGGTTAGCTCTGACCACGGAGGCTGCAAGTGCCCTCTAGAATAGAGGAAGGTGCCCCACCTTAGACACCTTATCGAGTGGGTCTTCGAAGCCCAGGCAAATAAATGGTCGCAGAGGATATCCGCGCTCCAGATGGACACTCATCTGAAAATTGAGGGGAATAATGACATGGGGAGACCAAGCGTTGGCGAGCAAGGCCCGTAGCTTTATTTTCAACACAGGTTTTAATACCCTAAGTTACACATAGAGGATAATAGGGGATGCAAAGTCAGCAGTCTTTAATCCTTATCAAAAACCAGGGTTTCTTTTCTGCAGATTTATCGTATAAAAATGGTTTAGATGATTTACATCATCTTCTGGCCAGAAGACCTATTAACATTTTATGACTCTTGACAAAGACTTATCAACCATAAGAGTTATTTTCTCTAAGAGTAATTGTTTAAGGTTTGGCGCCATCTTTCGAAGATAAAATTGCATTCCTATAGGGAGGATGTGTAATGGGTTTACAACAAAGAAAAGAATTTATTACCTTAAGGGTCTAAAGTTACCAACATCAAGGCCACTACTTATTTTTTCTACATACCAACTATATTAATTAGCACACATTCAAGGATACAATTCAGGGGATGTGGAAACTTGGCAAAAAGCATTGGTTCATCAATGAAATCTTTTACTAGTTTTATTCTGACAGTTTCTAACTCTCTGAGAGGCTCTAAGCTATTTGAATATCTTAAACTTCCCGTGCGTCTCGAGGCTGGGAGACTGTACACAATCGTATGCATAGCTGTAGGAGACCGGGTAAACTTGTCAGGCGAGTGAGAAAACCATCTGAGGGGTTTGGATTTAAACACTACTAATTGCCCAGGAACATTATTAGTTGGAGCTGTAAGTTAGCTCTTTGACAGAGAGAGTGAGATGGTGGTGGGGGACATCCCCAGTAATGTCAGAGGTGAGAGAACAAAGCAATAAAGAAGGCAGACTTTGGTTTTTGGGGGTAGATGCTGAAGAATATACGGGGGAACTCCCGGAGGCTCGATCCCGCCTTTGCGTATGCCGAGACTCTTTCCTCATGACATTTGTCACGAGTGGAATATCTCTCGCTGGCTCCCGGCAATCTTCCATTGCACCAAACGCAGTGGAGTCCCGAGAGGCCCCTCCCAACACCACAGTATCAGTGTCTTCTCAGAGGCACCCTGAGCAACTCCCTGAGTTCACCGGCACAAGTCGAGGGAACACAGGGTATCCTGCCACAACCCGAGAAAGACCTCAAGAGTCCGTCTTCAACGTGTCTTGAGGCCGGATTCCCCTACCATGACTCGAGAGCAATGACACGCTCCCCCTCGCCATGCTCATGGACACCTGACTTCCCTGGCGCCACATGAGAGGCTCCCTGAGCTCCCCGTCATACCTCGTGAGAAACCCCACACTGGCGCCACAGCTCGGGAAAACCCACGAGACGCCACCGTCATCGCGAGATTGGGGACATCTTTTCCTGCCTGACCTGGAGAGCAATCCCTGGTCCTTTCTCCAAACTTCACAGGAGGCTATACTCCCTTTAGGCCACTCAATGGGCTCCAAGAGATACCTGTCGCGACTTGAGAGGAGAGCAGAGTACTTTGTTTCCCCTCGAGATGAGGCCTTACCTTGGGTGAGCCTGGAATGCAACCCCGAGATCCCTGTTGCCCCTGGAGAGGAACATTATGTCCTGGACAAAAGCCTAGATGAGGTCTATTTTGCCCTACAGTGACTCGAGAGCAACACCCATCTCTCCCTCGCAATTCGAATGGAAGATTGGTCTTCACTGGGCCAACAAAAGAGGAAGTCTGAATTTCCCGTTGTAACTCGAGAATCCCACCGCAACTCTTAAAAACCACGTGGTTCCCCATTCATCACAATATGAGGCCTTTGCCCGCTACAGAGTCTCAAGAGAAGTCCCATGTTTCGTCATAAAGTTCGAAATGCTACTTGGCACCCTTGATGCGACCCCAAAAGTTCCCCAATATACCGGTCTCACTCCAAGGGAACACCGAAGTTCCTGGCACCACTTCATTTGAGCCCCTTCTCCCCTCCTGATCATGGCAGGAAGGTCGATTCCCCTGCTTTGTCTAGAAGGGGTTCCCGACCTTCATGGCGCACCTCAGGATGAGGCCAGTCTCACGAAGAAATTCGAGACGTAGCCTCGTGTTGGTGCCACGTGCCGAAAGACCCCGATTTCTCGGTCTTGCTCTTGATAAGAACCCGATGCCCAGACACCTCTTCTAAGGCAACCCTGTGGATGATGGCACTACACGACGGGGCACTGGCAACCCTGTTCATCGTCCAGAAAATCCCACAGGATCCACATACAGCTCCACAACTGGCCTGTCACCCCTTAAACAACGAGAGAGGCAAGCGGAGTTCCCTTCCTCAGACAAGACGAGGCCTGAGTATCCAATCCCAACTCTGCAGGCACGCTTCGATCTGAGTCAGAAATGGAGAGGAAACCTGAGGTTCCTGCCTCAACCCGAGATGAGGCCCTCTTCCATTAAAACAAACGCAGTGGAGTCCCGAGAGGCCACTCCCATCTCCACAGTATCCCTGACTTCTCATAGGCATTCTGAGAAGCTCCTTGAGGCCACCGGCAAACGTCGAGGGAAATAAGGGTTTCCTGCCACAACCGAAGAAAGACCTCGAGAGTCCTTCTTCAACACGTCTTGAGGTCAGATTCCCCTACCATGGCTCGAGAGCAATAACGCGCTCCCCCTCGCCACGCACATGGAGACCTGACTTCCCTGGCGCCACACGAGAGGCTCCCTGAGCTCCCTGTCGTACCACGTGTGAAACCCCACACTGGCGCCGCAGCTCGAGAAAACACACAAGACCCCTCCGTCATCGCGAGATGAGGGCCATCTTTTCCTGCATGGCCTGGAGAGCAGTCCCAAGTCCTCTCTCCAAACTTCACAGGAGGCTTGACTCCCTTTAGGCCACAAAGTGGGCTCCAAGAGGTGCCCGTCGCAACTCGAAAGGAGAGCGGAGTCCTTTGCTTCCCTTCGACACGAGGCCTGACTCCCTGGGTGAGTCTGGAATGCAAACCTGAGATCCCTGTGGCCCTTGGAGAGGAACATTAGGTCCTGGACACAAGCCTAGATGAGGTCTCCTTTGCCCTGCAGTAACTCGAGCGCAACCCCCAGCTCTCCCTCGCAACTCGAATGGATGATTGGACTTCCCTGGCCCAACACAAGAGGAAGCCTGAAATCCCCGTCATAACTCGAGAATCCCGTCGCAACTCGAGAAAAACCACGTGGCTCCCCCGTCATCGCACGATGAGGCCCTTGGCCGCTACAGCGTATCAAGAGAAGTCCCACGTTCCATCCTGAAGTACAAAACGGTACTTTGCACCCTTGATGCGACCCCCAAAGTTCCCTGACATACCGGTCTCACTCGAGGGAAACACCAAAGTTCATGGCACCACTTCCTGTGAGCCCCTTCACCCCTCCTGATCGCGACAGGAGGGTCGACTCCCATGCTTTGTCTGCAAGGGGTTCCCGACGTTCCCCGCGAACCTCCGGATGAGGCCGGTCTCATGAGGAAATTCAAAAAGTAGCCTCATGGTTGGTGCCACATGTTGAAAGATCCCGAATTCCCGGTCCACTCTAGATAAGAACCTGACGCCCGGACATCTCTTCGAAGGCAACCCTGTGGATGAAGGCACAACACGAAGGGACACTGACATCCCCATGCATCGTCTGGAAAAACCCCCCGATTCCACTCACAGCTCCAAATGTGGACTGTCACCCCATGAACAACTCGAGAGGCAAGTGAAGTTGCATTCCTTCACACAAGACGAGGCCTTACCCTCCTGGCCCAACTCTTCAGGGACCCTGCGATCGGAGTCAGAAATGGAGAGGAACCCTGAGGTTCCTGCCTCAACTAGAGAAGAGGCCCTCTTCCATTGAACCAAACTCAGTGGTGTCCCGAGAGGCCCCTCCCAACACCACAGTATCCCTGAAGTCTCAGAGGCTCCCTGAGAAGCTACCTGAGGTCACTGGCACAAGTCGAGGGAACCCAGAGTTTCCTGAAGTAACCCGAGAAAGACTTGGAGAGTCCTTTTTCAACGTCTCTTGATGCCCGATTCCCCTACCATGACTCCAGAGCAAGGACGCGCTCCCCTTGCCACAAGCAGGAAAACTGACTTCCCTAGTACCACACAAGAGGCTCCCTGAGTACCCCATCGTACCTCGTGAGAAAACCCACAGTGGCGCCGCAGTTCGAGAAAAACCACAAGATGCCCCCGTCAAGGAGAGATGGGGGCCTTCTTTTCCTGCCTGACCTGGAGAGCAATCCCTGGTCCTCTCTCCAAACTTCACAGGAGGATTGACTCCCTTTAGGCCACTCAGTTGGGTCCAAGAAATACCCGGTGCGACTCGAGAGGAGAGCGGAGTCCTTTGCTTCCCTCGAGACGAGGCCTGACTCCCCGGGTGAGTTTGGAATGCAACCCCGAGATCCCTGTCGCCCCTGCAGTGGAACATTATGTCCTAGACACAAGCCTAGATGAGGTCTATTTTTCCCTACAGTGATCGAGAGCAACCTCCATCTCTCCCTCACAATTTGAATGGAAGATTGGGCTTCCCACGGTCAACACATGAGGAAGTCTGAATATCCCATCGTAATTCGAGAATTCAGCCTCAAGTCTTAAAAACCATGTGGTTCCCCCTTCATCGCAATATGAGGCCCTTGCCAGCTAGAGTCTCAAGAGAAGTCCCACGTTCCATCTTAAAGTTCGAAATGCTACTTGGCACCCTTGATGCGACCCCAAAGTTCCCCAACATACCGGTCTCACTTCAGGGGAACACCGAAATTCCCGGCGTCTCCAGGGAAGTCCCATGTTCTGTCCTTAAGTGCGAAACGGTACTTGACACCCTTGATGCGACCGCAAAAGTTCCCCGACACGCTGGGTTCCCTCGAGGGGAACACCAAGGGTCCTGGCACCACTTCATCTGAGCCCCTTCTCCCCTCCTGATCGCGACAGGAGAGTCGATTCCCCTGCTTTCTCTGGAAGGGGTTCCCGGCCTTCCTGGTGCACCTCAGGATGAGGCCGGTCTCAGGAGGAAATTCGAGACTAGCCATGTGTGAGGTGCCACATGCCGAACGACACCGATTTTCCGGTCCGCTCTTGATAAGAACCCGATGCCCGGACACCTCTTCGAAGGCAACCCTGTGAGTGAAGGCACAACACGAAGGGGCACTGACACCCCCGTGCATCATCTGGAAAAACCCGCAGGGTTTACACACAGCTCGACAAGGGGCCTGAGACTCCCGGAACAACTCGAGAGGCAACCAGAATTCCATTCCTCAGACAAGACGAGGCATGACTCTCCTGTCCCAACACTGCAGGGACCGTGCAGTCGGAGTCAGAATCGGAGAGGAAGCCTGAGGTTCCTGCCTCCCCTCGAGATGAGGCCCTCTTCCATTTTGCCGAACCCAGCAGAGTCCCGAGAGGCCCTGCCAACTCCACAGCATTCCTCACCTCTCAGAGGCACCCTGGTAAGTTCCCTATAGTCCCCTGCAGAAGTCGAGGGAAACGAGGGTTTCCCGCCGCCACCCGAGAAAGACCTCGAGAGTCCTTCTTCAACACGTCTTGAGGCCCTAGTCACTTCCCATGACTCGAGAGTGATGACCAGCTCCTCCTCGCCATGCACATGGAGACATGAGTTCCCTGGCGCCGCACGAGAGGCTCCCTGAGGTCCTCGTCGTGCCTCGTGAGAAAGCCCCCACGGGCGCCGCAGCCTGAGGAAACCCATGAGATGCCCCCGTCATCGCGAGATGAGGGCCTTCTTTTCCTGCCTGACCTGGAGAGCAATCCCGAGTCCTCTCTCCAAACTGAAGAGGAGGCTCGACACCCTTGAGTCCACTCATTGGGCTCCAAGAGATCCGTGTCGCGACTTGAGAGGAAAGTGGAGTCCTCTGCTTCCGCTCGAGGCGAGGCCTGACTCCCCGGGGGAGTCTGGAATGGAAACCCGAGATCTCTGTCTTCCCTTGAGAGGAATATTAGGTCCTGGACACACGCCTCGATGAGGTCTCTTTGGCCCTGTAGTGACTCGAGCAGAACCCCCAGCTTTCCCTCGCAACTCCAGGGGAAGATTGGGCTTCCCAGGGCCAACCCAAGAGGAAGCCTGAAATCCCCGTCGTTTTCGAGAATCCAGACGCAACTCGAGAAAAACGACGTGGTTCCAACGTCTTCACAGGATGAGGCCCTAGCCCGCTACAGCGTCTCCAGGGAAGTCCCATGTTCAGTCCTGAAGTGGGAAACGGTACTTGGCTCCCTTGATGCGACCCCTAAAGTTCCCTGAAACGCCGGGTTCCCTCGAGTGGAACACCTAGAGTCCCGGCCCCACTTCATCTGAGCCCCATCTCCCCTCTTGATCGCGACAGGAGAGTCGATTCCCCTTCTTTGTGTGGAAGGTGTTCCCGGCCTTCCCGGCGCACCTCAGGATGATGCTGGTCTCACGAGGAAATTCGAGATGAGCCACGTGGGTGGTGCCACATGTCGAACGACCCCGATTACCCGGTCTGCTCTTGAAATGAACCTGATGCCCGGACACCTCTTTGAAGGCAACCCTGTGGGGGAAGGCACCAAATGAAGGGGCAATGACACCCCCGTGCATCTTCTGGAAACACCCGCAGGTTCCACACACAGCTCGACAAGGGGCCTGAGACCCACTGAACGACTCGAGAGGCAAGCAGAGTTCCATTACTCAGACAAGACAAGGCCTGACTCTCCTGTCCCAACCCTGCAGGGACCCTGCGGTCGGAGTCAGAAATGGAGAGGAAGCCTGAGGTTCCTGCCTCCAATCGAGATGAGGCCCTCTTTCATTTCGTCAAACCTAGTGGAGTCCCGAGAGGCCCCTCTAACTCCTCAGTATCCCTCACCTCTCAGAGGCACCTGGGAAGTTCCCTAAGGTCCCCGGTAGAGGTCGAGGGAAACGAGTGTTTCCCGCCCCAACCCAAGAAAGACCTCGAGAGTCCTTCTTAAATGCGTCTGGAGGCCCTAGTCCCTCCCATGACTCCAGAGCAATGACGCGATCTGCCTGGCCACACGCATGGAGGCCTGACTTCTCTGGCGCCGCACGAGAGGCTCCCTGAGCTCCCCATCATATCTCGTGAGAAACCCCACACTGGCGCCGCAGCTCGAGAAAACCCATGAGACGCTCCCGTCATCACGAGAGGAGGGCCATCTTTAACTGAATGGTATGCAGATCAAGCGTGAACCTTCTGTCCAAGCTACACAGGACGCTTGACTCCCTTTAGGCCACTCATTGGGCTCCAAGAGTTACATGTCGCGACTCGAGAGGATAGTGGAGTCCTTTGCTTCCACTCGAGACGAGGCGTGACCCACCGGGTGAGACTGGAATGCGACCCCGATATCCCTGTTGCCCCTGGAGAGGAACACTACGTCCTGGACCCAAGCCTAGATGAGGACTCTTTGCTCTGAAGTGACTCGAGAGCAACCCACAGCTCTCTCTGACAAGTTGAATGGAAGATTGGACTTCCTGGGCCAACACAAGAGGAAGCCTGAATTCCCCGTCGTAACTCGAGAATCCCGCCGCAACTCGAGAAAAACCACGTGTTTCCCTCGTCATCGCAGTATGAGGCCCTTGCCCGCTAGAGCATCTCCAGAGAATTCCCACGTTCCGTCTTGAAGTGCGAAACTGTACTTGGCACCCTTGATGCGAACTCAAAAGTGCCGTGACATACCGGTCTCACTCGAGGGGACCACCGAGGTTCCCGGCACCACTTCATCTGAGCCCCTTCTCCCCTTCTGATCGCGACCGGTGTGTCGATTCCCCTGCTTTGTCTGCAAGGGTTCCCTACCTTCCCGGCGAACCTCAGGATGAGGCCGGTCTCCCGAGGAAATTCGAGACGTAGCCTCGTGGGTGGTACCACATGCTGAAAGACCCCAATTTTCTGGTACGCTCTTGAAAAGAACCCGATGCCCGGACACCTCTTTGAAGGCAACCCTGTGGATGAAGGCACAACACGAAGGGGCACTGACACCCCTGTGCATCGTCCGGAAAAACCCGCAGGTTCCACACACAGCTCAACAAGTGGCCTGTCACTCCGTGAACAACTCGAAAGGCAAGCGGAGATCCATTCCTCCACGGAAGACGAGGCGTGACTCTCTTGTCCGTACTCGGCAGGTACTCTGCGACCCGAGTCAGAAATGGAGAGGACCCCTGAGGTTCCTGCCTCCATTCGAGATGAGGCCCTCTTCGATTGCACCAAACCCAGTTGAGTAACGAAAGGCCCCTCCCAAATCCACAGTGTCCCTGACTTCTCAGAGGCACCCTGAGAAGTTGCCTGAGGTCACCGACACAAGTCGAGGGAACCCAGGGTTCCCTGCCGCAACCCGAGAAAGACCTCGAGAGTCCTTCTTCAATGCGTCTTGAGGCCCGATTCGCCTACTATGACTCGAGAGCAATCACGCACTCCCCTTCACCACACGCACGGAGACCTGACGTCCCTAGCGCCACACGAGAGGCTCTCTGAGCTCCCCGTTGTACCTCGTGAGAAATCTGATACTGGCGCCGCAGCTGGAGAAAACCCACGAGACGCCCCCGTCATCGCGAGATGAGGGCCTTTTTTCCTGCATGGCCAGGAAAACAATCCCGAGTCATCTCTCCAAACTCCATAGGAGGCTTCACTCCCTTTTCGCCACGCAGTGGGCTACAAGAGATAACCGTCGCGACTCGACAGGAGAGCGGAGTCCTTTTTTTCCCCTCAAGACGATGCCTGACTCTCCGGGTGAGTCGAGAATGCAACCCTGAGATCCCTGTCGGCGCAGTAGTGGAACACTAGGTCCTGGACACAAGCGTAGATGAGGTCTATTTTGCCCTGCAGTGACTGGAGAGCAATCCCCAGTTCTAACTTGCAACTCGAATGGAATACTGGATTTTCCTGACGCCACACAAGATGCTCCCTGAAATCCCTGTGGTACTTCATGAGACACCCCACACTGGCGCCGCAGCTTGAGAAAACCCACGAGACGCCACCGTCATCTCGAGATGAGGGCCTTCTTTTCCTGCATGGCCTGGAGTCCAATCCCGAGTCCTCTCTCCAAACTCCACAGGAGGCTTGACTCCCTTTAGTACACACAGTGGGCTCCAAGAGATACCCATCGCGACTCGAGACGAGAGCGGAATTCTTTGCTTACCCTCGAGGTGAGAACTGACTCCCCGGATGAGTCTGGAATGCAAACCCGAGATCCCTGTCGCCCCTGGAGAGCAACGTTAGATCCTGGACACAAGCCTAGATTAGGTCTCTTTTGCCCTGCAGTGACTCTAGCGCAATCCCCAGCTCCCCCTCGCAACCCGAATGGAAGATTGGATTTCAAGGCCAATAAGAGGAAGCCTAAATTCCCGGTCATAACTCGAGAATCCCGCCGCAACTCGAGCAAAACCACGTGGTTCTCCCATCATCGCAAGATGAGGCCCTTGCCCGCTACAGCGTTTCAAAAGATGTCCCAGGTTCCGTCTTGAAATGCGAAACGGTACTTGGCACCCTTGATGCGACCCCAAAAGTCCCCCAACACGCCAGTCTCACTCAAGGGGAACACCGAGGTTCCCGGCACCACTTCATTTAAGCCCCTTCTCCCCTCCTGATCGTGACCGGTGGGTCGATTCCCCTGCTTTGTCTGCAAGGGGGCCCGACCTTCCCTGCACAACTCAGGATGAGGCCGGTCTCATGGGGAAATTCGATACGTAGCTTTGTGGGTGGTGCCACTTGCTGAAAGACTCCAATTTCCCGGTCCGCTCTTGATAAGAATCCGATGCTCGGACACCTCTTGGAAGGCAGCCTTGAGTATGAAGGTACAACACGAAGGGGCACTAACACACCTGTGCATCATCCGGAAAAACGGGCAGGTTACATACACAGCTCGACAAGTGGCCTGTCACCTCGAGAACAACTCGAGAGGCAAGAGGAGTCCCATCCTCCAGAAAAGACGAGGCCTGACTCTCCTGTACCAACGTGCAGGGACCTTGCGATCTGAGTCAGAAATGGAGAGGAACACTGAGGCTCCTGCTTCAACTCGAGATGAGTCCCTCTTACATTCCACCAAATGCAGAGGAGTCTCGAGAGGCCCCTCCAAACTGCACAGTATCCCTGACTTCTCAGAGGCACTCTGAGAAGCTCCCTGAGGTCGCAGGCACAAGTCAAGGGAACCCTGGGTTTTATGCAGTGACCCGAGAAAGACCTCGAGAGTCCTTCTTCAACCCGTCTTGAGGCCCGATTACCCTACCATGACTCGAGAGCAATGACGAACTCCCCCTAGCCATCTCATGGGGACTTGACTTCCCTGGCGCCACACGAGAGGCTCCCTGAGCTCCCTCTCGTACCTCGTCAGAAACCCGGCACTAGCGCGGCAGTCTAGAAAACCCACAAGACGCCGCCGTCATCGCGAGATGAGGGCCTTCTTTTCCTGCATGGCCTGGAGAGGAATCCCGAGTCCTCTATCCAAACAGCACAGGAGGCTTGACTCCCTTTAGGGCACACAGTGGGCTCCAAGAGATACCCATCGCGACTCTAAAGGACAGCGGAGTTCTTTGCTTCCCCTCGAGACGAGGCCTGATTCCCCGGGTGAGTCTGGTATGCAAGCCCGAGATCCCTGTCGCCCCTAGGGATGAACATTAAGTCCTGGACACAAGCCTAGATGAGGTCTATTTTGCCCTGCAGTGACTCGAGGGCAATCCCCAGCTCTTCCTTTAAACTCGAATGGAAGATAGGACTTCCCTGGGCCAACACATGAGGAAGACTGTATTCCCCGTCGAAACTCAAGAATCCCGCCACAACTCGAGAAACGCTACGTGGTTCCCCCGTCATCGCAAGATGAGGCCCTTGCCCCCTACAGCGTCTCAAGAGAAGTCCCACGTTCCGTCTTGAAGCGCGAAACGGTATTGGCACCCTTGATGCGACCTCAAAAGTTACTCGACACACTGGTCTGACTCGAGGAGAACACCGAGGTTCCCGGCACCACTACATCTGGGCCCCTTCTCCCCTCCTGATCGCGACAGGAGGGTCGATTCCCCTGTTTTGTCTTGAAGGGGTTCCCGCCTTTCCCGGTGCATCTCAGGATGAGGCCGGCCTCACGAGGATATTCGAGACATAGCCTCGTGGATGGTGACACATGCCGAAAGACCCCGATTTCCCGGTTCGCTCTTGATAAGATCCCAATGCCCGGACACCTCTTTGAAGATAACCCTTTTGATGAAGGCACAACACGAAGGGGCACTGACACCTCCGGGTGTCGTCCGGAGAAACCCGCAGGTACCACACACAGCTCGAGAAGTGACCTGTCACCCCTTGAACAACTGGAGAGGCAAGCAGAGTTCCATTCCTCCACACAAGACGAGACCTGACTCTCCTGTTCGAACTCTGCAGCGAAACTGCGATCCGAGTCAGATCTGGCCCAGGGGAAGTCAGGAGAGGAAACATGAGTTTCCTGTCTCCACTCGAGATGAGGCCCTCTTCCATTGCACCGAACCCAGTGGAGTCCCGAGAGGCCCCTCCCAACTGCACAGTATCCCTGACTTCTCAGAGGCACCCTTAGACCTTCCTGAGATCACCGGCACAAGTCGAGGGAACCAAGGGTTTCCTGCCCCAACCCGTAAAAGACCTCAAGAGTCCTTCTTCAACGCGTCTTGAGGTGCGATTCCCCTACCATGACTCGAGAGCAATGACGCGCTCCCCCTAGCCACGCGCATAGAAACCTGACTTCCCTGGCGCCACAGGAGAGGCTCCCTGAGCTCCCCATTATACCTCGTGAGCAACATCACACTGGAGCCGCAGCTCGAGAATACCCACGAGACGCCCCAGTCCTCACGAGATGAGGGCCTTCTTTTGCTGTATGGCCTGGAGAGCAATCCTGAGTCCTCTCTCCAAACTCCACAGGAGGCTTGACTCATTTTAGGCCACACAGTGAGCTCCAAGATATACCCGTCGCGACTTGACAGGAGAGCGGTGTCCTTGGCTTCCCCTCGAGACGAGGCCTGATTCCCCGGGTGAGTCGAGAATGCAATGCCGAGATCGCTGTCACCCCAGCAGAGGAACATTAGGTCCTGGACACAAGCCTAGATGAGGTCTATTTGGCCCTGCAGTGTCTCGAGAGCAATCCCCAGTTCTAACTCGCAATTCGAATGAAAACTGGACTTTCCTGGGCCAGTTGAAGAGGAAGCCTGAATTCCCCGTCGTAACTCGAGAATCCCGCCGCAACTCAAGAAAAACCACGTGGTTCCCCCGTCATCGAAAGATGAGGCCCTTGCCCGCTACAGCGTCTCAAGAGAAGTCCCACGTTCCGTATTGAAGAGCGAAAAGTTACTTGGAACCCTTGATGCGACCCCAAAAGTTCCCCGACATACCATTCTCACTTGAGGAGAACACCGAGGTTCCCGGCACCACTTCATCTGAGACTCTTCTCCCCTCTTGATCGCGACAGGAGGTTCGATTCCCCTGCTTTGTCTGGAAGGCATTCCCGACCTTCCTGGCGCACATCAAGATGAGGCCAGTCTCACGAGGAAATTTGAGACATAGCCTCGTGGGTGGTGCGGCATGCCAAAAGACCCCAATTCCCTGGTCCGCTCTTGATAAGAACCCGATGGCAGAACCCAACTCGAAGGCAATCCTGTGGATCAAGGCACAACAAGAAGGGGCAGTGACACCCCAGTGCATCGTCCAGAAAAACCCGCAAGTTCCACATACAAATCGACAAGTGGCCTGTCACCCCATGAACAACGCGAGAGTCAAGCGGAGTTCCATTCCTCCACACACGACGAGGCCTGACTCTCCTGTCCCAACTCTGCAGGTACTCTGCGATCCGAGTCAGATCCGGCGCATTCGAAGCCAGGAGAGGAACCCTGAGGTTCCTGCCTCAACTTGTCATGAGGCCCTCTTCCATTGCACCAAACCCAGTGGAGTTCCGAGAGGCCCCTCCCAACTCCACAGTGACCCTGACTTCTCAGAGGCATGCTGAGAAGCTTCCTGAGGTCACTGGCACAAGTCGATGGAACCCAGGGTTTCCTGCTGCAACCCAGGAAAGACCTCGAGAGTCCTTCTTTAACACGTCTTCAGGCCCAATTCCCCTACCATGACTCGAGAACAATGACGGGCTCCCTCTCACCACGTGCATAGAGACCTGACTGCCCTGGCACCACGTGAGAGGCTCACTGAGCTCCCAGTCTTACTTCGTGAGAAACCCCACACTAGCGCCACAGCTCAAGAAAACCTACGAGACGCCCCAGTCATCGGGAAATGAGGGCCTTCATTTCCTGCATTGCCTGGAGAGCAATCCCGTGTCCTCCCTCCAAACACCAGAGGAGGTTTGACTCCCTTTAAGCCACTCAGTGGGCTCCAAGACATACCCGTCTGACTCGAGAGGAGAGCAGAGTCCTTTGCTTCCCCTCGAGACGAGGCCTGACTCCAAGGTGAGTCTGGAATGCAACCCCGAGATTTCTGTCGAGCCTTGACATGAACATTAGGTCCTGCACACAAGCCTTGGTGGGGTCTCTTTTGCCTTCAGTGACTAGAGCGCACCTCCAGCTCTTCCTTGAATCTCGAATGGAAGATAAGACTTTTGTGGGCCAACACAAGAGGAAGCATGAATTCCCTGTGGTAACTCAAATATCCCACCGCAAATCGAGAAAAACCAAGTGGTTCCGCAGTCATTCCAAGATGAGGCCCATGCCCGCTGGAGCACCCCAAGAGAAGTCCAACGTTCCAGTTTGAAGAGCGAAACGGTACTTGGAATGCTTTATGCGACCCCAAAAGTTACCCGACATACCTGTCTCACTTGAGGGAAACACCGAGGTTCCCAGCAGCACTTCATCTGAGCCACTTCTCCCCTCCTGATCGCCACAGGAGGGTCGATTCCTCTGCTTTGTCTGGAAGGGTTTCATGAACTTCGCGGCACACTTCAGGATGAGGCCGGTTTCATGAGGAAATTCGAGACAACCCACATGGGTGGTGCCAAATGCTGAACGACCCCGATATCCCGGTCCGCTCTTCATAAGAACCCGATGCCCGGACACCTCTTCGAAGGCAACCCTGTGGATGAAGACACAAAACGAAGGGTCACTGACACCCCCGTGCATCGTCTGGAAAAACCTGCAGATTCCACACACAGTTTGACAAGGGGCCTGAAACCCCATGAACAACTCGAGAGGCAAGCGGAGTTCCATTCCTCAGAAATGACGTAGCCTGACTCTCCTGTCCCAACTCTGCAGGGACCCTGATGTCGGAATCCGAAACAGAGAGGAAGTCTGAGGTTCCTGCCTCCCCTCGAGATGAGCCCCTCTTCCATTGCGACAAACCCAGAGGAGTCCCGAGAGGCACCGCCAACTCCACAGTATCCCTCAACTCTCAGAGACATCCTGGGAAGTTCCCTAAGGTCCCCGGCAGAAGTCGAGGGAAACGACTTTTTCCCGCCACAACCCGAGAAAGACCTCGAGAGTCCCTCTTCAACGCGTCTTGAGGCCCTAGTCCCCTCCCATTACTCGAGAGCCACAACGCGCTCCTCCTCGCTACGCGCAGGGAGACATGACTTCCCTGGCGCCGCACGAGAGGCTCCCTGAGATCCTCGCCGTGCCTCGCGAGAAAACCCCCACGGGCGCCGCAGCTCGAGGAAACCCCTGAGACGCCCCCGTCCTCGCGATGTGAAGGGACTTCTTTTCCTGCATGGCCTGGAGAACAATCCCGAGCCCTCTCTCCAAAATGAAGAGGAGGCTTGACTCCACTGACGCCACTAGGGGGCTCCAAGATATCCGCGTCGCGACTCGGGAGGACAGCAGAGTCCTTTGCTTCCCCTCGAGATGAGGCCTGACACCCAGGGGGATCCTGGAATGCAACCCCGAGATCCCTGCCTTCCCTGGAGAAGAACATTAGGTCCTGGACACAAGCCTAGATGAGGTCTCTTTGGCCCTGCAGTGACTCGAGCGAAACCCCCAGCTTTCCCTCGCCAATCGAATGGAAGACTGGGCTTCCCAGGGCCAACAGAGGAGGAAGCCTGTAATCCCCATCGTCACTCGAGAATCCCGGCGCAACTCGAGAAAAAACACGTGGTTCCAACGTCTTCGCAAGATGAGGCCCTTGCCCACTACAGCGTCTCAGGGGAAGTCCCATGTTCCGCCCTGAAGTGCGAAACAGTACCTGGCACCCTTCGTGCGACCACCAAAAGCTCCCCGACACGCCAGGTACCCTCGAGGGAACACCGAGGTCCCGGCACAGCTTCATCTGAGCCCGTTCTCCCCTCCTGATCACGACAGGAGAGTCGATTCCCCTGCGTGGTTCAGAAGGGGTTCCCGGCCTTCCCAGTGCACCTCAGGATAAGGCCGGTCTCAGAGGGAAATTCGAGACGAGCCACGTGGGTGGTGCCACATGCCAAATGCCCCCGATTCCCCGGTCCGCTTTTGAGAAGGACCCGAGGCCCGGACCCCTCTTCGAAGGCAACCCTGTGGGTGAAGGCACAACACGAAGGGGCACTGACACCCCCGTGCATCATCCGGAAAGACCCGCGGGTTTCACACACAGCTCGACCAGGGGCCTGAAAACCCCTGACAACTCGAGAGGCAAGCGGGGTTCCCTTCCTCAGACAAGACGAGGCATGACTCTCCTGTCCCAACTCTGCAGGGACCCTGCGGTCGGAGCCGAAACGGAGAGGAAGCCTGAGGCTCCTGCCTCCCCTCAAGGTGAGGCCCTCTTCCGTTGCGCCAGACCCAGCAGAGTCCCGAGAGGCCCCGCCAACTTCACAGGATCCCTCGCCTCTCAGAGGCACCCTGGGAAGTTCCCTAAGATCCCCGGCAGAAGGCGAGGGAAACGAGGGTTTCCCGCCGCCCCCCGAGAAAGACCTCGAGAGTCCTTCTTCAACGCGTCTCGAGGCCCTAGTCCCCTCCCGTGACTCGAGAGCCAGGACGCGCTCTCCCTCGCCACGCGCATGGAGACCTGACTTCCCTGGCGGCAGATGAGAGGCTGCCTGAGATCCTCGTCGTGCCTCGGGAGAAAACCCCCACGGGCGCCGCAGCTCGAGGAAATCCCTGAGACGCCCCCGTCCTCGCGAGCTGAGGGCCTTCTTTTCCTGCATGGCCTGGAGAGCAATCCCGGGTCCTCTCTCCAAACGGAAGAGGAGGCTGGACTCCCTTGAGGCTGCTCAGGGGGCTCCAAGAGACCTGCATCGCGACTCGAGAGGAGAGCGGAGTCCTTGGCTTCCCCTCGAGACGAGGCCTGACTCCCCAGGGGAGCCTGGAATGCAACCCCGAGATCCCTGCCTTCCCTGGAGAGGAATATTAGGTCCCGGACACACGACTAGGTGAGATCTCTTGGGCCCTGCAGTGACTCGAGCGCAACCCCCAGCTTTCCCTCTCACTCGAGGGGAAGATTGGGCTTCCCAGGGCCAACCCAAGAGGAACCCTGAGATCCCCGTCGTAACTCGAGAATCCCGCCGCAATTTGAGGAAAACCACGTGGTTCCAACGTCTTTGCAAGATGAGCCTCTTGCCCCCTATGGCGTCTCAAGGGAAGTCCCAGTTCCGTCCTGAAGTGCGAAACAGTACCTGACACCTTTCATGCGACCCGCAGAAGTTCCCCGACACACCGGGTTCCCTCGAGGGAAACACCGAGGTTCCCGACACGACTTCATCTGAGCCCCTTCTCCCCTCCTGATGGCGACAGGAGTGTCGATTCCCCTGCGTGGTCTGGAAGGGATTCCCGGCCTTCCCGGCGCATCTCAGGATGAGGCCGTCCGCACGAGGAAATTCGAGATGAGCCACGGGGGTGGTGCCACATGCCTATCAACCTCGATTTCCCGGTCCACTCTTGAGAAGAACCCGTTGCACGGACACCTCTTCGAAGGCAACCCTGTGGGTGAAGGCACAACACGAAGGGGCACTGACACTCCCGTGCATCGTCCAGAAACACCCGTGGGTTCCACACACAGCTCGAAGAGTGGCCTGAGACCCCCTGAGCAACTCGAGAGGCAAGCGGAGTTCCCTTCCTCAGACAAGACGAGGCCTAACTCTCCGCTCCCAACTCTGCAGGGACCCTGAGGTCGGAGGGTCGGAGTCAGAAACAGAGAGGAAGCCTGAGGTTCCTGCCTCCCCTCGAGATGAGGCCCTCTTCCGTTGCGCCAGACCCAGCGGAGTCCCGAGGGGCCCCGCCAACTCCACAGGATCCTTCGCCTATCAGGGGCACTCTGGGAAGTTCCCTAAGATCACCGGCAGAATGCGAGGGAAACGAGGGTTTCCAGCCGCTCCCTGAAAAAAACCTCGAGAGTCCTTCTTCAACGCGTCTCGAGGCCCTAGTCCCCTCCCGTGACTTGAGAGCCAGGACGCCCTGTCCTTCGCCACGCGCAGGGAGACCTGACTTCCCTACGCCGCACGAGAGGCTCCCTGAGATCCTCGTCGTGCCTCGGGCGAAAACCCCCACGGGCGCCGCAGCTCGAGGAAACCCCTGAGACGCCCCCGTCCTCGCGAGGTGAGGGCCTTCTTTTCCTGCCTTACCCAGAGCGCAATCCCGAGTCCTCTCTCCAAACTGAAGAGGACGCCTGACTCCCTTGATGCCACTCAGTGGGCTCTAAGAGATCTGCGTCGCGACTTGAGAGGAGAGCAGCATCCTTTGCTTGCCCTCGAGACGAGGCCTGACTCCCCGGGCGAGTCTGGAACGCCACCCCTAAATCCCTGTCTTCCCTTGAGAGGAACGTTAAGTCCCAGACACAGACCTAGATGAGGTCGCTTTGGCCCTGCATTGACTCGAGTGCAACCCCCTGCTTTCCCTCGCAACTCGAATGGAAGATTAGGCTTCTCGGGGCCTACACAAGAGGAAGCCTGAAATCCCTGTCGTAACTCTAGAATCCCGCCGCAACTCGAGAAAATCCACATTGTTCCAACGTCT
This sequence comes from Bubalus kerabau, assembly GCF_029407905.1. Taxonomy (NCBI): domain Eukaryota; kingdom Metazoa; phylum Chordata; class Mammalia; order Artiodactyla; family Bovidae; genus Bubalus; species Bubalus kerabau. The sequence continues at coordinate 1,677,515 of NW_026577892.1, read as the reverse complement.
TCGCAAGATGAGGCCCTTGCCCGCTACGGCGTCTCAGGGGAAGTCCTAGGTTCTGTCCTGAAGTGCGAAACGGTACCTGACTCCTTTCATGCATCCCCCAAAAGTCCCTCACACGCCGGTTTCCCTCGAGGGTAACACCGAGGGTTCCGGACCCACTTCATCCGAGCCCCTTCTCCCCTCCTGACCGCGACAGGAGAGTCGATCCCCCTGCGTTGTCTTGAAGGGTCCCCGGCCTTCCCGGCACACCTCAGGATGAAGCCGGCCTCACTAGGAAATTTGAGACTAGCCCCGTGGGTGGTCCCACATGCCGAAAGACCCCAATTTCCCTGTCTGCTCTTGAAAAGAACCCGAGGCCCGGACACCTCTTCGAAGGCAAGCCAGTGGGTGAAGGCACAACACGAAGGGGCACTGTCACTGTCGTGCATCGTCCGGAAACACCCGCAGGTTCCACACACAGCTCAACAAGGGGCCTGAGACCCCCTGAGCACCTCGAGAGGCAAGCGGAGTTCCCTTCCTCAGACAAGACGATTCCTGACTCTCTTGTCCCAACTCTTCAGGGACCCTGCGGTCGGAGTCCGAAACAGAGAGGAAGCCTGAGGTTCCTGCCTTCCCTGGAGATGAGGCCCTCTTCCATTGCGCCAAACCCAGCGGAGTCCTGAGAGGCCCCGCCAACTCCACAGCATCCCTCATCTGTCAGAAGCACACTGGGAAGTTCCCTAAGGTCACCGGTAAACTGTTATTGCACAAGGTCCCCATGAAAAGGCCCACGCAGCAGGACAGCCACAGATTTTGTCTGCCATTAAAGGGCAGTAAGGTGCCCTCCCCACTTCTTTGCTGCCTCGGCGGCCACCAGGGTGCAATTCGCGTACCCTTCCCTTTCCCATCCTAGCAGGTTCTCCAGGGCCCGCTGGCCTACAAAGTGCCAGAAGCAGGGCTGGGCCAGCCGGCCAGAATTCAGGGTTCTGTCCCTTGGACTTCCAGCGGACACTAGGCTGCTTTGGAAAACCGCGCAGACTCTGAGGTTTTTCAGCAGAGGGGTGGAGCGGTAAAGGCCTTGACCCCAAAGACGAGGCCTTTCTGCGACCGTCAGGTTGGGGAGCTCTGAGACTGTGCCAACACAGGGTGGAATACATGGTTCCCTGCTCCACGCAGTCCCCGTTCCCTTACCTGTGTTCCGCACCCCTCCACTGTGGCCAATGAATGCCGATCCGTGGGGATCCAGGAGTTCACGAAATGGGCATTCCCAGCCGCAATGGCGACCCCCAACAGCACATCTGGAAAGCCCTCCCCCACCCCCGTCAGGAGCCGACCCCCGCTGGGAACGGACCCCCACCCCGCCCCGCGCCGCCAGGTTTCGCCCCGGCCCTGCCGGGCTCCCGGCGGGTTCCCAGCCACATTGGCGACCCCTGGGAGCACAACAGGGACCGACCACCCACCCACAGCGAGCGGAATCTCGACCTGTGCAGCCCAGGTTTACCCCGCCCTGCGTGCGCTCCCGGAGCGTTTCCAGCTGCAGTGGCCATCTCCGAGAGCACAACTGGGAAGCCCTCCCCCACCCCCGCCAGGAGCCGACACCCGCCCTGCGCCGCCCGGGTTCGCCCCGCCCCTGCCGCGCTCCAGGGGCGCTGCCCACCTTCACCAGTGGCTCCTGGTGAGCCCCGTCCCCACGCCCGATTCCAGGAGAGGCTCTCGGACCTCGCTGCTGCCGCCAGGTCAAACATGAGGACAATACATACACCCCACAGAGACAATCCAAGCTGTCTATGATTTAGGGATCAAACGAGGACTACAGAAAGGCAAGATGACCTGACCTAGGAGGGCCATGATATTCTATAGAACCAGACAAAGTTGGTTACCAAGGAAACTTTTTTCCTTGGAACCCGGAAAGCTGGTTCTTTGCATATGCAATGACCAACAATTAGCTTGTTACCCAAGCCTGCCTCACTGCCACCCCCATCCCCCCACTCCCCAGAAGACTGGCTCAAAGAAATATTTTAAATCTCAGGCGGAAACCTGGAAGATGTCTTGTCTGTCTGTTTGGATTAAGGTATGTGTCAGTGTGAGCCTTGTGTTTTTTGATAATATTGCTCAAGTTCTGTGTTCTGATATCAATGGTCTCAAGACAAGGCAGCCCTTCCAAATCAAACTGCTGGAAATACAAGAAAACATTGACCTAAATGAATGTCAGAGTCCCGTGAACTGGGAACTAGTCAATATTAAATATCTAGTATTTTTGGTTTTGCTCCTCCATTATAGACATGTCTAAGAGTCAACAACATTAAGCACAACATGTTCATAGTGCCTAGGTTTATTCTAAGGTAAAAATTGCTCTATTGTTATATGTGTCACAAGCTTGTCAGCAAGAAAGTACCTGGAAACAGCAACAACCAATGTAAAAAATGTAAATGTGATATGAGCTTTTAGATAAACTCTTAACAATAATTATACTCTAAAATATCCGCCTCTCATAGTCTTGATTGAAGGCAGAGGAGAAGGGGATGACAGAGGATAAGATGGTTGGATGGCATCACTGACTCGATGGACATGAGTTTGAGCAAGCCCCTGGAGTTGGTGATGGACACGGAAGCCTGGCGTCCTGCAGGCCACGGGGTCACAAAGAGTCAGACTCGACTGAGCAACTGAACTGAACTGAACTTACAATCGTTCCTCCAGGTGTTTTGGTTACCTGAGTTTCTATCCTGGTGCTAAACTAAGTGACGACAGTGTATTGAATAGCTAGGTCACTTCCAAATAAATGAAACTTCTTAAACATTCACGACTTGAAAGGACCTCCCTTTTACACAGAAACAAAAGAGATTTTTGACTCTGCATGAATAGTGACTGGCACCATCCGAACATATTAAATGTAAGAAAGCAATTTTTTTGTTTTGTTTTGTTTTGTTCTGTTCTTGCAGGAAGCGGGGTGGGCGCTATTATCACTGATAGGTATGCTCACCAATCTATCAAATGCCAATATAAGAGTCAGTTCTTGGTTGCTGAAGGGAAATGTATGACTTGTTATTACAAGAATGTATGGAATGCAATCACACTTTAAGAAGGAAAACGAAGTAGTTCTGTCTTAGAGGTGGCATTTTCAGGACGGGAGAAGCAAAGGAATGGGTACAGAATGGGATAAGGAGGTTGTAGGGAAAGTAGGCCCCCAGAAAAGAGTTTTGTGCCTAGCACAAGTTTTCTTGAGATGTTGAACTGCCTTTGCTAATGGAGTTTAAGTTTCTTTACCTCTTAAGTGATCTCTTCTAGGTTGACCTAGAACAGAAATCTTTTGTTAGCTTTGGCTAAGAGGAGAAGTATTGTTTCACGGTGACATATGTGATCCTACCTGACTGTTCTCATCCCCTTTGATATCTATGCACTGCTGCTGCTGCTGCTGCAGCTGCTAAGTGGTTCAGTTGAGGCCGACCCTGTGCGACGCCATAGATGGCAGCCCACCAGGCCCCGCAGTCCCTGGGGTTCTCTAGGCAAGAACACTGGAGTGGGTTGCCATTTCCTCCTCCTATGCATGAAAGTGAGAAGTGAAAATGAAGTCGCTCAGTGGTGTCCGACTCTTAGCCACCCCATGGACTGCAGCCTACCAGGCTCCTCCGTCCTTGGGATTTTCCAGGAGTGGGGTGCCATTGCCTTCTCCCATATCTATGCACAAGCCTGCCTAAATAATTGACTTCTAGCCAACTTTGGGATGCCCATGACCACCCACCCTTACCAGGCAACAGAGAAGAGAAAAACACTTACCACAGGAGGTTCTGATAAGGAACAAGGAACTAACAAGCTCCCACCTACCAGGATTCTGCAGAGGTCAACAAGAAGTCAGCAAGAGATGAGAGACTGCAGTCCAGAGGTCCTAGCTACTTCCATCTAGCAACAAACACCCAGCATAGTCAAAACGATTTCAATGTTAAAGAATAAATAAATAAATAAATAAAAGGACAGAAGTTCTTTGAACACATGTCTGAATTTAGGGGTGAGGCATTACATATGTGTCCCAGGATAATCTTAAAGTGTCAGAAAGTAAAGAAATTAAAGACAACTATCAAGCTGTCCAAACTGATAAAAATGAATGATTACACAGTTTTATCTGTATACATTAGCAGATAATAATCTGAAAAGGAATTTTAAAAAATTCCCTTTCAATAATATCAACATGAATAAAACACTTTGCCATGGATGTAACGAGGATGACAAGACTGGCACACTGGAAATTATACACCCTGGCTGAAAACTATCCTGAATACATGGACAGATATTCCATAACGATGGAAAGACTTAAGATGGCAATACCATGGAATGCATCTTCAATCTGAAATGAAGATTTGATATGATTTGATCGCTCAGAGCTTTTGTGTCATCAAGTGTTATTAAAGTATTAAAGAGATAGAGAAAGCTGCTGACTTAGACTCGAGGCGGGGTGGGGGGGGTAGTAAGAGTACCCCCTGCTGGTCTCTAGCCAGATATTCTATAGGCACTAGCAGTCAGCTAAGGAAAGAAAGGAACTGTTTCAGGGAATGGCACCAGGCCCCTCCCCCACGACATGCATTGAGATAATATTGGCAGCAGGTGAGTCATCCCGGGCCAAAACTTGATTGACATGAATCTTGAAGAAAGGCAGTATTGCAGGCAAATATATCATTTCCTTAACATAGATAAGGAGAACAAGCTAGGAGGAAAACATGCTGTTTTGTTCAAATCGCTTCTGAGCCTTTTGGGGGAACCGACCTGAAGCCAGAGTCTAGCGGAAATACATAGGATATTTACATCGCTTAAGACAAACATTTTCTTAGGAAAAAATGCATTGCTTAGCTCAAGGTTTGTCTGCGAAATGCTTACACATCAGGAGATGGCTCCGAGCTGGGTTTCCACACACAAGAACATCCATGCAAAGGACAAGCCTGCACAGCCCATCTGCCCTGCTCCCGCACAGCCAGCAGCATTTCCAAGTAACCTCCTAAGGCCTTCCCCAAAATACAGGGGCACCTCTGGGTTTCCTGTTTCCCTCACTTCGAACACTTTTCTTAAAAAAAAAAAAAAATCCTGCACACTTCTTGATAGAATGCCACAGTGCAAGGAATACAGTCCTTCAATATTTAAACCTCCATTTGCAAAACACTTGGAGCTTGGTTTTGTTTTGTTTTGTTTTTTAATTACACCACCACATAATTTAAAGCTTTTACACGTTCTAATTATTCAGTTCCAAAACACCAAACTTTTATTGCACAGGGTCCTCATGAAAAGGCCCACGCAGCTGGACAACCACAGATTCTGCCATGAAAGGGCAGCAAGGTGCCCACCCCCTTCTTTGCTGCCTGGGCGGCCACCAGGGTTTGAAATCCATGCACCCTACTAAGTTTCTAGGGTGCAATCCGTGGACCCTTCCCTTTCCCATCCCAGCAGGTGCTCAAGGGCCCGCTGGCTTACAAAGTGCCAGAAGCAGGGCTGGGCCAGCCGGCCAGAGTTCAGTGTTCTGTCCCTTGGACTTCCAGCGGACACTAGGCTGCTTGGAAGAACCGCGCAGACTCTGAGATTTTTCAGCAGAGGGGTGGAGCGGTAAAGGCCTTGACCCCAAAGGCAAGGCCTTTATGCGACCACCAGGTTGGGGAGCTCCGAGAATGTGCCAACAGACGGCGGAATACTTGGTTCCCTGCTCCACGCAGTCCCAGTTCCCTTACCTGTGGTCCGCTCCGCTGCACCCACGGGATGGCGATCCTTGGGGACCCAGGAGCGGACGAAATGGGCGTTCCCAGCCACAGTTGCAACCCCCGAGAGCACAACTGGGAAGCCCGCCCCCACCCCCGCCAGAAGCCGACCCCCGCCCCACGCCGCCCACGTTCGCCCCGCCCCTGCACGGTCCAGGTACCTTCCCAGCTTCTAGCGTTCACGCCCGGGTAGGAGCAGGATGTAGGAGTATGGGAGATGTGTCTGGAGCCTGACAGCCTCAGCTCCGCTCTGGCCTGCCCTTTGGACCTAGGAGCCAGGCCAACTTGCAGAGGGCTTAGGGCCCCATTGTATGCAAACTACCAAGGCCTACCGCAAGGAGAGCTCTGTCCGAGGGAAGGGAAGCGCCCCAGGCTGCGTTCCCAAGCTGTTGCTTGGCAATGCAGACTCAGCGGTAAATGGAGGGAATCAGGGTCCTAGTGCCCCTGTCTTGGGGAGGAAGCTCCACAGCCAGAGTGTTCCTCCCTTTGTGCCCAGAAAGCGCCTGCCAGACTGGGCTTCCCCGGAGCTCTGTTGCAGAGCAGAGACGTGTGGATGTGTTTTGGGGCCTTGACATGTGCGTTTGGGCTCCCTAGCACAGCCCCAGTGTAGGGGAACCAGCCCCTGAGCAAAGAGCTCCAGGCAGTGCTTTGTGCCCAGGCCTGGATGCCCAGTCCCAGCACGCGGGAGAGATGAGTTAGGCTGCCGGCGGGTCCTTGCAAGCCTGTATTGGAAAGGACCGAGTGAGCTTCCACACCGGCGGAGCTGCAGACCTGCGCCCAGGCGCGATAGGACAGAGCCCCTGTCGAGAGGCTGCTCTGCCTGGGCGAGCCTCGCCAAGCCCTTCCCAGCTTCTAGCGTTTGCACCTGCAAAGGAGCAGGCTGCGGGAGTGTGGGCGACGTGACTGGCTCCTGACTGGCCTCAGCTCCGCTCTTGCCTTCCCTTTGGACCTAGGAGCCGGGCCTCCTTGCAGACGGCTTAGGGCACGGGGGTGTGCAAACTGTGAAAGCCTCCCGCAAGGAGACCTCTGTCTGAGGGAAGGGAAATGCCCCAGGTTGCATTCCCAAGCTGTTGCTTGGTAGCCCAGACTCAGCGCTGAACGGAGGGAATCAGGGTCCCAGTGCCCCTGTCATGAGGAGGGAGCTCCACAGCCAGAGTGTTCCTCCGTTTGTGTTCAGAAACCGCCTTACAGACTGGGCTTCCCCGGAGCTCAGCTCCAGAGCAGAGTCGTGTGCATGTGGTTTGGGGCCTTCCCCTGTGCCTTTGGGCTCCCTAGCACAGTCCCAGTGCAGGGGAACCAGCCCCTGAGCAGAGAGCTCCAGGCAGTGCTCTGTGCCCTGGATTGGAAGCCCACTCCCAGCACGCGGGAGAATAGAGTCAGGCCGCCGTCGGGTGATTGCAAGCCTGTATTGGGAAGGACCGAATGAGCTTCCACTCCGGCGGAGCTCCAGATCTGCGCCCAGGCGCGATATCGCAGAGCCCCGGCCTAGAGGCTGCTCTGCCTGGGCGAGCCTCGCCAAGCCCTTCCCAGCTTCTAGCTTTCGCGCAGGGGAAGGAACAGACTGCGGAAGTGGGGGAGACGTGACTGGCGGGCGCCTTACTGGCCTCAGCTCCGCTCTTCCTTTCCCTTTGCACCTATGATCCATGCCTCCTTGCAGAGGGCTTAGGGACCGAAGGAGAGCTCTGTCAGAGGGAAGGGAAGCGCCCCAGGCTGCATTCCCAAGCTGTTGTTTAGCCGCCCAGACTCAGCGCTGCACAGGGGTAATCAGGCTCTCTGTGCCCGCAGCTTCACACACAGGTGTGTCTCCGTAGGAATCAAGAAAGATCCTGACAGAGTGAGGTTCATTAGAGCTATACTAAAGAGCAAAGGCTTGTCCATGTGGTCTTGCCTTCCCCTGTGCCTTTGGGTCTCCAGGCTCGGCCCCAGCTCCGTGGAAAAAACCCCTGAGAAAATATCTTCAAGATACGCTTTTCCCAGAGGCTGGGAACTGGGGTTCATAGGAGGAGAGAAAAGCAAGCCTCCTTCGGGCATGAAAGGCAGCCAACCTGCCTGTGTTTTGAAGCCTCTATTTGGAAGGAATGGGTTAGCTTCTCCTAAAGGAGACCTCCAGATCTGCTCAGAAGTCGGTAATTCCAGAGGCAGGGTACTGGTTCCTGACTGTCCTTTGCTAGCCTTGAAAGATATTCCTAGATTCTAGAGTCATTTTCCATGAAGGAGCAGGCTTCGGGAATGTGTCAGACGGGACTGGCTCCTTATTGACCTCAGCTCAGCTATTGCCTTTCCATTCAAACTAGGACAAGGCCCTACTTTATGAAGGGTAAGGGTCTTCTTCTTTGCAAACTGCCAAGGGCTACAGCAATGAGACCTCTGTCAAGGTGAGGGAAGCCTAAGAGGATGGATTCTCAAGCAGGTGCTTTGCCACAAAGCATCAGCACCCCACGGAGAGAATCAAGCTCCCTGTGCACCAATGTTGGGAGTGTAGCTTTACACACAGAGTTGTCTCTATAGGAGCCAAGAATGTTCCTGAGAGATTAGGTTCACTAAACCTCTCCTACAGAGCATAGACCTGTCCATGTGGTTTTGCCTTCCCCTGTGAGTTGGGTCCTCGAGGTCCGCCACACCTCTGGGGAAACTGTCCCTGAGAAAAGATCTCCAGGAACCGCTTCGCCGAGGCTGGGAAATGCTGTTCACATGAAGTAAGGCAAGCGAATCTCCTGCAGAGTAAAAGAGGCCTTACAGTCCCTGGAGGAGCAGGCTGCCAGAGTGTGTGAAACCTGACTGTTGCCTTACTGGCCTCAGCTCCGCCATTGCCTGTTCATCCGAGCTAGCACCCAGGCCTACTTGGAAAAGCGTTTGGGTGCAGATTTCTACAAAGTGCCAAGGGCTACAGCAGTGAGAATTCTCTCAGTGGTAAGGGAGAGCATTTTATGGATTCTCAAGCTGTTTTCTGAACGACAGCGTCAAAATGAAGAGAGAGAATCAGGCTCTCTCTGCCCCTATGCTAGGTACGCAGCTTCACACACAGAGGTGTCTCTATAGGAGCCAAGAATGCTCCTGAGAGATGAGGTTCACTAGAGGTCTGCTACAGAGCATAGACCTGTCCATGTGGTCTTGCCTTCCCCTGTGCCTTTGGGCCCCGGGCTCGGCCCCAGCTCCGTGGAAACAACCCCTGAGAAAATATCTTCAAGATACGCTTTTCCCAGAGGCTGGGAACTGGGGTTCATAGGAGGAGAGAAAAGCAAGCCTCCTTCGGGCACGAAAGGCAGCCAACCTGCCTGTGTTTTGAAGCCTCTATTTGGAAGGAATGGGTTAGCTTCTCCTAAAGGAGACCTCCAGATCTGCTCAGAAGTCGGTAATTCCAGAGGCAGGGTGCTGGTTCCTGACTGCCCTTTGCCAGCCTTGCAAAGACATTCCAAGATTCTAGAGTTATATTCCATGAAGGAGCAGGCTTCGGGAATGTGTCAGAGGGGACTGGCTCCTTATTGGCCTCAGCTCAGCTATTGCCTTTCCATTCAAACTAGGACAAGGGCCTACTTTATGAAGGGTAAGGGTCTTCTTCTTTGAAACTGCCAAGGGCTACAGCAATGAGACCTCTGTCAAGGTGAGGGAAGCCTAAGAGGACGGATTCTCAAGCAGGTGCTTTACTACAAAGCATCAGCACCCCACGGAGAGAACCAAGATCCCTGTTCCCCAATGTTGGGAGTGTAGCTTTACACACAGCGTTGTCTCTATATGAGCCAAGAATGTTCCTGAGAGATTAGGTTCACTAAACCTCTCCTACAGAGCATAGACCTGTCCATGTGGTTTTTCCTTCCCCTGTGAGTTGGGTCCCCGAGGTCTGCCACACCTCCGGGAAAACTGTCCCTGAGAAAAGATCTCCAGGAACCGCTTCGCCGAGGCTGGGAAACGCTGTTCACAGGAAGTAAGGCAAGCGAATCTCCTGCAGAGAAAAAGAGGCCTTACTCTCCCTGGAGGAGCAGGCTGCCAGAGTGTGTGAAACCTGACTGTTGCCTTGCTGGCCTCAGTTCCACCATTGCCTGTTCCTCCGAACTAGGACCCAGGCCTATTTGGAGAAGCGTTTGGCTGCGGATTTCTACAAAGTGCCAAGGGCTACAGCAGTGAGAATTCTCTCAGCGGTAAGGGAGAGCATTTTATGGATTCTCAAGCTGTTTTCTGAACGACTGCGTCAAAATGAACTGAGAGAATCAGGCTCTCTGTGCCCCTATGTTAGGTACTCAGCTTCACACACAGAAGTGTCTCTATAGGAGCCAAGAATGTTCCTGAGAGATGAGGTTCACTAGAAGTCTGCTACAGAGCATAGACCTGTCCATATGGTTTTGCCTTGCCCTGTGAGTTGGGTCCCCGTGGTCCGCCCCAGCCCAGGGGAAGGAGCCCCTGAGAAAAGATCTCCAGGGACCGCTATTCCCCCAGGCTGGCAAACGCAGTTCACAGGAGGTAACGCAAGCGAGCCTCCTGCAAGGCACAACAGGCCTTAGTGTCCCTGGACGATCAGGCTGCCAGAGTGTGTGAGACCTGACTGGTGCCTTACTGGCCTCAGCTCCGCCATTGCATGTTCCTCCGAACTAGGACCCAGGCCTACTAGGAGAAGGGTTTGGGTATGGATTTCTAAATACTGCCAAGGGGTATAGCAATGAGAACTGTGTCACGGGTAAGGAAGAGCATTGTATGGATTTTCAAGCTGTTGTTTGAACGACAGCTTCAAAGCTGCACAGAGAGAATCAGACTCTGTGTCTCCATGTTCGGTACACAGCTTCACAGACAGGGGTGTCTCCATAGGAAACAAGAACGTTCCTGACAGAGTGAAGTTCACTAGAGCTCTCCTAGAGAGCAAAGACTTGTCCATGTGGTTTTTCTTGCCCTGTGCGTTTGGGGCTCCAGGCTCGGCCCCAGCTCCGTGGAAACAACCCCTGAGAAAAGATCTTCAAGATCCGCTTTTCCCAGAGGCTGGGATGTGGGGTTCATAGGAGGCGGGAAAAGCAGGCCTCATTCAGAGAGCAAGAGGCAGCCAAGCGGCCTGCGTTTGGAAGCCTCAATTTGGAAGAATGGGTTAGCTTCCCCTAAGGGAGACCTCCAGATCTGTTCAGAAGTTGGTAATTCCAGAGGCAGTGTGCAGGGTGCTGACTGCCCTTTGCCAGCCTTGCAAAGACATTCCTAGATTCTACAGTTATCTTCCTGAAGAAGCAGGCTTTGGGAATATGTCAGACTTGACTGGCGCCTTATTGGCCTCAGCTCAGCTATTGCCTTTCCATTCAAAGTAGGACAAGGCCCTACTTTATGAAGGGTAAGGGTCTTCTTCTTTCCAAACTGCCGAGGGCTACAGCAATGAGACCTCTGTAAATGCGAGGGAAGCATAAGCGGATGGATTATCAGGAAGGTTCTTTGCCACCAAGCATCAGCACCCCACGGAGGGAATCAGGCTCCCTTTGCCCCTATGTGGGGTGTGTAGATTCACACACAGTGGTGTCTCTACAGGAGCCAAGAATGTTCCTGAGAGATGAGGCTCACAAGAGCTCTCCTACAGAGTGCTCACCTGTACATGTGGTTTCGCCTTTCCCTGTGAGTTGGGTCCCCGAGGTGCGCCCCAGCTCCGAGAAAACAGCCTCTGAGAAAAGATCTCCAGGAACCGCTTTTCGCCCAGGCTGGGAAAAGCTGTTCACAGGAAGTAAGGCAAGTGAGCCTCCTGCAGAGAAAAAGAAGCCTTACTGTCCCTGGAGGAGCAGGCTGCCAGAGTGTGTGAAAACTGACTGGTGCCATACTGGTCTTAGCTCCGCCATTGCTTGTTCCTCCGAACTGGGACTCAGGCCTACTTGGAGAAGGGTTTAGGTGCAGATTTCTACAAACTGCCAAGGGCTACTGCAATGCGAACTCTCTCAGAGGTAAGGGCGAGAATTGTATGGATTCTCAAGCTGTTTTCTGAACGACAGCATTAAACCTGCACAGAGAGAATCAGGCTCTCTGCCGCCCTGTTGGGTACGCAGTTTCACACACAGAGGTGTCCGCATAGGAGCCAAGAACGTTCGTCAAAGACTGAGGTTCACTAGAGCTCTCTTAGAAAGCAAAGACTTGTTCATGTGGTTTTGCCTTCCCCTGTATGTGTGGGTCTCTGGGCACAACCCCAGCTCTGTGGAAACAACCCCTGAGCAAAGATCTCCAAGAATCTGCTTTTCCCCCATGCTGGGAACCAGGGATCATAGGAGGCAGGAAAAGCAAGCCTCCTTCAGGCAAGAAGAGGCAGCCAACCGGCCTGTGTTTGGAAGCCTCTATTTGCAAGGAATGGGTTAGCTTCTCCAGAAGGAGACCTCCAGATCTGCTCAGAAGATAGATATTCCAGAGGCAGGGTCGAGGTTCCTGACTGTCCTTTGCCAGCCTTGCAAAGACATTCCTAGATTCTAGCAATATTTTCCATGAAGGAGCAGGCATCGGGAATATGTCAGAGTTGACAGGTGCCTTACTGGCCTCAGCTCAGCTATTGCCTTTCCTTTCAAACTAGGATCAGGGCCTACTTGGTGAAGGGTAAGTGTCTGCTTCTTTACAAAGTGCCAAGAGACACAGCAATGAGACCTCTGTCAAGGCGAGGGAAGCGTAAGCGGATGGATTCTCAAACAGGTGCTTTGCCACAAAGCATCAGCACCCCACAGAGAGAATCAGGCTCCCTGTGCCCCTATGTTCGGTGTGTAGCTTTACACACAGAGGTGTCTCTGTACGAGCCAAGAATGTTCCTAAGAGATGAGACACACTAACGTCTCCTACAGAGCATAGACCTGTCCATGTGGTTTTTCCTTCCCGTGTGAGATGGGTCCCCGAGGTCCACCCCAGCTCTGGGGATAGAGCCCCTGAGAAAAGATCTCCAGGAACCGCTTTTTGCCCAGGCTGGGAAACGCAGTTCACAGGAGGCAAGGCAAGCGAGCCTCCCGCAGGGAAAAATAGGCCTTACTGTCCCTGGAGGAGCAGGCTGCCAGAGTGTGTGACACCTGACTGGTGCCTTACTGACCTCAGCTCCGCCATTGCATGGCCATCCAAACCAGGACCCAGGCCTACTTGGAGAAGGGTTTGGGTGCGGATTTGTAAAAACTGCCAAGGGCTACTGCAATGAGAAGTCTCTCAGAGGTAAGGGAGAGCATTGTATGGATTCTCAAGCTGTTGTTTGAACGACAGCTTCAAAGCTGCAAAGAGAGAATCAGGCCCTGTGTGCCCCCTTGTTGGGTATGCAGCTCCACACACAGAGGTATCCCCGTAGAATCCAAGACTTTCCTCACATACTGAGGTTAACTAGAGTTCTCCTACAGAGCAAAGACTTGTCCATGTGGTTTTGCCTTCCTCTGTGCGTGTGGGTCTCCGGGATCGGCCCCTGCTCCGTGGAAACAGCCTCTGAGAAAAGATCTCCAAGAACCTCTTATCCCCCAGGCTGGGAAGTGGAGTTCGCAGGAGGTGGGATAAGCAAGCTTCCTTCGGCAAGAAGAGACAGCCAACCGGCCTGTGTTTGGAAGCCTATATTTGCAAGGAATGGGTTAGTTTCTCCTGACCGAGACCGCCAGATGTGCTGAGAAGATAGAAATTCCAGAGGCAGGGTCGAGGTTCCTGACTGCCCTGTGCCAGCCTTGCAAAGACATTCCCAGATTCTAACGTTATCTTCCATGAAGGAGCAGGCATCGGGAATATGTCAGACTTGACTGGCGCCTTACTGGCCTCAGCTCAGCTACTGCCTTTCCATTCAAACAAGGACAAGGGCCTACTTGGTGAAGGGTAAGGGTCAGCTTCTTTCCAAACTGCCAAGGACTACAGCAATGAGACCTCTGTCAAGGTGAGGGAAGCCTATGCGGATGGATTCTTAGCAGGTGCTTTGCCACAAAGCATCAGCACCCACGGAGAGAATCAGACTCCCTTTGCCACTATGTTGGGTGTGTAGCTTCATGCACAGAGGTGTCTCTGTAGAAGCCAAGAATGTTCCTGAGAGATGAGGTTCACTAGATCTCTCCTACAGAGCATAGACCTGTCCATGTGGTTTTGTCTTCCCCTGTGAGTTGGGCCCCCGAGGTCCGACCCAGCTCCAGGGAAACAGCCCCTGAGAAAAAATCTCCAGGAACAGCTTTGCGCCCAGGCTGGGAAATGCAGTTCACAGGAGGCAAGGCAAGCGAGCCTCCTGCAGGGAAAAAGAGGCCTTACTGCTCCTGGACGATCAGGCTGCAAGAGTGTGTGAGACCTCACTTGTGCCTTACTGGCCTCAGCTGCGCTGTTGCCTGTTGTTCCGAGCTAGGACCCAGGCCTACTTGGAGAAGGGTTAGGGTGCGGATTTCTACAAACTGTCAAGGACGACAGCAATGAGAATTCTCTTAGCAGTAAGGGAGAGCATTGTATGGATTCTCAAGCTGTTGTTTGAATGACAGCTTCAAAGCTACACAGAGAGAATCAGGCTCTCTGTTCCCCTATTTTGGCTGTGCAGCTTCACACACAGAATTTGACTCTGTTGGAGCCAGAAATATTCCTGAAAGACTTAGGCTCACCAAAGCTGTCCTCCAGAGCAAAGACATTGGATGTGGTTTTGCCTTCCCTTGCCAGTATGGGTCCCCTAGCTTTTCCCCAGCTCCGGGGATACAGCCTCTGAAAAAAATCTTCCAAGAAGCGATTTTTCCTCCAGGCTGTTAAGCGGAATTCGCAGTTTGCAAGTTAAGGAAGCCTGCTTCGTGGAAGAGCAAGCAGCCAACTGGCCCTGTGTTAGGAAGCCTGTATTTGAAAGGAATGGGTTAGCTTCTACAGCGGGAGAACCTCAGATCTGCTCAGGGGGCTGAAATACTAGAGTCAGGGTCGAGGTTCTGCCTTGTCCTTTGCGCACCTTGCAAAGACATTCCTAGCTTCTAGCGTTAGTGTCCCTGTAGTAGCAGGCTGCAGGAGCGTGTGATAAATGACTGCTGCGTTCCTGTCCTCAGCTCCGCTATTGACTTTCTATTCGAACTAGAACCCAGGCCTACTTTGAGAGGGGTTAGGGTCCAGTGTTTCCAAACTGCCAAGGGCTACGGCAATGCGAGCTCTGTCAGAGGTAAGAAAAGAGCAATTGGTTGGATTCTTCAGCTGCTGCGTGGCTGCACAGATTCCGCGCCGCATGGAGAGCATGAGGCTCCTTGTGGCCCTATTTTGGGTATGCAGCAACATGCACACAGAGTGTCTGTGTTCACTTATGTACAGGCTTATGTACACTAGAGTTCTCCTACAGAGCGAAGACCACTCAGTGGGCTCCAAGAGATACCTGTCGCGACTCGAGAAGAGAGTGGAGTCCTTTGCTTCCCCTCGAGATGAGGCCTGACTCCCCGGGTGAGTATGGAATGCAACCCCAAATCCCTGTCGCCTATGGAGAGGAACATTAAGTCCTGGATACAAGCCTAGATGAGGTCTAGTTTGCCCTTCAGTGAATGGAGCCCAATCCCCAGCTCTCCCTGGCAACTGAAATGGAAGATTAGACTTCCTGGGCCAACACAAGAGGAAGCGTGAATTCCCCGTCGTAACTCGAGAATCCCACCACAACTCGAGAAAAACCACGTGCTTCCCTCGTCATCGCAAGATGAGGCCCTTTGTCCGCTACAGCATCACAAGAGAAGTCCCACGTTCCATCCTGAAATGCGAAACGGTACTTGGCACCCTTGATGCGACCCCAAAAGTTCCGTGACATACCAGACTCACTCAAGGGGAACACCGAGGTTCCCGGCACCACTTCATCTGAGTCCCTTCTCCTCTCCTGATTGCGACAGGAGGGTCGACTCCCCTTATCTGTCTGCAAGGGGTTCCTGAACTTCCGGGCGCACCTCAGGATGAGGCCGGTCTCATGAGGAAGTTCGAGACGAAGCCTCGTGGGTGGTGCCACATGCCGAAAGACCCCAATTTCACGGTCCACTCTTGAAAAGAACCCGATGCCAGCACACGTCTTTGAAGGAAAACCTGTGGATGAAGGCACAAGACGAAGGGGCACTGACACCCGCGTGCATCGTCCAGAAAAACCCGCAGGTCCCACAGACATTTCGACAAGTGGACTGTCACCCTGTAAACAACGCGAAAGGCAAACGTATGTCCACTTCCTCAACAGAAGACTAGGTGTGACTCTCTTGTGCCTACTCTGCAGGGACCATGGGATCCGAGTCCGAAACGGAGAGGAAGCCTGAGGTTCCTGCCTCCCCTCGAGGTGAGGCCCTCTTCCGTTGCGCCAGACCCAGCGGAGTCCCGAGGGGCCCCGCCACCTCCACAGGATCCCTCGCCTCTCAGAGGCACCCTGGGAAGTTCCCTAAGGTCCCCGGCAGAAGGCGAGGAAACCAGGGTTTCCCGCCGCCCCCCGAGAAAGACCTCGAGAGTCCTTCTTCAACGCGTCTCGAGGCCCTAGTCCCCTCCCATGACTCGAGAGCCAGGACGCGCTCGCCCTCGCCACGCGCATGGAGACCTGACTTCCCTGGCGCCGTACGAGAGGCTCCCTGAGATCCTCGTCGTGCCTCGGGAGAAAACCCCAACGGGCGCCGCAGCTCGAGGAAAACCCTGGGACGCCCTTGTCCTCGCGAGCTGAGGGCCTTCTTTTCCTGCATGGCCTGGAGAGCAATCCCGGGTCCTCTCTCCAAACGGAAGAGGAGGCTGGACTCCCTTGAGGCCGCTCAGGGGGCTCCAAGAGACCCGCGTCGCGACTCGAGAGGAGAGCGGAGTCCTTGGCTTCCCCTCGAGACGAGGCCTGACTCCCCGAGGGAGCCTGGAATGCAACCCCGAGATCCCTGCCTTCCCTGGAGAGGAATATTAGGTCCCGGACACACGCCTGGGTGAGGTCTCTTCGGCCCTGCAGTGACTCGAGCGCAACCCCCAGCTTTCCCTCACAACCCGAGGGGAAGATTGGGCTTCCCAGGGCCAACCCAAGGGGAAGGCTGAGATCCCCGTCGTAACTCGAGAATGCCGCCGCAACTCGAGAAAAACCACGTGGTTCCCACCTCTTGGCAAGATGAGGCCCTTGCCCGAAACGGCGACACAAGGGAAGTCCCCTGTTCCGCCCTGAAGGGCGAAACGGTCCCTGACAGCCTTCCTGCGACCCCCAAAAGTCCCGCAACATGCCGGGTTCCCTCGAGGTGAACACCGAGGGCCCCAGCACCGCTTCCTCTGAGCCCCTTCTCCCCTCCTGATCGCGACAGGAGAGGCGATTCCCCTGCGTGGTCTGGAAGGGGTTCCCGGCCTTCCCGGCGCACCTCAGGATGAGGCCGGTCTCTCGAGGAAATTCGAGACGAGCCACGTGGGTGAGGCCACATGCCGAACGCCCCCGATTCACCGGTCCGCTCTTGAGAAGGACCCGAGGCCCGGACCCCTCTTCGAAGGCAACCCTGTGGGTGAAGGCACAACACGAAGGGGCCCTGCCACCCCCGTGCATCGTCCGCAAAGACCCGCGGGTTCCACACACAGCTCGACGAGGGGCCTGAGACCCCCTGAGCAAGTCGAGAGGCCAGCGGGGTTCCCTTCCTCAGACAAGACGAGGCCTGACTCTCCTGTCCCAACTCTGCAGGGACCCTGCGGTCGGAATCCGAAACGGAGAGGAAGCCTGAGGTTCCTGCCTCCCCTCGAGGTGAGGCCCTCTTCCGTTGCGCCAGACCCAGCGGAGTCCCGAGGGGCCCCGCCACCTCCACAGGATCCCTCGCCTCTCAGAGGCACCCTGGGACGTTCCCTAAGGTCCCCGGCAGAAGGCGAGGGAAACGAGGGTTACCCGCCGCCCCCCGAGAAAGACCTCGAGAGTCCTTCTTCAACGCGTCTCGAGGCCCTAGTCCCCTCCCGTGACTCGAGAGCCAGGACGCGATCCTCCTCGTCACGCGCATGGAGACCTGACTTCCCTGGCGCCGCACGAGAGGCTCCCTGAGATCCTGGTCGTGCCTCGGGAGAAAACCCCCACGGGCGCCGCAGCTCGAGGAAACCTCTGAGACGCCCCCGTCCTCGCGAGCTGAGGGCCTTCTTTTCCTGCATGGCCTGGAGAGCAATCCCGGGTCCTCTCTCCAAACGGAAGAGGAGGCTGGACTCCCTTGAGGCCGCTCAGGGGGCTCCAAGAGACCCGCGTCACGACTCGAGAGGAGAGCACAGTGCTTGGCTTCCCCTCGAGACGAGGCCTGACTCCCCGGGGGAGCCTGGAATGCAACCCCGAGATCCCTGCCTTCCCTGGAGAGGAATATTAGGTCCCGGACACACGCCTAGGTGAGGTCTCTTCGGCCCTGCAGTGACTCGAGCGCAACCCCCAGCTTTCCCTCGGAACCCGAGGGGAAGATTGGGCTTCCCAGGGCCAACCCAAGGGGAAGGCTGAGATCCCCGTCGTAACTCGAGAATGCCGCCGCAACTCGAGAAAAACCACGTGGTTCCCACCTCTTGGCAAGATGAGGCCCTTGCCCGTGACGGCGTCTCAAGGGAAGTCCCCTGTTCTGCCCTGAAGGGGGAAACGGTCCCTGACAGCCTTCCTGCGACCCCCAAAAGTCCCCCGACTCTCCGGGGTCCCCCGAGGAGAACACCGAGGGTCCCGGCACCGCTTCCTCTGAGCCCCTTCTCCCCTCCTGATCGCGACAGGAGAGGCGATTCCCCTGCGTGGTCTGGAAGGGGTTCCCGGCCTTCCCAGCGCACCTCAGGATGAGGCCGGTCTCACGAGGAAATTCGAGACGAGCCACGTGGGTGGGGCCACATGCCGAACGCCCCCGATTCCCCGGTCCGCTCTTGAGAAGGACCCGAGGCCCAGACCCCTCTTCGAAGGCAACCCTGTGGGTGAAGGCACCACACGAAGGGGCCCTGCCACCCCGTGCATCGTCCGCAAAGACCCGCGGGTTCCACACACAGCTCGACGAGGGGCCTGAGACCCCCTGAGCAACTCGAGAGGCCAGCGGGGTTCCCTTCCTCAGACAAGACGAGGCCTGACTCTCCTGTCCCAACTCTGCAGGGACCCTGCGGTCGGAGTCCGAAACGGAGAGGAAGCCTGAGGTTCCTGCCTCCCCTCGAGGTGAGGCCCTCTTCCGTTGCGCCAGACCCAGCGGAGTCCCGAGGGGCCCCGCCACCTCCACAGGATCCCTCGCCTCTCAGAGGCACCCTTGGACGTTCCCTAAGGTCCCCGGCAGAAGGCGACGGAAACGAGGGTTTCCCGCCGCCCCCCGACAAAGACCTCGAGAGTCCTTCTTCAATGCGTCTCGAGGCCCTAGTCCCCTCCCGTGACTCGAGAGCCAGGACGCGCTCCCCCTCGCCACGCGCATGGAGACCTGACTTCCCTGGCGCCGCACGAGAGGCTCCCTGAGATCCTCGTCGTGCCTCGGGAGAAAACCCCCACGGGCGCCGCAGCTCGAGGAAACCCCTGAGACGCCCCCGTCCTCGCGAGCTGAGGGCCTTCTTTTCCTGCATGGCCTGGAGAGCAATCCCGGGTCCTCTCTCCAAACGGAAGAGGAGGCTGGACTCCCTTGAGGCCGCTCAGGGGGCTCCAAGAGACCCGCGTCGCGACTCGAGAGGAGAGCGCAGTCCTTGGCTTCCCCTCGAGACGAGGCCTGACTCCCCGGGGGAGCCTGGAATGCAACCCCGAGATCCCTGCGTTCCCTGGAGAGGAATATTAGGTCCCGGACACACGCCTAGGTGAGGTCTCTTCGGCCCTGCAGTGACTCGAGCGCAACCCCCAGCTTTCCCTCGCAACCCGAGGGGAAGATTGGGCTTCCCAGGGCCAACCCAAGGGGAAGGCTGAGATCCCCGTCGAAACTCGAGAATGCCGCCGCAACTCGAGAAAAACCACGTGGTTCCCACCTCTTGGCGAGATGAGGCCCTTGCCCGCGACGGCGTCTCAAGGGAAGTCCCCTGTTCCGCCCTGAAGGGCGAAACGGTCCCTAACAGCCTTTCTGCGACCCCCAAAAGTCCCCCGACACGCCGGGGTCCCCCGAGGGGTACACCGAGGGTCCCGGCACAGCTTCCTCTGAGCCCCTTCTCCCCTCCTGATCACGACAGGAGAGGCGATTCCCCTTCGTGGTCTGGAAGGGGTTCCCGGCCTTCCCGGCGCACCTCAGGATGAGGCCGGTCTCACGAGGAAATTCGAGACGAGCCACGTGGGTGGGGCCACATGCCGAACGCCCCCGATTCCCCGGTCCGCTCTTGAGAAGGACCCGAGGCCCGGACGCCTCTTCGAAGGCAACCCTGTGGGTGAAGGCACAACACGAAGGGGCACTGCCACCCCCGTGCATCGTCTGCAAAGACCCGCGGGTTCCACACACAGCTCGACGAGGGGCCTGAGACCCCCTGAGCAACTCGAGAGGCCAGCGGGGTTCCCTTCCTCAGACAAGACGAGGCCTGACTCTCCTGTCCCAACTCTGCAGGGACCCTGCGGTCGGAGTCCGAAACGGAGAGGAAGCCTGAGGTTCCTGCCTCCCCTCGAGGTGAGGCCCTCTTCCGTTGCGCCAGACCCAGCGGAGTCCCGAGGGGCCCCGCCACCTCGACAGGATCCCTCGCCTCTCAGAGGCACCCTGGGACGTTCCCTAAGGTCCCCGGCAGAAGGCGAGGGAAACGAGGGTTTCCCGCCGCCCCCCGACAAAGACCTCGAGAGTCCTTCTTCAACGCGTCTCGAGGCCCTAGTCCCCTCCCGTGACTCGAGAGCCAGGACGCGCTCCCCCTCGCCACGCGCATGGAGACCTGACTTCCCTGGCGCCGCACGAGAGGCTCCCTGAGATCCTCGTCGTGCCTCGGGAGAAAACCCCCACGGGCGCCGCAGCTCGAGGAAACCCCTGAGACGCCCCCGTCCTCGCGAGCTGAGGGCCTTCTTTTCCTGCATGGCCTGGAGAGCAATCCCGGGTCCTCTCTCCAAACGGAAGAGGAGGCTGGACTCCCTTGAGGCCGCTCAGGGGGCTCCAAGAGACCCGCGTCGCGACTCGAGAGGAGAGCGCAGTCCTTGGCTTCCCCTCGAGACGAGGCCTGACTCCCCGGGGGAGCCTGGAATGCAACCCCGAGATCCCTGCGTTCCCTGGAGAGGAATATTAGGTCCCGGACACACGCCTAGGTGAGGTCTCTTCGGCCCTGCAGTGACTCGAGCGCAACCCCCAGCTTTCCCTCGCAACCCGAGGGGAAGATTGGGCTTCCCAGGGCCAACCCAAGGGGAAGGCTGAGATCCCCGTCGAAACTCGAGAATGCCGCCGCAACTCGAGAAAAACCACGTGGTTCCCACCTCTTGGCGAGATGAGGCCCTTGCCCGCGACGGCGTCTCAAGGGAAGTCCCCTGTTCCGCCCTGAAGGGCGAAACGGTCCCTAACAGCCTTTCTGCGACCCCCAAAAGTCCCCCGACACGCCGGGGTCCCCCGAGGGGTACACCGAGGGTCCCGGCACAGCTTCCTCTGAGCCCCTTCTCCCCTCCTGATCACGACAGGAGAGGCGATTCCCCTTCGTGGTCTGGAAGGGGTTCCCGGCCTTCCCGGCGCACCTCAGGATGAGGCCGGTCTCACGAGGAAATTCGAGACGAGCCACGTGGGTGGGGCCACATGCCGAACGCCCCCGATTCCCCGGTCCGCTCTTGAGAAGGACCCGAGGCCCGGACGCCTCTTCGAAGGCAACCCTGTGGGTGAAGGCACAACACGAAGGGGCACTGCCACCCCCGTGCATCGTCTGCAAAGACCCGCGGGTTCCACACACAGCTCGACGAGGGGCCTGAGACCCCCTGAGCAACTCGAGAGGCCAGCGGGGTTCCCTTCCTCAGACAAGACGAGGCCTGACTCTCCTGTCCCAACTCTGCAGGGACCCTGCGGTCGGAGTCCGAAACGGAGAGGAAGCCTGAGGTTCCTGCCTCCCCTCGAGGTGAGGCCCTCTTCCGTTGCGCCAGACCCAGCGGAGTCCCGAGGGGCCCCGCCACCTCGACAGGATCCCTCGCCTCTCAGAGGCACCCTGGGACGTTCCCTAAGGTCCCCGGCAGAAGGCGAGGGAAACGAGGGTTTCCCGCCGCCCCCCGACAAAGACCTCGAGAGTCCTTCTTCAACGCGTCTCGAGGCCCTAGTCCCCTCCCGTGACTCGAGAGCCAGGACGCGCTCCCCCTCGCCACGCGCATGGAGACCTGACTTCCCTGGCGCCGCACGAGAGGCTCCCTGAGATCCTCGTCGTGCCTCGGGAGAAAACCCCCACGGGCGCCGCAGCTCGAGGAAACCCCTGAGACGCCCCCGTCCTCGCGAGCTGAGGGCCTTCTTTTCCTGCATGGCCTGGAGAGCAATCCCGGGTCCTCTCTCCAAACGGAAGAGGAGGCTGGACTCCCTTGAGGCCGCTCAGGGGGCTCCAAGAGACCCGCGTCGCGACTCGAGAGGAGAGCGCAGTCCTTGGCTTCCCCTCGAGACGAGGCCTGACTCCCCGGGGGAGCCTGGAATGCAACCCCGAGATCCCTGCCTTCCCTGGAGAGGAATATTAGGTCCCGGACACATGCCTAGGTGAGGTCTCTTCGGCCCTGCAGTGACTCGAGCGCAACCCCCAGCTTTCCCTCGCAACCCGAGGGGAAGATTGGGCTTCCCAGGGCCAACCCAAGGGGAAGGCTGAGATCCCCGTCGAAACTCGAGAATGCCGCCGCAACTCGAGAAAAACCACGTGGTTCCCACCTCTTGGCGAGATGAGGCCCTTGCCCGCGACGGCGTCTCAAGGGAAGTCCCCTGTTCCGCCCTGAAGGGCGAAACGGTCCCTAACAGCCTTTCTGCGACCCCCAAAAGTCCCCCGACACGCCGGGGTCCCCCGAGGGGTACACCGAGGGTCCCGGCACAGCTTCCTCTGAGCCCCTTCTCCCCTCCTGATCACGACAGGAGAGGCGATTCCCCTTCGTGGTCTGGAAGGGGTTCCCGGCCTTCCCGGCGCACCTCAGGATGAGGCCGGTCTCACGAGGAAATTCGAGACGAGCCACGTGGGTGGGGCCACATGCCGAACGCCCCCGATTCCCCGGTCCGCTCTTGAGAAGGACCCGAGGCCCGGACGCCTCTTCGAAGGCAACCCTGTGGGTGAAGGCACAACACGAAGGGGCACTGCCACCCCCGTGCATCGTCTGCAAAGACCCGCGGGTTCCACACACAGCTCGACGAGGGGCCTGAGACCCCCTGAGCAACTCGAGAGGCCAGCGGGGTTCCCTTCCTCAGACAAGACGAGGCCTGACTCTCCTGTCCCAACTCTGCAGGGACCCTGCGGTCGGAGTCCGAAACGGAGAGGAAGCCTGAGGTTCCTGCCTCCCCTCGAGGTGAGGCCCTCTTCCGTTGCGCCAGACCCAGCGGAGTCCCGAGGGGCCCCGCCACCTCGACAGGATCCCTCGCCTCTCAGAGGCACCCTGGGACGTTCCCTAAGGTCCCCGGCAGAAGGCGAGGGAAACGAGGGTTTCCCGCCGCCCCCCGACAAAGACCTCGAGAGTCCTTCTTCAACGCGTCTCGAGGCCCTAGTCCCCTCCCGTGACTCGAGAGCCAGGACGCGCTCCCCCTCGCCACGCGCATGGAGACCTGACTTCCCTGGCGCCGCACGAGAGGCTCCCTGAGATCCTCGTCGTGCCTCGGGAGAAAACCCCCACGGGCGCCGCAGCTCGAGGAAACCCCTGAGACGCCCCCGTCCTCGCGAGCTGAGGGCCTTCTTTTCCTGCATGGCCTGGAGAGCAATCCCGGGTCCTCTCTCCAAACGGAAGAGGAGGCTGGACTCCCTTGAGGCCGCTCAGGGGGCTCCAAGAGACCCGCGTCGCGACTCGAGAGGAGAGCGCAGTCCTTGGCTTCCCCTCGAGACGAGGCCTGACTCCCCGGGGGAGCCTGGAATGCAACCCCGAGATCCCTGCCTTCCCTGGAGAGGAATATTAGGTCCCGGACACACGCCTAGGTGAGGTCTCTTCGGCCCTGCAGTGACTCGAGCGCAACCCCCAGCTTTCCCTCGCAACCCGAGGGGAAGATTGGGCTTCCCAGGGCCAACCCAAGGGGAAGGCTGAGATCCCCGTCGTAACTCGGGAATGCCGCCGCAACTCTAGAAAAACCACGTGGTTCCAACGTCTTTGCAAGATGAGCCTCTTGCCCGCTATGGCGTCTCAAGGGAAGTCCCAGTTTCCGTCCTGAAGTGGGAAACAGTACCTGACACCTTTCTTGCGACCCCCAGAAATTCCCCGACACACCGGGTTCCCTCGAGGGAAACACCGAGGGTCCCGACACCACTTCATCTGAGCCCCTTCTCCCCTCCTGATCGCGACAGGAGAGGCGATTCCCCTGCGTGGTCTGGAAGGGATTCCCGGCCTTCCCGGCGCATCTCAGGATGAGGCCGTCCACACGGGGAAATTCGAGGTGAGCCACGGGGTGGTGCCACATGCCGATCGACCTCGATTTCCCGGTCCACTCTTGAGAAGAACCCGTTGCACGGACACCTCTTCGAAGGCAACCCTGTGGGTGAAGGCGCAACACGAAGGGGCACTGACACTCCCGTGCATCGTTCAGAAACACCCGTGGGTTCCACACACAGCTCGAAGAGGGGCCTGAGACCCCCTGAGCAACTCGAGAGGCAAGTGGAGTTCCCTTCCTCAGACAAGACGAGGCCTAACTCTCCGCTCCCAACTCTTCAGGGACCCTGAGGTCGGAGGGTCGTTGTCAGAAACAGAGAGGAGGCCTGAGGTTCCTGCCTGCCCTCGAGATGAGGTCCTCTTCCCTTGCGCCAACCTCAGTGGAATCCCGAGAGGCCCCGCTAACTCCACAGCATTCCTCACCTCTCAGAGGCACCCTGGGAAGTTCCCTCAGGTCCCCGGCAGAAGTCGAGGGAAATGAGGGTTTCCCGCCGCCACTCGAAAAAGTCCTCGATAGTCCTTCTTCAAAGTGTCTTGAGGCCCTTGTCCCCTCTCTGGACTAGAGAGCAATGATGCGCTCCCCCTCGCCTCGCGCATGCAGACCTGGCTTCCCTGGCGCCGCACGCGAGGCTCCCTGAGATCCTCGTCATGCCTCGGGAGAAAACCCCCATGGGCGCCGCAGCTCGAGGAAACCCCTGAGACGCCCCCGTCCTCGCGAGCTGAGGGCCTTCTTTTCCTGCCTGGCCTGGAGAGCAATCCCGAGTCCTCTCTCCAAACTGAAGAGTAGGCTGGACTCCGTTGAGGCGACTCACTGGGCTCCAAGAGATCCGCGTCGGGGCTCGAGAGGAGAGCGCAGTCCTTTGCTTCATCTCGAGGCGAGGCCTGACTCCCCGGGGGAGTGTGGAATGCAATCCCAAGATCCTTGTCTTCCCTTGAGAGGACTATTAGGTCCTGGACACACGCCTAGATGAGGTATCTTTGGCCTTGCAGTGATTCGAGCACAACATCCAGCTTTCCCTCGCAACTCGAAGGGAAGTTTGGGCTTCCCAGGGCCAACACAGGAGGAAGCCTGTAATCCCCGTCGTAACTCGAGAATCCCGCCGCAACTCGAGAAAAACCACGTGGCTCCCCCGTCATCGCAAGATGAGGCCCTTGGCCGCTACAGCGTATCAAGGGAAGTCCCACGTTCCATCCTGAAGTACAAAACGGTACTTGGCACCCTTGATGCGACCCCCAAAGTTCCCTGACATACCGGTCTCACTCGAGGGAAACACCAAAGTTCACGGCACCACTTCCTGTGAGCCCCTTCACCCCTCCTGATCGCGACAGAAGGGTCGATTCCCATGTTTTGTCTGCAAGGGGTTCCCGACGTTCCCCGCGAACCTCCGGATGAGGCCGGTCTCATGAGGAAATTCGAAAAGTAGCCTCATGGTTGGTGCCATATGCTGAAAGATCCCGAATTCCCGGTCCACTCTAGATAAGAACCTGACGCCCGGACATCTCTTCGAAGGCAACCCTGTGGATGAAGGCACAACACGAAGGGACACTGACATCCCCATGCATCGTCTGGAAAAACCCGCAGATTCCACTCACAGCTCCAAATGTGGACTGTCACCTCGTGAACAACTCGAGAGGCAAGTGAAGTTACATTCCTTCACACAAGACGAGGCCTTACTCTCCTGTCCCAACTCTTCAGGGACCCTGCAATTGGAGTCAGAAATGGAGAGGAACCCTGAGGTTCCTGCCTCAACTAGAGAAGAGGCCCTCTTCCATTGCACCAAACTCAGTGGTGTCCCGAGAGGCCCCTCCCAACACCACAGTATCCCTGAATTCTCAGAGGCTCCCAGAGAAGCTACCTGAGGTCACTGGCACAAGTCGAGGGAACCCAGAGTTTCCTGAAGTAACCCGAGAAAGACTTGGAGAGTCCTTTTTCAACGTCTCTTGATGCCCGATTCCCCTACCATGACTCCAGAGCAAGGACGCGCTCCCCTCGCCACAAGCAGGAAAACTGACTTCCCTAGTACCACACAAGAGGCTCCCTGAGTACCCCATCGTACCTCGTGAGAAAACCCACACTGGCGCCGCAGTTTGAGAAAAACCACAAGATGCCCCCGTCAAGGAGAGATGGGGGCCTTCTTTTCCTGCCTGACCTGGAGAGCAATTCCTGGTCCTCTCTCCAAACTTCACAGGAGTATTGACTCCCTTTAGGCCACTCAGTTGGGTCCAAGAAATACCCGGTGCGACTCGAGAGGAGAGCGGAGTCCTTTGCTTCCCTGGAGACGAGGCCTGACTCCCCGGGTGAGTTTGGAATGCAACCCCGAGATCCATGTCACCCCTGGAGTGGAAAATTATGTCCTAGACACAAGCCTAGATGAGGTCTATTTTGCCCTACAGTGATTCGAGAGCAACCTCCATCTCTCCCTCACAATTTGAATGGAAGATTGGTCTTCCCAAGGTCAACACAAGAGGAAGTCTGAATTTCCCATCGTAATTCGAGAATTCAGCCTCAAGTCTTAAAAACCATGTGGTTCCCCCTTCATCACAATATGAGGCCCTTGCCAGCTAGAGTCTCAAGAGAAGTCCCACGTTCCATCTTAAAGTTCGAAATGCTACTTGGCACCCTTGATGCGACCCCAAAGTTCCCCAACATACAGGTCTCACTCCAGGGGAACTCCGAAGTTCCCGGTGTCTCCAGGGAAGTCCCATGTTCCGCCCTGAAGGGCGACACGGTACTTGACAACCTTGATGCGACCGCAAAAGTTCTCCGACCCGCTGGGTTCCCTCGAGGGGAACACCGAGGGTCCCGGCACCACTTCATCTGAGCCCCTTCTCCCCTCCTGATCGCGACAGGAGAGTCGATTCCCCTGCGTGGTCTGGAAGGGGTTCCCGGCCTTCCTGGCGCACCTCAGGATGAGGCCGGTCTCAGGAGGAAATTCGAAACTAGACACGTGTGAGGTGACACGTGCCGAACGACACCGATTTTCCGGTCCGCTCTTGATAAGAACCCGATGCCCGGACACCTCTACGAAGGCAACCCTGTGGGTGAAGGCACAACACGAAGGGGCACTGACACCCCCGTGCATCATCCGGAAAAACCCGCAGGGTCTACACACAGCTCGACAAGGGGCCTGAGACTCCCGGAACAACTCGAGAGGCAACCAGAATTCCATTCCTCAGACAAGACGAGGCATGACTCTCCTGTCCCAACACTGCAGGGACCGTGCAGTCGGAATCCGAAACCGAGAGGAAGCCTGAAGTTCCTGCCTCCCCTCGAGATGAGGCCCTCTTCCATTGCGCCGAACCCAGCAGAGTCCCGAAAGGCCCTGCCAACTACACAGCATCCCTCACCTCTCAGAGGCACCGTGGGAAGTTCCCTAAGGTCCCCTGCAGAAGTCGAGGGAAACGAGGGTTTCCCGCCGCAACCCGAGAAAGACCTCCAGAGTCCTTCTTCAACGCCTCTTGAGGACCTAGCCGTTTCCCGTGACTCGAGAGTGATGACCAGCTCCCCCTCGCCATGCGCATGGAGACCTGACTTCCCTGGCGCCGCACAAGAGGCTCCCTGAGGTCCTCGTCGTGCCTCGTGAGAAAACACCCATGGGCGCAGCAGCCTGAGGAAACCCATGAGACGCCCCCGTCATCGCGAGATGAGGGCCTTCTTTTCCTGCCTGGCCTGGAGAGCTATCCCGAGTCCTCTCTCCAAACTGAAGAGGAGGCTCGACACCCTTGAGTCCACTCAGTGGGCTCCAAGATATCCGTGTCGAGATTGAGAGGAAAGCGGAGTCCTTTGCTTCCCCTCCAGGCGAGTCCTGACCCCCCGGGGGAGTCTGGAATGGAAACCCGTGATCCCTGTCTTCCCTTGAGAGGAATATTAGGTCCTGGACACACGCCTCGATGAGGTCTCTTTGGCCCTGTAGTGACTCGAGCAGAACCCCCAGCTTTCCATCGCAACTCGAATTGAAGATTGGGCTTCCCAGGGCCAACCCAAGAGGAAGCCTGAAATTCCTGTCGTTTTTGAGAATCCCGAGGCAACTCGAGAAAAACGACGTGGTTCCAACGTCTTCACAGGATGAGGCCCTTGCCCGCTACAGCGTCTCCAGGGAAGTCCCATGTTCCGTCCTGAAGTGGGAAACGGTACTTGGCTCCCTTGATGCGACCCCTAAAGTTCCCTGAAACGCCGGGTTCCCTCGAGTGGAACACCGAGGGTCCCGGCACCACTTCATCTGAGCCCCATCTCGCCCCCTGATCGCAACAGGAGAATCGATTCCCCTACTTTGTGTGGAAGGTGTTCCCGGCCTTCCCGGCGCACCTCATGATGATGCTGGTCTCACGAGGAAATTCGAGACGAGCCACGTGGGTGGTGCCACATGCCGAATGACCCCGATTTCCCGGTCCGCTCTTGAAATGAACCCGATGCCCGGACACCTCTTTGAAGGCAACCCTGTGGGGGAAGGCACAAAAAGAAGGGGCACTGACACCCCCATGCATCTTCTGGAAACACCCGCAGGTTCCACACACAGCTTGTCAAGGGCCCTGAGACCCCCTGAACGACTCGAAAGGCAAGCAGAGTTCCGTTACTCAGACAAGACGAGGCCTGACTCTCCTGTCCCAACTCTGCAGGGACCCTGCGGTCGGAGTCAGAAATGGAGAGGAAGCCTGAGGTTCCTGCCTCCAATCGAGATGAGGCCCTCTTTCATTTCGTCAAACCTAGTGGAGTCCCGAGAGGCCCCTCTAACTCCTCAGTATCCCTCACCTCTCAGAGGCACCTGGGAAGTTCCCTAAGGTCCCCTGTAGAGGTCGATGGAAACGAGTGTTTCCCGCCCCAACCCAAGAAAGACCTTGAGAGTCCTTCTTAAATGCCTCTTGAGGCCCTAGTCCCTCCCATGACTCGAGAGCAATGACGGGATCTGCCTGGCCACACGCATGGAGTCAGGCTTCTCTGGCGCCGCACGAGAGGCTCCCTGAACTCCCCATCATATCTCGTGAGAAATCCCACACTGGCGCCGCAGCTCGAGAAAACCCATGAGACGCCCCCGTCATCACGAGAGGAGGGCCATCTTTAACTGCATGGTATGCAGATCAGGCGTGAACCTTCTGTCCAAGCTACACAGGACGCTTGACTCCCTTTAGGCCACTCACTGGGCTCCAAGAGATGCGCGTCCCGACTCGAGAGGATAGTGGAGTCCTTTGCTTCCACTCGAGACGAGGCGTGACCCACCGGGTGAGACTGGAATGCGACCCCGATATCCCTGTCGCCCCTGGAGAGGAAAATTACGTCCTGGACCCAAGCCTAGATGAGGACTCTTTGCCCTGAAGTGACTCGAGAGCAACCCCCAGCTCTCTCTGACAAGTTGAATGGAAGATTGGACTTCCTAGGCCAACACAAGAGGAAGCCTGAATTCCCCGTTGTAACTCGAGAATCCCGCCTCAACTCGAGAAAAACCACGTGTTTCCCTCGTCATCGCAATATGAGGCCCTTGCCCGCTACAGCATCTCCAGAGAATTCCCACGTTCCGTCTTGAAGTGCGAAACTGTACTTGGCACCCTTGATGCGACCTCAAAAGTGCCGTGACATACTGGTCTCACTCGAGGGGACCACCGAGGTTCCCGGCACCACTTCATCTGAGCCCCTTCTCCACTTCTGATCGCGAGCGGTGGGTCGATTCCCCTGCTTTGTCTGCAAGGGGTTCCCGAGCTTCCCGGCGCACCTCAGGATGAGGCCGGTCTCCCGAGGAAATTCGAGATGTAGCCTCATGGGTGGTACCACATGCTGAAAGACCCCAATTTTCTGGTACGCTCTTGAAAAGAACCCGATGCCCGGAAACCTCTTTGAAGGCAACCCTGTGGATGAAGGCACAACACGAAGGGGCACTGACACCCCCGTGCATCGTCCGGAAAAACCCTCAGGTTCCACACTCAGCTCAACAAGTGGCCTGTCACTCCGTGAACAACTCGAAAGGCAAGGGGAAATCCATTCCTCCACAGAAGACGAGGCGTGACTCTCTTGTCCATACTCTGCAGGTACCCTGCGACCCGAGTCAGACATGGAGAGGACCCCTGAGGTTCCTGCCTCCATTCGAGATGAGGCCCTCTTCGATTGCACCAAACCCAGTTGAGTAACGAAAGGCCCCTCCCAAATCCACAGTGTCCCTGACTTCTCAGAGGCACCCTTAGAAGTTGCTTGAGGTCACCGACACAAATCAAGGGAACCCAGGGTTTCGTGCTGCAACCCGAGAAAGACATCGAGAGTCCTTCTTCAACGCGTCTTGAGGCGCTAGTCCCCTCCCATGACTCGAGAACAATGACGCGCTCCTTCTCGCCACGTGCATGGAGACATGACTTCCCTGGCGCCGCACGAGAGGCTCCCTGAGATCCTCGTCGTGCCTCGGGAGAAAACCCCCACGGGTGCCGCAGCTCGAGGAAACCCCTGAGATGCCTCCGTCCTCGCGAGTTGAGGGCCTTCTTTTCCTGCCTGGCCTGGAGAGTAATCACGAGTCCTCTCTCAAAAGTGAAGAGGAGGCTGGACTCCCTTGAGGCCACTCAGGGGGCACCAAGATATCCGCGTCACGACTCGGGAGGAGAGCGGAGTCCTTTGTTTCCCCTCGATGCGAGGCCTGACTCCCCGGGGGAGCATGGGATGCAACCCCGAGATCCTTGTCTTCCCTGGAGAGGAGCATTAGGTCCTGGACACACGCCTAGATGAGGTCTCTTTGGAACTGCAGTGACTCGAGCGCAACCCCCAGCTTTCCCTCGCCACTAGAATAGAAGATTGGGCTACACAGGGCCGACACAAGAGGAAGCCTGTAATCCCCCGTCGAAACACGAAAATCCCGCCGCAACTCGAGAAAAACCACGTGGTTCCCACCTCTTCGCAAAATGAGGCCCTTGCCCGTGACGGCGTCTCAAAGGAAGTCCCCTGTTCCGCCCTCAATTGCGAAACGGGAATTGACAGCCTTCATGCGACCCCAAAAGTTCCCCGACACGCCTGGTTCCCTCGAGGGGAACACCGAGGGTCCCGGTACCGCTTCCTCTGAGCCCCTTCTCCCCTCCTGATTGCGACAGGAGAGGCGATTCCCCTGCGTGGTCTGGAAGGGGTTCCCGGCCTTCCCGGCGCACCTCAGGAGGAGGCCGGTCTCACGAGGACATTTGAAATGAGCCACGTGGGTGGTGCCACACGCCGAACGACCCCGATTCCCCGTTCCGCTCTTGAGAAGAACCCGATGACGTACCCCTCTTCGAAGGCAAACCTGTGGGTGAAGGCACAGACCTAAGCGGCACTGACATCCCCGTGCATCGTCCGGAAACACCCGCGGGTTCCACACACAGCTCGACGAGGGGCCTGAGGCCCCCTGAACAACTCGAGAGGCAAGCGGGGTTCCCTTCCTCAGACAAGACGAGGCCTGACTCTCCTGTCCCAACTCTGCAGGGACCCTGCGGTCGGAGTCCGAAACGGAGAGGAAGCCTGAGGTACTTGCCTCCCCACGAGATGAGGATCTCTTCCGTTGCGCCAGACCCAGCGGAGTCCCGAGGGGCCCCGCCACCTCCACAGGATCCCTCGCCTCTCAGAGGCACCCTGGGAAGTTCCCTAAGGTCCCAAGTAGAAGGCGAGGGAAACGAGGGTTTCCCGCCGCCCCCCGAGAAAGACCTAGAAAGTCCTTCTTCAACGGGTCTCAATGGCCTTGTCCCCTCCCGTGACTCAAGAGACATGACCCGCTCCCACTCGCCACGCGCATGGAGACCTCACTTCCCTTGCGCCGCACGAGAGGCTCCATGAAATCCTCGTTGTGCCTCGGGAGAAAACCACCACGGGCGCCGCAGGTGGACGAAACCTCTGAGACGCACCCGTCCTCGCGAGCTGAGGGCCTTCTTTTACTGCATGGCCTGGAGAGCAATCCCGGATCTTCTCTCCAAATTGAAGAGGAGGCTGGACTCCCTTGAGTCCACTCAGTGGGCTCCAAGAGATCCGCGTCGCGACTCGAGAGGAGAGCGGAGTCCTTGGCTTCCCCTCGAGACGAGGCCTGACTCCCCGAGGGAGTCTGGAATGCAACCCCAAGATCCCTGCCTTTCCTGGAGAGGAATATTAGGTCCCGGACACACGCCTAGATGAGGTCTCTTCGGCCCTGCAGTAACTGGAGCGCAACCCCCAGCTTTCCCTCGCAACTCGAGGGGAAGATTGGGCTTCCCAGGGCCAACCCAAGAGGAAGCCTGAGATCCCCGTCGTAACTCCAGAATCCCGCCGCAACTACAGAAAACCCACGTGGTTCCCATGTCTTTGCAAGATGCGGCCCTTGCCCGCGACAGGGTCTCAAGGGAAGTCCCCTGTTCCACCCTGAAGTGCGAAACGGGACCTGACGGACTTCATGCGACCCCAAAACTTCCCTGACACGCCGGGTTCCCCCGAGGGGAACACCAAGGGTCCCGGCACCGCATCATCTGAGCACCTTCTCCCCTCCTGATCGCGACAGGATAGTCGATTCCCCTGAGTGGTCTGGAAGGGGTTCCTGGCCTTCCCGGCGCACCTCAGGATGAGGCCGGTCTCACGAGGAAATTCGAGACGAGCCACGTGGGTGCTGCCACATACCGAACGACCCCGATTCCACGGCCCGCACTTGAGAAGAACCCGAGGCCCGGACCCCTCTTCGAAGGCAACCCTGTGGGTGAAGGCACAACATGAAGGGGCCCTGCCACCCCCGTGCATCGTCCGCAAAGAACCGCGGGTTCCACACACAGCTCGACGAGGGTCCTGAGACCCCCTGAGCAACTCGAGAGGCCAGCGGGGTTCCCTTCCTCAGACAAGACGAGGCCTGACTCTCCTGTCCCAACTCTGCAGGGACCCTGCGGTCGGAGTCCGAAACGGAGAGGAAGCCTGAGGTTCCTGCCTCCCCTCGAGGTGAGGCCCTCTTCCGTTGCGCCAGATGCAGCGGAGTCCCGAGGGGCCCCGCCACCTCCACAGGATCCCTCGCCTCTCAGAGGCACCCTGGGAAGTTCCCTAAGGTCCCCGGCAAAAGGCGAGGGAAACGAGGGTTTCCCGCCGCCCCCTGAGAAAGACCTCGAGAGTCCTTCTTCAACGCGTCTCGAGGCCCTAGTCCCCTCCCGTGACTCGAGAGCCAGGACGCGCTCCCCCTAGCCACGCGCATGGAGACCTGACTTCCCTGGCGCCGCACGAGGAGCTCCCTGAGAACATCGTCGTGCCTCGGGAGAAAACCCCCACGGGCGCCGCAGCTCGCGGAAACCCCTGAGACGTCCCCGTCCTCGCGAGCTGAGGGCCTTCTTTTCCTGCATGGCATGGAGAGCAATCCCGGGTCCTCTCTCCAAACGGAACAGGAGGCTGGACTCCCTTGAGGCCACTCAGGGGGCTTCAAGAGACCCGCTTCGCGACTCGAGAGGAGAGCAGAGTCCTTGGCTTCCCCTCGAGACGAGGCCTGACTCCCCGGGGGAGCCTGGAATGCAACCCCGAGATCCCTGCCTTCCCTGGAGAGGAATATTAGGTCCCGGACACACGCCTAGGTGAGGTCTCTTCGGCCCTGCAGTGACTCGAGCGCAACCCCCAGCTTTCCCTCGCAACCCGAAGGGAAGATTGGGCTTCCCAGGGCCAACCCAAGGGGAAGGCTGAGATCCCCGTCGTAACTCGAGAATGCCGCCGCAACTCGAGAAAAACCACGTGGTTCCCACCTCTTGGCAAGATGAGGCCCTTGCCCGCGACGGCGTCTCAAGGGAAGTCCCCTGTTCCGCCCTGAAGGGCGAAACGGTCCCTGACAGCCTTCCTGCGACCCCCAAAATTCCCCCGACACGCCGGGGTCCCCCGAGGGGAACACCGAAGGTCCCGGCACCGCATCATCTGAGCCCCTTCTCCCCTCCTGATCGCGACAGGATAGTCGATTCCCCTGAGTGGTCTGGAAGGGGTTCCTGGCCTTCCCGGCGCACCTCAGGATGAGGCCGGTCTCACGAGGAAATTCGAGACGAGCCACGTGGGTGGGGCCACATACCGAAAGCCCCCGATTCCCCGCTCCGCTTTTGAGAAGGACCCGAGGCCCGGACCCCTCTTCGAAGAATACTCTGTGGGTGAAGGCACAACACGAAGGGGCACTGCCATCCACGGGCATCGTCCGCAAAGACGCGCGGGTTCCATACACAGCTCGACGAGGGGCCTGAGACCCCCTGAGCACTCGAGAGGCCAGCGGGGTTCCCTTCCTCAGACAAGACGAGGCCTGACTCTCCTGTCCCAACTCTGCAGGGACCCTGAGGACGGAGTCCGAAACGGAGAGGAAGCCTGGGCTTCCTGCCTCCCCTCGAGGTGAGGCCCTCTTCCGTTGCGCCAGATGCAGCGGAGTCCCGAGGGGCCCCTCCACCTCCACAGGATCCCTCGCCTCTCAGAGGCACCCTGGCAAGTTCCCTAAGGTCCCCGGCAGAAGGCGAGGGACACGAGGGTTTCCCGCCGCCCCCCGAGAAAGACCTCGAGAGTCCTTCTTCAACGCGTCTCGAGGCCCTAGTCCCCTCCCGTGACTCGAGAGCAAGGACGCGCTCCCCCTCGCCACACGCATGGAGACCTGACTTCCCTGGCGCCGCACGAGAGGCTCCCTGAGATCCTCGTCGTGCCTCGGGAGAAAACCCCCACGGGCGCCGCAGCTCGAGGAAACCCCTGCGACGCCCCCGTCCTCGCGAGCTGAGGGCCTTCTTTTCCTGCATGGCCTGGAGAGCAATCCCGGGTACTCTCTCCAAACGGAAGAGGAGGCTGGACTCCCTTGAGGCCGCTCAAGGGGATCCAAGAGACCCGCGTCGCGACTCGAGAGGAGAGCGGAGTCCTTGGCTTCCCCTCGAGACGAGGCCTGACTCCCCGGGGGAGCCTGGAATGCAACCCCGAGATCCCTGCCTTCCCTGGAGAGGAATATTAGGTCCCGGACAAACGCCTAGGTGAGGTCTCTTCGGCCCTGCAGTGACTCGAGCGCAACCCCCAGCTTTCCCTCGCAACCCGAGGGGAAGATTGGGCTTCCAGGGCCAACCCAAGGGGAAGGCTGAGATCCCCGTCGTAACTCGAGAATACCGCAGCAACTCGAGAAAAACCACGTGGTTCCCACCTCTTGGCAAGATGAGGCCTTTGCCCGCGACGGCGTCTCAAGGGAAGTCCCCTGTTCCGCCCTGAATGGCGAAACGGTCCCTGACAGCCTTCCTGCGACCCCAAAAGTCCCCCGACACGCCGGGGTCCCCCGAGGGAAAACCGAGGGTCCAGGCTCCGCTTCCTCTGAGCCCCTTCTCCCCTCCTGACCGCGACAGGAGAGGCGATTCCCCTGCGTGGTCTGGAAGGGTTTCCCGGCCTTCCCGGCGCATCTCAGGATGAGGCCGGTCTCACGAGGAAATGCGAGACGAGTCACGTGGGTGGGGCCACATGCCGAACGCCCCTGATTCCCCGGTCCGCTCTTGAGAATGACCCGAGGCCCGGACCCCGCTTCGAAGGCAACCCTGTGGGTGAAGGCACAACACGAAGGGGCCCTGCCACCCCCGTGCCTCGTCCGCAAAGGCCCGCGGGTTCCACACACAGCTCGACGAGGGGCCTGAGACCCCCTGAGCAACTCGAGAGGCCAGCGGGGTTCCCTTCCTCAGACAAGACGAGGCCTGACTCTCCTGTCCCAACTCTGCAGGGACCCTGCGGTTGGAGTCCGAAACGGAGAGGAAGCCTGAGGTTCCTGCCTCCCCACGAGGTGAGGCCCTCTTCCGTTGCGCCAGACCCAGCCGAGTCCAGAGGGGCCCCGCCACCTCCACAGGATCCCTCGCCTCTCAGAGGCACCCTGGGAAGTTCCCTAAAGTCCCCTTCAGAAGGCGAGGGAAACGAGGGTTTCCCGCCGCCCCCCGAGAAAGACCTCGAAAGTCCTTCTTCAACGCGTCTCGAGGCCCTAGTCCCCTGCCGTGACTCGAGAGCCAGGACGCTCTCCCCCTCGCCACGCGCATGGAGACCTGACTTCCCTGGCGCCGCACGAGAGGCTCCCTGAGATCCTCGTCGTGCCTCGGGAGAAAACCCCCACGGGCGCCCCAGCTCGAGGAAACGCCTGAGACGCACCCATCCTCGCGAGCTGAGGGCCTTCTTTTCCTGCATGGCCTGTAGAGCAATCCCGGGTCCTCTCTCCAAACGGAAGAGGAGGCTGGACTCCCTTGAGGCCGCTCAGGGGGCTCTAAGAGACCCGCGTCGCGACTCGAGAGGAGAGCGGAGTCCTTGGCTTCCCCTCGAGACGAGGCCTGACCCCCCAGGGGAGCCTGGAATGCAACCCCGAGATCCCTGCCTTCCCTGGAGAGGAATATTAGGTCCCGGACACACGCCTAGTTGAGGTCTCTTCGGCCCTGCAGTGACTCGAGCGCAACCCCCAGCTTTCCCTCGCAACCCGAGGGGAAGATTGGGCTTCCCAGGGCCAAGCCAAGGGGAAGGCTGAGATCCCCGTCGTAACTCGAGAATGCCGCCGCAACTCGAGAAAACCCACGTGGTTCCCACCTCTTGGCAAGATGAGGCCCTTGCCCGCGACGGCGTCTCAAGGGAAGTCCCCTGTTCCGCCCTGAAGGGCGAAACGGTCCCTGACAGCCTTCCTGCGACCCCCAAAATTCCCCCGACACGCCGGGTTCCCTCGAGGGGAACACCGAGGGTCCCGGCACCCCTTCCTCTGAGCCCCTTCTCCCCTCCTGATCGCGACAGGAGAGGCGATTCCCCTGCGTGGTCTGGAAGGGCTTCCCGGCCTTCCCGGCGCACCTCAGGATGAGGCCGGTCTCACGAGGAAATTCGAGACGAGCCACGTGGGTGGTGCCACATGCCGAACGCCCCCGATTCCCCGGTCCGCCCTTGAGAAGGACCCGATGCCCGGACCCCTCTTCGAAGGCAACCCTGTGGGTGAAGGCACAACACGAAGGGGCACTGCCACCCCCGTGCATCGTCCGCAAAGACCCGCGGGTTACACACACAGCTCGACGAGGGGCCTGAGACCCCCTGAGCAACTCGAGAGGCCAGCGGGTTTCCCTTCCTCAGACAAGACGAGGCCTGACTCTCCTGTCCCAACTCTGCAGGGACCCTGCGGTCGGAGTCCGAAACGGAGAGGAAGCCTGAGGTGCCTGCCTCCCCTCGAGGTGAGGCCCTCTTCCATTGCGCCAGACCCAGCGGAGTCCCGAGGGGCCCCGCCACCTCCACAGGATCCCTCGCCTCTCAGAGGCACCCTGGGAAGTTCCCTAAGGTCCCCGGCAGAAGGCGAGGGAAACGAGGGTTTCCCGCCGCCCCCCAACAAAGACCTCGAGAGTCCTTCTTCAACGCGTCTCGAGGCCCTAGTCCCCTGCCGTGACTCGAGAGCCAGGACGCGCTCCCCCTCGCCACGCGCATGGAGACCTGACTTCCCTGGCGCCGCATGAGAGGCTCCCTGAGATCCTCGTCGTGCCTCGGGAGAAAACCCCCACGGGCGCCCCAGCTCGAGGAAACGCCTGAGACGCACCCATCCTCGCGAGCTGAGGGCCTTCTTTTCCTGCATGGCCTGGAGAGCAATCCCGGGTCCTCTCTCCAAACGGAAGAGGAGGCTGGACTCCCTTGAGGCCGCTCAGGGGGCTCTAAGAGACCCGCGTCGCGACTCGAGAGGAGAGCGGAGTCTTTGGCTTCCCCTCGAGACGAGGCCTGACTCCCCGGGGGAGCCTGGAATGCAACACCGAGATCCCTGCCTTCCCTGGAGATGAATATTAGGTCCCGGACACACGCCTAGTTGAGGTCTCTTCGGCCCTGCAGTGACTCGAGCGCAACCCCCAGCTTTCCCTCGCAACTCGAGGGGAAGATTGGGCTTCCCAGGGCCAACCCAAGAGGAAGCCTGAGATCCCCGTCGTAACTCCAGAATCCCGCCGCAACTACAGAAAACCCACGTGGTTCCCATGTCTTTGCAAGATGCGGCCCTTGCCCGCGACAGGGTCTCAAGGGAAGTCCCCTGTTCCACCCTGAAGTGCGAAACGGGACCTGACGGACTTCATGCGCCCCCAAAACTTCCCCGACACGCCGGGTTCCCCCGAGGGGAACACCAAGGGTCCCGGCACCGCATCATCTGAGCACCTTCTCCCCTCCTGATCGCGACAGGATAGTCGATTCCCCTGAGTGGTCTGGAAGGGGTTCCTGGCCTTCCCGGCGCACCTCAGGATGAGGCCGGTCTCCCGATGAAATTCGAGACGAGGCACGTGGGTGGAGCCACATGCCGAACGCCCCCGATTCCCCGGTCCGCTCTTGAGAAGGACCCGAGGCCCGGACCCCTCTTCGAAGGCAACCCTGTGGGTGAAGGCACAACAAGAAGGGACACAGCCACCCCCGTGCCTCGTCCGCAAAGACCCGCGGGTTCACACACAGCTCGACGAGGGGCCTGAGACCCTCTGAGCAACTCGAGAGGCCAGCGGGGTTCCCTTCCTCAGACAAGACGAGGCCTGACTCTCCTGTCCCAACTCTGCAGGGACCCTGCGGTCGGAGTCCGAAACGGAGAGGAAGCCTGAGGTTCCTGCCTCCCCTCGAGGTGAGGCCCTCTTCCGTTGCGCCAGACCCAGCGGAGTCCCGAGGGGCCCCGCCACCTCCACAGGATCCCTCGCCTCTCAGAGGCACCCTGGGAAGTTCCCTAAGGTCCCCGGCAGAAGGCGAGGGAAACGAGGGTTTCCCGCCGCCCCCCGAGAAAGACCTCGAGAGTCCTTCTTCAACGCGTCTCGAGGCCCTAGTCCCCTGCCGTGACTCGAGAGCCAGGACGCGCTCCCCCTCGCCACGCGCATGGAGACCTGACTTCCCTGGCGCCGCATGAGAGGCTCCCTGAGATCCTCGTCGTGCCTCGGGAGAAAACCCCCACGGGCGCCGCAGCTCGAGGAAACCCCTGAGACGACCCCGTCCTCGCGAGCTGAGGGCCTTCTTTTCCTGCATGGCCTGGAGAGCAATCCCGGGTCCTCTCTCCAAACGGAAGAGGAGGCTGGACTCCCTTGAGGCCGCTCAGGGGGCTCCAAGAGACCCGCGTCGCGACTCGAGAGGAGAGCGGAGTCCTTGGCTTCCCCTCGAGATGAGGCCTGACTCCCCGGGGGAGCCTGGAATGCAACCCCGAGATCCCTGCCTTCCCTAGAGTGGAAAATTAGGTCCCGGACACACGCCTAGGTGAGGTCTCTTCGGCCCTGCAGTGACTCGAGCGCAAGCCCCAGCTTTCCCTCGCAACCCGAGGGGAAGATTGGGCTTCCCAGGGCCAACCCAAGGGGAAGGCTGAGATCCCCGTCGTAACTCGAGAATGCCGCCGCAACTCGAGAAAAACCACGTGGTTCCCACCTCTTGGCAAGATGAGGCCCTTGCCCGCGACGGCGTCTCAAGGGAAGTCCCCTGTTCCGCCCTGAAGGGCGAAACGGTCCCTGACAGCCTTCCTGCGACCCCCAAAAGTCCCCCGACACGCCGGGGTCCCCCGAGGGGAACACCGAGTGTCCCGGCACCGCTTCCTCTGAGCCCCTTCTCCCCTCCTGATCGCGACAGGAGAGGCGATTCCCCTGCGTGGTCTGGAAGGGGTTCCCGGCCTTCCCGGCGCACCTCAGGATGAGGCCGGTCTCACGAGGAAATTCGAGACGAGCCACGTGGGTGGGGCCACATGCCGAACGCCCCCGATTCCCCGGTCCGCTCTTGAGAAGGACCCGAGGCCCGGACCCCTCTTCGAAGGCAACCCAGTGGGTGAAGGCACAACACGAAGGGGCACTGCCACCCCCGTGCATCGTCCGCAAAGACCCGCGGGTTCCACACACAGCTCGACGAGGGGCCTGAGACCCCCTGAGCAACTCGAGAGGCCAGCGGGTTTCCCTTCCTCAGACAAGACGAGGCCTGACCCTCCTGTCCCAACTCTTCAGGGACCCTGCGGTCGGAGTCCGAAACGGAGAGGAATCCTGAGGTTCCTGTCTCCCCTCGAGGTGAGGCCCTCTTCCATTGCACCAAACCCAGATGAGTCGCGAGAGGCCCCTCCCAACTCCACAGTATCCCTGTATTCTCAGATGCACCTTGAGAATCTACCTGAGGTCACCGGCTCAAGTCCAGGGAACCCAGGGTTTCCTGCTGCGACCCGAGAAAGACCTTGAGAGTCCTTCGGCGCGTCTTGAGGCCCGATTCCCCTACCATGACTCGAGAGCAAAGACCCGCTCCCCATCGCCATGCGCATGGAGACCTGACTTCCCTGACTCCTGAAGAGAGTCTCCCTGAGCTCCCCGTCGTACCTCTTCGGAAACCCCATTCAGGCACCGCAGCTCGAGAAAACCCACGATACGCCCCCGTCATCACGAGATGAGGGACTTGTTTCCTGCCTGGCATGCAGAGCAAAACCGAGTCCTCTCTCCAGACTCCACAGGAGGCTTGACTCTCTTTAGGCCTCTCAGTTGGCTCCAAGAGATACCTGTCAGGACCTGAAGGGAGAGCAGAGTCCTTTGCTTCCCCTCGAGACGAGGCCTGACTCCCCGTGTGAGTCTGGAATGCAACCCCGAGTTCCTGTCACACCTGGAGAGGAAAACTCGGTCCTGGACACAAGCCTAGATGAGGTCTATTTTGCACTGCAGTTACTAGAGAGCAATCGCCAGATCTCCCTCGCAAATCGAATTGAAGATTGGACTTCCCAGGGCCAATACAATTGGAAGCCTGAA
This sequence comes from Bubalus kerabau, assembly GCF_029407905.1. Classification (NCBI taxonomy): domain Eukaryota; kingdom Metazoa; phylum Chordata; class Mammalia; order Artiodactyla; family Bovidae; genus Bubalus; species Bubalus kerabau. Next base: position 1,636,907 of record NW_026577892.1, on the reverse strand, counting down.
TTCGACATCGTAACTCGAGAATTCCGCCGAAACTCGAGAAAATCCACGTGGTTCCCCCATCAGCGCTAGATGAGGCCCTTGCCCGCTACAGCGACTCAAGAGAACTCCCACTTTCTGTCTTGAAGTGCGAAACGGTACTTGGCACCCTTGATGCAATCTCAAAATTCCCCGACATACCGGTCTCACTCGAAAGGAACACCGAGGTTCCCGGAACCACTTCATTTGAGCTCCTTCTCCCCTCGTGATCGCGACAGGAGTGTCGATTCCCCTGCTATGTCTGGAAGGGGTTCCCGACCTTTCCAGCGCGCCTAAGGATGAGGCAGGTCTCACGAGGAAATTCGAGACATAGCCTCGTGGGTGGTGCCACAAGCCGAAAGACCCCGATTTCCCGGTCTGCTCTTGATAAGAACGTGATGCCCTGACACCTTTACCAAGGAAAACCTGTGGATGAAAGCACAACACGAAGGGGCACTGACACCCCCGTGCATCGTCCAGAAAAACCCGCAGGTTACAAACACAGTTCAACAAGTGGTCTGTCACCCTGTGAACAACTCGACAGGCAAGTGGAGTTCCATTCCTCCACACAAAACGAGACCTGATTTTCTGTACCAACTCTGCAGGGAAACTGCGATCCGAGTCAGTACCAGCGACAGGAAACCCAGGAGAGGAAACATGAGGTTCCTGCCTCCACTCGAGATGAGGCTCTCATCCATTGCACCAAACCCAGTGGAGTCCAGAGAGGCCCCTCCCAACTCCACAGTACCCCTGACTTCTCAGAGGCACCCGGAGAAGCTCCATGAGGTCACCGGCACATGTCGAGGGAACCCAGGGTTTCCTGCCACAATGGGAAAAAGACCTCGAGAGTCCTACTTCAACGTGTCTTGAAGCCCGAATCTGCTTCCATGGCTCTATAGAAATGACACGCACCCCCTCGCCACGCACATGGAGACCTGACTTCCCTGGCGCCATAAGAGAGGCTCCCTGAGCTCCCTGTCGTACCTCGTGAGAAACCCCACACTGACGCTGCAGCTTGAGAAAACTCACCATACGCCCCTGTCATCGCGAGATGAGGGCCTTCTTTTCCTTCATGGCCTGGAGAGGAATCCCGAATCCTCTTTCCAAAGTCCACAGGAGGCTTGACTCCCTTTAGGCCACTTAGTGGGCTCCAAGAGATACCCGTCGCGACTCGAGAGGAGAATTGAGTCCTTTGCTTCCCCTCGAGACAAAGCCTGACTCACCAGGTGGGTCTGGAATGCAACCCCGAGATCTCTGTCTCCCCTGGAGAGGAACATTAGGTCCTGGAAACAAGCCTAGATGAGGTCTCTTTTGCCCTTCTGTAACTCGAGAGCAATCCCCCGCTCTCCCTGACAACTCGAATGGAAGATTGGACTTCCCTGGGCCAACACAAGAAGAAGCCTGAATTCCCCTTCTTAACTCGAGAATCCTGCCGCAACTCGAGAAAAAGCACTTGGTTCCCTCGTCATCACAAGATGAGGCCCTTGCCCGCTACAGCTTCTCAAGAAAAGTCCCACGTTCCGTCTTGAAGTGCAAAACGATACTTGACACCCTTGATGTGACCCCAAAAGTTCCCCGAAATATCGGTCTCACTCGAGGTGAACACCGAGGTTCCCGGCACCAGTTTATCTGAGCCCCTTCTCCCCTCCTGTTCGTGATAGGAGGGTCACTTCCCCTGCTTTGTTTGTAAGGGGTTCCCGACCTTCACGGGGCACTTCAGGATGAGGCCAGTCTCACGAGGAAATTCGAGACGTAGCTCGCGGTGGTACCACATGCCAAAAGACTATGATTTCCCGGTACGCTCTTGATAAGAACCCGATGCCTGGACACCTCTTCGAAGGCAACCCTGTGGATGAAGGCACAACACAAAGGGGCACTGACACCCTCGTGCATCGTCCAGAAAAACCCGCAGGTTCCACATACAGCTCAACAAGTGGCTTGTCACCCCTGAAGAACTCGAGAGGCAAGTGGGGTTTCATTCCTCTACACAAGACGAGGCCTGACTCTCCTGTCCCAACTCTGCAGGGACTTTGCGATCCGAATCAGACCAGCGCCAGTGAAGTCACGACAGGAACGCTGAGGTTCCTGCCTCCACTCGAGATTAGGACCTCTTCCATTGCACGAAACCAAGTGGAGTCCCGAGAGACGCGTCCCAGCTCCACAGTATCCCTGACTTCTCAGAGGCACCCTGAGAAGCTCCCTGAGGTCACCAGCACAATTCGAGTGAGCCCAGGGTTTACTGCCGCCACCATAGAAAGAACTCAAGAGTCCTTCTTCAACGCATTTTGAGGCCTGATTCCCCTACCATGACTCGAGGGCAATGACACGCTCCCTCTGCTACACTCATGAAGCCCTGACTTCCCTGGCGCCACACGAGAGGCTCCCTGAGCTCCCCGTCATACCTCGTGAGAAACCAAACACTGGCGCCACAGATAGAGAAAACCCACGAGACGCCCCCATTTTCGCGACATGACGGCCTTCTTTTCTAGCATGGCCTGGAGAGCAATCCCGAGTCCTCTCTCCAAACTCCACAGTAGGCTTGACTCCCTTTTGGTCACTCAGTGGACTCCAAGACATACCCGTCGCGACTCGAGAGGAGAGCGGAGTCTTTTCCTTCCCCTCGAGGCGAGGCCTGACTCCTCGGGTGTGTCTGATATGTGAACCGGAGATCCCTGTCGCCCCTGGAGAGAAACATTAGGTCCTGGACACAAGCCTAGATGAGGTCTCTTTTTTCCTGCAGTGACTCGAGAGCAATCCCCAACTCTCCCTCGCAACTCGAATGGAAGACTGGACTTCCCTGGGCCAACAGAAGAGGAAGCCTGAATTTCCCGTTGTAACTCAAGAATCCCGCCACAACTCGAGAAAAACCACGTCGTTCCCTCTTCATCGCAAGATGCGGCCATTGCCGCTACAGCGTCTCAAAAGAAGTTTTACGTTCCATCTTGAAGTGCGATACGGTACTTGGCACCTTTGATGCGACCCCAAAAGTTCCCCAACACACTGGTCTCACTGGAGGGGAACACCGAGGTTCCCGGCATCACCTCATCTGTGCCCCTTCTCCCCTCCTGATCGAGACAGGAGGGTCGATTCCCCTGCTTTGTCTGCAAGGGGTTCCGACCTTCCCGGCGCACCTCAGGATGAGGCCGGTCTCACTAGGAAATTCGAGACGTAGCCTGGTGGGTGGTGCCACATGCGGAAAGACCCCGATTTCCCGGTCCGCTCTTAATAAGAACCCGATGCCAGGACACCTCTTCGAAAGCAAACCTGTGGATGAATGCACAACACGAAGGGGTACTGACATCCCCATGCATAGTACGGAAAAACACGCAGATTCCAAACACAGATCGACAAGTGTCCTGTCATCCCTTGAAGAACTAGAGAGGCATGCGGAGTTCCGTTCCTCCACACAAGAGAAGGCCTGACTCTCCTTTCCCAACTCTGCAGGGACCGTGCGATCGGAGTCAGAAATGTAGATGAAACCTGACGTTCCTGCATCAACTCGAAATGAGGCCCTCTTCCATTGCGCCATACCCAGTGGAGTCCCGAGAGGCCCCTAAAACTCCACAGTATCCCTGATTCTCAGAGGCACCCTCAGAAGCTCTCTGCGGTCACTGGCACAAGTCGAGTGAACCCAGGGTTTCCTGCTGCATTCTGAGAAAGACCTTGAGAGTCCTTCTTTACCGCGTCTTGAGGCCTGATACCCTACCATGACTCGAGAGCAATGACGCATTCCCCTCGCCACGCCCATTGAAACCTAACTTCCCTGGCGCCACACGAGAGGCTCCCTGCGCTCCCCGTCCTACCTCATGAAAACCCCACACTGGCACCGCCGCTCGAGAAAACTCACGAGACGCCCCCATCATCCTAAGATGAGGGCCTTCTTTTCCTACATGACCTAGAGAGCAATCCCGAGTCCACTCTCCAAACTCCACTGGAGGCCTGACTCCCTTTAGGCCACTCAGTAGCCTCCAAGAGATACACGTCGCTACTCTAGAGGAGAGCAGAGTCCGTTGCTTCCCCTCGAGCCGAGGCCTGACTACTTGGGTGAGTCTGGAATGGGATCCCGAGATCCGTGTTGCCCCTGTAGAGGAAAACTCGGTTCTGGACACAAGCCTAAATGAGGTCTTTTTTGTCCTGCATTGACTCAAGTGCAATCCCCAGCTCTCCCTCGCAACTCGAATGGATGATTGGACTTCCCTGGGCCAACACAAGAGGAAGCCTGTATTCCCCATTGTAATTCGAGAATCCCGCGGCAACTGGAGAAAAACAACGTGGCTCCTCCGTCATCGAAATATGAGGCCCCTGTCAGCTATAGCGTCTCCAGGGAAGTCCCATGTTCCGTCTTGAAGTGTGAAACGGTACTTGGCACCCTTGATGCGACCCCCAAATTTCCCTGACACCCCAGTCTCACTCGAGGAGAACATGGAGGTTCCCAGCACCGCTTCAGCTGAGCCTCTTCTCCCCTCCTGATGGCAACAGGAGGGTCGATTCCCCTGCTTTGTCTGGAAGGGTTTCCCAGACTTCCCGGCGAACCTCAGGATGAGGCCAGTCTCACGAGGGAAGTCGAGACGTAGCCTCGTGGGTTGTGCCACATGCCGAAAGACCCCGATTTCCTGGTCCGCTATTGATAAGATCCCGATGCCCGGTCACCTCTTCGAAGGTAACCCTGTGGATGAAGGCACAACACGAAGGGGCACTGACACCCCTGTGCATCGTCCCCCAAAACCGCAGGTTCCACATACAACTCGACAGGTGGCCTGTCATCCCGTGAACAACTCGAGAGGCAAGCGGAGTTCCATTACTCCACACAAGACGAGGTCTGACTCTCCTGTCCCAGCTCTGCAGGGACCCTGCTATCCGAGTCAGAAATGGAGAGGAATCCTGACGTTACTGCCTCAATCCGAGATTAGGTCCTCTTCAATTGCACCAGTCCCTGTGATGTCCCGAGAAGCCCCTCTCAACTCCACAGTATCCCTGACTTCTCAGAGGAACCCCGCTAAGCTCCCTGAGGTCATGGGCACAAGTCGAGGGAACCCAGGGTTTCCTGCCACAACCCGAGAAAGACCTCGAGAGTTCTTCTTCGAAGCGTCTTGAGGCTTGATTCCCCTACCATGACTCGAGAGCAATGAGGCGCTCCCCCACGCCACGTCCATGGAGACCTGACTTCCGTGGCACCACAGGAGTCTCCCTGAGCTCCCCGTCCTATCTCGTGAGAAACCCCAACCAGGCACAGCACCTTGAGAAAACCCACGAGACGCCCCCGTCATCGTGAGATGAGGGCCTTCTTTTCCTGCATGGCCTAGAGAGAAATCCCGAGTCCTCTCTCCAAACTCCACAGGAGGCTTAACTCAATTTAGGCCACGCTTGGGCTCCAAGGGATACCCGTCGTGACTCGAGAGGAGAGCGGAGTCCATTCATTCCCTTCGAGACGAGGCCTGACTCCCCGGGTGAGTCTGGAATGCAACCCCGAGATCCCTGTCGCCCCTGGAGAGAAAAACTTGGTCCTGGACACAAAGCTAGATGAGCTCTATTTTGCCCTGCAGTGACTCGAGAGCAATCTCCAGCTCTCACTTGCAACTCGAATGGAAGATTGGACTTCCCTGGGCCAACACAAGAGGAAACCTGTATTCCCCATCGTAACTCAAGAATCCTGCCGCAACTCGAGAAAAAACACGTGGGTCCCCCGTCAGCGCTAGATGAGGCCCTTGCCCACTACAGCATCTCAAGAGAAGTCCCAGGTTCCGTCTTGAAGTGCGAAACGGTACTTGGCACCCTTGATGCAACCAGAAAAGTTACCCGACTTTCACTCAAGGAGAGCACCGAGGTTCCCAGCACTACTTCATCTGAGCCGTTTCTCTCTTCCTGATCCCGAAAGTAGGGTCGATTCCCCTGCTTTGTTTGGAAAGGGTTCCTCAACTTTCCTGCGCGCCTCAGGATGAGGCCGGTCTCACGAGAAAATTCGAGACATAGCATCGGGGGTGGTGCAACATGCTGAAAGACCCCAATTTCCCGGTCCGCACTTGAGGAGAACATGATGCCTGGACACCTCTTCGAAGGCAACCCTGTGGATGAAGGCACAACAGGAAGGAGCACTGACGCCCCCGTACATCTCCGAAAAACCCGCAGGTTCCACACACATCACGAAAAGTGGTGTTATCCTTGAACAACTTGAGATGTAAGCGGAGTTCCATTCCTCCACAGAACACGAGACCTGACACTCCTGAGCAAACTCAACAGGGACCCTGCGATCTGAGTCAGATCCGGCCTCCAGGAAGTCAGGAGCAGAACCCTGAGTTTCCTGCCTCAACTCGAGATGAGGCCCACTTCCATTGCACCAAACCCAGAGGAGTCCCGAGAGGCCTCTCCCAAATCCACAGTATCTCTGACTTCTCAGAGGCACCCTGAGACGCTCTCTGAGGTCACCGGCACAAGTCAAGGGAACCCAGGGTTTCCTGCCGCAACCCTAGAAAGACATCGAGAGTTCTTTTTCAACCCGTCATGAGGCCCGATTCCCCTACCCTGACTTCAGAGCAATGACGCGCTCCCCCTTGCCCCGCCCATGGAGACCTGACTTCCCTGTTGCCACACGAGAGGCTACCTGAACTCCCCGTCGTACCTCGTGAGAAACCCCACACTGGCGCCGCAGCTCGAGAAAACCCACGAGACGCCCCCGTCATCTTGAGATGTGGGCCTTCTTTTCCTGCATGGCCTGGAGAGCAATCCCGAGTCCTCTCTCCAAACTGAAGAGGAGGGTTGACTCCCTTTAGACCACTCAGTGGGCTCCAAGAGATACGCGTCGCAACTCGAGAGGATAGCCGAGTCCTTTGCTTCCCCTCGAGACGAGGCCTAACTCCCTGGGTGAGTCTGTAATGCAAACCCGAGATCCCTGTCGCCCTTGGAGAGGATCATTGGGTCCTGAACACAAGGCTAGATGAGGTCGCTTTTGCCCTGCAGTAACTCGAGAGCACTCCCCAGCTTTCCCTCTCAACCCGAATGGAAGATTGGACCTCCCTGGGCCAACACAAGAGGAAGCCTGAATTCCCAGTAGTAATTCGAGAATTCCGCCTCAACTTGAGAAAAACCACGTGGTTCCCCCGTCATTGCAAGATGAGGCCCTTGCCCGCTCCAGCGTCTCAAGAGTAGTCCCACGTTCTGTCTTCAAGTGCGAAATGATATTTGGCACCCTTAATGCTACCCCAAAAGTTCCCCGACATACGGGTCGCACTAGAGGGGAACACCGAGGTTCCTGGCACCACTTCATCTGAGCCCCTTCTCCCCTCCTGATCGCGAAAGGAGGGTCAATTCCCCTGCTTTGTCTGCAAGGGGTTCCCGACCTTCTCCACGCACCTCAGATGAGGCTGTCTCACGAGGAAATTCAAGACGTAGCCTCGATGGTGGTGCCACATGCCGAAAGACCGCGATTTCCCGATCCGCTCTTGATAAGAACGCGATGCCCAGACACCTATTCGAAGATAGTGTGGATGAAGGCACAACACGAAGGGGCACTGACACCCCCGTGCATCGTCCGGAAAAGACCGCAGGTTACTCATACAGCTCAACAAGTGCCTTTCACCCAGTGAACAACTCGAGAGGCAAGCGGAGGTCCATTCCTGCACACAAGACAAGGCCTGACTCACCTCTCCCAACTATGCAGGGGGCTGCGATCGGAATCAGAAATGGAGAGGAACCCTGAGGTTCCTGCCTCAGCTCGAGATGAGGCCCCCTTCCATTTCACCAAACCCAGTGGAGTCCCGAGAGGTCTTTCCCAACTCCACAGTATCCCTGACTTCTCAGAGGCACCCGGAGAATCTCCCTGAGGTCACCGGCACAAGTCGAGGGAACCCAGGTATTCTTGCCAAGACCCGAGAGAGATCTTGAGAGTCCTTCAACGCGTCTAGAGGCCTGATTCCCCTACCATGACTCGAGAGCAATGACGCGCTCCCCCTCGCCACACGCATTGAGACCTAACTTCCCTGGCGCCACACAAGAGGCTCCCTGAGCTCCCCATCGTACCTCCTGAGAAACCAACACAGGCGCTGCAGCTCGGTAAAACCACCGAGACCCCCCCCCCGTCATCGTGAGATGAGGGCCTTCTTTTCCTGCATGTCCTGGAGTGCAATCACGAGTCCTCTCTCCAAACTCCAGAGGAGGCTTGACTCCCTTTAGTCCACTCAGTGGGCTCCAAGAAATACCCGTCGCGACTCGAGAAGAGAGAGAAGTCCTTTGTTTCCCCTCGAGAGGACGCCTGACTCCTGGGTGAGTCTAGAATGCAACCCCAAGATCCCAGTCATCCCTTGAGAGGAACATTAGGTCCTAGACACAAGCCTGGATGAGGTTTCTTTTGCCCTGCAGTGACTCGAGCGCAACCCCCAGCTCTCCCTCGCAACTCGAATGGAAGATTGGGCTTCCCTGGGCCAACACAAGAGGAAGCCAGAAATCCCCTTCGTAACTCGAGAATCCCGCCGCAACTCGAGAAAAACCACGTGTTTCCAACGTCATCCCAAGATGAGGCCCTTGCTGCTATGGCGTCTCAAGAAAAGAACCACGTTCCGTCTTGATGTGCGAAACGGTACTTTGCACCCTTGATGCGACACCAAATGTTCCCGGACACGCCGGTCTCACTCGACAGGAACACCGAGGTTCCCGCACCACTTCATCTGAGCACCTTCTCCCCTCCTGTTCGAGACAGGAGGGTCTATTCCCCTGCTTTGTTTGGAAGGGGTTCCCCACATTCCCTGCGCACCTCAGGATGAGGCCGGTCTCACGAGGAAATTCGAGACGTAGCGTCGTGGGTGGTGTCACATGCCGAAATACCCCGATTTCCAGGCCCACTCTTGAGAAGAACCCGATGCCCGGACACCTCTTTGAAGGCAACCCTGTGGACGAAGGCACAAAACGAAGGGTCACTGACACTCCCGTGCATCATTCGGTAAAAGCCACAGGTTCCACACACAGCTCGACAAGAGGCCTGTCATCCCATGAACAACTCGAGAGGCAAGCAGAGTTCCATTCCTCCACTCAAGACGAGGCCTGACTCTCCGGTCCCAACTCTGAAGGGACCCTGCGATCGGAGTCCGAAATGGAGAGGAACCCTGAGGTTCCTGACTCCACTCGAGATGAGGCCCTCTTCCATTACACCAAAAACAGTGGAGGCCCGAGAGGCCCCTCCCAAATCCACAGTATCGCGACTTCTCAGAGGCACCCTTAGAAGCTCCCTGAGGTCACCGGCACAAGTCGAGGGAACACAGGGTTTCCTGACGCAACCCGAGAAAGACCTCGAAAATCCTCCTTCAACGCATCTTGAATCCCGATTCCCCTACCATGACTCGAGAGCAATGACGCGTTCCCCCTCGCCACTCGCATGGAGACTTGACTTCCCTGGCGCCACACGAGAGGCTCCCTGAGCTCCCCATCGTACCTCGTGAGAAACCCCACACTGGCGCCACAGCTCGAGAAAACCCACGAGACGCCCCTGTCATGGTGAAATGAGGGCCTTCTTTCCTGCATGACCTGAAGAGCAATCCCGAATCCTCTCTCCAAACTCCAAAGGAGGCTTGATTCCCTTTAGGTCACTCAGTGGGCTCCAAGAGATACCCGTCGATACTCAGGAGGAGAGCGGTGTCCTTTGCTTCCCCTCGAGATGAGGCCTGACTACGAGGGTGAGTCTGGAATGCAACCCTGGATCCCTGTCGCCCCTGGAGAGGAACCTTAGATCCTGGACAAAAGCCTAGATGAGGTCTCTTTGGCCCTGCAGTGACTCAAGCGCAACCCCTAGCTTTCCCTTGCAACTCGAATGGAAGATTGGCCTTTCTGAGCCAACACAAGAGGAAGCCTGAATTTCCAGTTGTAATTTAAGAAACCCGCCGCAACTCGAGAAAAATCACGTGGTTCCCCGTATTGCAAGATGAGGCCCTTGCCCCCTACAGCGTCTCAAGAGAAGTCTCACATTCCGTCTTGAAGTGCAAAACAGTACTTGGCACCCTTGATGCGACCCCAAAAGTTCCCCTATATACTGATCTCACTAGAGGGGACACTGAAGTTTCCGGCACCACTTCATCTGAGGCCTTTCTCCTCTCCTGATCGCGATAGGAGGGTCGATTCCACTGCTTTGTCTTGAAGGGATTCCCAACCTTCCCGGCACACCTCAGGATGAGGACGGTCTCACGAGGAAATTCGAGAGGTAGCCTCGAGGGCCATACTACATGCCGAAAGACCCCGATTCCATGGTCCACTTTTGATCAAAACCAGACTCCTGGACACCTCTTCGAAGGCAAGCCTGTGGATGAAGGCACAACACGTAGGGGCACTGACACCCCGTGCATCTTCCGGAAAAACCTGCAGGTTCCTCACACAGCTCCACAAGTGGTCTGTCACCTCGTGAACAACTCGAGAAGCAAGCGGAGTTCCATTCCTCCACACAAGACGATGCCTGACTCTCCTGTCACAACTCTAGGGACCTTGCGCACCGAGTCAGAAATGGAGAGGAAGCCTGAGGTTCCTGCCTCCACTCAAGATGAGGCCCTTTTCCATTGCCACAAAACCAGTGGAGTCCCGAGAGGCCCGTCCCAAATCCACAGTATGCCTGACTTCTCAGAGGCACCCTGAGAAGCTCCCTAAGGTCACCGGCAGAAGTCGACGGAACCCAGGGTTTCCTGCCGCAACCCGAGAAAGACCTTGAGAGTCCTGCTTTAACGTGTCTTGAGGCCCGATTCCCGTATCATATCTCGAGAGCAATGACGCGCTCCCCCTTGCCATGCGCATGGAGACCTGAATTCCCTGGTGCCACACGAAAGGCTCCCTGAGCTTCCCGTCGCACCTCGTCAGAAACCGCACACTGGCACCGCAGCTCGAGAAAACCAACAAGACGCCCCTGTCATCGCGAGATGAGGGTCTTCTTTTCCTGCATGGCCTGGAGAGCAATCCTGAGTCCTCTCTCCAAACTCCACAGGGGGCTTGACTCCCTTTAGGCCACTCAGTGGGCTCCAAGAGACACCTGTGGTGACTCAAGAGGAGAGCGGGGTCATTTGCTTCCCCTCGAGTCGAGCTCTGACTCCCAGGATGCGTCTGGAATGCAACCCCGAGATCGCTGTCGGCCCTGGAGAGGAATATTAGGTCCTGGACACAAGCCTAGATGAGGTCTCTTTTGCCCTGCAGTGACTCAAGAGCAAACCCCAGCTCTCCCTCGAAACTCGAATGGAAGATTGGACTTCCCTGGGCCAACACAAGAGGAAGCCTGAATTCCCCGTCATAACTCGAGAATCCCGCCGCACCTTGAGAAAAACCACGTGATTCCCCCGTCATCCCAAGATGAGGCCCTTGCCCTCTACAGCGTGTCAAGAGAAGCCCCAAGTCCGTATTGAAGTGCAAAACGGTACTTGGCACCCTTGAAGCGACCCCAAAAGTTTCCCGACACACCAGTCCCACTCGAGGGGAACACCGAGGTTCCCGGCACGACTTCAACTGAGCCCTTTCACTCCTACTGATCGCGACAAGATGGTCGATTCCCCTGCTTTGTCTGGAAGGGGTTCCCGATCTTCATGGCGCACCTCAGGATGACACCAGTCTAACGAAGAAATTCGAGACGTAGCCTCATGGATGGTGCCACGTTCTGAAAGACCCCGATTTCCTGCTCTGCTATTGATAAGAACCCGATGTCCGGACACCTCTTTGAAGGCAACCCTGTGGATGAAGGCACAACACGAAGGGGCACTGACCCCCTCATGCATCTTACGGAAAAAACCGAAGGTTCCACTCACAGCTCGACAAATGGTCTGTTATCCTGTGAACAACTCGAGAGGCAAGTGGAGTTCCATTCCTCCACACAAGACGAGGCCTGACTCTCCTGTCCCAACTCTTCAGGGACCCTGTGGTCGGAGTTTTAAATGGAGAGGAACCCTTAGGTTCCTGCCTCAACTCGAGATGAGAACCTTTGCCATTGCACCAAACCCAGTGGAGTTCCGAGAGCGCCTCCCAAGTCCACAGTATGCCTGACTTCTCAGAGGCACCCTGAGAAGCTCCCTGAGGTCACCGGTACAAGTCGAGGGAACCCAGGGTTTCCTGCTGCAACCTGAGAAAGACCTCGAGACTCCTTCTTCAACGCGTCTTGAGTCCCGATTTCCCTACCATGACTCGAGAGCATTTATGGGCTCCTCCTCATCACACGCATAGACACCTGACTTTCCTGGTGCCACACGAGAGGCTCCCTGAGCTCCCCGTCGTACCTCGTGAGAAAACTCATACTTGCGCTCCAACTCGAGAAAACCCACAAGACGCCCCCGTCATTGAGAGCTGAGGGCCTTCTTTCCTGTATGGCCTGGAGAGCAATCCCGAGTCCTCTCTCCAACTCCACAGGAGGCTTGACTCCCTGGAGGCCACTCAGTGGGCTCCAAGAGATACCTATCGCGACCCAGGAGGATATCAGAATCCTTTGCTTGCCCTCGAGCCGAGGCCTGACTCACTGGGTGAGTCTGGAATGCATCCCCATGATCCCTATCGCCCCTGGAGAGGAACATTAGGTCCTGGACACAAGCCTAGATGAGGTCTATTTTGACCTGCCGTGACTCGAGAGCAATTCCCACCCAGCTCTCCCTGGCAACTCGAATGGAAGAATGGACTTCCCTGGGCCAACAGAAGAGGAAGCCTGAATTCCCCGTTGTAAGTCAACAATCCCATCGCAACTCGAAAAAAACCACGTGGTTTCCCCTTCATCACAAGATGAGGCCCTTGCCCGCCACAGCGTCTCAAGAGAAGTCCCACGTTTCATCTTGAAGTTTGAAACAGTATTTGGCAAGCTTCGTGAGACCCCAAAAGTTCCCTGACAGACCGGTCTCACTCAAGGGGAACACCGAGGTTCCCGGCACCACTTCATCTGAGCCCCTTCTCCCCTCCTGATCGCGACAGTAGGGTCGATTACCCTGCTTTGTCTGGAAGGCTTTCCCGACCTTCCAGGGGCACCTCAGCATGAGGCCCATCTCACGAGGAAATTCGAGACGTAGCCTCGTGTGTGGTGCCGCATTCCAAAAGACCCCGATTTCCTGGTCCGCTCTTGATAAGAAACCGATGCCCGCACACCACTTCGAAGGCAACCCTGTGGATGAAAGCACATCACGAAGGGGCACTGACACCCCCGTGCATTGTCTGGAAAAAACCGCAGGTTCCACACACAGCTCGACAAGTGGCCTGTCACTCCTTGAACAACTCGAGAGGCAAGCGGAGTTCCATTCCTCCACACAAGACGAGGCCTGACTCTCCTGTCCCAACTCTGCAGGGACCCTGCAATCTGAGTCAGAAATGGAGAGGAACCCTGAGGTTCCTTCCTGATCTCGAGATTAGGCCCTCTTCCATTGCAGCAAACCCAGTGGAGTCCCGAGTGGCCTCTCCCAGCTCCATAGTATCCCTGACTTCTCAGAGGCACCCTGAGAAGCTACCTGAGGTCACAGGCACAAGTCGAGGGAACCCAGGGTTTCCTGCCGCAACCCGAGAAAGACCTCGAGCGTCCTTTTTCATTGCGTTGAGCCCTGATTCCACTACCATGACTCGAGAGCAATGACGTGCGCCCCCTCGCCACTCGTATGGAGACTTGACTTCCCTGACACCACACGAGAGGCTCCCTGAGCTCCCGGTCGTACCTTGTGAGAAACCCCACACTGGCACCGCAGCTCCAGAAAAACCACGAGACTCCCCCGACATCGCGAGATGAGGGCCTTCTTTTCCTGCATGGCCTGGAGAGCAATCCCGCGTGCTCTCTCCAAACTCCACAAGAGAGGTGCCAAGATTGCTGAGGAGTAGGACGGGGAGAACTCTTTCCCCCCCAAACAATTTCATCAAAAGAGCATTTAAACGTCGAGTAAATTCCACAATACAACTTATGAATGCTGCCAGAGGACATCAGGCACCCAGAAAAGAACCCAACTCTTGGAAAGTAGGTAGGAAAAAGTATAAAAGACAAAAAAAGAGACAAAAGAGGGAGGGAGGGATTTCCGTCCCGGGAAGATAGTCTTAAAAAGAGAAAAGTTTCCAAACACCAGGAAAGCTTTTCACTGCCAAATCTTTGCCAAGCTTTGGAAGCACAAAGGGCAACATAAGGGGGATAAAAATAAATAAACAATTAAAACTCGCAGATTGCAAGCCCTACGGTAACTCCCCCAGCCGCAAAGCAGTGCAGACGCCTGCTCACACGATTAGCAAGCAGGGGCTGGGCAGGGAGGCGCAGCGCGGGCTGCATCGCTTAGAGTAAAAATCTGGCCTGAATACCCTGAGCGCTATCTGAATGAAATAACTTGGGCTAGCAAACCAGACTCTGGGATATCTACCACGCAAAAAGCCAGCCCTAACCTAAGACACTGCCATGCCCGCGCACGGAACAAAGGACTGAACAGAGATAGCCGGCTGCAGACCTTCCCCCTCCGGTGACAGGCAGCCAGAGCCGGAAGGGGGCAATCGCAGCCCCAGAGAGACATTATCTATAAAACTCTAAGCAGGCTTCTTTGCTAACTAAAACTTCTTGGGGATCTGGACGGTCAACATCTGCCTGAGAAGGTGCGCCTGTTTTACACTCAGATAACCGAGTGGCAGGGAGGCGATAAGTCACAACATTGGCGCTCGCCAAACACCTCATCACCTGAGCTGCTCGGACCTGGGAAGAGCACAAAACGCAGGCCCAACCGAGTCTGTGCCTCTGAGGACTACCCGAGTGCCTGAACCTGAGCGGCTTGGACCTGGGAGGTGCATGCAGCCCAGGGCCAGCCTCGGATTGTTCCCAGTGGAACAACCTAGAGCCCGAGCAGTGTGGGCAGGGAGGCTACACGTGCCGTGAGCGGGGGCAGACCCAGTGTGGCTGAGGCACTGCGAGCGCACGCCAGTGTTATTTGTTTGCAGCATCACTCCCTGCCTCCCTCCCCACAGCACAACTGAACAAGTGAGCCTAAAAAAAAAAGTGTCCTCCACCGTCCCCTTTGTGTCAGGGCGTAAACAAGACACTGAAGAGACCAGCAAACAAAAGAAGCTATAACAGAGGGAAACGCCTTGGAAGCTACAGGCAATAGATTAAAACCCTGTGGTTACTAGGACTACATAGGAAGGCGCCTATAGATCTTGAGAAATATAAGTCGGACCAAGGAACTAGCCAAAAATGAACCGAACCCACGATACTCACAACAAAACCAGAGAAAGTCCTAGATATATTTTTATGATCATTCTTACTTTTTTTAAATTTTTTTAATTTTAAGTTCTCTATTGTTCATTTAATTTTCACTTTTATAACCTATTACTTTGCAAAAAAAAGACCCTATTTTTTTCTTCTTCAGCAAACTTCATATATATATATATATATATATATATATATATATATATATATATAATAATTTTTTGACCTTGTTTTTTTGTTTTGTTTTTTTTTTCTTCTTTTCTTTAACATTGTATTTTTGAAATTCCAAACTGTACTCTAGATTTTTAATTTATGCTTTTTGATATTTGATATCAATTTTGTACCTGTAGTTTCTTTATAATTTTTGCGACATTGCTTGTTTTTGTTTGTTTGTTTTCTCTTTAGTTTTCTTCTTCCTTTTTTTTAACATTGTATTTTTGAAATTCCAAACTCTACTCTAGATTTTTAATTTTTGCTTCTTGGTATTAGTTATCAATTTTGTACCTGTATTTTCTTGATAATTTTTGCGACCTTGTTTGTTTTTCTTTGTTCGTTTTTTCTCTCTTTCTTTTCCTTCTTCTTTTCTTTAACATCGTATTTTTGAAATTCCAAACTCTACTCTAGATTTTTAATTTTTGCTTTTATGTATTTGTTACCAATTTTGTACCTTTAAGAACCCAATCTTCAGTACCCATTTTTCACTAGGGAGCGAGATTACTGGCTTGACTGCTCTCTCTCCCTTTGGACTCTCCTTTTTCTCCACCAGGTCGCCTGTGTCTCCTCCCTAACCCCTCTCTACTCTACCCAACTCTGTGAATTTCCGTGTATTCCAGACGGTGGAGAACACTTAGGGAACTGATTACTGGCTGGATCTGTCTCCCTCCTTTTCATTCCCCCCTTTTATCCTTCTGGCCACCTCTGTCTCCTTCCTCCTTCTTCTCATCTCTGTATAACTCTGTGAACATCTCTGAGCGGTCCAGTTGTGGAGTGCACATAAGGAAGTGACTACTGGCCAGCCCACTCTCTCCACTATTGATTCCACCTGATCTCATTTGGGTCACCTCTAACTCCCTCCTCCCTGTTCTCTTCTCCATGTAACGCTGTGAACCTTTCTGAGTGGCCCTCACAGTAGAGAAACTTTTCTTCTTTAACGTAGATGTTTTATCAATGGTGCTGTATAGAAGGAGAAGTTTTGAAACTACTGTAAAAGTAAGACAGATAACTGGAAGCAGGAGGCTTAAGTCCAAACCCTGACTCCAGGGAACTCCTGACTCCAAGGAACATTAATTGACAGGAGCTCATCAAATGTCTCCATACTGACACTGAAATCAAGCACCACACAAGGGCCAACAAGTTCCAGGGCAAGACATACCAAGCAAATTCTCCAGCAACAAAGGAACGCAGCCCTGAGCTTCAAGATACAGGCTGCCCAAAGTCACCCCAAAACCACAAACATCTCATAACTCATTACTGGACACTTCATTGCACTCCAGAGAGAAGAAATACAGCTCCACCCACCAGAACACGGACACAAGCTTCCCTAACCAGGAAACCTTGACAAGACACCTGTACAAACCCACACACAGCGAGGAAATGCCACAGTAAAGAACTCCACAAACTGCCAGAATACAGAAAGGACACCCCAAACTCAGCAATTTAAACAAGATGAGACAGAGGAATACCCAGCAGATAAAGGAACAGGATAAATGCCCACCAAACCAAACAAAAGAGGAAGAGATAGGGAATCTACCTGATAAAGAATTCCGAGTAAGGATAGTGAAATGGATCTAAAATCTTGAAATTAAAATGGAATCACAGATAAATAGCCTGGAGACAAGGATTGAGAAGATGCAAGAAAGGTTTAACAAGGACCTAGAAGAAATAAAAAAAGAGTCAATATATAATGAATAATGCAATAAATGAAATTAAAAACACTCTGGAGGCAACAAATAGTAGAATAACAGAGGCAGAAGATAGGATTAGTGAATTCGAAGATAGAATGGTAGAAATAAATGAATCAGAGAGGATACATGAAAAACGAATTAAAAGAAATGAGCACAATCTCAGAGACCTCCAGGACAATATTAAACGCTACAACATTCGAATCATAGGGGTCCCAGAAGAAGAAGACAAAAAGAAAGACCGTGAGAAAATACTTGAGGAGATAATAGTTGAAAACTTACCTAAAATGGGGAAGGAAATAGTCACTCAAGTCCAAGAAACCCAGAGAGTCCGAAACAGGATAAAGCCAAGGCGAAACCCCCCAAGACACATATTAATCACATTAACAAAAATCAAACACAAAGAACAAATATGAAAAGCAGCAAGGGAAAAACAACAAATAACACACAAGGGAATTGCCATAAGGATAACAGCTGATCTTTCAATAGAAACTCTTCAAGCAAGGAGGGAATGGCAAGACATACTTAAAATGATGAAAGAAAATAACCTACAGCCCAGATTATTGTACCCAGCAAGGATCTCATTCAAGTATGAATGAGAAATCAAAAGCTTTTCAGACAAGCAAAAGCTGAGAGAATTCTGCACCACCAAACCAGCTCTCCAACAAATACTAAACAGGAAACACAAAAACGGTGTATAAATTCAAACCCCAAACAATAAAGTAAATGGCAATGGGATCATACTTATCAGTAATTACCTTAAACGTAAATGGGTTGAATGCTCCAACCAAAAGACAAAGACTGGCTGAATGGATACAAAAACAAGACCCCTACATATGTTGTCTACAAGAGACCCACCTCAAAACAGGGGATACATACAGACTGAAAGTGAAGGGCTGGAAAAAGATTTTCCATGCAAATAGGGACCAAAAGAAAGCAGGAGTAGCGATACTCATATCAGATAAAATAGACTTTAAAACAAAGGCTGTGAAAAGAGACAAAGAAGGTCACTACATAATGATCAAAGGATCAATCCAAGAAGAAGATATAACAATTATAAATATATATGCACCCAACGTGGGAGCACCACAGTATGTAAGACAAATGCTAACAAGTATGAAAGGAGAAATTAACACTAACACAATAATAGTTGGAGATTTTAATACCCCACTCACACCTATGGATAGATCAACTAAACAGAAATTTAACAAGGAAACACAAACTTTAAATGATACAATAGACCAGTTAGACCTAATTGATATCTATAGGACATTTCATCCCAAAACAATGAATTTCACCTTTTTCTAAAGTGCACATGGAACCTTCTCCAGGATAGATCACATCCTGGGCCATAAAGCTAGCCTTGGTAAATTCAAAAAAATAGAAATCATTCCAAGCATCTTTTCTGACCACAATGCAGTAAGATTAGATCTCAATTACAGGAGAAAAACTATTAAAAATTCCAACATATGGAGGCTGAACAACACGCTGCTGAATAACCAACAAATCACAGAAGAAATCAAAAAAGAAATCAAAATTTGCATAGAAACGGATGAAAATGAAAACACAACAACCCAAAACTTGTGGGACACGGTAAAAGCAGTCCTAAGGGGAAAGTTCATAGCAATACAGGCACACCTCATGAAACAAGAAAAAAGTCAAATAAATAAACTAACTCTACACCTAAAGCAACTAGAAAAGGAAGAAATGAAGAACCCCAGGGTTAGTAGAAGGAAAGAAATCTTAAAAATTAGAGCAGAAATAAATGCAAAAGAAACAAAAGAGACCATAGCAAAAATCAACAAAACCAAAAGCTGGTTCTTTGAAATGATAAATAAAATTGGCAAACCATTAGCCAGACTCATCAAGAAACAAAGGGAGAAAAATCAAATAAATAAAATTAGAAATGAAAATGGAGAGATCACAACAGAAAACACAGAAATACAAAGGATCATAAGAGACTACTATCAACAATTATATGCCAATAAAATGGACAACGTGGAAGAAATGGACAAATTCTTAGAAAAGTACAACTTTCCAAAACTGGACCAGGGAAGAAATAGAAAATCTTAACAGACCCATCACAAGCACGGAAATGGAAACTGTAACCAAAAATCTTCCAGCCAACAAAAGCCCAGGTCCAGACGGCTTCACAGCTGAATTCTACGAAAAATTTAGAGAAGAGCTAACACCTATCCTGCTCAAACTCTTCCAGAAAATTGCAGAGGAAGGTAAACTTCCAAACTCATTCTATGAGGCCACCATCAGCCTAATACCAAAACCTGACAAAGATCCCACAAAAAAAGAAAACTACAGGCCAATATCACTGATGACATAGATGCAAAAATCCTTAACAAAATTCTAGCAATCAGAATCCAACAACACATTAAAAAGATCATACACCATGACCAAGTGGGCTTTATCCCAGGGATGCAAGGATTCTTCAATATCCGCAAATCAATCAATGTAATACACCACCTTAACAAATTGAAAAATAAAAACCATATGATTTTCTCAATAGATGCAGAGAAAGCCTTTGACAAAATTCAACATCCATTTATGATAAAAACTCTCCAGAAAGCAGGAATAGAAGGAACATACCTCAACATAATAAAAGCTATATATGACAAACCCACAGCAAACATTATCCTCAATGGTGAAAAATTGAAAGCATTTCCTCTAAAGTCAGGAACTAGACAAGGGTGCCCACTTTCACCATTACTATTCAACATAGCTTTGGAAGTTTTGGCCACAGCAATCAGAGCAGAAAAAGAAACAAAAGGAATCCAAATTGGAAAAGAAGAAGTGAAACTCTCACTGTTTGCAGATGACATGATCCTCTACATAGAAAACCCTAAAGACTCCACCAGAAAATTACTAGAACTAGTCAATGACTATAGTAAAGTTGCAGGATATAAAATCAACACACAGAAATCCCTTGAATTCCTATACACTAATAATGAGAAAACAGAAAGAGAAATTAAGGAAACAATTTCATTCACCATTGCAATGGAAAGAATAAAATACTTAGGAATATACCTACCTAAAGAAACTAAAGACCTATATATAGAAAACTATAAAACACTGGTGAAAGAAATCAAAGAGGACACTAATAGGTGGAGAAATATACCATGTTCATGGATTGGAAGAATCAATATAGTGAAAATGAGTATACTACCCAAGGCAATTTATAGATTCAATGCAATCCCTATCAAGCTACCAACAGTATTCTTCACAGAGCTAGAACAAATAATTTCACAATTTGTATGGAAATACAAAAAACCTCGAATAGCCAAAGTGATCTTGAGAAAGAAGAATGGAACTGGAGGAATCAACCTACCTGATTTCAGGCTCCGCTACAAAGCTGCAGTTATCAAGACAGTATGGTACTGGCACAAAGACAGAAATATAGATTAGTGGAACGAAATAGAAAGCCCAGAGATAAATCCACACACATATGGACACCTTGTCTTTGACAAAGGAGGCAAAAATATACAATGGATTAAAGACAATCTCTTTAACAAGTGGTGCTGGGAAATCTGGTCAACCACTTGTAAAAGAATGAAACTAGAACACTTTCTAACACAATACACAAAAATAAACTCAAAATGGATTCAAGATCTAAACGTAAGACCAGAAACTATAAAACTCCTAGAGGAGAACATAGGCAAAACACTCTCTGAAATACATCACAGCAGGATCCTCTATGACCCACCTCCCAGAATATTGGAAATAAAAACAAAAATAAACAAATGGGACCTAATTAACCTTAAAAGCTTCTGCACATCAAAGCAAACTATTAGCAAGGTGAAAAGACAGCCTTCGGAATAGGAGAAAATAATAGGAAATGAAGCAACTGACAAACAACTAATCTCAAAAATATACAAGCAACACCTACAGCTCAACTCCAGAAAAATAGATGACCCAATCAAAAAATGGGCCAAAGAACTAAATAGACATTTCTCCAAAGAAGACATACAGATGGCTAACAAACACATGAAAAGATGCTCAAAATCACTCATTATCATAGAAATGCAAATCAAAACCACTATGAGGTACCATTTCACGCCAGTCAGAATGGCTGCAATCCAAAAGTCTACAAATAATAAATGCTGGAGAGGGTGTGGAGAAAAGGGAACCCTCTTACACTGTTGGTGGGAATGCAAACTAGTACAGCCACTATAGAGAACAGTGTGGAGATTCCTTAAAAAACTGGAAATAGAACTGCCTTATGATCCAGCAATCCCACTGCTGGGCATACACACTGAGGAAACCAGAAGGGAAAGAGACACGTGTACCCCAATGTTCATCGCAGCACTGTTTCTAATAGCCAGGACATGGAAGCAACCTAGATGTCCATCAGCAGATGAATGGATAAGAAAGCTGTGGTACATATACACAATGGAGTATTACTCCGCCATTAAAAAGAATAGAATGAAACAGTTCTAATGAGGTGGATGAAACTGGAGCCTATTATACAGAGTGAAGTAAGCCAGAAAGAAAAACACCAATACAGTATACTAACGCATATATATGGAACTTTGAAAGACGGTAACAATAACCCTGAGTACGAGACAGCAAAAGAGACACTGATGTATAGAAGAGTCTTATGGACTCTGTGGGAGAGGGAGAAGGTGGGAAGATTTGGGAGAATGGCATTGAAACATGTAAAATATCATGTATGAAAAGAGTTGCCAGTCCAGGTTTGATGCATGACACTGGATGCTTGGGGCTAGTGCACTGGGACGACCCAGAGGGATGCTATGGGGGGGAGGAGGGAGGAGGGTTCAGGATGGGGAGCACATGTATACCTGAGGCGGATTCATTTTGATATTTGGAAAAACTAATACAATTATGTAAAGTTTAAAAATAAAATAAAATTAAAAAAAAATCCACAGGAGGCTTGACTCCCTTTAGGCCACTCAGTGGTCTCCAAGAAATACCCGTCGGGACTCGAGAGCAGAGCAGAGTCCTTTCCTTCCTCTCGAGATGAGGTCTGACTCCTCGGGTGCGTCTAAAATGCAACCCCGAGATCTCTGTCGCCCCTGGAGAGGAACATTAGGTCCTGGACACAAGCTTAGATGAGGTCTCTTTTGCCCTGAAGTGACTCGAGAGCAATCCCTAGCTCTCTCTCGCAACTCCAATGGAAGATTGGACTTCCCTGGGCCAACACAAGAGGAAGCCTGAATTCCCCATCGTAACTCGAGAATCCCGCCGAAACTCGAGAAAAACCACATGGTTACCCTGTCATCGCAAGATGAGGCCCTTGCCCGCTACAGCGTCTAAAGAGAAGTCCCAGGTTTCTTCTTGAAGTGTTTTCACACTTCAAGTGTGAAAACTTGGCACCCTTGATGCGATTCCAAAAGTTCCCCGACACCCTGGTCTCTCTCGAGGGGAACACCGAGGTTCCCGGTACGACTTCATCTGAGCCATTTCTCCCCTCCTGATTGTGACTGGAGGGTCGACTCCCGTGCTTTGTCTGGAAGGGGTTCCCAACCTTCCCGGCGCACCTCAGGATGAGGCCGGTCTAACGAGAATATTTGAGACGTAGCTTCATGGGTGGTAACACATGCTGAAAGACCCCGATTCCCCGGTCCACTCTTGATAAGAACCCGATGCCCGGACACCTCTTGAAAGGCAACCCTGTGGAAGAAGGCACAACACGAAGGGGCACTGACACCCTCGTGCATCGTCTGGAAAAACCCCCAGATTCCAAACACAGTTCGATAAGTTGCCTGTCACCCCGTGAATAACTCGAGAGGCAAGCGGAGTTCCATTCCTCCTTACAAGACGAGGCCTGACTCTCCTGTCCCAACTCTGCAGGGACCCTGCGATCAGAGTCAGAAATGGAGACGAACCCTGAGGTTCCTGCCTCCACTCGAGATGAGGCCCTCTTCTATTGCACCAAACCCAGTGGAGTCCCGAGAGGGCCCTCCCAACTCCAGGGTATCCTTGACTTCTCAGAGGCACACTGAGAAGCTCCCTGAGGCCACCGGCACTAGTCGAGGGAACCCAGGGTTTACTGCCGTGACCCAAGAAACACCTTGAAAGTCCTTCTTTAATGGTTCTTGAGGCCCGATACACCTTCCATGACTCTAGAGCAATGACGCGCTCCCCCTCGCAATGCGCATGGAGACCTGACTTCCCAAGCGCCACATGAGAGGCTCCCTGAGCTCCCCGTAGTACCTCATGAGAAACCCCACACTGGCGCTGCAGCTCGAGAAAACCCACGAGACGCCCCCTTCATCGCGAGATGATGGCCTTCTTTTCCTGCATGGCCTGGAGAGCAATCACGAGTCCTCTCTCCAAACTCCACAGGAGGCTTGACTCCCTTTAGGCCACTCAGTGGGCTCCAAGAGATACCCGTCGCAACTCGAGAGGAGAGCGGAGTCCTTCGCTTCCCCTCGAGACAAGGACTGACTCCCCGGGTGCATCAGGAAAGCAACCCCGAGATCCCTGTCCCCCCTGGAGACGAACATTATGTCCTGGACACAAGCCTAGATAAGGTCTCTTTTGCCCTGCAGTAACTCAAGCGCAATCCCTAGCTCTCCCTCGCAACTCGAATGGAAGACTGGACTTCCCTGGGCCAACACAAGAGGAAGCCTGAATTTCCTGACCTAACTCGAGAATCCCGCCACAACTCGAGAAAAACGACGTGGTTAACCCGTCACCACAAGATGAGGCCCTTGCCAGCTACAGCGTCTCAAGAGAAGTCTCACGTTCCGTCTTGAAGTTTGAAATGGTACTTAGCACCTTTGATGTGACACCAAAAGTTCCCCGACATCCCAGTTTTACTCGAGGGGAACATCGAGGTTCCCGGCACCACTTCATCTGAGCCCCTTCTCCCCTCCTGATCGGGACAAGAGGGTCGATTCACTTGCTTTGTCTGAAAGGGTTACCGACCTTCCTGGTGCACCTCAGGTTGAGGTCCGTCTCAAGAAGAAATTCGAGACGTAGGCTTGTGGGTGGTGCCACATGCCGAAAGACACTGATTTCCTGGTCTGCTCTTGATAAGAATCTGAAGGCTGGATACCTCTTCGAAGGCAACCCTGTGTATGAAGGCAAAAAACGAAGGGGAACTGACACCCCCATGCATCGTCCGGATAAAACCGCAGGTTCCACACACAGCTCGACAAGTGGCCTGTTATCCGGTGAACAACTCGAGAGTCCAGTGGAGTTCCATTCCTCCACACAAGACGAGGCCTGACTCTCCTGTCCTAACTCTGTAGGGACTCTGTGTTCAGAGTCAGAAATGGAGAGCAACCCTGAGGTTCCTGCTTCAAATCGAGATGAGGCCCTCTTCTGACAAGGTCCAGCCTCGGCTGGTCCAGGGTTTTCGAAGGGGAGACAGAGTAGGCGACCTATTGATTTATTTATCGAAGATATAAAGAGTAATAGAATGAGGATAGCTCAGTAGGAAAATTTAGTGGAGAAAAGAAGCTGAGTAGTTTGGTTTATGCGGAAAATCAGTATAACCCGTGACACCAGGTTAGCTCTGACCACGGAGGCCGCAGGCTCCCTCTCTAATAGCGAAAAGTGCCCCACCTTAGACACCTTCTCAAGTGGTCTTCGAAGCCCAGGCAAATAAATGGTCGCAGAGGATATCCGCGCTCCAGATGGACACTCATCTGAAAATTGAGGGGAAGAATGACTTAGGAGACTAAGCGTTGGCAATCAAGGCCCGTAGCCTTATTTTCAACAAGTGTTTTTATACCCTAAGTTACACATAGAGGATAATGGGGATGCAAAGACAGCAGCCTTTGATCCTTATCAAAAACCAGAGTTTCTGTCCTGCAAATGTATCGTATACAAATGGTTTAGGTGATTTACATCATCTTCTAGCCAGAAGACCTATTAACATTTTATGACTCTTGACAAAGACTTATCAACCGTAAGAGTTATTTTCTCTAAGAGTAATTGTTTAAGGTTTGGCGCCATCTTTCGAAGATAAAATTGCATTCCTATAGGGAGGATGTGTAATGGGTTTACAGCAAAGAAAAGAATTTATTACCTTAAGGGTCTAAAGTTACCAACATCAAGGCCACTACTTATTTTTTCTACATACCAACTATATTAATTAGCACACATTCAAGGATACAATTCAGGGGATGTGGAAACTTGGCAAAAAGCATTGGTTCATCAATGAAATCTTTTACTAGTTTTATTCTGACAGTTTCTAACTCTCTGAGAGGCTCTAAGCTATTTGAATATCTTAAACTTCCCGTGCGTCTCGAGGCTGGGAGACTGTACACAATCGTATGCATAGCTGTAGGAGACTGGGTAAACTTGTCAGGCGAGTTAGAAAACCATCTGAGGGGTTTGGATTTAAACACTACTAATTGCCCAGGAACATTATTAGTTGGAGCTGTAAGTTAGCTCTTTGACAGAGAGAGTGAGATGGTGGTGGGGGACATCCCCAGTAATGTCAGAGGTGAGAGAACAAAGCAATAAAGAAGGCAGACTTTGGTTTTTGGGGGTAGATGCTGAAGAATATACGGGGGAACTCCCGGAGGCTCGATCCCGCCTTTGCGTATGCTGAGACTCTTTCCTCATGACATTTGTCACGAGTGGAATGTCTCTCGCTGGCTCCCGGCAATCTTCCATTGCACCAAACGCAGTGGAGTCCCGAGAGGCCCCTCCCAACACCACAGTATCAGTGTCTTCTCAGAGGCACCCTGAGCAACTCCCTGAGTTCACCGGCACAAGTCGAGGGAACACAGGGTATCCTGCCGCAACCCGAGAAAGACCTGAAGAGTCCGTCTTCAACGCGTCTTGAGGACGGATTCCCCTACCATGACTCGAGAGCAATGACACGCTCCCCCTCGCCATGCGCATGGACACCTGACTTCCCTGGCGCCACATGAGAGGCTCCCTGAGCTCCCCGTCATACCTCGTGAGAAACCCCACACTGGCGCCACAGCTCGGGAAAACCCACGAGACGCCACCGTCATCGGGAGATTGGGGACTTCTTTTCCTGCCTGACCTGGAGAGCAATCCCTGGTCCTTTCTCCAAACTTCACAGAAGGCTTTACTCCCTTTAGGCCACTCAATGGGCTCCAAGAGATACCTGTCGCGACTTGAGAGGAGAGCAGAGTACTTTGTTTCCCCTCGAGACGAGGCCTTACCTCGGGTGAGTCTGGAATGCAACCCCGAGATCCCTGTTGCCCCTGGAGAGGAACATTATGTCCTGGACAAAAGCCTAGATGAGGTCTATTTTGCCCTACAGTGACTCGAGAGCAACACCCATCTCTCCCTCGCAATTCGAATGGAAGATTGGTCTTCACTGGGCCAACACAATAGGAAGTCTGAATTTCCCGTTGTAACTCGAGAATCCCGCCGCAACTCTTAAAAACCACGTGGTTCCCCATTCATCGCAATATGAGGCCTTTGCCCGCTACAGAGTCTCAAGAGAAGTCCCATGTTTCGTCATAAAGTTCGAAATGCTACTTGGCACCCTTGATGCGACCCCAAAAGTTCCCCAATATACCGGTCTCACTCCAAGGGAACACCGAAGTTCCTGGCACCACTTCATTTGAGCCCCTTCTCCCCTCCGGATCATGGCAGGAAGGTCGATTCCCCTGCTTTGTCTAGAAGGGGTTCCCGACCTTCATGGCGCACCTCAGGATGAGGCCAGTCTCACGAAGAAATTCGAGACGTAGCCTCGTGTTGGCGCCACGTGCCGAAAGACCCCGATTTCTCGGTCTTGCTCTTGATAAGAACCAGATGCCCGGACACCTCTTCTAAGGCAACCCTGTGGATGAAGGCACAACACGAAGGGACACTGACATCCCCATGCATCGTCTGGAAAAACCCGCTGATTCCACTCACAGCTCCAAATGTGGACTGTCACCCCGTGAACAACTCGAGAGGCAAGTGAAGTTGCATTCCTTCACACAAGACGAGGCCTTACCCTCCTGGCCCAACTCTTCAGGGACCCTGCGATCGGAGTCAGAAATGGAGAGGAACCCTGAGGTTCCTGCCTCAACTAGAGAAGAGGCCCTCTTCCATTGAACCAAACTCAGTGGTGTCCCGAGAGGCCCCTCCCAACACCACAGTATCCCTGAATTCACAGTGGCTCCGTGAAAAGCTACCTGAGGTCACTGGCACAAGTCGAGGGAACCCAGAGTTTCCTGAAGTAACCCGAGAAAGACTTGGAGAGTCCTTTTTCAACGTCTCTTGATGCCCGATTCCCCTACCATGACTCCAGAGCAAGGACGCGCTCCCCTCGCCACAAGCAGGAAAACTGACTTCCCTAGTACCACACAAGAGGCTCCCTGAGTACCCCATCGTACCTCGTGAGAAAACCCACAGTGGCGCCGCAGTTCGAGAAAAACCACAAGATGCCCCCGTCAAGGAGAGATGGGGGCCTTCTTTTCCCGCCTGACCTGGAGAGCAATCCCTGGTCCTCTCTCCAAACTTCACAGGAGGATTGACTCCCTTTAGGCCACTCAGTTGGGTCCAAGAAATACCCAGTGCGACTCGAGAGGAGAGCGGAGTCCTTTGCTTCCCTGTAGACGAGGCCTGACTCCCCGGGTGAGTTTGGAATGCAACCCCGAGATCCCTGTCGCCCCTGGAGTGGAACATTATGTCCTAGACACAAGCCTAGATGAGGTCTATTTTGCCCTACAGTGATCGAGAGCAACCTCCATCTCTCCCTCACAATTTGAATGGAAGATTGGGCTTCCCACGGTCAACACATGAGGAAGTCTGAATTTCCCATCGTAATTCGAGAATTCAGCCTCAAGTCTTAAAAACCATGTGGTTCCCCCTTCATTGCAATATGAGGCCCTTGCCAGCTAGAGTCTCAAGAGAAGTCCCACGTTCCATCTTAAAGTTCGAAATGCTACTTGGCACCCTTGATGCGACCCCAAAGTTCCCCAACATACCGGTCTCACTCCAGGGGAACACCGAAATTCCCGGCGTCTCCAGGGAAGTCACATGTTCCATCCTGAAGTGGGAAACGGTACTTGGCTCCCTTGATGCGACCCCTAAAGTTCCCTGAAACGCCGGGTTCCCTCGAGTGGAACACCTAGAGTCCCGGCCCCACTTCATCTGAGCCCCATCTCCCCTCCTGATCGCGACAGGAGAGTCGATTCCCCTTCTTTGTGTGGAAGGTGTTCCTGGCCTTCCCGGCGCACCTCAGGATGATGCTGGTCTCACGAGGAAATTCGAGATGAGCCACGTGGGTGGTGCCACATGTCAAACGACCCCAATTTCCCGATCCGCTCTTGAAATGAACCTGATGCCCGGACACCTCTTTGAAGGCAACCCTGTGGGGGAAGGCACCAAATGAAGGGGCAATGACACCCCCGTGCATCTTCTGGAAACACCCGCAGGTTCCACACACAGCACGACAAGGGGCCTGAGACCCACTGAACGACTCGAGAGGCAAGCAGAGTTCCATTACTCAGACAAGACGAGGCCTGACTCTCCTGTCCCAACTCTGCAGGGACCCTGCGGTCGGAGTCAGAAATGGAGAGGAAGCCTGAGGTTCCTGCCTCCAATCGAGATGAGGCCCTCTTTCATTTCGTCAAACCTAGTGGAGTCCCGAGAGGCCCCTCTAACTCCTCAGTATCCCTCACCTCTCAGAGGCACCTGGGAAGTTCCCTAAGGTCCCCGGTAGAGGTCGAGGGAAACGAGTGTTTCCCGCCCCAACCCAAGAAAGACCTCGAGAGTCCTTCTTAAATGCGTCTGGAGGCCCTAGTCCCTCCCATGACTCCAGAGCAATGACGCGATCTGCCTGGCCACACGCATGGAGGCCTGACTTCTCTGGCGCCGCACGAGAGGCTCCCTGAGCTCCCCATCATATCTCGTGAGAAACCCCACACTGGCGCCGCAGCTCGAGAAAACCCATGAGACGCTCCCGTCATCACGAGAGGAGGGCCATCTTTAACTGAATGGTATGCAGATCAAGCGTGAACCTTCTGTCCAAGCTACACAGGACGCTTGACTCCCTTTAGGCCACTCATTGGGCTCCAAGAGTTACACGTCGCGACTCGAGAGGATAGTGGAGTTCTTTGCTTCCACTCGAGACGAGGCGTGACCCACCGGGTGAGACTGGAATGCGACCCCGATATCCCTGTTGCCCCTGGAGAGGAACACTACGTCCTGGACCCAAGCCTAGATGAGGACTCTTTGCCCTGAAGTGACTCGAGAGCAACCCACAGCTCTCTCTGACAAGTTGAATGGAAGATTGGACTTCCTGGGCCAACACAAGAGGAAGCCTGAATTCCCCGTTGTAACTCGAGAATCCCGCCGCAACTCGAGAGAAACCACGTGTTTCCCTCGTCATCGCAATATGAGGCCCTTGCCCGCTAGAGCATCTCCAGAGAATTCCCACGTTCCGTCTTGAAGTGCAAAACTGTACTTGGCACCCTTGATGCGACCTCAAAAGTGCCGTGACATACCGGTCTCACTCGAGGGGACCACCGAGGTTCCCGGCACCACTTCATCTGAGCCCCTTCTCCCCTTCTGATCGCGACCGGTGTGTCGATTCCCCTGCTTTGTCTGCAAGGGTTCCCTACCTTCCCGGCGAACCTCAGGATGAGGCCGGTCTCCCGAGGAAATTCGAGACGTAGCCTCGTGGGTGGTACCACATGCTGAAAGACCCCAATTTCCTGTACGCTCTTGAAAAGAACCCGATGCCCGGACACCTCTTTGAAGGCCACCCTGTGGATGAAGGCACAACACGAAGGGGCACTGACACCCCTGTGCATCGTCCGGAAAAACCCGCAGGTTCCACACACAGCTCAACAAGTGGCCTGTCACTCCGTGAACAACTCGAAAGGCAAGCGGAGATCCATTCCTCCACGGAAGACGAGGCGTGACTCTCTTGTCCGAACTCGGCAGGTACTCTGCGACCCGAGTCAGAAATGGAGAGGACCCCTGAGGTTCCTGCCTCCATTCGAGATGAGGCCCTCTTCGATTGCACCAAACCCAGTTGAGTAACGAAAGGCCCCTCCCAAATCCACAGTGTCCCTGACTTCTCAGAGGCACCCTGAGAAGTTGCCTGAGGTCACCGACACAAGTCGAGGGAACCCAGGGTTCCCTGCCGCAACCCAAGAAAGACCTCGAGAGTCCTTCTTCAATGCGTCTTGAGGCCCGATTCGCCTACTATGACTCGAGAGCAATCACGCACTCCCCTTCACCACACGCACGGAGACCTGACGTCCCTAGCACCACACGAGAGGCTCTCTGAGCTCCCCGTCATACCTCGTGAGAAATCTGATACTGGCGCCGCAGCTGGAGAAAACCCACGAGACGCCCCCGTCATCGCGAGATGAGGGCCTTTTTTCCTGCATGGCCAGGAAAACAATCACGAGTCATCTCTCCAAACTCCATAGGAGGCTTCACTCCCTTTACGCCACGCAGTGGGCTCCAAGAGATACCCGTCGCGACTCGACAGGAGAGCGGAGTCCTTTTTTTCCCCTCAAGACGAGGCCTGACTCTCCGGGTGAGTCGAGAATGCAACCCTGAGATCCCTGTCGGCCCAGTAGTGGAACACTAGGTCCTGGACACAAGCGTAGATGAGGTCTATTTTGCCCTGCAGTGACTGGAGAGCAATCCCCAGTTCTAACTTCCAACTCGAATGGAATACTGAATTTTCCTGACGCCACACAAGAGGCTCCCTGAAATCCCTGTGGTACTTCATGAGACACCCCACACTGGTGCCGCAGCTCGAGAAAACCCACGAGACGCCACCGTCATCTCGAGATGAGGGCCTTCTTTTCCTGCATGGCCTGGAGTCCAATCCCGAGTCCTCTCTCCAAACTCCACAGGAGGCTTGACTCCCTTTAGTACACACATTGGGCTCCAAGAGATACCCATCGCGACTCGAGACGAGAGCGGAATTCTTTGCTTACCCTCGAGGTGAGAACTGACTCCCCGGATGAGTCTGGAATGCAAACCCGAGATCCCTGTCGCCCCTGGAGAGCAACGTTAGATCCTGGACACAAGCCTAGATTAGGTCTCTTTTGCCCTGCAGTGACTCTAGCGCAATCCCCAGCTCCCCCTCGCAACCCGAATGGAAGATTGGATTTCAAGGCCAACAAGAGGAAGCCTAAATTCCCGGTCATAACTCGAGAATCCCGCCGCAACTCGAGCAAAACCACGTGGCTCTCCCGTCATCGCAAGATGAGGCCCTTGCCCGCTACAGCGTTTCAAAAGATGTCCCAGGTTCCGTCTTGAAATGCGAAACAGTACTTGGCACCCTTGATGCGACCCCAAAAGTCCCCCAACACGCCGGTCTCACTCAAGGGGAACACCGAGGTTCCCAGCACCACTTCATTTAAGCCCCTTCTCCCCTCCTGATCGTGACCGGTGGGTCGATTCCCCTGCTTTGTCTGCAAGGGGGCCCGACCTTCCCTGCACAACTCAGGATGAGGCCCGTCTCATGGGGAAATTCGATATGTAGCTTTGTGGGTGGTGCCACTTGCTGAAAGACTCCAATTTCCCGGTCCGCTCTTGATAAGAATCCGATGCTCGGACACCTCTTGGAAGGCAGCCTTGAGTATGAAGGTACAACACGAAGGGGCACTAACACACCTGTGCATCATCCGGAAAAACGGGCAGGTTACACACACAGCTCGACAAGTGGCCTGTCACCTCGAGAACAACTCGAGAGGCAAGAGGAGTCCCATCCTCCAGAAAAGACGAGGCCTGACTCTCCTGTACCAACATGCAGGGACCTTGCGATCTGAGTCAGAAATGGAGAGGAACACTGAGGTTCCTGCTTCAACTCGAGATGAGTCCCTCTTACATTCCACCAAATGCAGAGGAGTCTCGAGAGGCCCCTCCAAACTGCACAGTATCCCTGACTTCTCAGAGGCACTCTGAGAAGCTCCCTGAGGTCGCAGGCACAAGTCAAGGGAACCCTGGGTTTTATGCAGTGACCCGAGAAAGACCTCGAGAGTCCTTCTTCAACCCGTCTTGAGGCCCGATTACCCTACCATGACTCGAGAGCAATGACGAGTTCCCCTAGCCATCTCATGGGGACCTGACTTCCCTGGCGCCACACGAGAGGCTCCCTGAGCTCCCTCTCGTACCTCGTCAGAAACCCGGCACTAGCGCGACAGTCTAGAAAACCCACAAGAGGCCGCCGTCATCGCGAGATGAGGGCCTTCTTTTCCTGCATGGCCTGGAGAGGAATCCCGAGTCCTCTATCCAAACAGCACAGGAGGCTTGACTCCCTTTAGGGCACACAGTGGGCTCCAAGAGATACCCATCGCGACTCAAAAGGACAGCGGAGTTCTTTGCTTCCCCTCGAGACGAGGCCTGATTCCCCGGGTGAGTCTGGTATGCAAGCCCGAGATCCCTGTCGCCCCTAGGGATGAACATTAAGTCCTGGACACAAGCCTAGATGAGGTCTATTTTGCCCTGCAGTGACTCGAGGGCAATCCCCAGCTCTCCCTTGAAACTCGAATGGAAGATAGGACTTCCCTGGGCCAACACATGAGGAAGAGTGTATTCCCCGTCGAAACTCGAGAATCCCGCCACAACTCGAGAAACGCCACGTGGTTCCCCCGTCATCGCAAGATGAGGCCCTTGCCCCCTACAGCGTCTCAAGAGAAGTCCCACGTTCCGTCTTGAAGTGCGAAACGGTATTGGCACCCTTGATGCCACCTCAAAAGTTCCTCGACACACTGGTCTGACTCGAGGAGAACACCGAGGTTCCCGGCACCACTACATCTGGGCCCCTTCTCCCCTCCTGATCGCGACAGGAGGGTCGATTCCCCTGTTTTGTCTTGAAGGCGTTCCCGCCTTTCCCGGTGCATCTCAGGATGAGGCCGGTCTCACGAGGATATTCGAGACATAGCCTCGTGGATGGTGACACATGCCGAAAGACCCCGATTTCCCGGTTCGCTCTTGATAAGATCCCAATGCCCGGACACCTCTTTGAAGATAACCCTTTTGATGAAGGCACAACACGAAGGGGCACTGACACCCCCGGGTATCGTCCAGAGAAACCCGCAGGTACCACACACAGCTCGAGAAGTGACCTGTCACCCCGTGAACAACTGGAGAGGCAAGCAGAGTTCCATTCCTCCACACAAGACGAGGCCTGACTCTCCTGTTCGAACTCGGCAGCGAAACTGCGATCCGAGTCAGATCTGGCCCAGGGTAAGTCAGGAGAGGAAACATGAGTTTCCTGTCTCCACTCGAGATGAGGCCCTCTTCCATTGCACC
This sequence comes from Bubalus kerabau, assembly GCF_029407905.1. NCBI lineage: Eukaryota > Metazoa > Chordata > Mammalia > Artiodactyla > Bovidae > Bubalus > Bubalus kerabau. Next base: position 1,603,661 of record NW_026577892.1, on the reverse strand, counting down.
GAACCCAGTGGAGTCCCGAGAGGCCCCTCCCAACTGCACAGTATCCCTGACTTCTCAGAGTCACCCTTAGACCTTCCTGAGATCACCGGCACAAGTCGAGGGAACCAAGGGTTTCCTGCTCCAACCCGTAAAAGACCTCGAGAGTCCTTCTTCAACGCGTCTTGAGGTGCGATTCCCCTACCATGACTCGAGAGCAATGACGCGCTCCCCCTAGCCATGCGCATAGAAACCTGACTTCCCTGGCGCCACAGGAGAGGCTCCCTGAGCTCCTCATTATACCTCGTGAGCAACACCACACTGGAGCCGCAGCTCGAGAATACCCACGAGACGCCCCAGTCCTCACGAGATGAGGGCCTTCTTTTGCTGTATGGCCTGGAGAGCAATCCTGAGTCCTCTCTCCAAACTCCACAGGAGGCTTGACTCATTTTAGGCCACACAGTGAGCTCCAAGATATACCCGTCGCGACTTGACAGGAGAGCGGTGTCCTTGGCTTCCCCTCGAGACGAGGCCTGATTCCCCGGGTGAGTCGAGAATGCAATGCCGAGATCGCTGTCGCCCCAGCAGAGGAACATTAGGTCCTGGACACAAGCCTAGATGAGGTCTATTTGACCCTGCAGTGTCTCGAGAGCAATCCCCAGTTCTAAATTGCAATTCGAATGAAAACTTGACTTCCCTGGGCCAGTTGAAGAGGAAGCCTGAATTCCCCGTCGTAACTCGAGAATCCCGCTGCAACTCAAGAAAAACCACGTGGTTCCCCCGTCATCGAAAGATGAGGCCCTTGCCCGCTACAGCGTCTCAAGAGAAGTCCCACATTCCTTATTGAAGAGCGAAAAGTTACTTGGAACCCTTGATGCGACCCCAAAAGTTCCCCGACATACCATTCTCACTTGAGGAGAACACCGAGGTTCCCGGCACCACTTCATCTGAGACTCTTCTCCCCTCTTGATCGCGACAGGAGGTTCGATTCCCCTGCTTTGTCTGAAAGGCGTTCCCGACCTTCCTGGCGCACATCAAGATGAGGCCAGTCTCACGAGGAAATTTGAGACATAGCCTCGTGGGTGGTGCGGCATGCCAAAAGACCCGGATTCCCTGGTCCGCTCTTGATAAGAACCCGATGGCAGAACCCAACTCAAAGGCAATCCTGTGGAACAAGGCACAACACGAAGGGGCAGTGACACCCCAGTGCATCGTCCAGAAAAACCCGCAAGTTCCACATACAAATCGACAAGTGGCCTGTCACCCCATGAACAACGCGAGAGTCAAGCGGAGTTCCATTCCTCCACACAAGACGAGGCCTGACTCTCCTGTCCCAACTCTGCAGGGACTCTGCGATCCGAGTCAGATCCGGCGCATTCGAAGCCAGGAGAGGAACCCTGTGGTTCCTGCCTCAACTTGTCATGAGGCCCTCTTCCATTGCACCAAACCCAGTGGAGTTCCGAGAGGCCCCTCCCAACTCCACAGTGACCCTGACTTCTCAGAGGCACGCTGAGAAGCTTCCTGAGGTCACTGGCACAAGTCGATGGAACCCAGGGTTTCCTGCTGCAACCCAAGAAAGACCTCGAGAGTCCTTCTTTAACACGTCTTCAGGCCCAATTCCCCTACCATGACTCGCGAACAATGACGGGCTCCCTCTCACCACGTGCATAGAGACCTGACTGCCCTGGCACCACATGAGAGGCTCACTGAGCTCCCAGTCTTACTTCGTGAGAAACCCCACACTAGCGCCACAGCTCGAGAAAACCTACGAGACGCCCCAGTCATCGGGAGATGAGGGCCTTCATTTCCTGCATTGCCTGGAGAGCAATCCCGTGTCCTCCCTCCAAACACCAGAGGAGGTTTGACTCCCTTTAAGCCACTCAGTGGGCTCCAAGACATACCCGTCCGACTCGAGAGGAGAGCAGAGTCCTTTGCTTCCCCTCGAGACGAGGCCTGACTCCAGGGTGAGTCTGGAATGCAACCCCGAGATTCCTGTCGCCCCTTGACATGAACATTAGGTCCTGCACACAAGCCTTGGTGGGGTCTCTTTTGCCTTCAGTGACTAGAGCGCACCTCCAGCTCTTCCTCGAATCTCGAATGGAAGATAAGACTTTTGTGGGCCAACACAAGAGGAAGCATGAATTCCCTGTGGTAACTCAAATATCCCACCGCAACTAGAGAAAAACCAAGTGGTTCCCCAGTCATTCCAAGATGAGGCCCTTGCCCGCTGGAGCACCCCAAGAGAAGTCCCACGTTCCAATTTGAAGAGCGAAACGGTACTTGGAACGCGTTATGCGACCCCAAAAGTTACCCGACATACCTGTCTCACTTAAGGGAAACACCGAGGTTCCCAGCAGCACTTCATCTGAGCCACTTCTCCCCTCCTGATCACCACAGGAGGGTCGAATCCTCTGCTTTGTCTGAAAGGGTTTCATGACCTTCGCGGCACACCTCAGGATGAGGCCGGTTTCATGAGGAAATTCGAGACTAGCCACGTGGGTGGTGCCAAATGCTGAACTACCCCGATTTCCCAGTCCGCACTTCATAAGAACACGATGCCCGGACACCTCTTCGAAGGCAACCCTGTGGATGAAGACACAAAACGAAGGGTCACTGACACCCCCATGCATCGTCTGGAAAAACCTGCAGATTCCACACACAGTTTGACAAGGGGCCTGAAAACCCATGAACAACTCGAGAGGCAAGCGGACTTCCATTCCTCAGAAAAGACATAACCTGACTCTCCTGTCCCAACTCTGCAGGGACACTACGATCAGAGTCAGAATTGGAGAGGAAGCCTGAGGTTCCTGCCTCCACTCGAGATGAGGCCCTCTTCCATTCCGACAAACCCAGTGGAGTCCCGAGAGGTCCCACCAACTCCACAGCGATTCTCACTTATCTGAGGCACCCTGGGAAGTTCCCTCAGGCCCCGGAAGAAGTCAGGGGAAACGAGGTTTCCCGCTGCAACCCAAGAAAGACATCTAGAGTCCTTCTTCAACGCGTCTTGAGGCCCTAGTCCCCTACCATGACTCGAGACCAATGATGCGCTCCTTCTCGACACGTGCAAGGAGACATGACTTCCCTGGAGCCGCACGAGAGGCTCCCTGAGATCCTCGTCGTGCCTCGGGAGAAAACCCCCACGGGCGCCGCAGCTCGAGGAAACCCCTGAGACGCCCCCGTCCTCGCGAGCTGAGGGCCTTCTTTTCCTGCATGGCCTGGAGAGCAATCCCGGGTCCTCTCTCCAAACGGAAGAGGAGGCTGGACTCCCTTGAGGCCGCTCAGGGGGCTCCAAGAGACCCGCGTCGCGACTTGAGAGGAGAGCGGAGTCCTTGGCTTCCCTTCGAGACGAGGCCTGACTCCCTGGGGGAGCCTGGAATGCAACCCCGAGATCCCTGCCTTCCCTGGAGAGGAATATTAGGTCCCGGACACACGCCTAGGTGAGGTCTCTTCGGCCCTGCAGTGACTCGAGGGCAACCCCCAGCTTTCCCTCGCAACCCGAGGGGAAGATTGGGCTTCCCAGGGCCAACCCAAGGGGAAGGCTGAGATCCCCGTCGTAACTCGAGAATCCCGCCGCAACTCGAGAAAAACCACGTGGTTCCCACCTCTTGGCAAGATGAGGCCCTTGCCCGCCACGGCCTCTCAAGGGAAGTCCCCTGTTCCGCCCTGAAGGGCGAAACGGTCCCTGACAGCCTTCCTGCGACCCCCAAAAGTCCCCCGACACGCCGGGTTCCCCTGAGGGGAACACCGAGAGTCCCGGGACCGCTTCGTCTGAGCCCCTTCTCCCCTCCTGATCGCGACAGGAGCTGCGATTCCCCTGCGTGGTCTGGAAGGGGTTCCCGGCCTTCCCGGCGCACCTCAGGATGTGGCCGGTCTCACGAGGAAATTCGAGACGAGCCACGTGGGTGGGGCCACATGCCGAACGCCCCCGATTCCCCGGTCCGCTCTTGAGAAGGACCCGAGGCCCGGACCCCTCTTCGAAGGCAACCCTGTGGGTGAAGGCACAACACGAACGGGCACTGCCACCCCCGTGCATCGTCCGCAAAGACCCGCGGGTTCCACACACAGCTCGACGAGGGGCCTGAGACCCCCTGAGCAACTCGAGAGGCCAGCGGGGTTCCCTTCCTCAGACAAGACGAGGCCTGACTCTCCTGTCCCAACTCTGCAGGGACCCTGCGGTCGGAGTCCGAAACGGAGAGGAATCTGAGGTTCCTGTCTCCCCTCGAGGTGAGGCCCTCTTCCATTGCACCAAACCCAGATGAGTCGCGAGAGGCCCCTCCCAACTCCACAGTATCCCTGAATTCTCAGAGGCACCTTGAGAATCTACCTGAGGTCACAGGCTCAAGTCCAGGGAACCCAGGGTTTCCTGCTGCGACCCGAGAAAGACCTTGAGAGTCCTTCGGCGCGTCTTGAGGCCCGATTCCCCTACCATGACTCGAGAGCAAAGACCCGCTCCCCATCGCCATGCGCATGGAGACCTGACTTCCCTGACTCCTGAAGAGAGTCTCCCTGAGCTCCCCGTCGTACCTCTTCGGAAACCCCATTCAGGCACCGCAGCTCGAGAAAACCCACGATACGCCCCAGTCATCACGAGATGAGGGACTTGTTTCCTGCCTGGCATGGAGAGCAAAACCGAGTCCTCTCTCCAGACTCCACAGGAGGCTTGACTCTCTTTAGGCCTCTCAGTTGGCTCCAAGAGATACCTGTCAGGACCTGAAGGGAGAGCAGAGTCCTTTGCTTCCCCTCGAGACGAGGCCTGACTCCCCGTGTGAGTCTGGAATGCAACCCCGAGTTCCTGTCACACCTGGAGAGGAAAACTCGGTCCTGGACACAAGCCTAGATGAGGTCTATTTTGCACTGCAGTTACTAGAGCGCAATCGCCAGCTCTCCCTCGCAAATCGAATTGAAGATTGGACTTCCCTGGGCCAATACAATTGGAAGCCTGAATTCAACATCGTAACTCGAGAATCCCGCCGAAACTCGAGAAAATCCACGTGGTTCCCCCATCAGCGCTAGATGAGGCCCTTGCCCGCTACAGCGACTCAAGAGAAGTCCCACTTTCTGTCTTGAAGTGCGAAACGGTACTTGGCACCCTTGATGCAATCTCAAAATTCCCCGACATACCGGTCTCACTCGAAAGGAACACCGAGGTTCCCGGAACCACTTCATTTGAGCTCCTTCTCCCCTCGTGATCGCGACAGGAGTGTCGATTCCCCTGCTATGTCTGGAAGGCGTTCCCGACCTTTCCAGCGCGCCTAAGGATGAGGCAGGTCTCACGAGGAAATTCGAGACATAGCCTCGTGGGTGGTGCCACAAGCCGAAAGACCCCGATTTCCCGGTCTGCTCTTGATAAGAACGTGATGCCCTGACACCTTTACGAAGGAAAACCTGTGGATGAAAGCACAACACGAAGGGGCACTGACACCGTGCATCGTCCAGAAAAACCCGCAGGTTACAAACACAGTTCAACAAGTGGTCTGTCACCCCGTGAACAACTCGACAGGCAAGTGGAGTTCCATTCCTCCACACAAGACGAGACCTGATTTTCTGTACCAACTCTGCAGGGAAACTGTGATCCGAGTCAGTACCAGCGACAGGAAACCCAGGAGAGGAAACATGAGGTTCCTGCCTCCACTCGAGATGAGGCTCTCATCCATTGCACCAAACCCAGTGGAGTCCAGAGAGGCCCCTCCGAACTCCACAGTACCCCTGACTTCTCAGAGGCACCCGGAGAAGCTCCATGAGGTCACCGGCACATGTCGAGGGAACCCAGGGTTTCCTGCCACAATTGGGAAAAGACCTCGAGAGTCCTACTTCAACGTGTCTTGAAGCCCGAATCTGCTTCCATGGCTCTATAGAAATGACACGCACCCCCTCGCCACGCACATGGAGACCTGACTTCCCTGGCGCCATAAGAGAGGCTCCCTGAGCTCCCTGTCGTACCTCGTGAGAAACCCCACACTGACGCCGCAGCTTGAGAAAACTCACCATACGCCCCTGTCATCGCGAGATGAGGGCCTTCTTTTCCTGCATGGCCTGGAGAGGAATCCCGAATCCTCTTTCCAAACTCCACAGGAGGCTTGACTCCCTTTAGGCCACTTAGTGGGCTCCAAGAGATACCCGTCGCGACTCGAGAGGAGAATTGAGTCCTTTGCTTCCCTTCGAGACAAGGCCTGACTCACCAGGTGGGTCGGGAATGCAACCCCGAGATCCCTGTCTCCCCTGGAGAGGAACATTAGGTCCTGGAAACAAGCCTAGATGAGGTCTCTTTTGCCCTTCTGTAACTCGAGAGCAATCCCCCGCTCTCCCTGACAACTCGAATGGAAGATTGGACTTCCCTGGGCCAACACAAGAGGAAGCCTGAATTCCCCTTCGTAACTCGAGAATCCCGCCGCAACTCGAGAAAAAGCACTTGGTTCCCTCGTCATCACAAGATGAGGCCCTTGCCCGCTACAGCTTCTCAAGAAAAGTCCCACGTTCCGTCTTGAAGTGCAAAACGATACTTGACACCCTTGATGTGACCCCAAAAGTTCCCCGAAATATCGGTCTCACTCGAGGTGAACACCGAGTTCCCGGCACCAGTTTATCTAAGCCCCTTCTCCCCTCCTGTTCGTGATAGGAGGGTCACTTCCCCTGCTTTGTTTGTAAGGGGTTCCCGACCTTCACGGGGCACTTCAGGATGAGGCCAGTCTCACGAGGAAATTCGAGACGTAGCTCGCGGGTGGTACCACACGCCAAAATACTATGATTTCCCAGTACACTCTTGATAAGAACCCGATGCCTGGACACCTCTTCGAAGGCAACCCTGTGGATGAAGGCACAACACAAAGGGGCACTGACACCCTCGTGCATCGTCCGGAAAAACCCGCAGGTTCCACATACAGCTCAACAAGTGGCTTGTCACCCCTGAAGAACTCGAGAGGCAAGTGGGGTTTCATTCCTCTACACAAGACGATGCCTGACTCTCCTGTCCCAACTCTGCAGGGACTTTGCGATCCGAATCAGACCAGCGCCAGTGAAGTCACGAGAGGAACGCTGAGGTTCCTGCCTCCACTCGAGATTAGGACCTCTTCCATTGCACGAAACCCAGTGGAGTCCCGAGAGACGCGTCCCAGCTCCACAGTATCCCTGACTTCTCAGAGGCACCCTGAGAAGCTCCCTGAGGTCACCAGCACAATTCGAGTGAACCCAGGGTTTACTGCCGCCACCATAGAAAGAACTCAAGAGTCCTTCTTCAACGCATTTTGAGGCCTGATTCCCCTACCATGACTCGAGGGCAATGACACGCTCCCTCTGCTACACTCATGAAGCCCTGACTTCCCTGGCGACACACGAGAGGCTCCCTGAGCTCCCCGTCATACCTCGTGAGAAACCAAACACTGGCGCCACAGATAGAGAAAACCCACGAGACGCCCCCATTTTCGCGACATGACGGCCTTCTTTTCTAGCATGGCCTGGAGAGCAATCCCGAGTCCTCTCTCCAAACTCCACAGTAGGCTTGACTCCCTTTTGGTCACTCAGTGGACTCCAAGACATACCCGTCGCGACTCGAGAGGAGAGCGGAGTCTTTTCCTTCCCCTCGAGGCGAGGCCTGACTCCTCGGGTGTGTCTGATATGTGAACCGGAGATCCCTGTCGCCCCTGGAGAGAAACATTAGGTCCTGGACACAAGCCTAGATGAGGTCTCTTTTTTCCTGCAGTGACTCGAGAGCAATCCCCAACTCTCCCTCGCAACTCGAATGGAAGACTGGACTTCCCTGGGCCAACACAAGAGGAAGCCTGAATTTCCCGTTGTAACTCAAGAATCCCGCCACAACTCGAGAAAAACCACGTCGTTCCCTCTTCATCGCAAGATGCGGCCATTGCCGCTACAGCGTCTCAAAAGAAGTCTTACGTTCCATCTTGAAGTGAGATACGGTACTTGGCACCTTTGATGCGACCCCAAAAGTTCCCCAACACACTGGTCTCACTGGAGGGGAACACCGAGGTTCCCGGCATCACCTCATCTGTGCCCCTTCTCCCCTCCTGATCGAGACAGGAGGGTTGATTCCCCTGCTTTGTCTGCAAGGGGTTCCGACCTTCCCGGCGCACCTCAGGATGAGGCCGGTCTCACTAGGAAATTCGAGACGTAGCCTGGTGGGTGGTGCCACATGCGGAAAGACCCCGATTTCCCGGTCCGCTCTTAATAAGAACCCGATGCCAGGACACCTCTTCGAAAGCAAACCTGTGGATGAATGCACAACACGAAGGGGTACTGACATCCCCATGCATAGTACGGAAAAACACGCAGATTCCAAACACAGATCGACAAGTGTCCTGTCATCCCTTGAAGAACTAGAGAGGCATGCAGAGTTCCGTTCCTCCACACAAGAGAAGGCCTGACTCTCCTTTCCCAACTCTGCAGGGACCGTGCGATCGGAGTCCGAAATGGAGAGGAACCCTGAGGTTCCTGACTCCACTCGAGATGAGGCCCTCTTCCATTACACCAAAAACAGTGGAGGCCCGAGAGGCCCCTCCCAAATCCACAGTATCGCGACTTCTCAGAGGCACCCTTAGAAGCTCCCTGAGGTCACCGGCACAAGTCGAGGAACACAGGGTTTCCTGACGCAACCCAAGAAAGACCTCGAAAATCCTCCTTCAACGCATCTTGAATCCCGATTCCCCTACCATGAGTCGAGAGCAATGACGCATTCCCCCTCGCCACTCGCATGGAGACTTGACTTCCCTGGCGCCACACGAGAGGCTCCCTGAGCTCCCCGTCATACCTCGTGAGAAATCCCACACTGGCTCCCCAGCTCGAGAAAACCCACGAGACGCCTCCGTCATCGCGAGATGAAAGCCTTCTTTTCCTGCATGGCCTGGAGAGCAATCTCGAGGCCTCTCTTCAAACTCCACAGGAGGCCTGACTCCCTTTAGGCCACTCTGTGGGCTCCAAGAGATACCCGTTGGGACTCGAGAGGAGAGCGGAATTCTTTGCTTCCCCTATACACCAGGCCTGACTCCTCAGGTGAGTCTGGAATGCAACCCCGAGATCCCTGTCGCCCCTGGAGAGGAACATTAGGTCCTAGACACAAGCATAGATGAGGTCTCATTTGCCCTGAAGTGACTCGAGAGCAATCCCCTGCTCTCCCTCGCACCTCGAATGGAAGAATGGACTTCCCTGGGACAACACAAGAGGAAACCTGAATTCCCCGTCGTAATTCGAAAATCCCGCTGCAACTCGAGGAAAACCACGTGGTTCCCCCGTCATCGCAAGATGAGGCCCTTGCCAGCTACAGCGTCTCAGTAGAAGCCCTACGTTCCATCTTGAAGTTTAAAACGATAATTGGCAACCTTGATGTTAGCACAAAAGTTCCCCGACACCCTGGTCTCACTCGAGGGGAACACCAAGGTTCGGTGCACCACTTGTTCTGAGCCCCTTATCCCCTCCTGATCGCGACGGGAGGGTCGATTACCCTGCTTTGTCTGGAAGGGGTTCCGGACCTTCCCGGCGCACCTCAGGATGAGGCCAGTCTCACGAGGAAATTCGAGACGTAGCCTTGTGGTTGGTGCCACACGCCGAAAGACCCCGATTTCCCTGTCTGCTCTTGATAAGAACCCAATGCTAGGACACCTCTTCGAAGGCAATCCTGTGGACGAAGGCACAAAACGAAGGGGTCTGACACCCTCCTGCATCGTTGGAAAAGCCCGCAAGTTCCACATACAGATCGACAAGTGGCCTGTCACCCCGTGAACAACTCGAGAGGCAAGCGGAGTTCCATTCCTCAGAAAAGACGTAGCCTGACTCTCCTGTCCCAACTCTGCAGGGACCCTGATGTCGGAGTCCGAAACAGAGAGGAAGTCTGAGGTTCCTGCCTCCCCTCGAGATGAGCCCCTCTTCCATTGCGACAAACCCAGCGGAGTCCCGAGTGGCACCGCCAACTCCACAGTATCCCTCAACTCTCAGAGACACCCTGGGAAGTTCCCTAAGGTCCCCGGCAGAAGTCGAGGGAAACGACTTTCTCCCGCCACAACCCGAGAAAGACATCGAGAGTCCCTCTTCAACGCGTCTTGAGGCCCTAGTCCCCTCCCATTACTCGAGAGCCACAACGCGCTCCTCCTCGCTACGCGCAGGGAGACCTGACTTCCCTGGCGCCGCACGAGAGGCTCCCTGAGATCCTCGCCGTGCCTCGGGAGAAAACCCCCACGGGCGCCGCAGCTCGAGGAAACCCCTGAGACGCCCCCGTCCTCGCGATGTGAAGGGACTTCTTTTCCTGCATGGCCTGGAGAACAATCCCGAGCCCTCTCTCCAAAATGAAGAGGAGGCTTGACTCCACTGACGCCACTAGGGGGCTCCAGGATATCCGCGTCGCGACTCGGGAGGACAGCAGAGTCCTTTGCTTCAACTCGAGACGAGGCCTGACACCCAGGGGGATCCTGGAATGCAACCCCGAGATCCCTGCCTTCCCTGGAGAAGAACATTAGGTCCTGGACACAAGCCTAGATGAGGTCTCTTTGGCCCTGCAGTGACTCGAGCGCAACCCCCAGCTTTCCCTCACCAATCGAATGGAAGACTGGGCTTCCCAGGGCCAACAGAGGAGGAAGCCTGTAATCCCCATCGTCGAGAATCCCGGCGCAACTCGAGAAAAAACACGTGGTTCCAACGTCTTCGCAAGATGAGGCCCTTGCCCACTACAGCGTCTCAGGGGAAGTCCCATGTTCCGCCCTGAAGTGCGAAACAGTACCTGACACCCTTCGTGCGACCACCAAAAGCTCCCCGACACGCCGGGTACCCTCGAGGGAACACCGAGGTCCCGGCACAGCTTCATCTGAGCCCATTCTCCCCTCCTGATCACGACAGGAGAGTCGATTCCCCTGCGTGGTTCAGAAGGGGTTCCCGGCCTTCCCGGTGCACCTCAGGATGAGGCCGGTCTCACAGGGAAATTCGAGACGAGCCACGTGGGTGGTGCCACATGCCAAATGCCTCCGATTCCCCGGTCCGCTTTTGAGAAGGACCCGAGGCCCCGACCCCTCTTCGAAGGCAACCCTGTGGGTGAAGGCACAACACGAAGGGGCACTGACACCCCCGTGCATCATCCGGAAAGACCCGCGGGTTCCACACACAGCTCGACCAGGGGCCTGAAAACCCTTGACAACTCGAGAGGCAAGTGGGGTTCCCTTCCTCAGACAAGACGAGGCATGACTCTCCTGTCCCAACTCTGCAGGGACCCTGTGGTCGGAGCCGAAACGGAGAGGAAGCCTGAGGTTCCTGCCTCCCCTCGAGGTGAGGCCCTCTTCCGTTGCGCCAGACCCAGCGGAGTCCCGAGAGGCCCTGCCAACTTCACAGGATCCCTCGCCTCTCAGAGGCACCCTGGGAAGTTCCCTAAGATCCCCGGCAGAAGGCGAGGGAAACGAGGGTTTCCCGCCGCCACCCGAGAAAGACCTCGAGAGTCCTTCTTCAATGCGTCTCGAGGCCCTAGTCCCCTCCCGTGACTCGAGAGCCATGATGCGCTCCCCCTCGCCACGCGCATGGAGACCTGACTTCCCTGGCGCCGCACGAGAGGCTCCCTGAGATCCTCGTCGTGCCTCGGGAGAAAACGCCCACGGGCGCCGCAGCTCGAGGAAACCCCTGAGACGCCCCCGTCCTGGCGAGCTGAGGGCCTTCTATTCCTGCATGGCCTGGAGAGCAATCCCGAGTCCTCTCTCCAAACTGAAGAGGAGGCTGGACTCCCTTGAGGCCACTCAGTGGGCTCCAAGAGATCCGCGTCGCCACTCGAGAGGAGAGCGGAGTCCTTGGCTTCCCCTCGAGACGAGGCCTGACTCCCTGAGGGAGCCTGAAATGCAACCCCGAGATTCCTGCCTTCTCTGGAGAGGAATATTAGTTCCAGGACACACGCCTTGATGAGGTCTCTTTGGCCCTGCAGTGACTCGAGCGCTACCCCCAGATTTCCCTCGCTACTTGAATGGGAGATGGGGCTTCCCAAGGCCAACCCAAGAGGAAGCCTGAAATCCTCGTCGAAACTCGAGAATCCTGCCACAACTCAAGAAAAAACACGTGGTTTCAACGTCTTCGCAAGATGAGGCCCTTGCCCGGTACGGCGTCTCAAGGGAAGTCCCATGTTCCGTCGTGAAGTGAGACACGGTACCAAACACCCTTCATGCGACATCCAAAAGTTCCCCGACATGCTGGGTTCCCTTGAGGGGAACACCGAGAGTCCCGGCACCACTTCCTCTGAGCTCCTACTCCTCTCCTGTTCGCGACAGGAGAGTTGATTCCCCTGCGTGGTCTGGAAGGGGTTCCCGGCCTGCATGGCGCCCCTCAGGATGAGGCCGGCCTCGCGAGGAAATTCGAGACAAGCCCCGTGGCTGGTGCCCCATGTTGAACGACCCTGATTTCCCGGTCCGCAGTTGAGGAGAACCCGATGCCCGGACACCTCTTCGAAGGCCACCCTGTGAGTGAAGGAACAACACGAAGGGGCACTGACACTCCCGTGCATCGTCCGGAAACACCCGCGGTTTCCACACAGAGCTCCACGAGGGGACTGAGACTCCCTGAGCAACTCGAGAGGCAAGCGGAGTTCCCTTCCTCAGACAAGACGAGGCCTGACTCTCCTGCCCCAACGCTGCAGGGACACTGCTGTCGGAGTACGAAACGGAGAGGAAGCCTGAGGTCCTGTCTCCCCTCGAGATGAGGCCCTCTTCGATTGCGCCAAACCCAGAGGAGTCCCGAGATGGCCCACCAACTCCACAGCATCTCTCACCTCTAAGAGGAACCCTGGGAAGTTCCCTCAGGTCACCGGGAGAAGTCGAGGGAAACGAGGGTTTCCCGCTGCAAGCCGAGAAAGACCTCGAGAGACCTTCTTCTACACGCCTTGATGCCCTAGTTCCCTCCCAGGACTCAAGAACAATGACGCGCTCCCCCTTGCCACGCTCATGGAGACCTGACTTCCCTGGCGCCGCACGAGAGGCTCCCTGAGAACCTCGTCGTGCCTCGTGAGAAAAGCCCCACGGACGCCGCAGCTCGAGGAAACCCCTGAGAAGCCCCCGTCCTCGCGAGGTGAGGGCCTTCTTTTTCTGCCTTTCCTGGAGAGCAATCCCGAGTCCTCTCTCCAAACTGAAGATTAGGCTTGACTCCCTTGAGGCCACTCAGAGGTCTCCAAGAGATCCGCGTCGTGGCTCAAGAGAAGAGCGGAGTCCTTTGCTTCCCCTCGAGGCGAGGCCTGACTCCTCGGGGGACTCTGGAGTGCAACCCCGGGATCCCTGTATTCCCTTGAGAGTACTACTAGGTCCTGGACACACGCCTAGATGAGGTCTCTTGGGCCCTGCAGTGACTCGAGCGCAACCCCCAGCTTTCCCTAGCAACTCGAATGGAAGATGGGGCTTCCCAGGGCCAACCCAAGAGGAAGCCTGAAATCCCCGTCGTAACTCGAGAATCCTGCCGCAACTCGAGAAAAACCACGTGGTCCCAACGTCTTCGCAAGATGGGGCCCTTGCCCGCTATGGCGTCTCAAGGGAAGTCTCACGTTCCGTCCTGAGTTGCGAAACGGTACCTGACACCCTTCATGCGACCTCCAAAATTTCCCAGACACGCCGGGTTCCCTCGAGGGGAACACCGAGGGTCCTGGCACCCCTTCATCTGAGCCCCTTCTCCCCTCCTCATCACGACAGGAGAGTCGATTCCCCTGCGTATTCTGGAAGGGGTTCCCGGCTTTCCCGGCACACCTCAGGATGAGGCCGGCCTCCCGAGGAAATTCGAGACGAGCCCCGTGGGTTGTGCCACATGCCGAACGACCCCGATTTCCCAGTCCGCTCTGGATAAGAACCCAATGCCCGGACACCTCTTCGAAGGCAACCCTGTGGGTGAAGTTACCATTCGAAGGGGCACTGACACCCCCGTGCGTCGTCCGGAAAAACCCGCGGTTTCCACACACAGCTTGACGAGGTTCGTGAGACACCCTGAGCAATTCGAGAGGCAAGCGGAGTTCCCTTCCTCAGACAAGACGAGGCCTGACTCTCCTGTCCCAACTCTGCAGGGACCCTGTGGTTGGAGTCCGAAAAGGAGAGGAAGCCTAAGTTTCCTGTCTCCCCTCGAGATGAGGCCCTCTTCCATTGCGCCAAGCCCAGCGGAGTCCCGAAGGCACCGCCAACTCCACAGCATCCCTCACCTATCAGAGGCACCATGGGAAGTTCCCTCAGGTCCCCGGCAGAAGTCGAGGGAAATGAGGCTTTCCCGCCGCAACCACAGAAAGACCTCGAGTGTCCTTCTTCAACGCCTCTGGAGGCCCTAGTCCTCTCCCATGACTGGAGAGCCATGACGCGCTCCCCCTCGCCACGTGCACAGAGACCTGACTTCCCTGGCACCGCACGAGAGGCTCCCTGAGATCCTCGTCTTGCCTCGTGAGAAAACCCCCACGGGCGCCGCAGCTCGAGGAAACCCCTGAGAAGCCCCCATCCTCGCGAGGTGAGGGCCTTCTTTTCCTGCCTGACCCAGAGCACAATCCCGAGTCCTCTCTCCAAACTGAAGAGAAGGCCTGACTCCCTTGAGGCCACTCAGTGGGCTCCAAGAGATCTGCGTCGCGACTTGAGAGGAGAGCGGCATCCTTGGCTTGCCCTCGAGGCGAGGCCTGACTCCCCGGGGGAGTCTGGAACGCCACCCTGAGATCCCTGTCTTCCCTTGAGAGGAACGTTAAGTCCTGGACACAGGCCTAGATGAGGTCTCTTTGGCCCTGCAGTGACTCGAGTGCAACCCTCAGCTTTCCCTCACAACTCGAATGGAAGATTAGGCTTCCCGGGGCCAACACAAGAGGAAGCCTGAAATCCACTTCGTAACTCTAGAATCCCACCGCAACTCGAGAAAATCCACATGGTCCCAACGTCTTCGCAAGATGAGGCCCTTGCCCGCTACGGCGTCTCAAGGGAAGTCCCAGGTTCTGTCCTGAAGTGCGAAACGGTACCTGACTCCTTTCATGCAACCCCCAAAAGTCCCCCACACTCCGGTTTCCCTCGAGGGTAACACCGAGGGTTCCATCCCCACTTCATCTGAGCCCCTTCTCCCCTCCTGATGGCGACAGGAGAGTCGATCGCCCTGCATTGTCTGGAAGGGTCCCCGGCCTTCCCAGCACAACTCAGGATGAAGCCGGCCTCACTAGGAAATTTGAGACTAGCCCCGTGGGTGTTCCCTCATGCCGAAAGGCCCTGATTTCCCTGTCCGCTCTTGAAAAGAACCCGAGGCCTGGACACCTCTTCGAAGGCAACCCAGTGGGTGAAGGCACAACACGAAGGGGCACTGTCACCGTCGTGCATTTCCGGAAACACCCGCAGGTTCCACACACAGCTCAACAAGGGGCCTGAGACCCCCTGAGCACCTCGAGAGGCAAGCGGAGTTCCCTTCCTCAGACAAGACGATTCCTGACTCTCCTGTCCCAACTCTGCAGGGACCCTGTGGTCGGAGTCTGAAACGGAGAGGAAGCCTGAGGTTCCTGCCTTCCCTGGAGATGAGGCCCTCTTCCATTGCGCCAAACCCAGCGGAGTCCTGAGAGGCCCCGCCAACTCCACAGCATCCCTCATCTGTCAGAAGCACACTCGGAAGTTCCCTAAGGTCACCGGTAAACTTTTATTGCACAAGGTCTCCATGAAAAGGCCCACGCAGCAGGACAGCCACAGATTCTGTCTGCCATTAAAGGGCAGTAAGGTGCCCTCCCCCCTTCTTTACTGCCTCGGCGGCCACCAGGGTGCAATTCGCGTACCCTTCCCTTTCCCATCCTAGCAGGTTCTCCAGGGCCCGCTGGCCTACAAAGTGCCAGAAGCAGGGCTGTGCCAGCCGGCCAGAATTCAGGGTTCTGTCCCTTGGACTTCCAGCGGACACTAGGCTGCTTGGGAAAACCGCGCAGACTCTGAGGTTTTTCAGCAGAGGGGTGGAGCGGTAAAGGCCTTGACCCCAAAGACGAGGCCTTTCTGCGACCGCCAGGTTGGGGAGCTCTGAGACTGTGCCAACACAGGGCGGAATACATGGTTCCCTGCTCCACGCAGTCCCCGTTCCCTTACCTGTGTTCCGCACCCCTCCGCTGTGGCCAATGGATGCCGATCCTTGGGGATCCAGGAGTTCACGAAATGGGCATTCCCAGCCGCAATGGCGACCGCCAACAGCACATCTGGAAAGCCCTCCCCCACCCCCGCCAGGAGCCGACCCCCACTGCGAACGGAACCCCACCCCGCCCCGCACCGCCAGGTTTCGCCCCGGCCCTGCCGGGCTCCCGGTGGGTTCCCAGCAATATTGGCGACCCCCGGGAGCACAACAGGGACCGACCCCCCACCCACAGTGAGCGGAATCTCGACCTGTGCAGCCCAGGTTTACCCCACCCTGGCTGCGCTCCCGGCGCGTTTCCAGCTGCAGTGGCCATCTCCGAGAGCACAACTGGGAAGCCCTCCCCTACCCCCGCAAGGAGCCGACACCCTCCCTGCGCCGCCCGGGTTCGCCCCGCCCCTGCCGCGCTCCAGGGGCGCTGCCCACCTTCACCAGTGGCTCTCGGTGAGCCCCGTCCCCACGCCCGGTTCCAGGAGAGGCTCTCGGACCTCGCTGCTGCCGCCAGGTCAAACATGAGGACAATACATACACCCCACAGAGACAATCCAAGCTGTCTATGATTTAGGGATCAAACGAGGACTACAGAAAGGCAAGATGACCTGACCTAGGAGGGCCATGATATTCTATAGAACCAGACAAAGTTGGTTACCAAGGAAACTTTTTTCCTTGGAACCCGGAAAGCTGGTTCTTTGCATATGCAATGACCAACAATTAGCTTGTTACCCAAGCCTGCCTTACTGCCACCCCCATCCCCCCACTCCCCAGAAGACTGGCTCAAAGAAATATTTTAAATCTCAGGCGGAAACCTGGAAGATGTCTTGTCTGTCTGTTTGGATTAAGGTATGTGTCAGTGTGAGCCCTGTGTTTTTTGATAATATTGCTCAAGTTCTGAGTTCTGATTTCAATGGTCTCAAGACAAGGCAGCCCTTCCAAATCAAACTGCTGGAAATACAAGAAAACATTGACCTAAATGAATGTCAGAGTCCCGTGAACTGGGAACTAGTCAATATTAAATATCTAGTATTTTTGGTTTTGCTCCTCCATTATAGACATGTCTAAGAGTCAACAACATTAAGCACAACATGTTCATAGTGCCTAGGTTTCTTTTGAGGTAAAAATTGCTCTATTGTTATATGTGTCACAAGCTTGTCAGCAAGAAACTACCTGGAAACGACAACAACAAAAGTAAAAAATGTAAATGTGATATGAGCTTTTAGACAAACTCTTTACAATAATTATACTCTAAAATATCTGCCTCTCATAGTCTTGATTGAAGGCAGAGGAGAAGGGGATGACAGAGGATAAGATGGTTGGATGGCATCACTGACTCGATGGACATGAGTTTGAGCAAGCCCCTGGAGCTGGTGACGGACACGGAAGCCTGGCGTCCTTCAGGCCACGGGGTCCCAAAGAGTCAGACACGACTGAGCAACTGAACTGAACTGAACTAACAAACGTTTCTCCAGGTGTTTTGGTTACCCGAGTTTCTATCCTTGTGACGACAGTGTATTGAATAGCTAGGTCATTTCCAAATAAATGAAAGTTCTGAAACATTCACGACTTGAAAGGACCTCCCTTTTACACAGAAACAAAAGAGATTTTTGACTCTCCATGAATAGTGTCTGGCACCATCCTGACATGTTAAATGTAAGAAAGCAATTGTTTTGTTTTGTTTTGTTCTGTTCTTGGGGGTGGGGGAGGGGGGCGGGCTATAGCGAATGCCAATATAAAAGTCAGTTCTTGGTTGCTGAAGGGAAATGTATGACTTGTTATTACAAGAAAGTATGTGGAATGCAATGGCACTTGAGGAAGGAAAACAAAGTAGTTCTGTCTTACAGGTGGCCGTTTCAGGATGGGAGAAGCAAAGGAATGGGTACAGAATGGGATAAGGAGGTTGTAGGGAAAGTGGACCCCCAGAAAAGAGTTCTGTGCCTAGCACAAGTTTTCTTGAGATGTCGAAATGCCTTTGCTAATGGAGTTTAAGTTTCTTTACCTCTTAAGTGATCTCTTCTAGGTTGACCTAGAACAGAAATCTTTTGTTAGCTTTGGCTAAGTGGAGAAGTAGTGTTTCACGGTGACATATGTGATCCTTCCTGACTGTTTGCAGCCCTTTTGATATCGATGCACTGCTTCTGCTGCTGCTGCCGCCGCTGCTGCTGCTAAGTCGTTTCAGTCGTGTCCGACTCTGTGCGACCCCATAGACGGCAGCCCACGAGGCCCCGCAGTCCCTGGGGTTCTCTAGGCAAGAACACTGGAGTGGGTTGCCATTTCCTCCTCCCATGCATGAAAGTGAAAAGTGAACGTGAAGTCGCTCAGTGGTGTCCGACTCTTAGCGACCCCATGGACTGCAGCCTACCAGGCTCCTCCATCCATGGGATTTTCCACGCAAGAGTACTGGAGTGGGGTGCCATTGCCTTCTCCCATATCTATGCACAAGCCTGCCTAAATCATTGACTTCTAGCTAGCTTTGGGATGCCAATGACCATCCACCCTTACCAGGCAACAGAGAAGAGAAAAACACTTACCACAGGAGGTCCTGGTAAGGAACGAGGAACTAACAAGCTCCCGCCAACCAGGATTCTGCAGAGGTCAACAAGAGGTCAGTAAGAGATGGAAGACTGCAGTCCAGAGGTCCTAGCAACTTCCATCTTGCAGCAGAGACCCAGCATAGTCAAAACGAATTCAATGTTGCAAAAAATAAGTAAACAAATAAAGGACAGAAGTTCTTTGAACACATGACGGAGATTAGGGGTGAGGCAGTACATGTACAGTGCCCGGAAAATCTTAAAGTATGAGAAAGGAAAGAAATTAAAGACAACTATCAAGCTGGCCAAACTGATAAAAACGAAAGATTACACAGTTTTTTCTGTATATATTACCAGATAATAATCTGAAAAGGAATTAAAAAAAATTCCCTTTCAATAATGTCAACATGAATACAACACTTTGCCATGGATGTAACGAGGATGACAAGACTGGCACACTGGAACTTATACACCCTGGCTGAAAACTATCCTGAACACATGGACAGGTATTCCATAACAATGGAAAGACTTAAGATGGCAATACCATGGAATGCATCTTCAATCTGAAATGAAGATTTGATATGATTTGATCGCTCAGAGCTTTTGTGTCATCAATTGTTATTAAAGTATAAATGAGATAGAGAAAACTGCTGACTTAGACTTGAGGCGGGGTGTACGCCCTGCTGGTCTCTAGCCAGATATTCTACAGGCACTAGCAGTCAGCTAAGGAAAGAAAGGCACTGTCTCAGGGAATGGCACCAGGCCCCTCCCCCACGACATGCCTTGAGGTCACATTGGCATCAGGTGAGTCATCCTGGGCCAAAAACTGATTGACATGAATCTTGAAGAAAGGCAGTATTCCAGGCAAATATATCATTTCCTTAACATAGATTAGGAGAACAAGGTACGAGGAAAACATACTGTTTTGTTCAAGTCGCTTCTGAGCCTATTGGGGGAACCGACCTGAAGCCAGAGTCCAGCAGATATACATAGGATATTTACATCGCTTAAGACAAACATTTCCTCAGGAACAAATGCATTGCTTAGCTCAAGGTTTGTCTGCAAAATTCTTACACATCAGGAGATGGCTCCGAGCTGGGTTTCTACACACAGGAACATGCATGCAAAGGACAAGCCTGCACAGCTCATCTGCCCCCCTCCCCCACAGCCAGCAGCATTTCCAAGTGACCTCCTAAGGCCTTCCCCAAAATACAGGGGCACCTCTGGGTTTCCTGTTTCCCTCACTTCGAACACTTTTCTTAAAAAAAAAAAAAAATCCTGCACACTTCTTGATAGAATGCCACAGTGCAAGGAAAACAGGCCTTCAATACTTAAACCTCCCTGTGCCAAACACTTGCGGCTTGGTTTTGTTTTGTTTTGTTTTTTAATTACACCACCACATAATTTAAACTTTTTACAATTTCTAATTATTCAGTACCAAAACACCAAACTTTTATTGCACAAGGTCCCCATGAAAAGGCCCACGCATCAGGACAGCCACAGATTCTGCCATGAAAGGGCAGCAAGGTGCCCTCCCCCCTTCTTTGCTGCCTGGGCGGCCACCAGGGTTTGAAATCCATGCACCCTACTAAGTTTCTAGGGTGCAATCCGTGGACCCTTCCCTTTCCCATCCCAGCAGGTGCTCAAGGGCCCGCTGGCTTACAAAGTGCCAGAAGCAGGGCTGGGCCAGCCGGCCAGAGTTCAGTGTTCTGTCCCTTGGACTTCCAGGGGACACTAGGCTGCTTGGGAAAACCGTGCAGACTGAGATTTTTCAGCAAAGGGGTGGAGCGGTAAAGGCCTTGACACCAAGGGCGAGGCCTTTCTGCGACCGCCAGGTTGGGGAGCTCCGAGAATGTGCCAACAGACGGCGGAATACTTGGTTCCCTGCTCCAAGCAGTCCCAGTTCCCTGACCTGTGGCCCGCAGCCCTCCGCTGCACCCACTAGATGTGGATCCTTGGGGACACAGGAGCATAGGAAATGGGCGTTCCTAGCCGCAGTGGCGACCCCCGAGAGCACAACTGGGACCGAACCCCCACCCACAGCCATCTAAATCTAGACCCGCGCAGCCCAGGTTTACCCCGCCCCGGGTGCGCTCCCGGCGCGTTTCCAGCCGCAGTGGCCACCACCGAGAGCACAACTGGGAAGCCCTCCCCCACCCCCGCCAGGAGCCAAACCCCGCCCCACGCCACCCGGGTTCACCCCGCCCCTGCCGCACTCCCAGCGCGTTTCCAGCTGCAGTGGGGACCCCCGAGAGCACAACTGTTACCGCCCCCCACCCCCTCCCGACCAGAACCCCGACCCGCGCCGCCCGGGATCGCCCCGCCCCTGGCGCGCTCCCGGGGCGTTGCCCACTTCCACCAGGGGCTCCTGGTGAGCCCCGTCCCCACGCCCGGTTCCAGGAGAGGATCTCGGACCTCGCTACTGCTGCCAGGTCAAACACAAGGACAATACATCCACCCCACAGAGACAATCCAAGCTGTCTATGATTTAGGGATAAAATGAGGACTACAGAAAGGAAAGATGTCCTGACCTAAGAGGGCCATGAGAGTCTATAGATCCAGACAAAGTTGGGTACCAAGGAAACTTTTTTCCTTGGAACCCGGAAAGCTGGTTCTTTGCATATGCAATGACCAACAATTAGCTTGTTACCCAAGCCTGCCTCGCTGCCACCCCCACTCCCCCCCCCCACTCCCCAGGAAAACGGCTCAAAGAAATATTTTAAATCTCAGGCGGAAAACTGGAAGATGTCTTGTCTGTCTGTCTGGATTAAGGTATGTGTCAGTGTGAGCCTTGTGTTTTTTGATAATATTGCTCAAGTTCTGAGTTCTGATTTCAATGGTCTCAAGACAAGGCAGCCCTTCCAAATCAAACTGCTGGAAATACAAGAAAACATTGACCTAAATGAATGTCAGAGTCCCGTGAACTGGGAACTAGTCAATATTAAATATCTAGTATTTTTGGTTTTGCTCCTCCACTATAGACATGTCTAAGAGTCAACAACATTAAGCACAACATGTTCATAGTGCCTAGGTTTCTTTTGAGGTAAAAATTGCTCTATTGTTATATGTGTCACAAGCTTGTCAGCAAGAAAGTACCTGGAAACAGCAACAACCAATGTAAAAAATGTAAATGTGATATGAGCTTTTAGATAAACTCTTAACAATAATTATACTCTAAAATATCTGCCTCTCATAGTCTTGATTGAAGGCAGAGGAGAAGGGGATGACAGAGGATAAGATGGTTGGATGGCATCACTGACTCGATGGACATGAGTGTGAGCAAGCCCCTGGAGTTGGTGATGGACACGGAAGCCTGGCGTCCTGCAGGCCACGGGGTCACAAAGAGTCAGACTCGACTGAGCAACTGAACTGAACTGAACTTACAATCGTTCCTCCAGGTGTTTTGGTTACCTGAGTTTCTATCCTGGTGCTAAACTAAGTGACGACAGTGTATTGAATAGCTAGGTCACTTCCAAATAAATGAAACTTCTTAAACATTCACGACTTGAAAGGACCTCCCTTTTACACAGAAACAAAAGAGATTTTTGACTCTGCATGAATAGTGACTGGCACCATCCGAACATATTAAATGTAAGAAAGCAATTTTTTTGTTTTGTTTTGTTTTGTTCTGTTCTTGCAGGAAGCGGGGTGAGCGCTATTATCACTGATAGGTATGCTCACCAATCTATCAAATGCCAATATAAGAGTGAGTTCTTGGTTGCTGAAGGGAAATGTATGACTTGTTATTACAAGAATGTATGGAATGCAATCACACTTTAAGAAGGAAAACGAAGTAGTTCTGTCTTAGAGGTGGCATTTTCAGTACGGGAGAAGCAAAGGAATGGGTACAGAATGGGATAAGGAGGTTGTAGGGAAAGTACGCCCCCAGAAAAGAGTTTTGTGCCTAGCACAAGTTTTCTTGAGATGTTGAACTGCCTTTGCTAATGGAGTTTAAGTTTCTTTACCTCTTAAGTGATCTCTTCTAGGTTGACCTAGAACAGAAATCTTTTGTTAGCTTTGGCTAAGAGGAGAAGTATTGTTTCACGGTGACATATGTGATCCTACCTGACTGTTCTCATCCCCTTTGATATCTATGCACTGCTGCTGCTGCTGCTGCAGCTGCTAAGTGGTTCAGTTGAGGCCGACCCTGTGCCACGCCATAGATGGCAGCCCACCAGGCCCCGCAGTCCCTGGGGTTCTCTAGGCAAGAACACTGGAGTGGGTTGCCATTTCCTCCTCCTATGCATGAAAGTGAAAAGTGAAAATGAAGTCGCTCAGTGGTGTCCGACTCTTAGCCACCCCATGGACTGCAGCCTACCAGGCTCCTCCGTCCTTGGGATTTTCCAGGAGTGGGGTGCCATTGCCTTCTCCCATATCTATGCACAAGCCTGCCTAAATAATTGACTTCTAGCCAACTTTGGGATGCCCATGACCACCCACCCTTACCAGGCAACAGAGAAGAGAAAAACACTTACCACAGGAGGTTCTGATAAGGAACAAGGAACTAACAAGCTCCCACCTACCAGGAATCTGCAGAGGTCAACAAGAGGTCAGCAAGAGATGAGAGACTGCAGTCCAGAGGTCCTAGCTACTTCCATTTAGCAACAAACACCCAGCATAGTCAAAACGATTTCAATGTTAAAGAATAAATAAATAAATAAATAAATAAATAAAAGGAAAGAAGTTCTTTGAACACATGTCTGAATTTAGGGGTGAGGCATTACATATGTGTCCCAGGATAATCTTAAAGTGTCAGAAAGTAAAGAAATTAAAGACAACTATCAAGCTGTCCAAACTGATAAAAATGAATGATTACACAGTTTTATCTGTATACATTAGCAGATAATAATCTGAAAAGGAATTTTAAAAAATTCCCTTTCAATAATATCAACATGAATAAAACACTTTGCCATGGATGTAACGAGGATGACAAGACTGGCACACTGGAAATTATACACCCTGGCTGAAAACTATCCTGAATACATGGACAGATATTCCATAACGATGGAAAGACTTAAGATGGCAATACCATGGAATGCATCTTCAATCTGAAATGAAGATTTGATATGATTTGATCGCTCAGAGCTTTTGTGTCATCAAGTGTTATTAAAGTATTAAAGAGATAGAGAAAGCTGCTGACTTAGACTTGAGGCGGGGTGGGGGGGGTAGTAAGAGTACCCCCTGCTGGTCTTTAGCCAGATATTCTACAGGCACTAGCAGTCAGCTAAGGAAAGAAAGGAACTGTTTCAGGGAATGGCACCAGGCCCCTCCCCCACGACATGCATTGAGATAATATTGGCAGCAGGTGAGTCATCCCGGGCCAAAACTTGATTGACATGAATCTTGAAGAAAGGCAGTATTGCAGGCAAATATATCATTTCCTTAACATAGATAAGGAGAACAAGCTAGGAGGAAAACATGCTGTTTTGTTCAAATCGCTTCTGAGCCTTTTGGGGGAACCGACCTGAAGCCAGAGTCTAGCGGAAATACATAGGATATTTACATCGCTTAAGACAAACATTTTCTTAGGAAAAAATGCATTGCTTAGCTCAAGGTTTGTCTGCGAAATTCTTAAACATCAGGAGATGGCTCCGAGCTGGGTTTCCACACACAGGAACATCCATGCAAAGGACAAGCCTGCACAGCCCATCTGCCGCCCTCCCGCACATCCAGCAGCATTTCCAAGTGACCTCCTAAGGCCTTCCCCAAAATACAGGGGCACCTCTGGGTTTCCTGTTTCCCTCACTTCGAACACTTTTCCTAAAAAAAAAAAAAATCCTGCACACTTCTTGATAGAATGCCACAGTGCAAGGAATACAGTCCTTCAATATTTAAACCTCCATTTGCAAAACACTTGGAGCTTGGTTTTGTTTTGTTTTGTTTTTTAATTACACCACCACATAATTTAAAGCTTTTACACGTTCTAATTATTCAGTTCCAAAACACCAAACTTTTATTGCACAGGTCCTCATGAAAAGGCCCACGCAGCTGGACAACCACAGATTCTGCCATGAAAGGGCAGCAAGGTGCCCTCCCCCCTTCTTTGCTGCCTGGGCGGCCACCAGGGTTTGAAATCCATGCACCCTACTAAGTTTCTAGGGTGCAATCCGTGGACCCTTCCCTTTCCCATCCCAGCAGGTGCTCAAGGGCCCGCTGGCTTACAAAGTGCCAGAAGCAGGGCTGGGCCAGCCGGCCAGAGTTCAGTGTTCTGTCCCTTGGACTTCCAGCGGACACTAGGCTGCTTGGAAGAACCGCGCAGACTCGGAGATTTTTCAGCAGAGGGGTGGAGCGGTAAAGGCCTTGACCCCAAAGGCAAGGCCTTTCTGCGACCGCCAGGTTGGGGAGCTCCGAGAATGTGCCAACAGACGGCGGAATACTTGGTTCTCTGCTCCACGCAGTCCCAGTTCCCTTACCTGTGGTCCGCAGCCCTCCACTGCACCCACGGGATGGCGATCCTTGGGGACCCAGGAGCGGACGAAATGGGCGTTCCCAGCCGCAGTTGCAACCCCCGAGAGCGCAACTGGGAACCCCTCCCCATCCCCCCCATGAGCCGACACCCGCCCAGCGCCCTCAGGGTTAGCCCCGCCCCTGCCGCGCTCCCGGCGCGTTCCCAGCCGCAGTGGCGACCCCCGGGAGCACAACTGGGACCGACCCCCACCCAAAGCCATCGGAATCTCGACCCGCGCAGCCCGGGTTTACCCAGTCCCGGGTGCACTCCCAGCGCGTTTTCAGCCTCAGTGTCCACCTCTGAGAGCACAACTGGGAAGCCCGCCCCCACCCCCGCCAGAAGCCGACCCCCGCCCCACGCCGCCCGCGTTCGCCCCGCCCCTGCGCGGTCCAGGTACCTTCCCAGCTTCTAGCGTTCACGCCCGGGTAGGAGCAGGATGTAGGAGTATGGGAGATGTGTCTGGAGCCTGACAGCCTCAGCTCCGCTCTGGCCTGCCCTTTGGACCTAGGAGCCAGGCCAACTTGCAGAGGGCTTAGGGCCCCATTGTATGCAAACTACCAAGGCCTACCGCATGGAGAGCTCTGTCCGAGGGAAGGGAAGCGCCCCAGGCTGCATTCCCAAGCTGTTGTTTAGCCGCCCAGACTCAGCGCTGAACAGGGGTAATCAGGCTCTCTGTGCCCGCAGCTTCACACACAGGTGTGTCTCCGTAGGAATCAAGAAAGATCCTGACAGAGTGAGGTTCATTAGAGCTATACTAAAGAGCAAAGGCTTGTCCATGTGGTCTTGCCTTCCCCTGTGCCTTTGGGTCTCCAGGCTCGGCCCCAGCTCCGTGGAAACAACCCCTGAGAAAATATCTTCAAGATCCACTTTTCCCAGTGTCTGGGAACCGGGGTTCGTAGGAGGAGAGAAAAGCACGCCTCCATCGGGAACGAAAAGGCAGCCCACCTGCCTGTGTTTTGAAGCCTCTATTTGGAAGGAATGGGTTAGCTTCTCCTAAAGGAGACCTCCAGATCTGCTCAGAAGTTGGTAATTCCAGAGGCAGGGTACTGGTTCCTGACTGCCCTTTGCTAGCCTTGCAAAGATATTCCTAGATTCTAGAGTTATTTTCCATGAAGGAGCAGGCTTCGGGAATGTGTCAGACGGGACTGGCTCCTTATTGACCTCAGCTCAGCTATTGCCTTTCCATTCAAACTAGGACAAGGCCCTACTTTATGAAGGGTAAGGGTCTTCTTCTTTGCAAACTGCCAAGGGCTACAGCAATGAGACCTCTGTCAAGGTGAGGGAAGCCTAAGTGGATGGATTCTCAAGCAGGTGCTTTGCCACAAAGCATCAGCACCCCACGGAGAGAATCAAGCTCCCTGTGCACCAATGTTGGGAGTGTAGCTTCACACACAGAGTTGTCTCTATAGGAGCCAAGAATGTTCCTGAGAGATTAGGTTCACTAAACCTCTCCTACAGAGCATAGACCTGTCCATGTGGTTTTTCCTTCCCCTGTGAGTTGGGTCCTCGAGGTCTGCCACACCTCCGGGGAAACTGTCCCTGAGAAAAGATCTCCAGGAACCGCTTCGCCGAGGCTGGGAAATGCTGTTCACATGAAGTAAGGCAAGCGAATCTCCTGCAGAGTAAAAGAGGCCTTACAGTCCCTGGAGGAGCAGGCTGCCAGAATGTGTGAAACCTGACTGTTGCCTTACTGGCCTCAGCTCCACCATTGCCTGTTCATCCGAGCTAGCACCCAGGCCTACTTGGAAAAGCGTTTGGGTGCAGATTTCTACAAAGTGCCAAGGGCTACAGCAGTGAGAATTCTCTCGGTGGTAAGGGAGAGCATTTTATGGATTCTCAAGCTGTTTTCTGAATGACAGCGTCAAAATGAACAGAGAGAATCAGGCTCTCTCTGCCCCTATGTTAGGTACGGAGCTTCACACACAGAGGTGTCTCTGTAGGAGCCAAGAATGCTCCTGAGAGATGAGGTTCACTAGAGGTCTGCTACAGAGCATAGACCTGTCCATGTGGTCTTGCCTTCCCCTGTGCCTTTGGGCCCCGGGCTCGGCCCCAGCTCCGTGGAAACAACCCCTGAGAAAATATCTGCAAGATACACTTTTCCCAGAGGCTGGGAACTGGGGTTCATAGGAGGAGAGAAAAGCAAGCCTCCTTCGGGCACGAAAGGCAGCCAACCTGCCTGTGTTTTGAAGCCTCTATTTGGAAGGAATGGGTTAGCTTCTCCTAAAGGAGACCTCCAGATCTGCTCAGAAGTCGGTAATTCCAGAGGCAGGGTACTGGTTCCTGACTGCCCTTTGCTAGCCTTGCAAAGATATTCCTAGATTCTAGAGTTATTTTCCATGAAGGAGCAGGCTTCGGGAATGTGTCAGACGGGACTGGCTCCTTATTGACCTCAGCTCAGCTATTGCCTTTCCATTCAAACTAGGACAAGGCCCTACTTTATGAAGGGTAAGGGTCTTCTTCTTTGCAAACTGCCAAGGGCTACAGCAATGAGACCTCTGTCAAAGCGAGGGAAGCCTAAGAGGATGGATTCTCAAGCAGGTGCTTTACTACAAAGCATCAGCACCCCACGGAGAGAACCAAGATCCCTGTTCCCCAATGTTGGGAGTGTAGCTTCACACACAGAGTTGTCTCTATAGGAGCCAAGAATGTTCCTGAGAGATTAGGTTCACTAAACCTCTCCTACAGAGCATAGACCTGTCCATGTGGTTTTTCCTTCCCCTGTGAGTTGGGTCCCTGAGGTCCGCCACACCTCCGGGGAAACTGTCCCTGAGAAAAGATCTCCATGAACCGCTTTGCTGAGGCTGGGAAACGCTGTTCACAGGAAGTAAGGCAAGCGAATCTCCTGCAGAGAAAAAGAGGCCTTACTGTCCCTGGAGGAGCAGGCTGCCAGAGTGTGTGAAACCTGACTGTTGCCTTACTGGCCTCAGTTCCACCATTGCCTGTTCCTCCGAACTAGGACCCAGGCCTATTTGGAGAAGCGTTTGGGTGCGGATTTCTACAAAGTGCCAAGGGCTACAGCAGTGAGAATTCTCTCAGCGGTAAGGGAGAGCATTTTATGGATTCTCAAGCTGTTTTCTGAACGACAGGGTCAAAATGAACTGAGAGAATCAGGCTCTCTGTGCCCCTATGTTAGGTACGCAGCTTCACACACAGAAGTGTCTCTATAGGAGCCAAGAATGTTCCTGAGAGATGAGGTTCACTAGAAGTCTGCTACAGAGCATAGACCTGTCCATATGGTTTTGCCTTGCCCTGTGAGTTGGGTCCCCGAGGTCCGCCCCAGCTCAGGGGAAGGAGCCCCTGAGAAAAGATCTCCAGGGACCGCTATTCCCCCAGGCTGGCAAACGCAGTTCACAGGAGGTAACACAAGCGAGCCTCCTGCAAGGCACAACAGGCCTTAGTCTCCCTGGACGATCAGGCTGCCAGAGTGTGTGAGACCTGACTGGTGCCTTACTGGCCTCAGCTCCGCCATTGCGTGTTTCTCCGAACTAGGACCCAGGCCTACTAGGAGAAGGGTTTGGGTATGGATTTCTAAATACTGCCAAGGGGTATAGCAATGAGAACTGTGTCACGGGTAAGGAAGAGCATTGTATGGATTTTCAAGCTGTTGTTTGAACGACAGCTTCAAAGCTGCACAGAGAGAATCAGACTCTGTGTCTCCATGTTCAGTACACAGCTTCACAGACAGGGGTGTCTCCATAGGAAACAAGAACGTTCCTGACAGACTGAAGTTCACTAGAGCTCTCCTAGAGAGCAAAGACTTGTCCATGTGGTTTTTCTTCCCCTGTGCGTTTGGGGCTCCAGGCTCGGCCCTAGCTCCGTGGAAACAACCCCTGAGAAAAGATCTTCAAGATCCGCTTTTCCCAGAGGCTGGGGTGTGGGGTTCATAGGAGGCGGGAAAAGCAGGCCTCCTTCAGAGAGCAAGAGGCAGCCAAGCGGCCTGCGTTTGGAAGCCTCTATTTGGAAGAATGGGTTAGCTTCCCCTAAGGGAGACCTCCAGATCTGTTCAGAAGTCGGTAATTCCAGAGGCAGGGTGCAGGCTCCTGACTGCCCTTTGCCAGCCTTGCAGAGACATTCCTAGATTACAGCGTTATTTTCCATGAAGGAGCAGGCTTCGGGAATATGTCAGACTTGACTGGCGCCTTATTGGCCTCAGCTCAGCTCTTGCCTTTCCTTTCAAACTAGGACAAGGGCCCACTTTATGAAAGGTAAGGGTCCTCTTCTTTCCAAACTGCCAAGAGCTACAGCAATGAGACCTCTGTCAAGGCGAGGGAAGCGTAAGCTGATGGATTCTCAAGCAGGTGCTTTGCCACAAAGCATCAGCACCCCACGGAAAGAACCTGGCTCCCTTTGCCCCTACGTTGCGTGTGTAGCTACACGCACAGAGGTGTCTCGATAGGAGCCAAGAATGTTCCTGAGAGAGGAGGTTCACTGTTGGGGGCCAGAGTGAGGCACTCCGCCCATGGCAAAGGTCATGAGGAAGGAGGCTCGACATACGCAAAGGTGGGATCGAGCCTCAGGAGTCCCCCTGGAAATCCTCGAGCATCTACCACCATAACCAGAGCCTGCCTACCTTACTACTTTGTGCTCTCACCTACACCTCTGACTTTACGGGGGGCTGTCCCCCACCACCTCTTTCGGAGAAGGAGTTAACCTAGAGCTCCAGTTGATAAAAACCCCTGGGTGTGACAAGAGTGTTTTAACCTACAAACTCCTCTGAAGGTTCTCTAGCCTGCCTGACAGGCTTGTCCGGCCACATGTGATTGCTCACAGCCTCCCAACCATGAGAGGCACGAGATGCTTTAAACCTTCTAAAAACAGGTTCCTTAGAAAAGTTAGAAAATTATTAGTATAAGTATAATGGGCTGATTAGAAATCATATTGGTGAAGGGTTTTTCATTTGTTGAGCTGATGTTTACTGCTAAGTCTCCACATCCCCTGCCCTTATACACATTAATGAATATATAGAAGAAATAAGTATTAACCTTTGATAGAAATCACGTTAGACCTTAGGCTAAGTAAATTCTTTCCTTAACTAAAACCCACTACACCCTCACCCTATAGGAATGTAACTTTATTTGGGTGGCGTCTGTTTTAAGAATAATCACCCCTGGAGAAATAAGTGTCCTGGTTGACTGACCGCTGTCACAAGGAGAGGGTCGTAAATTGTCAGCAGGCCCCCCGGCCAGAAGATGATGTAACACCCCTAAGACCTCTGTATACTTTTGTATGAAGCACCTGACTTTGATAAAAGTCAGGACTGCTGACCCCACGTGACTTTTGCATAACATCTCAGTGTATAAAAGTAGACCATGGAAAATAAAGAATTGGGATCAGTTTCTCGAAATACTGGTCTCCCCATGTCTCTCTCTCTCTCTCACTCTGGTTGAGTCTCCATCTGGAGCGCGGAACCCACCAAGCTTACTAATTTTGCCTGGGCTTCTAAGATCCGACCGGGGAGGCCTCAGTGTCTCCTCTCCTTCGGGAGAATGGAAGGACGCCTGCGGCCTATGTAAGTGGTGCAAGCTTCTTGTCTTGAAGTTTTATTGGTCCCCCGCATAAACGAAGCTACTCAGCCTCTTTTCTCCACTGAATTTTTCTACTGAGCTATCCTCATTTTATTACTCTTTATATCCTTAATTAACGTTTAATTAAGCAGTTGTTCCCTGACCCTCGCCTACGCCGTCTCTGCTTCAAATACCCTGGATCAGCTGGGGCTGGACCCCGGCAGTTCACTAGAGATCTCCTACAGAGCATAGACCTGTCCATTTGGTTTTGCCTTCCCCTGTGAGTTGGGTCCCCGAGGTCCGCCCCAACTCCGGGGAAACAGCCCCTGAGAAAAGATCTCCAGGAATTGCTTTCCGCCCAGGCTGGGAAACGCTGTTCACAGGAAGTAAGGCAAGCGAGCCTCCTGAAGGGAAATAGAGGCCTTACTGTCCCTGGAGGAGCAGGCTGCCAGAGTGTGTGACACCTGACTGGTGCCTTACTGGCCTCAGCTCCGCTATTGCATGTTCATCTGAACTTGAACCCAGGCCTACTTGGAGAAGTGTTTGTGTGCCGATTTCCAGAAACTGCGAAGGGCTACAGCAATGATAACTCTCTCAGTGGTAAGGGAGAGCATTGTGTGGATTCTCAATTTGTTGTTTGAACGACAGCGTCAAAGCTGCACAGAGAGAATCAGGTCTCTGTGTCTCTATGTTGGCAATGCAGCTTCCCACACAGAGATGTCCCCGTTGGAGCCAAGAACATTGCCCATAGACTGAGGTTCACTAGAGCACTCCTAGAGAGCAAAGGCTTATCCATGCGGTTTTCCCTTCCCCTGTGCGTGTGGGTCTCTGGGATCGGCCCCTGCTCCTTGGAAACAGCCTCTGAGAAAAGATCTCCAAGAACCTCTTATCACCCAGGCTGGGAAGTGGAGTTCACAGGAGGTGGGATAAGCAAGCTTCCTTCGGCAAGAAGAGACAGCCAACCGGCCTGTGTTTGGAAGCCTATATTTGCAAGGAATGGGTTAGTTTCTCCTGACCGAGACCGCCAGATGTGCTGAGAAGATAGAAATTCCAGAGGCAGGGTCGAGGTTCCTGACTGCCCTGTGCCAGCCTTGCAAAGACATTCCCAGATTCTAACGTTATTTTCCATGAAGGAGCAGGCATCGGGAATATGTCAGACTTGACTGGCGCCTTACTGGCCTCAGCTTAGCTACTGCCTTTCCATTCAAACAAGGACAAGGGCCTACTTGGTGAAGGGTAAGGGTCTGCTTCTTTCCAAACTGCCAAGGACTACAGCAATGAGACCTCTGTCAAGGTGAGGGAAGCCTATGCGGATGGATTCTTAGCAGGTGCTTTGCCACAAAGCATCAGCACCCACGGAGAGAATCAGACTCCCTTTGCCACTATGTTGGGTGTGTAGCTTCATGCACAGAGGTGTCTCTGTAGAAGCCAAGAATGTTCCTGAGAGATGAGGTTCACTAGAGCTCTCCTACAGAGCATAGACCTGTCCATGTGGTTTTGTCTTCCCCTGTGAGTTGGGCCCCCGAGGTCCGACCCAGCTCCAGGGAAACAGCCCCTGAGAAAAAATCTCCAGGAACAGCTTTGCGCCCAGGCTGGAAAATGCAGTTCACAGGAGGCAAGGCAAGCGAGCCTCCTACAGGGAAAAAGAGGCCTTACTGCTCCTGGACGATCAGGCTGCAAGAGTGTGTGAGACCTCACTTGTGCCTTACTGGCCTCAGCTCCGCCGTTGCCTGTTATTCCGAGCTAGGACCCAGGCCTACTTGGAGAAGGGTTAGGGTGCGGATTTCTACAAACTGTCAAGGACTACAGCAATGAGAATTCTCTTAGCAGTAAGGGAGAGCATTGTATGGATTCTCAAGCTGTTGTTTGAATGACAGCTTCAAAGCTACACAGAGAGAATCAGGCTCTCTGTTCCCCTATTTTGGCTGTGCAGCTTCACACACAGAATTTGACTCTGTTGGAGCCAGAAATATTCCTGAAAGACTTAGGCTCACCAAAGCTGTCCTCCAGAGCAAAGACATTGGATGTGGTTTTGCCTTCCCTTGTCAGTATGGGTCCCCTAGCTTGGCCCCAGCTCCGGGGATACAGCCTCTGAAAAAAATCTTCCAAGAAGCGATTTTCCTCCAGGCTGTTAAGCGGAATTCGCAGTTTGCAAGTTAAGGAAGCCTGCTTCGTGGAAGAGCAAGCAGCCAACTGGCCCTGTGTTAGGAAGCCTGTATTTGAAAGGAATGGGTTAGCTTCTACAGCGGGAGAACCTCAGATCTGCTCAGGGGACTGAAATACTAGAGTCAGGGTCGAGGTTCTCCCTTGTCCTTTGCGCACCTTGCAAAGACATTCCTAGCTTCTAGCGTTAGTGTCCCTGTAGTAGCAGGCTGCAGGAGCGTGTGATAAATGACTGCCGCGTTCCTGTCCTCAGCTCCACTATTGACTTTCTATTCGAACTAGAACCCAGGCCTACTTTGAGAGGGGTTAGGGTCCAGTGTTTTCAAACTGCCAAGGGCTATGGCAATGCGAGCTCTGTCAGAGGTAAGAAAAGAGCAATTGGTTGGATTCTTCAGCTGCTGCGTGGCTGCACAGCTTCCGCGCCGCATGGAGAGCATGAGGCTCCTTGTGGCCCTATTTTGGGTATGCAGCAACATACACACAGAATGTCTGTGTTCACTTATGTACCGGCTTATGAACACTAGAGCTCTCCTACAGAGCAAAGACCACTCAGTGGGCTCCAAGAGATACCTGTCGCGACTCGAGAAGAGAGTGGAGTCCTTTGCTTCCCCTCGAGATGAGGCCTGACTCCCCGGGTGAGTATGGAATGCAACCCCAAATCCCTGTCGCCTATGGAGAGGAACATTAAGTCCTGGATACAAGCCTAGATGAGGTCTAGTTTGCCCTTCAGTGAATGGAGCCCAATCCCCAGCTCTCCCTGGCAACTGAAATGGAAGATTAGACTTCCTGGGCCAACACAAGAGGAAGCCTGAATTCCCCGTCGTAACTCGAGAATCCCACCGCAACTCGAGAAAAACCACGTGCTTCCCTCGTCATCGCAAGATGAGGCCCTTTGTCCGCTACAGCATCTCAAGAGAAGTCCCACGTTCCATCCTGAAGTGCGAAACGGTACTTAGCACCCTTGATGCGACACCAAAAGTTCCGCGACATACCAGACTCACTCAAGGGGAACACCGAGGTTCCCGGCACCACTTCATCTGAGCCCCTTCTCCTCTCCTGATTGCGACAGGAGGGTCGACTCCCCTTCTCTGTCTGCAAGGGGTTCCCGACCTTCCGGGCGCACCTCAGGATGAGGCCGGTCTCATGAGGAAGTTCGAGACGTAGCCTCGTGGGTGGTGCCACATGTCGAAAGACCCCAATTTCACGGTCCACTCTTGAAAAGAACCCGATGCCAGCACACCTCTTTGAAGGAAAACCTGTGGATGAAGGCACAACACGAAGGGGCACTGACACCCGCGTGCATCGTCCAGAAAAACCTGCAGGTCCCACAGACATTTCGACAAGTGGCCTGTCACCCTGTAAACAACTCGAAAGGCAAACGAAGGTCCATTCCTCAACAGAAGACTAGGTGTGACTCTCTTGCCCCTATTCTGCAGGGACCATGGGATCCGAGTCAGAAACGGAGAGGAAGCCTGAGCTTCCTGCGTCCACCCGAGATGAAGCCCTCTTCCATTGCACCACAACCATTGGAGTCCCGAGAGGCCCCTACCAACTCCACAGTATCCCTGAGTTCTCAGAGGCACAAAAAGAAGCTCCCTGAGGTCACAGGCACAAGTCGAGGGACCCCTGGGTTTTCTGCCGTGACTCGAGAAAGACCTCGAGAGTGCTTCAAAATGTGTTGAGTCGCGATTCCCCTACCATGACTCGAGAGCCATGACACGCTCCCCCTCGCCACGCGCATGGAGACCTGACTAACCTGGCACTGCACGAGAGGCTCCATGAGTTCCTCATCGTACCTCGTGAGGAAACCCACACTGGGACGGCAGCTCGATGAAACACATGAGACACACCGGTCATCGCGAGATGAGGGCCTTATTTTCCTGCATGGCCTGGAGACCAATCACGAGTCCTCTCTCCAAACTGAAGAGGAGGCTGGACTCGATTGAGGCCCCTCAGGGGGCTCCAAGAGACCCGCGTCGCGACTCGAGAGGAGAGCGGAGTCCTTGGCTTCCCCTCAAGACGAGGCCTGACTCCCCGGGGGAGCCTGGAATGCAACCCCGAGATCCCTGCCTTCCCTGGAGAGGAATATTAGGTCCCGGACACACGCTAGGTGAGGTCTCTTCGGGCCTGCAGTGACTCGAGCGCAACCCCCAGCTTCCCCTCGCAACCCGAGGAGAAGATTGGGCTTCCCAGGGCCAACCCAAGGGGAAGGCTGAGATCCCCGTCGTAACTCGAGAATCCCGCCGCAACTCGAGAAAAACCACGTGGTTCCCACCTCTTGGCAAGATGAGGCCCTTGCCCACCACGGCGTCTCAAGGGAAGTCCCCTGTTCCGCCCTGAAGGGCGAAACGGTCCCTGGCAGCCTTCCTACGACCCCCAAAAGTCCCCCGACACGCCGGGTTCCCCCGAGGGGAACACCGAGGGTCCCGGCATCGCTTCCTCTGAGCCCTTTCTCCCCTCCTGATCGCGACAGGAGAGGCGATTCCCCTGCGTGGTCTGGAAGGGGTTCCCGGCCTTCCCGGCGCACCTCAGGATGAGGCCGGTCTCACGAGGAAATTCGAGACGAGCCACGTGGGTGGGGCCACATGCCCAACGCCCCCGATTCCCCGGTCCGCCCTTGAGAAGGAACCGAGGCCCGGACCCCTCTTGGAAGGCAACCCTGTGGGTGAAGGCACAACACGAAGGGGAACTGCCACCCCCGTGCTTCGTCCGCAAAGACCCGCGGGTTCCACACACAGCTCGACGAGGGACCCCCTGAGCAACTCGAGAGGCCAGCGGGGTTCCCTTCCTCAGACAAGACGAGGCCTGACTCTCCTGTCCCAACTCTGCAGGGACCCTGTGGTCGGAGTCCGAAACGGAGAGGAAGCCTGAGGTTCCTGCCTCCCCTCGAGGTGAGGCCCTCTTCCGTTGCGCCAGACCCAGCGGAGTCCCGAGGGGCCCCGCCACCTCCACAGGATCCCTCGCCTCTCAGAGGCACCCTGGGAAGTTCCCTAAGGTCCCCGGCAGAAGGCGAGGGAAACGAGGGTTTCCCGCCGCCCCCCGAGAAAGACCTCGAGAGTCCTTCTTCAACGCGTCTCGAGGCCCTAGTCCCCTCCCGTGACTCGAGAGCCAGGACGCGCTCCCCCTCGCCACGCGCATGGAGACCTGACCCCTGGCGCCGCACGAGAGGCTCCCTGAGATCCTCGTCGTGCCTCGGGAGAAAACCCCCACGGGCGCCGCAGCTCGAGGAAACCCCTGAGACGCCCCCGTCCTCGCGAGCTGAGGGCCTTCTTTTCCTGCATGGCCTGGAGAGCAATC
This sequence comes from Bubalus kerabau, assembly GCF_029407905.1. Lineage (NCBI taxonomy): Eukaryota > Metazoa > Chordata > Mammalia > Artiodactyla > Bovidae > Bubalus > Bubalus kerabau. Next base: position 1,567,689 of record NW_026577892.1, on the reverse strand, counting down.
CCGGGTCCTCTCTCCAAACGGAAGAGGAGGCTGGACTCCCTTGAGGCCGCTCAGGGGGCTCCAAAGGACCCGCGTCACGACTCGAGAGGAGAGCGGAGTCCTTGGCTTCCCCTCTAGACGAGGCCTGACTCCCTGGGGGAGCCTGGAATGCAACCCCGAGATCCCTGCCTTCCCTGGAGAGGAATATTAGGTCCCGGACACACGCCTAGGTGAGGTCTCTACGGCCCTGCAGTGACTCGAGCGCAACCCCCAGCTTTCCCTCGCAAACCGAGGGGAAGATGGGGCTTGCCAGGGCCAACCCAAGGGGAAGGCGGAGATCCCCGTCGGAACTCGAGAATGCCGCCGCAACTCGAGAAAAACCACGTGGTTCCCACCTCTTGGCAAGATGAGGCCCTTGCCCGCGACGGCGTCTCAAGGGAAGTCCCCTGTTCCGCCCTGAAGGGCGAAACGGTCCCTGACATCCTTCCTGCGACCCCCAAATGTCCCTCTACACGCCGGGGTCCCCGGAGGGGTACACCTAGTGTCCCGGCACCGCTTCCTCTGAGCCCCTTCTCCCCTCCTGATCGCGACAGGAGAGGCGATTCCCCTGCGTGGTCTGGAAGGGGTTCCCGGCCTTCCCGGCGCACCTCAGGATGAGGCCGGTCTCACGAGGAAATTCGAGACGAGCCACGTGGGTGGGGCCACATGCCGAACGCCCCCGATTCCCCGTTCCGCTCTTGAGAAGGACCCGAGGCCCGGACCCCTCTTCGAAGGCAACCCTGTGCGTGAAGGCACAAGACGAAGAGGCACTGCCACCCCCGTGCATCGTCCGCAAAGACCCGCGGGTTCCACACACAGCTCGACGAGGGGCCTGAGACCCCCTGAGCAACTCGAGAGGCCAGCGGGGTTCCCTTCCTCAGACAAGACGAGGCCTGACTCTCCTGTCCCAACTCTGCAGGGACCCTGCGGTCGGAGTCCGAAACGGAGAGGAAGCCTGAGGTTCCTGCCTCCCCTCGAGGTGAGGCCCTCTTCCGTTGCGCCAGACCCAGCGGAGTCCCGAGGGGCCCCGCCACCTCCACAGGATCCTTCGCCTCTCAGAGGCACCCTGGGAAGTTCCCTAAGGTCCCCGGCAGAAGGCGAGGGACACGAGGCTTTCCCGCCGCCCCCCGAGAAAGACCTCGAGAGTCCTTCTTCAAAGCGTCTCGAGGCCCTAGTCCCCTCCCGTGACTCGAGAGCCAGGACGCGCTCCCCCTCGCCACGCACATGGAGACCTGACTTCCCTGGCGCCGCACGAGAGGCTCCCTGAGATCCTCGTCGTGCCTCGGGAGAAAACCCCCACGGGCGCCGCAGCTCGAGGAAACCCCTGAGACGCCCCCGTCCTCGCGAGCTGAGGGCCTTCTTTTCCTGCATGGCCTGGAGAGCAATCCCGGGTCCTCTCTCCAAACGGAAGAGGAGGCTGGACTCCCTTGAGGCCGCTCAGGGGGCTCCAAGAGACCCGCGTCGCGACTCGAGAGGAGAGCGGAGTCCTTGGCTTCCCCTCGAGCCGAGGCCTGACTCCCCGGGGAAGCCTGGAATGCAACCCCGAGATCCCTGCCTTCCCTGGAGAGGAATATTAGGTCCCGGACACACGCCTAGGTGAGGTCTCTTCGGCCCTGCAGTGACTCGAGCGCAACCCCCAGCTTTGCCTCGCCACCCGAGGGGAAGATGGGGCTTCCCAGGGCCAACCCAAGGGGAAGGCTGAGATCCCCGTCTTAACTCGAGAATGCCGCTGCAACTCGAGAACAACCACGTGGCTCCCACCTCTTGGCAAGATGAGGCCCTTGCCCGCGACGGCGTCTCAAGGGAAGTCCCCTGTTCCGCCCTGAAGGGCGAAACGGTCCCTGACAGCCTTCCTGCGACCCCCAAAAGTCCCCCGACACGCCGGGGTCCCCCGAGGGGAACACCGAGGGTCCCGGCACCGCTTCCTCTGAGCCCCTTCTCCCCTCCTGAACGCGACAGGACAGGCGATTCCCCTGCGTGGTCTGGAAGGGGTTCCCGGCCTTCCCGGCGCACCTCAGGATGAGGCCGGTCTCACGAGGAAATTCGAGACGAGCCACGTGGGTGGTGCCACATGCCGAAAGCCCCCGATTCCCCGGTCCGCCCTTGAGAAGGACCCGAGGCCAGGGCCCCTCTTCGAAGGCAACCCTGTGGGTGAAGGCACAAGACGACGGGGCACTGCCACCCCCGTGCATCGTCCGCAAAGACCCGCGGGTTCCACACGCAGCTCGACGAGGGGCCTGAGACCCCCTGAGCAACTCGAGAGGCCAGCGGGGTTCCCTTCCTCAGACAAGACGAGGCCTGACTCCTGTCCCAACTCTGCAGGGACCCTGCGGTCGGAGTCCGAAACGGAGAGGAAGCCTGAGGTTCCTGCCTCCCCTCGAGGTGAGGCCCTCTTCCGTTGCGCCAGACCCAGCGGAGTCCCGAGGGGCCCCGCCACCTCCACAGGATCCCTCGCCTCTCAGAGGCACCCTGGGAAGTTCCCTAAGGTCCCCGGCAGAAGGCGAGAGAAACGAGGGTTTCCCGCCGCCCCCCGAGAAAGACCTCGAGAGTCCTTCTTCAACGCGTCTCGAGGCTCTAGTCCCCTCCCGTGACTCGAGAGCCAGGAAGCGCTCCCCCTCGCCACGCGCATGGAGACCTGACTTCCCTGGCGCCGCACGAGAGGCTCCCTGAGATCCTCGGCGTGCCTCGGGAGAAAACCCCCACGGGCGCCGCAGCTCGAGGAAACCCCTGAGACGCCCCCCTCCTCGCGAGCTGAGGGCCTTCTTTTCCTGCATGGCCTGGAGAGCAATCCCGGGTCCTCTCTCCAAACGGAAGAGGAGGCTGGACTCCCTTGAGGCCGCTCAGGGGGCTCCAAAGGACCCGCGTCGCGACTCGAGAGGAGAGCGAAGTCCTTGGCTTCCCCTCTAGACGAGGCCTGACTCCCTGGGGGAGCCTGGAATGCAACCCCGAGATCCCTGCCTTCCCTGGAGAGGAATATTAGGTCCCGGACACACGCCTAGGTGAGGTCTCTTCGGCCCTGCAGTGACTCGAGCGCAACCCCCAGCTTTGCCTCGCCACCCGAGGGGAAGATGGGGCTTCCCAGGGCCAACCCAAGGGGAAGGCTGAGATCCCCGTCTTAACTCGAGAATGCCGCTGCAACTCGAGAACAACCACGTGGCTCCCACCTCTTGGCAAGATGAGGCCCTTGCCCGCGACGGCGTCTCAAGGGAAGTCCCCTGTTCCGCCCTGAAGGGCGAAACGGTCCCTGACAGCCTTCCTGCGACCCCCAAAAGTCCCCCGACACGCCGGGGTCCCCCGAGGGGAACACCGAGGGTCCCGGCACCGCTTCCTCTGAGCCCCTTCTCCCCTCCTGAACGCGACAGGACAGGCGATTCCCCTGCGTGGTCTGGAAGGGGTTCCCGGCCTTCCCGGCGCACCTCAGGATGAGGCCGGTCTCACGAGGAAATTCGAGACGAGCCACGTGGGTGGGGCCACATGCCGAACGCCCCCGATTCCCCGTTCCGCTCTTGAGAAGGACCCGAGGCCCGGACCCCTCTTCGAAGGCAACCCTGTGGGTGAAGGCACAAGACGAAGGGGCACTGCCACCCCCGTGCATCGTCCGCAAAGACCCCTGCGTTCCACACACAGCTCGACGAGGGGCCTGAGACCCCCTGAGCAACTCGAGAGGCCAGCGGGGTTCCCTTCCTCAGACAAGACGAGGCCTGACTCTCCTGTCCCAACTCTGCAGGGACCCTGCGGTCGGAGTCCGAAACAGAGAGGAAGCCTGAGGTTCCTGCCTCCCCTCGAGGTGAGGCCCTCTTCCGTTGTGCCAGACCCAGCGGAGTCCCGAGGGGCCCCGCCACCTCCACAGGATCCTTCGCCTCTCAGAGGCACCCTGGGAAGTTCCCTAAGGTCCCCGGCAGAAGGCGAGGGACACGAGGCTTTCCCGCCGCCCCCCGAGAAAGACCCCGAGAGTCCTTCAAAGCGTCTCGAGGCCCTAGTCCCCTCCCGTGACTCGAGAGCCAGGACGCGCTCCCCCTCGCCACGCGCATGGAGACCTGACTTCCCTGGCGCCGCACGAGAGGCTCCCTCAGATCCTCGTCGTTCCTCGGGAGAAAACTCGAACGGGCGCCGCAGCTCGAGGAAACCCCTGAGACGCCCCCGTCCTCGCGAGCTGAGGGCCTTCTTTTCCTGCATGGCCTGGAGAGCAATCCCGGGTCCTCTCTCCAAACGGATGAGGAGGCTGGTCTCCGTTGAGGCTGCTCAGGGGGCTCCAAGAGACCCGCGTCGCGACTCGAGAGGAGAGCGGAGTCCTTGGCTTCCCCTCGAGACGAGGCCTGACTCCCCGGGGCAGCCTGGAATGCAACCCCGAGATCCCTGCCTTCCCTGGAGAGGAATATTAGGTCCCGGACACACGCCTAGGTGAGGTCTCTTCGGCCCTGCAGTGACTCGAGCGCAACCCCCAGCTTTCCCTCGCCACCCGAGGGGAAGATGGGGCTTCCCAGGGCCAACCCAAGGGGAAGGCTGAGATCCCCGTCGTAAGTCGAGAATCCCGCCGCAACTCAAGAAAAACCACGTGGTTCCCACCTCTTGGCAAGATGAGGCCCTTGCCCGCCACGGCGTCTCAAGGGAAGTCCCCTGTTCGGCCCTGAAGGGCGAAACGGTCCCTGACAGCCTTCCTGCGACCCCCAAAAGTCCCCGGACCCGCCGGATTCCCCCGAGGGGAACACCGAGGGTCCCGGCACCGCTTCCTCTGAGCCCCTTCTCCCCTCCTGATCGCGACAAGAGAGGCGATTCCCCTGCGTGGTCTGGAAGGGGTTCCCGGCCTTCCCGGCGCACCTCAGGATGAGGCCGGTCTCACGAGGAAATTCGAGACGAGCCACGTGGGTGGTGCCACATATCGAACGCCCCCGATTCCCTGGTCCGCCCTTGAGAAGGACCCGAGTCCCGGACCCCTCTTCGAAGGCAACCCTGTGGGTGAAGGCACAACACGACGGGGCACTGCCACCCCCGTGCATCGTCCGCAAAGACCCCTGCGTTCCACACACAGCTCGCCGAGGTGCCTGAGACACTCTGAGCAACTCGAGAGGCCAGCGGGGTTCCCTTCCTCAGACAAGACGAGGCCTGACTCTCCTGTCCCAACTCTGCAGGGACCCTGCGGTCGGAGTCCGAAAGGGAGAGGAAGCCTGAGGTTCCTGCCTCCCCTCGAGGTGAGGCCCTCTTCCCTTGCGCCAGACCCAGCGGAGTCCCGAGGGGCCCCGCCACCTCCACAGGATCCCTCGCCTCTCAGAGGCACCCTGGGAAGTTCCCTAAAGTCCCCGGCAGAAGGCGAGGGAAACGAGGGTTTCCAGCCGCCCCCCGAGAAAGACCTCGAGAGTCCTTCTTCATCGCGTCTCGAGGCCCTAATCCCGTCCCTGGACTAGAGAGCAAAGATGCGCTCCCCCTCGCCTCGCCCATGGAAACCTGGCTTCCCTGGCGCCCCACTAGAGGCTCCTGAGGTCCTCGTCGTGCCTTGTGAGAAAACCCCCACGGGCCCCGCAGCTCGAGGAAACCCCTGAGACGCCCCCGTCCTCTCGAGGTGAGGGCCTTCTTTTCCTGCCTGGCCTGGAGAGCAATCCCGAGTCCTCTCTCCATACTGAAGAGGTGGCTTGACTCCCTTGAGGCCACTCTGTGGGCTCCAAGAGATCCGTGTCGCGGCTCGAAAGGAGAGCGCAGTCCTTTGCTTCCCCTCGAGGCGAGGCCTGGCTCCCCGGGGGAGTCTGGAGTGCGACCCTGAGATACTTGTCTTCCCGTGAGAGGACTATTAGGTCCTGGACACACGCCTAGATGAGGTCTCTTTGGTCCTGCAGTGACTCGAGCACAACCCCCAGCTTTCCCTCCCAACTCGAAGGGAAGTTTGGGCTTCCCAGGGCCAACCCAAGAGGAAGCCTGAAATCCCCGTCGTAACTCGAGAATCCCGCCGCAACTCGAGAAAAACCACGTGGTTCCATCGTCTTCGCAGCATGAGCCCCTTGCCCGCCACAGCGTCTCAAAAGAAGTCCCACGTTCCCACTGAAGTGCAAAACGGTACTTGGCACCCATGATGGCACCCCCAAAGTTCCCCAACATATATGCCTCACTCGAGGGGAACACCCATGTTCCCCACACCACATCCTTTGGGCCCCTTCTCCCCTCCTGATTGCAACAGGAGTGTCGATTCTCCTACTTTGTCTGGAAGGGGTTACCGATCTTCCCAGCGCACCTCAGGATGAGGCCGGTCTCACAAGGTAATTGGAGATGTAGCCTCGTGGGTGATGCCACATGCGGAAAGACCCCATTTCCTGGTCCGCTATTAATAAGAACCCGATGCCCGTGCACTTCTTCGAATGCATCCCGTTGGATGAAGGCACAACAAGGAGGGGCCCTGCACACCCGTGCATCTTTTGGAAAATTCTGCAGGTTCCACATGCAGCTCGACAAGTGACCACCTGTTACCTCGTGAACAACTCGAGAGGCAAGCTAAGTTTCATTTCTCCACAGAATACGAGGCCTGACTCTCCTGTCCCAACTCTGCAGGAATCCTGAGATCGGAGTCTGAAATGGAGAGGAACCCTGAGGTTCCTTCCTCAACACGAGATGAGGCCCTCTTGCATTATACCACACCCAGTGGTGTCCCGAGTGGCCCCTCCCAACTCCACAGAATCCCTGACTTCTCAGAGGCACCATGTTAAGCTCCCTGAGGTCACCAGCACAAGTCGAGAAAAACCAGGGTTTCCTGCCGCAACCGGAGAAAGACCTTGAGAGTCATTCTTCAACGCCTCTTGAGGCCCGATTCCCCTACCATGACTCGAGGGCAATGACGCGCTCCCCCTCCACACGTGCATGGAGACCTGACTTTCTTGTCACCACACGAGAGACTCCCTGAGCTCCCCATCGTATCTTGTGAGAAACCCCATCCTGGCACCGCACCTCGAGAAAATGCACAAGACACCCCCGTCATCACGATATGAGGGTCTTCTTTTCCTGCATGGCCTGGAGAGCAATCCCGAGTCCTCTCTCCAATCTCCACAGGAGGCTTGACTCCCTTTAGGCCACACAATGGGCTCTAAGAGATACCCGTCGCGACTCAAGAGGAGAGGGGAGTCCATTCATTACCCTCTTGAAGAGGCCTGACTCCTCGGGAGGATCTGGAATGCAACTCCGAGATCCCTGTTTCCCCTTGAAAGGAACATTAGGTCCTAGACACAAGCCTAGATGAGGTCTCTTTTGCCCTGCAATAACTCGAGCCAACCCCCAGCTCTAGCTCTCAACTCGTATGGAAATTTGGACTTCCCTGGGCCAGCACAAGAGGAAGCCTGAATTCCCTGCCGCAACTCGAGAAAAACCACGTGGTTCCCCCGTCATCACAAGATGGGGCCCGTGCTCACTACAGCGTCTCAAGAGAAGTCCCACGTTCCGTGTTGAAGTGCGAAACGTTACTTGGCACCCTTAATGCGACCCCAAATGTTCCCCGACACACCGGTTTCATTTGAGGGGAACACCGAGGTTCCCGGCACCACTTCTTTTGAGCCCCTTCTCCCCTCCTGATAGCGACAAGAGGGTCGATTCCCCTGCTTTGACTTAAAGGAGTTCCCGACATTCACGGCGCACCTCAGGATGAAGCCGGACTCATGGGAAATTTCGAGACGTGGCCTCGTGGGGGGTGCCACATGCCGAAAGACCCCGATTTCCCAGTACACACTTGAGAAGAACCCGATGACCAGACACCTCTTTGAAGACAACCCTGTGGATGAAGGTACAACAAAAGGGGCACTGACACCCCTGTGCATCGTCCGGAAAAACCCACAGGTTCCACATACAGCTCTACAAGAGGCCTGTCACCCCGTGAACAACTCGAGATGCAAGCGGATTTCCATTCCTCCACACAAGATGAGTCCTGACTCTCCTCTCCCATCTCTGCAGGAACATGCGATCCGAGTCAGAAATGAAGAGGAAACCTGATGTTCCTGCTTTATCTAAAGATGATGCCTTTTTCCATTTCACCAAACCCAGTGGAGTTCCGAGAGGTCACTCCCAACTCCACAGTATCCCTGATTTCTCAGAGGCACCTGAGAAGCTCCCTGACGTAACGTGCATGAGTCGAGGGAACCCATGGTTTCCTGCCACAACCTGAGAAAGACCTTGAGAGTCCTTCTTCAATGCGTCTTGAGGTCCAAATCCCCTATCATGACAAGAGAGCAATGACGCACTCCCCCTCGCCACGCGCATGGAGACCTGACTTCCCTGGCGCCACACAAGATGCTCCCTGAGCTCCCAGCATACCACGTGGGAAACACCACACTTGTGCCTCAGCTCGAGAAAACCCACGAGATGCCCCTGTCATCGCGAGATGAGGGCCTTCTTTTTCTGCATGGCCTGGAGAGCAATATCGAGTCCTCTCTCCAAAATCCACAGGAAGCTTGGCTCCCTGTAGGCCACTCAGTGGGCTCCAAGAGATATCCGTCTCGACTTGAGAGGAGAGTGGAGTCATTTGCTTCCCCTCGAGATGAGGCCTGACTCCCCGGGTGAGTCTGGAATGCAACCCCGAGATCCCTGTTGCCCCTGGAGAGGAACATTAGATCCTGGACACAAGCCAAGATGAGGTCTCTTTTTCCGTACAGTGACTCGTGCGCAATCCCCAGCTCTCCCTCGCAACTCGAATTGAAGATTGGACTTCCCTGGGCCAACACAAGAGGAAGCCTGAAATCCCCGTCGTAACTCGAGAATCCCGCCGTAACTCGAGAAAAACCAAGTGGTTCCCCCATCATCGCAATATGAGGCACTTTCCCGCTACAGCGTCTCAAGAGTAGTCCCACGTTCCATCTTGAAGTGCGAAACAGTACTTGGCACCCTTGATGCGACCCCAAAAGTTCCCCAACATACCGGTCTCACTTGAGGGGAACACCGAAGTTCCCGGCACCATTTCTTTTGAGCGCCTTCTCCCCTCCTGATCACGACAGGAGGGTCGATTCCCCTGCTTTGTCTGCAAGGGTTTCCCGACCTTAACGGCGCACCTCAGGATGATGCCGGTCTCACGAGGAAGTTCGAGACGTAGCCTCGTGGGTGGTGCCACATGCCGAAAGACTCTGATTGCCCGGTCCGCTCTTGATAAGAACCCGATGCCTGGACACCCCTTAGTAGGCAACCCTGTGGATGAAGGCACAACACGAAGGGGCACAGACACACCCGTGCATCATCCGGAAAAACCTACAGGTTCCACACACAGCTGGACACGTAGTCTGTCACCCCGTGCACAACTCGAGAGGCAAGCTGAGTTCCATTCTCCACACAGGACGAGGCCTGACTCTCCTGTCCCAAATCTGCTGGGACCCTGCAATCTGAATCAGAAATGGAGAGGAACCCTGAGGTTCCTTCCTCAACTCGAGATGAGGCCCTCTTCCATAGCACCAAAACCACTGGAGTCCCGAGAGGTCCCTCCAACCCACAGTGTCCCTGATTTCTCAGAGGCACCCTGACAAGCTCCCTGAGATCTCCAGCACAAGTCGATGGAACCCAGGGTTTCCTGCCGCAACCCGAGAAAGACTGGATAGTCCTTCTTTGATGCGTCTTGAGGCCCGATTCCCCTACCATGTCTCAAGAGCAATGAAGCGCTCCCAGTACCCACACGCATGGAGACTTAACTTCCCTGGCACCTCACAAGAGGCTCCCTGAGGTCCCTGTCGTACCTCGTGAGAAACCCCACACTGGCGCTGCAGCTCGAGAAAACCCACGAGACGCCCCCGTTATCGTGAGATGAGGGCCATCATTAACTGCATGGCCTGGAGGGCAATCCCGAGTCGTCTCTCCAAACTCCACGGGAGGCTTGACTCACTAAGGCTACTCAGTGCGCTCAATAGGTACCCGTCACGACTCGAGAGGAAAGTGGAGTACTTTGCTTCCCCTAGAAACAAGGCCGGACTTCCCGGGTGAGTCTGGAATGCCACCCCGAGATCCCTGTCACCCCTGGAGAGGAATATTCGGTCCTGGACACAAGCCTAGATATGGTCTATTTTGCCCCGCAGTGACTCGAGTGGGATCCCAGCTCACCCTCGCAACTCGAATGGAAGATTGGACTTCCGTGGACCAACACAGGAGGAAATCTGAATTCCCCGTCGAAACTCGAGACTCCCGCCGCAATGCGAGAAAAACCACGTGGTTCACTCGTCATCCCAAGATGAGGCCCTGGCCCGCTACAGCGTCTCAAGTGAAGTCCCACGTTCCGTCTTGAAGTGCGAAATGCTACTTTTCACCCTTGATGTAACCCCAAAAGTTCCCCGACACACCGTTCTCACCGAGGGGAACACTGAAGTTCCCGGCACCACTTCATCTGATCACTTTCTTCCCTCCTGATCACGACAGGAGGGTAAATTCCCCTGCTTTGTCTGGAAGGAGTTCCCGCCCATCCCGGCGCACCTAAGGATGAGGCCTTTCTCAGGAGGAAATTCGAGACGTAGCCTCGTGGCTGGTGCCACATGCCGAAAGACCCCGATTGTGTGGTCCGCTCTGGATAAGAACCCGATGCCCGGACACCACTTCGAAGGCAACCCTGTGGATGAAGGCACAACAGAAGGGTTACTAAAACTCCCGTGCATCGTCCGGAAAAACCCGCAGGTTCTACACACAGCTCGACAAGTGGAATGTCACCCCGTGAACAACTCGATAGGCAAGCAGAGTTCGTTTCCTCCACACAAGACGAGGCCTGACTCTCCTGTCCCAACTCTTCAGGGACCCTGGCATCCGAGTCAGAAATGGAGAGGAAACCTGAGGTTCCTACCTCAACTCGAGATGAGGCCCTCTTCCATTGCACCAAACCCAGATGAGTCGCGAGAGGCCCCTCCCAACTCCACAGTATCCCTGAATTCTCAGAGGCACCTTGAGAATCTACCTGAGGTCACCAGCACAAGTCAAGGGAACCCAGGGTTTCCTGCTGCGACCCGAGAAAGACCTTGAGAGTCCTTCGGCGCGTCTTGAGGCCCGATTCCCCTACCATGACTCGAGAGCAAAGACCCGGTCCCCATCGCCATGCGCATGGAGACCTGACTTCCCTGACGCCTGAAGAGAGTCTCCCTGAGCTCCCCGTCGTACCTCTTTGGAAACCCCATTCAGGCACCACAGCTCGAGAAAACCCACAATACGCCCCCGTCATCACGAGATGAGGGACTTCTTTCCTGCCTGGCATGGAGAGCAAAACCGAGTCCTCTCTCCGGACTCCACAGGAGGCTTGACTCTCTTTAGGCCTCTCAGTTGGCTCCAAGAGATACCTGTCAGGACTTGAAGGGAGAGCGGAGTCCTTTGCTTCCCCTCGAGACGAGGCCTGACTCCCCGTGTGAGTCTGGAATGCAACCCCGAGTTTCTGTCGCACCTGGAGAGGAAAACTCGGTCCTGGACACAAGCCTAGATGAGGTCTATTTTGCACTGCAGTTACCAGAGAGCAATCGCCAGCTCTTCCTCGCAAATCGAATGGAAGATTGGACTTCCCTGGGCCAATACAATTGGAAGCCTGAATTCGACATCGTAACTTGAGAATCCCACCGAAACTCGAGAAAATCCACGTGGTTCCCCCATCAGCGCTAGATGAGGCCCTTGCCCGCTACAGCGACTCAAGAGAAGTCCCACGTTCTGTCTTGAAGTGCGAAACGGTACTTGGCACCCTTGATGCAATCTCAAAATTCCCCGACATACCGGTCTCACTCGAAAGGAAAACCGAGGTTCCCGGAACCACTTCATTTGAGCTCCTTCTCCCCTCGTGATCGCGACAGGAGTGTCGATTCCCCTGCTATGTCTGGAAGGGGTTCCCGACCTTTCCAGCGTGCCTAAGGATGAGGCAGGTCTCACGAGGAAATTCGAGACATAGCCTCGTGGGTGGTGCCACAAGCCGAAAGACCCCGATTTCCCGGTCTGCTCTTGATAAGAACGTGATGCCCTGACACCTTTACGAAGGAAAACCTGTGGATGAAAGCACAACACGAAGGGGCACTGACACCCCCGTGCATCGTCCAGAAAAACCCACAGGTTACAAACACAGTTCGACAAGTGGTCTGTCACCCCGTGAACAACTCGAGAGGCAAGTGGAGTTCCATTCCTCCACACAAGACGAGACCTGATTTTCTGTACCAACTCTGCAGGGAAACTGCGATCCGAGTCAGTACCAGCGACAGGAAACCCAGGAGAGGAAACATGAGGTTCCTGCCTCCACTCAAGATGAGGCCCTCATCCATTGCACCAAACCCAGTGGACTCCCGAGAGGCCCCTCCCAACTCCACAGTACCCCTGACTTCTCAGAGGCACCCGGAGAAGCTCCATGAGGTCACCGGCACATGTCGAGGGAACCCAGGGTTTCCTGCCACAATGCGAAAAAGACCTCGAGAGTCCTACTTCAACGTGTCTTGAAGCCCGAATCTGCTTCCATGGCTCTATAGAAATGACACGCACCCCCTCGCCACGCACATGGAGACCTGACTTTCCTGGTGACATAAGAGAGGCTCCCTGAGCTCCCCATCATACCTCGTGAGAAACCCCACACTGACGCCGCAGCTCGAGAAAACCCACCATATGCCCCTGTCATCGCGAGATGAGGGCCTTCTTTTCCTGCATGGCCTGGAGAGGAATCCCGAATCCTCTTTCCAAACTCCACAGGAGGCTTGACTCCCTTTAGGCCAGTTAGTGGGCTCCAAGAGATACCCGTCGCGACTCGAGAGGAGAATGGAGTCCTTTGCTTCCCCTCGAGACAAGGCCTGACTCACCAGGTGGGTCTGGAATGCTACCCTGAGATCCCTGTCTCCCCTGGAGAGGAACATTAGGTCCTGGAAACAAGCCTAGATGAAGTCTCTTTTGCCCTTCTGTAACTCGAGAGCAATCCCCCGCTCTCCCTAACAACTCGAATGGAAGATTGGACTTCCCTGGGCCAACACAAGAGGAAGCCTGAATTCCCCTTCGTAACTCGAGAATCCTGCCGCAACTCGAGAAAAGCACTTGGTTCCCTTGTCATCGCAAGATGAGGCCCTTGCCCGCTACAGCTTCTCAAGAAAAGTCCCACGTTTCGTCTTGAAGTGCAAAACGATACTTGACACCCTTGATGTGACCCCAAAAGTTCCCCGAAATATCGTTCTCATTCGAGGTGAACACCGAGGTTCCCGGCACGGGTTTATCTGAGCCCCTTCTCCCCTCCTGTTCGTGATAGGAGGGTCACTTCCCCTGCTTTGTTTGTAAGGGGTTCCCGACCTTCACGGGGCACTTCAGGATGAGGCCGGTCTCACGAGGAAATTCGAGACGTAGCTCGCGGGTGGTGCCACATGCCAAAAGACTATGATTTCCCGGTACCCTCTTGATAAGAACCTGATGCCTGGACATCTCTTCGAAGGCAACCCTGTGGATGAAGGCACAACACAAAGGGGCACTGACACCCTCGTGCATCGTCTGGAAAAACCCGCAGGTTCTACATACAGCTCAACAAGTGGCTTGTCATCCCTGAAGAACTCGAGAGGCAAGTGGGGTTTCATTCCTCTACACAAGACGAGGCCTGACTCTCCTGTCCCAACTCTGCAGGGACTTTGCGATCCGAATCAGACCAGCGCCAGTGACGTCACGAGAGGAACGCTGAGGTTCCTGTCTCCACTCGAGATTAGGACCTCTTCCATTGCACGAAACCCAGTGGAGTCCCGAGAGACGCGTCCCAGCTCCACAGTATCCCTGACTTCTCAGAGGCACCCTGAGAAGCTCCCTGAGGTCACCAGCACAATTCGAGTGAACCCAGGGTTTACTGCCGCCACCATAGAAAGAACTCAAGAGTCCTTCTTCAACGCGCTTTGAGGCCTGATTCCCCTACCATGACTCGAGGGCAATGATGCGCTCCCTCTGCTACACTCATGAAGCCCAGACTTCCCTGGCGCCACACGAGAGGCTCCCTGAGCTCCCTGTCATACCTCGTGAGAAACCCCACACTGGCGCCGCAGATAGAGAAAACCCACGAGATGCCCCCGTTTTCGCGACATGACGGCCTTCTTATCTAGCATGGCCTGGAGAGCAATCCCGAGTCCTCTCTCCAAACTCCACAGTAGGCTTGACTCCCTTTTGGTCACTCAGTGGACTCCAAGACATACCCGTCGCGACTCGAGAGGAGAGTGGAGTCTTTTCCTTCCCCTCGAGGCGAGGCCTGACTCCTCGGGTGAGTCTGATATGCGAACCGGAGATCCCTGTCGCACCTGGAGAGAAACATTAGGTCCTGGACACAAGCCTAGATGAGGTCTCTTTTTTCCTGCAGTGACTCGAGAGCAATCCCCAACTCTCCCTCGCAACTCAAATGGAAGACTGGACTTCCCTGGGCCAACAGAAGAGGAAGCCTGAATTTCTCATTGTAACTCAAGAATCCCGCCACAACTCAAGAAAAACCACGTTGTTCCCTCTTCATTGCAAGATGCGGTCATTGCCACTACAGCGTCTCAAAAGAAGTCTTACTTTCCATCTTGAAGTGCTATACGGTACTTGGCACCTTTGATGCGACCCCAAAAGTTCCCCAACACACTGGTGTCGCTGGAGGGGAACACCGAGGTTCCCGGCATCACCTCATCTGTGCCCCTTCTCCCCTCCTGATCGAGACAGGAGGGTCGATTCCCCTGCTTTGTCTGCAAGGGGTTCCAACCTTCCCGGCGCACCTCAGGATGAGGCCGGTCTCACTAGGAAATTCGAGACGTAGCCTGGTGGGTGGTGCCACATGCGGAAAGACCCCGATTTCCCGGTCCGCTCTTAATAAGAACCCGATGCCCTGGCACCTCTTCGAAAGCAAACCTGTGGATGAATGCACAACACGAAGGGGTACTGACATCCCCATGCATAGTACGGAAAAACACGCAGATTCCAAACACAGATCGACAAGTGTCCTGTCATCCCTTGAAGAACTAGAGAGGCATGCGGAGTTCCGTTCCTCCACACAAGAAAAGGCCTGACTCTCCTTTCCCAACTCTGCAGGGACCGTGCAATCGGAGTCAGAAATGTAGATGAAACCTGACGTTCCTGCATCAACTCGAAATGAGGCCCTCTTCCATTGTGCCATACCCAGTGGAGTCCCGAGAGGCCCCTCCCAACTCCACAGTATCCCTGACTTCTCAGAGGCACCCTCAGAAGCTCTCTGTGGTCACTGGCACAAGTCGAGTGAGCCCAGGGTTTCCTGCTGCATTCTGAGAAAGACCTTGAGAGTCCTTCTTTACCGCGTCTTGAGGCCTGATACCCTACCATGACTGGAGAGCAATGACGCATTTCCCTTGCCACGCCCATTGAAACCTAACTTCCCTGGCGCCACACGAGAGGCTCCCTGCGCTCCCCGTCCTACCTCATGAAAACCCCACACTGGCACCTCCGCTCGAGAAAACTCACAACGCCCCTGTCATCGTAAGATGAGGGCCTTCTTTTCCTACATGACCTAGAGAGCAATCCAGAGTCCACTCTCCAAACTCCACTGGAGGACTGTCTCCCTTTAGGCCACTCAGTAGCCTCCAAGAGATACACGTCGCTACTCTAGAGGAGAGCGGTGTCCGTTGCTTCCCCTAGAGCCGAGTCCTGACTACTTGGGTGAGCCTGGAATGGGATCCCGAGATCCGTGTCGCCCCTGTAGAGGAAAACTCGGTCCTGGACACAAGCCTAAATGAGGTCTTTTTTGTCCTGCATTGACTCCAGTGCAATCCCCAGCTCTCCCTCGCAACTCGAATGGATGATTGGACTTCCCTGGGCCAACACAAGAGGAAGCCTGTATTCCCCGTTGTAATTCGAGAATCCCGCGGCAACTGGAGAAAAACAACGTGGTTCCTCCGTCATCGAAATATGAGGCCTCTGTCAGCTATAGCCTCTCCAGGGAAGTCCCATGTTCCGTCTTGAAGTATGAAACGGTACTTGGCACCCTTGATGCGACCCCCAAATTTCCCTGACACCCCGGTCTCACTCGAGGAGAACATGGAGGTTCCCAGCACTGCTTCAGCTGAGCCTCTTCTCCCCTCCTGATGGCGACAGGAGGGTCGATTCCCCTGCTTTGTCTGGAAGGGGTTCCCAGACTTCCCGGTGAACCTCAGGATGAGGCCAGTCTCACGAGGGAAGTCGAGACGTAGCCTCGTGTGTTGTGCCACATGCCGAAAGACCCCGATTTCCTGGTCCGCTATTGATAAGATCCCGATTCCCAGTCACCTCTTCGAAGGTAACCCTGTGGATGAAGGCACAACACGAAGGGGCACTGACACCCCTGTGCATCCTCCCCCAAAACCTTAGGTTCCACATACAACTCGACAGGTGGCCTGTCATCCCGTGAACAACTCGAGAGGCAAGCGGAGTTCCATTACTCCAGACAAGACGAGGTCTGACTCTCCTGTCCCAACTCTGCAGGGACCCTGCTATCCGAGTCAGAAATGGAGAGGAACCCTGACGTTACTGCCTCAATCCGAGATTAGGTCCTCTTCAATTGCACCAGTCCCTGTGAAGTTCCGAGAAGCCCCTCTCAACTCCACAGTATCCCTGACTTCTCAGAGGAACCCCGCTAAGCTCCCTGAGGTTATGGGCACAAGTCGAGGGAACCCAGGGTTTCCTGCCACACCCCGAGAAAGACCTCGAGAGTTCTTCTTCGAAGCGTCTTGAGGCTCGATTCCCCTACCATGACTTGAGAGCAATGAGGCGCTCCCCCTCGCCACGTCCATGGAGACCTGACTTCCGTGGCACCACAGGAGTCTCCCTGAGCTCCCCGTCCTATCTCGTGAGAAACCCCAACCAGGCACTGCACCTTGAGAAAACCCACGAGACGCCCCCGTCATCGCGAGATGAGGGCCTTCTTTTCCTGCATGGCCTAGACAGCAATCCCGAGTCCTCTGTCCAAACTCCACAGGAGGCTTAACTCCATTTAGGCCACTCTAGGGCTCCAAGGGATACCCGTCGCGACTCGAGAGGAGAGCGGAGTCCATTCATTCCCTTCGAGACGAGGCCTGACTCCCCGGGTGAGTCTGGAATGCAACCCCGAGATCCCTGTCGCCCCTGGAGAGAAAAACTCGGTCCTGGACACAAACCTAGATGAGCTCTATTTTGCCCTGCAGTGACTCGAGAGCAATCTCCAGCTCTCACTTGCAACTCGAATGGAAGATTGGACTTCCCTGGGCCAACACAAGAGGAAACCTGTATTCCCCATCGTAAATCAAGAATCCTGCCGCAACTCGAGAAAAAACACGTGGGTCCCCCGTCAGCGCTAGATGAGGCCCTTGCCCACTACAGCGTCTCAAGAGAAGTCCCAGGTTCCGTCTTGAAGTGTGAAACGGTACTTGGCACCCTTGATGCAACCCGGAAAGTTACCCGACTTACCAGTTTCACTCAAGGGGAGCACCGAGGTTCCCGGCACTACTTCATCTGAGCCCTTTCTCTCCTCCTGATCCCGAAAGGAGGGTCGATTCCCCTGCTTTGTCTGGAAAGGGTTCCCGGACTTTCCTGCGCGCCTCAGGATGAGGCCGATCTCACGAGGAAATTCGAGACGTAGCCTCGTGGGTGGTGCAACATGCTGAAAGACCCCGATTTCCCGGTCCGCACTTGAGGAGAACCCAATGCCTGGACACCTCTTCGAAGGCAACCCTGTGGATGAAGGCACAACAGGAAGGAGCACTGACGCCCCCATGCATCTCCGAAAAACCCGCAGGTTCCACACACATCACGAAAAGTGGTGTCATCCTTGAACAACTTGAGATGTAAGCGGAGTTCCATTCCTCCGCAGAACACGAGACCTGACACTCCTGAGCAAACTCAGCAGGGACCCTGCTATCTGAGTCAGATCCGGCTCCAGGAAGTCCGGAGCAGAACCCTGAGGTTCCTGCCTCAACTCGAGATGAGGCCCTCTTCCATTGCACCAAACCCAGAGGAGTCCCGAGAGGCCTCTCCCAAATCCACAGTATCCCTGACTTCTCAGAGGCACCCTGAGAAGCTCCCTGAGGTCACCGGCACAAGTCAAGGGAACCCAGGGTTTCCTGCCGCAACCCTAGAAAGACATCGAGGGTCCTTTTTCAACCCGTCATGAGCCCCGATTCCCCTACCCTGACTGGAGAGCAATGACGCGCTCCCCCTTGCCCCGCCCATGGAGACCTGACTTCCCTGTTGCCACACGAGAGGCTACCTGAACTCCCCGTCGTACCTCGTGAGAAACCCCACACTGGCGCCACAGCTCGAGAAAACCCACGAGATGCCCCCGTCATCTCGAGATGTGGGCCTTCTTTTCCTGCATGGCCTGGAGAGCAATCCCGAGTCCTCTCTCCAAACTGAAGAGGAGGGTTGACTCCCTTTAGACCACTCAGTGGGCTCCAAGAGATATGCGTCGCAACTCGAGAGGGGAGCCGAGTCCTTTGCTTCCCCTCGAGACGAGGCCTAACTCCCCGGGTGAGTCTGTAATGGAAACCCGAGATCCCTGTCGCCCTTGGAGAGGATCATTGGGTCCTGAACACAAGGCTAGATCAGGTCGCTTTTGCCCTGCAGTAACTCGAGAGCACTCCCCAGCTTTCCCTCGCAACCCGAATGGAAGATGGACCTCCCTGGGTCAACACAAGAGGAAGCCTGAATTCCCAGTAGTAATTCGAGAATTCCGCCTTAACTCGAGAAAAACCACGTGATTCCCCCGTCATTGCAAGATGAGGCCCTTGCCTGCTCCAGCGTCTCAAGAGTAGTCCCACGTTCCGTCTTGAAGTGCGAAATGATATTTGGCACACTTAAAGCTACCCCAAAAGTTCCCCGACATATGGGTCGCACTCGAGGGGAACACCGAGGTTCCTGGCACCACTTCATCTGAGCCCCTTCTCCCCTCCTGATCGACAAAGGAGGGTCGATTCCCCTGCTTTGTCTGAAAGGGGTTCCCGACCTTCTCCGCGCACCTCAGATGAGGCTGTCTCACGAGGAAATTCGAGACGTAGCCTCGATGGTGGTGCCACATGCTGAAAGACCGCGATTTCCCGATCCGCTCTTGATAAGAACGCGATGCCCAGACACCTATTCAAAGATAGTGTGGATGAAGGCACAACACGAAGGGGCACTGACACCCCCGTGCATCGTCCGGAAAAGACCGCAGGTTACTCATACAGCTCAACAAGTGCCTGTCACCCAGTGAACAACTCGAGAGGCAAGTGGAGGTCCATTCCTGAACACAAGACGAGGCCTGACTCACATCTCCCAACTATGCAGGGGGCTGCGATCGGAATCAGAAATGGAGAGGAACCCTGAGGTTCCTGCCTCCCCTCGAGATGAGGCCCCCTTCCATTTCACCAAACCCAGTGGAGTCCCGAGAGGTATTTCCCAACTCCACAGTATCCCTGACTTCTCAGAGGCACCCGGAGAATCTCCCTGAGGTCACCGGCACAAGTCGAGGGAACCCAGGAATTCTTGCCAAGACCCGAGAGAGATCTTGAGAATCCTTCTTCAACGCGTCTAGAGGCCTGATTCCCCTACCATGAGTCGAGAGCAATGACGCGCTCCCCCTCGCCACACGCATCGAGACGTAACTTCCCTGGCGCCACATAAGAGGCTCCCTGAGCTTCCCGTCGTACCTCCTGAGAAACCAACACAGGCGCTGCAGCTCGGTAAAACCACCGAGACCCCCCCCCCCCCCCGTCATCGTGAGATGAGGGCCTTCTTTTCCTGCATGTCCTGGAGTGCAATCCCGAGTCCTCTCTCCAAACTCCAGAGGAGGCTTGACTCCCTTTAGTCCACTCAGTGGGCTCCAAGAAATACCCGTCGCGACTCGAGAAGAGAGAGAAGTCCTTTGTTTCCCCTCGAGATGATGCCTGACTCCCAGGTGAGCCTGGACTGCAACCGCAAGATCCCAGTCATCCCTTGAGAGGAACATTAGGTCCTAGACACAAGCCTGGATGAGGTCTCTTTTGCCCTGCAGTGACTCGAGCGCAACCCCCAGCTCTCCCTCGCAACTCGAATGGAAGATTGGGCTTCCCTGGGCCAACACAAGAGGAAGCCAGAAATCCCCTTCGTAACTCGAGAATCCCGCCGCAACTCGAGAAAAACCACGTGTTTCCAACGTCATCCCAAGATGAGGCCCTTGCCTGCTATGGCGTCTCAAGAAAAGAACCACGTTCCGTCTTGAAGTGTGAAACGGTACTTTGCACCCTTGATCCGACACCAAATGTTCCCGGACACGCCGGTCTCACTCGACAGGAACACTGAGGTTCCCGCACCACTTCATCTGAGCACCTTCTCCCCTCCTGTTCGAGACAGGAGGGTCTATTCCCCTGCTTTGTTTGGAAGGGGTTCCCCACATTCCCGGCGCACCTCAGGATGAGGCCGGTCTCACGAGGAAATTCAAGACGTAGCGTTGTGGGTGGTGTCACATGCCGAAATACCCCGATTTCCCGGCCCACTCTTGAGAAGAACCCGATGACCGGACACCTCTTCGAAGGCAACCCTGTGGATGAAGGCACAAAACGAAGGGTCACTGACACTCCCATGCATCATTCGGTAAAAGCCGCAGGTTCCACACACAGCTCGACAAGAGGCCTGTCATCCCATGAACAACTCGAGAGGCAAGCAGAGTTCCATTCCTCCACTCAAGACGAGGCCTGACTCTCCGGTCCCAACTCTGAAGGGACCCTGCGATCGAAGTCCGAAAAGGAGAGGAACCCTGAGGTTCCTGACTCCACTCGAGATGAGGCCCTCTTCCATTACACCAAAAACAGTGGAGGCCCGAGAGGCCCCTCCCAAATCCACAGTATCCCGACTTCTCAGAGGCACCCTTAGAAGCTCCCTGAGGTCACCGGCACAAGTCGAGGGAACACAGGGTTTCCTGACGCAACCCGAGAAAGACCTCGAAAATCCTCCTTCAACGCGTCTTGAATCCCGATTCCCCTACCATGACTCGAGAGCAATGACGCGTTCCCCCTCGCCACTCGCATGGAGACTTGACTTCCCTGGCGCCACACGAGAGGCTCCCTGAGCTCCCCGTCATACCTCGTGAGAAATCCCACACTGGCTCCCCAGCTCGAGAAAACCCACGATACGCCTCCGTCATCGCGAGATGAAGGCCTTCTTTTCCTGCATGGCCTGGAGAGCATCTCGAGGCCTCTCTTCAAACTCCACAGGAGGCCTGACTCCCTTTAGGCCACTCTGTGGGCTCCAAGAGATACCCGTTGGGACTCGAGAGGAGAGCGGAATTCTTTGCTTCCCCTATATACGAGGCCTGACTCCTCAGGTGAGTCTGGAATGCAACCCCGAGATCCCTGTCGCCCCTGGAGAGGAACATTAGGTCCTAGACACAAGCATAGATGAGGTCTCATTTGCCCTGAAGTGACTCGAGAGCAATCCCCTGCTCTCCCTTGCACCTCGAATGGAAGAATGGACTTCCCTGGGACAACACAAGAGGAAGCCTGAATTCCCCGTCTTAATTCGAAAATCCTGCCGCAACTCGAGAAAAACCACGTGGTTCCCCCGTCATCGCAAGATGAGGCCCTTGCCAGCTACAGCGTCTCAGGAGAAGCCCCACGTTCCATCTTGAAGTTTAAAACGATAATTGGTAACCTTGATGTTACCACAAAAGTTCCCCGACACCCTCGTCTCACTCGAGGGGAACACCAAGGTTCGGTGCACCGCTTGTTCTGAGCCCCTTATCCCCTCTTGATCGCGACGGGAGGGTCGATTACCTTGCTTTGTCTGGAAGGGGTTCCGGACCTTCCCGGCGCACCTCAGGATGAGGCTGGTCTCACGAGGAAATTCGAGACGTAGCCTTGTGGTTGGTGCCACACGCCGAAAGACCCCGATTTCCCTGTCTGCTCTTGATAAGAACCCAATGCTAGGACACCTCTTCGAAGGCAATCCTGTGGACGAAGGCACAAAACGAAGGGGTCTGACACCCTCGTGCATCGTTGGAAAAGCCCGCAAGTTCCACATACAGATCGACAAGTGGCCTGTCACCCCGTGAGCAACTCGAGAGGCAAGAGGAGTTCAATTCCTCCACACAAGACGAGGCCTGACTCTCCTGTCCCAACTCTGCATGGACACTGAGATCCGATTCAGAAATGGAAAGGAACCATGAGGTTCCTGCCTCAACTCGAGATAAGGCCCTCTTCTACTGCACCAAACCCAGTGGAGTTCGGAGCGGCCCCTCCCAACTGCACAGTATCCCTGACTTCTCAGAGGCACCCTGAGAAGTTCCCTGAGGTCACGGGCATAAGTCGAGGGAACCCAGGGTTTCCTGCCATAACCTGAGAAAAACCTCGAGAGTCCTTCTTCACGCGTCTTGAGGCCCGATTCCCCTACCATGACTGGAGAAAAATGACGCGCTCCCCCTCGCCACGCGCATGAAGATCTGACTTCCCCGGCACCACATGAGAGGCTCCCTGAGCTCCCCATCGTACCTCGTGAGAAACCCCACACTGGCGCCGCAGCTCGAGAAAACCCACGAGACGCCCCTGTCATGGTGAAATGAGGCCCTTCTTTCCTGCATGACCTGAAGAGCAATCCCGAATCCTCTCTCCAAACTCCAAAGGAGGCTTGACTCCCTTTAGGTCACTCAGTGGGCTCCAAGAGATACCCGTCGATACTCAGGAGGAGAGCGGTGTCCTTTGCTTCCCCTCGAGATGAGGCCTGACTACGAGGGTGAGTCTGGAATGCAACCCTGGATCCCTGTCGCCCCTGGAGAGGAACGTTAGGTCCTGGACAAAAGCCTAGATGAGGTCTCTTTGGCCCTGCAGTGACTCAAGCGCAACCCCTAGCTTTCCCTTGCAACTCGAATGGAAGATTGGCCTTTCTGGGCCAACACAAGAGGAAGCCTGAATTTCCAGTCGTAATGCGAGAAACCCGCCGCAAATCGAGAAAAATCACGTGGTTCCCCGTATTACAAGATGAGGCCCTTGCCCCCTACAGCATCTCAAGAGAAGTCTCACATTCCGTCTTGAAGTGCAAAACAGTACTTGGCACCCTTGATGCGACCCCAAAAGTTCCCCTATATACCGATCTCACTAGAGGGGACACTGAAGTTCCCGGCACCACTTCATCTGAGGCCTTTCTCCTCTCCTGATTGCGATAGGAGGGTCGATTCCACTGCTTTGTCTCGAAGGGATTCCCGACCTTCCCGGCACACCTCAGGATGAGGCCGGTCTCACGAGGAAATTCGAGACGTAGCCTCGAGGGCCATACTACATGCCGAAAGACCCCGATTCCATGGTCCACTTTTGATCAAAACCAGACTCCTGGACACCTCTTCGAAGGCAAGCCTGTGGATGAAGGCACAACACGTAGGGGCACTGACACCCCGTGCATCTTCCGGAAAAACCCGCAGGTTCCTCACAGAGCTCCACAAGTGGTCTGTCACCTCGTGAACAACTCGAGAAGCAAGTGGAGTTCCATTCCTCCACACAAGACGATGCCTGACTCTCCTGTCACAACTCTAGGGACCTTGCACACCGAGTCAGAAAAGGAGAGGAAGCCTGAGGTTCCTACCTCCACTCAAGACGATGCCCTTTTCCATCGCCGCAAAACCAGTGGAGTCCCGAGAGGCCCGTCCCAAATCCACAGTATGCCTGACTTCTCAGAGGCACCCTGAGAAGCTCCCTAAGGTCACCGGCAGAAGTCGACGGAACCCAGGGTTTCCTGCCGCAACCCGAGAAAGACTTCGAGAGTCCTGCTTTAACGTGTCTTGAGGCCCGATTCCCGTACCATATCTCGAGAGCAATGACGCGCTCCCCCTTGCCATGCGCATGGAGACCTGATTTCCCTGGCGCCACACGAAAGGCTCCCTGAGCTTCCCGTCGCACCTCGTCAGAAACCGCACACTGGCACCACAGCTCGAGAAAACCAACAAGACGCCCCTGTCATTGCGAGATGAGAGTCTTCTTTTCCTGCATGGCCTGGAGAGCAATCCCGAGTCCTCTCTCCAAACTCCACAGGGGGCTTGACTCCCTTTAGGCCACTCAGTGGGCTCCAAGAGACACCTGTGGCGACTCGAGAGGAGAGCGGGGTCCTTTGCTTCCTCTCGAGTCGAGCTCTGACTCCCAGGATGTGTCTGGAATGTAACGCCGAGATCGCTGTCGCCCCTGGAGAGGAACATTAGGTCCTGGACACAAGCCTAGATGAGGTCTCTTTTACCCTGCAGTGACTCGAGAGCAAACCCCAGCTCTCCCTCGAAACTCGAATGGAAGAATGGACTTCCCTGGGCCAACACAAGAGGAAGCCTGAATTCCCCGTCATAACTCGAGAATCCCTCCGCACCTTGAGAAAAACCACGTGATTCCCCCGTCATCCCAAGATGAGGCCCTTGCCCGCTACAGCGTCTCAAGAGAAGCCCCAAGTCCGTCTTGAAGTGCAAAACGGTACTTGGCACCCTTGAAGCGACCCCAAAAGTTTCCCGACACACCAGTCCCACTCGAGGGGAACACCGAGGTTCCTGGCACAACTTCAACTGAGCCCTTTCACTCCTCCTGATTGCGACAAGATGGTCGATTCCCCTGCTTTGTCTGGAAGGGGTTCCCGATCTTCATGGCGCACCTCAGGATGACACCAGTCTAATGAAGAAATTCGAGACGTAGCCTCATGGATGGTTCCACGTTCTGAAAGACCCTGATTTCCTGCTCCGCTATTGATAAGAACCCGATGTCCGGACACCTCTTTGAAGGCAACCCTGTGGATGAAGGCACAACACGAAGGGGCACTGACCCCCTCATGCATCTTACGGAAAAAACCGAAGGTTCCACTCACAGCTCGACAAATGGTCTGTTATCCTGTGAACAACTCGAGAGGCAAGGGGAGTTCAATTCCTCCACACAAGACAAGGCCTGACTCTCCTGTCCAAACTCTTCAGGGACCCTGTGGTCGGAGTTTGAAATGGAGAGGAACACTTAGGTTCCTGCCTCAACTCGAGATGAGAACCTTTGCCATTGCACCAAACCCAGTGGAGTTCCGAGAGCCCCTCCCAAGTCCACAGTATGCCTGACTTCTCAGAGGCACTCTGAGAAGCTCCCTGAGGTCACAGGCACAAGTCAAGGGAACCCTGGGTTTTATGCAGTGACCCGAGAAAGACCTCGAGAGTCCTTCTTCAACCCGTCTTGAGGCCCGATTACCCTACCATGACTCGAGAGCAATGACGAGCTCCCCCTAGCCATCTCATGGGGACCTGACTTTCCTGGCGCCACATGAGAGGCTCCCTGAGCTCCCTCTCGTACCTCGTCAGAAACCCGGCACTAGTGCGGCAGTCTAGAAAACCCAGGAGACGCCGCTGTCATCGCGAGATGAGGGCCTTCTTTTCCAGCATGGCCAGGAGAGGAATCCCGAGTCCTCTATCCAAACACCACAGGAGGCTTGACTCCCTTTAGGGCACACAGTGGGCTCCAAGAGATACCCATCGCGACTCAAAAGGACAGCGGAGTTCTTTGCTTCCCTCGAGACGAGGCCTGATTCCCCGGGTGAGTCTGGTATGCAACCCCCAGATCCCTGTCGCCCCTAGGGACGAACATTAAGTCCTGGACACAAGCCTAGATGAGGTCTATTTTGCCCTGCAGTGACTCGAGAGCAATCCCCAGCTCTCCCTTGAAACTCGAATGGAAGGTAGGACTTCCCTGTGCCAACACATGAGGAAGACTGTATTCCCCGTCGAAACTCGAGAATCCCGCCACAACTCGAGAAACGCCACGTGGTTCGCCGTCATCGCAAGATGAGGCCCTTGCCCCCTACAGCGTCTCAAGAGAAGTCCCACGTTCCGTCTTGAAGTGCAAAACGGTATTGGCACCCTTGATGCGACCTCAAAAGTTCCTCGCCACACCGGTCTGACTCAAGGAGAACACCGAGGTTCCCAGCACCACTACATCTGGGCCCCTTCTCTCCTCCTGTTCGCGACAGGAGGGTCGATTCCCCTATTTTGTCTTGAAGGGGTTCCCGCCTTTCCCGGTGCATCTCAGGATGAGGCCGGTCTCACGAGGATATTCGAGACATAGCCTCGTGGATGGTGACACATGCCGAAAGACCCCGATTTCCCGGTCCGCTCTTGATAAGATCCCAATGCCCGGACACCTCTTTGAAGATAAGCCTTTTGATGAAGGCACAACAGGAAGGGGCACTGACACCCCCGGGTATCGTCCGGAGAAACCCGCAGGTACCACACACAGCTCGAGAAGTGACCTGTCACCCCGTGAACAACTGGAGAGGCAAGCAGAGTTCCATTCCTCCACACAAGACGAGGCCTGACTCTCCTGTTCGAACTCTGCAGCGAAACTGCGATCCGAGTCAGATCTGGCCCAGGGGAAGTCAGGAGAGGAAACATGAGTTTCCTGCCTCCACTCGAGATGAGGCCCTCTTCCATTGCACCGAACCCAGTGGAGTCCCGAGAGGCCCCTCCCAACTGCACAGTATCCCTGACTTCTCAGAGGCACACTTAGACCTTCCTGAGATCACTGGCACAAGTCGAGGGAACCAAGGGTTTCCTGCCCCAACCCGTAAAAGACCTCGAGAGTCCTTCTTCAACGCGTCTTGAGGTGTGATTCCCCTACCATGACTCGAGAGCAATGACGCGCTCCCCCTAGCCATGCGCATAGAAACCTGACTTCCCTGGCACCACAGGAGAGGCTCCCTGAGCTCCCCATTATACCTCGTGAGCAACACCACACTGGAGCCGCAGCTCGAGAATACCCACGAGACGCCCCAGTCCTCACGAGATGAGGGCCTTCTTTTGCTGTATGGCCTGGAGAGCAATCCTGAGTCCTCTCTCCAAACTCCACAGGAGGCTTGACTCATTTTAGGCCACACAGTGAGCTCCAAGATATACCCGTCGCGACTTGACAGGAGAGCGGTGTCCTTGGCTTCCTCTCGAGACGAGGCCTGACTCCCCGGGTGAGTCGAGAATACAATGCCGAGATCGCTGTCGCCCCAGCAGAGGAACATTAGGTCCTGGACACAAGCCTAGATGAGGTCTATTTGGCCCTGCAGTGTCTCGAGAGCAATCCCCAGTTCTAACTCGCAATTCGAATGAAAACTGGACTTCCCTGGGCCAGTTGAAGAGGAAGCCTGAATTCCCCGTTGTAACTCGAGAATCCCGCCGCAACTCAAGAAAAACCACGTGGTTCCCCCGTCATCGAAAGATGAGGCCCTTGCCCGCTACAGCGTCTCAAGAGAAGTCCCACGTTCCGTATTGAAGAGCGAAAAGTTACTTGGAACCCTTGATGCGACCCCAAAAGTTCCCCGACATACCAGTCTCACTTGAGGAGAACACCGAGGTTCCTGGCACCACTTCATCTGAGACTCTTCTCCCCTCTTGATCGCGACAGGAGGTTCGATTCCCCTGCTTTGTCTGGAAGGCGTTCCCGACCTTCCTGGCGCACATCAAGATGAGGCCAGTCTCACGAGGAAATTCGAGACATAGCCTCGTGGGTGGTGCGACATGCCAAAAGACCCCGATTCCCTGGTCCGCTCTTGATAAGAACCCGATGGCAGAACCCAACTCGAAGGCAATCCTGTGGATCAAGGCACAACACGAAGGGGCAGTGACACCCCGGTGCATCGTCCAGAAAAACCTGCAAGTTCCACATACAAATCGACAAGTGGCCTGTCACCCCATGAACAACGCGAGAGTCAAGCGGAGTTCCATTCCTCCACACAAGACGAGGCCTGACTCTCCTGTCCCAACTCTGCAGGGACTCTGCGATCCGAGTCAGATCCGGCGCATTCGAAGCCAGGAGAGGAACCCTGAGGTTCCTGCCTCAACTTGTCATGAGGCCCTCTTCCATTGCACCAAACCCAGTGGAGTTCCGAGAGGCCCCTCCCAACTCCACAGTGACCCTGACTTCTCAGAGGCACGCTGAGAAGCTTCCTGAGGTCACTGGCACAAGTCGATGGAACCCAGGGTTTCCTGCTGCAACCCAAGAAAGACCTTGAGAGTCCTTCTTTAACACGTCTTCAGGCCCAATTCCCCTACCATGACTCGAGAACAATGACGGGCTCCCTCTCACCACGTGCATAGAGACCTGACTGCCCTGGCACCATGTGAGAGGCTCACTAAGCTCCCAGTCTTACTTCGTGAGAAACCCCACACTAGCGCCACAGCTCGAGAAAACCTACGAGATGCCCCATTCATCAGGAGATGAGGGCCTTCATTTCCTGCATTGCCTGGAGAGCAATCCCGTGTCCTCCCTCCAAACACCAGAGGAGGTTTGACTCCCTTTAAGCCACTCAGTGGGCTCCAAGACATACCCGTCCAACTCGAGAGGAGAGCAGAGTCCTTTGCTTCCCCTCGAGACGAGGCCTGACTCCAAGGCGAGTCTGGAATGCAACCCCGAGATTCCTGTCGCCCCTTGACATGAACATTAGGTCCTGCACACAAGCCTTGGTGAGGTCTCTTTTGCCTTCAGTGACTAGAGCGCACCTCCAGCTCTTCCTCGAATCTCGAATGGAAGATAAGACTTTTGTGGGCCAACACAAGAGGAAGCATGAATTCGCTGTGGTAACTCAAATATCCCACCGCAACTCAAGAAAAACCAAGTGGTTCCCCAGTCATTCCAAGATGAGGCCCTTGCCCGCTGGAGCACCCCAAGAGAAGTCCCACGTTCCATTTTGAAGAGCGAAACGGTACTTGGAACGGTTTATGCGACCCCAAAAGTTACCCGACATACCTGTCTCACTTGAGGGAAACACCGAGGTTCACAGCAGCACTTCATCTGAGCCACTTCTCCCCTCCTGATTGCCACAGGAGGGTCGATTCCTCTGCTTTGTCTGGAAGGGTTTCATGACTTTCGCGGCACAACTCAGGATGAGGCCGGTTTCATGAGGAAATTCGAGACTAGCCACGTGGGTGGGGCCAAATCCTGAAGGACCCCGATATCCCGGTCCGCTCTTCATTAGAACCCGATGCCCGGACAGCTCTTCGAAGGCAACCCTGTGGATGAAGACAAAAACGAAGGGTCACTGACACCCCCGTGCATCGTCTGGAAAAACCTGCAGATTCCACAAACAGTTTGACAAGGGGCCTGAAACCCCATGAACAACTTGAGAGGCAAGCGGAGTTCCATTCCTCAGAAAAGACGTAGCCTGACTCTCCTGTCCCAACTCTGCAGGGACCCTGCGGTCCGAGTCTGAAACGGAGAGGAAGCCTGAGGTTCCTGCCTCCCCTCGAGGTGAGGCCCTCTTCCATTGCGCCATTCCCAGCGGAGTCCTGAGGGGCCCCGCAAACACCAAAGGATCACTCGCCTCTCAGAGGCACCCTGGGAAGTTCCCTAAGGTCCCCGGCAGAAGGCGAGGGACACGAGGGTTTCCCGCCGCCCCCCGAGAAAGACCTCGAGAGTCCTTCTTCAACGCGTCTCGAGGCCCTAGTCCCCTCCCGTGACTCGAGAGCCATGACGCGCTCCCCCTCGCAACGCGCATGGAGACCTGACTTCCCTGGCGCTGCACGAGAGGCTCCCTGAGATCCTCGTCGTGCCTCGGGAGAAAAGCCCCACAGGCGCCGCAGCTCGAGGAAACCCCTGAGACGCCCCCGTCCTCGCGAGCTGAGGGCCTTCTTTTCCTGCATGGCCTGGAGAGCAATCCCGGGTCCTCTCTCCAAACGGAAGAGGAGGCCGGACTCCCTTGAGGCCACTCAGGGGACTCCAAGAGACCCGCGTCGCGACTCGAGAGGAGAGCGGAGTCCTTGGCTACCCCTCAAGACGAGGCCTGACTCCCTGGGGGAGCCTGGAATGCAACCCCGAGATGCCTGCCTTCCCTGGAGAGGAATATTAGGTCCCGGACACACGCCTAGGTGAGGTCTCTTCGGCCCTGCAGTGACCCGAGCGCAACCCCCAGCTTTCCCTCACAACTCGAGGGGAAGATTGGGCTTCCCAGGGACACCCCAAGAGGAAGCCTGAGATCCCCGTCGTAACTCGAGAATCCCGCCGCAACTCGAGAAAATCCACGTGGTTCCCCCATCAGCGCTAGATGAGGCCCTTGCCCGCTACAGCGAATCAAGTGAAGTCCCACGTTCTGTCTTGAAGTCCGAAACAGTACTTGGCACCCTTGATGCAATCTCAAAATTCCCCGACATACCGGTCTCACTCAAAAGGAACACCGAGATTCCCGGAACCACTTCATTTGAGCTCCTTCTCCCCTCGTGATCGCGACAGGAGTGTCGATTCCCCTGCTATGTCTGGAAGGGGTTCCCGACCTTTCCAGCGCGCCTAAGGATGAGGCAGGTCTCACGAGGAAATTCGAGACGTAGCCTCGTGGGTGGTGCCACAAGCCGAAAGACCCCGATTTCCCGGTCTACTCTTGATAAGAACGCGATGCCCTGACACCTTTATGAAGGAAAACCTGTGGATGAAAGCACAACACGAAGGGGCACTGACACCCCCGTGCATCGTCCAGAAAAACCCGCAGGTTACAAACACAGTTCAACAAGTGGTCTGTCACCCCGTGAACAACTCGAGAGGCAAGTGGAGTTCCATTCCTCCACACAAGACGAGACCTGATTTTCTGTACCAACTCTGCAGGGAAACTGCGATCCGAGTCAGTACCAGGGACAGGAAACCCAGGAGAGGAAACATGAGGTTCCTGCCTCCACTCGAGATGAGGCTCTCATCCATTGCACCAAACCCAGTGGAGTCCCGAGAGGCCCCTCCGAACTCCACAGTACCCCTGACTTCTCAGAGGCACCCGGAGAAGCTCCATGAGGTCAACGGCACATGTCGAGGGAACCCAGGGTTTCCTGCCACAATGGGAAAAAGACCTCGAGTGTCCTACTTCAACGTGTCTTGAAGCCCGAATCTGCTTCCATGGCTCTATAGAAATGACACGCACCCCCTCGCCACGCACATGGAGACCTGACTTCCCTGGCGCCATAAGAGAGGCTCCCTGAGCTCCCTGTCGTACCTCGTGAGAAACCCCACACTGACGCCGCAGCTCGAGAAAACCCACCATATGCCCCTGTCATCGCGAGATGAGGGCCTTCTTTTCCTGCATGGCCTGGAGAGGAATCCCGAATCCTCTTTCCACACTCCACAGGAGGCTTGACTCCCTTTAGGCCACTTAGTGGGCTCCAAGAGATACCCGTCGCGACTCGAGAGGACAATGGAGTCCTTTGCTTCCCCTCGAGACAAGGCCTGACTCACCAGGTGGGTCTGGAATGCAACCCTGAGATCCCTGTCTCCCCTGGAGAGGAACATTAGGTCCTGGAAACAAGCCTAGATGAGGTCTCTTTTGCCCTTCTGTAACTCGAGAGCAATCCCCCGCTCTCCCTAACAACTCGAATGGAAGATTGGATTTCCCTGGGCCAACACAAGAGGAAGCCTGAATTCCCCTTCGTAACTCGAGAATCCCCCCGCAACTCGAGAAAAAGCACTTGGTTCCCTCGTCATCGCAAGATGAGGCCCTTGCCCGCTACAGCTTCTCAAGAAAAGTCCCACGTTCTGTCTTGAAGTGCGAAACGATACTTGACACCCTTGATGTGACCCCAAAAGTTCCCCGAAATATCGGTCTCACTCGAGGTGAACACCGAGGTTCCCGGAACCAGTTTATCTGAGCCCCTTCTCCCCTCCTGTTCGTGATAGGAGGGTCACTTCCCCTGCTTTGTTTGTAAGGGGTTCCCGACCTTCACGGGCCACTTCAGGATGAGGCCGGTCTCACGAGGAAATTCGAGACGTAGCTCGCGGGTGGTGCCACATGCCAAAAGACTATGATTTCCCGGTACACTCTTGATATGAACCCGATGCCTGGACACCTCTTCGAAGGCAACCCTGTGGATGAAGGCACAACACAAAGGGGCACTGACACCCTCGTGCATCGTCTGGAAAAACCCGCAGGTTCCACATACAGCTCAACAAGTGGCTTGTCACCACTGAAGAACTCGAGAGGCAAGTGGGGTTTCATTCCTCTACACAAGACGAGGCCTGACTCTCCTGTCCCAGCTCTGCAGGGACTTTGCGATCCGAATCAGACCAGCGCCAGTGAAGTCACGAGAGGAACGCTGAGGTTCCTGCCTCCACTCGAGATTAGGACCTCTTCCATTGCACGAAACGCAGTGGAGTCCCGAGAGGCGCGTCCCAGCTCCACAGTATCCCTGACTTCTCAGAGGCACCCTGAGAAGCTCCCTGAGGTCACCAGCACAATTCGAGTGAACCCAGGGTTTACTGCCGCCACCAGAGAAAGAACTCAAGAGTCCTTCTTCAACGCGCTTTGAGGCCTGATTCCCCTACCATGACTCGAGGGCAATGATGCGCTCCCTCTGCTACACTCATGAAGCCCTGACTTCCCTGGCGCCACACGAGAGGCTCCCTGAGCTCCCCGTCATACCTCGTGAGAAACCCCACACTGGCGCCGCAGATAGAGAAAACCCACGAGACGCCCCCGTTTTCGCGACATGACGGCCTTCTTTTCTAGCATGGCCTGGAGAGCAATCCCGAGTCCTCTCTACAAACTCCACAGTAGGCTTGACTCCCTTTTGGTCACTCAGTGGACTTCAAGACATACCCGTCGCGACTCGAGAGGAGAGCGGGGTCTTTTCCTTCCCCTCGAGGCGAGGCCTGACTCCTCGGGTGAGTCTGATATGTGAACCGGAGATCCCTGTCGCCTCTGGAGAGAAACATTAGGTCCTGGACACAAGCCTAGATGAGGTCTCATTTTTCCTGAAGTGACTCGAGAGCAATCCCCAACTCTCCCTCGCAACTCGAATGGAAGATTGGACTTCCCTGGGCCAACAGAAGAGGAAGCCTGAATTTCCCGTTGTAACTCAAGAATCCCTCCACAACTCGAGAAAAACCACGTCGTTCCCTCTTCATCGCAAGACGCGGCCATTGCCGCTACAGCGTCTCAAAAGAAGTCTTACTTTCCATCTTGAAGTGCGATACGGTACTTGGCACCTTTGATGCGACCCCAAAAGTTCCCCAACAGACTGGTCTCGCTGGAGGGGAACACCGAGGTTCCCGGCATCACCTCATCTGTGCCCCTTCTCCCCTCCTGATCGAGACAGGAGGGTCGATTCCCCTGCTTTGTCTGCAAGGGGTTCCGACCTTCCCGGCGCACCTCAGGATGAGGCCGGTCTCACTAGGAAATTCGAGACGTAGCCTGGTGGGTGGTGCCACATGCGGAAAGACCCCGATTTCCCGGTCCGCTCTTAATAAGAACCCGATGCCAGGACACCTCTTCGAAAGCAAACCTGTGGATGAATGCACAACACGAAGGGGTACTGACACCCCCATGCATAGTACGGAAAAACACGCAGATTCCAAACACAGATCGACAAGTGTCCTGTCAACCCTTGAAGAACTAGAGAGGCATGCGGAGTTCCGTTCCTCCACACAAGAGAAGGCCTGACTCTCCTTTCCCAACTCTGCAGGGACCGTGCGATCGGAGTCAGAAATGTAGATGAAACCTGACATTCCTGCATCAACTCGAAATGAGGCCCTCTTCCATTGTGCCATACCCAGTGGAGTTCCGAGAGGCCCCTCCCAACTCCACAGTATCCCTGACTTCTCAGAGGCACCCTCAGAAGCTCTCTGCGGTCACTGGCACAAGTCGAGTGAACCCAGGGTTTCCTGCTGCATTCTGAGAAAGACCTTGAGAGTCCTTCTTTACCGTGTCTTGAGGCCCGATACCCTATCATGACTGGAGAGCAATGACGCATTTCCCTCGCCACGCCCATTGAAACCTAACTTCCCTGGCGCCACACGAGAGGCTCCCTGCGCTCCCCGTCCTACCTCATGAAAACCCCACACTGGCACCTCCGCTCGAGAAAACACATGAGACGCCCCCGTCATCGTAAGATGAGGGCCTTCTTTTCCTACATGACCTAGAGAGCAATCCCGAGTCCACTCTCCAAACTCCACTGGAGGCCTGTCTCCCTTTAGGCCACTCAGTAGCCTCCAAGAGATACACGTCGCTACTCTAGAGGAGAGCAGAGTCCGTTGCTTCCCCTCGAGCTGAGGCCTGACTACTTGGGTGAGTCTGGAATGAGATCCCGAGATCCGTGTCGCCCCTGTAGAGGAAAATTCGGTCCTGGACACAAGCCTAAATGAGGTCTTTTTTGTCCTGCATTGACTCAAGTGCAATCCCCAGCTCTCCCTCGCAACTCGAATGGATGATTGGACTTCCCTGGGCCAACACAAGAGGAAGCCTGTATTCCCCATTGTAATTCGAGAATCCCACGGCAACTGGAGAAAAACAACGTGGCTCCTCCGTCATCGAAATATGAGGCCCCTGTCAGCTATAGCGTCTCCAGGGAAGTCCCATGTTCCGTCTTGAAGTGTGAAACGGTACTTGGCACCCTTGATGCGACCCCCAAATTTCCCTGACACCCCGGTCTCACTCGAGAAGAACATGGAGGTTCCCAGCACTGCTTCAGCTGAGCCTCTTCTCCCCTCCTGATGGCGACAGGAGGGTCGATTCCCCTGCTTTGTCTGGAAGGGGTTCCCAGACTTGCCGGCGAACCTCAGGATGAGGCCAGTCTCACTAGGGAATTCGAGACGTAGCCTCGTGTGTTGTGCCACATGCTGAAAGACCCCGATTTCCTGGTCCGCTATTGATAAGATCCCGATGCCCGGTCACCTCTTCGAAGGTAACCCTGTGGATGAAGGCACAACACGAAGGGGCACTGACACCCCTGTGCATCCTCCCCCAAAACCGCAGGTTCCACATACAACTCGACAGGTGGCCTGTCATCCCGTGAACAACTCGAGAGGCAAGCGGAGTTCCATTACTCCAAACAAGACGAGGTCTGCCTCTCCTGTCCCAACTCTGCAGGGACCCTGCTATCCGAGTCAGAAATGGAGAGGAACCCTGACGTTACTGCTTCAATCCGAGATTAGGACCTCTTCAATTGCACCAGTCCCTGTGAAGTTCCGAGAAGCCCCTCTCAACTCCACAGTATCCCTGACTTCTCAGAGGAACCCCGCTAAGCTCCCTGAGGTTATGGGCACAAGTCGAGGGAACCCAGGGTTTCCTGCCACACCCTGAGAAAGACCTCGAGAGCTCTTCTTCGAAGCGTCTTGAGGCTCGATTCCCCTACCATGACTCGAGAGCAATGAGGCGCTCCCCCTCGCCACGTCCATGGAGACCTGACTTCCTTGGCACCACAGGAGTCTCCCTGAGCTCCCCGTCCTATCTCGTGAGAAACCCCAACCAGGCACTGCACCTTGAGAAAACCAACGAGACGCCCCCGTCATCGCGAGATGAGGGCCTTCTTTTCCTGCATGGCCTAGAGAGCAATCCTGAGTCCTCTCTCCAAACTCCACAGGAGGCTTAACTCCATTTAGGCCATTCTTGGGCTCCAAGGGATACCCGTCGCGACTCGAGAGGAGAGCGGAGTCTATTCATTCCCTTCGAGATGAGGCCTGACTCCCCGGGTGAGTCTGGAATGCAACCCCGAGATCCCTGTCGCCCCTGGAGAGAAAAACTCGGTCCTGGACACAAACCTAGATGAGCTCTATTTTGCCCTGCAGTGACTCGAGAGAAATCTCCAGCTCTCACTTGCAACTCGAATGGAAGATTGGACTTCCCTGGGCCAACACAAGAGGAAACCTGTATTCCCCGTCGTAACTCAAGAATCCTGCCGCAACTCGAGAAAAAACACGTGGGTCCCCCGTCAGCGCTAGATGAGGCCCTTTCCCACTACAGCGTCTCAAGAGAAGTCCCAGGTTCCGTCTTGAAGTGCGAAACGGTACTTGGCACCCTTGATGCAACCCGGAAAGTTACCCGACTTACCAGTTTCACTCAAGGGGAGCACCGAGGTTCCCGGCACTACTTCATCTGAGCCCTTTCTCTCCTCCTGATCCCGAAAGGAGGGTCGATTCCCCTGCTTTGTCTGGAAAGGGTTCCCGGACTTTCCTGCGCGCCTCAGGATGAGGCCGATCTCACGAGGAAATTCGAGACGTAGCCTCGTGGGTGGTGCAACATGCTGAAAGACCCCGATTTCCCGGTCCGCACTTGAGGAGAACCCGATGCCCGGACACCTCTTCGAAGGCAACCCTGTGGATGAAGGCACAACAGGAAGGAGCACTGACACCCCCGTGCATCTCCGAAAAACCCGCAGGTTCCACACACATCACGAAAAGTGGTGTCATCCTTGAACAACTTGAGATGTAAGCGGAGTTCCATTCCTCCGCAGAACAGGAGACCTGACACTCCTGAGCAAACTCAGCAGGGACCCTGCTATCTGAGTCAGATCTGGCTCCAGGAAGTCAGGAGCAGAACCCTGAGGTTCCTGCCTCAATTTGAGGTAAGGCCCTCTTCCATTGCACCAAACCCAGAGGAATCCCGAGAGGCCTCTCCCAAATCCACAGTATCCCTGACTTCTCAGAGGCACCCTGAGAAGCTCCCTGAGGTCACCGGCACAAGTCAAGGGAACCCAGGGTTTCCTGCCGCAACCCTAGAAAGACATCGAGAGTCCTTTTTCAACCCGTCATGAGGCCCGATTCCCCTACGCTGACTTGAGAGCAATGACGTGCTCCCCCTTGCCCCGCCCATGGAGACCTGACTTCCCTGTTGCCACACGAGAGGCTACCTGAACTCCCCGTCGTACCTCGTGAGAAACACCACACTGGCGCCGCAGCTCGAGAAAACCCACGAGACGCCCCCGTCATCTCGAGATGTGGGCCTTCTTTTCCTGCATGGCCTGGAGAGCAATCCCGAGTCCTCTCTCCAAACTGAAGAGGAGGGTTGACTCCCTTTAGACCACTCAGTGGGCTCCAAGAGATATGCGTCGCAACTCGAGAGGAGAGCCGAGTCCTTTGCTTCCCCTCGAGACGAGGCCTAACTCCCCGGGTGAGTCTGTAATGCAAACCCGAGATCCCTGTCGCCCTTGGAGAGGATCATTGGGTCCTGAACACAAGGCTAGATGAGGTCGCTTTTGCCCTGCAGTAACTCGAGAGCACTCCCCAGCTTTCCCTCGCAACCCGAATGGAAGATGGACCTCCCTGGGCCAACACAAGAGGAAGCCTGAATTCCCAGTAGTAATTCGAGAATTCCGCCTCAACTCGAGAAAAACCACATGATTCCCCCGTCATTGCAAGATGAGGCCCTTGCCTGCTCCAGCGTCTCAAGAGTAGTCCCACGTTCTGTCTTGAAGTGTGAAACTGTACTTGGCACCCTTGATGCGACCTCAAAGGTGCCGTGACATACCGGTATCACTTGAGGGGACAACCGAGGTTCCCGGCACCACTTCATTTAAGCCCCTTCTCCCCTCCTGATCGTGACCGGTGGGTCGATTCCCCTGCTTTGTCTGCAAGGGGGCCCGACCTTCCCTGCACAACTCAGGATGAGGCCCGTCTCATGGGGAAATTCGATACGTAGCTTTGTGGGTGGTGCCACTTGCCGAAAGACTCCAATTTCCCGGTCCGCTCTTGATAAGAATCCGATGCTCGGACACCTCTTGGAAGGCAGCCTTGAGTATGAAGGTACAACACGAAGGGGCACTAACACACCTGTGCATCATCCGGAAAAACGGGCAGGTTACACACACAGCTCGACAAGTGGCCTGTCACCTCGAGAACAACTCGAGAGGCAAGAGGAGTCCCATCCTCCAGAAAAGACGAGGCCTGACTCTCCTGTACCAACATGCAGGGACCTTGCGATCTGAGTCAGAAATGGAGAGGAACACTGAGGTTCCTGCTTCAACTCGAGATGAGTCCCTCTTACATTCCACCAAATGCAGAGGAGTCTCGAGAGGCCCCTCCAAACTGCACAGTATCCCTGACTTCTCAGAGGCACTCTGAGAAGCTCCCTGAGGTCGCAGGCACAAGTCAAGGGAACCC
Source organism: Bubalus kerabau (assembly GCF_029407905.1). NCBI lineage: Eukaryota > Metazoa > Chordata > Mammalia > Artiodactyla > Bovidae > Bubalus > Bubalus kerabau. The sequence goes on along the minus strand of NW_026577892.1, from coordinate 1,529,986 downwards.
TGGGTTTTATGCAGTGACCCGAGAAAGACCTCGAGAGTCCTTCTTCAACCCGTCTTGAGGCCCGATTACCCTACCATGACTCGAGAGCAATGACGAACTCCCCCTAGCCATCTCATGGGGACCTGACTTCCCTGGCGCCACACGAGAGGCTCCCTGAGCTCCCTCTCGTACCTCGTCAGAAACCCGGCACTAGCGCGGCAGTCTAGAAAACCCACGAGACGCCGCCGTCATCGCGAGATGAGGGCCTTCTTTTCCTGCATGGCCTGGAGAGGAATCCCGAGTCCTCTATCCAAACACCAAAGGAGGCTTGACTCCCTTTAGGGCACACAGTGGGCTCCAAGAGATACCCATCGCGACCCAAAAGGACAGCAGAGTTCTTTGCTTCCCCTTGAGACGAGGCCTGATTCCCCGGGTGAGTCTGGTATGCAAGCCCGAGATCCCTGTCGCCCCTAGGGATGAACATTAAGTCCTGGACACAAGCCTAGATGAGGTCTATTTTGCCCTGCAGTGACTCGAGGGCAATCCCCAGCTCTCCCTTGAAACTCGAATGGAAGATAGGACTTCCCTGGGCCAACACATGAGGAAGACTGTATTCCCTCTCCAAACTCGAGAATCCCGCCACAACTCGAGAAACGCCACGTGGTTCCCCCTTCATCGCAAGATGAGGCCCTTGCCCCCTACAGCGTCTCAAGGGAAGTCCCACGTTCCGTCTTGAAGTTCAAAACGGTATTGGCACCCTTGATGCGACCTCAAAAGCTCCTCGACACACCAGTCTGACTCGAGGAGAACACCGAGGTTCCTGGCACCACTATATCTGGGCCCCTTCTCCCCTCCTGATCGCGACAGGGGGGTCGATTCCCCTGTTTTGTCTTTAAGGGGTTCCTGCCTTTCCCGGTGCATCTCAGGATGAGGCCGGTCTCACGAGGATATTCGAGACATAGCCTCGTGGATGGTGACACATGCCGAAAGACCCCAATTTCCCGGTCCGCTCTTGATAAGATCCCAATGCCCGGACACCTCTTTGAAGATAAGCCTTTTGATGAAGGCACAACAGGAAGGGGCACTGACACCCCCGGGTATCGTCCGGAGAAACCCGCAGGTACCACGCACAGCTGGAGAAGTGACCTGTCACCCCGTGAACAACTGGAGAGGCAAGCAGAGTTCCATTCCTCCACACAAGACGAGGCCTGACTCTCCTGTTCGAACTCTGCAGCGAAACTGCGATCCGAGTCAGATCTGGCCCAGGGGAAGTCAGGAGAGGAAACATGAGTTTCCTGCCTCCACTCGAGATGAGGCCCTCTTCCATTGCACCGAACCCAGTGGAGTCCCGAGAGGCCCCTCCCAACTGCACAGTATCCCTGACTTCTCAGAGGCAGACTTAGACCTTCCTGAGATCACCGGCACAAGTCGAGGGAACGAAGGGTTTCCTGCCCCAACCCGTAAAAGACCTCGAGAGTCCTTCTTCAACGCGTCTTGAGGTGCGATTCCCCTACCATGACTCGAGAGCAAAGATGCGCTCCCCCTAGCCACGCACATAGAAACCTGACTTCCCTGGCGCCACAGGAGAGGCTCCCTGAGCTCCCCATTATACCTCGTGAGCAACACCACACTGGAGCCGCAGCTCGAGAATACCCACGAGACACCCCAGTCCTCACGAGATGAGGGCCTTCTTTTGCTGTATGGCCTGGAGAGCAATCCTGAGTCCTCCCTCCAAACTCCACAGGAGGCTTGACTCATTTTAGGCCACACAGTGAGCTCCAAGATATACCCGTCGCAACTTGACAGGAGAGCGGTGTCCTTGGCTTCCCCTCGAGACGAGGCCTGATTCCCCGGGTGAGTCGAGAATGCAATGCCGAGATAGCTGTCGCCCCAGCAGAGGAACATTAGGTCCTGGACACAAGCCTAGATGAGGTCTATTTGGCCCTGCAGTGTCTCGAGAGCAATCCCCAGTTCTAACTCGCAATTCGAATGAAAACTGGACTTCCCTGGGCCAGTTGAAGAGGAAGCCTGAATTCCCCGTCGTCACTCGACAATCCCGCCACAACTCGAGAAAAAACATGTGGTTCCAACGTCTTCGCAAGATGAGGCCCTTGCCCACTACGGCGTCTCAAGGGAAGTCCCATGTTCCGCCCTGAAGTGCGAAACGGTACCTGACACCCTTCGTGAGAACACCAAAAGTTCCCCGACGCCCCGGGTTCCCTCGAGGGGAACACCGAGAGTCCTGGAACCGCTTCATCTGAGCCCCTTCTCCCCTCCTGATCGCGACAGGAGAGGCGATTCCCCTGCGTGGTCCGGAAGGGGATCCCGGCCCTCCCGGTGCACCTCAGGATGAGGCCGGTCTCACGAGGAAATTCGAGATGAGCCACGTGGGTGGTGCCACATGCCGAACGTCCCCGATTCCCCGGTCCGCTTTTGAGAAGGACCCGAGGCCCGGACCCCTCTTCGAAGGCAACCCTGTGGGTGAAGGCACAACATGAAGGGGCACTGACACCCCCGTGCATCATCCGGAAAGACCCGCGGGTTCCACACACAGCTAGACGAGGGGCCTGAGTCCCCCTGAACAACTCGAGAGGCAAGCGGGGTTTCCTTCCTCAGACAAGACGAGGCCTGACTCTCCTGTCCCAACTCTGCAGGGACCCTGCGGTCGGAGTCCGAAACGGAGAGGAAGCCTGAGGTGCCTGCCTCCCCTCGAGGTGAGGCCCTCTTCCGTTGCGCCAGACCCAGCGGAGTCCCGAGAGGCCCCGCCAACTACACAGGATCCCTCACCTCTCAGAGGCACCCTGGGAAGTTCCCTAAGGTCCCCGGCAGAAGGCGAGGGAAACGAGGGTTTCCTGCCGCCACCCGACAGAGACCTCGAGAGTCCTTCTTCAATGCATCTCGAGGCCCTAGTCCCCTCCCGTGACTCGAGAGCCATGACGCGCTCCCCCTCGCCACGCGCATGGAGACCTGACTTCCCTGGCTTCGCACGAGAGGCTCCCTGAGATCCTCGTGGTGCCTCGGGAGAAAACCCCCACGGGCGCCGCAGCTCGAGGAAACCCCTGAAACGGCCCCATCCTCCCGAGCTGAGGGCCTTCTGTTCCTGCATGGCCTGGAGAGCAATCCCGGGTCCTCTCTCCAAACTGAAGAGGAGGCTGGACTCCCTTGAGGCCACTCAGTGGGCTCCAAGAGATCCGGGTCGCGACTCAAGGGGAGAGCGGAGTCCTTGGCTTCCCCTCGAGACGAGCCCTGACTCCCCGGTGTAACCTGGAATGCAAACCCGAGATCCCTGCCTTCCCTGGAGAGGAATATTAGGTCCCAGACACACGCCTAGATGAGGTGTCTTGGGCCCTACAGTGACTCGCGCGCAACCCCCAGCTTTCCCTCGCAACTCGAGGGGAAGATTGGGCTTCCCAGGGCCAACCCAAGAGGAAGCCTGAGATCCCCATCGTAACTCGAGAATCCGCCGCAACTCGAGAAAATCCACGTGGTTCCCACGTCTTCGCAAGATGAGGCCCTTGCCCGTGACGGCGTCTCAAGGGAAGTCCCCTGTTCCGCCCTGAAGGGCGCAACGGTCCCTGACAGCCTTCATGCGACCCCCAAAAGTTCCTCGACACGCCGGGTTCCCTCGAGGGTAACACCGAGTGTTCCGGCCCCACTTCATCTGAGCCCCTTCTCCCCTCCTGATGGCGACAGGAGAGTCGATCCCCCTTCGTTGTCTGGAAGGGTCCCCGACCTTCCCGGCACACCTCAGGATGTAGCTGGCCTCACTAGGAAATTTGAGACTAGCTCCGTGGGTGGTCCCACATGCCGAAAGACCCCGATTTACCTGTCCGCTCTTGAAAAGAACCCGAGGCCTGGACACCTCTTCGAAGGCAACCCAGTGGGTGAAGGCACAACACGAAGGGGCACTGTCACCGTCGTGCATCATCCGGAAACACCCGTAGGTTCCACACACAGCTGAACAAGGGGCCTGAGACCCCCTGAGCACCTCGAGAGGCAAGCGGAGTTCCCTTCCTCAGACAAGACGATTCCTGACTCTCCTGTCCCAACTCTGCAGGGACCCTGCGGTCGGAGTCCGAAACAGAGAGGAAGCCTGAGGTTCCTGCCTTCCCTGGAGATGAGGCCCTCTTCCATGGCGCCAAACCCAGCGGAGTCCTGAGAGGCCCCGCCAACTCCACAGCATCCCTCATCTGTCAGAAGCACACTCGGAAGTTCCCTAAGTTCACCGGTAAACTTTTATTGCTCAAGGTCCCCATGAAAAGGCCCACGCAGCAGGAAACCCACAGATTCTGTCTGCCATTAAAGGGCAGTAAGGTGCCCTCCCCCATTCTTTGCTGCCTCGGCGGCCACCAGGGTGCAATTCGCGTACCCTTCCCTTTCCCATCCTAGCAGGTGCTCCAGGGCCCGCTGGCCTACAAAATGCCAGAAGCAGGGCTGGGGCAGCCGGCCAGAATTCAGGGTTCTGTCCCTTGGACTTCCAGCGGACACTAGGCTGCTTGGGAAAAGCGCCCAGACTCTGAGGTTTTTCAGAAGAGGGGTGGAGCGGTAAAGGCCTTGACCCCAAAGACGAGGCCTTTCTGCGACCGCCAGGTTGGGCAGCTCTGAGACTGTGCCAACACAGGGCGGACTACATGGTTCCCTGCTCCACGCAGCCCCTGTTCCCTTACCTGTGTTCCGCACCCCTCCGCTGTGGCCAATGCATTGCGATACTTGGGGATCCAGGAGTTCACGAAATGGGCATTCCCAGCCGCAATGGCGACCCCCAACAGCACATCTGGAAAGCCCTCCCCCACCCCCGCCAGGAGCCGACCCCCGCTGCGAACGGACCCCCACCCCGCCCCGCGCCGCCAGGTTTCGCCCCGGCCCTGCCGGGCTCCCGGCGGGTTCCCAGCCACATTGGCGACCTCCAGGAGCACAACAGGGACCGACCCCCCACCCACAGCGAGCAGAATCTCGACCTGTGCAGCCCAGGTTTACCCCGCCCTGGGTGCGCTCACGGCGCGTTTCCAGCCGCAGTGGCCATCTTCGAGAGCACAACTGGGAAGCCCTCCCCCACCCCCGCCAGGAGCCGACACCTGCCCTGCGCCGCCCGGGTTCGCCCCGCCCCTGCCGCGCTCCAGGGGCGCTGCCCACCTTCACCAGTGGCTCCCGGTGAGCCCCGTCCCCACGCCCGGTTCCAGGAAAGGCTCTCGGACCTCGCTGCTGCCGCCAGGTCAAACATGAGGACAATACATACACCCCACAGAGACAATCCAAGCTGTCTATGATTTAGGGATCAAACGAGGACTACAGAAAGGCAAGATGACCTGACCTAGGAGGGCCATGATATTCTATAGAACCAGACAAAGTTGGTTACCAAAGAAACTTTTTTCCTTGGAACCCGGAAAGCTGGTTCTTTGCATATGCAATGACCAACAATTAGCTTGTTACCCAAGCCTGCCTCACTGCCACCCCCATCCCCCCACTCCCCAGAAGACTGGCTCAAAGAAATATTTTAAATCTCAGGCGGAAACCTGGAAGATGTCTTGTCTGTCTGTTTGGATTAAGGTATGTGTCAGTGTGAGCCTTGTGTTTTTTGATAATATTGCTCAAGTTCTGTGTTCTGATTTCAATGGTCTCAAGACAAGGCAGCCCTTCCAAATCAAACTGCTGGAAATACAAGAAAACATTGACCTAAATGAATGTCAGAGTCCCGTGAACTGGGAACTAGTCAATATTAAATATCTAGTATTTTTGGTTTTGCTCCTCCATTATAGACATGTCTAAGAGTCAACAACATTAAGCACAACATGTTCATAGTGCCTAGGTTTATTTTGAGGTAAAAATTGCTCTATTGTTATATGTGTCACAAGCTTGTCAGCAAGAAAGTACCTGGAAACAGCAACAACCAATGTAAAAAATGTAAATGTGATATGAGCTTTTAGATAAACTCTTAACAATAATTATACTCTAAAATATCCGCCTCTCATAGTCTTGATTGAAGGCAGAGGAGAAGGGGATGACAGAGGATAAGATGGTTGGATGGCATCACTGACTCAATGGACATGAGTTTGAGCAAGCCCCTGGAGTTGGTGATGGACACGGAAGCCTGGCGTCCTGCAGGCCACGGGGTCCCAAAGAGTCAGACTCGACTGAGCAACTGAACTGAACTGAACTTACAATCGTTCCTCCAGGTGTTTTGGTTACCTGAGTTTCTATCCTGGTGCTAAACTAAGTGACGACAGTGTATTGAATAGCTAGGTCACTTCCAAATAAATGAAACTTCTTAAACATTCACGACTTGAAAGGACCTCCCTTTTACACAGAAACAAAAGAGATTTTTGACTCTGCATGAATAGTGACTGGCACCATCCGAACATATTAAATGTAAGAAAGCAATTTTTTTGTTTTGTTTTGTTTTGTTCTGTTCTTGCAGGAAGCGGGGTGAGCGCTATTATCACTGATAGGTATGCTCACCAATCTATCAAATGCCAATATAAGAGTGAGTTCTTGGTTGCTGAAGGGAAATGTATGACTTGTTATTACAAGAATATATGGAATGCAATCACACTTTAAGAAGGAAAACGAAGTAGTTCTGTCTTAGAGGTGGCATTTTCAGGACGGGAGAAGCAAAGGAATGGGTACAGAATGGGATAAGGAGGTTGTAGGGAAAGTACGCCCCCAGAAAAGAGTTTTGTGCCTAGCACAAGTTTGCTTGAGATGTTGAACTGCCTTTGCTAATGGAGTTTAAGTTTCTTTACCTCTTAAGTGATCTCTTCTATGTTGACCTAGAACAGAAATCTTTTGTTAGCTTTGGCTAAGAGGAGAAGTATTGTTTCACGGTGACATATGTGATCCTACCTGACTGTTCTCATCCCCTTTGATATCTATGCACTGCTGCTGCTGCTGCTGCAGCTGCTAAGTGGTTCAGTTGAGGCCGACCCTGTGCCACGCCATAGATGGCAGCCCACCAGGCCCCGCAGTCCCTGGGGTTCTCTAGGCAAGAACACTGGAGTGGGTTGCCATTTCCTCCTCCTATGTATGAAAGTGAAAATTGAAAATGAAGTCGCTCAGTGGTGTCCGACTCTTAGCCACCCCATGGACTGCAGCCTACCAGGCTCCTCCGTCCTTGGGATTTTCCAGGAGTGGGGTGCCATTGCCTTCTCCCATATCTATGCACAAGCCTGCCTAAATAATTGACTTCTAGCCAACTTTGGGATGCCCATGACCACCCACCCTTACCAGGCAACAGAGAAGAGAAAAACACTTACCACAGGAGGTTCTGATAAGGAACAAGGAACTAACAAGCTCCCACCTACCAGGAATCTGCAGAGGTCAACAAGAGGTCAGCAAGAGATGAGAGACTGCAGTCCAGAGGTCCTAGCTACTTCCATTTAGCAACAAACACCCAGCATAGTCAAAACGATTTCAATGTTAAAGAATAAATAAATAAATAAATAAAAGGACAGAAGTTCTTTGAACACATGTCTGAATTTAGGGGTGAGGCATTACATATGTGTCCCAGGACAATCTTAAAGTGTCAGAAAATAAAGAAATTAAAGACAACTATCAAGCTGTCCAAACTGATAAAAATGAATGATTACACAGTTTTATCTGTATACATTAGCAGATAATAATCTGAAAAGGAATTTTAAAAAATTCCCTTTCAATAATATCAACATGAATAAAACACTTTGCCATGGATGTAACGAGGATGACAAGACTGGCACACTGGAAATTATACACCCTGGCTGAAAACTATCCTGAATACATGGACAGATATTCCATAACGATGGAAAGACTTAAGATGGCAATACCATGGAATGCATCTTCAATCTGAAATGAAGATTTGATATGATTTGATCGCTCAGAGCTTTTGTGTCATCAAGTGTTGTTAAAGTATTAAAGAGATAGAGAAAGCTGCTGACTTAGACTTGAGGCGGGGTGGGGGGGGTAGTAAGAGTACCCCCTGCTGGTCTTTAGCCAGATATTCTACAGGCACTAGCAGTCAGCTAAGGAAAGAAAGGAACTGTTTCAGGGAATGGCACCAGGCCCTTCCCCCACGACATGCATTGAGATAATATTGGCAGCAGGTGAGTCATCCCGGGCCAAAACTTGATTGACATGAATCTTGAAGAAAGGCAGTATTGCAGGCAAATATATCATTTCCTTAACATAGATAAGGAGAACAAGCTAGGAGGAAAACATGCTGTTTTGTTCAAATCGCTTCTGAGCCTTTTGGGGGAACCGACCTGAAGCCAGAGTCTAGCGGAAATACATAGGATATTTACATCGCTTAAGACAAACATTTTCTTAGGAAAAAATGCATTGCTTAGCTCAAGGTTTGTCTGCGAAATTCTTAAACATCAGGAGATGGCTCCGAGCTGGGTTTCTACACACAAGAACATCCATGCAAAGGACAAGCCTGCACAGCCCATCTGCCCCCCTCCCCCACAGCCAGCAGCATTTCCAAGTGACCTCCTAAGGCCTTCCCCAAAATACAGGGGCACCTCTGGGTTTCCTGTTTCCCTCACTTCGAACACTTTTCCTAAAAAAAAAAAAATCCTGCACACTTCTTGATAGAATGCCACAGTGCAAGGAATACAGTCCTTCAATATTTAAACCTCCATTTACAAAACACTTGGAGCTTGGTTTTGTTTTGTTTTGTTTTTTAATTGCACCACCACATAATTTAAAGTTTTTCCACGTTCTGATTATTCAGTTCCAAAACACCAAACTTTTATTGCACAGGGTCCTCATGAAAAGGCCCACGCAGCTGGACAACCACAGATTCTGCCATGAAAGGGCAGCAAGGTGCCTTCCCCCCTTCTTTGCTGCCTGGGCGGCCACCAGGGTTTGAAATCCATGCACCCTACTAAGTTTCTAGGGTGCAATCATGGACCCTTCCCTTTCCCATCCCAGCAGGTGCTCAAGGGCCCGCTGGCTTACAAAGTGCCAGAAGCAGGGCTGGGCCAGCCGGCCAGAGTTCAGTGTTCTGTCCCTTGGACTTCCAGCGGACACTAGGCTGCTTGGAAAAACCGCGCAGACTCGGAGATTTTTCAGCAGAGGGGTGGAGCGGTAAAGGCCTTGACCCAAAAGGCAAGGCCTTTCTGCGACCGCCAGGTTGGGGAGCTCTGAGAATGTGCCAACAGACGGCGGAATACTTGGTTCCCTGCTCCACGCAGTCCCAGTTCCCTTACCTGTGGTCCGCAGCCCTCCGCTGCACCCACGGGATGGCGATCTTTGGGGACCCAGGAGCGGACGAAATGGGCGTTCCCAGCCGCAGTTGCAACCCCCGAGAGCGCAACTGGGAACCCCTCCCCATCCCCCCCGTGAGTCGACCCCCGCCCCGTGCCGCCAGGGTATTAGCCCCGCCCTTGCCGCGCTCCCGGCGCATTCCCAGCCGCAGTGGCGACCCCCGGGAGCACAACTGGGACCGACCCCCACCCAAAGCCATCTGAATCTCGACCCCCGCAGCCCGAGTTTACCCAGTCCCGGGTGCGCTCCCGGCGCATTTTCAGCCTCAGTGTCCACCTCCGAGAGCACAACTGGGAAGCCCGCCCCCAACCCTGCCAGAAGCCGACCCCCGCCCCACGCCGCCCGCGTTCACCCCGCCCCTGCACGGTCCAGGTACCTTCCCAGCTTCTAGCGTTCACGCCCGGGTAGGAGCAGGATGTAGGAGTATGGGAGATGTGTCTGGAGCCTGACAGCCTCAGCTCCGCTCTGGCCTGCCCTTTGGACCTAGGAGCCAGGCCAACTTGCAGAGGGCTTAGGGCCCCATTGTATGCAAACTACCAAGGCCTACCGCAAGGAGAGCTCTGTCCGAGGGAAGGGAAGCGCCCCAGGCTGCGTTCCCAAGCTGTTGCTTGGCAATGCAGACTCAGCGGTAAACGGAGGGAATCAGGGTCCTAGTGCCCCTGTCTTGGGGAGGAAGCTCCACAGCCAGAGTGTTCCTCCCTTTGTGCCCAGAAAGCGCCTGCCAGACTGGGCTTCCCCGGAGCTCTGTTGCAGAGCAGAGACGTGTGGATGTGTTTTGGGGACTTGACATGTGTGTTTGGGCTCCCTAGCACAGCCCCAGCGTAGGGGAACCAGCCCCTGAGCAAAAAGCTCCAGGCAGTGCTTTGTGCCCAGGCCTGGATGCCCAGTCCCAGCACGCGGGAGAGATGAGTTAGGCTGCCGGCGGGTCCTTGCAGGCCTGTATTGGAAAGGACCGAGTGAGCTTCCACACTGGCGGAGCTGCAGACCTGCGCCCAGGCGCGATAGGACAGAGCCCCTGTCGAGAGGCTGCTCTGCCTGGGCGAGCCTCGCCAAGCCCTTCCCAGCTTCTTGTGTTTGCACCTGCGAAGGAGCAGGCTGCGGGAGTGTGGGCGACATGACTGGCTCCTGACTGGCCTCAGCTCTGCTCTTGCCTTTCCTTTGGACCTAGGAGCCAGGCTTCCTTGCAGACGGCTTAGGGCACAGGGGTGTGCAAACTGTGAAAGCCTCCCACAAGGAGATCTCTGTCTGAGGGAAGGGAAATGTCCCAGGTTGCATTCCCAAGCTATTGCTTGGTAGCCCAGACTCAGCGCTGAACGGAGGGAATCAGGGTCCCAGTGCCCCTGTCATGGGGAGGGAGCTCCACAGCCAGAGTGTTCCTCCGTTTGTGTTCAGAAACCGCCTTACAGACTGGGCTTCCCCGGAGCTCAGCTCCAGAGCAGAGTCGTGTGCATGTGGTTTGGGGCCTTCCCCTGTGCCTTTGGGCTCCCTAGCACAGTCCCAGTGCAGGGGAACCAGCCCCTGAGCAGAGAGCTCCAGGCAGTGCTCTGTGCCCTGGATTGGAAGCCCACTCCCAGCACGCGGGAGAATAGAGTCAGGCCGCCGTCGGGTGCTTGCAAGCCTGTATTGGGAAGGACCGAATGAGCTTCCACTCCGGCGGAGCTCCAGATCTGCGCCCAGGCGCGATATCGCAGAGCCCCGGCCTAGAGGCTGCTCTGCCTGGGCGAGCCTCGCCAAGCCCTTCCCAGCTTCTAGCTTTCGCGCAGGGGAAGGAACAGACTGCGGAAGTGGGGGAGACGTGACTGGCGGGCGCCTTACTGGCCTCAGCTCCGCTCTTCCCTTCCCTTTGCACCTATGATCCATGCCTCCTTGCAGAGGGCTTAGGGACCGAAGGAGAGCTCTGTCAGAGGGAAGGGAAGCGCCCCAGGCTGCATTCCCAAGCTGTTGTTTAGCCGCCCAGACTCAGCGCTGCACAGGGGTAATCAGGCTCTCTGTGCCCGCAGCTTCACACACAGGTGTGTCTCCGTAGGAATCAAGAAAGATCCTGACAGAGTGAGGTTCATTAGAGCTATACTAAAGAGCAAAGGCTTGTCCATGTGGTCTTGCCTTCCCCTGTGCCTTTGGGTCTCCAGGCTCGGCCCCAGCTCCGTGGAAACAACCCCTGAGAAAATATCTTCAAGATCCACTTTTCCCAGTGTCTGGGAACCGGGGTTCGTAGGAGGAGAGAAAAGCACGCCTCCATCGGGAACAAAAAGGCAGCCCACCTGCCTGTGTTTTGAAGCCTCTATTTGGAAGGAATGGGTTAGCTTCTCCTAAAGGAGACCTCCAGATCTGCTCAGAAGTCGGTAATTCCAGAGGCAGGGTACTGGTTCCTGACTGCCCTTTGCTAGCCTTGCAAAGATATTCCAAGATTCTAGAGTTATTTTCCATGAAGGAGCAGGCTTCGGGAATGTGTCAGACGGGACTGGCTCCTTATTGACCTCAGCTCAGCTATTGCCTTTCCATTCAAACTAGGACAAGGCCCTACTTTATGAAGGGTAAGGGTCTTCTTCTTTGCAAACTGCCAAGGGCTACAGCAATGAGACCTCTGTCAAGGCGAGGGAAGCCTAAGAGGATGGATTCTCAAGCAGGTGCTTTGCCACAAAGCATCAGCACCCCACGAAGAGAATCAAGCTCCCTGTGCACCAATGTTGGGAGTGTCGCTTCACACACAGAGTTGTCTCTATAGGAGCCAAGAATGTTCCTGAGAGATTAGGTTCACTAAACCTCTCCTACAGAGCATAGACCTGTCCATGTGGTTTTGCCTTCCCCTGTGAGTTGGGTCCTCGAGGTCCGCCACACCTCCGGGGAAACTGTCCCTGAGAAAACATCTCCAGGAACCGCTTCGCCGAGGCTGGGAAATGCTGTTCACATGAAGTAAGGCAAGCGAATCTCCTGCAGAGTAAAAGAGGCCTTACAGTCCCTGGAGGAGCAGGCTGCCAGAGTGTGTGAAACCTGACTGTTGCCTTACTGGCCTCAGCTCCACCATTGCCTGTTCATCCGAGCTAGCACCCAGGCCTACTTGGAAAAGCGTTTGGGTGCAGATTTCTACAAAGTGCCAAGGGCTACAGCAGTGAGAATTCTCTCGGTGGTAAGGGAGAGCATTTTATGGATTCTCAAGCTGTTTTCTGAATGACAGCGTCAAAATGAACAGAGAGAATCAGGCTCTCTCTGCCCCTATGTTAGGTACGCAGCTTCACACACAGAGGTGTCTCTATAGGAGCCAAGAATGCTCCTGAGAGATGAGGTTCACTAGAGGTCTGCTACAGAGCATAGACCTGTCCATGTGGTCTTGCCTTCCCCTGTGCCTTTGGGCCCCGGGCTCGGCCCCAGCTCCGTGGAAACAACCCCTGAGAAAATATCTTCAAGATCCACTTTTCCCAGTGTCTGGGAACCGGAGTTCGTAGGAGGAGAGAAAAGCAAGCCTCCTTCGGGCACGAAAGGCAGCCAACCTGCCTGTGTTTTGAAGCCTCTATTTGGAAGGAATGGGTTAGCTTCTCCTAAAGGAGACCTCCAGATCTGCTCAGAAGTCGGTAATTCCAGAGGCAGGGTGCTGGTTCCTGACTGCCCTTTGCCAGCCTTGCAAAGACATTCCCAGATTCTAGAGTTATTTTCCATGAAGGAGCAGGTTTCGGGAATGTGTCAGAGGGGACTGGCTCCTTATTGGCCTCAGCTCAGCTATTGCATTTCCATTCAAACTAGGACAAGGCCTACTTTATGAAGGGTAAGGGTCTTCTTCTTTGAAACTGCCAAGGGCTACAGCAATGAGACCTCTGTCAAGGCGAGGGAAGCCTAAGAGGACGGATTCTCAAGCAGGTGCTTTACTACAAAGCATCAGCACCCCACGGAGAGAACCAAGATCCCTGTTCCCCAATGTTGGGAGTGTAGCTTCACACACAGAGTTGTCTCTATAGGAGCCAAGAATGTTCCTGAGAGATTAGGTTCACTAAACCTCTCCTACAGAGCATAGACCTGTCCATGTGGTTTTTCCTTCCCCTGTGAGTTGGGTCCCCGATGTCCGCCACACCTCCGGGGAAACAGTCCCTGAGAAAAGATCTCCAGGAACCGCTTCGCTGAGGCTGGGAAACGCTGTTCACAGGAAGTAAGGCAAGCGAATCTCCTGCAGAGAAAAAGAGGCCTTACAGTCCCTGGAGGAGCAGGCTGCCAGAGTGTGTGAAACCTGACTGTTGCCTTACTGGCCTCAGTTCCACCATTGCCTGTTCCTCCGAACTAGGACCCAGGCCTATTTGGAGAAGCGTTTGGGTGCGGATTTCTACAAAGTGCCAAGTGCTACAGCAGTGAGAATTCTCTCAGCGGTAAGGGAGAGCATTTTATGGATTCTCAAGCTGTTTTCTGAACGACAGGGTCAAAATGAACTGAGAGAATCAGGCTCTCTGTGCCCCTATGTTAGGTACGCAGCTTCACACACAGAAGTGTCTCTATAGGAGCCAAGAATGTTCCTGAGAGATGAGGTTCACTAGAAGTCTGCTACAGAGCATAGACCTGTCCATATGGTTTTGCCTTGCCCTGTGAGTTGGGTCCCTGAGGTCCACCCCAGCTCAGGGGAAGGAGCCCCTGAGAAAAGATCTCCAGGGACCGCTATTCCCCCAGGCTGGCAAACGCAGTTCACAGGAGGTAACACAAGCGAGCCTCCTGCAAGGCACAACAGGCCTTAGTCTCCCTGGACGATCAGGCTGCCAGAGTGTGTGAGACCTGACTGGTGCCTTACTGGCCTCAGCTCCGCCATTGCGTGTTCCTCCGAACTAGGACCCAGGCCTACTAGGAGAAGGGTTTGGGTATGGATTTCTAAATACTGCCAAGGGGTATAGCAATGAGAACTGTGTCACGGGTAAGGAAGAGCATTGTATGGATTTTCAAGCTGTTGTTTGAACGACAGCTTCAAAGCTGCACAGAGAGAATCAGACTCTGTGTCTCCATGTTCGGTACACAGCTTCACAGACAGGGGTGTCTCCATAGGAAACAAGAACGTTCCTGACAGAGTGAGGTTCACTAGAGCTCTCCTAGAGAGCAAAGACTTGTCCATGTGGTTTTTCTTCCCCTGTGCGTTTGGGGCTCCAGGCTCGGCCCCAGCTCCGTGGAAACAACCCCTGAGAAAAGATCTTCAAGATCCGCTTTTCCCAGAGGCTGGGATGTGGGGTTCATAGGAGGCGGGAAAAGCAGGCCTCCTTCAGAGAGCAAGAGGCAGCCAAGCGGCCTGCGTTTGGAAGCCTCTATTTGGAAGAATGGGTTAGCTTCCCCTAAGGGAGACCTCCAGATCTGTTCAGAAGTCGGTAATTCCAGAGGCAGTGTGCAGGGTCCTGACTGCCCTTTGCCAGCCTTGCAAAGACATTCCTAGATTCTACAGTTATCTTCCTGAAGAAGCAGGCTTTGGGAATATGTCAGACTTGACTGGCGCCTTATTGGCCTCAGCTCAGCTATTGCCTTTCCATTCAAAGTAGGACAAGGCCCTACTTTACGAAGGGTAAGGGTCTTCTTCTTTCCAAACTGCCGAGGGCTACAGCAATGAGACCTCCGTAAATGCGAGGGAAGCATAAGCGGATGGATTATCAGGAAGGTTCTTTGCCACCAAGCATCAGCACCCCACGGAGAGAATCAGGCTCCCTTTGCCCCTATGTGGGGTGTGTAGATTCACAAACAGTGGTGTCTCTACAGGAGCCAAGAATGTTCCTGAGAGATGAGGCTCACAAGAGCTCTCCTACAGAGTGCTCACCTGTACATGTGGTTTCGCCTTCCCCTGTGAGTTGGGTCCCCGAGGTCCACCCCAGCTCTGAGAAAACAGCCTCTGAGAAAAGATCTCCAGGAACCGCTTTTCGCCCAGGCTGGGAAAAGCTGTTCACAGGAAGTAAGGCAAGTGAGCCTCCTGCAGAGAAAAAGAAGCCTTACTGTCCCTGGAGGAGCAGGCTGCCAGAGTGTGTGAAAACTGACTGGTGCCATACTGGTCTTAGCTCCGCCATTGCTTGTTCCTCCGAACTGGGACTCAGGCCTACTTGGAGAAGGGTTTAGGTGCAGATTTCTACAAACTGCCAAGGGCTACTGCAATGCGAACTCTCTCAGAGGTAAGGGCGAGAATTGTATGGATTCTCAAGCTGTTTTCTGAACGACAGCATTAAACCTGCACAGAGAGAATCAGGCTCTCTGCCGCCATGTTGGGTACGCAGTTTCACACACAGAGGTGTCCTCATAGGAGCCAAGAACGTTCGTCAAAGACTAAGGTTCACTAGAGCTCTCTTAGAGAGCAAAGACTTGTTCATGTGCTTTTGTCTTCCCCTGTATGTGTGGGTCTCTGGGCACAACCCCAGCTCTGTGGAAACAACTCCTGAGCAAAGATCTCCAAGATCTGCTTTTCCCCCATGCTGGGAACCAGGGATCATAGGAGGCAGGAAAAGCAAGCCTCCTTCAGGGAAGAAGAGGCAGCCAACCGGCCTGTGTTTGGAAGCCTCTATTTGCAAGGAATGGGTTGCTTCTCCAGAAGGAGACCTCCAGATCTGCTCAGAAGATAGATATTCCAGAGGCAGGGTCGAGGTTCCTGACTGCCCTTTGCCAGCCTTGCAAAGACATTCCTAGATTCTAGCGCTATTTTCCATGAAGGAGCAGGCATCGGGAATATGTCAGAGTTGACGGGTGCCTTACTGGCCTCAGCTCAGCTATTGCCTTTCCTGTCAAACTAGGATCAGGGCCTACTTGGTGAAGGGTAAGGGTCTACTTCTTTCCAAACTGCCAAGAGACACAGCAATGAGACCTCTGTCAAGGCGAGGGAAGCGTAAGCGGATGGATTCTCAAACAGGTGCTTTGCCACAAAGCATCAGCACCCCATGGAGAGAATCAGGCTCCCTGTGCCCCTATGTTCGGTGTGTAGCTTTACACACAGAGGTGTCTCTGTACGAGCCAAGAATGTTCCTAAGAGATGAGACACACTAACGTCTCCTACAGAGCATAGACCTGTCCATGTGGTTTTTCCTTCCCCTGTGAGATGGGTCCCCGAGGTCCACCCCAGCTCTGGGGATAGAGCCCCTGAGAAAAGATCTCCAGGAACCGCTTTTTGCCCAGGCTGGGAAACGCAGTTCACAGGAGGCAAGGCAAGCGAGCCTCCTGCAGGGAAAAATAGGCCTTTCTGTCCCTGGAGGAGCAGGCTGCCAGAGTGTGTGACACCTGACTGGTGCCTTACTGGCCTCAGCTCCGCCATTGCATGGCCATCCAAACCAGGACCCAGGCCTACTTGGAGAAGGGTTTGGGTGCGGATTTCTAAAAACTGCCAAGGGCTACAGCAATGAGAAGTCTCTCAGAGGTAAGGGAGAGCATTCTATGGATTCTCAAGCTGTTGTTTGAACGACAGCTTCAAAGCTGCAAAGAGAGAATCAGGCCCTGTGTGCCCCCTTGTTGGGTACGCAGCTTCACACACAGGGGTGTCTCCATAGGAGTCAAGAACGTTCCTGACACAGTAAGTTTCACTTAGAGGTCTCCTGGAGAGCAAAGACTTGTCCATGTGGTTTTCCTTCCCCTGTTCGATTGGGTCTCTTGTCTCGGCCCCAGCTCCATGGAAACAACCCCTGAGAAAATATCTTCAAGATCCGCTTTTCCCAGAGGCTGGGAACAGGGCTTCATAGGATGCGAGAAAAGCAGGCCTCCTTCGGGCGCTAAGAGGCAGCCAACCGGCCTGTTTGGAAGCCTCTATTTGGAAAGAATGGGTTAGCTTCTCCTAAAGGAGACCTCCAGATCTGCTCAGAAGTCGGTAATTCCAGAGGCAGGGTGCTGGTTCCTGACTGCCCTTTGCCAGCCTTGCAAAGACATTCCCAGATTCTAGAGTTATTTTCCATGAAGGTGAAGGCTACGGGAGTATGTCAGACTTGGCAGGCACCTTATTGGCCTCAGCTCAGCTATTACCTTTCCATTCAAACTAGGACAAAGGCCTACTTTATGAAGGGTAAGGGTCTTCTTCTTTCCAAACTGCCAAGGGCTACAGCAATGGGACCTCTGTCAAGGCGAGGGAAGCCTAAGTGGATGGATTATCAAGCAGGTGCTTTGCCACAAAGCATCAGCACACCACGGGGAGAATCAGGCTCCATTTGCCCCTATGTTGGGTGTGTAGCTTCACATACAGAGGTGTCTCTATAGGAGGCCAGAATGTTCCTGAGAGATGAGGTTCACTAGAGCTCTCCTACAGAGCATAGACCTGTCCATGTGCTTTTGCCTTCCCCTGTGAGTTGGGTCCTCGTGGTCCTCCCCAGCTCCGGGGAAGGAGCCCCTGAGAAAAGATCTCCAGGGACCTCTTTTCCCCCAGGCTGGGAAATGCAGCTCACAGGAGGGAAGTCAAGTGAGCCTCCTGCAGGGAAAAAGAGGGCTTACTGTCCCTGGACGATCAGGCTGCCAGAGTGTGTGAGACCTGACTGGTGCCTTACTGGCCTCAGCTCCGCCATTGCATGTTCCTCCGAACTAGGAACCAGGCCTACTTGGAGAAGGGTTTGGGTGCGGATTTCTAAAAACTGCCAAGGGCTACAGCAATGAGAACTCTGTCACGGGTAAGGAAGAGCATTGTATGGATTTTCAAGGTGTTTTTTGAACGACACCTTTAAAGCTACACAGAGAGAATCAGGCTCTCTGTGCCCCCATGTTGGGTACGCAGCTTCGTACACAGGCGTGTCTCCATATGAATCAAGAATGTTCGTGACAGAGTGAAGTTCACTAGAGCTCTCCTAGAGAGCAAAGACTTGTCCATGTGGTTTTTCTTCCCCTGTGAGTTTGGGTCTCCAGGCTTAGCCCCAGCTCCGTGGAAACAACCCCTGAGAAAAGATCTTCAAGATCCGCTTTTCCCAGAGCCTGGGAAGCTGGGTTCATAGGAGGCAGGAAAAGCAAGCCTCCTTCGGGCACGAAGAGGCAGCCGACCGGCCTGTTTTTGGAAGTCTCAATATGGAAGGAATGAGTTAGATTCTCCTAAAGGAGACCTCCAGATCTGCTCAGAAATCGGTAATTCCAGAGGCAGGGTGCAGGCTCCTGACTGCCCTTTGCCAGCCTTGCAGAGACATTCCTAGATTCCAGCATTATTTTCCATGAAGGAGCAGGCTTCGGGAATATGTCAGACTTGACTGGCGCCTTATTGGCCTCAGCTCAGCTCTTGCCTTTCCTTTCAAACTAGGACAAGGGCCCACTTTATGAAAGGTAAGGGTCCTCTTCTTTCCAAACTGCCAAGGGCTACAGCAATGAGACCTCTATCAAGGCGAGGGAAGCGTAAGCTGATGGATTCTCAAGCAGGTGCTTTGCCACAAAGCATCAGCACCCCACGGAAAGAATCTGGCTCCCTTTGCCCCTACATTGCGTGTGTAGCTACACACACAGAGGTGTCTCGATAGGAGCCAAGAATGTTCCTGAGAGAGGAGGTTCACTGTTGGGGCCCAGAGTGAGGCACTCCGCCCATGGCAAAGGTCATGAGGAAGGAGGCTCGACATACGCAAAGGCGGGATCGAGCCTCAGGAGTCCCCCTGGAAATCCTCGAGCATCTACCCCCATCACCAGAGCCTGCCTACCTTACTACTTTGTGCTCTCACCTACACCTCTGACTTTACGGGGGGCTGTCCCCCACCACCTCTTTCGGAGAAGGAGTTAACCTAGAGCTCCAGTTGATAAAAACCCCTGGGTGTGACAAGAGTGTTTTAACCTACAAACTCCTCTGAAGGTTCTCTAGCCTGCCTGACAGGCTTGTCCGGCCACATGTGATTGCTCACAGACTCTCAACCATGAGAGGCACGAGATGCTTTAAACCTTCTAAAAACAGGTTCCTTAGAAAAGTTAGAAAATTATTAGTATAAGTATAATGGGCTGATTAGAAATCATATTGGTGAAGGGTTTTTCATTTGTTGAGCTGATGTTTACTGCTAAGTCTCCACATCCCCTGCCCTTATACACATTAATGAATATATAGAAGAAATAAGTATTAACCTTTGATATAAATCACGTTAGACCTTAGGCTAAGTAAATTCTTTCCTTAACTAAAACCCACTACACCCTCACCCTATAGGAATGTAACTTTATTTGGGTGGCGTCTGTTTTAAGAATAATCACCCCTGGAGAAATAAGTGTCCTGGTTGACTGACCGCTGTCACAAGGAGAGGGTCGTAAATTGTCAGCAGCCCCCCGGCCAGAAGATGATGTAACACCCCTAAGACTTCTGTATACTTTTGTATGAAGCACCTGACTTTGATAAAAGTCAGGACTGCTGACCCCACGTGACTTTTGCATAACATCTCAGTGTATAAAAGTAGACTATGGAAAATAAAGAATTGGGATCAGTTTCTCGAAATACTGGTCTCCCTATGTCTCTCTCTCTCTCTCACTCTGGTTGAGTCTCCATCTGGAGCGCGGAACCCACCAAGCTTACTAATTTTGACTGGGCTTCTAAGATCCGACCGGGGAGGCCTCAGTGTCTCCTCTCCTTCGGGAGAACGGAAGGATGCCTGCGGCCTACGTAAGTGGTGCAAGCTTCTTGTCTTGAAGTTTTATTGGTCCCCCGCGTAAACCAAGCTACTCAGCCTCTTTTCTCCACTGAATTTTCCTACTGAGCTATCCTCATTTTATTACTCTTTATATCCTTAATTAACGTTTAATTAAGCAGTTGTTCCCTGACCCTCGTCTACGCCGTCTCTGCTTCGAATACCCTGGATCAGCTGGGGCTGGACCCCGGCAGTTCACTAGAGATCTCCTACAGAGCATAGACCTGTCCATTTGGTTTTGCCTTCCCCTGTGAGTTGGGTCCCCGAGGTCCGCCCCAACTCCGGGGAAACAGCCCCTGAGAAAAGATCTCCAGGAACTGCTTTCCGCCCAGGCTGGGAAACGCTGTTCACAGGAAGTAAGGCAAGCGAGCCTCCTGAAGGGAAATAGAGGCCTTACTGTCCCTGGAGGAGCAGGCTGCCAGAGTGTGTGACACCTGACTGGTGCCTTACTGGCCTCAGCTCCGCTATTGCATGTTCATCTGAACTTGAACCCAGGCCTACTTGGAGAAGTGTTTGTGTGCCGATTTCCAGAAACTGCGAAGGGCTACAGCAATGATAACTCTCTCAGTGGTAAGGGAGAGCATTGTGTGGATTCTCAATTTGTTGTTTGAACGACAGCGTCAAAGCTGCACAGAGAGAATCAGGTCTCTGTGTCTCTATGTTGGGTATGCAGCTTCCCACACAGAGATGTTCCCATTGGAGCCAAGAACATTCCCCATAGAGTGAGGTTCACTAGAGCACTCCTAGAGAGCAAAGACTTATCCATGCGGTTTTCCCTTCCCCTGTGCGTGTGGGTCTCCGGGATCGGCCCCTGCTCCGTGGAAACAGCCTCTGGGAAAAGATCTCCAAGAACCTCTTATCCCCCAGGCTGGGAAGCGGAGTTCGCAGGAGGTGGGATAAGCAAGCTTCCTTCGGCAAGAAGAGACAGCCAACCGGCCTGTGTTTGGAAGCCTATATTTGCAAGGAATGGGTTAGTTTCTCCTGACCGAGACCGCCAGATGTGCTGAGAAGATAGAAATTCCAGAGGCAGGGTCGAGGTTCCTGACTGCCCTTTGCCAGCCTTGCAAAGACATTCCCAGATTCTAACGTTATTTTCCATGAAGGAGCAGGCATCGGGAATATGTCAGACTTGACTGGCGCCTTACTGGCCTCAGCTCAGCTACTGCCTTTCCATTCAAACAAGGACAAGGGCCTACTTGGTGAAGGGTAAGGGTCTGCTTCTTTCCAAACTGCCAAGGACTACAGCAATGAGACCTCTGTCAAGGTGAGGGAAGCCTATGCGGATGGATTCTTAGCAGGTGCTTTGCCACAAAGCATCAGCACCCACGGAGAGAATCAGACTCCCTTTGCCACTATGTTGGGTGTGTAGCTTCATGCACAGAGGTGTCTCTGTAGAAGCCAAGAATGTTCCTGAGAGATGACGTTCACTAGAGCTCTCCTACAGAGCATAGACCTGTCCATGTGGTTTTGTCTTCCCCTGTGAGTTGGGCCCCCGAGGTCCGACCCAGCTCCAGGGAAACAGCCCCTGAGAAAAAATCTCCAGGAACAGCTTTGCGCCCAGGCTGGGAAATGCAGTTCACAGGAGGCAAGGCAAGCGAGCCTCCTACAGGGAAAAAGAGGCCTTACTGCTCCTGGACGATCAGGCTGCAAGAGTGTGTGAGACCTCACTTGTGCCTTACTGGCCTCAGCTCCGCCGTTGCCTGTTATTCCGAGCTAGGACCCAGGCCTACTTGGAGAAGGGTTAGGGTGCGGATTTCTACAAACTGTCAAGGACGACAGCAATGAGAATTCTCTTAGCAGTAAGGGAGAGCATTGTATGGATTCTCAAGCTGTTGTTTGAATGACAGCTTCAAAGCTACACAGAGAGAATCAGGCTCTCTGTTCCCCTATTTTGGCTGTGCAGCTTCACACACAGAATTTGACTCTGTTGGAGCCAGAAATATTCCTGAAAGACTTAGGCTCACCAAAGCTGTCCTCCAGAGCAAAGACATTGGATGTGGTTTTGCCTTCCCTTGTCAGTATGGGTCCCCTAGCTTGGCCCCAGCTCCGGGGATACAGCCTCTGAAAAAAATCTTCCAAGAAGCGATTTTCCTCCAGGCTGTTAAGCGGAATTCGCAGTTTGCAAGTTAAGGAAGCCTGCTTCGTGGAAGAGCAAGCAGCCAACTGGCCCTGTGTTAGGAAGCCTGTATTTGAAAGGAATGGGTTAGCTTCTACAGCGGGAGAACCTCAGATCTGCTCAGGGGACTGAAATACTAGAGTCAGGGTTGAGGTTCTCCCTTGTCCTTTGCGCACCTTGCAAAGACATTCCTAGCTTCTAGCGTTAGTGTCCCTGTAGTAGCAGGCTGCAGGACCGTGTGATAAATGACTGCTGCGTTCCTGTCCTCAGCTCCGCTACTGACTTTCTATTCGAACTAGAACACAGGCCTACTTTGAGAGGGGTTAGGGTCCAGTGTTTCCAAACTGCCAAGGGCTACGGCAATGCGAGCTCTGTCAGAGGTAAGAAAAGAGCAATTGGTTGGATTCTTCAGCTGCTGCGTGGCTGCACAGCTTCCGCGCCGCATGGAGAGCATGAGGCTCCTTGTGGCCCTATTTTGGGTACGCAGCAACATGCACACAGAATGTCTGTGTTCACTTATGTACAGGCTTATGTACACTAGAGCTCTCCTACAGAGCAAAGACCACTCAGTGGGCTCCAAGAGATACCTGTCGCGGCTCGAGAAGAGAGTGGAGTCCTTTGCTTCCCCTCGAGATGAGGCCTGACTCCCCGGGTGAGTATGGAATGCAACCCCAAATCCCTGTCGCCTATGGAGAGGAACATTAAGTCCTGGATACAAGCCTAGATGAGGTCTAGTTTGCCCTTCAGTGAATGGAGCCCAATCCCCAGCTCTCCCTGGCAACTCGAATGGAAGATTAGACTTCCTGGGCCAACACAAGAGGAAGCCTGAATTCCCCGTCGTACCTCGAGAATCCCACCGTAACTCGAGAAAAACCACGTGCTTCCCTCGTCATCGCAAGATGAGGCCCTTTGTCTGCTACAGCATCTCAAGAGAAGTTCCACGTTCCATCCTGAAGTGCGAAACAGAAATTGGCACCCTTGATGTGACCCCAAAATTCCGCGACATACCAGACTCACTCAAGGGGAACACCGAGGTTCCCGGCACCACTTCATCTGACCCCTTCTCCTCTCCTGATTGCGACAGGAGGGTCGACTCCACTTCTCTGTCTGCAAGGGGTTCCCGACTTCCGGGCGCACCTCAGGATGAGGCCGGTCACATGAGGAAGTTCGAGACATAGCCTCCTGGGTGGTGCCACATGCCGAAAGACCCCAATTTCACGGTCCACTCTTGAAAAGAACCCGATGCCAGCACACCTCTTTGAAGGAAAACCTGTGGATGAAGGCAAAAGACGAAGGGGCACTGACACCCGCGTGCATCGTCCAGAAAAACCCGCAGGTCCCACAGACATTTCGACAAGTGGCCTGTCACCCTGTAAACAACTCGAAAGGCAAACGAAGGTCCATTCCTCAACAGAAGACTAGGTGTGACTCTCTTGTCCCTACTCTGCAGGGACCATGGGATCCGAGTCAGAAACGGAGAGGAAGCCTGAGGTTCCTGCGTCCACTCGAGATGAGGCCCTCTTTCATTGCACCACACCCAGTGGAGTCCCGAGAGGACCCCACCAACTCCACAGTATCCCTGAGTTCTCAGAGGCACAATGAGAAGCTCCCTGAGGTCACAGGCACAAGTCGAGGGAACCCTGGGTTTTCTGCCATGACTCGAGAAAGACCTCGAGAGTGCTTCAAAATTTGTTGAGTCGCGATTCCCCTACCATGACTCGAGAGCCATGACACGCGCGCCCTCTTCATGCACATGGAGACCTGACTAACCTGGCACTGCACAAGAGGCTCCCTGAGATCCTCATTATACCTCGTGAGGAAACCCACACTGGAGCGGCAGCTCGAGGAAACACATGAGACACCCCGGTAATCGCGAGATGAGGGCCTTATTTTCCTGCATGGCCTGGAGACCAATCACGAGTCCTCTCTCCAAACTTAAGAGCAGGCTGGACTCCGTTGAGGCCGCTCAGGGGGCTCCAAGAGACCCGCGTCGCGACTCGGGAGGAGAGCGGAGTCCTTGGCTTCCCTTCGAGACGAGGCCTGACTCCCCGGGGGAGCCTGGAATGCAACCCCGAGATCCCTGCCTTCCCTGGAGAGGAAAATTAGGTTCCGGACACACGCCTAGGTGAGGTCTCTTCGGCCCTGCAGTGACTCGAGCGCAACCCCCAGCTTTCCCTCGCAACCCGAGGGGAAGATTGGGCTTCCCAGGGCCAACCCAAGGGGAAGGCTGAGATCCCCGTCGTAACTCGAGAATCCCGCCGCAACTCGAGAAAAACCACGTGGTTCCCACCTCTTGGCAAGATGAGGACCTTGCCCGCGACGGCGTCTCAAGGGAAGTCCCCTGTTCCGCCCTGAAGGGCGAAACGGTCCCTGACAGCCTTCCTGCGACCCCCAAAAGTCCCCCGACACGCCGGGGTCCCCCGAGGGGAACACCGAGGGTCCCGGCACCGCTTCCTCTGAGCCCCTTCTCCCCTCCTGATCGCGACAGGAGAGGCGATTCCCCTGCGTGGTCTGGAAGGGGTTCCCGGCCTTCCCGGCGCACCTCAGGATGAGGCCGGTCTCACGAGGAAATTCGAGACGAGCCACGTGAGAGTTGCCACATGCCGAACGCCCCCGATTCCGCGGTCCGCTCTTGAGAAGGACCCGAGGCCCGGACCCCTCTTCGAAGGCAACCCTGTGGGTGAAGGCACAACACGAAGGGGCACTGCCACCCCCGTGCATTGTCCGCAAAGACCCGCGGGTTCCACACACAGCTCGACGAGGGGCCTGAGACCCCCTGAGCAACTCGAGAGGCCAGCGGGGTTCCCTTCCTCAGACAAGACGAGGCCTCACTCTCCTGTCCCAACTCTGCAGGGACCCTGCGGTCGGAGTCCGAAACGGAGAGGAAGCCTGAGGTTCCTGCCTCCCCTCGAGGTGAGGCCCTCTTCCGTTGCGCCAGACTCAGCGGAGTCCCGAGGGGCCCCGCCACCTCCACAGGATCCCTCGCCTCTCAGAGGCACCCTGGGAAGTTCCCTAAGGTCCCCGGCAGAAGGCGAGGGAAACGAGGGTTTCCCGCCGCCCCCCGAGAGAGACCTCGAGAGTCCTTCTTCAACGCGTCTCCAGGCCCTAGTCCCCTCCCGGGACTCGAGAGCCATGACGCTCTCTCCCTCACCTCGCGCATGGGGACCTGACTTCCCTGGCGCCGCACGAGAGGCTCCCTGAGATCCTCGTCGTGCCTCGGGAGAAAACCCCCACGGGCGCCGCAGCTCGAGGAAACCCCTGAGACGCCCCCGTCCTCGCGAGCTGAGGGCCTTCTTTTCCTGCATGGCCTGGAGAGCAATCCCGGGCCCTCTCTCCAAACGGAAGAGGAGGCTGGACTCCCTTGAGGCCGCTCAGGGGGCTCCAAGAGACCCGCGTCGCGACTCCGGAGGAGAGCGGAGTCCTTGGCTTCCCCTCGAGACGAGGCCTGACTCCCCGGGGGAGCCTGGAATGCAACCCCGAGATCCCTGCCTTCCCTGGAGAGGAATATTAGGTCCCGGACTCACGCCTAGGTGAGGTCTCTTCGGCCCTGCAGTGACCCGAGCGCAACCCCCAGCTTTCCCTCGCAACCCGAGGGGAAGATTGGGCTTCCCAGGGCCAACCCAAGGGGAAGGCTGAGATCCCCGTCGGAACTCGAGAATCCTGCCGCAGCTCGAGAAAAACCACGTGGTTCCCACCTCTTGGCAAGATGAGGCCCTTGCCCGCGACGGCGTCTCAAGGGAAGTCCCCTGTTCCGCCATGAAGGGCGAAACGGTCCCTGACAGCCTTCCTGCGACCCCCAAGAGTTCCCCGACACGCCGGGTTCCCCCGAGGGAACACCGAGGGTCCCGGCACCGCTTCCTCTGAGCCCCTTCTCCCCTCCTGATCGCGACAGGAGAGGCGATTCCCCTGCGTGGTCTGGAAGGGGTTCCCGGCCTTCCCGGCGCACCTCAGGATGAGGCCGGTCAACGAGGAAATTCGAGACGAGCCACGTGGATGGGGCCACATGCCGAACGCCCCCGATTACCCGGTCCGCTCTTGAAAAGGACCCGAGGCCCGGACCCCTCTTCGAAGGCAACCCTGTGGGTGAAGGCACAACACGAAGGGGCACTGCCACCCCCGTGCATCGTCCGCAAAGACCCGCGGGTTCCACACACAGCTCGACGAGGGGCCTGAGACCCCCTGAGCAACTCGAGAGGCCAGCGGGGTTCCCTTCCTCACACAAGACGAGGCCTGACTCTCCTGTCCCAACTCTGCAGGGACCCTGCGGTCGGAGTCCAAAACGGATAAGAATCCTGAGGTTCCTGCCTCCCCTCGAGGTGAGGCCCTCTTCCTTTGCACCAAACCCAGATGCGTCGCGAGAGGCCCCTCCCAACTCCACAGTATCCCTGAATTCTCAGAGGCACCTTGAGAATCTACCTGAGGTCACCGGCTCAAGTCCAGGGAACCCAGGGTTTCCTGCTGCGACCCGAGAAAGACCTTGAGAGTCCTTTGGCGTGTATTGAGGCCCAATTCCCCTACCATGACTCGAGAGCAAACACCCGCTCCCCATCGCCATGCGCATGGAGACCTGACTTCCCTGACTCCTGAAGAGAGTCTCCCTAAGCTCCCCGTCGTACCACTTCGGAAACCCCATTCAGGCACCGCAGCTCGAGAAAACCCACGATACGCCCCCGTCATCACGAGATGAGGGACTTGTTTCCTGCCTGGCATGGAGAGCAAAACCGAGTCCTCTCTCCAGACTCCACAGGAGGCTTGACTCTCTTTAGGCCTCTCAGTTGGCTCCAAGAGATACCTGTCAGGACCTGAAGGGAGAGCAGAGTCCTTTGCTTCCCCTCGAGACGAGGCCTGACTCCCCGTGTGAGTCTGGAATGCAACCCCGAGTTCCTGTCACACCTGGAGAGGAAAACTCGGTCCTGGACACAAGCCTAGATGAGGTCTATTTTGCACTGCAGTTACTAGAGAGCAATCGCCAGCTCTCCCTCGCAAATCGAATTGAAGATTGGACTTCCCTGGGCCAATACAATTGGAAGCCTGAATTCGACATCGTAACTCGAGAATCCCGCCGAAACTCGAGAAAATCCACGTGGTTCCCCCATCAGCGCTAGATGAGGCCCTTGCCCGCTACAGCGACTCAAGAGAAGTCCCACTTTCTGTCTTGAAGTGCGAAACGGTACTTGGCACCCTTGATGCAATCTCAAAATTCCCCGACATACCGGTCTCACTCGAAAGGAACACCGAGGTTCCTGGAACCACTTCATTTGAGCTCCTTCCCCCCTCGTGATCGCGACAGGAGTGTCGATTCCCCTGCTATGTCTGGAAGGGGTTCCCGACCTTTCCAGCGCGCCTAAGGATGAGGCAGGTCTCACGAGGAAATTCGAGACATAGCCTCGTGGGTGGTGCCACAAGCCGAAAGACCCCGATTTCCCGGTCTGCTCTTGATAAGAACGTGATGCCCTGACACCTTTACGAAGGAAAACCTGTGGATGAAAGCACAACACGAAGGGGCACTGACACCCCCGTGCATCGTCCAGAAAAACCCGCAGGTTACAAACACAGTTCAACAAGTGGTCTGTCACCCTGTGAACAACTCGACAGGCAAGTGGAGTTCCATTCCTCCACACAAGACGAGACCTGATTTTCTGTACCAACTCTGCAGGGAAACTGCGATCCGAGTCAGTACCAGCGACAGGAAACCCAGGAGAGGAAACATGAGGTTCCTGCCTCCACTCGAGATGAGGCTCTCATCCATTGCACCAAACCCAGTGGAGTCCAGAGAGGCCCCTCCCAACTCCACAGTACCCCTGACTTCTCAGAGGCACCCGGAGAAGCTCCATGAGGTCACCGGCACATGTCGAGGGAACCCAGGGTTTCCTGCCACAATGGGAAAAAGACCTCGAGAGTCCTACTTCAACGTGTCTTGAAGCCCGAATCTGCTTCCATGGCTCTACAGAAATGACACGCACCCCCTCGCCACGCACATGAAGACCTGACTTCCCTGGCGCCATAAGAGAGGCTCCCTGAGCTCCCTGTCGTACCTCGTGAGAAACCCCACACTGACGCCGCAGCTTGAGAAAACTCACCATACGCCTCTGTCATTGCGAGATGAGGGCCTTCTTTTCCTGCATGGCCTGGAGAGGAATCCCGAATCCTCTTTCCAAACTCCACAGGAGGCTTGACTCCCTTTAGGCCACTTAGTGGGCTCCAAGAGATACCCGTCGCGACTCGAGAGGAGAATTGAGTCCTTTGCTTCCCCTCGAGACAAGGCCTGACTCACCAGGTGGGTCTGGAATGCAACCCCGAGATCCCTGTCTCCCCTGGAGAGGAACATTAGGTCCTGGAAACAAGCCTAGATGAGGTCTCTTTTGCCCTTCTGTAACTCGAGAGCAATCCCCCGCTCTCCCTGACAACTCGAATGGAAGATTGGACTTCCCTGGACCAACACAAGAGGAAGCCTGAATTCCCCTTCGTAACTCGAGAATCCCGCCGCAACTCGAGAAAAAGCACTTGGTTCCCTCGTCATCACAAGATGAGGCCCTTGCCCGCTACAGCTTCTCAAGAAAAGTCCCACGTTCCGTCTTGAAGTGCAAAACGATACTTGACACCCTTGATGTGACCCCAAAAGTTCCCCGAAATATCGGTCTCACTCGAGGTGAACACCGAGGTTCCCGGCACCAGTTTATCTGAGCCCCTTCTCCCCTCCTGTTCGTGATAGGAGGGTCACTTCCCCTGCTTTGTTTGTAAGGGGTTCACGACCTTCACGGGGCACTTCAGGATGAGGCCAGTCTCACGAGGAAATTCGAGACGTAGCTCGCGGGTGGCACCACATGCCAAAAGACTATGATTTCCCGGTACCCTCTTGATAAGAACCCGATGCCTGGACACCTCTTCGAAGGCAACCCTGTGGATGAAGGCACAACACAAAGGGGCACTGACACCCTCGTGCATCGTCCGGAAAAACCCGCAGGTTCCACATACAGCTCAACAAGTGGCTTGTCACCCCTGAAGAACGCGAGAGGCAAGTGGGGTTTCATTCCTCTACACAAGATGATGCCTGACTCTCCTGTCCCAACTCTGCAGGGACTTTGCGATCTGAATCAGACCAGCGCCAGTGAAGTCACGAGAGGAACGCTGAGGTTCCTGCCTCCACTCGAGATTAGGACCTCTTCCATTGCACGAAACCCAGTGGAGTCCCGAGAGACGCGTCCCAGCTCCACAGTATCCCTGACTTCTCAGAGGCACCCTGAGAAGCTCCCTGAGGTCACCAGCACAATTCGAGTGAGCCCAGGGTTTACTGCCGCCACCATAGAAAGAACTCAAGAGTCCTTCTTCAACGCATTTTGAGGCCTGATTCCCCTACCATGACTCGAGGGCAATGACGCGCTCCCTCTGCTACACTCATGAAGCCCTGACTTCCCTGGCGCCACACGAGAGGCTCCCTGAGCTCCCCGTCATACCTCGTGAGAAACCAAACACTGGCGCCACAGATAGAGAAAACCCACGAGACGCCCCCATTTTCGCGACATGACGGCCTTCTTTTCTAGCATGGCCTGGAGAGCAATCCCGAGTCCTCTCTCCAAACTCCACAGTAGGCTTGACTCCCTTTTGGTCACTCAGTGGACTCCAAGACATACCCGTCGCGACTCGAGAGGAGAACGGAGTCTTTTCCTTCCCCTCGAGGCGAGGCCTGACTCCTCGGGTGTGTCTGATATGTGAACCGGAGATCCCTGTCGCCCCTGGAGAGAAACATTAGGTCCTGGACACAAGCCTAGATGAGGTCTCTTTTTTCCTGCAGTGACTCGAGAGCAATCCCCAACTCTCCCTCACAACTCGAATGGAAGACTGGACTTCCCTGGGCCAACAGAAGAGGAAGCCTGAATTTCCCGTTGTAACTCAAGAATCCCGCCACAACTCGAGAAAAACCACGTCGTTCCCTCTTCATCGCAAGATGCGGCCATTGCCGCTACAGCGTCTCAAAAGAAGTCTTACGTTCCATCTTGAAGTGCGATACGGTACTTGGCACCTTTGATGCGATCCCAAAAGTTCCCCAACACACTGGTCTCACTGGAGGGGAACACCGAGGTTCCCGGCATCACCTCATCTGTGCCCCTTCTCCCCTCCTGATCGAGACAGGAGGGTCGATTCCCCTGCTTTGTCTGCAAGGGGTTCCGACCTTCCCGGCGCACCTCAGGATGAGGCCAGTCTCACTAGGAAATTCGAGACGTAGCCTGGTGGGTGGTGCCACATGCGGAAAGACCCCGATTTCCCGGTCCGCTCTTAATAAGAACCCGATGCCAGGACACCTCTTCGAAAGCAAACCTGTGGATGAATGCACAACACGAAGGGGTACTGACATCCCCATGCATAGTACGGAAAAACACGCAGATTCCAAACACAGATCGACAAGTGTCCTGTCAACCCTTGAAGAACTAGAGAGGCATGCGGAGTTCCGTTCCTCCACACAAGAGAAGGCCTGACTCTCCTTTCCCAACTCTGCAGGGACCGTGCGATCGGAGTCAGAAATGTAGATGAAACCTGACGTTCCTGCATCAACTCGAAATGAGGCCCTCTTCCATTGCGCCATACCCAGTGGAGTCCCGAGAGGCCCCTAAAACTCCACAGTATCCCTGATTCTCAGAGGCACCCTCAGAAGCTCTCTGCGGTCACTGGCACAAGTCGAGTGAACCCAGGGTTTCCTGCTGCATTCTGAGAAAGACCTTGAGAGTCCTTCTTTACCGCGTCTTGAGGCCCGATACCCTACCATGACTGGAGAGCAATGACGCATTCCCCTCGCCACGCCCATTGAAACCTAACTTCCCTGGCGCCACACGAGAGGCTCCCTGCGCTCCCCGTCCTACCTCATGAAAACCCCACACTGGCACCGCCGCTCGAGAAAACTCACGAGACGCCCCCATCATCCTAAGATGAGGGCCTTCTTTTCCTACATGACCTAGAGAGCAATCCCGAGTCCACTCTCCAAACTCCACTGGAGGCCTGAATCCCTTTAGGCCACTCAGTAGCCTCCAAGAGATACATGTCGCTACTCTAGAGGAGAGCAGAGCCCATTGCTTCCCCTCGAGCCGAGGCCTGACTACTTGGGTGAGTCTGGAATGGGATCCCGAGATCCGTGTTGCCCCTGTAGAGGAAAACTCGGTCCTGGACACAAGCCTAAATGAGGTCTTTTTTGTCCTGCATTGACTCAAGTGCAATCCCCAGCTCTCCCTCGCAACTCGAATGGATGATTGGACTTCCCTGGGCCAACACAAGAGGAAGCCTGTATTCCCCATTGTAATTCGAGAATCCCGCGGCAACTGGAGAAAAACGACGTGGCTCCTCCGTCATCGAAATATGAGGCCCCTGTCAGCTATAGCGTCTCCAGGGAAGTCCCATGTTCCGTCTTGAAGTGTGAAACGGTACTTGGCACCCTTGATGCGACCCCCAAATTTCCCTGACACCCCGGTCTCACTCGAGGAGAACATGGAGGTTCCCAGCACCGCTTCAGCTGAGCCTCTTCTCCCCTCCTGATGGCGACAGGAGGGTCGATTCCCCTGCTTTGTCTGGAAGGGGTTCCCAGACTTCCCGGCGAACCTCAGGATGAGGCCAGTCTCACGAGTGAAGTCGAGACGTAGCCTCGTGGGTTGTGCCACATGCCGAAAGACCCCGATTTCCTGGTCCGCTATTGATAAGATCCCGATGCCCGGTCACCTCTTCGAAGGTAACCCTGTGGATGAAGGCACAACACGAAGGGGCACTGACACCCCTGTGCATCGTCCCCCAAAACCGCAGGTTCCACATACAACTCGACAGGTGGCCTGTCCTCCCGTGAACAACTCGAGAGGCAAGCGTAGTTCCATTACTCCACACAAGACGAGGTCTGACTCTCCTGTCCCAACTCTGCAGGGACCCTGCTCTCCGAGTCAGAAATGGAGAGGAAGCCTGACGTTACTGCCTCAATCCGAGATTAGGTCCTCTTCAATTGCACCAGTCCCTGTGATGTCCCGAGAAGCCCCTCTCAACTCCACAGTATCCCTGACTTCTCAGAGGAACCCCGCTAAGCTCCCTGAGGTCATGGGCACAAGTCGAGGGAACCCAGGGTTTCCTGCCACACCCCGAGAAAGACCTCGAGAGTTCTTCTTCGAAGCGTCTTGAGGCTTGATTCCCCTACCATGACTCGAGAGCAATGAGGCGCTCCCCCACGCCACGTCCATGGAGACCTGACTTCCGTGGCACCACAGGAGTCTCCCTGAGCTCCCCGTCCTATCTCGTGAGAAACCCCAACCAGGCACTGCACCTTGAGAAAACCCACGAGACGGCCCCGTCATCGCGAGATGAGGGCCTTCTTTTCCTGCATGGCCTAGACAGCAATCCCGAGTCCTCTGTCCAAACTCCACAGGAGGCTTAACTCCATTTAGGCCACTCTAGGGCTCCAAGGGATATCCGTCGCGACTCGAGAGGAGAGCGGAGTCCATTCATTCCCTTCGAGACGAGGCCTGACTCCCCGGGTGAGTCTGGAATGCAACCCCGAGATCCCTGTCGCCCCTGGAGAGAAAAACTCGGTCCTGGACACAAACCTAGATGAGCTCTATTTTGCCCTGCAGTGACTCGAGAGCAATCTCCAGCTCTCACTTGCAACTCGAATGGAAGATTGGACTTCCCTGGGCCAACACAAGAGGAAACCTGTATTCCCCATCGTAACTCAAGAATCCTGCCGCAACTCGAGAAAAAACACGTGGGTCCCCCGTCAGCGCTAGATGAGGCCCTTGCCCACTACAGCATCTCAAGAGAAGTCCCAGGTTCCGTCTTGAATTGCGAAACGGTACTTGGCACCCTTGATGCAACCAGAAAAGTTACCCGACTTTCACTCAAGGAGAGCACCGAGGTTCCCGGCACTACTTCATCTGAGCCCTTTCTCTCCTCCTGATCCCGAAAGTAGGGTCGATTCCCCTGCTTTGTTTGGAAAGGGTTCCCGGACTTTCCTGCGTGCCTCAGGATGAGGCCGGTCTCACGAGAAAATTCGAGACGTAGCCTAGTGGGTGGTGCAACATGCTGAAAGACCCCAATTTCCCGGTCCGCACTTGAGGAGAACACGATGCCCGGACACCTCTTCGAAGGCAACCCTGTGGATGAAGGCACAACAGGAAGGAGCACTGACGCCCCCGTGCATCTCCGAAAAACCCGCAGGTTCCACACACATCACGAAAAGTGGTGTTATCCTTGAACAACTTGAGATGTAAGCGGAGTTCCATTCCTCCGCAGAACACGAGACCTGACACTCCTGAGCAAACTCAGCAGGGACCCTGCGATCTGAGTCAGATCCTGCCTCCAGGAAGTCAGGAGCAGAACCCTGAGGTTCCTGCCTCAACTCGAGATGAGGCCCACTTCCATTGCACCAAACCCAGAGGAGTCCCGAGAGGCCTCTCCCAAATCCACAGTATCCCTGACTTCTCAGAGGCACCCTGAGACACTCTCTGAGGTCACCGGCACAAGTCAAGGGAACCCAGGGTTTCCTGCCGCAACCCTAGAAAGACATCGAGAGTTCTTTTTCAACCCGTCATGAGGCCCGATTCCCCTACCCTGACTTGAGAGCAATGACGCGCTCCCCCTTGCCCCGCCAATGGAGACCTGACTTCCCTGTTGCCACACGAGAGGCTACCTGAACTCCCCGTCGTACCTCGTGAGAAACCCCACACTGGCGCCGCAGCTCGAGAAAACCCACGAGACGCCCCCGTCATCTCGAGATGTGGGCCTTCTTTTCCTGCATGGCCTGGAGAGCAATCCCGAGTCCTCTCTCCAAACTGAAGAGGAGGGTTGACTCCCTTTAGACCACTCAGTGGGCTCCAAGAGATACGCGTCGCAACTCGAGAGGATAGCCGAGTCCTTTGCTTCCCCTCGAGACGAGGCCTAACTCCCCGGGTGAGTCTGTAATGCAAACCCGAGATCCCTGTCGCCCTTGGAGAGGATCATTGGGTCCTGAACACAAGGCTAGATGAGGTCGCTTTTGCCCTGCAGTAACTCGAGAGCACTCCCCAGCTTTCCCTCGCAACCCGAATGGAAGATTGGACCTCCCTGGGCCAACACAAGAGGAAGCCTGAATTCCCAGTAGTAATTCGAGAATTCCGCCTCAACTTGAGAAAAACCACGTGGTTCCCCCGTCATTGCAAGATGAGGCCCTTGCCCGCTCCAGCGTCTCAAGAGTAGTCCCACGTTCTGTCTTCAAGTGCGAAATGATATTTGGCACCCTTAATGCTACCCCAAAAGTTCCCCGACATACGGGTCGCACTAGAGGGGAACACCGAGGTTCCTGGCACCACTTCATCTGAGCCCCTTCTCCCCTCCTGATCGCGAAAGGAGGGTCAATTCCCCTGCTTTGTCTGCAAGGGGTTCCCGACCTTCTCCACGCACCTCAGATGAGGCTGTCTCACGAGGAAATTCGAGACGTAGCCTCGATGGTGGTGCCACATGCCGAAAGACCGCGATTTCCCGATCCGCTCTTGATAAGAACGCGATGCCCAGACACCTATTCGAAGATAGTGTGGATGAAGGCACAACACGAAGGGGCACTGACACCCCTGTGCATCGTCCGGAAAAGACCGCAGGTTACTCATACAGCTCAACAAGTGCCTGTCACCCAGTGAACAACTCGAGAGGCAAGCGGAGGCCCATTCCTGCACACAAGACAAGGCCTGACTCACCTCTCCCAACTATGCAGGGGGCTGCGATTGGAATCAGAAATGGAGAGGAACCCTGAGGTTCCTGCCTCCCCCCGAGATGAGGCCCCCTTCCATTTCACCAAACTCAGTGGAGTCCCGAGAGGTCTTTCCCAAATCCACAGTATCCCTGACTTCTCAGAGGCGCTCGGAGAATCTCCCTGAGGTCACCGGCACAAGTCGAGGGAACCCAGGTATTCTTGCCAAGACCCGAGATAGATCTTGAGAGTCCTTCAACGCGTCTAGAGGCCTGATTCCCCTACCATGACTCGAGAGCAATGACGCGCTCCCCCTCGCCACACGCATCAAGACCTAACTTCCCTGGCGCCACACAAGAGGCTCCCTGAGCTCCCCGTCGTACCTCCTGAGAAACCAACACAGGCGCTGCAGCTCGGTAAAACCACCGAGACCCCCCCCCCCCGTCATCGTGAGATGAGGGCCTTCTTTTCCTGCATGTCCTGGAGTGCAATCCCGAGTCCTCTCTCCAAACTCCAGAGGAGGCTTGACTCCCTTTAGTCCACTCAGTGGGCTCCAAGAAATACCCGTCGCGACTCGAGAAGAGAGAGAAGTCCTTTGTTTCCCCTCGAGAGGACGCCTGACTCCTGGGTGAGTCTAGAATGCAACCCCAAGATCCCAGTCATCCCTTGAGAGGAACATTAGGTCCTAGACACAAGCCTGGATGAGGTTTCTTTTGCCCTGCAGTGACTCGAGCGCAACCCCCAGCTCTCCCTCGCAACTCGAATGGAAGATTGGGCTTCCCTGGGCCAACACAAGAGGAAGCCAGAAATCCCCTTCGTAACTCGAGAATCCCGCCGCAACTCGAGAAAAACCACGTGTTTCCAACGTCATCCCAAGATGAGGCCCTTGCTGCTATGGCATCTCAAGAAAAGAACCACGTTCCGTCTTGAAGTGCGAAACGGTACTTTGCACCCTTGATGCGACACCAAATGTTCCCGGACATGCCGGTCTCACTCGACAGGAACACCGAGGTTCCCGCACCACTTCATCTGAGCACCTTCTCCCCTCCTGTTCGAGACAGGAGGGTCTATTCCCCTGCTTTGTTTGGAAGGGGTTCCCCACATTCTCGGCGCACCTAAGGATGAGGCCAGTCTCACGAGTAAATTCGAGATATAGCGTCGTGGGTGGTGTCACATGCCGAAATACCCCGATTTCCCGGCCCACTCTTGAGAAGAACCCGATGCCCGGACACCTCTCCGAAGGCAACCCTGTGGACGAAGGCACAAAACGAAGGGTCACTGACACTCCCGTGCATCATTCGGTAAAAGCCACAGGTTCCAAACACAGCTCGACAAGAGGCCTGTCATCCCATGAACAACTCGAGAGGCAAGCAGAGTTCCATTCCTCCACTCAAGACGAGGCCTGACTCTCCGGTCCGAACTCTGAAGGGACCCTGCGATCGGAGTCCGAAATGGAGAGGAACCCTGAGGTTCCTGACTCCACTCGAGATGAGGCCCTCTTCCATTACACCAAAAACAGTGGAGGCCCGAGAGGCCCCTCCCAAATCCACAGTATCCCGACTTCTCAGAGGCACCCTTAGAAGCTCCCTGAGGTCACTGGCACAAGTCGAGGGAACACAGGGTTTCCTGACGCAACCCGAGAAAGACCTCGAAAATCCTCCTTCAACGCATCTTGAATCCCGATTCCCCTACCATGACTCGAGAGCAATGACGCGTTCCCCCTCGCCACTCGCATGGAGACTTGACTTCCCTGGCGCCACACGAGAGGCTCCCTGAGCTCCCCGTCATACCTCGTGAGAAATCCCACACTGGCTCCCCAGCTCCAGAAAACCCACGAGACGCCTCCGTCATCGCGAGATGAAGGCCTTCTTTTCCTGCATGGCCTGGAGAGCAATCTCGAGGCCTCTCTTCAAACTCCACAGGAGGCCTGACTCCCTTTAGGCCACTCTGTGGGCTCCAAGAGATACCCGTTGGGACTCGAGAGGAGAGCGGAATTCTTTGCTTCCCCTATATACCAGGCCTGACTCCTCAGGTGAGTCTGGAATGCAACCCCGAGATCCCTGTCGCCCCTGGAGAGGAACATTAGGTCCTAGACACAAGCATAGATGAGGTCTCATTTGCCCTGAAGTGACTCGAGAGCAATCCCCTGCTCTCCCTCGCACCTCGAATGGAAGAATGGACTTCCCTGGGACAACACAAGAGGAAACCTGAATTCCCCGTCGTAATTCGAAAATCCCGCTGCAACTCGAGGAAAACCACGTGGTTCCCCCGTCATCGCAAGATGAGGCCCTTGCCAGCTACAGCGTCTCAGTAGAAGCCCTACGTTCCATCTTGAAGTTTAAAACGATAATTGGCAACCTTGATGTTAGCACAAAAGTTCCCCGACACCCTGGTCTCACTCGAGGGGAACACCAAGGTTCGGTGCACCGCTTGTTCTGAGCCCTTATCCCCTCCTGATCGCGACGGGAGGGTCGATTACCCTGCTTTGTCTGGAAGGGGTTCCAGACCTTCCCGGCGCACCTCAGGATGAGGCCGGTCTCACGAGGAAATTCGAGACGTAGCCTTGTGGTTGGTGCCACACGCTGAAAGACCCCGATTTCCCTGTCTGCTCTTGATAAGAACCCAATGCTAGGACACCTCTTCGAAGGCAATCCTGTGGATGAAGGCACAAAACGAAGGGGTCTGACACCCTCCTGCATCGTTGGAAAAGCCCGCAAGTTCCACATACAGATCGACAAGTGGCCTGTCACCCCGTGAACAACTCGAGAGGCAAGAGGAGTTAAATTCCTCCACACAAGACGAGGTCTGACTCTCCTGTCCCAACTCTGCATGGACACTGAGATCCGATTCAGAAATGGAGAGGAACCATGAGGTTCCTGCCTCGACTCGAGATAAGGCCCTCTTCTACTGCACCAAACCCAGTGGAGTTCGGAGCGGCCCCTCCCAACTGCACAGTATCCCTGACTTCTCAGAGGCACCCTGAAAAGCTCCCTGAGGTCACGGGCATAAGTCGAGGGAACCCAGGGTTTCCTGCCGTAACCTGAGAAAAACCTCGAGAGTCCTTCTTCACGCGTCTTGAGTCCCGATTTCCCTACCATGACTCGAGAGCATTTATGGGCTCCTCCTCATCACACGCATAGACACCTGACTTTCCTGGCGCCACACGAGAGGCTCCCTGAGCTCCCCGTCGTACCTCGTGAGAAAACTCATACTTGCGCTCCAACTCGAGAAAACCCACAAGACGCCCCCGTCATTGCGAGCTGAGGGCCTTCTTTCCTGTATGGCCTGGAGAGCAATCCCGAGTCCTCTCTCCAACTCCACAGGAGGCTTGACTCCCTGGAGGCCACTCAGTGGGCTCCAAGAGATACCTATCGCGACCCAGGAGGATATCAGAATCCTTTGCTTGCCCTCGACCCGAGGCCTGACTCACTGGGTGAGTCTGGAATGCGTCCCCGTGATCCCTATCGCCCCTGGAGAGGAACATTAGGTCCTGGACACAAGCCTAGATGAGGTCTATTTTGACCTGCCGTGACTCGAGAGCAATTCCCACCCAGCTCTCCCTGGCAACTCGAATGGAAGAATGGACTTCCCTGGGCCAACACAAGAGGAAGCCTGAATTCCCCGTCGTAAGTCAACAATCCCATCGCAACTCGAAAAAAACCACGTGGTTTCCCCTTCATCACAAGATGAGGCCCTTGCCCACCACAGCGTCTCAAGAGAAGTCCCACGTTTCATCTTGAAGTTTGAAACAGTATTTGGCAAGCTTCGTGAGACCCCAAAAGTTCCCTGACATACCGGTCTCACTCAAGGGGAACACCGAGGTTCCCGGCACCACTTCATCTGAGCCCCTTCTCCCCTCCTGATCGCGACAGTAGGGTCGATTAACCTGCTTTGTCTGGAAGCCTTTTCCGACCTTCCAGGGGCACCTCAGCATGAGGCCCGTCTCACGAGGAAATTCGAGACGTAGCCTCGTGTGTGGTGCCGCATTCCAAAAGACCCCGATTTCCTGGTCCGCTCTTGATAAGAACCCGATGCCCGCACACCACTTCGAAGGCAACCCTGTGGATGAAAGCACATCACGAAGGGGCACTGACACCCCCGTGCATTGTCTGGAAAAAACCGCAGGTTCTGCACACAGCTCGACAAGTGGCCTGTCACTCCTTGAACAACTCGAGAGGCAAGCGGAGTTCCATTCCTCCACACAAGACGAGGCCTGACTCTCCTGTCCCAACTCTGCAGGGACCCTGCAATCTGAGTCAGAAATGGAGAGGAACTCTGAGGTTCCTTCCTGATCTCGAGATTAGGCCCTCTTCCATTGCAGCAAACCCAGTGGAGTCCCGAGAGGCCTCTCCCAGCTCCATAGTATCCCTGACTTCTCAGAGGCACCCTGAGAAGCTACCTGAGGTCACAGGCACAAGTCGAGGGAACCCAGGGTTTCCTGCCGCAACCCGAGAAAGACCTCAAGCGTCCTTTTTCATTGCGTTGAGCCCTGATTCCACTACCATGACTCGAGAGCAATGACGTGCGCCCCCTCGCCACTCGTATGGAGACTTGACTTCCCTGACACCACACGAGAGGCTCCCTGAGCTCCCAGTCGTACCTTGTGAGAAACCCCACACTGGCACCGCAGCTCCAGAAAAACCACGAGACTCCCCCGACATCGCGAGATGAGGGCCTTCTTTTCCTGCATGGCCTGGAGAGCAATCCCGCGTGCTCTCTCCAAACTCCACAGGAGAGGAGCCAAGATTGCTGAGGAGTAGGACGGGGAGAACTCTTTCCCCCCCAAACAATTTCATCAAAAGAGCATTTAAACGTCGAGTAAATTCCACAATACAACTTATGAATGCTGCCAGAGGACATCAGGCACCCAGAAAAGAACCCAACTCTTGGAAAGTAGGTAGGAAAAAGTATAAAAGACAAAAAAAGAGACAAAAGAGGGAGGGAGGGATTTCTGTCCCGGGAAGATAGTCTTAAAAAGAGAAAAGTTTCCAAACACCAGGAAAGCTTTTCACTGCCAAATCTTTGCCAAGCTTTGGAAGCACAAAGGGCAACATAAGGGGGATAAAAATAAATAAACAATTAAAACTCGCAGATTGCAAGCCCTACGGTAACTCCCCCAGCCGCGAAGCAGTGCAGACGCCTGCTCACACCATTAGCATGCAGGGGCTGGGCAGGGAGGCGCAGCGCGGGCTGCATCGCTTAGAGTAAAAATCTGGCCTGAATACCCTGAGCGCTATCTGAACAAAATAACTTGGGCTAGCAAACCAGACTCTGGGATATCTACCACGCAAAAAGCCAGCCCTAACCTAAGACACCGCCAGGCCCGCGCACGGAACAAAGGACTGAACAGAGATAGCCGGCTGCAGACCTTCCCCCTCCGGTGACAGGCAGCCAGAGCCGGAAGGGGACAATCGCAGCCCCAGAGAGACATTATCTATAAAACTGTAAGCAGCCTTCTTTGCTAACTAAAACTTCTTGGGGATCTGGACGGTCAACATCTGCCTGAGAAGGTGCGCCTGTTTTACACCCAGATAACCGAGTGGCGGGGAGGCGATAAGTCACAACATTGGCGCTCGCCAAACACCTCATCACCTGAGCTGCTTGGACCTGGGAAGAGCACAAAACGCAGGCCCAACCGAGTCTGTGCCTCTGAGGACTACCCGAGTGCCTGAACCTGAGCGGCTTGGACCTGGGAGGTGCATGCAGCCCAGGGCCAGCCTCGGATTGTTCCCGGTGGAACAACCTAGAGCCCGAGCAGTGTGGGCAGGGAGGCTACACGTGCCGTGAGCGGGGGCAGACCCAGTGTGGCTGAGGCACTGCGAGCGCACGCCAGTGTTATTTGTTTGCAGCATCACTCCCTCCCTCCCTCCCCACAGCGCAACTGAACAAGTGAGCCTAAAAAAAAAAGTGTCCTCCACCGTCCCCTTTGTGTCAGGGCGTAAACCAGACACTGAAGAGACCAACAAACAAAAGAAGCTATAACAGAGGGAAACGCCTTGGAAGCTACAGGCAATAGATTAAAACCCTGTGGTTACTAGGACTACATAGGAAGGCGCCTATAGATCTTGAGAGATATAAGTCGGACCAAGGAACTAGCCAAAAATGAACTGAACCCACGATACTCACAACAAAACCAGAGAAAGTCCTAGATATATTTTTATGATCATTCTTACTTTTTTTTAATTTTTTTAATTTTAAGTTCTCTATTGTTCATTTAATTTTCACTTTTATAACCTATTACATTGCAAAAAAAAGACCCTATTTTTTTCTTCTTCAGCAAACTTCATATATATATATAAAAATAATTTTTTGACCTTGTTTTTTTGTTTTGTTTTTTTTTCTTCTTTTCTTTAACATTGTATTTTTGAAATTCCAAACTGTACTCTAGATTTTTAATTTATGCTTTTTGATATTTGATATCAATTTTGTACCTGTAGTTTCTTTATAATTTTTGCGACATTGCTTGTTTTTGTTTCTTTGTTTTCTCTTTAGTTTTCTTCTTCCTTTTTTTTAACATTGTATTTTTGAAATTCCAAACTCTACTCTAGATTTTTAATTTGTGCTTTTTGGTATTAGTTATCAATTTTGTACCTGTATTTTCTTGATAATTTTTGCGACCTTGTTTGTTTTTCTTTGTTCGTTTTTTCTCTCTTTCTTTTCCTTCTTCTTTTCTTTAACATCGTATTTTTGAAATTCCAAACTCTACTCTAGATTTTTAATTTTTGCTTTTATGTATTTGTTACCAATTTTGTACCTTTAAGAACCCAATCTTCAGTACCCATTTTTCACTAGGGAGCGAGATTACTGGCTTGACTGCTCTCTCTCCCTTTGGACTCTCCTTTTTCTCCACCAGGTCGCCTGTGTCTCCTCCCTAACCCCTCTCTACTCTACCCAACTCTGTGAATTTCCGTGTATTCCAGACGGTGGAGAACACTTAGGGAACTGATTACTGGCTGGATCTGTCTCCCTCCTTTTCATTCCCCCCTTTTATCCTTCTGGCCACCTCTGTCTCCTTCCTCCTTCTTCTCATCTCTGTATAACTCTGTGAACATCTCTGAGCGGTCCAGTTGTGGAGTGCACATAAGGAAGTGACTACTGGCCAGGCCACTCTCTCCACTATTGATTCCACCTGATCTCATTTGGGTCACCTCTAACTCCCTCCTCCCTCTTCTCTTCTCCATGTAACGCTGTGAGCCTTTCTGAGTGGCCCTCACAGTAGAGAAACTTTTCTTCTTTAACGTAGATGTTTTATCAATGGTGCTGTATAGAAGGAGAAGTTTTGAAACTACTGTAAAAGTAAGACAGATAACTGGAAGCAGGAGGCTTAAGTCCAAACCCTGACTACAGGGAACTCCTGACTCCAAGGAACATTAATTGACAGGAGCTCATCAAATGCCTCCATACCGACACTGAAACCAAGCACCACACAAGGGCCAACAAGTTCCAGGGCAAGACATACCAAGCAAATTCTCCAGCAACAAAGGAACGCAGCCCTGAGCTTCAAGATACAGGCTGCCCAAAGTCACCCCAAAACCACAAACATCTCATAACTCATTACTGGACACTTCATTGCACTCCAGAGAGAAGAAATACAGCTCCACCCACCAGAACACGGACACAAGCTTCCCTAACCAGGAAACCTTGACAAGACACCTGTACAAACCCACACACAGCGAGGAAATGCCACAGTAAAGAACTCCACAAACTGCCAGAATACAGAAAGGACACCCCAAACTCAGCAATTTAAACAAGATGAGACAGAGGAATACCCAGCAGATAAAGGAACAGGATAAATGCCCACCAAACCAAACAAAAGAGGAAGAGATAGGGAATCTACCTGATAAAGAATTCCGAGTAAGGATAGTGAAATGGATCTAAAATCTTGAAATTAAAATGGAATCACAGATAAATAGCCTGGAGACAAGGATTGAGAAGATGCAAGAAAGGTTTAACAAGGACCTAGAAGAAATAAAAAAAGAGTCAATATATAATGAATAATGCAATAAATGAAATTAAAAACACTCTGGAGGCAACAA
Source organism: Bubalus kerabau (assembly GCF_029407905.1). Taxonomy (NCBI): domain Eukaryota; kingdom Metazoa; phylum Chordata; class Mammalia; order Artiodactyla; family Bovidae; genus Bubalus; species Bubalus kerabau. Next base: position 1,487,398 of record NW_026577892.1, on the reverse strand, counting down.
ATAGTAGAATAACAGAGGCAGAAGATAGGATTAGTGAATTCGAAGATAGAATGGTAGAAATAAATGAATCAGAGAGGATACATGAAAAACGAATTAAAAGAAATGAGCACAATCTCAGAGACCTCCAGGACAATATTAAACGCTACAACATTCGAATCATAGGGGTCCCAGAAGAAGAAGACAAAAAGAAAGACCGTGAGAAAATACTTGAGGAGATAATAGTTGAAAACTTCCCTAAAATGGGGAAGGAAATAGTCACTCAAGTCCAAGAAACCCAGAGAGTCCCAAACAGGATAAAGCCAAGGCGAAACCCCCCAAGACACATATTAATCACATTAACAAAAATCAAACACAAAGAACAAATATGAAAAGCAGCAAGGGAAAAACAACAAATAACACACAAGGGAATTGCCATAAGGATAACAGCTGATCTTTCAATAGAAACTCTTCAAGCAAGGAGGGAATGGCAAGACATACTTAAAATGATGAAAGAAAATAACCTACAGCCCAGATTATTGTACCCAGCAAGGATCTCATTCAAGTATGAATGAGAAATCAAAAGCTTTTCAGACAAGCAAAAGCTGAGAGAATTCTGCACCACCAAACCAGCTCTCCAACAAATACTAAACAGGAAACACAAAAACGGTGTATAAATTCAAACCCCAAACAATAAAGTAAATGGCAATGGGATCATACTTATCAGTAATTACCTTAAACGTAAATGGGTTGAATGCTCCAACCAAAAGACAAAGACTGGCTGAATGGATACAAAAACAAGACCCCTACATATGTTGTCTACAAGAGACCCACCTCAAAACAGGGGATACATACAGACTGAAAGTGAAGGGCTGGAAAAAGATTTTCCATGCAAATAGGGACCAAAAGAAAGCAGGAGTAGCGATACTCATATCAGATAAAATAGACTTTAAAACAAAGGCTGTGAAAAGAGACAAAGAAGGTCACTACATAATGATCAAAGGATCAATCCAAGAAGAAGATATAACAATTATAAATATATATGCACCCAACGTGGGAGCACCACAGTATATAAGACAAATGCTAACAAGTATGAAAGGAGAAATTAACACTAACACAATAATAGTTGGAGATTTTAATACCCCACTCACACCTATGGATAGATCAACTAAACAGAAATTTAACAAGGAAACACAAACTTTAAATGATACAATAGACCAGTTAGACCTAATTGATATCTATAGGACATTTCATCCCAAAACAATGAATTTCAACTTTTTCTAAAGTGCACATGGAACCTTCTCCAGGATAGATCACATCCTGGGCCATAAAGCTAGCCTTGGTAAATTCAAAAAAATAGAAGTCATTCCAAGCATCTTTTCTGACCACAATGCAGTAAGATTAGATCTCAATTACAGGAGAAAAACTATTAAAAATTCCAACATATGGAGGCTGAACAACACGCTGCTGAATAACCAACAAACCACAGAAGAAATCAAAAAAGAAATCAAAATTTGCATAGAAACGGATGAAAATGAAAACACAACAACCCAAAACTTGTGGGACACGGTAAAAGCAGTCCTAAGGGGAAAGTTCATAGCAATACAGGCACACCTCAAGAAACAAGAAAAAAGTCAAATAAATAAACTAACTCTACACCTAAAGCAACTAGAAAAGGAAGAAATGAAGAACCCCAGGGTTAGTAGAAGGAAAGAAATCTTAAAAATTAGAGCAGAAATAAATGCAAAAGAAACAAAAGAGACCATAGCAAAAATCAACAAAACCAAAAGCTGGTTCTTTGAAACGATACATAAAATTGACAAACCATTAGCCAGACTCATCAAGAAACAAAGGGAGAAAAATCAAATCAATAAAATTAGAAATGAAAATGGAGAGATCACAACAGAAAACACAGAAATACAAAGGATCATAAGAGACTACTATCAACAATTATATGCCAATAAAATGGACAACGTGGAAGAAATGGACAAATTCTTAGAAAAGTACAACTTTCCAAAACTGGACCAGGGAAGAAATAGAAAATCTTAACAGACCCATCACAAGCACGGAAATGGAAACTGTAACCAAAAATCTTCCAGCCAACAAAAGCCCAGGTCCAGACGGCTTCACAGCTGAATTCTACGAAAAATTTAGAGAAGAGCTAACACCTATCCTGCTCAAACTCTTCCAGAAAATTGCAGAGGAAGGTAAACTTCCAAACTCATTCTATGAGGCCACCATCAGCCTAACACCAAAACCTGACAAAGATCCCACAAAAAAAGAAAACTACAGGCCAATATCACTGATGACATAGATGCAAAAATCCTTAACAAAATTCTAGCAATCAGAATCCAACAACACATTAAAAAGATCATACACCATGACCAAGTGGGCTTTATCCCAGGGATGCAAGGATTCTTCAATATCCGCAAATCAATCAATGTAATACACCACCTTAACAAATTGAAAAATAAAAACCATATGATTTTCTCAATAGATGCAGAGAAAGCCTTTGACAAAATTCAACATCCATTTATGATAAAAACTCTCCAGAAAGCAGGAATAGAAGGAACATACCTCAACATAATAAAAGCTATATATGACAAACCCACAGCAAACATTATCCTCAATGGTGAAAAATTGAAAGCATTTCCTCTAAAGTCAGGAACTAGACAAGGGTGCCCACTTTCACCATTACTGTTCAACATAGCTTTGGAAGTTTTGGCCACAGCAATCAGAGCAGAAAAAGAAACAAAAGGAATCCAAATTGGAAAAGAAGAAGTAAAGCTCTCACTGTTTGCAGATGACATGATCCTCTACATAGAAAACCCTAAAGACTCCACCAGAAAATTACTAGAACTAGTCAATGACTATAGTAAAGTTGCAGGATATAAAATCAACACACAGAAATCCCTTGCATTCCTATACACTAATAATGAGAAAACAGAAAGAGAAATTAAGGAAACAATTTCATTCACCATTGCAACGGAAAGAATAAAATACTTAGGAATATACCTACCTAAAGAAACTAAAGACCTATATATAGAAAACTATAAAACACTGGTGAAAGAAATCAAAGAGGACACTAATAGGTGGAGAAATATACCATGTTCATGGATTGGAAGAATCAATATAGTGAAAATGAGTATACTACCCAAGGCAATTTATAGATTCAATGCAATCCCTATCAAGCTACCAACAGTATTCTTCACAGAGCTAGAACAAATAATTTCACAATTTGTATGGAAATACAAAAAACCTCGAATAGCCAAAGCGATCTTGAGAAAGAAGAATGGAACTGGAGGAATCAACCTACCTGATTTCAGGCTCCGCTACAAAGCCACAGTTATCAAGACAGTATGGTACTGGCACAAAGACAGAAATATAGATTAGTGGAACAAAATAGAAAGCCCAGAGATAAATCCACACACATATGGACACCTTGTCTTTGACAAAGGAGGCAAAAATATACAATGGATTAAAGACAATCTCTTTAACAAGTGGTGCTGGGAAATCTGGTCAACCACTTGTAAAAGAATGAAACTAGAACACTTTCTAACACAATACACAAAAATAAACTCAAAATGGATTAAAGATCTAAACGTAAGACCAGAAACTATAAAACTCCTAGAGGAGAACATAGGCAAAACACTCTCTGAAATACATCACAGCAGGATCCTCTATGACCCACCTCCCAGAATATTGGAAATAAAAACAAAAATAAACAAATGGGGCCTAATTAACCTTAAAAGCTTCTGCACATCAAAGCAAACTATTAGCAAGGTGAAAAGACAGCCTTCGGAATGGGAGAAAATAATAGGAAATGAAGCAACTGACAAACAACTAATCTCAAAAATATACAAGCAACTCCTACAGCTCAACTCCAGAAAAATAGATGACCCAATCAAAAAATGGGCCAAAGAACTAAATAGACATTTCTCCAAAGAAGACATACAGATGGCTAACAAACACATGAAAAGATGCTCAAAATCACTCATTATCATAGAAATGCAAATCAAAACCACTATGAGGTACCATTTCACGCCAGTCAGAATGGCTGCAATCCAAAAGTCTACAAATAATAAATGCTGGAGAGGGTGTGGAGAAAAGGGAACCCTCTTACACTGTTGGTGGGAATGCAAACTAGTACAGCCACTATAGAGAACAGTGTGGAGATTCCTTAAAAAACTGGAAATAGAACTGCCTTATGATCCAGCAATCCCACTGCTGGGCATACACACTGAGGAAACCAGAAGGGAAAGAGACACGTGTACCCCAATGTTCATCGCAGCACTGTTTCTAACAGCCAGGACATGGAAGCAACCTAGATGTCCATCAGCAGATGAATGGATAAGAAAGCTGTGGTACATATACACAATGGAGTATTACTCCGCCATTAAAAAGAATAGAATGAATCAGTTCTAATGAGGTGGATGAAACTGGAGCCTATTATACAGAGTGAAGTAAGCCAGAAAGAAAAACACCAATACAGTATACTAACGCATATATATGGAACTTTGAAAGACGGTAACAATAACCCTGAGTACGAGACAGCAAAAGAGACACTGATGTATAGAAGAGTCTTATGGACTCTGTGGGAGAGGGAGAAGGTGGGAAGATTTGGGAGAATGGCATTGAAACATGTAAAATATCATGTATGAAAAGAGTTGCCAGTCCAGGTTTGATGCATGACACTGGATGCTTGGGGCTAGTGCACTGGGACGACCCAGAGGGATGCTATGGGGGGGGAGGAGGGAGGAGGGTTCAGGATGGGGAGCACATGTATACCTGAGGCGGATTCATTTTGATATTTGGAAAAACTAATACAATTATGTAAAGTTTAAAAATAAAATAAAATTAAAAAAAAAATCCACAGGAGGCTTGACTCACTTTAGGCCACTCAGTGGTCTCCAAGAAATACCCGTCGGGACTCGAGAGCAGAGCAGAGTCCTTTCCTTCCTCTTGAGATGAGGTCTGACTCCTCGGGTGCGTCTAAAATGCAACCCCGAGATCTCTGTCGCCCCTGGAGAGGAACATTAGGTCCTGGACACAAGCTTAGATGAGGTCTCTTTTGCCCTGAAGTGACTCGAGAGCAATCCCTAGCTCTCTCTCGCAACTCCAATGAAAGATTGGACTTCCCTGGGCCAACACAAGAGGAAGCCTGAATTCCCCATCGTAACTCGAGAATCCCGCCGAAACTCGAGAAAAACCACATGGTTACCCTGTCATCGCAAGATGAGGCCCTTGCCCGCTACAGCGTCTAAAGAGAAGTCCCAGGTTTCTTCTTGAAGTGTTTTCACACTTCAAGTGTGAAAACTTGGCACCCTTGATGCGATTCCAATAGTTCCCCGACACCCTGGTCTCTCTCGAGGGGAACACCGAGGTTCCCGGTACGACTTCATCTGAGCCACTTCTCCCCTCCTGATGGCGACTGGAGGGTCGACTCCCGTGCTTTGTCTGGAAGGGGTTCCCAACCTTCCCGGCGCACCTCAGGATGAGGCCGGTCTAACGAGAATATTTGAGACGTAGCTTCATGGGTGGTAACACAAGCTGAAAGACCCCGATTCCCCGGTCCACTCTTGATAAGAACCCGATGCCCGGACACCTCTTGAAAGGCAACCCTGTGGAAGAAGGCACAACACGAAGGGGCACTGACACCCTCGTGCATCGTCCAGAAAAACCCGCAGATTCCAAACACAGTTCGACAAGTTGCCTGTCACCCCGTGAATAACTCGAGAGGCAAGCGGAGTTCCATTCCTCCTTACAAGACGAGGCCTGACTCTCCTGTCCCAACTCTGCAGGGACCCTGCGATCAGAGTCAGAAATGGAGACGAACCCTGAGGTTCCTGCCTCCACTCGAGATGAGGCCCTCTTCTATTGCACCAAACCCAGTGGAGTCCCGAGAGGGCCCTCCCAACTCCAGGGTATCCTTGACTTCTCATAGGCACACTGAGAAGCTCCCTGAGGCCACCGGCACTAGTCGAGGGAACCCAGGGTTTACTGCCGTGACCCAAGAAACACCTTGAAAGTCCTTCTTTAACGGTTCTTGAGGCCCGATACACCTTCCATGACTCTAGAGCAATGACGTGCTCCCCCTCGCAATGCGCATGGAGACCTGACTTCCCAAGCGCCACATGAGAGGCTCCCTGAGCTCCCCGTAGTACCTCATGAGAAACCCCACACTGGCGCTGCAGCTCGAGAAAACCCACGAGACGCCCCCTTCATGGCGAGATGATGGCCTTCTTTTCCTGCATGGCCTGGAGAGCAATCACGAGTCCTCTCTCCAAACTCCACAGGAGGCTTGACTCCCTTTAGGCCACTCAGTGGGCTCCAAGAGATACCCGTCGCAACTCGAGAGGAGAGCGGAGTCCTTTGCTTCCCATCGAGACAAGGACTGACTCCCCGGGTGCATCAGGAAAGCAACCCCGAGATCCCTGTCCCCCCTGGAGACGAACATGATGTCCTGGACACAAGCCTAGATAAGGTCTCTTTTGCCCTGCAGTAACTCAAGCGCAATCCCTAGCTCTCCCTCGCAACTCGAATGGAAGATTGGACTTCCCTGGGCCAACACAAGAGGAAGCCTGAATTTCCTGACCTAACTCGAGAATCCCGCCACAACTCGAGAAAAACGACGTGGTTAACCCGTCACCACAAGATGAGGCCCTTGCCAGCTACAGCGTCTCAAGAGAAGTCTCACGTTCCGTCTTGAAGTTTGAAACGGTACTTAGCACCTTTGATGTGACTCCAAAAGTTCCCCGACATCCCAGTTTTACTCGAGGGGAACATCGAGGTTCCCGGCACCACTTCATCTGAGCCCCTTCTCCCCTCCTGATCGGGACAAGAGGGTCGATTCACTTGCTTTGTCTGAAAGGGTTACCGACCTTCCTGGTGCACCTCAGGTTGAGGTCCGTCTCAAGAAGAAATTCGAGACGTAGGCTTGTGGGTGGTGCCACATGCCGAAAGACACTGATTTCCTGGTCTGCTCTTGATAAGAATCTGAAGGCTGGATACCTCTTCGAAGGCAACCCTGTGTATGAAGGCAAAAAACGAAGGGGAACTGACACCCCCATGCATCGTCCGGATAAAACCGCAGGTTCCACACACAGCTCGACAAGTGGCCTGTTATCCAGTGAACAACTCGAGAGTCCAGTGGAGTTCCATTCCTCCACACAAGACGAGGCCTGACTCTCCTGTCCTAACTCTGTAGGGACTCTGTGTTCAGAGTCAGAAATGGAGAGCAACCCTGAGGTTCCTGCTTCAAATCGAGATGAGGCCCTCTTCTGACAAGGTCCAGGCTCGGCTGGTCCAGGGTTTTCGAAGGGGAGACAGAGTAGGCGACCTATTGATTTATGTATCGAAGATATAAAGAGTAATAGAATGAGGATAGCTCAGTAGGAAAATTTAGTGGAGAAAAGAAGCTGAGTAGCTTGGTTTATGCGGAAAATCAGTATAACCCATGACACCAGGTTAGCTCTGACCACGGAGGCCGCAGGCTGCCTCTCGAATAGCGAAAAGTGCCCCACCTTAGACACCTTCTCAAGTGGTCTTCGAAGCCCAGGCAAATAAATGGTCGCAGAGGATATCCGCGCTCCAGATGGACACTCATCTGAAAATTGAGGGGAAGAATGACATTAGGAGACTAAGCGTTGGCAATCAAGGCCCGTAGCTTTATTTTCAACAGGGGTTTTTATACCCTAAGTTACACATGGAGGATAATGGGGATGCAAAGAGAGCAGCCTTTGATCCTTATCAAAAACCAGAGTTTCTGTCCTGCAAATGTATCGTATACAAATGGTTTAGGTGATTTACATCATCTTCTAGCCAGAAGACCTATTAACATTTTATGACTCTTGACAAAGACTTATCAACCGTAAGACTTATTTTCTCTAAGAGTAATTATTTTAAGGTTTGGCCCCATCTTTCGAAGATAAAATTGCATTCCTATAGGGCAGATGTGTAATGGGCTTACAACAAAGGAAATAATTTATTACCTTAAGGGTCTAAAGTTAGTAACACCAAGGCCACTACTTATTTCTTCTACATACCAACTATATTAATTAATACACATTCAAGGATACAATTCAGGGGATGTGGAAACTTGGCAACAAGCATTGGTTCATCAATGAAATCTTTTACTAGTTTTATTCTGACAGTTTCTAACTCTCTGAGAGGCTCTAAGCTATTTGAATATCTTAAGCTTCCCGTGCCTCTCGAGGCTCGGAGACTGTAAACAATTGTATGCATTGCTGTAGGAGACTGGGTAAACTTGTCAGGCGAGTTAGAGAGCCATCTGACGTGTTTGGATTTAAACACTCCTAATTGCCCAGGAACTTTATTAATTGGAGCTGTAAGTTAGCTCTTTGACAGAGAGAGTGAGATGGTGGTGGGGGACAGCCCCCAGTAAAGTCAGAGGGGAGAGCACAAAGCAATAAAGTAGGCAGACTCTGGTTTTGGGGGGTAGATGCTCAAGAATATCCGGGAGGACTCCCGAGGCTCGATCCCGCCTTTGTGTATGCCCAGCCTCCTTCCTCATGACCTTTGTCACGAGTGGAATGTCTCTCGCCGGCTCCCGGCATCTCCCCGTTTTTTATTTCTTAAAACAGCCAGATGTAGCTCAGTCGCGAGCCTCTGAATACTCTGCCAAAGAATCCTGACAATACAAGGAAGAATGATTATGAGAAGCAGAATTAAAGCAGCCACCGCAGCATAGCTAAAGACATTAGACAGAATATTCTTTCCTGAGATGTAGTTAGGGAAAGTATGGAAGAAATCATTTGCTGTTCCAGCAGCAGTAAAATCTAATCGGGAGTGCTCCATGGTTGCTATTTGATAGTGAAGTTTCCCTATGTCTCAACCAATGTCAGAGCTGTTCCAGATACCTGAAATATGTTTTTTAATCTTTTCCCATTCAAAATCTGTCTCATTTACTTTCAGGGGTGTTCCACATATCCACCGATAGTCAGCATGACAAGACAATGCCATTTTCACCTGTAAAGCCTGCAATTCAGTCCCAATATGTATTACTGCTTCCTCTAGGGCGTCTACCCTCATTTCTAATTTTCTCTCTCTAGCTTCCTGTGTTGCCAATGTTAAAGAAACATTTTTGGACATAGAATCAACATATTGAGCAGTATGTACTTGTTGAGTCAATGATATTGCTGCCACAGTAACAGAAGTGATTGCACTTATCAAAGCTGCTGTTCCCAAGATAAGTAAGCCCACAAACCGTCGTGTTTGCATTAAATCCTGTAGTTGTTGTAATACAGCAAGACCATAATTCAATAAGTGGTTACATCATAAGATAAGGTGGATGTTGTAGCATTACAAAGGAGCAAACATTATATTGAGGGTTTAAACAAGATGAACCAGGGAGCAGCTGTAGGCGTCAGCCCGGGGGAGCAGTGTCCCCAGCATCAGGAGGCAGAACGCGAGCGGCAGGCTGTGGGCCAAGGCGCCTATGGTGGGCGGAGGGGCAGGGTTCGTGGTTTAGGGCTAGCCGCCACCGCTTGGGCTCAGGGCGGTCCCCTCTCGCCGGTGGGGCCACGCTGGTCTGGACGGCACTCCGCGGGCGCGCTTTCCTCTCTGGCCCTCACTCGCTGCACAGACTTCTTTGCTCTAGGTCACGGGGTGCAGAGAGGTGGGTGCGAGGCGCTGCTGGTGGCGCAGAGGCGAGTGCTGGCTGGGGGAGGGGGAGCGAGCGAGTGCGCGCGCCGCGAACCTGGTCTTTGGGGAATGTGACATGACGAATTTGTCTGAGATCCAAACCGGAGAATCTGCATTCTGTAGAAATATACAAGCATACCCTCTCCCACAAGTTAGCAACACATCTGGCCTTTTTCACTCTCCCGTAAGGAGGCCTTTTTACTTGACCAGGGGCCGAGTCGTAGCCTGTAATTCAGGCATCTAGTGTCTCATCATTGTAGTCTGCCCCTGTGTGTTTACGTTTAAGTGATTAATTACAATTGGAACATAACTTCACTATTTGTCTAGCTGTTTCCCTATGGATATGTTAATTTAGGTCTAATGTTTAGTTTAGGTCTCTGTATAAATTTAAGTAATAAATGTATAACCTCCTTATCTCATTTTGGTGTACAGGTATACAGATATACCTAAATGCAAAATGCATTTATATATGTATTTATATATGGCAACAAGTATAAAGTTATTGACATATAATATATATAAATCAATATACTTGAATTAATCTTTATAATTAATATATTAATTAATATATATTACAACAATACAACACATACACAGCTAATACCAACCAACACAAACCAATATACTGTAATAATACATGTCACACATTTATAATTATACAGTATATAGAACATATATCATCACAGCACATCAATCCATACCAATTAATATCAGCCACACACACATTATATTACTGCCATATATATTTAATTATACAGTATATATATATGTGTGTGTATATAGTATACATATTAATTTATATACAAATTAATTAAGTATAGATCTATAAATAGAATTAGGTATACCTTTATTATATTTTATTTATACCCATACCTAATTAGGCAAACTGTAATTAGGCAAATACATTTATATTATGTATTTATAACAATATATAAAGTATTGTTAAATGTACCACCTGTACAGCATCTCCACCCCACATACCACTTTCTCTAATCCCACCAACTCATTTTCAGTATTATGTGTTGGCCAGGAGCTGGGCCAGTCTTTCCCAGCAATGTTAAGAGACGTCTGTTCCTGTGTCTAATAGCCCTGGCGTTTTATTCTCTTGAATTAAAAGATCTTTTAAAGGCCTTGGAACTGTAATTTCCTGCACCCAAAAGGCTAGATCACTAGATCCAAATGTTTTGTGGCTCTTAGCTTGAGAAGTCAAGTTTTTCCTTGTCTGATAGTAAGGTAAAAGTAAAAGCTGTGTTACTCTTTGACCTTTATTAATTTGTACAGTTTTGATAGGCAGTGAGATCAAGACTTTAATTTCTCAATATCATCAGAATCTACTACACCATGCACCAGCGAAATTTCTTTTCTTTCTTTTTTTTTTTATTTAATTTTTTTTTTTTAAAGAAAGCAAGCTACGCCCCAGGACAAATCTTACAATGTCCTCAGATAGGGGGCCAGCCACTCCGGTTGGAATTGGAGTAAGCGGCACATCAGGGGTTAATATTGTTATTAAATCTCCTTGCCTTTTCGCTTTTCTCCTAGCCTGGGTGAGACCCCCCTGAGGGAGTTTTCTCCAAGGAGCACGCTCTGCATATTGTGTACTAAAAGCTCCTTTGTTTAAAAAACTTTTTATCTTCCTCAGTCTTAGGCAACACTTTGGGAGGCTTTGGGGGCAAAGTGGGGAACTCCTGGGTCCTGGGAGGCACAATCGAAAGCGGTGGCAGTCGCCTTAAATCAGAAAGTGGTGGATAAGTTTTTTAAAGGTTTGCGCAGAGGGGGAGGGAGCTCGCCAGGGCTCTCGGCCGCAGCGTCCTGTAAGCCCTCTCCTTCCTCGGGAGGTAGACCACTTTCTCCCTCCTTTTCTTTTTTTTTCAATGGCAGAAAATATGATCTGTGCAGTAAATGGAGACTCACCACCATCCACCTCTATAGCCTCCCCCATAGTCTATTTAACAGCCTCGTGACGGAGGTCCAGGACATTTCTAATCATATTCCACAGTCAATAAATATTTGTCTATTCTTAGATGCAGAGAAATCCATTTTTAATTTTTTTTTAATTTTAGAGAATATTTTTATTTATTTTGTAACCTCTTTACCCTGGCTAAACTGCAGAGGGGACTAGAAAAGAAGCCTCAAGGTGAGGATCAAGTTCATCCTTGGGACTAGAGAAAATCCTTCTCCGGGAAACTCCTAGCGGTGGCCCTTTACCCCGACATGGAGGAGGAGGCATAGGGGGATGGGAGCGTCCCGAAGTTTTCCTCTTCTGTTCCGGAGATCCTTTAACTGTTTGGTAACTAAATCTTACGAACTGTCTGATCGGGGATGTTTCCCTCAACCTCCTAGGAGCGGATGGTCTGATTAGGGATGTTTTCTTAAACTTTTAGGAGCATCTTTAGCTTAAAAAAAAAAATCCTCATCAGAATGGCATGAAGCTGCTGTTTCCTCTAAACCTTTTTCAAATTGAGGGGAGAGCTGATCTTTCTTTCCATCCCTATCTTTTACATGCTCATTGGCAGTCATAGCGGCTAGCCATTCATTTAGCTGTCGATAGCTAGGTATAGCCTCTTCATTTTCACTTTTCTTTATAACAGGTACCTTTTCAGATTTGCTTTTTTGTTTAACAGGTACTTTTCCAACTTTACTTTCCTCTTTAACAGGTACCTTTTCAAATTCATGAGCTGGATCTAAAACATCTCTAGTCATATTCCACAGAGGAAAGGTGTAAGTAGGGATTTTTTCCAAACCTTGCTGAGCACAATAAGCTCTTAGCTGTTTTCCTAGTTTTTTCAAGATATCGAGGTTAACAGTGCCTTGTTGTAGAAACCAAGGGCAGTGGTCTTGTACAAATGTAAAAAATGATTGAATGGAAGATTTTTTAACCTTGATTCTTCTTTTACTTAATAACTGTAAAATTACTCCTATAAAGAGCTGTCTTTCATTTGATTCAGTGTTGCCCATGTCAGAAACTTAAGGATAGTAAAAGATTTTGCTTTTAGCTATCTAAAGATTAGGCCTTTTTTGTCAGCCTTTTTAGAAACCGTTTTTTCTCTCTAACTCTTCAACACTTCCCACTCCTCTCGCCCTGTCTATTCTACAGGGGGATCTGCAGCCCCCTAAGTGGGATCCTATCTGTCCCCAAAACTGAACACTGGGGGAATGGGGTTGGGGATTTACCTTCGAAATGCCTGTCTCGGGCGCCACCTGCAGAGGTCCAGCCCCAGCTGATCCAGGGTATTCGAAGGGAAGATGGAGTAGGCGACCTATTTATATATTTATTTATTCATCAAAGATATAAAGAGTAAGAGAATGAGGATAGCTCAGTAGGAAAATTCAGTGGAGAAAAGCAGCTGAGTAGCTTGGTTTACGCGGAAAATCAATATAACCCGTGACACCAGGTTAGCTCTGACCACGGAGGCTGCAAGTGCCCTCTAGAATAGAGGAAGGTGCCCCACCTTAGACACCTTATCGAGTGGGTCTTCGAAGCCCAGGCAAATAAATGGTCGCAGAGGATATCCGCGCTCCAGATGGACACTCATCTGAAAATTGAGGGGAATAATGACATGGGGAGACCAAGCGTTGGCGAGCAAGGCCCGTAGCTTTATTTTCAACACAGGTTTTAATACCCTAAGTTACACATAGAGGATAATAGGGGATGCAAAGTCAGCAGTCTTTAATCCTTATCAAAAACCAGGGTTTCTTTTCTGCAGATTTATCGAATAAAAATGGTTTAGATGATTTACATCATCTTCTGGCCAGAAGACCTATTAACATTTTATGACTCTTGACAAAGACTTATCAACCATAAGAGTTATTTTCTCTAAGAGTAATTGTTTAAGGTTTGGCGCCATCTTTCGAAGATAAAATTGCATTCCTATAGGGAGGATGTGTAATGGGTTTACAACAAAGAAAAGAATTTATTACCTTAAGGGTCTAAAGTTACCAACATCAAGGCCACTACTTATTTTTTCTACATACCAACTATATTAATTAGCACACATTCAAGGATACAATTCAGGGGATGTGGAAACTTGGCAAAAAGCATTGGTTCATCAATGAAATCTTTTACTAGTTTTATTCTGACAGTTTCTAACTCTCTGAGAGGCTCTAAGCTATTTGAATATCTTAAACTTCCCGTGCGTCTCGAGGCTGGGAGACTGTACACAATCGTATGCATAGCTGTAGGAGACCGGGTAAACTTGTCAGGCGAGTTAGAAAACCATCTGAGGGGTTTGGATTTAAACACTACTAATTGCCCAGGAACATTATTACTTGGAGCTGTAAGTTAGCTCTTTGACAGAGAGAGTGAGATGGTGGTGGGGGACATCCCCAGTAATGTCAGAGGTGAGAGAACAAAGCAATAAAGAAGGCAGACTTTGGTTTTGGGGGGTAGATGCTGAAGAATATACGGGGGAACTCCCGCAGGCTCGATCCCTCCTTTGCGTATGCCGAGACTCTTTCCTCATGACATTTGTCACGAGTGGAATGTCTCTCGCTGGCTCCTGGCAATCTTCCATTGCACCAAACGCAGTGGAGTCCCGAGAGGCCCCTCCCAACACCACAGTATCAGTGTCTTCTCAGAGGCACCTTGAACAACTCCCTGAGGTCACCGGCACAAGTCGAGGGAACACAGGGTATCCTGCCGCAACCCGAGAAAGATCTCAAGAGTCCGTCTTCAACGCGTCTTGAGGACGGATTCCCCTACCATGACTCGAGAGCAATGACACGCTCCCCCTCCGCCATGCGCATGGACACCTGACTTCCCTGGCGCCACATGAGAGGCTCCCTGAGCTCCCCGTCATACCTCGTGAGAAACCCCACACTGGCGCCACAGCTCGGGAAAACCCACGAGACGCCACCGTCATCGCGAGATTGGGGACTTCTTTTCCTGCCTGACCTGGAGAGCAATCCCTGGTCCTTTCTCCAAACTTCACAGGAGGCTTTACTCCCTTTAGGCCACTCAATGGGCTCCAAGAGATACCTGTCGCGACTTGAGAGGAGAGCAGAGTACTTTGTTTCCCCTCGAGAGGAGGCCTTACCTCGGGTGAGTCTGGAATGCAACCCCGAGATCCCTGTTGCCCCTGGAGAAGAACATTATGTCCTGGACAAAAGCCTAGATGAGGTCTATTTTGCCCTACAGTGACTCGAGAGCAACACCCATCTCTCCCTCGCAATTCGAATGGAAGATTGGTCTTCACTGGGCCAACACAAGAGGAAGTCTGAATTTCCCGTTGTAACTCGAGAATCCCGCCGCAACTCTTAAAAACCACGTGGTTCCCCATTCATCACAATATGAGGCCTTTGCCCGCTACAAAGTCTCAAGAGAAGTCCCATGTTTCGTCATAAAGTTCGAAATGCTACTTGGCACCCTTGATGTGACCCCAAAAGTTCCCCAATATACCTGTCTCACTCCAAGGGAACACCGAAGTTCCTGGCACCACTTCATTTGAGCCCCTTCTCCGCTCCTGATCACGGCAGGAAGGTCGATTCCCCTGCTTTGTCTAGAAGGGGTTCCCGACCTTCATGGCGCACCTCAGGATGAGGCCAGTCTCACGAAGAAATTCGAGACATAGCCTCGTGTTGGTGCCACGTGCCGAAAGACCCCGATTTCTCGGTCTTGCTCTTGATAAGAACCCGATGCCCGGACACCTCTTCTAAGGCAACCCTGTGGATGAAGGCACTACATGAGGGGGCACTGGCAACCCTGTTCATCGTCCGGAAAACCCCGCAGGATCCACATACAGCTCCACAACTGACCTGCCACCCCTTAAACAACGAGAGAGGCAAGCGGAGTTCCCTTCCTCAGACAAGACGAGACCTGAGTATCCAATCCCAACTCTGCAGGCACGCTTCGATCTGAGTCAGAAATGGAGAGGAAACCTGAGGTTCCTGCCTCAACCCGAGATGAGGCTCTCTTCCATTAAAACAAACCCAGTGGAGTCCCGAGAGGCCACTCCCATCTCCACAGTATCCCTGACTTCTCATAGGCATTCTGAGAAGCTCCTTGAGGCCACCGGCAAACGTCGAGGGAAATAAGGGTTTCCTGCCACAACCGAAGAAAGACCTCGAGAGTCCTTCTTCAACGCGTCTTGAGGTCAGATTCCCCTACAATGGCTCGAGAGCAATAACGCGCACCCCCTCGCCACACACATGGAGACCTGACTTCCCTGGCGCCACATGAGAGGCTCCCTGAGCTCCCTGTCGTACCTCGTGTGAAACCCCACACTGGCGCCGCAGCTCGAGAAAACACACAAGACCCCTCCGTCATCGCGAGATGAGGGCCATCTTTTCCTGCATGGCCTGGAGAGCAGTCCCAAGTCCTCTCTCCAAACTTCACAGGAGGCTTGACTCCCTTTAGGCCACAAAGTGGGCTCCAAGAGGTGCTCGTCGCAACTCGAAAGGAGATCAGAGTCCTTTGCTTCCCTTCGACACGAGGCCTGACTCCCTGGGTGAGTCTGGAATGCAAACCTGAGATCCCTGTGGCCCTTGGAGAGGAACATTAGGTCCTGGACACAAGCCTAGATGAGGTCTATTTTGCCCTACAGTGATCGAGAGCAACCTCCATCTCTCCCTCACAATTTGAATGGAAGATTGGGCTTCCCACGGTCAACACATGAGTAAGTCTGAATTTCCCATCGTAATTCGAGAATTCAGCCTCAAGTCTTAAAAACCATGTGGTTCCCCCTTCATCGCAATATGAGTCCCTTGCCAGCTAGAGTCTCAAGAGAAGTCCCACGTTCCATCTTAAAGTTCGAAATGCTACTTGGCACTCTTGATGCGACCCCAAAGTTCCCCAACATACCGGTCTCACTCCAGGGGAACACCGAAATTCCCGGCGTCTCCAGGGAAGTCCCATGTGCTGTCCTTAAGTGCGAAACGGTACTGACACCCTTGATGAGACCGCAAAAGTTCCCCAACACGCTGGGTTCCCTCGAGGGGAACACCAAGGGTCCCGGCACCACTTCATCTGAGTCCCTTCTCCCCTCCTGATCGCGACAGGAGAGTCGATTCCCCTGCTTTCTCTGGAAGGGGTTCCCGGCCTTCCTGGTGCACCTCAGGATGAGGCCGGTCTCAGGAGGAAATTCGAGACTAGCCATGTGTGAGGTGCCACGTGCCGAACGACACCGATTTTCTGGTCCGCTCTTGATAAGAACCGGATGCCCGGACACCTCTTCGAAGGCAACCCTGTGAGTGAAGGCACAACACGAAGGGGCACTGACACCCCTGTGCATCATCCGGAAAAACCCGCAGGGTCTACACAAAGCTCGATAAGGGGCCTGAGACTCCCGGAACAACTCGAGAGGCAACCAGAATTCCATTCCTCAGACAAGACGAGGCATGACTCTCCTGTCCCAACACTGCAGGGACCGTTCAGTCGGAGTCAGAATCGGAGAGGAAGCCTGACGTTCCTGCCTCCCCTCGAGATGAGGCCATCTTCCATTGCGCCGAACCCAGCAGAGTCCCGAGAGGCCCTGCCAACTCCACAGCATTCCTCACCTCTCAGAGGCACCCTGGTAAGTTCCCTATAGTCCCCTGCAGAAGTCGAGGGAAACGAGGGTTTCCCGCCGCCACCCGAGAAAGACCTCGAGAGTCCTTCTTCAACCCGTCTTGAGGCCCTAGTCACTTGCCATGACTCGAGAGTGATGACCAGCTCCTCCTCGCCATGCGCATGGAGACCTGACTTCCCTGGCGCCGCCCGAGAGGCTCCCTGAGGTCCTCGTCGTGCCTCGTGAGAAAACCCCCACGGGCGCCGCAGCCTGAGGAAACCCATGAGATGCCCCCGTCATCGCGAGATGAGGGCCTTCTTTTCCTGCCTGACCTGGAGAGCAATCCCGAGTCCTCTCTCCAAACTGAAGAGGAGGCTCGACACCCTTGAGTCCACTCAGTGGGCTCCAAGAGATCCGTGTCGCGACTTGAGAGGAAAGTGGAGTCCTCTGCTTCCCCTCGAGGCGAGGCCTGACTCCCCGGGGGAGTCTGGAATGGAAACCCGAGATCTCTGTCTTCCCTTGAGAGGAATATTAGGTCCTGAACACACGCCTCGATGAGCTCTCTTTGGCCCTGTAGTGACTCGAGCAGAACCCCCAGCTTTCCCTCGCAACTCCAGGGGAAGATTGGGCTTCCCAGGGCCAACCCAAGAGGAAGCCTGAAATCCCCGTCGTTTTCGAGAATCCAGACGCAACTCGAGAAAAACGACGTGGTTCCAACGTCTTCACAGGATGAGGCCCTAGCCCGCTACAGCGTCTCCAGGGAAGTCCCATGTTCAGTCCTGAAGTGGGAAACGGTACTTGGCTCCCTTGATGCGACCCCTAAAGTTCCCTGAAACGCCGGGTTCCCTCGAGTGGAACACCTAGAGTCCCGGCCCCACTTCATCTGAGCCCCATCTCCCCTCCTGATCGCGACAGGAGAGTCGATTCCCCTGCTTTGTGTGGAAGGTGTTCCCGGCCTTCCCGGCGCACCTCAGGATGATGCTGGTCTCACGAGGAAATTCGAGATGAGCCACGTCGGTGGTGCCACATGTCGAACGACCCCGATTTCCTGGTCCGCTCTTGAAATGAACCTGATGCCGGACACCTCTTTGAAGGCAACCCTGTGGGGGAAGGCACCAAATGAAGGGGCAATGACACCCCTGTGCATCTTCTGGAAACACCCGCAGGTTCCACACACAGCTTGACAAGGGGCCTGAGACCCACTGAACGACTCGAGAGGCAAGCAGAGTTCCATTACTCAGACAAGATGAGGCCTGACTCTCCTGTCCCAACCCTGCAGGGACCCTGTGGTCGGAGTCAGAAATGGAGAGGAAGCCTGAGGTTCCTGCCTCCAATCGAGATGAGGCCCTCTTTCATTTCGTCAAACCTAGTGGAGTCCCGAGAGGCCCCTCTAACTCCTCAGTATCCCTCACCTCTCAGAGGCACCTGGGAAGTTCCCTAAGGTCCCCGGTAGAGGTCGAGGGAAACGAGTGTTTCCCGCCCCAACCCAAGAAAGGCCTCGAGAGTCCTTCTTAAATGCGTCTGGAGGCCCTAGTCCCTCCCATGACTCCAGAGCAATGAGGCGATCTGCCTGGCCACACGCATGGAGTCAGGCTTCTCTGGCGCCGCACGAGAGGCTCCCTGAGCTCCCCATCATATCTCATGAGAAACACCACACTGGCGCCGCAGCTCGAGAAAACCCATGAGATGCTCCCGTCATCACGAGAGGAGGGCCATCTTTAACTGAATGGTATGCAGATCAAGCGTGAACCTTCTGTCCAAGCTACACAGGACGCTTGACTCCCTTTAGGCCACTCATTGGGCTCCAAGAGTTACACATCGCGACTCGAGAGGATAGTGGAGTCCTTTGCTTCCACTCGAGACGAGGCGTGACCCACCGGGTGAGACTGGAATGCGACCCCGATATCCCTGTTGCCCCTGGAGAGGAACACTACGTCCTGGACCCAAGCCTAGATGAGGACTCTTTGCCCTGAAGTGACTCGAGAGCAACCCACAGCTCTCTCTGACAAGTTGAATGGAAGATTGGACTTCCTGGGCCAACACAAGAGGAAGCCTGAATTTCCCCATAGTAACTCGAGAATCCCGCCTCAACTCGAGAAAAACCACGTGTTTCCCTCGTCATCGCAATATGAGGCCCTTGCCCGCTAGAGCATCTCCAGAGAATTCCCACGTTCCGTCTTGAAGTGCGAAACTGTACTTGGCACCCTTGATGTGACCTCAAAAGTGCCGTGACATACTGGTCTCACTCGAGGGGACCACCGAGGTTCCGGGCACCACTTCATCTGAGCCCCTTCTCCCCTTCTGATCGCGACCGGTGTGTCGATTCCCCTGCTTTGTCTGCAAGGGTTCCCTACCTTCCCGGCGAACCTCAGGATGAGGCCGGTCTCCCGAGGAAATTCGAGACGTAGCCTCGTGGGTGGTACCACATGCTGAAAGACCCCAATTTTCTGGTACGCTCTTGAAAAGAACCCGATGCCCGGACACCTCTTTGAAGGCAACCCTGTGGATGAAGGCACAACACGAAGGGGCACTGACACCCCTGTGCATAGTCCGGAAAAACCCGCAGGTTCCACACACAGCTCAACAAGTGGCCTGTCACTCCGTGAACAACTCGAAAGGCAAGCGGAGATCCATTCCTCCACGGAAGACGAGGCGTGACTGTCTTGTCCGTATTCAGCAGGTACTCTGCGACCCGAGTCAGAAATGGAGAGGACCCCTGAGGTTCCTGCCTCCTTTCGAGATGAGGCCCTCTTCGATTGCACCAAACCCAGTTGAGTAACGAAAGGCCCCTCCCAAATCCACAGTGTCCCTGACTTCTCAGAGGAACCCTGAGAAGTTGCCTGAGGTCACCGACACAAGTCGAGGGAACCCAGGGTTCCCTGCCGCAACCCGAGAAAGACCTCGAGAGTCCTTCTTCAATGCGTCTTGAGGCCCGATTCGCCTACTATGACTCGAGAGCAATCACGCACTCCCCTTCACCACACGCACGGAGACCTGACGTCCCTAGCACCACACGAGAGGCTCTCTGAGCTCCCCGTCGTACCTCGTGAGAAATCTGATACTGGCGCCGCAGCTGGAGAAAACCCACGAGACGCCCCCGTCATCGTGAGATGAGGGCCTTTTTTCCTGCATGGCCAGGAAAACAATCCCGAGTCATCTCTCCAAACTCCATAGGAGGCTTCACTCCCTTTACGCCACGCAGTGGGCTCCAAGAGATACCCGTCGCGACTCGACAGGAGAGCGGAGTCCTTTTTTTCCCCTCAAGACGAGGCCTGACTCTCCGGGTGAGTCGAGAATGCAACCCTGAAATCCCTGTCGGCCCAGTAGTGGAACACTAGGTCCTGGACACAAGCGTAGATGAGGTCTATTTTGCCCTGCAGTGACTGGAGAGCAATCCCCAGTTCTAACTTGCAACTCGAATGGAATACTGGATTTTCTGACGCCACACAAGAGGCTCCCTGAAATCCCTGTGGTACTTCATGAGACACCCCACACTGGCGCCGCAGCTCGAGAAAACCCACGAGACGCCACCGTCATCTCGAGATGAGGGCCTTCTTTTCCTGCATGGCCTGGAGTCCAATCCCGAGTCCTCTCTCCAAACTCCACAGGAGGCTTGACTCCCTTTAGTACACACAGTGGGCTCCAAGAGATACCCATCGCGACTCGAGACGAGAGCGGAATTCTTTGCTTACCCTCGAGGTGAGAACTGACTCCCTGGATGAGTCTGGAATGCAAACCCGAGATCCCTGTCGCCCCTGGAGAGCAACGTTAGATCCTGGACACAAGCCTAGATTAGGTCTCTTTTGCCCTGCAGTGACTCTAGCGCAATCCCCAGCTCCCCCTCGCAACCCGAATGGAAGATTGGATTTCAAGGCCAACAAGAGGAAGCCTAAATTCCCGGTCATAACTCGAGAATCCCGCCGCAACTCGAGCAAAACCACGTGGTTCACCCGTCATCGCAAGATGAGGCCCTTGCCCGCTACAGCGTTTCAAAAGATGTCCCAGGTTCCGTCTTGAAATGCGAAACGGTACTTGGAACCCTTGATGCGACCCCAAAAGTCCCCCAACACGCCGGTCTCACTCAAGGGGAACACTGAGGTTCCCGGCACCACTTCATTTAAGCCCCTTCTCCCCTCCTGATCGTGACCGGTGGGTCGATTCCCCTGCTTTGTCTGCAAGGGGGCCCGACCTTCCCTGCACAACTCAGGATGAGGCCGGTCTCATGGGGAAATTCGATACGTAGCTTTGTGGGTGGTGCCACTTGCTGAAAGACTCCAATTTCCCGGTCCGCTCTTGATAAGAATCCGATGCTTGGACACCTCTTGGAAGGCAGCCTTGAGTATGAAGGTACAACACGAAGGGGCACTAACACACCTGTGCATCATCCGGAAAAACGGGCAGGTTACACACACAGCTCGACAAGTGGCCTGTCACCTCGAGAACAACTCGAGAGGCAAGAGGAGTCCCATCCTCCAGAAAAGACGAGGCCTGACTCTCCTGTACCAACATGCAGGGACCTTGCGATCTGAGTCAGAAATGGAGAGGAACACTGAGGTTCCTGCTTCAACTCGAGATGAGTCCCTCTTACATTCCACCAAATGCAGAGGAGTCTCGAGAGGCCCCTCCAAACTGCACAGTATCCCTGACTTCTCAGAGGCACTCTGAGAAGCTCCCTGAGGTCGCAGGCACAAGTCAAGGGAACCCTGGGTTTTATGCAGTGACCCGAGAAAGACCTCGAGAGTCCTTCTTCAACCCGTCTTGAGGCCCGATTACCCTACCATGACTCGAGAGCAATGACGAACTCCCCCTAGCCATCTCATGGGGACCTGACTTCCCTGGCGCCACACGAGAGGCTCCCTGAGCTCCCTCTCGTACCTCGTCAGAAACCCGGCACTAGCGCGGCAGTCTAGAAAACCCACAAGACGCCACCGTCATCGCGAGATGAGGGCCTTCTTTTCCTGCATGGCCTGGAGAGGAATCCCGAGTCCTCTATCCAAACAGCACAGGAGGCTTGACTCCCTTTAGGGCACACAGTGGGCTCCAAGAGATACCCATCGCGACTCAAAAGGACAGCGGAGTTCTTTGCTTCCCCTCGAGACGAGGCCTGATTCCCTGGGTGAGTCTGGTACGCAAGCCCGAGATCCCTGTCGCCCCTAGGGATGAACATTAAGTCCTGGACACAAGCCTAGATGAGGTCTATTTTGCCCTGCAGTGACTCGAGGGCAATCCCCAGCTCTCCCTTGAAACTCGAATGGAAGATAGGACTTCCCTGGCCCAACACATGAGGAAGACTGTATTCCCCGTCGAAGCTCGAGAATCCCGCCACAACTCGAGAAACGCTACGTGGTTCCCCCGTCATCGCAAGATGAAGCCCTTGCCCCCTACAGCGTCTCAAGAGAAGTCCCACGTTCCGTCTTGAAGTGCGAAATGGTATTGGCACCCTTGATGTGACCTCAAAAGTTCCTCGACACACTGGTCTGACTCGAGGAGAACACCGAGGTTCCCGGCACCACTACATCTGGGCCCCTTCTCCCCTCCTGATCGCGACAGGAGGGTCGATTCCCCTGTTTTGTCTTGAAGGGGTTCCCGCCTTTCCCGGTGCATCTCAGGATGAGGCCGGTCTCACGAGGATATTCGAGACATAGCCTCGTGGATGGTGACACATGCCGAAAGACCCCGATTTCCCGGTTCGCTCTTGATAAGATCCCAATGCCCGGACACCTCTTTGAAGATAACCCTTTTGATGAAGGCACAACACGAAGGGGCACTGACGACCCTGGGTATCGTCCGGAGAAACCCGCAGGTACCACACACAGCTCGAGAAGTGACCTGTCACCCCGTGAACAACTGGAGAGGCAAGCAGAGTTCCATTCCTCCACACAAGACGAGGCCTGACTCTCCTGTTCGAACTCTGCAGCGAAACTGCGATCCGAGTCAGATCTGGCCCAGGGGAAGTCAGGAGAGGAAACATGAGTTTCCTGCCTCCACTCGAGATGAGGCCCTCTTCCATTGCACCGAACCCAGTGGAGTCCCGAGAGGCCCCTCCCAACTGCACAGTATCCCTGACTTCTCAGAGGCACCCTTAGACCTTCCTGAGATCACCGGCACAAGTCGAGGGAACCAAGGGTTTTCTGCCCCAACCCGTAAAAGACCTCGAGAGTCCTTCTTCAACGCGTCTTGAGGTGCAATTCCCCTACCATGACTCGAGAGCAATGATGCGCTCCCCCTAGCCACGCGCATAGAAACCTGACTTCCCTGGCGCCACAGGAGAGGCTCCCTGAGCTCCCCATTATACCTCGTGAGCAACACCACACTGGAGCCACAGCTCGAGAATACCCACGAGACACCCCAGTCCTCACGAGATGAGGGCCTTCTTTTGCTGTATGGCCTGGAGAGCAATCCTGAGTCCTCTCTCCAAACTCCACAGGAGGCTTGACTCATTTTAGGCCACACAGTGAGCTCCAAGATATACCCGTCGCGACTTGACAGGAGAGCGGTGTCCTTGGCTTCCCCTCGAGACGAGGCCTGATTCCCCGGGTGAGTCGAGAATGCAATGCCGAGATCGCTGTCGCCCCAGCAGAGGAACATTAGGTCCTGGACACAAGCCTAGATGAGCTCTATTTGGCCCTGCAGTGTCTCGAGAGCAATCCCCAGTTCTAACTCGCAATTCGAATGAAAACTGGACTTCCCTGGGCCAGTTGAACAGGAAGCCTGAATTCCCCATCGTAACTCGAGAATCCTGCCGCAACTCAAGAAAAACCACGTGGTTCCCCCGTCATCGAAAGATGAGGCCCTTGCCCGCTACAGCGTCTCAAGAGAAGTCCCACGTTCCTTATTGAAGAGGGAAAAGATACTTGGAACCCTTGATGCAACCCCAAAAGTTCCCCGACATACCATTCTCACTTGAGGAGAACACCGAGGTTCCCGGCACCACTTCATCTGAGACTCTTCTCCCCTCTTGATCGCGACAGGAGGTTCGATTCCCCTGCTTTGTCTGGAAGGCATTCCCGACCTTCCTGGCGCACATCAAGATGAGGCCAGTCTCACGAGGAAATTTGAGACATAGCCTCGTGGGTGGTGCGGCATGCCAAAAGACCCCAATTCCCTGGTCAGCTCTTGATAAGAACCCGATGGCAGAACCCAACTCGAAGGCAATCCTGTGGATCAAGGCACAACACGAAGGGGCAGTGACACCCCGGTGCATCGTCCAGAAAAACCCGCAAGTTCCACATACAAATCGACAAGTGGCCTGTCACCCAATGAACAACGCGAGAGTCAAGCGGAGTTCCATTCCTCCACACAAGATGAGGCCTGACTCTCCTGTCCCAACTCTGCAGGGACTCTGCGATCCGAGTCAGATCCGGCGCATTCGAAGCCAGGAGAGGAACCCTGAGGTTCCTGCCTCAACTTGTCATGAGGCCCTCTTCCATTGCACCAAACCCAGTGGAGTTCCGAGAGGCCCCTCCCAATTCCACAGTGACCCTGACTTCTCAGAGGCACGCTGAGAAGCTTCCTGAGGTCACTGGCACAAGTCGATGGAACCCAGGGTTTCCTGCTGCAACCCAGGAAAGACCTCGAGAGTCCTTCTTTAACACGTCTTCAGGCCCAATTCCCCTACCATGACTCGAGAACAATGATGGGCTCCCTCTCACCACGTGCATAGAGACCTGACTGCCCTGGCACCACGTGAGAGGCTCACTGAGCTCCCAGTCTTACTTCGAGAGAAACCCCACACTAGTGCCACAGCTCGAGAAAACCTACGAGACGCCCCAGTCATTGGGAGATGAGGGCCTTCATTTCCTGCATTGCCTGGAGAGCAATCCCGTGTCCTCCCTCCAAACACCAGAGGAGGTTTGACTCCCTTTAAGCCACTCAGTGGGCTCCAAGACATACCCGTCCGACTTGAGAGGAGAGCAGAGTCCTTTGCTTCCCCTCGAGACGAGGCCTGACCCCAAGGTGAGTCTGGAATGCAACCCCGAGATTTCTGTCGAGCCTTGACATGAACATTAGGTCCTGCACACAAGCCTTGGTGGGGTCTCTTTTGCCTTCAGTGACTAGAGCTCACCTCCAGCTCTTCCTCGAATCTCGAATGGAAGATAAGACTTTTGTGGGCCAACACAAGAGGAAGCATGAATTCCCTCTGGTAACTCAAATATCCCACCGCAACTCGAGAAAAACCAAGTGGTTCCGCAGTCATTCCAAGATGAGGCCCATGCCCGCTGGAGCACCCCAAGAGAAGTCCAACGTTCCATTTTGAAGAGCGAAACGGTACTTGGAACGCTTTATGCGACCCCAAAAGTTACCCGACATACCTGTCTCACTTGAGGGAAACACCGAGGTTCCCAGCAGCACTTCATCTGAGCCACTTCTCCCCTCCTGATCGCCACAGGAGGGTCGATTCCTCTGCTTTGTCTGGAAGAGTTTCATGACCTTCGCGGCACACTTCAGGATGAGGCCAGTTTCATAAGGAAATTCGAGAGAACCCACGTGGGTGGTGCCAAATGCTGAACGACCCTGATATCCCGGTCCGCTCTTCATAAGAACCCGATGCCCGGACACCTCTTCGAAGGCAACCCTGTGGATGAAGACACAAAACGAAGGGTCACTGACACCCCCGTGCATCGTCTGGAAAAACCTGCAGATTCCACACACAGTTTGACAAGGGGCCTGAAACCCCATGAACAACTCGAGAGGCAAGCGGAGTTCCATTCCTCAGAAAAGACGTAGCCTGACTCTCCTGTCCCAACTCTGCAGGGACCCTGATGTCGGAGTCCGAAACAGAGAAGAAGTCTGAGGTTCCTGCCTCCCCTCGAGATGAGCCCTTCTTCCATTGCGACAAACCCAGCGGAGTCCTGAGAGGCACCGCCAACTCCACAGTATCCCTCAACTCTCAGAGACACCCTGGGAAGTTCCCTAAGGTCCCCGGCAGAAGTCGAGGGAAACGACTTTCTCCCGCCACAACCCGAGAAAGACCTCGAGAGTCCCTCTTCAACGCGTCTTGAGGCCCTAGTCCTCTCCAATTACTCGAGAGCCACAACGCGCTCCTCCTCGCTACTCGCAGGGAGACCTGACTTCCCTGGCGCCACACGAGAGGCTCCCTGAGATCCTCGCCGTGCCTCGCGAGAAAACCCCCACGGGTGCCGCAGCTCGAGGAAACACCTGAGACGCCCCCGTCCTCATGAGGTGAAGGGCCTTCTTTTCCTGCATGGCCTGGAGAACAATCCCGAGCCCCCTCTCCAAAATGAAGAGGAGGCTTGACTCCATTGACGCCACTAGGGGGCTCCAAGAGATCCGCGTCGCGACTCGGGAGGACAGCGGAGTCCTTTGATTCCCCTCGAGACGAGGCCTGACACCCAGGGGGATCCTGGAATGCAACCCCGAGATCCCTGCCTTTCCTGGAGAGGAACATTAGGTCCTGGACACAAGCCTACATGAGGTCTCTTTGGCCCTGCAGTGACTTGAGCGCAACCCCCAGCTTTCCCTCGCCAATCGAATGGAAGACTGGGTTTCCCAGGGCCAACAGAGGAGGAAGCCTGTAATCCCCATCGTCACTCGAGAATCCCGCCGCAACTCGAGAAAAAACACGTGGTTCCAACGTCTTCGCAAGATGATGCCCTTGCCCACTACAGCGTCTCAAGGGAAGTCCCATGTTCCGCCCTGAAGTGCGAAACAGTACCTGACACCCTTCGTGCGACGCCCAAAAGCTCCCCGACACGCCGGGTACCCTCGAGGGAACACCGAGAGTCCCGGCACAGCTTCATCTGAGCCCGTTCTCCCCTCCTGATCACGACAGGAGAGTCGATTCCCCTGCGTGGTTCAGAAGGGGTTCCTGGCCTTCCTGGTGCACCTGAGGATGAGGCCGGTCTCACAGGGAAATTCGAGACGAGCCACGTGGGTGGTTCCAGAGTCGAACGACCCCGATTCCCCGGTCCGCTTTTGAGAAGGACCCGAGGCCCGGACCCCTCTTCGAAGGCAACCCTGTGGGTGAAGGCACAACACGAAGGGGCACTGACAACCCCGTGCATCATCCGGAAAGACCCGCGGGTTCCACACACAGCTCGACGAGGGGCCTGAGACCCCCTGACAACTCGAGAGGCAAGCGGGGTTCCCTTCCTCAGACAAGACGAGGCATGACTCTCCTGTCCCAACTCTGTAGGGACCCTGTGGTCGGAGTCCGAAATGGAGAGGAAGCCTGAGGTTCCTGCCTCCCCTCGAGGTGAGGCCCTCTTCCGTTGCGCCAGACCCAGCGGAGTCCCGAGAGGCCCCGCCAACTCCACAGGATCCCTCGCCTCTCAGAGGCACCCTGGGAAGTTCCCTAAGATCCCCGGCAGAAGGCGAGGGAAACGAGAGTTTCCCGCCGCCCCCCGAGAAAGACCTCGAGAGTCCTTCTTCAATGTGTCTCGAGGCCCTAGTCCCCTCCCGTGACTCGAGAGCCATGAGGTGCTCCCCCTCGCCACGCGCATGGAGACCTGACTTCCCTGGCGCCGCACGAGAGGCTCCCTGAGATCCTCGTCGTGCCTCGGGAGAAAACCCCCACGGGCGCCGCAGCTCGAGGAAACCCCTGAGACGCCCCCGTCCTCGCGAGCTGAGGGCCTTCTTTTCCTGCATGGCCTGCAGAGCAATCCCGGGTCCTCTCTCCAAACGGAAGAGGAGGCTGGACTCCCTTGAGGCCGCTCAGGGGGCTCCAAGAGACCCGCGTCGCGACTCGAGAGGAGAGCGGAGTCCTTGGCTTCCCCTCGAGACGAGGCCTGACTCCCCGGGGGAGCCTGGAATGCAACCCCGAGATCCCTGCCTTCCCTGGAGAGGAATATTAGGTCCCGGACACACGCCTAGGTGAGGTCTCTTCGGCCCTGCAGTGACTCGAGCGCAACCCCCAGCTTTCCCTCGCAACCCGAGGGGAAGATTGGGCTTCCCAGGGCCAACCCAAGGGGAAGGCTGAGATCCCCGTCGTAACTCGAGAATGCCGCCGCAACTCGAGAAAAACCACGTGGTTCCCACCTCTTGGCAAGATGAGGCCCTTGCCCGCCACGGCGTCTCAAGGGAAGTCCCCTGTTCCGCCCTGAAGGGCGAAACGGTCCCTAACAGCCTTCCTGCGACCCCCAAAAGTCCCCCGACACGCCGGGGTCCCCCGAGGGGAACACCGAGGGTCCCGGCACCGCTTCCTCTGAGCCCCTACTCCCCTCCTGATCGCGACAGGAGAGGCGATTCCCCTGCGTGGTCTGGAAGGGGTTCCCGGCCTTCCCGGCGCACCTCAGGATGAGGCCGGTCTCACGAGGGAATTCGAGACTAGCCACGTTGGTGGGGCCACATGCCGAACGCCCCCGATTCCCCGGTCCGCTCTTGAGAAGGACCCGAGGCCCGGACCCCTCTTCGAAGGCAACCCTGTGGGTGAAGGCACAACACGAAGGGGCACTGCCACCCCCGGGCATCGTCCGCAAAGACCCGCGGGTTCCACACACAGCTCGACGAGGGGCCTGAGACCCCCTGAGCAACTCGAGAGGCCAGCGGGGTTCCCTTCCTCAGACAGAACGAGGCCTGACTCTCCTGTCCCAACTCTGCAGGGACCCTGCGGTTCGAGTCCGAAACGGAGAAGAAGCCTGAGGTTCCTGCCTCCCCTCGAGGTGAGGCCCTCTTCCGTTGCGCCAGACCCAGCGGAGTCCCGAGGGGCCCCGCCACCTCCACAGGATCCCTCGCTCTCAGAGGCACCCTGGGAAGTTTCCTAAGGTCCCCGGCAGAAGGCCAGGGAAACGAGGGTTTCCCGCCGCCCCCCGAGAAAGACCTCGAGAGTCCTTCTTCAACGCGTCTCCAGGCCCTAGTCCCCTCTCGTGACTCGAGAGCCAGGACGAGCTCCCCCTCGCCACGCGCATGGAGACCTGACTTCCCTGGCGCAGCACGAGAGGCTCCCCGAGATCCTTGTCGTGCCTCGGGAGAAAACCCCCACGGGCGCCGCAGCTCGAGGAAACACCTGAGACGCCCCCGTCCTCGCGAGCTGAGGGCCTTCTTTTCCTGCATGGCCTGGAGAGCAATCCCGGGTCCGCTCTACAAACGGAAGAGGAGGCTGGACTCCCTTGAGGCCGCTCAGGGGGCTCCCAGAGACCCGCGTCGGGACTCGAGAGGAGGGCGGAGTCCTTAGCTTCCCCTCGAGTCGAGGCCTGACTCCCCGGGGGAGCCTGGAATGCAACCCCGACATCCCTGCCTTCCCTGGAGAGGAATATTAGGTCCCGGACACACGCCTAGGTGAGGTCTCTTCGGCCCTGCAGTGACTCGAGCGCAACCCCCAGCTTTCCCTCGCAACCTGAGGGGAAGATTGGGCTTCCCAGGGCCAACCCAAGGGGAAGGCTGAGATTCCCGTCGTAACTCGAGAATGCCGCCGCAACTCGAGAAAAACCACGTGGTTCCCACCTCTTGGCAAGATGAGGCCCTTGCCCGCGAAGGCGTCTCAAGGGAAGTCCCCTGTTCCACCCTGAAGGGCGAAACGGTCCCTGACAGCCTTCCTGCGACCCCCAAAAGTCCCCCGACACGCCGGGTTCCCCCGAGGGGAACACCGAGGGTCCCGGCACCGCTTCCTCTGAGCCCCTTCTCCCCTCCTGATATCGACAGGAGAGGTGATTCCCCTGCGTGGTCTGGAAGGGGTTCTCGGCCTTCCCGGCGCACCTCAGGATGAGGCCGGTCTCACGAGGAAATTCGAGACGAGCCACGTGGGTGGTGCCACATGCCGAACGCCCCCGATTCCCTGGTCTGCCCTTGAGAAGGACCCGAGGCCAGGACCCCTCTTCGAAGGCAACCCTGTGGGTGAAGGCACAACACGAAGGGCCACTGCCACCCCCGTGCATCTTCCGCAAAGACCCGCGGGTTCCACACACAGCTCGACGAGGGGCCTGAGACCCCCTGAGCAATTCGAGAGGCCAGCGGGGTTCCCTTCCTCAGACAAGACGAGGCCTGACTCTCCTGTCCCAACTCTGCCGGGGCCCTGCGGTCGGAGTCCGAAACGGAGAGGAAGCCTGAGGTTCCTGCCTCCCCTCGAGGTGAGGCCCTCTTCCGTTGCGCCAGACCCAGCGGAGTCCCGAGGGGCCCCGCCACCTCCACAGGATACATCGCCTCTCAGAGGCACCCTGGGAAGTTCCCTAAGATCCCCGGCAGAAGGCGAGGGAAACGAGGGTTTCCCGCCGCCCCCCGAGAAAGACCTCGAGAGTCTTTCTTCAACGCGTCTCCAGGCCCTAGTCCCCTCTCGTGACTCGAGAGCCAGGAAGCGCTCCCCCTCGCCACCCGCATGGAGACCTGACTTCCCTGGCGCCGCACGAGAGGCTCCCTGAGATCCTTGTCGTGCCTCGGGAGAAAATCCCCACGGGCGCCGCAGCTCGAGGAAACCCCTGAGACGCCCCCGTCCTCGAGAGCTGAGGGCCTTCTTTTCCTGCATGGCCTGGAGAGCAATCCCGTGTCCTCTCTCCAAACAGAAGAGGAGGATGGACTCCCTTGAGGCCGCTCAGGGGGCTCCCAGAGACCCGCGTCACGACTCGAGAGGAGGGCGGAGTCCTTGGCTTCCCCTCGAGACGAGGCCTGACTCCCCGGGGGAGCCTGGAATGCAACCCCGAGATCCCTGCCTTCCCTGGAGAGGAATATTAGGTCCCGGACACACGCCTAGGTGAGGTCTATTCGGCCCTGCGGTGACTCGAGCGCAACCCCCAGCTTTCCCTCTCACTCGAGGGGAAGATTGGGCTTCCCAGGGCCAACCCAAGAGGAAGCCTGAGATCCACGTCGTAACTCCAGAATCCCGCCGCAACTCGAGGAAAACCACGTGGTTCCAACGTCTTTGCAAGATGAGCCTCTTGCCCGCTATGGCGTCTCAAGGGAAGTCCCAGTTTCCGTCCTGAAGTGCGAAACCGTACCTGACACCTTTCATGCGACCCCCAGAAGTTCCCCGACACACCGGGTTCCCTCGAGGGAAACACCAAGGGTCCCGACACCACTTCATCTGAGCCCCTTCTCCCCTCCTGATGGCGACAGGAGTGTCGATTCCCCTGCGTGGTCTGGAAGGGATTCCCGGCCTTCCCGGCGCATCTCAGGATGAGGCCGTCCGCACGAGGAAATTCGAGATGAGCCACGGGGTTGGTGCCACATGCCGATCGACCTTGATTTCCCGGTCCACTCTTGAGAAGAACCCGTTGCACGGACACCTCTTCGAAGGCAACCCTGTGGGTGAAGGCACAACACGAAGGGGCACTGACACTCCCGTGAATCGTCCAGAAACACCCGTGGGTTCCACACACAGCTCGAAGAGGGGCCTGAGACCCTCTGAGCAACTCGAGAGGCAAGCGGAGTTCCCTTCCTCAGACATGACGAGGCCTAACTCTCCGCTCCCAACTCTGCAGGGACCCTGAGGTAGGAGGGTCGGAGTCAGAAACAGAGAGGAAGACTGAGGTTCCTGCCTCCCCTTGAGATGAGGCCCTCTTCCATTGTGCCAACCCCAGCGGAGTCCCGAGAGGCCCCGCTAACTCCACAGCATCCCTCACCTCTCAGAGGCACCCTGGGAAGTTCCCTCAGGTCCCCGGCAGAAGTCGAGGGAAATGAGGGTTTCCGCCGCTACTCGAGAAAGACTTCGATAGTCCTTCTTCAAAGTGTCTTGAGGCCCTTGTCCCCTCTCTGGACTAGAGAGCAATGATGCGCTCCCCCTCGCCTCGCGCATGCAGACCTGGTTTCCCTGGCGCCGCACGAGAGGCTCCCTGAGATCCTCGTCGTGCCTCGGGAGAAAACCCACACGGGTGCCGCAGCTCGAGGAAACCCCTGAGACGCCCCCGTCCTCGCGAGCTGAGGTCCTTCTTTTCCTGCCTGGCCTGGAGAGCAATCCCGAGTCCTCTCTCCAAACTGAAGAGTAGGATGGATTCCCTTGAGGCGACTCAGTGGGCTCCAAGAGATCCGCGTCGCGGCTCGAGAGGAGAGCGCAGTCCTTTGCTTCCCCTCGAGGCGAGGCATGACTCCCCGGGGGAGTCTGGAGTGCAATCCCGAGATCCTTGTCTTCCCTTGAGAGGACTATTAGGTCCTGGACACACGCCTAGATGAGGTCTCTTTGGCCTTGCAGTGATTCGAGCACAACATCCAGCTTTCCCTCGCAACTCGAAGGGAAGTTTGGGCTTCCCAGGGCTAACACAAGAGGAAGCCTGAAATCCCCGTCGTAACTCGAGAATCCCGCCGCAACTCGAAAAAAACCACGTAGTTCCATCGTCTTCGCAGCATGAGGCCCTTGCCCGCCACAGCATCTCAAAAGAAGTCCCACGTTCCTACTGAAGTGCAAAACGGTACTTGGCGCCCATGATGGCACCCCCAAAGTTTCCCAACATACAGGCCTCACTCGAGGGTAACACCCATGTTCCCCGCACCACATCATTTGAGCCCCTTCTCCCCTCCTGATTGCAACAGGAGTGTCTTTTCTCCTGCTTTGTGTGGAAGGGGTTACCGGTCTTCCCAGCGCACATCAGGATGAGGCTTGTCTCACGAGGAAATTGGAGATGTAGCCTCGTGGGTGGTGCCACATGCGGAAAGACCCCATTTCCCGGTCAGCTATTAATAAGAACCCGATGCCCGTACACGTCTTGGAATGCATCCCGTAGGATGAAGGCACAACAAGGAGGGACCCTGAACACCCGTGCATCTTTTGGAAAATTCTGCAGGTTCCACATACAGCTCGACAAGTGACCTGTTACCTCGTGAACAGCTCGAGAGGCAAGCTAAGTTTCATTTCTCCACAGAATACGGGGCCTGACTCTCCTGTCCCAACTCTGCAGGAATCCTGAGATCGGAGTCTGAAATGGAGAGGAACCCTGAGGTTCCTTCCTCAACACGAGATGAGGCCATCTTGTATTATACCACACCCAGTGGAGTCCCTAGAGGCCCCTCCCGACTCCATAGTATCAGTGTCTTCTCAGAGGCACCATAAGCAACTCCCTGAGGTCACCGGCACAAGTCGAGGGAACACAGGGTATCCTGCCGCAACCCGAGAAAGACCTCAAGAGTCCGTCTTCAACGCGTCTTGAGGCCGGATTCCCCTACCATGACTCGAGAGCAATGACACGCTCCCCCTCGCCATGCGCATGGACACCTGACTTCCCTGGCGCCACATGAGAGGCTCCCTGAGCTCCCCGTCATACCTCGTGAGAAACCCCACACTGGCGCCGCAGCTCGGGAAAACCCACCGTCATCGCGAGATTGGGGACTTCTTTTCCTGCCTGACCTGGAGAGCAATCCCTGGTCTTTTCTCCAAACTTCACAGGAGGCTTTACTCCCTTTAGGCCACTCAATGGGCTCCAAGAGATACCTGTCGTGACTTGAGAGGAGAGCAGAGTACTTTGTTTCCCCTCGAGACGAGGCCTTACCTCGGGTGAGTTGAGAATGCAACCCTGAGATCCCTGTTGGCCCAGTAGTGGAACACTAGGTCCTGGACACAAGCGTAGATGAGGT
This sequence comes from Bubalus kerabau, assembly GCF_029407905.1. NCBI lineage: Eukaryota > Metazoa > Chordata > Mammalia > Artiodactyla > Bovidae > Bubalus > Bubalus kerabau. The sequence goes on along the minus strand of NW_026577892.1, from coordinate 1,453,826 downwards.
CTATTTTGCCCTGCAGTGACTGGAGAGCAATCCCCAGTTCTAACTTGCAACTCGAATGGAATACTGGATTTTCCTGGCGCCACACAAGAGGCTCCTTGAGATCCCCGTGGTACTTCATGAGACACCCCACACTGGCGCTGCAGCTCGAGAAAACCCACGAGACGCCACCGTCATCTCGAGATGAGGGCCTTCTTTTCCTGCATGGCCTGGAGTCCAATCCCGAGTCCTCTCTCCAAACTCCACAGGAGGCTTGACTCCCTTTAGTACACACAGTGGGCTCCAAGAGATACCCATCACGACTCGAGACGAGAGCGGAATTCTTTGCTTACCCTCGAGGTGAGAACTGACTCCCCGGATGAGTCTGGAATGCAAACCCGAAATCCCTGTCGCCCCTGAAGAGCAACGTTAGATCCTGGACACAAGCCTAGATTAGGTCTCTTTTGCCCTGCAGTGACTCTAGCGCAATCCCCAGCTCCCCCTCGCAACCCGAATGGAAGACTGGATTTCAAGGCCAACAAGAGGAAGCCTAAATTCCCGGTCATAACTCGAGAATCCCGCCGCAACTCGAGCAAAACCACGTGGTTCTCCCGTCATGGCAAGATGAGGCCCTTGCCCACTACAGCGTTTCAAAAGATGTCCCAGGTTCCGTCTTGAAATGCGAAACGGTACTTGGCACCCTTGATGCGACCCCAAAAGTCCCCCAACACGCCGGTCTCACTCAAGGGCAACACCGAGGTTCCCGGCACCACTTCATTTAAGCCCCTTCTCCCCTCCTGATCGTGACCGGTGGGTCGATTCCCCTGCTTTGTCTGCAAGGGGGCCCGACCTTCCCTGCACAACTCAGGATGAGGCCCGTCTCATGGGGAAATTCGATACGTAGCTTTGTGGGTGGTGCCACTTGCCGAAAGACTCCAATTTCCCGGTCCGCTCTTGATAAGAATCCGATGCTCGGACACCTCTTGGAAGGCAGCCTTGAGTATGAAGGTACAACACGAAGGGGCACTAACACACCTGTGCATCATCCGGAAAAACGGGCAGGTTACACACACAGCTCGACAAGTGGCCTGTCACCTCGAGAACAACTCGAGAGGCAAGAGGAGTCCCATCCTCCAGAAAAGACGAGGCCTGACTCTCCTGTACCAACATGCAGGGACCTTGCGATCTGAGTCAGAAATGGAGAGGAACACTGAGGTTCCTGCTTCAACTCGAGATGAGTCCCTCTTACATTCCACCAAATGCAGAGGAGTCTCGAGAGGCCCCTCCAAACTGCACAGTATCCCTGACTTCTCAGAGGCACTCTGAGAAGCTCCCTGAGGTCGCAGGCACAAGTCAAGGGAACCCTGGGTTTTATGCAGTGACCCGAGAAAGACCTCGAGAGTCCTTCTTCAACCCGTCTTGAGGCCCGATTACCCTACCATGACTCGAGAGCAATGACGAGCTCCCCCTAGCCATCTCATGGGGACCTGACTTCCCTGGCGCCACACGAGAGGCTCCCTGAGCTCCCTCTCGTACCTCGTCAGAAACCCGGCACTAGCGCACCAGTCTATAAAACCCACGAGACGCCGCCATCATCGCAAGATGAGGGCCTTCTTTTCCTGCATGGCCTGGAGAGGAATCCCGAGTCCTCTATCCAAACAGCACAGGAGGCTTGACTCCCTTTAGGGCACACAGTGGGCTCCAAGAGATACCCATCGCGACTCAAAAGGACAGCGGAGTTCTTTGCTTCCCCTCGAGACGAGGCCTGATTCCCCGGGTGAGTCTGGTATGCAACCCCAAGATCCCTGTCGCCCCTAGGGACGAACATTAAGACCTGGACACAAGCCTAGATGAGGTCTATTTTGCCCTGCAGTGACTCGAGAGCAATCCCCAGCTCTCCCTTTAAACCCGAATGGAAGATAGGACTTCCCTGGCTCAACACATGAGGAAGACTGTATTCCCCGTCGAAACTCGAGAATCCCGCCACAACTCGAGAAACGCCACGTGGTTCCCCCGTCATCCCAAGATGAGGCCCTTGCCCCCTACAGCGTCTCAAGAGAAGTCCCACGTTCCGTCTTGAACTGCGAAACGGTATTGGCACCCTTGATGCGCCCTCAAAAGTTCCTCGACACACCAGTCTGACTCGAGGAGAACACCGAGGTTCCCGGCACCACTACATCTGGGCCCCTTCTCCCCTCCTGATCGCGACAGGAGGGTCGATTCCCCTGTTTTGTCTTGAAGGGGTTCCCGCCTTTCCCGGTGCATCTCAGGATGAGGCCGGTCTCACGAGGATATTCGAGACATAGCCACGTGGATGGTGACACATGTCGAAAGACCCCGATTTCCCGGTCCGCTCTTGATAAGATCCTGATGCCCGGACACCTCTTTGAAGATAACCCTTTTGATGAAGGCACAACACTTAGGGGCACTGACACCCCTGGGTATCGTCCGGAGAAACCCGCAGGTACAACACACAGCTCGAGAAGTGACCTGTCACCCCGTGAACAACTGGAGAGGCAAGCAGAGTTCCATTCCTCCACACAAGACGAGGCCTGACTCTCCTGTTCGAACTCTGCAGCGAAACTGCGATCCGAGTCAGATCTGGCCCAGGGGAAGTCAGGAGAGGAAACATGAGTTTCCTGCCTCCACTCGAGATGAGGCCCTCTTCCATTGCGACAAACCCAGTGGAGTCCCGAGAGGCCCCACCAACTCCACAGCGTCCCTCACCTCTCAGAGGCACCCTGGGAAGTTCCCTCAGGTCCCCGGCAGAAGTCGGGGGAAACGAGGGTTTCCCGCTGCAACCCGAGAAAGACATCGAGAGTCCTTCTTCAACGCGTCTTGAGGCCCTAGTCCCCTCCCATGACTCTAGAACAATGACGTGCTCCTTCTCGCCACGTGCATGGAGACATGACTTCCCTGGCGCCGCACGAGAGGCTCCCTGAGATCCTCGTCTTGCCTCAGAAGAAAACCCCCACGGGTGCCGCAGCTCGAGGAAACCCCTGAGATGCCCCCGTCCTCGCGAGGTGAGGGCCTTCTTTTCCTGCCTGGCCTGGAGAGCAATCACGAGTCCTCTCTCAAAAGTGAAGAGGAGGCTGGACTCCCTTGAGGCCACTCAGGGGGCACCAAGATATCAGCGTCGCGACTCGGGAGGAGAGCGGAGTCCTTTGCTTCTCCTCCAGGCGAGGCCTGACTCCCCGGGGGAGCATGGGATGCAACCCCGAGATCCTTGTCTTCCCTGGAGAGGAGCATTAGGTCCTGGACACACGCCTAGATGAGGTCTCTTTGGCCCTGCCGTGACTCGAGCGCAACCCCCAGCTTTCCCTCGCCACTAGAATAGAAGGTTGGGCTACCCAGGGCCGACACAAGAGGAAGCCTGTAATCCCCTGTCGTAACACGAGAATCCCGCGGCAACTCGAGAAAAACCACGTGGTTCCCATCTCTTCGCAAGATGAGGCCCTTGCCCGCGACGGCTTATCAAGGGAAGTCCCCTGTTCCGCCCTGAAGTGCGAAACGGGACCTGACAGCGTTCATGCGACCCCCAAAAGTTCCCCGATACGCCGGGTTCCCTCGAGTGCAACACCGAGGGTCCCGGCACCGCTTCATCTGAGCCCCTTCTCCCCTCCTGATCGCGACAGGAGAGTCGATTCCCCTGCGTGGTCTGGAAAGGGTTCCCGGACTTGCCGGCGCACCTCAAGAGGAGGCCGGTCTCACGAGGACATTTGAACGAGCCACGTGGGTGGTGCCACATGCCTAACGAGCCCGATTCCCCGTTCCGCTCTTGAGAAGAACCCGATGACGAACCCCTCTTCGAGGGCAACCCTGTGGGTGAAGGCAAAGCCCGAAGCGGAACTGACACCCCCGTGCATCATCCGGAAACACCCGCGGGTCCCACACACAGCTCGACGAGGGGCCTGTGGCCCTCTGAACAACTCGAGAGGCAAGCGGGGTTCCCTTCCTCAGACAAGACGAGGCCTGACTCTCCTGTCCCAACTCTGCAGGGACCCTGCGGTCGGAGTCCGAAACGGAGAGGAAGCCTGAGGTACTTGCCTCCCCACGAGATGAGGACCTCTTCCGTTGCGCCAGACCCAGCGGAGTCCCGAGGGGCCCCGCCAACTCCACAGGATCCCTCGCCTCTCAGAGGCACCCTGGGAAGTTCCCTAAGGTCCCCGGCAGAAGGCGAGGGAAACGAGGGTTTCCCGCCGCCCCCCGAGAAAGACCTCGAGAGTCCTTCTTCAACGCGTATCAAGGGCCTTGTCCCCTCCCGTGACTCAAGAGACATGACCCGCTCCCCCTCGCCACGCGCATGGAGACCTGACTTCCCTGGCGCCGCACCAGAGGCTCCCTGAGATCCTCGTCGTGCATCGGGAGAAAACCCCCACGGGCGCAGCAGCTCGAGGAAACCCCTGAGACGCCCCCGTCCTCGCGAGCTGAGGGCCTTCTTTTCCTGCATGGCCTGGAGAGCAATCCCGGGTCCTCTCTCCAAACGGAAGAGGAGGCTGGACTCCCTTGAGGCCGCTCAGGGGGCTCCAAGAGACCCGCGTCGCGACTCGAGAGGAGAGCGGAGTCCTTGGCTTCCCCTCGAGACGAGGCCTGACTCCCCGGGGGAGCCTGGAATGCAACCCCGAGATCCCTGCCTTCCCTGGAGAGGAATATTAGGTCTCGGACACACGCCTAGGTGAGGTCTCTTCGGCCCTGCAGTGACTCGAGCGCAACCCCCAGCTTTCCCTGGCAACTCGAGGGGAAGATTGGGCTTCCCAGGGCCAACCCAAGAGGAAGCCTGAGATCCCCGTCGTAACTCGAGAATCCCGCCGCAACTCGAGAAACACCATGTGGTTCTCACCTCTTCGCAAGATGAGGCCCTTGCCCGCGACGGCGTCTCAAGGGAAGTCCCCTGTTGGGCCCTGAAGGGCGAAACGGTCCCTGACAGCCTTCCTGCGACCCCCAAATGTTCCCCGACATGCCGGGTTCCCTCGAGGGGAACACCGAGGGTCCCGGCACCGCTTCCTCTGAGCCCCCTCTCCCCTCCTGATCGCGACAGGAGAGTCGATCCCCCTGCGTGGTCTCTAAGGGGTTCCCGGCCTTCCCGGCGCACCGCAGGATGGGGCCGGTCTCACGAGGAAATTCGAGACGAGCCACGTGGGTGGTGCCACATTCCAAACGCCCCCGATTCCCCGGTCCGCTCTTGAGAAGGACCCGAGGCCTGGACCCGTCTTCGAAGGCAACCCTGTTGGTGAAGGCACAACACGAAGGGGCACTGTCACTGTCGTGCATCGTCCGGAAACACCCGCAGGTTCCACACACAGCTCAACAAGGGGCCTGAGACCCCCTGAGCACCTCGAGAGGCAAGCGGAGTTCCCTTCCTCAGACAAGACGATTCCTGTCTCTCTTGTCCCAACTCTGCAGGGACCCTGCGGTCAGAGTCCGAAACGGAGAGGAAGCCTGAGGTTCCTGCCTTCCCTGGAGATGAGGCCCTCTTCCATTGCGCCAAACCCAGCAGAGTCCTGAGAGGCCCCGCCAACTCCACAGCATCCCTCATCTGTCAGAAGCACACTGGGAAGTTCCCTAAGGTCACCGGTAAACTGTTATTGCACAAGGTCCCCATGAAAAGGCCCACGCAGCAGGACATCCACAGATTCTGTCTGCCATTAAAGGGCAGTAAGGTGCCCTCCCCACTTCTTTGCTGCCTCGGCGGCCACCAGGGTGCAATTCGCGTACCCTTCCCTTTCCCATCCTAGCAGGTGCTCCAGGGCCCACAGGCCTACAAAGTGCCAGAAGCAGGGCTGGGCCAGCCGGCCAGAATTCAGGGTTCTGTCCCTTGGACTTCCAGCGGACACTAGGCTGCTTGGGAAAACCGCACAGACTCTGAGGTTTTTCAGCAGAGGGGTGGAGCGGTAAAGGCCTTGACCCCAAAGACGAGGCCTTTCTGCGACCGCCAGGTTGGGGAGCTCTGAGACTGTGCCAACACAGGGCGGAATACATGGTTCCCTGCTCCACGCAGTCCCCGTTCCCTTACCTGTGTTCCGCACCCCTCCGCTGTGGCCAATGGATGCCGATCCTTGGGGATCCAGGAGTTCACGAAATGGGCATTCCCAGCCGCAATGGCGACCCCCAACAGCACATCTGGAAAGCCCTCCCCCACCCCCGCCAGGAGCCGACCCCCACTGCGATCGGACCCCCCACCCCGCCCCGCGCCACCAGGTTTTGCCCCGGCCCTGCCGGGCTCCCGGCGGGTTCCCAGCCACATTGGCGACCCCCGGGAGAGCACAACAGGGACCGACCACCCACCACAGCGAGCGGAATCTCGACCTGTGCAGCCCAGGTTTACCCCGCCCTGGGTGCGCTCCCGGAGCGTTTCCAGCCGCAGTGGCCATCTCCGAGAGCACAACTGGGAAGCCCTCCCCCACCCCCGCCAGGAGCCGACACCCGCCCTGCGCCGCCCGGGTTCGCCCCGCCCCTGCCGCGCTCCAGGGGCGCTGCCCACCTTCATCAGTGGCTTCTGGTGAGCCCCGTCCCCACGCCCGGTTCCAGGAGAGGCTCTCGGACCTCGCTGCTGCCGCCAGGTCAAACATGAGGACAATACATACACCCCACAGAGACAATCCAAGCTGTCTATGATTTAGGGATCAAACGAGGACTACAGAAAGGCAAGATGACCTGACCTAGGAGGGCCATGATATTCTATAGAACCAGACAAAGTTGGTTACCAAGGAAACTTTTTTTCTTGGAACCCGGAAAGCTGGTTCTTTGCATATGCAATGACCAACAATTAGCTTGTTACCCAAGCCTGCCTCACTGCCACCCCCATCCCCCCACTCCCCAGAAGACTGGCTCAAAGAAATATTTTAAATCTCAGGCGGAAACCTGGAAGATGTCTTGTCTGTCTGTTTGGATTAAGGTATGTGTCAGTGTGAGCCTTGTGTTTTTTGATAATATTGCTCAAGTTCTGTGTTCTGATTTCAATGGTCTCAAGACAAGGCAGCCCTTCCAAATCAAACTGCTGGAAATACAAGAAAACATTGACCTAAATGAATGTCAGAGTCCCGTGAACTGGGAACTAGTCAATATTAAATATCTAGTATTTTTGGTTTTGCTCCTCCATTATAGACATGTCTAAGAGTCAACAACATTAAGCACAACATGTTCATAGTGCCTAGGTTTCTTTTGAGGTAAAAATTGCTCTATTGTTATATGTGTCACAAGCTTGTCAGCAAGAAAGTACCTGGAAACAGCAACAACCAATGTAAAAAATGTAAATGTGATATGAGCTTTTAGATAAACTCTTAACAATAATTATACTCTAAAATATCCGCCTCTCATAGTCTTGATTGAAGGCAGAGGAGAAGGGGATGACAGAGGATAAGATGGTTGGATGGCATCACTGACTCGATGGACATGAGTTTGAGCAAGCCCCTGGAGTTGGTGATGGACACGGAAGCCTGGCGTCCTGCAGGCCACGGGGTCACAAAGAGTCAGACTCGACTGAGCAACTGAACTGAACTGAACTTACAATCGTTCCTCCAGGTGTTTTGGTTACCTGAGTTTCTATCCTGGTGCTAAACTAAGTGACGACAGTGTATTGAATAGCTAGGTCACTTCCAAATAAATGAAACTTCTTAAACATTCACGACTTGAAAGGACCTCCCTTTTACACAGAAACAAAAGAGATTTTTGACTCTGCATGAATAGTGACTGGCACCATCCGAACATATTAAATGTAAGAAAGCAATTTTTTTGTTTTGTTTTGTTTTGTTCTGTTCTTGCAGGAAGCGGGGTGAGCGCTATTATCACTGATAGGTATGCTCACCAATCTATCAAATGCCAATATAAGAGGGAGTTCTTGGTTGCTGAAGGGAAATGTATGACTTGTTATTACAAGAATGTATGGAATGCAATCACACTTTAAGAAGGAAAACGAAGTAGTTCTGTCTTAGAGGTGGCATTTTCAGGACGGGAGAAGCAAAGGAATGGGTACAGAATGGGATAAGGAGGTTGTAGGGAAAGTAGGCCCCCAGAAAAGAGTTTTGTGCCTAGCACAAGTTTTCTTGAGATGTTGAACTGCCTTTGCTAATGGAGTTTAAGTTTCTTTACCTCTTAAGTGATCTCTTCTAGGTTGACCTAGAACAGAAATCTTTTGTTAGCTTTGGCTAAGAGGAGAAGTATTGTTTCACGGTGACATATGTGATCCTACCTGACTGTTCTCATCCCCTTTGATATCTATGCACTGCTGCTGCTGCTGCTGCAGCTGCTAAGTGGTTCAGTTGAGGCCGACCCTGTGCCACGCCATAGATGGCAGCCCACCAGGCCCCGCAGTCCCTGGGGTTCTCTAGGCAAGAACACTGGAGTGGGTTGCCATTTCCTCCTCCTACGCATGAAAGTGAAAAGTGAAAATGAAGTCGCTCAGTGGTGTCCGACTCTTAGCCACCCCATGGACTGCAGCCTACCAGGCTCCTCCGTCCTTGGGATTTTCCAGGAGTGGGGTGCCATTGCCTTCTCCCATATCTATGCACAAGCCTGCCTAAATAATTGACTTCTAGCCAACTTTGGGATGCCCATGACCACCCACCCTTACCAGGCAACAGAGAAGAGAAAAACACTTACCACAGGAGGTTCTGATAAGGAACAAGGAACTAACAAGCTCCCACCTACCAGGAATCTGCAGAGGTCAACAAGAAGTCAGCAAGAGATGAGAGACTGCAGTCCAGAGGTCCTAGCTACTTCCATCTAGCAAGAAACACCCAGCATAGTCAAAACGATTTCAATGTTAAAGAATAAATAAATAAATAAATAAAAGGAAAGAAGTTCTTTGAACACATGTCTGAATTTAGGGGTGAGGCATTACATATGTGTCCCAGGATAATCTTAAAGTGTCAGAAAGTAAAGAAATTAAAGACAACTATCAAGCTGTCCAAACTGATAAAAATGAATGATTACACAGTTTTATCTGTATACATTGGCAGATAATAATCTGAAAAGGAATTTTAAAAAATTCCCTTTCAATAATATCAACATGAATAAAACACTTTGCCATGGATGTAACGAGGATGACAAGACTGGCACACTGGAAATTATACACCCTGGCTGAAAACTATCCTGAATACATGGACAGATATTCCATAACGATGGAAAGACTTAAGATGGCAATACCATGGAATGCGTCTTCAATCTGAAATGAAGATTTGATATGATTTGATCACTCAGAGCTTTTGTGTCATCAAGTGTTATTAAAGTATTAAAGAGATAGAGAAAGCTGCTGACTTAGACTCGAGGCGGGGTGGGGGGGGTAGTAAGAGTACCCCCTGCTGGTCTTTAGCCAGATATTCTACAGGCACTAGCAGTCAGCTAAGGAAAGAAAGGAACTGTTTCAGGGAATGGCACCAGGCCCCTCCCCCACGACATGCATTGAGATAATATTGGCAGCAGGTGAGTCATCCCGGGCCAAAACTTGATTGACATGAATCTTGAAGAAAGGCAGTATTGCAGGCAAATATATCATTTCCTTAACATAGATAAGGAGAACAAGCTAGGAGGAAAACATGCTGTTTTGTTCAAATCGCTTCTGAGCCTTTTGGGGGAACCGACCTGAAGCCAGAGTCTAGCGGAAATACATAGGATATTTACATCACTTAAGACAAACATTTTCTTAGGAAAAAATGCATTGCTTAGCTCAAGGTTTGTCTGCGAAATTCTTACACATCAGGAGATGGCTCCGAGCTGGGTTTCCACACACAAGAACATCCATGCAAAGGACAAGCCTGCACAGCCCATCTGCCCTGCTCCCGCACAGCCAGCAGCATTTCCAAGTGACCTCCTAAGGCCTTCCCCAAAATACAGGGGCACCTCTGGGTTTCCTGTTTCCCTCACTTCGAACACTTTTCTTAAAAAAAAAAAAAATCCTGCACACTTCTTGATAGAATGCCACAGTGCAAGGAATACAGTCCTTCAATATTTAAACCTCCATTTGCAAAACACTTGGGGCTTGGTTTTGTTTTGTTTTGTTTTTAATTACACCACCACATAATTTAAAGCTTTTACACGTTCTAATTATTCAGTTCCAAAACACCAAACTTTTATTGCACAGGGTCCTCATGAAAAGGCCCACGCAGCTGGACAACCACAGATTCTGCCATGAAAGGGCAGCAAGGTGCCCACCCCCTTCTTTGCTGCCTGGGCGGCCACCAAGGTTTGAAATCCATGCACCCTACTAAGTTTCTAGGGTGCAATCCGTGGACCCTTCCTTTTCCCATCCCAGCAGGTGCTCAAGGGCCCGCTGGCTTACAAAGTGCCAGAAGCAGGGCTGGGCCAGCCGGCCAGAGTTCAGTGTTCTGTCCCTTGGACTTCCAGCGGACACTAGGCTGCTTGGAAGAACCGCGCAGACTCTGAGATTTTTCAGCAGAGGGGTGGAGCGGTAAAGGCCTTGACTCCAAAGGCAAGGCTTTTCTGCGACCACCAGGTTGGGGAGCTCCGAGAATGTGCCAACAGACGGCGGAATACTTGGTTCCCTGCTCCACGCAGTCCCAGTTCCCTTACCTGTGGTCCGCAGCCCTCCGCTGCACCCACGGGATGGCGATCCTTGGGGACCCAGGAGCGGACGAAATGGGCGTTCCCAGCCGCAGTTGCAACCCCCGAGAGCACAACTGGGAACCCCTCCCTATCCCCCCCATGAGCCGACCCCCGCCCCGCGCGGCCAGGGTTAGCCCCGCCCCTGCCGCGCTCCCTGCGCGTTCCCAGCCGCAGTGGCGACCCCCGGGAGCACAACTGGGACCGACCCCCACCTAAAGCCATCGGAATCTCGACCCGTGCAGCCCAGGTTTACCCAGTCCCGGGTGTGCTCCCGGGGCGTTTTCAGCCTCAGTGTCCACCTCCGAGAGCACAACTGGGAAGCCCGCCCCCACCCCCGCCAGAAGCCGACCCCCGCCCCACGCCGCCCGCGTTCGCCCCGCCCCTGCACGGTCCAGGTACCTTCCCAGCTTCTAGCGTTCACGCCCGGGTAGGAGCAGGATGTAGGAGTATGGGAGATGTGTCTGGAGCCTGACAGCCTCAGCTCCGCTCCGCTCTGGCCTGCCCTTTGGACCTAGGAGCCAGGCCAACTTGCAGAGGGCTTAGGGCCCCATTGTATGCAAACTACCAAGGCCTACCGCAAGGAGAGCTCTGTCCGAGGGAAGGGAAGCACCCCAGGCTGCGTTCCCAAGCTGTTGCTTGGCAATGCAGACTCAGCGGTAAACGGAGGGAATCAGGGTCCTAGTGCCCCCGTCTTGGGGAGGAAGCTCCACAGCCAGAGTGTTCCTCCCTTTGTGCCCAGAAAGCGCCTGCCAGACTGGGCTTCCCCGGAGCTCTGTTGCAGAGCAGAGACGTGTGGATGTGTTTTGGGGCCTTGACATGTGCGTTTGGGCTCCCTAGCACAGCCCCAGCGTAGGGGAACCAGCCCCTGAGCAAAGAGCTCCAGGCAGTGCTTTGTGCCCAGGCCTGGATGCCCAGTCCCAGCACGCGGGAGAGATGAGTTAGGCTGCCGGCGGGTCCTTGCAAGCCTGTATTGGAAAGGACCGAGTGAGCTTCCACACTGGCGGAGCTGCAGACCTGCGCCCAGGCGCGATAGGACAGAGCCCCTGTCGAGAGGCTGCTCTTCCTGGGCGAGCCTCGCCAAGCCCTTCCCAGCTTCTAGCGTTTGCACCTGCAAAGGAGCAGGCTGCGGGAGTGTGGGCGACATGACTGGCTCCTGACTGGCCTCAGCTCCGCTCTTGCCTTCCCTTTGGACCTAGGAGCCAGGCCTCCTTGCAGACGGCTTAGGGCACGGGGGTGTGCAAACTGCGAAAGCCTCCCACAAGGAGACCTCTGTCTGAGGGAAGGGAAATGCCCCAGGTTGCATTCCCAAGCTTTTGCTTGGCAGCCCAGACTCAGCGCTGAACGTAGGGAATCAGGGTCCCAGTGCCCCTGTCATGGGGAGGGAGCTCCACAGCCAGAGTGTTCCTCCGTTTGTGTTCAGAAACCGCCTTACAGACTGGGCTTCCCCGGAGCTCAGCTCCAGAGCAGAGTCGTGTGCATGTGGTTTGGGGCCTTCCCCTGTGCCTTTGGGCTCCCTAGCACAGTCCCAGTGCAGGGGAACCAGCCCCTGAGCAGAGAGCTCCAGGCAGTGCTCTGTGCCCTGGATTGGAAGCCCACTCCCAGCACGCGGGAGAATAGAGTCAGGCCGCCGTCGGGTGCTTGCAAGCCTGTATTGGGAAGGACCGAATGAGCTTCCACTCCGGCGGAGCTCCAGATCTGCGCCCAGGCGCGATATCGCAGAGCCCCGGCCTAGAGGCTGCTCTGCCTGGGCGAGCCTCGCCAAGCCCTTCCCAGCTTCTAGCTTTCACGCAGGGGAAGGAACAGACTGCGGAAGTGGGGGAGACGTGACTGGCGGGCGCCTTACTGGCCTCAGCTCCGCTCTTCCCTTCCCTTTGCACCTATGATCCATGCCTACTTGCAGAGGGCTTAGGGACCGAAGGAGAGCTCTGTCAGAGGGAACGGAAGCGCCCCAGGCTGCATTCCCAAGCTGTTGTTTAGCCGCCCAGACTCAGCGCTGCACAGGGGTAATCAGGCTCTCTGTGCCCGCAGCTTCACACACAGGTGTGTCTCCGTAGGAATCAAGAAAGATCCTGACAGAGTGAGGTTCATTAGAGCTATACTAAAGAGCAAAGGCTTGTCCATGTGGTCTTGCCTTTCCCTGTGCCTTTGGGTCTCCAGGCTCGGCCCCAGCTCCGTGGAAACAACCCCTGAGAAAATATCTTCAAGATACGCTTTTCCCAGAGGCTGGGAACTGGGGTTCATAGGAGGAGAGAAAAGCAAGCCTCCTTCGGGCATGAAAGGCAGCCAACCTGCCTGTGTTTTGAAGCCTCTATTTGGAAGGAATGGGTTAGCTTCTCCTAAAGGAGACCTCCAGATCTGCTCAGAAGTCGGTAATTCCAGAGGCAGGGTACTGGTTCCTGACTGTCCTTTGCTAGCCTTGAAAGATATTCCTAGATTCTAGTTATTTTCCATGAAGGAGCAGGCTTCGGGAATGTGTCAGACGGGACTGGCTCCTTATTGACCTCAGCTCAGCTATTTCCTTTCCATTCAAACTAGGACAAGGCCCTACTTTATGAAGGGTAAGGGTCTTCTTCTTTGCAAACTGCCAAGGGCTACAGCAATGAGACCTCTGTCAAGGTGAGGGAAGCCTAAGAGGATGGATTCTCAAGCAGGTGCTTTGCCACAAAGCATCAGCACCCCACGGAGAGAATCAAGCTCCCTGTGCACCAATGTTGGCAGTGTCGCTTCACACACAGAGTTGTCTCTATAGGAGCCAAGAATGTTCCTGAGAGATTAGGTTCACTAAACCTCTCCTACAGAGCATAGACCTGTCCATGTGGTTTTGCCTTCCCCTGTGAGTTGGGTCCTCGAGGTCTGCCACACCTCCGGGGAAACTGTCCCTGAGAAAAGATCTCCAGGAACCGCTTCGCCGAGGCTGGGAAATGCTGTTCACATGAAGTAAGGCAAGCGAATCTCCTGCAGAGTAAAAGAGGCCTTACAGTCCCTGGAGGAGCAGGCTGCCAGAGTGTGTGAAACCTGACTGTTGCCTTACTGGCCTCAGCTCCGCCATTGCCTGTTCATCCGAGCTAGCACCCAGGCCTACTTGGAAAAGCGTTTGGGTGCAGATTTCTACAAAGTGCCAAGGGCTACAGCAGTGAGAATTCTCTCAGTGGTAAGGGAGAGCATTTTATGGATTCTCAAGCTGTTTTCTGAATGACAGCGTCAAAATGAACAGAGAGAATCAGGCTCTCTCTGCCCCTATGTTAGGTACGCAGCTTCACACACAGAGGTGTCTCTGTAGGAGCCAAGAATGCTCCTGAGAGATGAGGTTCACTAGAGGTCTGCTACAGAGCATAGACCTGTCCATGTGGTCTTGCCTTCCCCTGTGCCTTTGGGCCCCGGGCTCGGCCCCAGCTCCGTGGAAACAACCCCTGAGAAAATATCTTCAAGATACGCTTTTCCCAGAGGCTGGGAACTGGGGTTCATAGGAGGAGAGAAAAGCAAGCCTCCTTCGGGCACGAAAGGCAGCCAACCTGCCTGTGTTTTGAAGCCTCTATTTGGAAGGAATGGGTTAGCTTCTCCTAAAGGAGACCTCCAGATCTGCTCAGAAGTCGGTAATTCCAGAGGCAGGGTGCTGGTTCCTGACTGCCCTTTGCCAGCCTTGCAAAGACATTCCAACATTCTAGAGTTATATTCCATGAAGGAGCAGGCTTCGGGAATGTGTCAGAGGGGACTGGCTCCTTATTGGCCTCAGCTCAGCTATTGCCTTTCCATTCAAACTAGGACAAGGGCCTACTTTATGAAGGGTAAGGGTCTTCTTCTTTGAAACTGCCAAGGGCTACAGCAATGAGACCTCTGTCAAGGCGAGGGAAGCCTAAGAGGACGGATTCTCAAGCAGGTGCTTTACTACAAAGCATCAGCACCCCACGGAGAGAACCAAGATCCCTGTTCCCCAATGTTGGGAGTGTAGCTTCACACACAGAGTTGTCTCTATAGGAGCCAAGAATGTTCCTGAGAGATTAGGTTCACTAAACCTCTCCTACAGAGCATAGACCTGTCCATGTGGTTTTTCCTTCCCCTGTGAGTTGGGTCCCCAATGTCCGCCACACCTCCGGGGAAACTGTCCCTGAGAAAAGATCTCCAGGAACCGCTTCGCTGAGGCTGGGAAACGCTGTTCACAGGAAGTAAGGCAAGCGAATCTCCTGCAGAGAAAAAGAGGCCTTACTGTCCCTGGAGGAGCAGGCTGCCAGAGTGTGTGAAACCTGACTGTTGCCTTGCTGGCCTCAGTTCCACCATTGCCTGTTCCTCCGAACTAGGACCCAGGCCTATTTGGAGAAGCGTTTGGCTGCGGATTTCTACAAAGTGCCAAGGGCTACAGCAGTGAGAATTCTCTCAGCGGTAAGGGAGAGCATTTTATGGATTCTCAAGCTGTTTTTGAACGACTGCGTCAAAATGAACTGAGAGAATCAGGCTCTCTGTGCCCCTATGTTAGGTACGCAGCTTCACACACAGAAGTGTCTCTATAGGAGCCAAGAATGTTCCTGAGAGATGAGGTTCACTAGAAGTCTGCTACAGAGCATAGACCTGTCCATATGGTTTTGCCTTGCCCTGTGAGTTGGGTCCCCGAGGTCCGCCCCAGCTCAGGGGAAGGAGTCCCTGAGAAAAGATCTCCAGGGACCGCTATTCCCCCAGGCTGGCAAACGCAGTTCACAGGAGGTAACACAAGCGAGCCTCCTGCAAGGCACAACAGGCCTTAGTGTCCCTGGACGATCAGGCTGCCAGAGTGTGTGAGACCTGACTGGTGCCTTACTGGCCTCAGCTCCGCCATTGCATGTTCCTCCGAACTAGGACCCAGGCCTACTAGGAGAAGGGTTTGGGTATGGATTTCTAAATACTGCCAAGGGGTATAGCAATGAGAACTGTGTCACGGGTAAGGAAGAGCATTGTATGGATTTTCAAGCTGTTGTTTGAACGACAGCTTCAAAGCTGCACAGAGAGAATCAGACTCTGTGTCTCCATGTTCGGTACACAGCTTCACAGACAGGGGTGTCTCCATAGGAAACAAGAACGTTCCTGACAGAGTGAGGTTCACTAGAGCTCTCCTAGAGAGCAAAGACTTGTCCATGTGGTTTTTCTTCCCCTGTGCGTTTGGGGCTCCAGGCTCGGCCCCAGCTCCGTGGAAACAACCCCTGAGAAAAGATCTTCAAGATCCGCTTTTCCCAGAGGCTGGGATGTGGGGTTCATAGGAGGCGGGAAAAGCAGGCCTCCTTCAGAGAGCAAGAGGCAGCCAAGCGGCCTGCGTTTGGAAGCCTCAATTTGGAAGAATGTGTTAGCTTCCCCTAAGGGAGACATCCAGATCTGTTCAGAAGTCGGTAATTCCAGAGGCAGTGTGCAGGGTGCTGACTGCCCTTTGCCAGCCTTGCAAAGACATTCCTAGATTCTACAGTTATCTTCCTGAAGAAGCAGGCTTTGGGAATATGTCAGACTTGACTGGCGCCTTATTGGCCTCAGCTCAGCTATTGCCTTTCCATTCAAAGTAGGACAAGGCCCTACTTTATGAAGGGTAAGGGTCTTCTTCTTTCCAAACTGCCGAGGGCTACAGCAATGAGACCTCCGTAAATGTGAGGGAAGCATAAGCGGATGGATTATCAGGAAGGTTCTTTGCCACCAAGCATCAGCACCCCACGGAGGGAATCAGGCTCCCTTTGCCCCTATGTGGGGTGTGTAGATTCACACACAGTGGTGTCTCTACAGGAGCCAAGAATGTTCCTGAGAGATGAGGCTCACAAGAGCTCTCCTACAGAGTGCTCACCTGTACATGTGGTTTCGCCTTCCCCTGTGAGTTGGGTCCCCGAGGTCCGCCCCAGCTCCGAGAAAACAGCCTCTGAGAAAAGATCTCCAGGAACCGCTTTTCGCCCAGGCTGGGAAAAGCTGTTCACAGGAAGTAAGGCAAGTGAGCCTCCTGCAGAGAAAAAGAAGCCTTACTGTCCCTGGAGGAGCAGGCTGCCAGAGTGTGTGAAAACTGACTGGTGCCATACTGGTCTTAGCTCCGCCATTGCTTGTTCCTCCGAACTGGGACTCAGGCCTACTTGGAGAAGGGTTTAGGTGCAGATTTCTACAAACTGCCAAGGGCTACTGCAATGAGAACTCTCTCAGAGGTAAGGGCGAGAATTGTATGGATTCTCAAGCTGTTTTCTGAACGACAGCATTAAACCTGCACAGAGAGAATCAGGCTCTCTGCCGCCCTGTTGGGTACGCAGTTTCACACACAGAGGTGTCCGCATAGGAGCCAAGAACGTTCGTCAAAGACTGAGGTTCACTAGAGCTCTCTTAGAAAGCAAAGACTTGTTCATGTGGTTTTGCCTTCCCCTGTATGTGTGGGTCTCTGGGCACAACCCCAGCTCCGTGGAAACAACCCCTGAGCAAAGATCTCCAAGAATCTGCTTTTCCCCCATGCTGGGAACCAGGGATCATAGGAGGCAGGAAAAGCAAGCCTCCTTCAGGCAAGAAGAGGCAGCCAACCGGCCTGTGTTTGGAAGCCTCTATTTGCAAGGAATGGGTTAGCTTCTCCAGAAGGAGACCTCCAGATCTGCTCAGAAGATAGATATTCCAGAGGCAGGGTCGAGGTTCCTGACTGCCCTTTGCCAGCCTTGCAAAGACATTCCTAGATTCTAGCAATATTTTCCATGAAGGAGCAGGCATCGGGAATATGTCAGAGTTGACAGGTGCCTTACTGGCCTCAGCTCAGCTATTGCCTTTCCTTTCAAACTAGGATCAGGGCCTACTTGGTGAAGGGTAAGGGTCTGCTTCTTTCCAAAGTGCCAAGAGACACAGCAATGAGACCTCTGTCAAGGCGAGGGAAGAGTAAGCGGATGGATTCTCAAACAGGTGCTTTGCCACAAAGCATCAGCACCCCACAGAGAGAATCAGGCTCCCTGTGCCCCTATGTTCGGTGTGTAGCTTTACACACAGAGGTGTCTCTGTACGAGCCAAGAATGTTCCTAAGAGATGAGACACACTAACGTCTCCTACAGAGCATAGACCTGTCCATGTGGTTTTTCCTTCCCCTGTGAGATGGGTCCCCGAGGTCCACCCCAGCTCTGGGGATAGAGCCCCTGAGAAAAGATCTCCAGGAACTGCTTTTTGCCCAGGCTGGGAAACGCAGTTCACAGGAGGCAAGGCAAGCGAGCCTCCCGCAGGGAAAAATAGGCCTTACTGTCCCTGGAGGAGCAGGCTGCCAGAGTGTGTGACACCTGACTGGTGCCTTACTGACCTCAGCTCCGCCATTGCATGGCCATCCAAACCAGGACCCAGGCCTACTTGGAGAAGGGTTTGGGTGCGGATTTGTAAAAACTGCCAAGGGCTACTGCAATGAGAAATCTCTCAGAGGTAAGGGAGAGCATTGTATGGATTCTCAAGCTGTTGTTTGAACGACAGCTTCAAAGCTGCAAAGAGAGAATCAGGCCCTGTGTGCCCCCTTGTTGGGTATGCAGCTCCACACACAGAGGTATCCCCGTAGAATCCAAGACTTTCCTCACATACTGAGGTTAACTAGTGTTCTCCTACAGAGCAAAGACTTGTCCATGTGGTTTTTCCTTCCTCTGTGCGTGTGGGTCTCCGGGCTCAGCTCCAACTCCGTTGAAATAGCCCCTGAAAAAAGATCTCCAAGAACCACTTTTCCCCCAGGCGGGAAGCGGAGTTCACAGGAAGCGGAACAAGCAAGCCTCCTTCGGGCAAGTAGAGGCAGCCAACTAGCCTGTGTTTGGAAGCCTCTCTTTGGAAGGAATGGTTAGCTTCTCCAAAAGAAGACCTCCAGATCTGCTCAGAAGATGGAAATTCCAGAGGCAGGGTCGAGGTTCCTGACTGTCCTTTGCCAGCCTTGCAAAGACATTTCTAGATTCTAGCGTTATTTTCCATGAAGGAGCAGGCTTCAGGAATATGTCAGACTTGACTGGCGCCTTACTGGCCTCAGCTCAGCTATCGCCTTTCCGTTCAAACTAGGACAAGGGCCTACTTGGTGAAGGGTAAGGGTCTGCTTCTTTCCAAACTGCCAAAGGCTACAGCAAAGACACCTCTGTCAAAGAGAGGGAAGTGGAAGCGGATGGATTCTCAAACAGGTGCTTTGCCACAAAGCATCTGCACCCCACGGAGAGAATCAGGCTGCATTTGCCCCTATGTTGGGTGTGTAGCTTCAAACACAGAGGTGTCTCTATAGGAGCCAAGAATGTTCCTGGGAGATGAGGTTCACTAGAGCTCTGCTATGGAGCATAGACCTGTCCATATGGTTTTGCCTTCCCCTGTGAGTTGGGTTCCCGATGTTCGCCCCAGCTCCGAGGAAGAAACCCCTGAGAAAACACCTCCAGGAACTGCTTTTCGTCCAGACTGGGAAACGCAGTTCACAGAAGGCAAGGCAAGCGAGCCTCCTGCAGAGAAAAAGAGGCCTTACTGCCCCTGGAGGAGCAGGCTGCCAGAGTGTGTGAGACCTGACTGGTGCCTTACTGGCCTCAGCTCCGCCATTAAATGTTCCTCCGAACTAGGACCCAGGACTACTTGGAGAAGGGTTTGGGTGCGGATTTCTAAAAACTGCCAAGGGCTACAGCAATGAGAACTCTGTCACGGGTAAGGAAGAGCATTGTATGGATTTTCAAGGTGTTTTTTGAACGACATCTTTAAAGCTACACAGAGAGAATCAGGCTCTCTGTGCCCCCATGTTGGGTACGCAGCTTCACACATAGGGGTGTCTCCATATGAATCAAGAATGTTCGTGACAGAGTGAAGTTCACTAGAGCTCTCCTAGAGAGCAAAGACTTGTCCATGTGGTTTTTCTTCCCCTGTGAGTTTGGGTCTCCAGGCTTAGCCCCAGCTCCGTGGAAACAACCCCTGAGAAAAGATCTTCAAGATCCGCTTTTCCCAGAGCCTGGGAATCTGGGTTCATAGGAGGCAGGAAAATCAAGCCTCCTTCGGGCACGAAGAGGCAGCCGACCGGCCTGTTTTTGGAAGTCTCAATATGGAAGGAATGAGTTAGATTCTCCTAAAGGAGACCTCCAGATCTGCTCAGAAATCGGTAATTCCAGAGGCAGGGTGCAGGCTCCTGACTGCCCTTTGCCAGCCTTGCAGAGACATTCCTAGATTCCAGCGTTATTATCCATGAAGGAGCAGGCTTCGGGAATATGTCAGACTTGACTGGCGCCTTATTGGCCTCAGCTCAGCTCTTGTCTTTCCTTTCAAACTAGGACAAGGGCCCACTTTATGAAAGGTAAGGGTCCTCTTCTTTCCAAACTGCCAAGGGTTACTGCAATGAGACCTCTGTCAAGGCGAGGGAAGGGTAAGCTGATGGATTCTCAAGCAGGTGCTTTGCCACAAAGCATCAGCACCCCACGGAAAGAATCTGGCTCCCTTTGCCCCTACGTTGCGTGTGTAGCTACACACACAGAGGTGTCTCGATAGGAGCCAAGAATGTTCCTGAGAGAGGAGGTTCACTGTTGGGGGCCAGAGTGAGGCACTCCGCCCATGGCAAAGGTCATGAGGAAGGAGGCTCGACATACGCAAGGGCGGGATCGAGCCTCAGGAGTCCCCCTGGAAATCCTCGAGCATCTACCCCCATAACCAGAGCCTGCCTACCTTACTACTTTGTGCTCTCACCTACACCTCTGACTTTACGGGGGGCTGTCCCCCACCACCTCTTTCGGAGAAGGAGTTAACCTAGAGCTCCAGTTGATAAAAACCCCTGGGTGTGACAAGAGTGTTTTAACCTACAAACTCCTCTGAAGGTTCTCTAGCCTGCCTGACAGGCTTGTCCGGCCACATGTGATTGCTCACAGCCTCCCAACCATGAGAGGCACGAGATGCTTTAAACCTTCTAAAAACAGGTTCCTTAGAAAAGTTAGAAAATTATTAGTATAAGTATAATGGGCTGATTAGAAATCATATTGGTGAAGGGTTTTTCATTTGTTGAGCTGATGTTTACTGCTAAGTCTCCACATCCCCTGCCCTTATACACATTAATGAATATATAGAAGAAATAAGTATTAACCTTTGATATAAATCACGTTAGACCTTAGGCTAAGTAAATTCTTTCCTTAACTAAAACCCACTACACCCTCACCCTATAGGAATGTAACTTTATTTGGGTGGCGTCTGTTTTAAGAATAATCACCCCTGGAGAAATAAGTGTCCTGGTTGACTGACCGCTGTCACAAGGAGAGGGTCGTAAATTGTCAGCAGGCCCCCCGGCCACAAGATGATGTAACACCCCTAAGACCTCTGTATACTTTTGTATGAAGCACCTGACTTTGATAAAAGTCAGGACTGCTGACCCCACGTGACTTTTGCATAACATCTCAGTGTATAAAAGTAGACCATGGAAAATAAAGAATTGGGATCAGTTTCTCGAAATACTGGTCTCCCCATGTCTCTCTCTCTCTCTCACTCTGGTTGAGTCTCTATCTGGAGCGCGGAACCCACCAAGCTTACTAATTTTGCCTGGGCTTCTAAGATCCGACCGGGGAGGCCTCAGTGTCTCCTCTCCTTCGGGAGAACGGAAGGACGCCTGCGGCCTACGTAAGTGGTGCAAGCTTCTTGTCTTGAAGTTTTATTGGTCCCCCGCGTAAACCAAGCTACTCAGCCTCTTTTCTCCACTGAATTTTCCTACTGAGCTATCCTCATTTTATTACTCTTTATATCCTTAATTAACGTTTAATTAAGCAGTTGTTCCCTGACCCTCGCCTACGCCGTCTCTGCTTCAAATACCCTGGATCAGCTGGGGCTGGACCCCGGCAGTTCACTAGAGATCTCCTACAGAGCATAGACCTGTCCATTTGGTTTTGCCTTCCCCTGTGAGTTGGGTCCCCGAGGTCCGCCCCAACTCCGGGGAAACAGCCCCTGAGAAAAGATCTCCAGGAACTGCTTTCCGCCCAGGCTGGGAAACGCTGTTCACAGGAAGTAAGGCAAGCGAGCCTCCTGAAGGGAAATAGAGGCCTTACTGTCCCTGGAGGAGCAGGCTGCCAGAGTGTGTGACACCTGACTGGTGCCTTACTGGCCTCAGCTCCGCTATTGCATGTTCATCTGAACTTGAACCCAGGCCTACTTGGAGAAGTGTTTGTGTGCCGATTTCCAGAAACTGCGAAGGGCTACAGCAATGATAACTCTCTCAGTGGTAAGGGAGAGCATTGTGTGGATTCTCAATTTGTTGTTTGAACGACAGCGTCAAAGCTGCACAGAGAGAATCAGGTCTCTGTGTCTCTATGTTGGGTATGCAGCTTCCCACACAGAGATGTCCCCATTGGAGCCAAGAACATTCCCCATAGAGTGAGGTTCACTAGAGCACTCCTAGAGAGCAAAGACTTATCCATGCTGTTTTCCCTTCCCCTGTGCGTGTGGGTCTCCGGGATCGGCCCCTGCCCCGTGGAAACAGCCTCTGAGAAAAGATCTCCAAGAACCTCTTATCCCCCAGGCTGGGAAGCGGAGTTCGCAGGAGGTGGGATAAGCAAGCTTCCTTCGGCAAGAAGAGACAGCCAACCGGCCTGTGTTTGGAAGCCTATATTTGCAAGGAATGGGTTAGTTTCTCCTGACCGAGACCGCCAGATGTGCTGAGAAGATAGAAATTCCAGAGGCAGGGTCGAGGTTCCTGACTGCCCTGTGCCAGCCTTGCAAAGACATTCCCAGATTCTAACGTTATTTTCCATGAAGGAGCAGGCATCGGGAATATGTCAGACTTGACTGGCGCCTTACTGGCCTCAGCTCAGCTACTGCCTTTCCATTCAAACAAGGACAAGGGCCTACTTGGTGAAGGGTAAGGGTCTGCTTCTTTCCAAACTGCCAAGGACTACAGCAATGAGACCTCTGTCAAGGTGAGGGAAGCCTATGCGGATGGATTCTTAGCAGGTGCTTTGCCACAAAGCATCAGCACCCACGGAGAGAATCAGACTCCCTTTGCCACTATGTTGGGTGTGTAGCTTCATGCACAGAGGTGTCTCTGTAGAAGCCAAGAATGTTCCTGAGAGATGAGGTTCACTAGAGCTCTCCTACAGAGCATAGACCTGTCCATGTGGTTTTGTCTTCCCCTGTGAGTTGGGCCCCCGAGGTCCGACCCAGCTCCAGGGAAACAGCCCCTGAGAAAAAATCTCCAGGAACAGCTTTGCGCCCAGACTGGGAAATGCAGTTCACAGGAGGCAAGGCAAGCGAGCCTCCTGCAGGGAAAAAGAGGCCTTACTGCTCCTGGACGATCAGGCTGCAAGAGTGTGTGAGACCTCACTTGTGCCTTACTGGCCTCAGCTCCACCGTTGCCTGTTGTTCCGAGCTAGGACCCAGGCCTACTTGGAGAAGGGTTAGGGTGCGGATTTCTACAAACTGTCAAGGACGACAGCAATGAGAATTCTCTTAGCAGTCAGGGAGAGCATTGTATGGATTCTCAAGCTGTTGTTTGAATGACAGCTTCAAAGCTACACAGAGAGAATCAGGCTCTCTGTTCCCCTATTTTGGCTGTGCAGCTTCACACACAGAATTTGACTCTGTTGGAGCCAGAAATATTCCTGAAAGACTTAGGCTCACCAAAGCTGTCCTCCAGAGCAAAGACATTGGATGTGGTTTTGCCTTCCCTTGTCAGTATGGGTCCCCTAGCTTGGCCCCAGCTCCGGGGATACAGCCTCTGAAAAAAATCTTCCAAGAAGCGATTTTCCTCCAGGCTGTTAAGCGGAATTCGCAGTTTGCAAGTTAAGGAAGCCTGCTTCGTGGAAGAGCAAGCAGCCAACTGGCCCTGTGTTAGGAAGCCTGTATTTGAAAGGAATGGGTTAGCTTCTACAGCGGGAGAACCTCAGATCTGCTCAGGGGACTGAAATACTAGAGTCAGGGTCGAGGTTCTCCCTTGTCCTTTGCGCACCTTGCAAAGACATTCCTAGCTTCTAGCGTTAGTGTCCCTGTAGTAGCAGGCTGCAGGACCGTGTGATAAATGACTGCCGCGTTCCTGTCCTCAGCTCCGCTATTAACTTTCTATTCGAACTAGAACCCAGGCCTACTTTGAGAGGGGTTAGGGTCCAGTGTTTCCAAACTGCCAAGGGCTACGGCAATGCGAGCTCTGTCAGAGGTAAGAAAAGAGCAATTGGTTGGTTTCTTCAGCTGCTGCGTGGCTGCACAGCTTCCGCGCCGCATGGAGAGCATGAGGCTCCTTGTGGCCCTATTTTGGGTATGCAGCAACATGCACACAGAGTGTCTGTGTTCACTTATGTACAGGCTTATCTACACTAGAGCTCTCCTACAGAGCGAAGACCACTCAGTGGGCTCCAAGAGATACCTGTCGCGACTCGAGAAGAGAGTGGAGTCCTTTGCTTCCCCTCGAGATGAGGCCTGACTCCCCGGGTGAGTATGGAATGCAACCCCAAATCCCTGTCGCCTATGGAGAGGAACATTAAGTCCTGGATACAAGCCTAGATGAGGTCTAGTTTGCACTTCAGTGAATGGACCCCAATCCCCAGCTCTCCCTGGCAACTCAAATGGAAGATTAGACTTCCTGGGCCAACACAAGAGGAAGCCTGAATTCCCCGTCGTAACTCGAGAATCCCACCGCAACTCGAGAAAAACCACGTGCTTCCCTCGTCATCGCAAGATGAGGCCCTTTGTCCGCTACAGCATCTCAAGAGAAGTCCCACGTTCCATCGTGAAGTGCGAAACGGTACTTGGCACCCTTGATGCGACCCCAAAAGTTCCGCGACATACCAGACTCACTCAAGGGGAACACCGAGGTTCCCGGCACCACTTCATCTGAGCCCCTTCTCCTCTCCTGATTGCGACAGGAGGGTCGACTCCCCTTCTCTGTCTGCAAGGGGTTCCCGACCTTCCGGGCGCACCTCAGGATGAGGCCGGTCTCATGAAGAAGTTCGACACGTAGCCTCGTGGGTGGTGCCACATGCCGAAAGACCCCAATTTCACGGTCCACTCTTGAAAAGAACCCGATGCCAGCACACCTCTTTGAAGGAAAACCTGTGGATGAAGGCACAAGACGAAGGGGCACTGACACCCGCGTGCATCGTCCAGAAAAACCCGCAGTTCCCACAGACATTTCGACAAGTAAACTGTCACCCTGTAAACAACTCGAAAGGCAAACGAAGGTCCACTTCCTCAACAGAAGACTAGGTGTGACTCTCTTGTGCCTACTCTGCAGGGACCATGGGATCCGAGTCAGAAACGGAGAGGAAGCCTGAGGTTCCTGCGTCCACTCGAGATGAGGGCATCTTCCATTGCACCACACCCAGTGGAGTCCCGAGAGGCCCCTACCAACTCCACAGTATCCCTGAGTTCTCAGAGGCACAATGAGAAGCTCCCTGAGGTCACAGGCACAAGTTGAGGGAACCCTGGGTTTTCTGCCGCGACTCGAGAAAGACCGCGAGAGTGCTTCAAAATGTCTTGAGTCGCAATTCACCTACCATGACTCGAGAGCCATGACACGCTCCCCGTCGCCACACGCATGGAGACCTGACTTCCCTGGCACCGCACGAGAGGCTCCCTGAGATCCTCGTCGTGCCTCGGGAGAAAACCCCCACGGGCGCCGCAGCTCGAGGAAACCCATGAGACGCCCCCGTCCTCGTGACCTGAGGGCCTTCTTTTCCTGCATGGCCTTGAGAGCAATCCCGGGTCCTCTCTCCAAACGGAAGAGGAGGCTGGACTCCCTTGAGGCCGCTCAGGGGGCTCCAAGAGACCGCGTCGCGACTCGAGAGGAGAGCGGGGTCCTTGGCGTCTCCTCGAGACGAGGCCTGACTCCCCGGGGGAGCCTGGAATGCAACCCCGAGATCCCTGCCTTCCCTGGAGAGGAATATTAGTTCCCGGACACACGCCTAGGTGAGGTGTCTTCGGCCCTGCAGTGATCCGAGCGCAACACCCAGATTTCTCTCACAACGCGAGGGGAAGATTGGGCTTCCCAGGGCCAACCCAAGAGGAAGCCTGAGATCCCCGTCGTAACTCGAGAATCCGCCGCAACTCGAGAAAAACCACGTGGTTCCCACGTCTCCGCAAGATGAGGCCCTTGCCCGCGACGGCGTCTCAAGGGAAGTCCCCCGTGCCGCCCTGAAGGGCGAAACGGTCCCTGACAGCCTTCCTGCGACCCCCAAAATTTCCCCTACACGCCGGGTTCCCTCGAGGGCAACACCGAGAGTCCCGGCACTTCTTAATCTGAGCCCCTTCTACCCTCCTGATCGCGACAGGAGATTCGATTCCCCTGCATGGTCTGGAAGGGGTTCCCGGCCTTCCCGGCGCACCTCAGGATGAGGCCGGTCTCACGAGGAAATTCGAGACGAGCCACGTGGGTGGTGCCACATGCCGAACGCCCCCGATTAAGCAGTCCGCGCTTGAAAAGGACCCGAGGCCCGGACCCCTCTTCGAAGGCATCCCTGTGGGTGAAGGCACAACACGAAGGGGCACTGCCACCCCCGTGCATCGTCCACAAAGACCCGCGGGTTCCACATACAGCTCGATGAGGGGCCTGAGACCCCATTAACAACTCGAGAGGCCAGCGGGGTTCCCTTCCTCAGACAAGACGAGGCCTGACTCTCCTGTCCCAACTCTGCAGGGACCCTGTGGTCGGAGTCCGAAACGGAGCGGAAGCCTGGGATTCCTGCCTCCCCTCGAGGTGAGGCCCTCTTCCGTTGTGCCAGACCCAGCGGAGTCCCGAGAGTCCCCGCCAACTCCACAGGATCCCTCGTCTCTCAGAGGCACCCTGGGAAGTTGCCTAAGGTCCCCGGCAGAAGGCGAGGGAAACGAGGGTTTCCCGCCGCCCCCCGAGAAAGACCTCGAGAGTCCTTCTTCAACGCGTCTCGAGGCCCTAGTCCCCTCCCGTGACTCGAGAGCCAGGACGCGCTCCCCCTCGCCACGCGCATGGAGACCTGACTTCCCTGGCGCCGCAAGAGAGGCTCCCTGAGATCCTCGTCGTGCCTCGGGAGAAAACCCCCACGGGCGCCGCAGCTCGAGGAAACCCCTGAGACGCCCCCGTCCTCGCGAGCTGAGGGCCTTCTTTTCCTGCATGGCCTGGAGAGCAATAACGGGTCCTCTCTCCAAACGGAAGAGGAGGCTGGATTCCCTTGAGGCCGCTCAGGGGGCTCCCAGAGACCAGCGTCGCGACTCGAGAGGAGAGCGGAGTCCTTGGCTTCCCCTCGAGACGAGGCCTGACTCCCCGGGGGAGCCTGGAATGCAACCCCGAGATCCCTGCCTTCCCTGGAGAGGAATATTTGGTCCCGGACACACGCCTAGGTGAGGTCTCTTCGGCCCTGCAGTGACTCGAGTGCAACCCCCAGCTTTCCCTCGCACTAGAGGGGAAGATTGGGCTTCCCAGGGCCAACCCAAAAGGAAGCCTGAGATCCCCGTCGTAACTCAAAAATCCCGCCGCAACTCGAGAAAAACCACGTGGTTCCAACGTCTTTGCAAGATGAGCCTCTTGCCCGCTATGGCGTCTCAAGGGAAGTCTCAGTTTCCGTCCTGAAGTGCGAAACAGTACCTGACACCTTTCTTGCGAACCCCAGAAATTCCCTGACACTCCGGGTTCCCTCGAGGGAAACACCGAAGGTCCCGACACCACTTCATCTGAGCCCCTTCTCCCCTCCTGATCGCGACAGGAGTGTCGATTCCCCTGCGTGGTCTGGAAGGGATTCCCGGCCTTCCCGGCTCATCTCAGGATGAGGCCGTCCGCACGAGGAAATTCGAGGTGAGCCACGGGGGTGGTGCCACATGCCGATCGACCTCGATTTCTCGGTCCACTCTTGAGAAGAACCCGTTGCACGGACACCTCTTCGAAGGCAACCCTGTGGGTGAAGGCACAACACGAAGGGGCACTGACACTCCCGTGCATCGTCCAGAAACACCTGTGGGTTCCACACACAGCTCGAAGAGGGGCCTGAGACCCCCTGAGCAACTCGAGAGGCAAGTGGAGTTCCCTTCCTCAGACAAGACGAGGCCTAACTCTCCGCTCCCAACTCTGCAGGGACCCTGAGGTCGGAGGGTCGGAGTCAGAAACAGAGAGGAAGCCTGAGGTTCCTGCCTGC
The DNA here is from genome assembly GCF_029407905.1 of Bubalus kerabau. Classification (NCBI taxonomy): domain Eukaryota; kingdom Metazoa; phylum Chordata; class Mammalia; order Artiodactyla; family Bovidae; genus Bubalus; species Bubalus kerabau. The sequence continues at coordinate 1,426,290 of NW_026577892.1, read as the reverse complement.
CCTCGAGATGAGGCCCTCTTCCATTGCGCCAACCCCAGTGGAATCCCGAGAGGTCCCGCTAACTCCACAGCATCCCTCACCTCTCAGAGGCACCCTGGGAAGTTCGCTCAGGTCCCCGGCAGAAGTCGAGGGAAATGAGGGTTTCCCGCCGCCACTCGAGAAAGACTTCGATAGTCCTTCTTCAAAGTGTCTTGAGGCCCTTGTCCCCTCTCTGGACTAGAGAGCAATGATGCGCTCCCCCTCGCCTCGCGCATGCAGACCTGGCTTCCCTGGCGCCGCACGAGAGGCTCCGTGAGATCCTCGTCATGCCTCGGGAGAAAACCCCCACGGGTGCCGCAGCTCGAGGAAACCCCTGAGACGCCCCCGTCCTCGCGAGCTGAGGTCCTTCTTTTCCTGCCTAGACTGGAGAGCAATCCCGAGTCCTCTCTCCAAACTGAAGAGTAGGCTGGACTCCCTTGAGGCGACTCAGTGGGCTCCAAGAGATCCGCGTCGCGGCTCGAGAGGACAGCGCAGTCCTTTGCTTCCCCTCGAGGCGAGGCCTGACTCCCCGGGGGAGTCTGGAGTGCAATCCCGAGATCCTTGTCTTCCCTTGAGAGGACTATTAGGTCCTGGACACACGCCTAGATGAGGTCTCTTTGGCCTTGCATTGATTCGAGCACAACATCCAGCTTTCCCTCGCAACTCGAAGGGAAGTTTGGGCTTCCGAGGGCCAACACAAGAGGAAGCCTGAAATCCACGTCGTAACTCGAGAATCCCGCCGCAACTCGAGAAAAACCACGTGGTTCCATCGTCTTCGCAGCATGCGGCCCTTGCCCGCCACAGCGTCTCAAAAGAAGTCCCACGTTCCTACTGAAGTGCAAAACGGTTCTTGGCACCCATGATGGCACCCCCAAAGTTCCCCAACATACAGGCCTCACTCGAGGGTAACACCCATGTTCCCCGCACCACATCATTTGAGACCCTTCTCCCCTCCTGATTGCAACAGGAGTGTCGATTCTCCTGCTTTGTGTGGAAGGGGTTACCGATCTTCCCAGCGCACATCAGGATGAGGCCTGTCTCACGAGGAAATTGGAGATGTAGCCTCGTGGGTGGTGCCACATGCGGAAAGACCCCATTTCCCGGTCAGCTATTAATAAGAACCCGATGCCCGTACACTTCTTGGAATGCATCCCGTAGGATGAAGGCACAACAAGGAGGGACCCTGAACACCCGTGCATCTTTTGGAAAATTCTGCAGGTTCCACATACAGCTCGACAAGTGACCTGTTACCTCGTGAACAACTCGAGAGGCAAGCTAAGTTTCATTTCTCCACAGAATACGAGGCCTGACTCTCCTGTCCCAACTCTGCAGGAATCCTGAGATCGGAGGCTGAAATGGAGAGGAACCCTGAGGTTCCTTCCTCAACACGAGATGAGGCCCTCTTGTATTATACCACACCCAGTGGAGTCCCGAGAGGCCCCTCCCAACTCCACAGTATCAGTGTCTTCTCAGAGGCACCCTGAGCAACTCCCTGAGGTCACCGGCACAAGTCGAGGGAACACAGGGTATCCTGCCGCAACCCGAGAAAGACCTCAAGAGTCCGTCTTCAACGCGTCTTGAGGCCGGATTCCCCTACCATGACTCGAGAGCAATGACACGCTCCCCCTCGCCATGCGCATGGACACCTGACTTCCCTGGCGCCACATGAGAGGCTCCCTGAGCTCCCCGTCATACCTCGTGAGAAACCCCACACTGGCGCTGCAGCTCGGGAAAACCCACCGTCATCGCGAGATTGGGGACTTCTTTTCCTGCCTGACCTGGAGAGCAATCCCTGGTCTTTTCTCCAAACTTCACAGGAGGCTTTACTCCCTTTAGGCCACTCAATGGGCTCCAAGAGATACCTGTCGCGACTTGAGAGGAGAGCAGAGTACTTTGTTTCCCCTCGAGACGAGGCCTTACCTCGGGTGAGTCTGGAATGCAACCCCGAGATCCCTGTTGCCCCTGGAGAGGAACATTATGTCCTGGACAAAAGCCTAGATGAGGTCTATTTTGCCCTACAGTGACTCGAGAGCAACACCCATCTCTCCCTCGCAATTCGAATGGAAGATTGGTCTTCACTGGGCCAACACAAGAGGAAGTCTGAATTTCCCATTGTAACTCGAGAATCCCGCCGCAACTCTTAAAAACCACGTGGTTCCCCATTCATCGCAATATGAGGCCTTTGCCCACTACAGAGTTTCAAGAGAAGTCCCATGTTCGTCATAAAGTTCGAAACGGTACTTGGCACCCTTGATGCGACCCCAAAAGTTCCCCAATATACCGGTCTCACTCCAAGGGAACACCGAAGTTCCTGGCACCACTTCATTTGAGCCCCTTCTCCCCTCCTGATCATGGCAGGAAGGTCGATCCCCCTGCTTTGTCTAGAAGGCGTTCCCAACCTTCATGGCGCACCTCAGGATGAGGCCAGTCTCACGAAGAAATTCGAGACGTAGCCTCGTGTTGGTGCCACGTGCCAAAAGACCCCGATTTCTCGGTCTTGCTCTTGATAAGAACCCGATGCCCGGACACCTCTTCTAAGGCAACCCTGTGGATGAAGGCACTACACGAGGGGGCACTGGCAACCCTGTTCATCGTCCAGAAAACCCCGCAGGATCCATGTAGAGCTCCACAACTGGCCTGACACCCCTTAAAGAATGAGAGAGGAAAGCGGAGTTCCCTTCCTCAGACAAGACGAGGCCTGAGTATCCAATCCCAACTCTGCAGGCACGCTTCGATCTGAGTCAGAAATGGAGAGGAAACCTGAGGTTCCTGCCTCAACCCGAGATGAGGCCCTCTTCGATTGCACCAAACCCAGTTGAGTAACGAAGGGCCCCTCCCAAATCCACAGTGTCCCTGACTTCTCAGAGGCACCCTTAGAAGTTGCCTGAGGTCACCGACACAAATCAAGGGAACCCAGGGTTCCCTGCCGCAACCCGAGAAAGACCTCAAGAGTCCTTCTTCAATGTGTCTTGAGGCCCGATTCGCCTACTATGACTCGAGAGCAATCACGCACTCCCCTTCACCACACGCACGGAGACCTGACGTCCCTAGCACCACACGAGAGGCTCTCTGAGCTCCCCGTTGTACCTCCTGAGAAATCTGATACTGGCGCCGCAGCTGGAGAAAACCCACGAGATGCCCCCGTCATCGCGAGATGAGGGCCTTTTTTCCTGCATGGCCAGGAAAACAATCCCGAGTCATCTCCAAACTCCATAGGAGGCTTCACTCCCTTTACGCCACGCAGTGGGCTCCAAGAGATACCCGTCGCGACTCGACAGGAGAGCGGAGTCCTTTTTTTCCCCTCAAGACGAGGCCTGACTCTCCGGGTGAGTCGAGAATGCAACCCTGAGATCCCTGTTGGCCCAGTAGTGGAACACTAGGTCCTGGACACAAGCGTAGATGAGGTCTATTTTGCCCTGCAGTGACTGGAGAGCAATCCCCAGTTCTAACTTGCAACTCGAATGGAATACTGGATTTTCCTGGCGCCATACAAGAGGCTCCCTGAGATCCCCGTGGTACTTCATGAGACACCCCACACTGGCGCCGCAGCTCGAGAAAACCCACGAGACGCCACCGTCATCTCGAGATGAGGGCCTTCTTTTCCTGCATGGCCTGGAGTCCAATCCCGAGTCCTCTCTCCAAACTCCACAGGAGGCTTGACTCCCTTTAGTACACACAGTGGGCTCCAAGAGATACCCATCGCGACTCGAGACGAGAGCGGAATTCTTTGCTTACCCTCGAGGTGAGAACTGACTCCCCGGATGAGTCTGGAATGCAAACCCGAGATCCCTGTCGCCCCTGGAGAGCAACGTTAGATCCTGGACACAAGCCTAGATTAGGTCTCTTTTGCCCTGCAGTGACTCTAGCGCAATCCCCAGCTCCCCCTCGCAACCCGAATGGAAGATTGGATTTCAAGGCCAACAAGAGGAAGCCTAAATTCCCGGTCATAACTCGAGAATCCCGCCGCAACTCGAGCAAAACCACGTGGTTCTCCCGTCATGGCAAGATGAGGCCCTTGCCCACTACAGCGTTTCAAAAGATGTCCCAGGTTCCGTCTTGAAATGCGAAACGGTACTTGGCACCCTTGATGTGACCCCAAAAGTCCCCCAACACGCCGGTCTCACTCAAGGGGAACACCGAGGTTCCCGGCACCACTTCTTTTAAGCCCCTTCTCCCCTCCTGATCGTGACCGGTGGGTCGATTCCCCTGCTTTGTCTGCAAGGGGGCCCGACCTTCCCTGCACAACTCAGGATGAGGCCAGTCTCATGGGGAAATTCGATACGTAGCTTTGTGGGTGGTGCCACTTGCTGAAAGACTCCAATTTCCCGGTCCGCTCTTGATAAGAATCCGATGCTCGGACACCTCTTGGAAGGCAGCCTTGAGTATGAAGGTACAACACGAAGGGGCACTAACACACCTGTGCATCATCCGGAAAAACGGGCAGGTTACACACACAGCTCGACAAGTGGCCTGTCACCTCGAGAACAACTCGAGAGGCAAGAGGAGTCCCATCCTCCAGAAAAGACGAGGCCTGACTCTCCTGTACCAACATGCAGGGACCTTGCGATCTGAGTCAGAAATGGAGAGGAACACTGAGGTTCCTGCTTCAACTCGAGATGAGTCCCTCTTACATTCCACCAAATGCAGAGGAGTCTCGAGAGGCCCCTCCAAACTGCACAGTATCCCTGACTTCTCAGAGGCACTCTGAGAAGCTCCCTGAGGTCGCAGGCACAAGTCAAGGGAACCCTGGGTTTTATGCAGTGACCCGAGAAAGACCTCGAGAGTCCTTCTTCAACGCGTCTTGAGGTGCGATTCCCCTACCATGACTCGAGAGCAATGACGCGCTCCCCCTAGCCACGCGCATAGAAACCTGACTTCCCTGGCGCCACAGGAGAGGCTCCCTGAGCTCCCCATTATACCTCGTGAGCAACACCACACTGGAGCCGCAGCTCGAGAATACCCACGAGACGCCCCAGTCCTCACGAGATGAGGGCCTTCTTTTGCTGTATGGCCTGGAGAGCAATCCTGAGTCCTCTCTCCAAACTCCACAGGAGGCTTGACTCATTTTAGGCCACACAGTGAGCTCCAAGATATACCCGTCGCGACTTGACAGGAGAGCGGTGTCCTTGGCTTACCCTCGAGACGAGGCCTGACTCCCCGGGTGAGTCGAGAATGCAATGCTGAGATCGCTTTCGCCCCAGCAGAGGAACATTAGGTCCTGGACACAAGCCTAGATGAGGTCTATTTGGCCCTGCAGTGTCTCGAGAGCAATCCCCAGTTCTAACTCACAATTCGAATGAAAACTGGACTTCCCTGGGCCAGTTGAAGAGGAAGCCTGAATTCCCGGTTGTAACTCGAGAATCCCGCCCCAACTCAAGAAAAAACACGTGGTTCCCCCGTCATCGAAAGATGAGGCCCTTGCCCGCTACAGCGTCTCAAGAGAAGTCCCACGTTCCGTATTGAAGAGCGAAAAGTTACTCGGAACCCTTGATGCGACCCCAAAAGTTCCCCGACATACCAGTCTCACTTGAGGAGAACACCGAGGTTCCCGGAACCTCTTCATCTGAGACTCTTCTCCCCTCTTGATCGCGACAGGAGGTTCGATTCCCCTGCTTTGTCTGGAAGGCGTTCCCGACCTTCCTGGCGCACATCAAGATGAGGCCAGTCTCACGAGGAAATTCGAGACATAGCCTCGTGGGTGGTGCGGCATGCCAAAAGATTCCGATTCCCTGGTCCGCTCTTGATAAGAACCTGATGGCAGAACCCAACTCGAAGGCAATCCTGTGGAACAAGGCACAACACGAAGGGGCAGTGACACCCCGGTGCATCGTCCAGAAAAACCCGCAAGTTCCACATACAAATCGACAAGTGGCCTGTCACCCCATGAACAACGCGAGAGTCAAGCGGAGTTCCATTCCTCCACACAAGACGAGGCCTGACTCTCCTGTCCCAACTCTGCAGGGACTCTGCGATCCGAGTCAGATCCGGCGCATTCGAAGCCAGGAGAGGAACCCTGTGGTTCCTGCCTCAACTTGTCATGAGGCCCTCTTCCATTGCACCAAACCCAGTGGAGTTCCGAGAGGCCCCTCCCTACTCCACAGTGACCCTGACTTCTCAGAGGCACGCTGAGAAGCTTCCTGAGGTCACTGGCACAAGTCGATGGAACCCAGGGTTTCCTGCTGCAACCCAAGAAAGACCTCCAGAGTCCTTCTTTAACACGTTTTCAGGCCCAATTCCCCTACCATGACTCGAGAACAATGACGGGCTCCCTCTCACCACATGCATAGAGACCTGACTGCCCTGGCACCACATGAGAGGCTCACTGAGCTCCCAGTCTTACTTCGTGAGAAACCCCACACTAGCGCCACAGCTCGAGAAAACCTACGAGACGCCCCAGTCATCGGGAGATGAGGGCCTTCATTTCCTGCATTGCCTGGAGAGCAATCCCGTGTCCTCCCTCCAAACACCAGAGGAGGTTTGACTCCCTTTAAGCCACTCAGTGGGCTCCAAGACATACCCGTCCGACTCGAGAGGAGAGCAGAGTCCTTTGCTTCCCCTCGAGACGAGGCCTGACTCCAGGGTGAGTCTGGAATGCAACCCCGAGATTCCTGTCGCCCCTTGACATGAACATTAGTTCCTGCACACAAGCCTTGGTGGGGTCTCTTTTGCCTTCAGTGACTAGAGCGCACCTCCAGCTCTTCCTCGAATCTCGAATGGAAGATAAGACTTTTGTGGGCCAACACAAGAGGAAGCATGAATTCCCTGTGGTAACTCAAATATCCCACCGCAACTAGAGAAAAACCAAGTGGTTCCCCAGTCATTCCAAGATGAGGCCCTTGCCCGCTGGAGCACCCCAAGAGAAGTCCCACGTTCCAATTTGAAGAGCGAAACGGTACTTGGAACGCTTTATGCGACCCCAAAAGTTACCCGACATACCTGTCTCACTTGAGGGAAACACCGAGGTTCCCAGCAGCACTTCATCTGAGCCACTTCTCCCCTCCTGATCGCCACAGGAGGGTCGATTCCTCTGCTTTGTCTGGAAGGGTTTCATGACCTTCGCGGCACACCTCAGGATGAGGCCGGTTTCATGAGGAAATTCGAGACTAGCCACGTGGGTGGTGCCAAATGCTGAACGACCCCGATTTCCCAGTCCGCTCTTCATAAGAACACGATGCCCGCACACCTCTTCGAAGGCAACCCTGTGGATGAAGACACAAAACGAAGGGTCACTGACACCCCCATGCATCGTCTGGAAAAACCTGCAGATTCCACACACAGTTTGACAAGGGGCCTGAAACCCCATGAACAACTCGAGAGGCAAGCAGAGTTCCATTCCTCAGAAAAGACATAGCCTGACTCTCCTGTCCCAACTCTGCAGGGACACTACGATCAGAGTCAGAATTGGAGAGGAAGCCTGAGGTTCCTGCCTCCACTCGAGATGAGGCCCTCTTCCATTGCGACAAACCCAGTGGAGTCCCGAGAGGCCCCGCCAAATCCACAGCGTTCCTCATCTCTCAGAGGCACCCTGGGAAGTTTCCTCAGGTCCCCGGCAGAAGTCGGGGGAAACGAGGGTTTCCCGCTGCAACCCGAGAAAGACATCGAGAGTCCTTCTTAAATGCGTCTTGAGGCCCTAGTCCCCTCCCATGACTCGAGAAAAATGACGCGCTCCTTCTCGCCACGTGCATGGAGACATGACTTCCCTGGCGCCGCATGAGAGGCTCCCTGAGATCCTCGTCGTGCCTCGGGAGAAAACCCCCACGGGTGCCGCAGCTCGAGGAAATCCCTGAGATGCCCCTATCCTCGCGAGGTGAGGGCCTTCTTTTCCTGCCTGGCCTGGAGAATAATCACGAGACCTCTCTCAAAAGTGAAGAGGAGGCTGGACTTCTTTGAGGCCACTCAGGGGGCACCAAGATATCCGCGTCGCGACTCAGGAGGAGAGCGGAGTCCTTTGCTTCCCCTCGAGGCGAGGCCTGACTCCCCTGGGGAGCATGGGATGCAACCCCGAGATTCTTGTCTTCCCTGGAGAGGAGCATTAGGTCCTGGAAACACGCCTAGGTGAGGTCTCTTCGGCCCTGCAGTGACTCGAGCGCAACCCCCAGCTTTCCCTGGCAACCCGAGGGGAAGATTGGGCTTCCCAGGGCCAACCCAAGGGGAAGGCTGAGATCCCTGTCGTAACTCGAGAATCCCGCCGCAACTCGAGAAAAACCACGTGGTTCCCACCTCTTGGCAAGATGAGGCCCTTGTCCACGACGGCGTCTCAAGGGAAGTCCCCTGTTCCGCCCTGAAGGGCGAAATGGTCCCTGACAGCCTTCCTGCGACCTCCAAAAGTCCCCCGACACACCGGTTTCCCCCGAGGGGAACACTGAGGGTCCCGGCACCGCTTCCTCTGAGCCCCTTCTCCCCTCCTGATCGCGACAGGAGAGGCGATTCCCCTGCGTGGTCTGGAAGGGGTTCCCAGACTTCCCGGCGCACCTCAGGATGAGGCCGGTCTCACGAGGAAATTCGAGACGAGCCACGTGGGTGGGGCCACGTGCCGAACGCCCCCGATTCCCCGGTCCGCTCTTGAGAAGGACCCGAGGCCCGGACCCCTCTTCGAAGGCAACCCTGTGGGTGAAGGCACAAAACGAAGGGGCACTGCCACCCCCGTGCATCGTCCGCAAAGACCCACGGGTTCCACACACAGCTCGACGAGGGGCCTGAGACCCCCTGAGCAACTCGAGAGGCCAGCGGGGTTCCCTTCCTCAGACAAGACGAGGCCTGACTCTCCTGTCCCAACTCTGCAGGGACCCTGCGGTCGGAGTCCGAAACGGAGAGGAAGCCTGAGGTTCCTGCCTCCCCTCGAGGTGAGGCCCTCTTCCGTTGCGCCAGACCCAGCGGAGTCCCGAGGGGCCCCGCCACCTCCACAGGATCCCTCGCCTCTCAGAGGCACCCTGGGAAGTTCCCTAAGGTCCCCGGCAGAAGGCGAGGGAAACGAGGGTTTCCCGCCGCCCCCCGAGACAGACCTCGAGAGTCCTTCTTCAACGCGTCTCGAGGTCCTAGTCCCCTCCCGTGACTCGAGAGCCAGGACGTGCTCCCCCTCGCCAAGTGCATGGAGACCTGACTTCCCTGGCGCCGCACGAGAGGCTCCCTGAGATCCTCGTCGTGCCTCGGGAGAAAACCCCCACGGGCGCTGCAGCTCGAGGAAACCCCTGAGACGCACCCGTCCTCGCGAGCTGAGGGCCTTCTTTTCCTGCATGGCCTGGAGAGCAATCCCGGGTCCTCTCTCCAAACGGAAGAGGAGGCTGGACTCCCTTGTGGCCGCTCAGGAGGCTCCAAGAGACCTGCGTCGCGACTCGAGAGGAGAGCGGAGTCCTTGGCTTCCCCTCGAGACGAGGCCTGACTCCCCGGGGGAGCCTGGAATGCAACCCCGAGATCCCTGCCTTCCCTGGAGAGGAATATTAGGTCCCGGACACACGCCTAGGTGAGGTCTCTTTGGCCCTGCAGTGACTCGAGCGCAACCCCCAGCTTTCCCTGGCAACCCGAGGGGAAGATTGGGCTTCCCAGGGCTAACCCAAGGGGAAGGCTGAGATCCCCGTCGTAACTCGAGAATGCCGCCGCAACTCGAGAAAAACCACGTGGTTCCCACCTCTTGGCAAGATGAGGCCCTTGCCCGCGACGGCGTCTCAAGGGAAGTCCCCTGTTCCGCCCTGAAGGGCGAAACGGTCCCTGACAGCCTTCCTGCGACCCCCAAAAGTCCCCCGACACGCCGGGGTCCCCCGAGGGGAACACCGAGGGTCCCGGCACCGCTTCGTCTGAGCCCCTTCTCCCCTCCTGATCGCGACAGGAGAGGCGATTCCCCTGCGTGGTCTGGAAGGGTTTCCCGGCCAACTCCTCAGTATTTCCCCTCCCAACTCCACAGTATCCCTGAATTCTCAGAGGCACCTTGAGAATCTACCTGAGGTCACCGGCTCAAGTCCAGGGAACCCAGGATTTCCTGCTGCGACCCGAGAAAGACCTTGATAATCCTTCGGCGCGTCTTGAGGCCCGATTCCCCTACCATGACTCGAGAGCAAAGACCCGCTCCCCATCGCCATGCGCATGGAGACCTGACTTCCCTGACTCCTGAAGAGAGTCTCCCTGAGCCCCCCGTCGTACCTCTTCGGAAACCCCATTCAGGCACCGCAGCTCGAGAAAACCCACGATACGCCCCCGTCATCACGAGATGAGGGACTTGTTTCCTGCCTGGCATGGAGAGCAAAACCGAGTCCTCTCTCCAGACTCCACAGGATGCTTGACTCTCTTTAGGCCTCTCAGTTGGCTCCAAGAGATACCTGTCAGGACCTGAAGGGAGAGCAGAGTCCTTTGCTTCCCCTCGAGACGAGGCCTGACTCCCCGTGTGAGTCTGGAATGCAACCCCGAGTTCCTGTCACACCTGGAGAGGAAAACTCGGTCCTGGACACAAGCCTAGATGAGGTCTATTTTGCACTGCAGTTACTAGAGAGCAATCGCCAGCTCTCCCTCGCAAATCGAATTGAAGATTGGACTTCCCTGGGCCAATACAATTGGAAGCCTGAATTCGACATCGTAACTCGAGAATCCCGCCGAAACTCGAGAAAATCCACGTGGTTCCCCCATCAGCGCTAGATGAGGCCCTTGCCCGCTACAGCGACTCAAGAGAAGTCCCACTTTCTGTCTTGAAGTGGGAAACGGTACTTGGCACCCTTGATGCAATCTCAAAATTCCCCGACATACCGGTCTCACTCGAAAGGAACACCGAGGTTCCCGGAACCACTTCATTTGAGCTCCTTCTGCCCTCGTGATCGCGACAGGAGTGTCGATTCCCCTGCTATGTCTGGAAGGGGTTCCCGACCTTTCCAGCGCGCCTAAGGATGAGGCAGGTCTCACGAGGAAATTCGAGACATAGCCTCGTGGGTGGTGCCACAAGCCGAAAGACCCCGATTTCCCGGTCTGCTCTTGATAAGAACGTGATGCCCTGACACCTTTACCAAGGAAAACCTGTGGATGAAAGCACAACACGAAGGGGCACTGACACCCCCGTGCATCGTCCAGAAAAACCCGCAGGTTACAAACACAGTTCAACAAGTGGTCTGTCACCCCGTGAACAACTCGACAGGCAAGTGGAGTTCCATTCCTCCACACAAGACGAGACCTGATTTTCTGTACCAACTCTGCAGGGAAACTGCGATCCGAGTCAGTACCAGCGACAGGAAACCCAGGAGAGGAAACATGAGGTTCCTGCCTCCACTCGAGATGAGGCTCTCATCCATTGCACCAAACCCAGTGGAGTCCAGAGAGGCCCCTCCCAACTCCACAGTACCCCTGACTTCTCAGAGGCACCCGGAGAAGCTCCATGAGGTCACCGGCACATGTCGAGGGAACCCAGGGTTTCCTGCCACAATGGGAAAAAGACCTCGAGAGTCCTACTTCAACGTGTCTTGAAGCCCGAATCTGCTTCCATGGCTCTATAGAAATGACACGCACCCCCTCGCCACGCACATGGAGACCTGACTTCCCTGGCGCCATAAGAGAGGCTCCCTGAGCTCCCTGTCGTACCTCGTGAGAAACCCCACACTGACGCCGCAGCTTGAGAAAACTCACCATACGCCCCTGTCATCGCAAGATGAGGGCCTTCTTTTCCTGCATGGCCTGGAGAGGAATCCCGAATCCTCTTTCCAAACTCCACAGGAGGCTTGACTCCCTTTAGGCCACTTAGTGGGCTCCAAGAGATACCCGTCGCGACTCGAGAGGAGGATTGAGTCCTTTGCTTCCCCTCGAGACAAGGCCTGACTCACCAGGTGGGTCTGGAATGCAACCCCGAGATCCCTGTCTCCCCTGGAGAGGAACATTAGGTCCTGGAAACAAGCCTAGATGAGGTCTCTTTTGCCCTTCTGTAACTCGAGAGCAATCCCCCGCTTTCCCTGACAACTCGAATGGAAGATTGGATTTCCCTGGGCCAACACAAGAGGAAGCCTGAATTCCCCTTCGTAACTCGAGAATCCCGCCGCAACTCGAGAAAAAGCACTTGGTTCCCTCGTCATCACAAGATGAGGCCCTTGCCCGCTACAGCTTCTCAAGAAAAGTCCCACGTTCCGTCTTGAAGTGCAAAACGATACTTGACACCCTTGATGTGACCCCAAAAGTTCCCCGAAATATCGGTCTCACTCGAGGTGAACACCGAGGTTCCCAGCACCAGTTTATCTGAGCCCCTTCTCCCCTCCTGTTCGTGATAGGAGGGTCACTTCCCCTGCTTTGTTTGTAAGGGGTTCCCGACCTTCACGGGCCACTTCAGGATGAGGCCAGTCTCACGAGGAAATTCGAGACGTAGCTCGCGGGTGGTACCACATGCCAAAAGACTATGATTTCCGGTACGCTCTTGATAAGAACCCGATGCCTGGACACCTCTTCGAAGGCAACCCTGTGGATGAAGGCACAACACAAAGGGGCCCTGACACCCTCGTGCATCGTCCGGAAAAACCCGCAGGTTCCACATACAGCTCAACAAGTGGCTTGTCACCCCTGAAGAACTCGAGAGGCAAGTGGGGTTTCATTCCTCTACACAAGACGATGCCTGACTCTCCTGTCCCAACTCTGCAGGGACTTTGCGATCCGAATCAGACCAGCGCCAGTGAAGTCTCGAGAGGAACGCTGAGGTTCCTGCCTCCACTCGAGATTAGGACCTCTTCCATTGCACGAAACCCAGTGGAGTCCCGAGAGACACGTCCCAGCTCCACAGTATCCCTGACTTCTCAGAGGCACCCTGAGAAGCTCCCTGAGGTCACCAGCACAATTCGAGTGAACCCAGGGTTTACTGCCGCCACCATAGAAAGAACTCAAGAGTCCTTCTTCAACGCATTTTGAGGCCTGATTCCCCTACCATGACTCGAGGGCAATGACACGCTCCCTCTGCTACACTCATGAAGCCCTGACTTCCCTTGCGCCACACGAGAGGCTCCCTGAGCTCCCCGTCATACCTCGTGAGAAACCAAACACTGGCGCCACAGATAGAGAAAACCCACGAGACGCCCCCATTTTCGCGACATGACGGCCTTCTTTTCTAGCATGGCCTGGAGAGCAATCCCGAGTCCTCTCTCCAAACTCCACAGTAGGCTTGACTCCCTTTTGGTCACTCAGTGGACTCCAAGACATACCCGTCGCGACTCGAGAGGAGAGCGGAGTCTTTTCCTTCCCCTCGAGGCGAGGCCTGACTCCTCGGGTGTGTCTGATATGTGAACCGGAGATCCCTGTCGCCCCTGGAGAGAAACATTAGGTCCTGGACACAAGCCTAGATGAGGTCTCTTTTTTCCTGCAGTGACTCGAGAGCAATCCCCAACTCTCCCTCGCAACTCGAATGGAAGACTGGACTTCCCTGGGCCAACACAAGAGGAAGCCTGAATTCCCCATCGTAACTCGAGAATCCCGCCGAAACTCGAGAAAAACCACATGGTTACCCTGTCATCGCAAGATGAGGCCCTTGCCCGCTACAGCGTCTAAAGAGAAGTCCCAGGTTTCTTCTTGAAGTGTTTTCACACTTCAAGTGTGAAAACTTGGCACCCTTGATGCGATTCCAAAAGTTCCCCGACACCCTGGTCTCCTCGAGGGGAACACCGAGGTTCCCGGTACGACTTCATCTGAGCCACTTCTCCCCTCCTGATTGCGACTGGAGGGTCGACTCCCGTGCTTTGTCTGGAAGGGGTTCCCAACCTTCCCGGCGCACCTCAGGATGAGGCCGGTCTAATGAGAATATTTGAGACGTAGCTTCATGGGTGGTAACACATGCCGAAAGACCCCGATTCCCCGGTCCGCTCTTGATAAGAACCCGATGCCCGGACACCTCTTGAAAGGCAACCCTGTGGAAGAAGGCACAACATGAAGGGACACTGACATCCCCATGCATCGTCTGGAAAAACCCGCCGATTCCACTCACAGCTCCAAATGTGGACTGTCACCCCGTGAACAACTCGAGAGGCAAGTGAAGTTGCATTCCTTCACACAAGACGAGGCCTTACCCTCCTGGCCCAACTCTTCAGGGACCCTGCGATCGGAGTCAGAAATGGAGAGGAACCCTGAGGTTCTTGCCTCAACTAGAGAAGAGGCCCTCTTCCATTGAACCAAACTCAGTGGTGTCCCGAGAGGCCCCTCCCAACACCACAGTATCCCTGAATTCTCAGAGGCTCCCTGAGAAGCTACCTGAGGTCACTGGCACAAGTCGAGGGAACCCAGAGTTTCCTGAAGTAACCCGAGAAAGACTTGGAGAGTCCTTTTCAACGTCTCTTGATGCCCGATTCCCCTACCATGACTCCAGAGCAAGGACGCGCTCCCCTCGCCACAAGCAGGAAAACTGACTTCCCTAGTACCACACAAGAGGCTCCCTGAGTACCCCATCGTACCTCGTGAGAAAACCCACAGTGGCGCCGCAGTTCGAGAAAAACCACAAGATGCCCCCGTCAAGGAGAGATGGGGGCCTTCTTTTCCTGCCTGACCTGGAGAGCAATCCCTGGTCCTCTCTCCAAACTTCACAGGAGGATTGACTCCCTTTAGGCCACTCAGTTGGGTCCAAGAAATACCCTGTGCGACTCGAGAGGAGAGCGGAGTCCTTTGCTTCCCTCGAGACGAGGCCTGACTCCCCGGGTGAGTTTGGGATGCAACCCCGAGATCCCTGTCGCCCCTGGAGTGGAACATTATGTCCTAGACACAAGCCTAGATGAGGTCTATTTTGCCCTACCGTGATCGAGAGCAACCTCCATCTCTCCCTCACAATTTGAATGGAAGATTGGGCTTCCCACGGTCAACACATGAGGAAGTCTGAATTTCCCATCGTAATTCGAGAATTCAGCCTCAAGTCTTAAAAACCATGTGGTTCCCCCTTCAACGCAATATGAGGCCCTTGCCAGCTAGAGTCTCAAGAGAAGTCCCACGTTCCATCTTAAAGTTCGAAATGCTACTTGGCACCCTTGATGCGACCCCAAAGTTCCCCAACATACCGGTCTCACTCCAGGGGAACACCGAAATTCCCGGCGTCTCCAGGGAAGTCCCATGTTCTGTCCTTAAGTGCGAAACGGTACTTGACACCCTTGATGCGACCGCAAAAGTTCCCCGACACGCTGGGTTCCCTCGAGGGGAACACCAAGGGTCCTTGCACCACTTCATCTGAGCCCCTTCTCCCCTCCTGATCGCGACAGGAGAGTCGATTCCCCTGCTTTCTCTGGAAGGGGTTCCTGGCCTTCCTGGTGCACCTCAGGATGAGGCCGGTCTCAGGAGGAAATTCGAGACTAGCCATGTGTGAGGTGCCACGTGCCGAACGACACCGATTTTCTGGTCCGCTCTTGATAAGAACCGGATGACCGTACACCTCTTCGAAGGCAACCCTGTGAGTGAAGGCACAACACGAAGGGGCACTGACACCCCCGTGCATCATCGGGAAAAACCCGCAGGGTCTACAAACAGCTCAACAAGGGGCCTGAGACTCCCGGAACAACTCGAGAGGCAACCAGAATTCCATTCCTCAGACAAGACGAGGCATGACTCTCCTGTCCCAACACTGCAGGGACCGTGCAGTCGGAGTCAGAATCGGAGAGGAAGCCTGAGGTTCCTGCCTCCCCTCGAGATGAGGCCCTCTTCCATTGCGCCGAACCCAGCAGAGTCCCGAGAGGCCCTGCCAACTCTACAGCATTCCTCACCTCTCAGAGACACCCTGGTAAGTTCCCTATAGTCCCCTGCAGAAGTCGAGGGAAACGAGGGTTTCCCGCCGCCACCCGAGAAAGACCTCGAGAGTCCTTCTTCAACGCGTCTTGAGGCCCTAGTCACTTCCCATGACTCGAGAGTGATGACCAGCTCCTCCTCGCCATGCGCATGGAGACATGAGTTCCCTGGCGCCGCACGAGAGGCTCCCTGAGGTCCTCGTCGTGCCTCGTGAGAAAACCCCCACGGGCGCCGCAGCCTGAGGAAACCCATGAGATGCCCCCGTCATCGCGAGATGAGGGCCTTCTTTTCCTGCCTGACCTGGAGAGCAATCCCGAGTCCTCTCTCCAAACTGAAGAGGAGGCTCGACACCCTTGAGTCCACTCATTGGGCTCCAAGAGATCCGTGTCGCGACTTGAGAGGAAAGTGGAGTCCTCTGCTTCCCCTCGAGGCGAGGCCTGACTCCCCGGGCGAGTCTGGAATGGAAACCCGAGATCTCTGTTTTCCCTTGAGAGGAATATTAGGTCCTGGACACACGCCTCGATGAGGTCTCTTCGGCCCTGTAGTGACTCGAGCAGAACCCCCAGCTTTCCCTCGCAACTCCAGGGGAAGATTGGGCTTCCCAGGGCCAACCCAAGAGGAAGCCTGAAATCCCCGTCGTTTTCGAGAATCCAGACGCAACTCGAGAAAAACGACGTGGTTCCAACGTCTTCACAGGATGAGGCCCTTGCCCGCTACAGCGTCTCCAGGGAAGTCCCATGTTCCGTCCTGAGGTGGGAAACAGTACTTGGCTCCCTTGATGCGACCCCTAAAGTTCCCTCAAACGCCGGGTTCCCTCGAGTGGAACACCTAGAGTCCCGGCCCCACTTCATCTGAGCCCCATCTCCCCTCCTGATCGCGACAGGAGAGTCGATTCCCCTGCTTTGTGTGGAAGGTGTTCCCGGCCTTCCCGGCGCACTTCAGGATGATGCTGGTCTCACGAGGAAATTCGAGATGAGCCACGTGGGTGGTGCCACATGTTGAACGACCCCGATTTCCCGGTCCGCTCTTGAAATGAACCTCATGCCCGGACACCTCTTTGAAGGCAACCCTGTGGGGGAAGGCACCAAATGAAGGGGCAATGACACCCCCGTGCATCTTCTGGAAACACCCGCAGGTTCCACACACAGCTCGACAAGGGGCCTGAGACCCACTGAACGACTCGAGAGGCAAGCAGAGTTCCATTACTCAGACAAGACGAGGCCTGACTCTCCTGTCCCAACCCTGCAGGGACCCTGCGGTCGGAGTCAGAAATGGAGAGGAAGCCTGAGGTTCCTGCCTCCAATCGAGATGAGGCCCTCTTTCATTTCGTCAAACCTAGTGGAGTCCCGAGAGGCCCCTCTAACGCCTCAGTATCCCTGACCTCTCAGAGGCACCTGGGAAGTTCCCTAAGGTCCCCGGTAGAGGTCGAGGGAAACGAGTGTTTCCCGCCCCACCCCAAGAAAGACCTCGATAGTCCTTCTTAAATGCGTCTGGAGGCCCTAGTCCCTCCCATGACTCCAGAGCAATGACGTGATCGGCCTGGCCACACGCATGGAGTCAGGCTTCTCTGGCGCCGCACGAGAGGCTCCCTGAGCTCCCATTCATATCTCGTGAGAAACCCCACACTGGCGCCGCAGCTCGAGAAAACCCATGAGACGCTCCCGTCATCACGAGAGGAGAGCCATCTTTAACTGAATTGTATGCAGATCAAGCGTGAACCTTCTGTCCAAGCTACACAGGACGCTTGACTCCCTTTAGGCCACTCATTGGGCTCCAAGAGTTACACGTCACGACTCGAGAGGATAGTGGAGTCCTTTGCTTCCACTCGAGACAAGGCGTGACCCACCGGGTGAGACTGGAATGCGACCCCGATATCCCTGTTGCCCCTGGAGAGGAACACTACGTCCTGGACCCAAGCCTAGATGAGGACTCTTTGCCCTGAAGTGACTCGAGAGCAACCCACAGCTCTCTCTGACAAGTTGAATGGAAGATTGGACTTCCTGGGCCAACACAAGAGGAAGCCTGAATTCCCCGTTGTAACTCGAGAATCCCGCCGCAACTCGAGAAAAACCACGTGTTTCCCTCGTCATCGCAATATGAGGCCCTTGCCCGCTAGAGCATCTCCAGAGAATTCCCACGTTCCGTCTTGAAGTGCGAAACTGTACTTGGCACCCTTGATGTAACCTCAAAAGTGCCGTGACATACCGGTCTCACTCGAGGGGACCACCGAGGTTCCGGGCACCACTTCATCTGAGCCCCTTCTCCCCTTCTGATCGCGAGCGGTGGGTCGATTCCCCTGCTTTGTCTGCAAGGGTTCCCTACCTTCCCGGCGAACCTCAGGATGAGGCCGGTCTCCCGAGGAAATTCGAGACGTAGCCTCGTGGGTGGTACCACATGCTGAAAGACCCCAATTTTCTGGTACGCTCTTGAAAAGAACCCGATGCCCGGACACCTCTTTGAAGGCAACCCTGTGGATGAAGGCACAACACGAAGGGGCACTGACACCCCTGTGCATCGTCCGGAAAAACCCGCAGGTTCCACACACAGCTCAACAAGTGGCCTGTCACTCCGTGAACAACTCGAAAGGCAAGCGGAGATCCATTCCTCCACGGAAGACGAGGCGTGACTCTCTTGTCCGTACTCGGCAGGTACTCTGCGACCCGAGTCAGAAATGGAGAGGACCCCTGAGGTTCCTGCCTCCATTCGAGATGAGGCCCTCTTCGATTGCACCAAACCCAGTTGAGTAACGAAAGGCCCCTCCCAAATCCACAGTGTCCCTGACTTCTCAGAGGCACCCTGAGAAGTTGCCTGAGGTCACCGACACAAGTCGAGGGAACCCAGGGTTCCCTGCCGCAACCCGAGAAAGACCTCAAGAGTCCTTCTTCAATGCGTCTTGAGGCCCGATTTGCCTACTATGACTCGAGAGCAATCACGCACTCCCCTTCACCACACGCACGGAGACCTGACGTCCCTAGCACCACACGAGAGGCTCTCTGAGCTCCCCGTCATACCTCGTGAGAAATCTGATACTGGCGCCGCAGCTGGAGAAAACCCACGAGACGCCACCGTCATCTCGAGATGAGGGCCTTCTTTTCCTGCATGGCCTGGAGTCCAATCCCGAGTCCTCTCTCCAAACTCCACAGGAGGCTTGACTCCCTTTAGTACACACATTGGGCTCCAACAGATACCCATCGCGACTCAAGACGAGAGCGGAATTCTTTGCTTACCCTCGAGGTGAGAACTGACTCCCCGGATGAGTCTGGAATGCAAACTCGAGATCCCTGTCGCCCCTGGAGAGCAACGTTAGATCCTGGACACAAGCCTAGATTAGGTCTCTTTTGCCCTGCAGTGACTCTAGCGCAATCCCCAGCTCCCCCTCGCAACCCGAATGGAAGACTGGATTTCAAGGCCAACAAGAGGAAGCCTAAATTCCCGGTCATAACTCGAGAATCCCGCCGCAACTCGAGCAAAACCACGTGGTTCTCCCGTCATG
This sequence comes from Bubalus kerabau, assembly GCF_029407905.1. NCBI lineage: Eukaryota > Metazoa > Chordata > Mammalia > Artiodactyla > Bovidae > Bubalus > Bubalus kerabau. The sequence goes on along the minus strand of NW_026577892.1, from coordinate 1,407,080 downwards.
GCAAGATGAGGCCCTTGCCCGCTACAGCATTTCAAAAGATGTCCCAGGTTCCGTCTTGAAATGCGAAACGGTACTTGGCACCCTTGATGCGACCCCAAAAGTCCCCCAACACGCCGGTCTCACTCAAGGGGAACACCGAGGTTCCCGGCACCACTTCATTTAAGCCCCTTCTCCCCTCCTGATCGTGACCGGTGGGTCGATTCCCCTGCTTTGTCTGCAAGGGGGCCCGACCTTCCCTGCACAACTCAGGATGAGGCCGGTCTCATGGGGAAATTCGATACGTAGCTTTGTGGGTGGTGCCACTTGCTGAAAGACTCCAATTTCCCAGTCCGCTCTTGATAAGAATCCGATGCTCGGACACCTCTTGGAAGGCAGCCTTGAGTATGAAGGTACAACACGAAGGGGCACTAACACACCTGTGCATCATCCGGAAAAACGGGCAGGTTACACACACAGCTCGACAAGTGGCCTGTCACCTCGAGAACAACTCGAGAGGCAAGAGGAGTCCCATCCTCCAGAAAAGACGAGGCCTGACTCTCCTGTACCAACATGCAGGGACCTTGCGATCTGAGTCAGAAATGGAGAGGAACACTGAGGTTCCTGCTTCAACTCGAGATGAGTCCCTCTTACATTCCACCAAATGCAGAGGAGTCTCGAGAGGCCCCTCCAAACTGCACAGTATCCCTGACTTCTCAGAGGCACTCTGAGAAGCTCCCTGAGGTCGCAGGCACAAGTCAAGGGAACCCTGGGTTTTATGCAGTGACCCGAGAAAGACCTCGAGAGTCCTTCTTCAACGCGTCTTGAGGTGCGATTCCCCTACCATGACTCGAGAGCAATGACGCGCTCCCCCTAGCCACGCGCATAGAAACCTGACTTCCCTGGCGCCACAGGAGAGGCTCCCTGAGCTCCCCATTATACCTCGTGAGCAACACCACACTGGAGCCGCAGCTCGAGAATACCCACGAGACGCCCCAGTCCTCACGAGATGAGGGCCTTCTTTTGCTGTATGGCCTGGAGAGCAATCCTGAGTCCTCTCTCCAAACTCCACAGGAGGCTTGACTCATTTTAGGCCACACAGTGAGCTCCAAGATATACCCGTCGCGACTTGACAGGAGAGCGGTGTCCTTGGCTTACCCTCGAGACGAGGCCTGACTCCCCGGGTGAGTCGAGAATGCAATGCTGAGATCGCTTTCGCCCCAGCAGAGGAACATTAGGTCCTGGACACAAGCCTAGATGAGGTCTATTTGGCCCTGCAGTGTCTCGAGAGCAATCCCCAGTTCTAACTCACAATTCGAATGAAAACTGGACTTCCCTGGGCCAGTTGAAGAGGAAGCCTGAATTCCCGGTTGTAACTCGAGAATCCCGCCCCAACTCAAGAAAAAACACGTGGTTCCCCCGTCATCGAAAGATGAGGCCCTTGCCCGCTACAGCGTCTCAAGAGAAGTCCCACGTTCCGTATTGAAGAGCGAAAAGTTACTCGGAACCCTTGATGCGACCCCAAAAGTTCCCCGACATACCAGTCTCACTTGAGGAGAACACCGAGGTTCCCGGAACCTCTTCATCTGAGACTCTTCTCCCCTCTTGATCGCGACAGGAGGTTCGATTCCCCTGCTTTGTCTGGAAGGCGTTCCCGACCTTCCTGGCGCACATCAAGATGAGGCCAGTCTCACGAGGAAATTCGAGACATAGCCTCGTGGGTGGTGCGGCATGCCAAAAGATTCCGATTCCCTGGTCCGCTCTTGATAAGAACCTGATGGCAGAACCCAACTCGAAGGCAATCCTGTGGAACAAGGCACAACACGAAGGGGCAGTGACACCCCGGTGCATCGTCCAGAAAAACCCGCAAGTTCCACATACAAATCGACAAGTGGCCTGTCACCCCATGAACAACGCGAGAGTCAAGCGGAGTTCCATTCCTCCACACAAGACGAGGCCTGACTCTCCTGTCCCAACTCTGCAGGGACTCTGCGATCCGAGTCAGATCCGGCGCATTCGAAGCCAGGAGAGGAACCCTGTGGTTCCTGCCTCAACTTGTCATGAGGCCCTCTTCCATTGCACCAAACCCAGTGGAGTTCCGAGAGGCCCCTCCCTACTCCACAGTGACCCTGACTTCTCAGAGGCATGCTGAGAAGCTTCCTGAGGTCACTGGCACAAGTCGATGGAACCCAGGGTTTCCTGCTGCAACCCAAGAAAGACCTCCAGAGTCCTTCTTTAACACGTTTTCAGGCCCAATTCCCCTACCATGACTCGAGAACAATGACGGGCTCCCTCTCACCACATGCATAGAGACCTGACTGCCCTGGCACCACATGAGAGGCTCACTGAGCTCCCAGTCTTACTTCGTGAGAAACCCCACACTAGCGCCACAGCTCGAGAAAACCTACGAGACGCCCCAGTCATCGGGAGATGAGGGCCTTCATTTCCTGCATTGCCTGGAGAGCAATCCCGTGTCCTCCCTCCAAACACCAGAGGAGGTTTGACTCCCTTTAAGCCACTCAGTGGGCTCCAAGACATACCCGTCCGACTCGAGAGGAGAGCAGAGTCCTTTGCTTCCCCTCGAGACGAGGCCTGACTCCAGGGTGAGTCTGGAATGCAACCCCGAGATTCCTGTCGCCCCTTGACATGAACATTAGTTCCTGCACACAAGCCTTGGTGGGGTCTCTTTTGCCTTCAGTGACTAGAGCGCACCTCCAGCTCTTCCTCGAATCTCGAATGGAAGATAAGACTTTTGTGGGCCAACACAAGAGGAAGCATGAATTCCCTGTGGTAACTCAAATATCCCACCGCAACTAGAGAAAAACCAAGTGGTTCCCCAGTCATTCCAAGATGAGGCCCTTGCCCGCTGGAGCACCCCAAGAGAAGTCCCACGTTCCAATTTGAAGAGCGAAACGGTACTTGGAACGCTTTATGCGACCCCAAAAGTTACCCGACATACCTGTCTCACTTGAGGGAAACACCGAGGTTCCCAGCAGCACTTCATCTGAGCCACTTCTCCCCTCCTGATCGCCACAGGAGGGTCGATTCCTCTGCTTTGTCTGGAAGGGTTTCATGACCTTCGCGGCACACCTCAGGATGAGGCCGGTTTCATGAGGAAATTCGAGACTAGCCACGTGGGTGGTGCCAAATGCTGAACGACCCCGATTTCCCAGTCCGCTCTTCATAAGAACACGATGCCCGCACACCTCTTCGAAGGCAACCCTGTGGATGAAGACACAAAACGAAGGGTCACTGACACCCCCATGCATCGTCTGGAAAAACCTGCAGATTCCACACACAGTTTGACAAGGGGCCTGAAACCCCATGAACAACTCGAGAGGCAAGCAGAGTTCCATTCCTCAGAAAAGACATAGCCTGACTCTCCTGTCCCAACTCTGCAGGGACACTACGATCAGAGTCAGAATTGGAGAGGAAGCCTGAGGTTCCTGCCTCCACTCGAGATGAGGCCCTCTTCCATTGCGACAAACCCAGTGGAGTCCCGAGAGGCCCCGCCAAATCCACAGCGTTCCTCATCTCTCAGAGGCACCCTGGGAAGTTTCCTCAGGTCCCCGGCAGAAGTCGGGGGAAACGAGGGTTTCCCGCTGCAACCCGAGAAAGACATCGAGAGTCCTTCTTAAATGCGTCTTGAGGCCCTAGTCCCCTCCCATGACTCGAGAAAAATGACGCGCTCCTTCTCGCCACGTGCATGGAGACATGACTTCCCTGGCGCCGCATGAGAGGCTCCCTGAGATCCTCGTCGTGCCTCGGGAGAAAACCCCCACGGGTGCCGCAGCTCGAGGAAATCCCTGAGATGCCCCTATCCTCGCGAGGTGAGGGCCTTCTTTTCCTGCCTGGCCTGGAGAATAATCACGAGACCTCTCTCAAAAGTGAAGAGGAGGCTGGACTTCTTTGAGGCCACTCAGGGGGCACCAAGATATCCGCGTCGCGACTCAGGAGGAGAGCGGAGTCCTTTGCTTCCCCTCGAGGCGAGGCCTGACTCCCCTGGGGAGCATGGGATGCAACCCCGAGATTCTTGTCTTCCCTGGAGAGGAGCATTAGGTCCTGGAAACACGCCTAGGTGAGGTCTCTTCGGCCCTGCAGTGACTCGAGCGCAACCCCCAGCTTTCCCTGGCAACCCGAGGGGAAGATTGGGCTTCCCAGGGCCAACCCAAGGGGAAGGCTGAGATCCCTGTCGTAACTCGAGAATCCCGCCGCAACTCGAGAAAAACCACGTGGTTCCCACCTCTTGGCAAGATGAGGCCCTTGTCCACGACGGCGTCTCAAGGGAAGTCCCCTGTTCCGCCCTGAAGGGCGAAATGGTCCCTGACAGCCTTCCTGCGACCTCCAAAAGTCCCCCGACACACCGGTTTCCCCCGAGGGGAACACTGAGGGTCCCGGCACCGCTTCCTCTGAGCCCCTTCTCCCCTCCTGATCGCGACAGGAGAGGCGATTCCCCTGCGTGGTCTGGAAGGGGTTCCCAGACTTCCCGGCGCACCTCAGGATGAGGCCGGTCTCACGAGGAAATTCGAGACGAGCCACGTGGGTGGGGCCACGTGCCGAACGCCCCCGATTCCCCGGTCCGCTCTTGAGAAGGACCCGAGGCCCGGACCCCTCTTCGAAGGCAACCCTGTGGGTGAAGGCACAAAACGAAGGGGCACTGCCACCCCCGTGCATCGTCCGCAAAGACCCACGGGTTCCACACACAGCTCGACGAGGGGCCTGAGACCCCCTGAGCAACTCGAGAGGCCAGCGGGGTTCCCTTCCTCAGACAAGACGAGGCCTGACTCTCCTGTCCCAACTCTGCAGGGACCCTGCGGTCGGAGTCCGAAACGGAGAGGAAGCCTGAGGTTCCTGCCTCCCCTCGAGGTGAGGCCCTCTTCCGTTGCGCCAGACCCAGCGGAGTCCCGAGGGGCCCCGCCACCTCCACAGGATCCCTCGCCTCTCAGAGGCACCCTGGGAAGTTCCCTAAGGTCCCCGGCAGAAGGCGAGGGAAACGAGGGTTTCCCGCCGCCCCCCGAGACAGACCTCGAGAGTCCTTCTTCAACGCGTCTCGAGGTCCTAGTCCCCTCCCGTGACTCGAGAGCCAGGACGTGCTCCCCCTCGCCAAGTGCATGGAGACCTGACTTCCCTGGCGCCGCACGAGAGGCTCCCTGAGATCCTCGTCGTGCCTCGGGAGAAAACCCCCACGGGCGCTGCAGCTCGAGGAAACCCCTGAGACGCACCCGTCCTCGCGAGCTGAGGGCCTTCTTTTCCTGCATGGCCTGGAGAGCAATCCCGGGTCCTCTCTCCAAACGGAAGAGGAGGCTGGACTCCCTTGTGGCCGCTCAGGAGGCTCCAAGAGACCTGCGTCGCGACTCGAGAGGAGAGCGGAGTCCTTGGCTTCCCCTCGAGACGAGGCCTGACTCCCCGGGGGAGCCTGGAATGCAACCCCGAGATCCCTGCCTTCCCTGGAGAGGAATATTAGGTCCCGGACACACGCCTAGGTGAGGTCTCTTTGGCCCTGCAGTGACTCGAGCGCAACCCCCAGCTTTCCCTGGCAACCCGAGGGGAAGATTGGGCTTCCCAGGGCTAACCCAAGGGGAAGGCTGAGATCCCCGTCGTAACTCGAGAATGCCGCCGCAACTCGAGAAAAACCACGTGGTTCCCACCTCTTGGCAAGATGAGGCCCTTGCCCGCGACGGCGTCTCAAGGGAAGTCCCCTGTTCCGCCCTGAAGGGCGAAACGGTCCCTGACAGCCTTCCTGCGACCCCCAAAAGTCCCCCGACACGCCGGGGTCCCCCGAGGGGAACACCGAGGGTCCCGGCACCGCTTCGTCTGAGCCCCTTCTCCCCTCCTGATCGCGACAGGAGAGGCGATTCCCCTGCGTGGTCTGGAAGGGTTTCCCGGCCAACTCCTCAGTATTTCCCCTCCCAACTCCACAGTATCCCTGAATTCTCAGAGGCACCTTGAGAATCTACCTGAGGTCACCGGCTCAAGTCCAGGGAACCCAGGATTTCCTGCTGCGACCCGAGAAAGACCTTGATAATCCTTCGGCGCGTCTTGAGGCCCGATTCCCCTACCATGACTCGAGAGCAAAGACCCGCTCCCCATCGCCATGCGCATGGAGACCTGACTTCCCTGACTCCTGAAGAGAGTCTCCCTGAGCCCCCCGTCGTACCTCTTCGGAAACCCCATTCAGGCACCGCAGCTCGAGAAAACCCACGATACGCCCCCGTCATCACGAGATGAGGGACTTGTTTCCTGCCTGGCATGGAGAGCAAAACCGAGTCCTCTCTCCAGACTCCACAGGATGCTTGACTCTCTTTAGGCCTCTCAGTTGGCTCCAAGAGATACCTGTCAGGACCTGAAGGGAGAGCAGAGTCCTTTGCTTCCCCTCGAGACGAGGCCTGACTCCCCGTGTGAGTCTGGAATGCAACCCCGAGTTCCTGTCACACCTGGAGAGGAAAACTCGGTCCTGGACACAAGCCTAGATGAGGTCTATTTTGCACTGCAGTTACTAGAGAGCAATCGCCAGCTCTCCCTCGCAAATCGAATTGAAGATTGGACTTCCCTGGGCCAATACAATTGGAAGCCTGAATTCGACATCGTAACTCGAGAATCCCGCCGAAACTCGAGAAAATCCACGTGGTTCCCCCATCAGCGCTAGATGAGGCCCTTGCCCGCTACAGCGACTCAAGAGAAGTCCCACTTTCTGTCTTGAAGTGGGAAACGGTACTTGGCACCCTTGATGCAATCTCAAAATTCCCCGACATACCGGTCTCACTCGAAAGGAACACCGAGGTTCCCGGAACCACTTCATTTGAGCTCCTTCTGCCCTCGTGATCGCGACAGGAGTGTCGATTCCCCTGCTATGTCTGGAAGGGGTTCCCGACCTTTCCAGCGCGCCTAAGGATGAGGCAGGTCTCACGAGGAAATTCGAGACATAGCCTCGTGGGTGGTGCCACAAGCCGAAAGACCCCGATTTCCCGGTCTGCTCTTGATAAGAACGTGATGCCCTGACACCTTTACCAAGGAAAACCTGTGGATGAAAGCACAACACGAAGGGGCACTGACACCCCCGTGCATCGTCCAGAAAAACCCGCAGGTTACAAACACAGTTCAACAAGTGGTCTGTCACCCCGTGAACAACTCGACAGGCAAGTGGAGTTCCATTCCTCCACACAAGACGAGACCTGATTTTCTGTACCAACTCTGCAGGGAAACTGCGATCCGAGTCAGTACCAGCGACAGGAAACCCAGGAGAGGAAACATGAGGTTCCTGCCTCCACTCGAGATGAGGCTCTCATCCATTGCACCAAACCCCGTGGAGTCCAGAGAGGCCCCTCCCAACTCCACAGTACCCCTGACTTCTCAGAGGCACCCGGAGAAGCTCCATGAGGTCACCGGCACATGTCGAGGGAACCCAGGGTTTCCTGCCACAATGGGAAAAAGACCTCGAGAGTCCTACTTCAACGTGTCTTGAAGCCCGAATCTGCTTCCATGGCTCTATAGAAATGACACGCACCCCCTCGCCACGCACATGGAGACCTGACTTCCCTGGCGCCATAAGAGAGGCTCCCTGAGCTCCCTGTCGTACCTCGTGAGAAACCCCACACTGACGCCGCAGCTTGAGAAAACTCACCATACGCCCCTGTCATCGCAAGATGAGGGCCTTCTTTTCCTGCATGGCCTGGAGAGGAATCCCGAATCCTCTTTCCAAACTCCACAGGAGGCTTGACTCCCTTTAGGCCACTTAGTGGGCTCCAAGAGATACCCGTCGCGACTCGAGAGGAGGATTGAGTCCTTTGCTTCCCCTCGAGACAAGGCCTGACTCACCAGGTGGGTCTGGAATGCAACCCCGAGATCCCTGTCTCCCCTGGAGAGGAACATTAGGTCCTGGAAACAAGCCTAGATGAGGTCTCTTTTGCCCTTCTGTAACTCGAGAGCAATCCCCCGCTTTCCCTGACAACTCGAATGGAAGATTGGATTTCCCTGGGCCAACACAAGAGGAAGCCTGAATTCCCCTTCGTAACTCGAGAATCCCGCCGCAACTCGAGAAAAAGCACTTGGTTCCCTCGTCATCACAAGATGAGGCCCTTGCCCGCTACAGCTTCTCAAGAAAAGTCCCACGTTCCGTCTTGAAGTGCAAAACGATACTTGACACCCTTGATGTGACCCCAAAAGTTCCCCGAAATATCGGTCTCACTCGAGGTGAACACCGAGGTTCCCAGCACCAGTTTATCTGAGCCCCTTCTCCCCTCCTGTTCGTGATAGGAGGGTCACTTCCCCTGCTTTGTTTGTAAGGGGTTCCCGACCTTCACGGGCCACTTCAGGATGAGGCCAGTCTCACGAGGAAATTCGAGACGTAGCTCGCGGGTGGTACCACATGCCAAAAGACTATGATTTCCGGTACGCTCTTGATAAGAACCCGATGCCTGGACACCTCTTCGAAGGCAACCCTGTGGATGAAGGCACAACACAAAGGGGCCCTGACACCCTCGTGCATCGTCCGGAAAAACCCGCAGGTTCCACATACAGCTCAACAAGTGGCTTGTCACCCCTGAAGAACTCGAGAGGCAAGTGGGGTTTCATTCCTCTACACAAGACGATGCCTGACTCTCCTGTCCCAACTCTGCAGGGACTTTGCGATCCGAATCAGACCAGCGCCAGTGAAGTCTCGAGAGGAACGCTGAGGTTCCTGCCTCCACTCGAGATTAGGACCTCTTCCATTGCACGAAACCCAGTGGAGTCCCGAGAGACACGTCCCAGCTCCACAGTATCCCTGACTTCTCAGAGGCACCCTGAGAAGCTCCCTGAGGTCACCAGCACAATTCGAGTGAACCCAGGGTTTACTGCCGCCACCATAGAAAGAACTCAAGAGTCCTTCTTCAACGCATTTTGAGGCCTGATTCCCCTACCATGACTCGAGGGCAATGACACGCTCCCTCTGCTACACTCATGAAGCCCTGACTTCCCTTGCGCCACACGAGAGGCTCCCTGAGCTCCCCGTCATACCTCGTGAGAAACCAAACACTGGCGCCACAGATAGAGAAAACCCACGAGACGCCCCCATTTTCGCGACATGACGGCCTTCTTTTCTAGCATGGCCTGGAGAGCAATCCCGAGTCCTCTCTCCAAACTCCACAGTAGGCTTGACTCCCTTTTGGTCACTCAGTGGACTCCAAGACATACCCGTCGCGACTCGAGAGGAGAGCGGAGTCTTTTCCTTCCCCTCGAGGCGAGGCCTGACTCCTCGGGTGTGTCTGATATGTGAACCGGAGATCCCTGTCGCCCCTGGAGAGAAACATTAGGTCCTGGACACAAGCCTAGATGAGGTCTCTTTTTTCCTGCAGTGACTCGAGAGCAATCCCCAACTCTCCCTCGCAACTCGAATGGAAGACTGGACTTCCCTGGGCCAACACAAGAGGAAGCCTGAATTCCCCATCGTAACTCGAGAATCCCGCCGAAACTCGAGAAAAACCACATGGTTACCCTGTCATCGCAAGATGAGGCCCTTGCCCGCTACAGCGTCTAAAGAGAAGTCCCAGGTTTCTTCTTGAAGTGTTTTCACACTTCAAGTGTGAAAACTTGGCACCCTTGATGCGATTCCAAAAGTTCCCCGACACCCTGGTCTCCTCGAGGGGAACACCGAGGTTCCCGGTACGACTTCATCTGAGCCACTTCTCCCCTCCTGATTGCGACTGGAGGGTCGACTCCCGTGCTTTGTCTGGAAGGGGTTCCCAACCTTCCCGGCGCACCTCAGGATGAGGCCGGTCTAATGAGAATATTTGAGACGTAGCTTCATGGGTGGTAACACATGCCGAAAGACCCCGATTCCCCGGTCCGCTCTTGATAAGAACCCGATGCCCGGACACCTCTTGAAAGGCAACCCTGTGGAAGAAGGCACAACATGAAGGGACACTGACATCCCCATGCATCGTCTGGAAAAACCCGCCGATTCCACTCACAGCTCCAAATGTGGACTGTCACCCCGTGAACAACTCGAGAGGCAAGTGAAGTTGCATTCCTTCACACAAGACGAGGCCTTACCCTCCTGGCCCAACTCTTCAGGGACCCTGCGATCGGAGTCAGAAATGGAGAGGAACCCTGAGGTTCTTGCCTCAACTAGAGAAGAGGCCCTCTTCCATTGAACCAAACTCAGTGGTGTCCCGAGAGGCCCCTCCCAACACCACAGTATCCCTGAATTCTCAGAGGCTCCCTGAGAAGCTACCTGAGGTCACTGGCACAAGTCGAGGGAACCCAGAGTTTCCTGAAGTAACCCGAGAAAGACTTGGAGAGTCCTTTTCAACGTCTCTTGATGCCCGATTCCCCTACCATGACTCCAGAGCAAGGACGCGCTCCCCTCGCCACAAGCAGGAAAACTGACTTCCCTAGTACCACACAAGAGGCTCCCTGAGTACCCCATCGTACCTCGTGAGAAAACCCACAGTGGCGCCGCAGTTCGAGAAAAACCACAAGATGCCCCCGTCAAGGAGAGATGGGGGCCTTCTTTTCCTGCCTGACCTGGAGAGCAATCCCTGGTCCTCTCTCCAAACTTCACAGGAGGATTGACTCCCTTTAGGCCACTCAGTTGGGTCCAAGAAATACCCTGTGCGACTCGAGAGGAGAGCGGAGTCCTTTGCTTCCCTCGAGACGAGGCCTGACTCCCCGGGTGAGTTTGGGATGCAACCCCGAGATCCCTGTCGCCCCTGGAGTGGAACATTATGTCCTAGACACAAGCCTAGATGAGGTCTATTTTGCCCTACCGTGATCGAGAGCAACCTCCATCTCTCCCTCACAATTTGAATGGAAGATTGGGCTTCCCACGGTCAACACATGAGGAAGTCTGAATTTCCCATCGTAATTCGAGAATTCAGCCTCAAGTCTTAAAAACCATGTGGTTCCCCCTTCAACGCAATATGAGGCCCTTGCCAGCTAGAGTCTCAAGAGAAGTCCCACGTTCCATCTTAAAGTTCGAAATGCTACTTGGCACCCTTGATGCGACCCCAAAGTTCCCCAACATACCGGTCTCACTCCAGGGGAACACCGAAATTCCCGGCGTCTCCAGGGAAGTCCCATGTTCTGTCCTTAAGTGCGAAACGGTACTTGACACCCTTGATGCGACCGCAAAAGTTCCCCGACACGCTGGGTTCCCTCGAGGGGAACACCAAGGGTCCTTGCACCACTTCATCTGAGCCCCTTCTCCCCTCCTGATCGCGACAGGAGAGTCGATTCCCCTGCTTTCTCTGGAAGGGGTTCCTGGCCTTCCTGGTGCACCTCAGGATGAGGCCGGTCTCAGGAGGAAATTCGAGACTAGCCATGTGTGAGGTGCCACGTGCCGAACGACACCGATTTTCTGGTCCGCTCTTGATAAGAACCGGATGACCGTACACCTCTTCGAAGGCAACCCTGTGAGTGAAGGCACAACACGAAGGGGCACTGACACCCCCGTGCATCATCGGGAAAAACCCGCAGGGTCTACAAACAGCTCAACAAGGGGCCTGAGACTCCCGGAACAACTCGAGAGGCAACCAGAATTCCATTCCTCAGACAAGACGAGGCATGACTCTCCTGTCCCAACACTGCAGGGACCGTGCAGTCGGAGTCAGAATCGGAGAGGAAGCCTGAGGTTCCTGCCTCCCCTCGAGATGAGGCCCTCTTCCATTGCGCCGAACCCAGCAGAGTCCCGAGAGGCCCTGCCAACTCTACAGCATTCCTCACCTCTCAGAGACACCCTGGTAAGTTCCCTATAGTCCCCTGCAGAAGTCGAGGGAAACGAGGGTTTCCCGCCGCCACCCGAGAAAGACCTCGAGAGTCCTTCTTCAACGCGTCTTGAGGCCCTAGTCACTTCCCATGACTCGAGAGTGATGACCAGCTCCTCCTCGCCATGCGCATGGAGACATGAGTTCCCTGGCGCCGCACGAGAGGCTCCCTGAGGTCCTCGTCGTGCCTCGTGAGAAAACCCCCACGGGCGCCGCAGCCTGAGGAAACCCATGAGATGCCCCCGTCATCGCGAGATGAGGGCCTTCTTTTCCTGCCTGACCTGGAGAGCAATCCCGAGTCCTCTCTCCAAACTGAAGAGGAGGCTCGACACCCTTGAGTCCACTCATTGGGCTCCAAGAGATCCGTGTCGCGACTTGAGAGGAAAGTGGAGTCCTCTGCTTCCCCTCGAGGCGAGGCCTGACTCCCCGGGCGAGTCTGGAATGGAAACCCGAGATCTCTGTTTTCCCTTGAGAGGAATATTAGGTCCTGGACACACGCCTCGATGAGGTCTCTTCGGCCCTGTAGTGACTCGAGCAGAACCCCCAGCTTTCCCTCGCAACTCCAGGGGAAGATTGGGCTTCCCAGGGCCAACCCAAGAGGAAGCCTGAAATCCCCGTCGTTTTCGAGAATCCAGACGCAACTCGAGAAAAACGACGTGGTTCCAACGTCTTCACAGGATGAGGCCCTTGCCCGCTACAGCGTCTCCAGGGAAGTCCCATGTTCCGTCCTGAGGTGGGAAACAGTACTTGGCTCCCTTGATGCGACCCCTAAAGTTCCCTCAAACGCCGGGTTCCCTCGAGTGGAACACCTAGAGTCCCGGCCCCACTTCATCTGAGCCCCATCTCCCCTCCTGATCGCGACAGGAGAGTCGATTCCCCTGCTTTGTGTGGAAGGTGTTCCCGGCCTTCCCGGCGCACTTCAGGATGATGCTGGTCTCACGAGGAAATTCGAGATGAGCCACGTGGGTGGTGCCACATGTTGAACGACCCCGATTTCCCGGTCCGCTCTTGAAATGAACCTCATGCCCGGACACCTCTTTGAAGGCAACCCTGTGGGGGAAGGCACCAAATGAAGGGGCAATGACACCCCCGTGCATCTTCTGGAAACACCCGCAGGTTCCACACACAGCTCGACAAGGGGCCTGAGACCCACTGAACGACTCGAGAGGCAAGCAGAGTTCCATTACTCAGACAAGACGAGGCCTGACTCTCCTGTCCCAACCCTGCAGGGACCCTGCGGTCGGAGTCAGAAATGGAGAGGAAGCCTGAGGTTCCTGCCTCCAATCGAGATGAGGCCCTCTTTCATTTCGTCAAACCTAGTGGAGTCCCGAGAGGCCCCTCTAACGCCTCAGTATCCCTGACCTCTCAGAGGCACCTGGGAAGTTCCCTAAGGTCCCCGGTAGAGGTCGAGGGAAACGAGTGTTTCCCGCCCCACCCCAAGAAAGACCTCGATAGTCCTTCTTAAATGCGTCTGGAGGCCCTAGTCCCTCCCATGACTCCAGAGCAATGACGTGATCGGCCTGGCCACACGCATGGAGTCAGGCTTCTCTGGCGCCGCACGAGAGGCTCCCTGAGCTCCCATTCATATCTCGTGAGAAACCCCACACTGGCGCCGCAGCTCGAGAAAACCCATGAGACGCTCCCGTCATCACGAGAGGAGAGCCATCTTTAACTGAATTGTATGCAGATCAAGCGTGAACCTTCTGTCCAAGCTACACAGGACGCTTGACTCCCTTTAGGCCACTCATTGGGCTCCAAGAGTTACACGTCACGACTCGAGAGGATAGTGGAGTCCTTTGCTTCCACTCGAGACAAGGCGTGACCCACCGGGTGAGACTGGAATGCGACCCCGATATCCCTGTTGCCCCTGGAGAGGAACACTACGTCCTGGACCCAAGCCTAGATGAGGACTCTTTGCCCTGAAGTGACTCGAGAGCAACCCACAGCTCTCTCTGACAAGTTGAATGGAAGATTGGACTTCCTGGGCCAACACAAGAGGAAGCCTGAATTCCCCGTCGTAACTCGAGAATCCCGCCGCAACTCGAGAAAAACCACGTGTTTCCCTCGTCATCGCAATATGAGGCCCTTGCCCGCTAGAGCATCTCCAGAGAATTCCCACGTTCCGTCTTGAAGTGCGAAACTGTACTTGGCACCCTTGATGTAACCTCAAAAGTGCCGTGACATACCGGTCTCACTCGAGGGGACCACCGAGGTTCCGGGCACCACTTCATCTGAGCCCCTTCTCCCCTTCTGATCGCGAGCGGTGGGTCGATTCCCCTGCTTTGTCTGCAAGGGTTCCCTACCTTCCCGGCGAACCTCAGGATGAGGCCGGTCTCCCGAGGAAATTCGAGACGTAGCCTCGTGGGTGGTACCACATGCTGAAAGACCCCAATTTTCTGGTACGCTCTTGAAAAGAACCCGATGCCCGGACACCTCTTTGAAGGCAACCCTGTGGATGAAGGCACAACACGAAGGGGCACTGACACCCCTGTGCATCGTCCGGAAAAACCCGCAGGTTCCACACACAGCTCAACAAGTGGCCTGTCACTCCGTGAACAACTCGAAAGGCAAGCGGAGATCCATTCCTCCACGGAAGACGAGGCGTGACTCTCTTGTCCGTACTCGGCAGGTACTCTGCGACCCGAGTCAGAAATGGAGAGGACCCCTGAGGTTCCTGCCTCCATTCGAGATGAGGCCCTCTTCGATTGCACCAAACCCAGTTGAGTAACGAAAGGCCCCTCCCAAATCCACAGTGTCCCTGACTTCTCAGAGGCACCCTGAGAAGTTGCCTGAGGTCACCGACACAAGTCGAGGGAACCCAGGGTTCCCTGCCGCAACCCGAGAAAGACCTCAAGAGTCCTTCTTCAATGCGTCTTGAGGCCCGATTTGCCTACTATGACTCGAGAGCAATCACGCACTCCCCTTCACCACACGCACGGAGACCTGACGTCCCTAGCACCACACGAGAGGCTCTCTGAGCTCCCCGTCATACCTCGTGAGAAATCTGATACTGGCGCCGCAGCTGGAGAAAACCCACGAGACGCCACCGTCATCTCGAGATGAGGGCCTTCTTTTCCTGCATGGCCTGGAGTCCAATCCCGAGTCCTCTCTCCAAACTCCACAGGAGGCTTGACTCCCTTTAGTACACACATTGGGCTCCAACAGATACCCATCGCGACTCAAGACGAGAGCGGAATTCTTTGCTTACCCTCGAGGTGAGAACTGACTCCCCGGATGAGTCTGGAATGCAAACTCGAGATCCCTGTCGCCCCTGGAGAGCAACGTTAGATCCTGGACACAAGCCTAGATTAGGTCTCTTTTGCCCTGCAGTGACTCTAGCGCAATCCCCAGCTCCCCCTCGCAACCCGAATGGAAGACTGGATTTCAAGGCCAACAAGAGGAAGCCTAAATTCCCGGTCATAACTCGAGAATCCCGCCGCAACTCGAGCAAAACCACGTGGTTCTCCCGTCATGGCAAGATGAGGCCCTTGCCCGCTACAGCATTTCAAAAGATGTCCCAGGTTCCGTCTTGAAATGCGAAACGGTACTTGGCACCCTTGATGCGACCCCAAAAGTCCCCCAACACGCCGGTCTCACTCAAGGGGAACACCGAGGTTCCCGGCACCACTTCATTTAAGCCCCTTCTCCCCTCCTGATCGTGACCGGTGGGTCGATTCCCCTGCTTTGTCTGCAAGGGGGCCCGACCTTCCCTGCACAACTCAGGATGAGGCCGGTCTCATGGGGAAATTCGATACGTAGCTTTGTGGGTGGTGCCACTTGCTGAAAGACTCCAATTTCCCAGTCCGCTCTTGATAAGAATCCGATGCTCGGACACCTCTTGGAAGGCAGCCTTGAGTATGAAGGTACAACACGAAGGGGCACTAACACACCTGTGCATCATCCGGAAAAACGGGCAGGTTACACACACAGCTCGACAAGTGGCCTGTCACCTCGAGAACAACTCGAGAGGCAAGAGGAGTCCCATCCTCCAGAAAAGACGAGGCCTGACTCTCCTGTACCAACATGCAGGGACCTTGCGATCTGAGTCAGAAATGGAGAGGAACACTGAGGTTCCTGCTTCAACTCGAGATGAGTCCCTCTTACATTCCACCAAATGCAGAGGAGTCTCGAGAGGCCCCTCCAAACTGCACAGTATCCCTGACTTCTCAGAGGCACTCTGAGAAGCTCCCTGAGGTCGCAGGCACAAGTCAAGGGAACCCTGGGTTTTATGCAGTGACCCGAGAAAGACCTCGAGAGTCCTTCTTCAACCCGTCTTGAGGCCCGATTACCCTACCATGACTCGAGAGCAATGACGAGCTCCCCCTAGCCATCTCATGGGGACCTGACTTCCCTGGCGCCACACGAGAGGCTCCCTGAGCTCCCTCTCGTACCTCGTCAGAAACCCGGCACTAGCGCGGCAGTCTAGAAAACCCACAAGACCCCGCCGTCATCGCGAGATGAGGGCCTTCTTTTCCTGCATGGCCTGGAGAGGAATCCCGAGTCCTCTATCCAAACAGCACAGGAGCCTTAACTCCCTTTAGGGCACACAGTGGGCTCCAAGAGATACCCATCGCGACTCAAAAGGACAGCGGAGTTCTTTGCTTCCCCTCGAGACGAGGCCTGATTCCCCGGGTGAGTCTGGTATGCAAGCCCGAGATCCCTGTCGCCCCTAGGGATGAACATTAAGTCATGGACACAAGCCTAGATGAGGTCTATTTTGCCCTGCAGTGACTCGAGGGCTATCCGCAGCTTTCCCTTGAAACTCGAATGGAAGATAGGACTTCCCTGGCCCAACACATGAGGAAGACTGTATTCCCCGTCGAAACTCGAGAATCCCGCCACAACTCGAGAAACGCTACGTGGTTCCCCTGTCATCCCAAGATGAGGCCCTTGCCCCCTACAGCGTCTCAAGAGAAGTCCCACGTTCCGTCTTGAAGTGCGAAACGGTATTGGCACCCTTGATGCGACCTCAAAAGTTCCTCGACACACTGGTCTGACTCAAGGGGAACACCGAGGTTCCCGGCACCACTACATCTGGGCCCCTTCTCCCCTCCTGATCGCGACAGGAGGGTCGATTCCCCTGTTTTGTCTTGAAGGGGTTCCCGCCTTTCCCGGTGCATCTCAGGATGAGGCCGGTCTCACGAGGATATTCGAGACATAGTCTCGTGGATGGTGACACATGCCGAAAGACCCCGATTTCCCGGTCCGCTCTTGATAAGATCCCAATGCCCGGACACCTCTTTGAAGATAACCCTTTTGATGAAGGCACAACACGAAGGGGCACTGACACCCCCGGGTATCGTCTGGAGAAACCCGCAGGTACCACACACAGCTCGAGAAGTGACCTGTCACCCCGTGAACAACTGGAGAGGCAAGCAGAGTTCCATTCCTCCACACAAGACGAGGCCTGACTCTCCTGTTCGAACTCTGCAGCGAAACTGCGATCCGAGTCAGATCTGGCCCAGTGGAAGTCAGGAGAGGAAACATGAGTTTCCTGCCTCCACTCGAGATGAGGCCCTCTTCCATTGCACCGAACCCAGTGGAGTCCCGAGAGGCCCCTCCCAACTGCACAGTATCCCTGACTTCTCAGAGGCACCCTTAGACCTTCCTGAGATCACCGGCACAAGTCGAGGGAACCAAGGGTTTCCTGCCCCAACCCATAAAAGACCTCGAGAGTCCTTCTTCAACGCGTCTTGAGGTGCGATTCCCCTACCATGACTCGAGAGCAATGACGCGCTCCCCCTAGCCACGCGCATAGAAACCTGACTTCCCTGGCGCCACAGAAGAGGCTCCCTGAGCTCCCCATTATACCTCGTGAGCAACACCACACTGGAGCCGCAGCTCGAGAATACCGACGAGACGCCCCAGTCCTCACGAGATGAGGGCCTTCTTTTGCTGTATGGCCTGGAGAGCAATCCTGAGTCCTCTCTCCAAACTCCACAGGAGGCTTGACTCATTTTAGGCCACACAGTGAGCTCCAAGATATACCCGTCGCGACTTGACAGGAGAGCGGTGTCCTTGGCTTCCCCTCAAGACGAGGCCTGATTCCCCTGGTGAGTCGAGAATGCAATGCCGAGATCGCTGTCGCCCCAGCAGAGGAACATTAGGTCCTGGACACAAGCCTAGATGAGGTCTATTTGGCCCTGCAGTGTCTCGAGAGCAATCCCCAGTTCTAACTCGCAATTCGAATGAAAACTGGACTTCCCTGGGCCAGTTGAACAGGAAACCTGAATTCCCCGTCGTAACTCGAGAATCCCGCCGCAACTCAAGAAAAACCACGTGGTTCCCCCGTCATCGAAAGATGAGGCCCTTGCCCGCTACAGCGTCTCAAGAGAAGTCCCACGTTCCGTATTGAAGAGCGAAAAGTTACTTGGAACCCTTGATGCGACCCCAAAAGTTCCCCCACATACCATTCTCACTTGAGGAGAACACCGAGGTTCCCGGCACCACTTCATCTGAGACTCTTCTCCCCTCTTGATCGCGACAGGAGGTTCGATTCCCCTGCTTTGTCTGGAAGGCATTCCCGACCTTCCTGGCGCACATCAAGATGAGGCCAGTCTCACGAGGAAATTTGCGACATAGCCTCGTGGGTGGTGCGGCATGCCAAAAGACCCCAATTCCCTGGTCCGCTCTTGATAAGAACCCGATGGCAGAACCCAACTCGAAGGCAATCCTGTGGATCAAGGCACAACACGAAGGGGCAGTGACACCCCGGTGCATCGTCCAGAAAAACCCACAAGTTCCACATACAAATCGACAAGTGGCCTGTCACCCCATGAACAACGCGAGAGTCAAGCGGAGTTCCATTCCTCCACACAAGACGAGGCCTGACTCTCCTGTCCCAACTCTGCAGGGACTCTGCGATCCGAGTCAGATCCGGCGCATTCAAAGCCAGGAGAGGAACCCTGAGGTTCCTGCCTCAACTTGTCATGAGGCCCTCTTCCATTGCACCAAACCCAGTGGAGTTCCGAGAGGCCCCTCCCAACTCCACAGTGACCCTGACTTCTCAGAGGCACGCTGAGAAGCTTCCTGAGGTCACTGGCACAAGTCGGTGGAACCCAGGGTTTCCTGCTGAAACCCAGGAAAGACCTCGAGAGTCCTTCTTTAACACGTCTTCAGGCCCAATTCCCCTACCATGACTCGAGAACAATGACGGGCTCCCTCTCACCACGTGCATAGAGACCTGACTGCCCTGGCACCACGTGAGAGGCTCACTGAGCTCCCAGTCTTACTTCGTGAGAAACCCCACACTAGCGCCACAGCTCGAGAAAACCTACGAGATGCCCCAGTCATTGGGAGATGAGGGCCTTCATTTCATACATTCCCTGGAGAGCAATCCCGTGTCCTCCCTCCAAACACCAGAGGAGGTTTGACTCCCTTTAAGCCACTCAGTGGTCTCCAAGACATACCCGTCCGACTCGAGAGGAGAGCAGAGTCCTTTGCTTCCCCTCGAGACGAGGCCTGACTCCAAGGTGAGTCTGGAATGCAACCCCGAGATTTCTGTCGAGCCTTGACATGAACATTAGGTCCTGCACACAAGCCTTGGTGGGGTCTCTTTTGCCTTCTGTGACTAGAGCGCACCTCCAGCTCTTCCTCG
The DNA here is from genome assembly GCF_029407905.1 of Bubalus kerabau. Taxonomy (NCBI): domain Eukaryota; kingdom Metazoa; phylum Chordata; class Mammalia; order Artiodactyla; family Bovidae; genus Bubalus; species Bubalus kerabau. The sequence goes on along the minus strand of NW_026577892.1, from coordinate 1,387,766 downwards.
AATCTCGAATGGAAGATAAGACTTTTGTGGGCCAACACAAGAGGAAGCATGAATTCCCTGTGGTAACTCAAATATCCCACCGCAACTCGAGAAAAACCAAGTGGTTCCCCAGTCATTCCAAGATGAGGCCCATGCCCACTGGAGCACCCCAAGAGAAGTCCAACGTTCCATTTTGAAGAGCGAAACGGTACTTGGAACGCTTTATGAGACCCCAAAAGTTACCCGACATACCTGTCTCACTTGAGGGAAACACCGAGGTTCCCAGCAGCACTTCATCTGAGCCACTTCTCCCCTCCTGATCGCCACAGGAGGGTCGATTCCTCTGCTTTGTCTGGAAGAGTTTCATGACCTTCGCGGCACACTTCAGGATGAGGCCGGTTTCCTGAGGAAATTCGAGACAACCCACGTGGGTGGTGCCAAATGCTGAACGACCCCGATATCCCGGTTCGCTCTTCATAAGAACCCGATGCCTGGACACCTCTTCGAAGGCAACCCTGTGGATGAAGACACAAAACGAAGGGTCACTGACACCCCCGTGCATCGTCTGGAAAAACCTGCAGATTCCACACACAGTTTGACAAGGGGCCTGAAACCCCATGAACAACTCGAGAGGCAAGCGGAGTTCCATTCCTCAGAAAAGACGTAGCCTGACTCTCCTGTCCCAACTCTGCAGGGACCCTGATGTCGGAGTCCGAACCAGAGACGAAGTCTGAGGTTCCTGCCTCCCCTCGAGATGAGCCCCTCTTCCATTGCGACAAACCCAGCGGAGTCCCGAGAGGCACCGCCAACTCCACAGTATCCCTCAACTCTCAGAGACACCCTGGGAAGTTCCCTAAGGTCCCCGGCAGAAGTCGGGGGAAACGAGGGTTTCCCGCCACAACCCGAGAAAGACCTCGAGAGTCCCTCTTCAACGCGTCTTGAGGCCCTAGTCCCCTCCTATTACTCGAGAGCCACAACGCTCTCCTCCTCGCTACGCGCAGGGAGACCTGACTTCCCTGGCGCCTCACGAGATGCTCCCTGAGATCCTCGCCGTGCCTCGCGAGAAAACCCCCACGGGTGCCGCAGCTCGAGGAAACCCCTGAGACGCCCCCGACCTCGCGAGGTGAAGGGCCTTCTTTTCCTGCATGGCCTGGAGAACAATCCCGAGCCCTCTCTCCAAAATGAAGAGGAGGCTTGACTCCACTGACGCCACTAGGGGGCTCCAAGAGATCTGCGTCGCGACTCGGGAGGACAGCGGAGTCCTTTGCTTCCCCTCGAGACGAGGCCTGACACCCAGTGGGATCCTGGAATGCAACCCCGAGATCCCTGCCTTTCCTGGAGAGGAACATTAGGTCCTGGACACAAGCCTAGATGAGGACTCTTTGGCCCTGCAGTGACTCGAGCGCAACCCCCAGCTTTCCCTCGCCAATCGAATGGAAGACTGGGCTTCCCAGGGCCAACAGAGGAGGAAGCCTGTAATCCCCATCGTCACTCGAGAATCCCTCCGCAACTCGAGAAAAAACACGTGGTTCCAACGTCTTCGCAAGATGAGGCCCTTGCCCACTACAGCGTCTCAAGGGAAGTCCCATGTTCCGCCCTGAAGTGCGAAACAGTACCTGACACCCTTCGTGCGACCCCCAAAAGCTCCCCAACACGCCGGGTACCCTCGAGGGAAAACCGAGAGTCCCGGTACAGCTTCATCTGAGCCCGTTCTCCCCTCCTGATCACGACAGGAGAGTCGAGTCCCCTGCGTGGTTCAGAAGGGGTTCCTGGCCTTCCCGGTGCACCTCAGGATGAGGCCGGTCTCACAGGGAAATTCGAGACGAACCACGTGGGTGGTGCCACATGCCAAATGCCCCCGATTCCCCGGTCCGCTTTTGAGAAGGACCCGAGGCCCGGACCCCTCTTCGAAGGCAACCCTGTGGGTGAAGGCACAACACGAAGGAGCACTGACACCCCCGTGCATCATCCGCAAAGACCCGCAGGTTCCACACACAGCTCGACCAGGGGCCTGAAAACCCCTGACAACTCGAGAGACAAGCGGGGTTCCCTTCCTCAGACAAGACGAGGCATGACTCTCCTGTCCCAACTCTGCAGGGACCCTGTGGTCGGAGCCGAAACGGAGAGGAAGCCTGAGGTTCCTGCCTCCCCTCGAGGTGAGGCCCTCTTCCGTTGCGCCAGACCCAGCGGAGTCCCGGGAGGCCCCGCCAACTCCACAGGATCCCTCGCCTCACAGAGGCACCCTGGGAAGTTCCCTAAGATCCCCGGCAGAAGGCGAGGGAAACGAGGGTTTCCCGCCGTCACCTGAGAAAGACCTCGAGAGTCCTTCTTCAATGTGTCTCGAGGCCCTAGTCCCCTCCCGTGACTCGAGAGCCATGACGCGCTCCCCCTCGCCACGCGCATGGAGACCTGACTTCCCTGGCGCCGCACGAGAGGCTCCCTGAGATTCTCGTCGTGCCTCGGGAGAAAACCCCCACGGGCGCCCCAGCTCGAGGAAACCCCTGAGACGCCCCCGTCCTCGCGAGCTGAGGGCCTTCTTTTCCTGCATGGCCTGGAGAGCAATCCCGGGTCCTCTCTCCAAACTGAAGAGGAGGCTGGACTCCCTTGAGGCCACTCAGTGGGCTCCAAGAGATCCGCGTCGCCACTCGAGAGGAGAGCGGAGTCCTTGGCTTCCCCTCGAGACGAGGCCTGACTCCCCGAGGGAGCCTGAAATGCAACCCCGAGATCCCTGCCTTCCCTGGAGAGGAATATTAGTTCCCCAACACACGCCTTGATGAGGTCTCTTTGGCCCTGCAGTGACTCGAGCGCTACCCCCAGATTTCCCTCGCTACTTGAATGGGAGATGGGGCTTCCCAAGGCCAACCCAAGAGGAAGCCTGAAATCCCCGTCGTAACTCGAGAATCCTGCTGCAACTCGAGAAAAACCACGTGGTTTCAACGTCTTCGCAAGATGAGGCCCTTGCCCGGTACGGCGTCTCAAGGGAAGTCCCATGTTCCGTCATGAAGTGAGACACGGTACCTGACACCCTTCATGAGACATCCAAAAGTTCCCCGACATGCCGGCTTCCCTTGAGGGGAACACCGAGAGTCCCGGCACTACTTCCTCTGAGCTCCTACTCCTCTCCTGTTCGCGACAGGAGAGTTGATTCCCCTGCGTGGTCTGGAAGGCGTTCCCGGCCTGCACGGCGCCCCTCAGGATGAGGCCGGCCTCGTGAGCAAATTCGAGACAAGCCCCGTGGCTGGTGCCCCATGTTGAACGACCCTGATTTCCCGGTCCGCAGTTGAGGAGAACCCGATGCCCGGACACCTCTTCGAAGGCCACCCTGTGAGTGAAGGAACAACACGAAGGGGCACTGACACTCCCGTGCATCGTCCGGAAACACCCGCGGTTTCCACACAGAGCTCCACGAGGGGACTGAGACTCCCTGAGCATCTGGAGAGGCAAGCGGAGTTCCCTTCCTCAGACAAGACGAGGCCTGACTCTCCTGCCCCAACGCTGCAGGGACACTGCTGTCGGAGTACGAAACGGAGAGGAAGCCTGAGGTCCTGTCTCCCCTCGAGATGAGGCCCTCTTCGATTGCGGCAAACCCAGAGGAGTCCCGAGATGGCCCATCAACTCCACAGCATTCCTCACCTCTAAGAGGAACCCTGGGAAGTTCCCTCAGGTCACCGGGAGAAGTCGAGGGAAACGAGGGTTTCCAGCCGCAAGCCGAGAAAGAACTCAAGAGTCCTTCTTCTACACGCCTTGATGCCCTAGTCCCCTCCCAGGACTCGAGAACAATGACGCGCTCCACCTCGCCACGCTCATGGAGACCTGACTTCCCTGGCGCCGCACGAGAGGCTCCCTGAGAACCTCGTCGTGCTTCGTGAGAAAAGCCCCACGGACGCCACAGCTCGAGGAAACCCCTGAGAAGCCCCCGTCTTCGCGAGGTGAGGGCCTTTTCCTGCCTTTCCTGGAGAGCAATCCCGAGTTCTCTCTCCAAACTGAAGATTAGGCTTGACTCCCTTGAAGCCACTCAGAGGGCTCCAAGAGATCCGCGTCCTGGCTCAAGAGAAGAGCGGAGTCCTTTGCTTCCACTCGAGGCGAGGCCTGACTCCACGGGGGACTCTGGAGTGCAACCCCGGGATCCCTGTCTTCCCTTGAGAGTACTACTAGGTCCTGGACACACGCCTAGATGAGGTCTCTTGGGCCCTGCAGTGACTCGAGGGCAACCCCCAGCTTTCCCTCGCAACTCGAATGGAAGATGGGGCTTCCCAGGGCCAACCCAAGAGGAAGCCTGAAATCCCCGTCGTAACTCGAGAATCCCGCCGCAACTCGAGAAAACCACGTGGTCCCAACGTCTTCGCATGATGGGGCCCTTGCCCGCTATGGCATCTCAAGGGAAGTTTCACGTTCCGTCCTGAGTTGCGAAACGGTACCTGACACCCTTCATGCGACCTCCAAAATTTCCCAGACATGCCGGGTTCCCTCGAGGGGAACACCGAGGGTCCTGGCACCCCTTCATCTGAGCCCCTTCTCCCCTCCTCATCACGACAGGAGAGTCGATTCCCCTGCGTATTCTGGAAGGGGTTCCCGGCTTTCCCGGCACACCTCAGGATGAGGCCGGCCTCCCGAGGAAATTCTAGATGAGCCCCGTGGGTTGTGCCACATGCCGAACGACCCCGATTTCCCAGTCCACTCTGGATAAGAACCCGATGCCCGGACACCTCTTTGAAGGCAACACTGTGGGTGAAGTTACCATTTGAAGGGGCACTGACACCCCTGTGCATCGTCCGGAAAAACCCGCGGTTTCCACACACAGCTTGACGAGGTGCGTGAGACACCCTGAGCAATTCGAGAGGCAAGCGGAGTTCCCTTCCTCAGACAAGACGAGGCCTGACTCTCCTGTCCCAACTGTGCAGGGACCCTGTGGTTGGAGTCCGAAAAGGAGAGGAAGCCTAAGTTTCCTGTCTCCCCTCGAGATGAGGCCCTCTTCCATTGCGCCAAGCCCAGCGGAGTCCCGAGAGGCCCCGCCAAGTCCACAGCATCCCTCACCTCTCAGAGGCACCATGGGAAGTTCCCTCAGGTCCCCGGCAGAAGGCGAGGGAAACAAGGCTTTCCCGCCGCAACCCCAGAAAGACCTCGAGTGTCCTTCTTCAACGCGTCTGGAGGCCCTAGTCCTCTCCCATGACTGGAGAGCCATGACGCGCTCCCCCTCGCCACGCGCATGGAGACCTGACTTCCCTGGCGCCACAAGAGAGGCTCCCTGAGATCCTCGTCGTGCCTCGGGAGAAAACCCCCACGGGCGCCACAGCTGGAGGAAACCCCTGAGAAGCCCCCATCCTCGCGAGGTGAGGGCCTTCTTTTCCTGCCTGACCCAGAGCACAATCCCGAGTCCTCTCTCCGAACTGAAGAGAAGGCCTGACTCCCTTGAGGCCACTCAGTGGGCTCCAAGAGATCTGCGTCGCGACTTGAGAGGAGAGCGGCATCCTTGGCTTGCCCTCGAGGCGAGGCCTGACTCCCCGGGGGAGTCTGGAACGCCACCCTGAGATCCCTGTCTTCCCTTGAGAGGAACGTTAAGTCCCGGACACAGGCCTAGATGAGGTCTCTTTGGCCCTGCAGTGACTCGAGTGCAACCCTCAGCTTTCCCTCGCAACTCGAATGGAAGATTAGGCTTCCCGGGGCCAACACAAGAGGAAGCCTGAAATCCCCGTCGTAACTCTAGAATCCCGCCGCAACTCGAGAAAATCCACATGGTCCCAACGTCTTCGCAAGATGAGGCCCTTGCCCGCTACGGTGTCTCAAGGGAAGTCCCAGGTTCTGTCCTGAAGTGCGAAACGGTACCTGACTCCTTTCATGCAAACCCCAAAAGTCCCCCACACGCCGGTTTCCCTCGAGGGCAACACCGAGGGTTCCGTCCCCACTTCATCTGAGCCCCTTCTCCCCTCCTGATGGCGACAGGAGAGTCGATCCCCCTGCGTTGTCTGGAAGGGTCCCCGGCCTTCCCAGCACACCTCAGGATGAAGCCGGCCTCACTAGGAAATTTGAGACTAGCCCCGTGGGTGGTCCCACATGCCGAAAGACCCCGATTTCCCTGTCCGCTCTTGAAAAGAACCCGAGGCCAGGACACCTCTTCGAAGGCAAGCCAGTGGGTGAAGGCACAACACGAAGGGGCACTGTCACTGTCGTGCATCATCCGGAAACACCCGCAGGTTCCACACACAGCTCAACAAGGGGCCTGAGACCCCCTGAGCACCGTGATGGGCACGGAAGCCTGGCGTCCTTCAGGCCACGGGGTCCCAAAGAGTCAGACACGACTGAGCAACTGAACTGAACTGAACTAACAAACGTTTCTCCAGGTGTTTTGGTTACCCGAGTTTCTATCCTTGTGACGACAGTGTATTGAATAGCTAGGTCATTTCCAAATAAATGAAAGTTCTGAAACATTCACGACTTGAAAGGACCTCCCTTTTACACAGAAACAAAAGAGATTTTTGACTCTCCATGAATAGTGTCTGGCACCATCCTGACATGTTAAATGTAAGAAAGCAATTGTTTTGTTTTGTTTTGTTCTGTTCTTGGGGGTGGGGGGAGGGGGGCGGGCTATAGCCAATGCCAATATAAAAGTCAGTTCTTGGTTGCTGAAGGGAAATGTATGACTTGTTATTACAAGAAAGTATGTGGAATGCAATGGCACTTGAGGAAGGAAAACAAAGTAGTTCAGTCTTACAGGTGGCCGTTTCAGGATGGGAGAAGCAAAGGAATGGGTACAGAATGGGATAAGGAGGTTGTAGGGAAAGTGGACCCCCAGAAAAGAGTTCTGTGCCTAGCACAAGTTTTCTTGAGATGTCGAAATGCCTTTGCTAATGGAGTTTAAGTTTCTTTACCTCTTAAGTGATCTCTTCTAGGTTGACCTAGAACAGAAATCTTCTGTTAGCTTTGGCTAAGTGGAGAAGTAGTGTTTCATGGTGACATATGTGATCCTTCTTGACTGTTTGCAGCCCTTTTGATATCGATGCACTGCTTCTGCTGCTGCTGCTGCCGCTGCTGCTGCTAAGTCGTTTCAGTCGTGTCCGACTCTGTGCGACCCCATAGACGGCAGCCCACGAGGCCCCGCAGTCCCTGGGGTTCTCTAGGCAAGAACACTGGAGTGGGTTGCCATTTCCTCCTCCCATGCATGAAAGTGAAAAGTGAACGTGAAGTCGCTCAGTGGTGTCCGACTCTTAGCGACCCCATGGACTGCAGCCTACCAGGCTCCTCCATCCATGGGATTTTCCACGCAAGAGTACTGGAGTGGGGTGCCATTGCCTTCTCCCATATCTATGCACAAGCCTGCCTAAATCATTGACTTCTAGCTAGCTTTGGGATGCCAATGACCATCCACCCTTACCAGGCAACAGAGAAGAGAAAAACACTTACCACAGGAGGTCCTGGTAAGGAACGAGGAACTAACAAGCTCCCGCCAACCAGGATTCTGCAGAGGTCAACAAGAGGTCAGTAAGAGATGGAAGACTGCAGTCCAGAGGTCCTAGCAACTTCCATCTTGCAGCAGAGACCCAGCATAGTCAAAACGAATTCAATGTTGCAAAAAATAAGTAAACAAATAAAGGACAGAAGTTCTTTGAACACATGACTGAGATTAGGGGTGAGGCAGTACATGTACGGTGCCCAGAAAATCTTAAAGTATGAGAAAGGAAAGAAATTAAAGACAACTATCAAGCTGTCCAAACTGATAAAAACGGAAGATTACACAGTTTTTTCTGTATATATTACCAGATAATAATCTGAAAAGGAATTAAAAAAAATTCCCTTTCAATAATGTCAACATGAATACAACACTTTGCCATGGATGTAACGAGGATGACAAGACTGGCACACTGGAACTTATACACCCTGGCTGAAAACTATCCTGAATACATGGACAGGTATTCCATAACAATGGAAAGACTTAAGATGGCAATACCATGGAATGCATCTTCAATCTGAAATGAAGATTTGATATGATTTGATCGCTCAGAGCTTTTGTGTCATCAATTGTTATTAAAGTATAAATGAGATAGAGAAAACTGCTGACTTAGACTTGAGGCGGGGTGTACGCCCTGCTGGTCTCTAGCCAGATATTCTACAGGCACTAGCAGTCAGCTAAGGAAAGAAAGGCACTGTCTCAGGGAATGGCACCAGGCCGCTCCCCCACGACATGCCTTGAGGTCACATTGGCAGCAGGTGAGTCATCCTGGGCCAAAAACTGATTGACATGAATCTTGAAGAAAGGCAGTATTCCAGGCAAATATATCATTTCCTTAACATAGATTAGGAGAACAAGGTACGAGGAAAACATACTGTTTTGTTCAAGTCGCTTCTGAGCCTACTGGGGGAACCGACCTGAAGCCAGAGTCCAGCAGATATACATAGGATATTTACATCGCTTAAGACAAACATTTCCTCAGGAACAAATGCATTGCTTAGCTCAAGGTTTGTCTGCGAAATTCTTACACATCAGGAGATGGCTCCGAGCTGGGTTTCTACACACAGGAACATGCATGCAAAGGACAAGCCTGCACAGCCCATCTGCCGCCCTCCCGCACAGCCAGCAGCATTTCCAAGTGACCTCCTAAGGCCTTCCCCAAAATACAGGGGCACCTCTGGGTTTCCTGTTTCCCTCACTTCGAACACTTTTCTTAAAAAAAAAAAAAATCCTGCACACTTCTTGATAGAATGCCACAGTGCAAGGAAAACAGGCCTTCAATACTTAAACCTCCCTGTGCCAAACACTTGGGGCTTGGTTTTGTTTTGTTTTGTTTTTTAATTACACCACCACATAATTTAAACTTTTTACAATTTCTAATTATTCAGTACCAAAACACCAAACTTTTATTGCACAAGGTCCCCATGAAAAGGCCCACGCATCAGGACAGCCACAGATTCTGCCATGAAAGGGCAGCAAGGTGCCCTCCCCCCTTCTTTGCTGCCTGGGCGGCCACCAGGGTTTGAAATCCATGCACCCTACTAAGTTTCTAGGGTGCAATCCGTGGACCCTTCCCTTTCCCATCCCAGCAGGTGCTCAAGGGCCCGCTGGCTTACAAAGTGCCAGAAGCAGGGCTGGGCCAGCCGGCCAGAGTTCAGTGTTCTGTCCCTTGGACTTCCAGGGGACACTAGGCTGCTTGGGAAAACCGTGCAGACTGAGATTTTTCAGCAAAGGGGTGGAGCGGTAAAGGCCTTGACACCAAGGGCGAGGCCTTTCTGCGACCGCCAGGTTGGGGAGCTCCGAGAATGTGCCAACAGAGGGCGGAATACTTGGTTCCCTGCTCCAAGCAGTCCCAGTTCCCTGACCTGTGGCCCGCAGCCCTCCGCTGCACCCACTAGATGTGGATCCTTGGGGACACAGGAGCATAGGAAATGGGCGTTCCTAGCCGCAGTGGAGACCCCCGAGAGCACAACTGGGACCGAACCCCCACCCACAGCCATCTAAATCTCGACCCGCGCAGCCCAGGTTTACCCCGCCCCGGGTGCGCTCCCGGCGCGTTTCCAGCCGCAGTGGCCACCACCGAGAGCACAACTGGGAAGCCCTCCCCCACCCCCGCCAGGAGCCGAACCCCGCCCCACGCCACCCGGGTTCACCCCGCCCCTGCCGCACTCCCAGCGCGTTTCCAGCTGCAGTGGGGACCCCCGAGAGCACAACTGTTACCGCCCCCCACCCCCTCCCGACCAGAACCCCGACCCGCGCCGCCCGGGATCGCCCCGCCCCTGGCGCGCTCCCGGGGCGTTGCCCACTTCCACCAGGGGCTCCTGGTGAGCCCCGTCCCCACGCCCGGTTCCAGGAGAGGATCTCGGACCTCGCTACTGCTGCCAGGTCAAACACGAGGACAATACATCCACCCCACAGAGACAATCCAAGCTGTCTATGATTTAGGGATAAAATGAGGACTACAGAAAGGAAAGATGTCCTGACCTTAGAGGGCCATGAGAGTCTATAGATCCAAACAAAATTGGGTACCAAGGAAACTTTTTCCCTTGGAACCCGGAAAGCTGGTTCTTTGCATATGCAATGACCAACAATTAGCTTGTTACCCAAGCCTGCCTCGCTGCCACCCCCACTCCCCCCCCACCACTCCCCAGGAAAACGGCTCAAAGAAATATTTTAAATCTCAGGCGGAAAACTGGAAGATGTCTTGTCTGTCTGTCTGGATTAAGGTATGTGTCAGTGTGAGCCTTGTGTTTTTTGATAATATTGCTCAAGTTCTGAGTTCTGATTTCAATGGTCTCAAGACAAGGCAGCCCTTCCAAATCAAACTGCTGGAAATACAAGAAAACATTGACCTAAATGAATGTCAGAGTCCCGTGAACTGGGAACTAGTCAATATTAAATATCTAGTATTTTTGGTTTTGCTCCTCCACTATAGACATGTCTAAGAGTCAACAACATTAAGCACAACATGTTCATAGTGCCTAGGTTTCTTTTGAGGTAAAAATTGCTCTATTGTTATATGTGTCACAAGCTTGTCAGCAAGAAAGTACCTGGAAACAGCAACAACCAATGTAAAAAATGTAAATGTGATATGAGCTTTTAGATAAACTCTTAACAATAATTATACTCTAAAATATCTGCCTCTCATAGTCTTGATTGAAGGCAGAGGAGAAGGGGATGACAGAGGATAAGATGGTTGGATGGCATCACTGACTCGATGGACATGAGTTTGAGCAAGCCCCTGGAGTTGGTGATGGACACGGAAGCCTGGCGTCCTGCAGGCCACGGGGTCACAAAGAGTCAGACTCGACTGAGCAACTGAACTGAACTGAACTTACAATCGTTCCTCCAGGTGTTTTGGTTACCTGAGTTTCTATCCTGGTGCTAAACTAAGTGACGACAGTGTATTGAATAGCTAGGTCACTTCCAAATAAATGAAACTTCTTAAACATTCACGACTTGAAAGGACCTCCCTTTTACACAGAAACAAAAGAGATTTTTGACTCTGCATGAATAGTGACTGGCACCATCCGAACATATTAAATGTAAGAAAGCAATTTTTTTGTTTTGTTTTGTTTTGTTCTGTTCTTGCAGGAAGCGGGGTGGGCGCTATTATCACTGATAGGTATGCTCACCAATCTATCAAATGCCAATATAAGAGTGAGTTCTTGGTTGCTGAAGGGAAATGTATGACTTGTTATTACAAGAATGTATGGAATGCAATCACACTTTAAGAAGGAAAACGAAGTAGTTCTGTCTTAGAGGTGGCATTTTCAGGACGGGAGAAGCAAAGGAATGGGTACAGAATGGGATAAGGAGGTTGTAGGGAAAGTAGGCCCCCAGAAAAGAGTTTTGTGCCTAGCACAAGTTTTCTTGAGATGTTGAACTGCCTTTGCTAATGGAGTTTAAGTTTCTTTACCTCTTAAGTGATCTCTTCCAGGTTGACCTAGAACAGAAATCTTTTGTTAGCTTTGGCTAAGAGGAGAAGTATTGTTTCACGGTGACATATGTGATCCTACCTGACTGTTCTCATCCCCTTTGATATCTATGCACTGCTGCTGCTGCTGCTGCAGCTGCTAAGTGGTTCAGTTGAGGCCGACCCTGTGCCACGCCATAGATGGCAGCCCACCAGGCCCCGCAGTCCCTGGGGTTCTCTAGGCAAGAACACTGGAGTGGGTTGCCATTTCCTCCTCCTATGTATGAAAGTGAAAAGTGAAAATGAAGTCGCTCAGTGGTGTCCGACTCTTAGCCACCCCATGGACTGCAGCCTACCAGGCTCCTCCGTCCTTGGGATTTTCCAGGAGTGGGGTGCCATTGCCTTCTCCCATATCTATGCACAAGCCTGCCTAAATAATTGACTTCTAGCCAACTTTGGGATGCCCATGACCACCCACCCTTACCAGGCAACAGAGAAGAGAAAAACACTTACCACAGGAGGTTCTGATAAGGAACAAGGAACTAACAAGCTCCCACCTACCAGGAATCTGCAGAGGTCAACAAGAGGTCAGCAAGAGATGAGAGACTGCAGTCCAGAGGTCCTAGCTACTTCCATTTAGCAACAAACACCCAGCATAGTCAAAACGATTTCAATGTTAAAGAATAAATAAATAAATAAATAAAAGGACAGAAGTTCTTTGAATACATGTCTGAATTTAGGGGTGAGGCATTACATATGTGTCCCAGGATAATCTTAAAGTGTCAGAAAGTAAAGAAATTAAAGACAACTCTCAAGCTGTCCAAACTGATAAAAATGAATGATTACACAGTTTTATCTGTATACATTAGCAGATAATAATCTGAAAAGGAATTTTAAAAAATTCCCTTTCAATAATATCAACATGAATAAAACACTTTGCCATGGATGTAACGAGGATGACAAGACTGGCACACTGGAAATTATACACCCTGGCTGAAAACTATCCTGAATACATGGACAGATATTCCATAACGATGGAAAGACTTAAGATGGCAATACCATGGAATGCATCTTCAATCTGAAATGAAGATTTGATATGATTTGATCGCTCAGAGCTTTTGTGTCATCAAGTGTTATTAAAGTATTAAAGAGATAGAGAAAGCTGCTGACTTAGACTTGAGGCGGGGTGGGGGGGGTAGTAAGAGTACCCCCTGCTGGTCTTTATCCAGATATTCTACAGGCACTAGCAGTCAGCTAAGGAAAGAAAGGAACTGTTTCAGGGAATGGCACCAGGCCCTTCCCCCACGACATGCATTGAGATAATATTGGCAGCAGGTGAGTCATCCCGGGCCAAAACTTGATTGACATGAATCTTGAAGAAAGGCAGTATTGCAGGCAAATATATCATTTCCTTAACATAGATAAGGAGAACAAGCTAGGAGGAAAACATGCTGTTTTGTTCAAATCGCTTCTGAGCCTTTTGGGGGAACCGACCTGAAGCCAGAGTCTAGCGGTAATACATAGGATATTTACATCGCTTAAGACAAACATTTTCTTAGGAAAAAATGCATTGCTTAGCTCAAGGTTTGTCTGCGAAATTCTTACACATCAGGAGATGGCTCCGAGCTGGGTTTCCACACACAGGAACATCCATGCAAAGGACAAGCCTGCACAGCCCATCTGCCGCCCTCCCGCACAGCCAGCAGCATTTCCAAGTGACCTCCTAAGGCCTTCCCCAAAATACAGGGGCACCTTTGGGTTTCCTGTTTCCCTCACTTCAAACACTTTTCTTAAAAAAAAAAAATCCTGCACACTTCTTGATAGAATGCCACAGTGCAAGGAATACAGTCCTTCAATATTTAAACCTCCATTTGCAAAACACTTGGAGCTTGGTTTTGTTTTGTTTTGTTTTTTAATTACACCACCACATAATTTAAAGCTTTTACACGTTCTAATTATTCAGTTCCAAAACACCAAACTTTTATTGCACAGGGTCCTCATGAAAAGGCCCACGCAGCTGGACAACCACAGATTCGGCCATGAAAGGGCAGCAAGGTGCCCTCCCCCCTTCTTTGCTGCCTGGGCGGCCACCAGGGTTTGAAATCCATGCACCCTACTAAGTTTCTAGGGTGCAATCCGTGGACCCTTCCCTTTCCCATCCCAGCAGGTGCTCAAGGGCCCGCTGGCTTACAAAGTGCCAGAAGCAGGGCTGGGCCAGCCGGCCAGAGTTCAGTGTTCTGTCCCTTGGACTTCCAGCGGACACTAGGCTGCTTGGAAGAACCGCGCAGACTCGGAGATTTTTCAGCAGAGGGGTGGAGCGGTAAAGGCCTTGACCCCAAAGGCAAGGTCTTTCTGCGACCGCCAGGTTGGGGAGCTCCGAGAATGTGCCAACAGACGGCGGAATACTTGGTTCCCTGCTCCACGCAGTCCCAGTTCCCTTACCTGTGGTCCGCAGCCCTCCACTGCACCCACGGGATGGCGATCCTTGGGGACCCAGGAGCGGACGAAATGGGCGTTCCCAGCCTCAGTTGCAACCCCCGAGAGCGCATCTGGGAACCCCTCCCCATCCCCCCCATGAGTCGACCCCCGCCCCGCGCCCCCAGGGTTAGCCCCGCCCCTGCCGCGCTCCCGGCGCGTTCCCAGCCGCAGTGGCGACCCCCGGGAGCACAACTGGGACCGACCCCCACCCAAAGCCATCGGAATCTCGACCCGCGCAGCCCGGGTTTACCCAGTCCAGGGTGCGCTCCCGGGGCGTTTTCAGCCTCAGTGTCCACCTCCGAGAGCACAACTGGGAAGCCCGCCCCCACCCCCGCCAGAAGCCGACCCCCGCCCCACGCCGCCCGCGTTCGCCCCGCCCCTGCACGGTCCAGGTACCTTCCCAGCTTCTAGCGTTCACGCCCGGGTAGGAGCAGGATGTAGGAGTATGGGAGATGTGTCTGGAGCCTGACAGCCTCAGCTCCGCTCTGGCCTGCCCTTTGGACCTAGGAGCCAGGCCAACTTGCAGAGGGCTTAGGGCCCCATTGTATGCAAACTACCAAGGCCTACCGCAAGGAGAGCTCTGTCCGAGGGAAGGGAAGCGCCCCAGGCTGCATTCCCAAGCTGTTGTTTAGCCGCCCAGACTCAGCGCTGCACAGGGGTAATCAGGCTCTCTGTGCCCGCAGCTTCACACACAGGTGTGTCTCCGTAGGAATCAAGAAAGATCCTGACAGAGTGAGGTTCATTAGAGCTATACTAAAGAGCAAAGGCTTGTCCATGTGGTCTTGCCTTCCCCTGTGACTTTGGGTCTCCAGGCTCGGCCCCAGCTCCATGGAAACAACCCCTGAGAAAATATCTTCAAGATCCACTTTTCCCAGTGTCTGGGAACCGGGGTTCGTAGGAGGAGAGAAAAGCACGCCTCCATAGGGAACGAAAAGGCAGCCCACCTGCCTGTGTTTTGAAGCCTCTATTTGGAAGGAATGGGTTAGCTTCTCCTAAAGGAGACCTCCAGATCTGCTCAGAAGTCGGTAATTCCAGAGGCAGGGTGCTGGTTCCTGACTGCCCTTTGCCAGCCTTGCAAAGACATTCCAACATTCTAGAGTTATATTCCATGAAGGAGCAGGCTTCGGGAATGTGTCAGAGGGGACTGGCTCCTTATTGGCCTCATCTCAGCTATTGCCTTTCCATTCAAACTAGGACAAGGGCCTACTTTATGAAGGGTAAGGGTCTTCTTCTTTGAAACTGCCAAGGGCTACAGCAATGAGACCTCTGTCAAGGCGAGGGAAGCCTAAGAGGATGGATTCTCAAGCACGTGCTTTACTACAAAGCATCAGCACCCCACGGAGAGAACCAAGATCCCTGTTCCCCAATGTTGGGAGTGTAGCTTCACACACAGAGTTGTCTCTATAGGAGCCAAGAATGTTCCTGAGAGATTAGGTTCACTAAACCTCTCCTACAGAGCATAGACCTGTCCATGTGGTTTCTCCTTCCCCTGTGAGTTGGGTCCCCGATGTCCGCCACACCTCCGGGGAAACTGTCCCTGAGAAAAGATCTCCAGGAACCGCTTCGCTGAGGCTGGGAAACGCTGTTCACAGGAAGTAAGGCAAGCGAATCTCCTGCAGAGAAAAAGAGGCCTTACTGTCCCTGGAGGAGCAGGCTGCCAGAGTGTGTGAAACCTGACTGTTGCCTTACTGGCCTCAGTTCCACCATTGCCTGTTCCTCCGAACTAGGACCCAGGCCTATTTGAAGAAGTGTTTGGGTGCGGATTTCTACAAAGTGCCAAGTGCTACAGCAGTGAGAATTCTCTCAGCGGTAAGGGAGAGCATTTTATGGATTCTCAAGCTGTTTTCTGAACGACAGGGTCAAAATGAACTGAGAGAATCAGGCTCTCTGTGCCCCTATGTTAGGTACGCAGCTTCACACACAGAAGTGTCTCTATAGGAGCCAAGAATGTTCCTGAGAGATGAGGTTCACTAGAAGTCTGCTAGAGAGCATAGACCTGTCCATATGGTTTTGCCTTGCCCTGTGAGTTGGGTCCCCGAGGTCCGCCCCAGCTCAGGGGAAGGAGCCCCTGAGAAAAGATCTCCAGGGACCGCTATTCCCCCAGGCTGGCAAACGCAGTTCACAGGAGGTAACACAAGCGAGCCTCCTGCAAGGCACAACAGGCCTTAGTCTCCCTGGACGATCAGGCAGCCAGAGTGTGTGAGACCTGACTGGTGCCTTACTGGCCTCAGCTCCGCCATTGCGTGTTCCTCCGAACTAGGACCCAGGCCTACTAGGAGAAGGGTTTGGGTATGGATTTCTAAATACTGCCAAGGGGTATAGCAATGAGAACTGTGTCACGGGTAAGGAAGAGCATTGTATGGATTTTCAAGCTGTTGTTTGAACGACAGCTTCAAAGCTGCACAGAGAGAATCAGACTCTGTGTCTCCATGTTTGGTACACAGCTTCACAGACAGGGGTGTCTCCATAGGAAACAAGAACGTTCCTGACAGAGTGAGGTTCACTAGAGCTCTCCTAGAGAGCAAAGAGTTGTCCATGTGGTTTTTCTTCCCCTGTGCGTTTGGGGCTCCAGGCTCGGCCCCAGCTCCGTGGAAACAACCCCTGAGAAAAGATCTTCAAGATCCGCTTTTCCCAGAGGCTGGGATGTGGGGTTCATAGGAGGCGGGAAAAGCAGGCCTCCTTCAGAGAGCAAGAGGCAGCCAAGCGGCCTGCGTTTGGAAGCCTCTATTTGGAAGAATGGGTTAGCTTCCCCTAAGGGAGACCTCCAGATCTGTTCAGAAGTCGGTAATTCCAGAGGCAGGGTGCAGGCTCCTGACTGCCCTTTGCCAGCCTTGCAGAGACATTCCTAGATTCCAGCGTTATTTTCCATGAAGGAGCAGGCTTCGGGAATATGTCAGACTTGACTGGCGCCTTATTGGCCTCAGCTCAGCTCTTGCCTTTCCTTTCAAACTAGGACAAGGGCCCACTTTATGAAAGGTAAGGGTCCTCTTCTTTCCAAACTGCCAAGGGCTACAGCAATGAGACCTCTGTCAAGGCGAGGGAAGCGTAAGCTGATGGATTCTCAAGCAGGTGCTTTGCCACAAAGCATCAGCACCCCACGGAAAGAACCTGGCTCCCTTTGCCCCTACGTTGCGTGTGTACCTACACGCACAGAGGTGTCTCGATAGGAGCCAAGAATGTTCCTGAGAGAGGAGGTTCACTGTTGGGGGCCAGAGTGAGGCACTCCGCCCATGGCAAAGGTCATGAGGAAGGAGGCTCGACATACGCAAAGGTGGGATCGAGCCTCAGGAGTCCCCCTGGAAATCCTCGAGCATCTACCCCCATAACCAGAGCCTGCCTACCTTATACTTTGTGCTCTCACCTACACCTCTGACTTTACGGGGGGCTGTCCCCCACCACCTCTTTCGGAGAAGGAGTTAACCTAGAGCTCCAGTTGATAAACACCCCTGGGTGTGACAAGAGTGTTTTAACCTACAAACTCCTCTGAAGGTTCTCTAGCCTGCCTGACAGGCTTGTCCGGCCACATGTGATTGCTCACAGCCTCCCAACCATGAGAGGCACGAGATGCTTTAAACCTTCTAAAAACAGGTTCCTTAGAAAAGTTAGAAAATTATTAGTATAAGTATAATGGGCTGATTAGAAATCATATTGGTGAAGGGTTTTTCATTTGTTGAGCTGATGTTTACTGCTAAGTCTCCACATCCCCTGCCCTTATACACATTAATGAATACATAGAAGAAATAAGTATTAACCTTTGATATAAATCACGTTAGACCTTAGGCTAAGTAAATTCTTTCCTTAACTAAAACCCACTACACCCTCACCCTATAGGAATGTAACTTTATTTGGGTGGCGTCTGTTTTAAGAATAATCACCCCTGGAGAAATAAGTGTCCTGGTTGACTGACCGCTGTCACAAGGAGAGGGTCGTAAATTGTCAGCAGGCCCCCCGGCCAGAAGATGATGTAACACCCCTAAGACCTCTGTATACTTTTGTATGAAGCACCTGACTTTGATAAAAGTCAGGACTGCTGACCCCACGTGACTTTTGCATAACATCTCAGTGTATAAAAGTAGTCCATGGAAAATAAAGAATTGGGATCAGTTTCTCGAAATACTGGTCTCCCCATGTCTCTCTCTCTCTCTCACTCTGGTTGAGTCTCCATCTGGAGCGCGGAACCCACCAAGCTTACTAATTTTGCCTGGGCTTCTAAGATCCGACCGGGGAGGCCTCAGTGTCTCCTCTCCTTCGGGAGAACGGAAGGACGCCTGCGGCCTATGTAAGTGGTGCAAGCTTCTTGTCTTGAAGTTTCATTGGTCCCCCGCGTAAACCAAGCTACTCAGCCTCTTTTCTCCACTGAATTTTCCTACTGAGCTATCCTCATTTTATTACTCTTTATATCCTTAATTAACGTTTAATTAAGCAGTTGTTCCCTGACCCTCGCCTACGCCGTCTCTGCTTCAAATACCCTGGATCAGCTGGGTCTGGACCCCGGCAGTTCACTAGAGATCTCCTACAGAGCATAGACCTGTCCATTTGGTTTTGCCTTCCCCTGTGAGTTGGGTCCCCGAGGTCCGCCCCAACTCCGGGGAAACAGCCCCTGAGAAAAGATCTCCAGGAACTGCTTTCCGCCCAGGCTGGGAAACGCTGTTCACAGGAAGTAAGGCAAGCGAGCCTCCTGAAGGGAAATAGAGGCCTTACTGTCCCTGGAGGAGCAGGCTGCCAGAGTGTGTGACACCTGACTGGTGCCTTACTGGCCTCAGCTCCGCTATTGCATGTTCATCTGAACTTGAACCCAGGCCTACTTGGAGAAGTGTTTGTGTGCCGATTTCCAGAAACTGCGAAGGGCTACAGCAATGATAACTCTCTCAGTGGTAAGGGAGAGCATTGTGTGGATTCTCAATTTGTTGTTTGAACGACAGCGTCAAAGCTGCACAGAGAGAATCAGGTCTCTGTGTCTCTATGTTGGCAATGCAGCTTCCCACACAGAGATGTCCCCGTTGGAGCCAAGAACATTCCCCACAGACTGAGGTTAACTAGAGCACTCCTAGAGAGCAAAGACTTATCCATGCGGTTTTCCCTTCCCCTGTGCGTGTGGGTCTCTGGGATCAGCCCCTGCTCCTTGGAAACAGCCTCTGAGAAAAGATCTCCAAGAACCTCTTATCCCCCAGGCTGGGAAGTGGAGTTCACAGGAGGTGGGATAAGCAAGCTTCCTTCGGCAAGAAGAGACAGCCAACCGGCCTGTGTTTGGAAGCCTATATTTGCAAGGAATGGGTTAGTTTCTCCTGACCGAGACCGCCAGATGTGCTGAGAAGATAGAAATTCCAGAGGCAGGGTCGAGGTTCCTGACTGCCCTGTGCCAGCCTTGCAAAGACATTCCCAGATTCTAACGTTATTTTCCATGAAGGAGCAGGCATCGGGAATATGTCAGACTTGACTGGCGCCTTACTGGCCTCAGCTCAGCTACTGCCTTTCCATTCAAACAAGGACAAGGGCCTACTTGGTGAAGGGTAAGGGTCTGCTTCTTTCCAAACTGCCAAGGACTACAGCAATGAGACCTCTGTCAAGGTGAGGGAAGCCTATGCGGATGGATTCTTAGCAGGTGCTTTGCCACAAAGCATCAGCACCCACGGAGAGAATCAGACTCCCTTTGCCACTATGTTGGGTGTGTAGCTTCATGCACAGAGGTGTCTCTGTAGAAGCCAAGAATGTTCCTGAGAGATGAGGTTCACTAGAGCTCTCCTACAGAGCATAGACCTGTCCATGTGGTTTTGTCTTCCCCTGTGAGTTGGGCCCCCGAGGTCCGACCCAGCTCCAG
The DNA here is from genome assembly GCF_029407905.1 of Bubalus kerabau. NCBI lineage: Eukaryota > Metazoa > Chordata > Mammalia > Artiodactyla > Bovidae > Bubalus > Bubalus kerabau. The sequence goes on along the minus strand of NW_026577892.1, from coordinate 1,368,131 downwards.
GGAAACAGCCCCTGAGAAAAAATCTCCAGGAACAGCTTTGCGCCCAGGCTGGGAAATGCAGTTCACAGGAGGCAAGGCAAGTGAGCCTCCTGCAGGGAAAAAGAGGCCTTACTGCTCCTGGACGATCAGGCTGCAAGAGTGTGTGAGACCTCACTTGTGCCTTACTGGCCTCAGCTCCACCGTTGCCTGTTGTTCCGAGCTAGGACCCAGGCCTACTTGGAGAAGGGTTAGGGTGCGGATTTCTACAAACTGTCAAGGACTACAGCAATGAGAATTCTCTTAGCAGTCAGGGAGAGCATTGTATGGATTCTCAAGCTGTTGTTTGAATGACAGCTTCAAAGCTACACAGAGAGAATCAGGCTCTCTGTTCCCCTATTTTGGCTGTGCAGCTTCACACACAGAATTTGACTCTGTTGGAGCCAGAAATATTCCTGAAAGACTTAGGCTCACCAAAGCTGTCCTCCAGAGCAAAGACATTGGATGTGGTTTTGCCTTCCCTTGTCAGTATGGGTCCCCTAGCTTGGCCCCAGCTCCGGGGATACAGCCTCTGAAAAAAATCTTCCAAGAAGCGATTTTCCTCCAGGCTGTTAAGCGGAATTCGCAGTTTGCAAGTTAAGGAAGCCTGCTTCGTGGAAGAGCAAGCAGCCAACTGGCCCTGTGTTAGGAAGCCTGTATTTGAAAGGAATGGGTTAGCTTCCACAGCGGGAGAACCTCAGATCTGCTCAGGGGACTGAAATACTAGAGTCAGGGTCGAGGTTCTCCCTTGTCCTTTGCGCACCTTGCAAAGACATTCCTAGCTTCTAGCGTTAGTGTCCCTGTAGTAGCAGGCTGCAGGAGCGTGTGATAAATGACTGCCGCGTTCCTGTCCTCAGCTCCGCTATTAACTTTCTATTCGAACTAGAACCCAGGCCTACTTTGAGAGGGGTTAGGGTCCAGTGTTTCCAAACTGCCAAGGGCTACGGCAATGCGAGCTCTGTCAGAGGTAAGAAAAGAGCAATTGGTTGGTTTCTTCAGCTGCTGCGTGGCTGCACAGCTTCCGCGCCGCATGGAGAGCATGAGGCTCCTTGTGGCCCTATTTTGGGTATGCAGCAACATGCACACAGAATGTCTGTGTTCACTTATGTACAGGCTTATGAACACTAGAGCTCTCCTACAGAGCAAAGACCACTCAGTGGGCTCCAAGAGATACCTGTCGCGACTCGAGAAGAGACTGGAGTCCTTTGCTTCCCCTCGAGATGAGGCCTGACTCCCCGGGTGAGTATGGAGTACAACCCCAAAACCCTGTCGCCTATGGAGAGGAACATTAAGTCCTGGATACAAGCCTAGATGAGGTCTAGTTTGCCCTTCAGTGAATGGAGCCCAATGCCCAGCTCTCCCTGGCAACTCGAATGGAAGATTAGACTTCCTGGGCCAACACAAGAGGAAGCCTGAATTCCCCGTCGTAACTCGAGAATCCCACCGCAACTCGAGAAAAACCACGTGCTTCCCTCGTCATCGCAAGATGAGGCCCTTTGTCCGCTACAGCATCTCAAGAGAAGTCCCACGTTCCATCCTGAAGTGCGAAACGGTACTTGGCACCCTTGATGCGACCCCAAAAGTTCCACGACATACCAGACTCACTCAAGGGGAACACCGAGGTTCCCGGCACCACTTCATCTGAGCCCCTTCTCCTCTCCTGATTGCGACAGGAGGGTCGACTCCCCTTCTCTGTCTGCAAGGGGTTCCCGACCTTCCGGGCGCACCTCAGGATGAGGCCGGTCTCATGAGGAAGTTCGAGACGTAGCCTCGTGGGTGGTGCCACATGTCGAAAGACCCCAATTTCACGGTCCACTCTTGAAAAGAACCCGATGCCAGCACACCTCTTTGAAGGAAAACCTGTGGATGAAGGCACAACACGAAGGGGCACTGACACCCGCGTGCATCGTCCAGAAAAACCCTCAGGTCCCACAGACATTTCGACAAGTGGCCTGTCACCCTGTAAACAACTCCAAAGGCAAACGAAGGTCCATTCCTCAACAGAAGACTAGGTGTGACTCTCTTGTCCCTACTCTGCAGGGACCATGGGATCCGAGTCAGAAACGGAGAGGAAGCCTGAGGTTCCTGCGTCCACTCGAGACGAAGCCCTCTTCCATTGCACCACAACCAGTGGAGTCCCGAGAGGCCCCTACCAACTCCACAGTATCCCTGAGTTCTCACAGGCACAAAAAGAAGCTCCCTGAGGTCACAGGCACAAGTCGAGGGACCCCTGGGTTTTCTGCCGTGACTCGAGAAAGACCTCGAGAGTGCTTCAAAATGTGGTGAGTCGCGATTCCCCTACCATGACTCGAGAGCCATGACAGGCTCCCCCTCGCCACGCGCATGGAAACCTGACTAACCTGGCACTGCACGAGAGGCTCCATGAGTTCCTCATCGTACCTCGTGAGGAAACCCACACTAGCGCCACAGCTCGAGAAAACCTACGAGACGCCCCAGTCATCGGGAGATGAGGGCCTTCATTTCCTGCATTGCCTGGAGAGCAATCCCGTGTCCTCCCTCCAAACACCAGAGGAGGTTTGACTCCCTTTAAGCCACTCAGTGGGCTCCAAGACATACCCGTCTGACTCGAGAGGAGAGCAGAGTCCTTTGCTTCCCCTCGAGACGAGGCCTGACTCCAGGGTGAGTCTGGAATGCAACCCCGAGATTCCTGTCGCCCCTTGACATGAACATTAGTTCCTGCACACAAGCCTTGGTGGGGTCTCTTTTGCCTTCAGTGACTAGAGCGCACCTCCAGCTCTTCCTCGAATCTCCAATGGAAGATAAGACTTTTGTGGGCCAACACAAGAGGAAGCATGAATTCCCTGTGGTAACTCAAACATCCCACCGCAACTAGAGAAAAACCAAGTGGTTCCCCAGTCATTCCAAGATGAGGCTCTTGCCCGCTGGAGCACCCCAAGAGAAGTCCCATGTTCCAATTTGAAGAGCGAAACGGTACTTGGAACGCTTTATGCGACCCCAAAAGTTACCTGACATACATGTCTCACTTGAGGGAAACACCGAGGTTCCCAGCAGCACTTCATCTGAGCCACTTCTCCCCTCCTGATCGCCACAGGAGGGTCGAATCCTCTGCTTTGTCTGGAAGGGTTTCATGACCTTCGCGGCACACCTCAGGATGAGGCCGGTTTCATGAGGAAATTCGAGACAACCCACGTGGGTGGTGCCAAATGCTGAACGACCCCGATTTCCCAGTCCACACTTCATAAGAACACGATGCCCGGACACCTCTTCGAAGGCAACCCTGTGGATGAAGACACAAAACGAAGGGTCACTGTACCCCCATGCATCGTCTGGAAAAACCTGCAGATTCCACACACAGTTTGACAAGGGGCCTGAAACCCCATGAACAACTCGAGAGGCAAGCAGAGTTCCATTCCTCAGAAAAGACATAGCCTGACTCTCCTGTCCCAACTCTGCAGGGACACTACGATCAGAGTCAGAATTGGAGAGGAAGCCTAAGGTTCCTGCCTCCACTCGAGATGAGGCCCTCTTCCATTGCGACAAACCCAGTGGAGTCCCGAGAGATCCCACCAACTCCACAGCGATTCTCACTTCTCTGAGGCACCCTGGGAAGTTCCCTCAGGCCCCGGAAGAAGTCGGGGGAAACGAGGGTTTCCCGCTGCAACCCAAGAAAGACATCGAGAGTCTTTCTTCAACGCGTCTTGAGGCCCTAGTCCCCTCCCATGACTCGAGAACAATGACGCGCTCCTTCTCGCCACGTGCAAGGAGACATGACTTCCCTGGCGCCGCACGAGAGGCTCCCTGAGATCCTCGTCGTGCCTCGGGAGAAAACCCCCACGGGCGCCGCAGCTCGAGGAAATCCCTGAGACGCCCCTCCTCTCGAGCTGAGGGCCTTCTTTTCCTGCATGGCCTGGAGAGCAATCCCGGGTCCTCTCTCCAAACGGAAGAGGAGGCTGGACTCGCTTGAGGCCGCTCAGGGGGCTCCAAGAGACCCGCGTCGCGACTCGAGAGGAGAGCGGAGTCCTTGGCTTCCCCTCGAGACGAGGCCTGACTCCCCGGGGGAGCCTGGAATGCAACCCCGAGATCCCTGCCTTCCCTGGAGAGGAATATTAAGTCCCGGACACACGCCTAGGTGAGGTCTCTTCGGCCCTGCAGTGACTCGAGCACAACCCCCAGATTTCCCTCGCAACCCGAGGGGAAGATGGGGCTTCCCAGGGCCAACCCAAGGGGAAGGCTGAGATCCCCGTCGTAACTCGAGAATGCCGCCGCAATTCAAGAAAAACCACGTGGTTCCCACCTCTTGGCAAGATGAGGCCCTTGCCCGCGACGGCGTCTCAAGGGAAGTCCCCTGTTCCGCCCTGAAGGGCGAAACGGTCCCTGACAGCCTTCCTGCGACCCCCAAAAGTCCCCCAACACGCCGGGGTACCCCGAGGGGAACACCGAGGGTCCCGGCACCGCTTCCTCTGAGCCCCTTCTCCCCTCCTGATCGCGACAGGAGAGGCGATTCCCCTGCGTGGTCTGGAAGGTGTTCCCGGCCTTCCCGGCACACCTCAGGATGAGGCCGGTCTCACGAGGAAATTCGAGACGAGCCACGTGGCTGGGGCCACATGCCGAACGCCCCCGATTCCCCGGTCCGCTCTTGAGAAGGACCCGAGGCCCGGACCCCTCTTCGAAGGCAACCCTGTGGGTGAAGGCACAACACGAAGGGGCACTGCCACCCCCGTGCATCGTCCGCAAAGACCCGCGGGTTCCACACACAGCTCGACGAGGGGCCTGAGACCCCCTGAGCAACTCGAGAGGCCAGCGGGGTTCCCTTCCTCAGACAAGACGAGGCCTGACTCTCCTGTCCCAACTCTGCAGGGACCCTGCGGTCGGAGGCCGAAACGGAGAGGAAGCCTGAGGTTCCTGCCTCCCCTCGAGGTGAGGCCCTCTTCCATTGCGCCAGACCCAGCGGAGTCCCGAGGGGCCCCACCACCTCCACAGGATCCCTCGCCTCTCAGAGGCACCCTGGGAAGTTCCCTAAGGTCCCCGGCAGAAGGCGAGGGAAATGAGGGTTTCCCGCCGCCCCTCGAGAAAGACCTGGAGAGTCCTTCTTCAACGCGTCTCGAGGCCATAGTCCCCTCCCGTGACTCGAGAGCCAGGACGCGCTCCCCCTCGCCACGCGCATGGAGACCTGACTTCCCTGGCGCCCCATGAGAGGCTCCCTGAGATCCTCGTCGTGCCTCGGGAGAAAACCCCCACGGGCGCTGCAGCTCGAGGAAACCCCTGAGACGCCCCCGTCCTCGCGAGCTGAGGGCCTTCTTTTCCTGCATGGCCTGGAGAGCAATCCCGGGTCCTCTCTCCAAACGGAAGAGGAGGCTGGACTCCCTTGAGGCCGCTCAGGGGGCTCCAAGAGACCCGCGTCGCGACTCGAGAGGAGAGCGGAGTCCTTGGCTTCCCCTCGAGACGAGGCCTGACTCCCCGGGGGAGCCTGGAATGCAACCCCGAGATCCCTGCCTTCCCTGGAGAGGAATATTAGGTCCCGGACACACGCCTAGGAGAGGTCTCTTCGGCCCTGCAGTGACTCGATCACAAACCCCAGATTTCCCTCGCAACCCGAGGGGAAGATGGGACTTCCCAGGGTCAACCCAAGGGGAAGGCTGAGATCCCCGTCGTAACTCGAGAATGCCGCCGCAACTCGAGAAAAACCACGTGGTTCCCACCTCTTGGCAAGATGAGCCTCTTGCCCGCTTTGGCGTCTCAAGGGAAGTCCCAGTTTCCGTCCTTAAGGGCAAAACAGTACCTGACACCTTTCATGCGACCCCCAGAAGTTCCCCGACATGCCGGGTTCCCTCGAGGGGAACACCGAGGGTCCCGACACCACTTCATCTGAGCCCCTTCTCCCCTCCTGATGACGTCAGGAGTGTCGATTCTCCTGCGTGGTCTGGAAGGGATTCCCGGCCTTCCCGGCGCATCTCAGGATGAGGCCATCCGCACGAGGAAATTCGAGATGAGCCACGGGGGTGGTGCCACATGCCTATCGACCTCGATTTCCCGGTCCACTCTTGAGAAGAACCCGTTGCACGGACACCTCTTTAAAGGCAACCCTGTGGGTGAAGGCACAACACGAAGGGGCACTGACACTCCCGTGCATCGTCCAGAAACACCCGTGGGTTCCACACACAGCTCGAAGAGGGGCCTGAGACCCCCTGAGCAACTCGAGAGGCAAGCGGAGTTCCCTTCCTCAGACAAGACGAGGCCTAACTCTCCGCTCCCAACTCTGCAGGGACCCTGAGGTCGGAGGGTCGGAGTCAGAAACAGAGAGGAAGCCTGAGGTTCCTGCCTCCCCTCGAGATGAGGCCCTCTTCCATTGCGCCAACCACAGCGGAGTCCCGAGAGGCCCGCTAACTCCACAGCATCCCTCACCTCTCAGGGGCACCCTGGGAAGTTCCCTCAGGTCCCCTGCAGAAGTCGAGGGAAATGAGGGTTTCCTGCCACCACTCGAGAAAGACCTCGATAGTCCTTCTTCAAAGTGTCTTGAGGCCCTTGTCCCCTCTCTGGACTAGAGAGCAATGATGCGCTCCCCCTCGCCTCGCGCATGCAGACCTGGCTTCCCTGGCGCCGCACGAGAGGCTCCCTGAGGTCCTCGTCGTGCCTCGGGAGAAAACCCCCACGGGCGCCGCAGCTCGAGGAAACCCCTGAGACGCCCCCGTCCTCGCGAGCTGAGGGCCTTCTTTTCCTGCCTGGCCTGGAGAGCAATCCCGGGTCCTCTCTCCAAACTGAAGAGTAGGATGGATTCCCTTGAGGCGACTCAGTGGGCTCCAAGAGATCCGCGTCGCGGCTCGAGAGGAGAGCGCAGTCCTTTGCTTCCCCTCGAGGCGAGGCCTGACTCCCCGGGGGAGTCTGGAGTGCAATCCCGAGATCCTTGCCTTCCCTTGAGAGGACTATTAGGTCCTGGACACACGCCTAGATGAGGTCTCTTTGGCCTTGCAGTGATTCGAGCACAACATCCAGCTTTCCCTCGCAACTCGAAGGGAAGTTTGGGCTTCCCAGGGCTAACACAAGAGGAAGCCTGAAATCCACGTCGTAACTCGAGAATCCCGCCGCAACTCGAGAAAAACCACGTGGTTCCATCGTCTTCGCAGCATGAGGCCCTTGCCCGCCACAGCGTCTCAAAAGAAGTCCCACGTTCCTACTGAAGTGCAAAACGGTACTTGGCACCCATGATGGCACCCCCAAAGTTCCCCAACATACAGGCCTCACTCGAGGGTAACACCCATGTTCCCCGCACCACATCATTTGAGACCCTTCTCCCCTCCTGATTGCAATAGGAGTGTCTTTTCTCCTGCTTTGTGTGGAAGGGGTTACCGATATTCCCAGCGCACATCAGGATGAGGCCTGTCTCACGAGGAAATTGGAGATGTAGCCTCGTGGGTGGTGCCACATGCGGAAAGACCCCATTTCCCGGTCAGCTATTAATAAGAACCCGATGCCCGTACACGTCTTGGAATGCATCCCGTAGGATGAAGGCACAACAAGGAGGGACCCTGAACACCCGTGCATCTTTTGGAAAATTCTGCAGGTTCCACATACAGCTCGACAAGTGACCTGTTACCTCGTGAACAACTCGAGAGGCAAGCTAAGTTTCATTTCTCCACAGAATACGAGGCCTGACTCTCCTGTCCCAACTCTGCAGGAATCCTGAGATCGGAGTCTGAAATGGAGAGGAACCCTGAGGTTCCTTCCTCAACACGAGATGAGGCCCTCTTGTATTATACCACACCCAGTGGAGTCCCGAGAGGCCCCTCCCAACTCCACAGTATCAGTGTCTTCTCAGAGGCACCCTGAGCAACTCCCTGAGGTCACCGGCACAAGTCGAGGGAACACAGGGTATCCTGCCGCAACCCGAGAAAGACCTCAAGAGTCCGTCTTCAACGCGTCTTGAGGACGGATTCCCCTACCATGACTCGAGAGCAATGACACGCTCCCCCTCGCCATGCGCATGGACACCTGACTTCCCTGGCGCCACATGAGAGGCTCCCTGAGCTCCCCGTCATACCTCGTGAGAAACCCCACACTGGCGCCGCAGCTCGGGAAAACCCACCGTCATCGCGAGATTGGGGACTTCTTTTCCTGCCTGACCTGGAGAGCAATCCCTGGTCTTTTCTCCAAACTTCACAGGAGGCTTTACTCCCTTTAGGCCACTCAATGGGCTCCAAGAGATACCTGTCGCGACTTGAGAGGAGAGCAGAGTACTTTGTTTCCCCTCGAGACGAGGCCTTACCTCGGGTGAGTCTGGAATGCAACCCCGAGATCCCTGTTGCCCCTGGAGAGGAACATTATGTCCTGGACAAAAGCCTAGATGAGGTCTATTTTGCCCTACAGTGACTCGAGAGCAACACCCATCTCTCCCTCGCAATTCGAATGCAAGATTGGTCTTCATTGGGCCAACACAAGAGGAAGTCTGAATTTCCCGTTGTAACTCGAGAATCCCACCGCAACTCTTAAAAACCACGTGGTTCCCCATTCATCGCAATATGAGGCCTTTGCCCGCTACAGAGTCTCAAGAGAAGTCCCATGTTTCGTCATAAAGTTCGAAATGCTACTTGGCACCCTTGATGCGACCCCAAAAGTTCCCCAATATACCGGTCTCACTCCAAGGGAACACCGAAGTTCCTGGCACCACTTCATTTGAGCCCCTTCTCCGCTCCTGATCACGGCAGGAAGGTCGATCCCCCTGCTTTGTCTAGAAGGCGTTCCCGACCTTCATGGCGCACTTCAGGATGAGGCCAGTCTCACGAAGAAATTCGAGACGTAGCCTCGTGTTGGTGCCATGTGCCAAAAGACCCCGATTTCTCGGTCTTGCTCTTGATAAGAACCCGATGCCCGGACACCTCTTCTAAGGCAACCCTGTGGATGAAGGCACTACACGAGGGGGCACTGGCAACCCTGTTCATCGTCCGGAAAACCCTGCAGGATCCACATACAGCTCCACAACTGGCCTGTCACCCCTTAAACAATGAGAGAGGAAAGCGGAGTTCCCTTCCTCAGACAAGACGAGGCCTGAGTATCCAATCCCAACTCTGCAGGCACGCTTCGATCTGAGTCAGAAATGGAGAGGAAACCTGAGGTTCCTGCCTCAACCCGAGATGAGGCCCTCTTCCATTAAAACAAACCCAGTGGAGTCCCGAGAGGCCCCTCCCATCTCCACAGTATCCCTGACTTCTCATAGGCATTCTGAGAAGCTCCTTGAGGCCATCGGCAAAAGTCGAGGGAAATAAGGGTTTCCTGCCACAACCGAAGAAAGACATCGAGAGTCCTTCTTCAATGTGTCTTGAGGTCAGATTCCCCTACCATAGCTCGAGAGCAATAATGCGCTCCCCCTCGCCACGCACATGGAGACCTGACTTCCCCGGCGCCACACGAGAGGCTCCCTGAGCTCCCCGTCGTACCTCGAGTGAAACCCCACACTGGCGCCGCAGCTCGAGAAAACCCACAAGATCCCTCCGTCACCGCGAGATGAGGGCCATCTTTTCCTGCATGGCCTGGAGAGCAGTCCCAAGTCCTCTCTCCAAACTTCACAGGAGGCTTGACTCCCTTTAGGCCACAAAGTGGGCTCCAAGAGGTGCCCGTCGCGACTCGAAAGGAGAGCGGAGTCCTTTGCTTCCTTTCGACATGAGGCCTGACTCCCTGGGTGAGTCTGGAATGCAAACCTGAGATCCCTTTGGCCCTTGGAGAGGAACATTAGGTCCTGGACACAAGCCTAGATGAGGTCTCCTTTGCCCTGCAGTGACTCGAGCGCAACCCCCAGCTCTCCCTCGCAACTCGAATGGATGATTGGACTTCCCTGGCCCAACACAAGAGGAAGCCTGAAATCCCCGTCGTAACTCGAGAATCCCGCCGCAACTCGAGAAAAACCACGTGGCTCCCCCGTCATCGCAAGATGAGGCCCTTGGCCGCTACAGCGTATCAAGAGAAGTCCCACGTTCCATCCTGAAGTACAAAACGGTACTTGGCACCCTTGATGCGACCCCCAAAGTTCCCTGACATACCGGTCTCACTCGAGGGAAACACCAAAGCTCACAGCACCACTTCCTGTGAGCCCCTTCACCCCTCCTGATCGCGACAGAAGGGTCGATTCCCATGTTTTGTCTGCAAGGGGTTCCCGACGTTCCCCGCGAACCTCCGGATGAGGCCGGTCTCATGAGGAAATTCGAAAAGGAGCCTCATGGTTGGTGCCAAATGCTGAAAGATCCCGAATTCCCGGTCCACTCTAGATAAGAACCTGACGCCCGGACATCTCTTCGAAGGCAACCCTGTGGATGAAGGCACAACACGAAGGGACACTGACATCCCCATGCATTGTCTGGAAAAACCCGCAGATTCCACTCACAGCTCCAAATGTGGACTGTCACCTCGTGAACAACTCGAGAGGCAAGTGAAGTTGCATTCCTTCACACAAGACGAGGCCTTCCTCTCCTGTCCCAACTCTTCAGGGACCCTGCAATTGGAGTCAGAAATGGAGAGGAACCCTGAGGTTCCTGCCTCAACTAGAGAAGAGGCCCTCTTCCATTGAACCAAACTCAGTGGTGTCCCGAGAGGCCCCTCCCAACACCACAGTATCCCTGAATTCTCAGAGGCTCCGTGAGAAGCTACCTGAGGTCACTGGCACAAGTCGAGGGAACCCAGAGTTTCCTGAAGTAACCCGAGAAAGACTTGGAGAGTCCTTTTTCAACGTCTCTTGATGCCCGATTCCCCTACCATGACTCCAGAGCAAGGACGCGCTCCCCTCGCCACAAGCAGGAAAACTGACTTCCCTAGTACCACACAAGAGGCTCCCTGAGTACCCCATCGTACCTCATGAGAAAACCCACACTGGCGCCGCAGTTCGAGAAAAACCACAAGATGCCCCGTCAAGGAGAGATGGGGGCCTTCTTTTCCTGCCTGACCTGGAGAGCAATTCCTGGTCCTCTCTCCAAACTTCACAGGAGTATTGACTCCCTTTAGGCCACTCAGTTGGGTCCTAGAAATACCCGATGTGACTCGAGAGGAGAGCGGAGTCCTTTGCTTCCCTGGAGACGAGGCCTGACTCTCCGGGTGAGTTTGGAATGCAATCCCGAGATCCCTGTCGCCCCTGGAGTGGAACATTATGTCCTAGACACAAGCCTAGATGAGGTCTATTTTGCCCTACAGTGACTCGAGAGCAACCTCCATCTCTCCCTCACAATTTGAATGGAAGATTGGTCTTCCCACGGTCAACACAAGAGGAAGTCTAAATTTCCCATTGTAATTCGAGAATTCAGCCTCAAGTCTTAAAAACCATGTGGTTCCCCCTTCATCGCAATATGAGGCCCTTGCCAGCTAGAGTCTCAAGAGAAGTCCCACGTTCCATCTTAAAGTTCGAAATGCTACTTGGCACCCTTGATGCGACCCCAAAGTTCCCCAACATACCGGTCTCACTCCAGGGGAACACCGAAGTTCCCGGTGTCTCCAGGGAAGTCCCATGTTCCGCCCTGAAGGGCGACATGGTACTTGACACCCTTGATGCGACCGCAAAAGTTCCTCGACACGCTGGGTTCCCTCGAGGGGAACACCGAGGGTCCCGGCACCACTTCATCTGAGTCCCTTCTCCCCTCCTGATCGCGACAGGAGAGTCGATTCCCCTGCGTGGTCTGGAAGAGGTTCCCGGCCTTCCTGGAGCACCTCAGGATGAGGCCGGTCTCAGGAGGAAATTCGAGACTAGCCACGTGTGAGGTGCCACGTGCCGAACGACCCCGATTTTCCGGTCCGTTCTTGATAAGAACCCGATGCCCGGACACCTCTTCGAAGGCAACCCTGTGGGTGAAGGCACAACACGAAGGGGCACTGACACCCCCGTGCATCATCCGGAAAAACCCGCAGGGTCTATTCACAGCTTGACAAGGGGCCTGAGACTCCCGGAACAACTCGAGAGGCAACCAGAATTCCATTCCTCAGACAAGACGAGGCATGACTCTCCTGTCCCAACACTGCAGGGACCGTGCAGTCGGAGTCCGAAACCGAGAGGAAGCCTGAGGTTCCTGCCTCCCCTCGAGATGAGGCCCTCTTCCATTGCGCCGAACCCAGCAGAGTCCCGAGAGGCCCTGCCAACTACACAGCATCCCTCACCTCTCAGAGGCACCCTGGGAAGTTCCCTAAAGTCCCCTGCAGAAGTCGAGGGAAACGAGGGTTTCCCACCGCAACCCGAGAAAGACCTCGAGAGTCCTTCTTCAACGCCTCTTGAGGACCTAGCCGCTTTCCATGACTCGAGAGTGATGACCAGCTCCCCCTCGCCATGCGCATGGAGACCTGACTTCCCTGGCGCCGCACGAGAGGCTCTCTGAGGTCCTCGTCGTGCCTCGTGAGAAAACCCCCATGGGCGCAGCAGCCTGAGGAAACCCATGAGACGCCCCCATCATCGCGAGATGAGGGCCTTCTTTTCCTGCCTGGCCTGGAGAGCAATCCCGAGTCCTCTCTCCAAACTGAAGAGGAGGCTCGACACCCTTGAGTCCACTCAGTGGGCTCCAAGAGATCCGTGTCGCGACTTGAGAGGAAAGCGGAGTCCTTTGCTTCCCCTCCAGGCCAGTCCTGACTCCCCGGGGGAGTCTGGAATGGAAACCCTGGATCCCTGTCTTCCCTTGAGAGGAATATTAGGTCCTGGACACACGCCTCGATGAGGTCTCTTTGGCCCTGTAGTGACTCGAGCAGAACCTCCAGCTTTCCATCGCAACTCGAATTGAAGATTGGGCTTCCCAGGGCCAACCCAAGAGAGACCTGAAATTCCTGTCATTTTCGAGAATCCCGATGCAACTCAAGAAAAACGACGTGGTTCCAACGTCTTCACAGGATGAGGCCCTTGCCCGCTACAGCGTCTCCAGGGATGTCCCATGTTCCGTCCTGAAGTGGGAAACGGTACTTGGCTCCCTTGATGCGACCCCTAAAGTTCCCTGAAACGCCGGGTTCCCTCGAGTGGAAGACCGAGGGTCCCGGCACCACTTCATCTGAGCCCCATCTCCCCTCCTGATCGCGACAGGAGAATCGATTCCCCTTCTTTGTGTGGAAGGGGTTCCCGGCCTTCCCGGCGCACCTCAGGATGATGCTGGTCTCACGAGGAAATTCGAGATGAGCCACGTGGGTGGTGCCACATGCAGAATGACCCCGATTTCCTGGTCCGCTCTTGAAATGAACCCGATGCCCGGACACCTCTTTGAAGGCAACCCTGTGGGGAAAGGCACAAAACGAAGGGGCACTGTCACCCCCATGCATCTTCTGGAAACACCCGCAGGTTCCACACACAGCTTGTCAAGGGCCCTGAGGCCCCCTGAACGACTCGAGAGGCAAGCAGAATTCCGTTACTCAGACAAGACGAGGCCTGACTCTCCTGTCCCAACTCTGCAGGGACCCTGCGTCGGAGTCAGAAATGGAGAGGAAGCCTGAGGTTCCTGCCTCCAATCGAGATGAGGCCCTCTTTCATTTCATCAAACCTAGTGGAGTCCCGAGAGACCCCTCTAACTCCTCAGTATCCCTCACCTCTCAGAGGCACCTGGGAAGTTCCCTAAGGTCCCCTGTAGAGGTCGAGGGAAATCAATGTTTCCAGCCCCAACCCAAGAAAGACCTTGAGAGTCCTTCTTAAATGCCTCTTGAGGCCCTAGTCCCTCCCATGACTCGAGAGCAATGACGCGATCTGCCTGGCCACACGCATGGAGTCAGGCTTCTCTGGCGCTGCACAAGAGGATCCCTGAACTCCCCATCATATCTCGTGAGAAACCCCACACTGGCGCCGCAGCTTGAGAAAACCCATGAGACGCCCCCGTCATCACGAGAGGAGGGCCATCTTTAACTGCATGGTATGCAGATCAAGCGTGAACCTTCTGTCCAAGCTACACAGGACGCTTGACTCCCTTTAGGCCACTCATTGGGCTCCAAGAATTACGTGTCGCAACTCGAGAGGATAGTGGAGTCCTTTGCTTCCACTCGAGACGAGGCGTGACCCACCGGGTGAGACTGGAATGCGACCCCGATATCCCTGTCGCCCCTGGAGAGGAACATTACGTCCTGGACCCAAGCCTAGATGAGGACTCTTTGCCCTGAAGTGACTCGAGAGCAACCCCCAGCTCTCTCTGACAAGTTGAATGGAAGATTGGACTTCCTGGGCCAACACAAGAGGAAGCCTGAATTCCCAGTTGTAACTCGAGAATCCCGCCGCAACTCGAGAAAAACCACGTGTTTCCCTCGTCATCGCAATATGAGGCCCTTGCCCACTACAGCATCTCCAGAGAATTCCCACGTTCCGTCTTGAAGTGCGAAACTGTACTTGGCACCCTTGTTGCGACCTCAAAAGTGCCGTGACATACCGGTCTCACTCGAGGGGACCACCGAGGTTCCCGGCACCACTTCATCTGAGCCCCCTCTCCCCTTCTGATCGCGACCGGTGGGTCGATTCCCCTGCTTTGTCCGCAAGGGGTTCCCGACCTTCCCGGCGCACCTCAGGATGAGGCCGGTCTCCCGAGGAAATTCGAGACGTAGCCTCGTGGGTGGTACCACATGCTGAAAGACCCCAATTTTCCGGTACGCTCTTGAAAAGAACCCGATGCCCGGAAACCTCTTTGAAGGCAACCCTGTGGATGAAGGCACAACACGAAGGGGCACTGACACCCCCGTGCATCGTCCGGAAAAACCCGCAGGTTCCACACTCAGCTCAACAAGTGGCCTGTCACTCCGTGAACAACTCGAAAGGCAAGGGGAAATTCATTCCTCCACAGAAGACGAGGCGTGACTCTCTTCTCCATACTCTGCAGGTACCCTGCGACCCGAGTCAGAAATGGAGAGGACCCCTGACGTTCCTGCCTCCATTCGAGATGAGGCCCTCTTCGATTGCACCAAACCCAGTTGAGTAACGAAGGGCCCCTCCCAAATCCACAGTGTCCCTGACTTCTCAGAGGCACCCTTAGAAGTTGCCTGAGGTCACCGACACAAATCAAGGGAACCCAGGGTTCCCTGCCGCAACCCGAGAAAGACCTCAAGAGTCCTTCTTCAAAGCGTCTTGAGGCCCGATTCGCCTACTATGACTCGAGAGCAATCACGCACTCCCCTTCACCACACGCACGGAGACCTGACGTCCCTAGCACCACACGAGAGGCTCTCCGAGCTCCCCTTTGTACCTCGTGAGAAATCTGATACTGGCGCCGCAGCTGGAGAAAACCCACGAGACGCCCCCGTCATCGCGAGATGAGGGCCTTTTTTCCTGCATGGCCAGGAAAACAATCCCGAGTCATCTCTCCAAACTCCATAGGAGGCTTCACTCCCTTTACGCCACGCAGTGGGCTCCAAGAGATACCCGTCGCGACTCGACAGGAGAGCGGAGTCCTTTTTTTCCCCTCAAGACGAGGCCTGACTCTCCGGGTGAGTCGAGAATGCAACCCTGAGATCCCTGTTGGCCCAGTAGTGGAACACTAGGTCCTGGACACAAGCGTAGATGAGGTCTATTTTGCCCTGCAGTGACTGGAGAGCAATCCCCAGTTCTAACTTGCAACTCGAATGGAATACTGGATTTTCCTGGTGCCACAAATGAGGCTCCCTGAGATCCCCGTGGTACTTCATGAGACACCCCACACTGGCGCCGCAGCTCGAGAAAACCCACGAGACGCCACCGTCATCTCGAGATGAGGGCCTTCTTTTCCTGCATGGCCTGGAGTCCAATCCCGTGTCCTCTCTCAAAACTCCACAGGAGGCTTGACTCCCTTTAGTACACACAGTGGGCTCCAAGAGATACCCATCGCGACTCGAGACGAGAGCGGAATTCTTTGCTTACCCTCGAGGTGAGAACTGACTCCCCGGATGAGTCTGGAATGCAAACCCGAGATCCCTGTCGCCCCTGGAGAGCAACGTTAGATCCTGGACACAAGCCTAGATTAGGTCTCTTTTGCCCTGCAGTGACTCTAGCGCAATCCCCAGCTCCCCCTCGCAACCCGAATGGAAGATTGGATTTCAAGGCCAACAAGAGGAAGCCTAAATTCCCGGTCATAACTCGAGAATCCCGCCGCAACTCGAGCAAAACCACGTGGTTCTCCCGTCATCGCAAGATGAGGCCCTTGCCCGCTACAGCGTTTCAAAAGATGTCCCAGGTTCCGTCTTGAAATGCGAAACGGTACTTGGCACCCTTGATGCGACCCCAAAAGTCCCCCAACACGCCGGTCTCACTCAAGGGGAACACCGAGGTTCCCGGCACCACTTCATTTAAGCCCCTTCTCCCCTCCTGATCGCGAGCGGTGGGTCGATTCCCCTGCTTTGTCTGCAAGGGGGCCCGACCTTCCCTGCACAACTCAGGATGAGGCCGGTCTCAAGGGGAAATTCGATACGTAGCTTTGTGGGTGGTGCCACTTGCTGAAAGACTCCAATTTCCCGGTCCGCTCTTGATAAGAATCCAATGCTCGGACACCTCTTGGAAGGCAGCCTTGAGTATGAAGGTACAACACGAAGGGGCACTAACACACCTGTGCATCATCCGGAAAAACGGGCAGGTTACACACACAGCTCGACAAGTGGCCTGTCACCTCGAGAACAACTCGAGAGGCAAGAGGAGTCCCATCCTCCAGAAAAGATGAGGCCTGACTCTCCTGTACCAACATGCAGGGACCTTGCGATCTGAGTCAGAAATGGAGAGGAACACTGAGGTTCCTGCTTCAACTCGAGATGAGTCCCTCTTACATTCCACCAAATGCAGAGGAGTCTCGAGAGGCCCCTCCAAACTGCACAGTATCCCTGACTTCTCAGAGGCACTCTGAGAAGCTCCCTGAGGTCGCAGGCACAAGTCAAGGGAACCCTGGGTTTTATGCAGTGACCCGAGAAAGACCTCGAGAGTCCTTCTTCAACCCGTCTTGAGGCCCGATTACCCTACCATGACTCGAGAGCAATGACGAGCTCCCCCTAGCCATCTCATGGGGACCTGACTTCCCTGGCGCCACACGAGAGGCTTCCTGAGCTCCCTCTCGTACCTCGTCAGAAACCCGGCACTAGCGCGGCAGTCTAGAAAACCCAGGAGACGCCGCCATCATCGCGAGATGAGGGCCTTCTTTTCCTGCATGGCCTGGAGAGGAATCCCGAGTCCTCTATCCAAACAGCACAGGAGGCTTGACTCCCTTTAGGGCACACAGTGGGCTCCAAGAGATACCCATTGCGACTCAAAAGGACAGCGGAGTTCTTTGCTTCCCCTCGAGACGAGGCCTGATTCCCCGGGTGAGTCTTGTATGCAACCCCAAGATCCCTGTCGCCCCTAGGGACGAACATTAAGTCCTGGACACAAGCCTAGATGAGGTCTATTTTGCCCTGCAGTGACTCGAGGGCAATCCCCAGCTCTCCCTTTAAACTCGAATGGAAGATAGGACTTCTCTGGCTCAACACATGAGGAAGACTGTATTCCCCGTCGAAACTCGAGAATCCCGCCACAATTCGAGAAACGCCACGTGGTTTCCCCGTCATCCCAAGATGAGGCCCTTGCCCGCTACAGCGTCTCAAGAGAAGTCCTACGTTCCGTATTGAAGAGCGAAAAGTTACTTGGAACCCTTGATGCGACCCCAAAAGTTCCCCGACATACCAGTCTCACTTGAGGAGAACACCGAGGTTCCCGGCACCACTTCATCTGAGACTCTTCTCCCCTCTTGATCACGACAGGAGGTTCGATTCCCCTGCTTTGTCTGGAAGGCGTTCCTGACCTTCCTGGCGCACATCAAGATGAGGCCAGTCTCACGAGGAAATTCGAGACATAGCCTCGTGGGTGGTGCGGCATGCCAAAAGACCCCGATTCCCTGGTCCGCTCTTGATAAGAACCCGATGGCAGAACCCAACTCGAAGGCAATCCTGTGGAACCAAGGCACAACACGAAGGGGCAGTGACACCCCAGTGCATCGTCCAGAAAAACCCGCAAGTTCCACATACAAATCGACAAGTGGCCTGTCACCCCGTGAACAACGCGAGAGTCAAGTGGAGTTCCATTCCTCCACACAAGACGAGGCCTGACTCTCCTGTCCCAACTCTGCAGGGACTCTGCGATCCGAGTCAGATCCGGCGCATTCAAAGCCAGGAGAGGAACCCTGTGGTTCCTGCCTCAACTTGTCATGAGGCCCTCTTCCATTGCACCAAACCCAGTGGAGTTCCGAGAGGCCCCTCCCAACTCCACAGTGAACCTGACTTCTTAGAGGCACGCTGAGAAGCTTCCTGAGGTCACTGGCACAAGTCGATGGAACCCAGGGTTTCCTGCTGCAACCCAAGAAAGACCTCGAGAGTCCTTCTTTAACACGTTTTCAGGCCCAATTCCCCTACCATGACTCGAGAACAATGACGGGCTCCCTCTCACCACGTGCATAGACCTGACTGCCCTGGCACCACATGAGAGGCTCACTGAGCTCCCAGTCTTACTTCGTGAGAAACCCCACACTAGTGCCACAGCTCGAGAAAACCTACGAGACGCCCCAGTCATCGGGAGATGAGGGCCTTCATTGCCTGCATTGCCTGGAGAGCAATCCCGTGTCCTCCCTCCAAACACCAGAGGAGATTTGACTCACTTTAAGCCACTCAGTGGGCTCCAAGACATTCCCGTCCGACTCGAGAGGAGAGCAGAGTTCTTTGATTCCCCTCGAGACGAGGCCTGACTCCAGGGTGAGTCTGGAATGCAACCCCGAGATTCCTGTCGCCCCTTGACATGAACATTAGGTCCTGCACACAAGCCTTGGTGGGGTCTCTTTTGCCTTCAGTGACTAGAGCGCACCTCCAGCTCTTCCTCGAATCTCGAATGGAAGATAAGACTTTTGTGGGCCAACACAAGAGGAAGCATGAATTCCCTGTGGTAACTCAAATATCCCACCGCAACTAGAGAAAAACCAAGTGGTTCCCCAGTCATTCCAAGATGAGGCCCTTGCCCGCTGGAGCACCCCAAGAGAAGTCCCACGTTCCAATTTGAAGAGCGAAACGGTACTTGGAACGCGTTATGCGACCCCAAAAGTTACCCGACATACATGTCTCACTTGAGGGAAACACCGAGGTTCCCAGCAGCACTTCATCTGAGCCACTTCTCCCCTCCTGATCGCCACAGGAGGGTCGAATCCTCTGCTTTGTCTGGAAGGGTTTTATGACCTTCGCGGCACACCTCAGGATGAGGCCGGTTTCATGAGGAAATTCGAGACTAGCCACGTGGGTGGTGCCAAATGCTGAACGACCCCGATTTCCCAGTCCGCTCTTCATAAGAACACGATGCCCGGACACCTCTTCGAAGGCAACCCTGTGGATGAAGACACAAAACGAAGGGTCACTGACACCCCATGCATCGTCTGGAAAAACCTGCAGATTCCACACACAGTTTGACAAGGGGCCTGAAACCCCATGAACAACTCGAGAGGCAAGCGGAGTTCCATTCCTCAGAAAAGACATAACCTGACTCTCCTGTCCCAACTCTGCAGGGCACTACAATCAGAGTCAGAATTGGAGAGGAAGCCTGAGGTTCCTGCCTCCACTCGAGATGAGGCCCTCTTCCATTGGGACAAACCCAGTGGAGTCCCGAGAGATCCCACCAACTCCACAGCGATTCTCACTTCTCTGAGGTACCCTGGGAAGTTCCCTCAGGCCCCGGAAGAAGTCGGGGGAAACGAGGATTTCCCGCTGCAACCCAAGAAAGACATCTAGAGTCCTTCTTCTACGCGTCTTGAGGCCCTAGTCCCCTCCCATGACTCGAGAACAATGACGCGCTCCTTCTCGCCACGTGCAAGGAGACATGACTTCCCTGGAGGCGCACGAGAGGCTCCCTGAGATCCTCGTCGTGCGTCGGGAGAAAACCCCCAAGGGCGCCGAGCTAAAGGAAACCCCTGAGATGCCCCCGTCCTCGCGAGCTGAGGGCCTTCTTTTCCTGCATGGCCTGGAGAGCAATCCCGGGTCCTCTCTCCAAACGGAAGAGGAGGCTGGACTCACTTGAGGCCGCTCAGGGGGCTCCAAGAGACCCGCGTCGCGACTCGAGAGGAGAGCGGAGTCCTTGGCTTCCCCTCGAGACGAGGCCTGACTCCCCGGGGGAGCCTGGAATGCAACCCCGAGATCCCTGCCTTCCCTGGAGAGGAATATTAGGTCCCGGACACACGCCTAGGTGAGGTCTCTTCGGCCCTGCAGTGACTCGAGCGCAACCCCCAGCTTTCCCTCGCAACCCGAGGGGAAGATTGGGCTTCCCAGGGCCAACCCAAGGGGAAGGCTGAGATCCCCGTCGTAACTCGAGAATCCCGCCGCAACTCGAGAAAAACCACGTGGTTCCCACCTCTTGGCAAGATGAGGCCCTTGCCCGCGAAGATGTCTCAAGGGAAGTCCCCTGTTCCGCCCTGAAGGGCGAAACGGTCCCTGACAGCCTTCCTGCGACCCCCAAAAGTCCCACGACACGCCGGCGTCCCCCGAGGGGATCACCGAAGGTCCCGGCACCGCTTCCTCTGAGCCCCTTCTCCCCTCCTGATCGCGACAGGAGAGGCGATTCCCCTGCGTGGTCTGGAAGGGGTTCCCGGCCTTCCCGGCGCACCTCAGGATGAGGCCGGTCTCACGAGGAAATTCGAGACGAGCCACGTGGGTGGGGCCACATGCCGAATGCCCCCGATTCCCCGGTCCGCCCTTGAGAAGGACCCGAGGCCCGGACCCCTCTTCGAAGGCAACCCTGTGGGTGAAGGCACAACACGAAGGGGCACTGCCACCCCCGTGCATTGTCCGCAAAGACCCGCGGGTTCCACACACAGCTCGACGAGGGGCCTGAGACCCCCTGAGCAACTCGAGAGGCCAGCGGGGTTCCCTTCCTCAGACAAGACGAGGCCTGACTCTCCTGTCCCAACTCTGCAGGGACCCTGCGGGCGGAGTCCGAAACGGAGAGGAAGCCTGAGGTTCCTGCCTCCCCTCGAGGTGAGGCCCTCTTCCGTTGCGCCAGACCCAGCGGAGTCACGAGGGGCCCCGCCACCTCCACAGGATCCCTCGCCTCTCAGAGGCACCCAGGCAAGTTCGCTAAGGTCCCCGGCAGAAGGCGAGGGAAACGAGGGTTTCCCGCCGCCCCCCGAGAAAGAGCTCGAGAGTCCTTCTTCAACGGGTCTCGAGGCCATAGTCCCCTCCCGTGACTCGAGAGCCATGATGCGCTGCCCTTCGCCACGCGCATGGAGACCTGACTTCCCTGGCGCCGCACGAGAGGCTCCCTGAGATCCTCGTCGTGCCTCGGGAGAAAACCCCCACGGGCGCCGCAGCTCGATGAAACCCCGGAGACGCCTCCGTCCTCGCGAGCTGAAGGCCTTCTTTTCCTGCATGGCCTGGAGAGCAATCCCTGGTCCTCTCTCCAAACGGAAGAGGAGGCTGGACTCCCTTGAGGCCGCTCAGGGGGCTCCAAGAGACCCGCGTCACGACTCGAGAGGAGAGCTGAGTCCTTGGCTTCCCCTCGAGACGAGGCCTGACTCCCCGGGGGAGCCTGGAATGCAACCCCGAGATCCCTGCCTTCCCTGGAGAGGAATATTAGGTCCCAGACACACGCCTAGGTGAGGTCTCTTCCGCCCTGCAGTGACTCGAGCGCAACACTCAGCTTTCCCTCGCAACCCGAGGGGAAGATTGGGCTTCCCAGGGCCAACCCAACGGGAAGGCTGAGATCCCTGTCGTAACTCGAGAATCCCGCCGCAACTCGAGAAAAACCACGTGGTTCCCACCTCTTGCAAGATGAGGCCCTTGCCCGCGACAGCGTCTCAAGGGAAGTCCCCTGTTCCGCCCTGAAGGGCGAAACGGTCCCTGACAGCCTTCCTGCGACCCCTAAAAGTCCCCCGACATGCCGGGTTCCCCCGAGGGAAACACCGAGGGTCCCGGCACCGCTTCTTCTGAGCCCCTTCTCCCCTCCTGATCGCGACAGGAGAGGCGATTCCCCTGCGTGGTCTGGAAGGGGTTCCCGGCCTTCCCGGCGCACCTCAGGATGAGGCCGGTCTCACGAGGAAATTCGAGACGAGCCACGTGGGTGGGGCCACATGCCGAACGCCCCCGATTCCCCGGTCCGCCCTTGAGAAGGACCCGAGGCCCGGACCCCTCTTCGAAGGCAACCCTGTGGGTGAAGGCACAACACGAAGGGGCATTGCCACCCCCGTGCATCGTCCGCAAAGACCCGCGGGTTCCACACACAGCTCGACGAGGGACCCCCTGAGCAACTCGAGAGGCCAGCGGGGTTCCCTTCCTCAGACAAGACGAGGCTTGACTCTCCTGTCCCAACTCTTCAGGGACCCTGCGGTCGGAGTCCGAAACGGAGAGGAAGCCTGAGGTTCCTGCCTCCCCTCGAGGTGAGGCCCTCTTCCGTTGCGCCAGACCCAGCGGAGTCACGAGGGGCCCCGCCACCTCCACAGGATCCCTCGCCTCTCAGAGGCACCCTGGCAAGTTCCCTAAGGTCCCCGGCAGAAGGCGAGGGAAACGAGGGTTTCCCGCCGCCCCCCGAAAAAGACCTCGAGAGTCCTTCTTCAACGCGTCTCGAGGCCCTAGTCCCCTCCCGTGACTCGAGAGCCATGACGCGCTCCGCCTCACCACGCGCTTGGAGACCTGACTTCCCTGGCGCCGCACGAGAGGCTCCCTGAGATCCTCGTCGTGCCTCGGGAGAAAACCCCCACGGGCGCCGCAGCACGAGGAAACCCCTGAGACGCCCCCGTCCTCGAGAGCTGAGGGCCTTCTTTTCCTGCATGGCCTAGAGAGCAATCCCGTGTCCTCTCTGCAAACGGAAGAGAGGCTGGACTCGCTTGAGGCCGCTCAGGGGGCTCCAAGAGACCCGCGTCGCGACTCGAGAGGAGAGCTGAGTCCTTGGCTTCCCCTCGAGACGAGGCCTGACTCCCCGGGGGAGCCTGGAATGCAACCCCGAGATCCCTGCCTTCCCTGGAGAGGAATATTAGGTCCCGGACACACGCCTAGGAGAGGTCTCTTCGGCCCTGCAGTGACTCGAGTGCAACCCCCAGCTTTCCCTCGCAACCCGAGGGGAAGATTGGGCTTCCCAGGGCCAACCCAAGGGGAAGGCTGAGATCCCCGTCGTAACTCGAGAATCCCGCCGCAACTCGAGAAAAACCACGTGGTTCCCACCTCATGGCAAGATGAGGCCCTTGCCCGCCACGGCGTCTCAAGGGAAGTCCCCTGTTCTGCCCTGAAGGGCGAAACAGTCCCTGACAGCCTTCCTGCGACCCCCAAAAGTCCCCCGACACGCCGGGTTCCCTCGAGGGGAACACCGAGGGTCCCGGCACCGCTTCCTCTGAGCCCCTTCTCCCCTCCTGATCGCGACAGGAGAGGCGATTCCCCTGCGTGGTCTGGAAGGGGTTCCCGGCCTTCCCGGCGCACCTCAGGATGAGGCCGGTCTCACAAGGAAATTCGAGACGAGCCACGTGGGTGGGGTCACATGCCGAACGCCCCCGATTCCCCGGTCCGCTCTTGAGAAGGACCCGAGGCCCGGACCCCTCTTCGAAGGCAAACCTGTGGGTGAAGGCACAACACGAAGGGGCACTGCCACCCCCGTGCATCGTCCGCAAAGACCCTCGGGTTCCACACACACCTCGTAGAGGGGCCTGAGGCCCCCTGAGCAACTCGAGAGGCCAGCGGGGTTCCCTTCCTCAGACAAGACGAGGCCTGACTCTCCTGTCCCAACTCTGCAGGGACCCTGTGGTCGGAGTCCGAAACGGAGAGGAAGCCTGAGGTTCCTGCCTCCCCTCGAGGTGAGGCCCTCTTCCGTTGCGCCAGACCCAGCGGAGTCCCGAGGGGCCCCGCCACCTCCACAGGATCCCTCCCCTCTCAGAGGCACCCTGGGAATTTCCCTAAGGTCCTCGGCAGAAGGCGAGGGAAACGAGGGTTTCCCGCCGCCCCCCGAGAAAGACCTCGAGAGTCCTTCTTCAACGCGTCTCAAGGCCCTAGTCCCCTCCCGTGACTCGAGAGCCAGGACGCGCTCCCCCTTGCCACGCGCATGGAGACCTGACTTCCCTGGCGCCGCACGAGAAGTTCCCTGAGATCCTCGTCGTGCCTCGGGAGAAAACCCCCATGGGCGCCGCAGCTCGAGGAAACCCCTGAGACGCCCCCGTCCTCGCGAGCTGAGGGCCTTCTTTTCCTGCATGGCCTGGAGAGCAATCCCGGGTCCTCTCTGCAAACTGAAGAGGAGGCTGGACTCCCTTGAGGCCGCTCAGGGGGCTCCAAGAGACCGCGTCGCGACTCGAGAGGAGAGCGGAATCCTTGGCTTCCCCTCGAGACGAGGCCTGACTCCCCGGGGGAGCCTGGAATGCAACCCCGAGATCCCTGCCTTCCCTGGAGAGGAATATTAGGTCCCGGACACACGACTAGGTGAGGTCTCTTCGGCCCTGCAGTGACTCGAGCGCAACCCCCAGCTTTCCCTCGAAACCCGAGGGGAAGTTTGGGCTTCCCAGGGCCAACCCAAGGGGAAGGCTGAGATCCCCGTCGTAACTCGAGAATCCCGCCGCAACTCGAGAAAAACCACGTGGTTCCCACCTCTTGGCAAGATGAGGCCCTTGCCCGCGAAGATGTCTCAAGGGAAGTCCCCTGTTCCGCCCTGAAGGGCGAAACGGTCCCTGACAGCCATCCTGCGACCCCCAAAAGTCCCACGACACGCCGGCGTCCCCTGAGGGGATCACCGAAGGTCCCGGCACCGCTTCCTCTGAGCCCCTTCTCCCCTCCTGATCGCGACAGGAGAGGCGATTCCCCTGCGTGGTCTGGGAGGGGTTCCCGGCCTTCCCGGCGCACCTCAGGATGAGGCCGGTCTCACGAGGAAATTCGAGACGAGCCACGTGGGTGGGGCCACATGCCGAACGCCCCCGATTCCCCGGTCCGCCCTTGAGAAGGACCCGAGGCCCGGACCCCTCTTCGAAGGCAACCCTGTGGGTGAAGGCACAACACGAAGGGGCACTGCCACCCCCGGGCATTGTCCGCAAAGACCCGCGGGTTCCACACACAGCTCGACGAGGGGCCTGAGACCCCCTGAGCAACTCGAGAGGCCAGCGGGGTTCCCTTCCTCAGACAAGACGAGGCCTGACTCTCCTGTCCCAACTCTGCAGGGACCCTGCGGGCGGAGTCCAAAACGGAGAGGAAGCCTGAGGTTCCTGCCTCCCCTCGAGGTGAGGCCCTCTTCCGTTGCGCCAGACCCAGCGGAGTCCCGAGGGGCCCCGCCACCTCCACAGGATCCCTCGCCTCTCAGAGGCACCCTGGGAAGTTCCCTAAGGTCCCCGGCAGAAGGCGAGGGAAACGAGGGTTTCCCGCCGCCCCCCGAGAAAGAGCTCGAGAGTCCTTCTTCAACGGGTCTCGAGGCCCTAGTCCCCTCCCGTGACTCGAGAGCCATGATGCTCTGCCTTTCGCCACGCGCATGGAGACCTGACTTCCCTGGCGCCGCACGAGAGGCTCCCTGAGATCCTCGTCGTGCCTCGGGAGAAAACCCCCACGGGCGCCGCAGCTCGATGAAACCCCGGAGACGCCCCCGTCCTCGCGAGCTGAAGGCCTTCTTTTCCTGCATGGCCTAGAGAGCAATCCCGTGTCCTCTCTGCAAACGGAAGAGAGGCTGGACTCGCTTGAGGCCGCTCAGGGGGCTCCAAGAGACCCGCGTCGCGACTCGAGAGGAGAGCTGAGTCCTTGGCTTCCCCTCGAGACGAGGCCTGACTCCCCGGGGGAGCCTGGAATGCAACCCCGAGATCCCTGCCTTCCCTGGAGAGGAATATTAGGTCCGGGACACACGCCTAGGAGAGGTCTCTTCGGCCCTGCAGTGACTCGAGTGCAACCCCCAGCTTTCCCTCGCAACCCGAGGGGAAGATTGGGCTTCCCAGGGCCAACCCAAGGGGAAGGCTGAGATCCCCGTCGTAACTCGAGAATCCCGCCGCAACTCGAGAAAAACCACGTGGTTCCCACCTCATGGCAAGATGAGGCCCTTGCCCGCCACGGCGTCTCAAGGGAAGTCCCCTGTTCTGCCCTGAAGGGCGAAACAGTCCCTGACAGCCTTCCTGCGACCCCCAAAAGTCCCCCGACACGCCGGGTTCCCTCGAGGGGAACACCGAGGGTCCCGGCACCGCTTCCTCTGAGCCCCTTCTCCCCTCCTGATCGCGACAGGAGAGGCGATTCCCCTGCGTGGTCTGGAAGGGGTTCCCGGCCTTCCCGGCGCACCTCAGGATGAGGCCGGTCTCACAAGGAAATTCGAGACGAGCCACGTGGGTGGGGCCACATGCCGAACGCCCCCGGTTCCCCGGTCCGCTCTTGAGAAGGACCCGAGGCCCGGACCCCTCTTCGAAGGCAATCCTGTGGGTGAAGGCACAACACGAAGGGGCACTGCCACCCCCGTGCATCGTCCGCAAAGACCCTCGGGTTCCACACACACCTCGTAGAGGGGCCTGAGGCCCCCTGAGCAACTCGAGAGGCCAGCGGGGTTCCCTTCCTCAGACAAGACGAGGCCTGACTCTCCTGTCCCAACTCTGCAGGGACCCTGCGGTCGGAGTCCGAAACGGAGAGGAAGCCTGAGGTTCCTGCCTCCCCTCGAGGTGAGGCCCTCTTCCGTTGCGCCAGACCCAGCGGAGTCCCGAGGGGCCCCGCCACCTCCACAGGATTCCTCCCCTCTCAGAGGCACCCTGGGAATTTCCCTAAGGTCCTCGGCAGAAGGCGAGGGAAACGAGGGTTTCCCGCCGCCCCCCGAGAAAGACCTCGAGAGTCCTTCTTCAACGCGTCTCAAGGCCCTAGTCCCCTCCCGTGACTCGAGAGCCAGGACGCGCTCCCCCTCGCCACGCGCATGGAGACCTGACTTCCCTGGCGCCGCACGAGAAGTTCCCTGAGATCCTCGTCGTGCCTCGGGAGAAAACCCCCATGGGCGCCGCAGCTCGAGGAAACCCCTGAGACGCCCCCGTCCTCGCGAGCTGAGGGCCTTCTTTTCCTGCATGGCCTGGAGAGCAATCCCGGGTCCTCTCTGCAAACTGAAGAGGAGGCTGGACTCCCTTGAGGCCGCTCAGGGGGCTCCAAGAGACCGCGTCGCGACTCGAGAGGAGAGCGGAATCCTTGGCTTCCCCTCGAGACGAGGCCTGACTCCCCGGGGGAGCCTGGAATGCAACCCCGAGATCCCTGCCTTCCCTGGAGAGGAATATTAGGTCCCGGACACACGCCTAGGTGAGGTCTCTTCGGCCCTGCAGTGACTCGAGCGCAACCCCCAGCTTTCCCTCGCAACCCGAGGGGAAGATTGGGCTTCCCAGGGTCAACCCAAGGGGAAGGCTGAGATCCCCGCCGCAACTCGAGAAAAACCACGTGGTTCCCACCTCTTGGCAAGATGAGGCCCTTGCCCGCGACGGCGTCTCAAGGGAAGTCCCCTGTTCCGCCCTGAAGGGCGAAACGGTCCCTGACAGCCTTCCTGCGACCCCCAAAAGTCCCCCGACATGCCGGGGTCCCCCAAGGGGAACACCGAGGGTCCCGGTACCGCTTCCTCTGAGCCCCTTCTCCCCTCCTGATCGCGACAGGAGAGGCGATTCCCCTGCGTGGTCTGGAAGGGGTTCCCTTTCTTCCCGGCCCACCTCAGGATGAGGCCGGTCTCACGAGGAAATTCGAGACGAGCCACGTGGGTGGTTCCACATGCCGAACGCCCCCGATTCCCCGGTCCGCTCTTGAGAAGGACCCGAGGCCCGGCCCCCTCTTCGAAGGCAACCCTGTGGGTGAAGGCACAACACGAACGGGCACTGCCACCCCCGTGCATCGTCCGCAACGCCCCGCGGGTTCCACACACAGCTCGACGAGGGGCCTGAGACCCCCTGAGCAACTCGAGAGGCCAGCGGGGTTCCCTTCCTCAGACAAGACGAGGCCTGACTCTCCTGTCCCAACTCTGCAGGGACCCTGTGGTCGAAGTCTGAAACGGAGAGGAAGCCTGAGGTTCCTGCCTCCCCTCGAGGTGAGGCCCTCTTCCGTTGCGCCAGACCCAGCGGAGTCCCGAGGGGCCCCGCCACCTCCACAGGATTCCTCGCCTCTCAGAGGCACCCTGGGATGCTCCCTAAGGTCCCCGGCTGAAGGCTAGGGAAACGAGGGTTTCCCGCCGCCCCCCGGACAAAGACCTCGAGAGTCCTTCTTCAACGCGTCTCAAGGCCCTAGTCCCCTCCCGTGACTCGAGAGCCAGGTCGCGCTCCCCCTCGCCACGCCCATGGAGACCTGACTTCCCTGGCGCCGCACGAGAGCCTCCCTGAGATCCTCGTCGTGCCTCGGGAGAAAACACCCACGGGCGCCGCAGCTCGAGGAAACCCCGGAGACGCCCCCGTCCCCGCGAGCTGAGGGCCTTCTTCTCCTGCATTGCCTGGAGAGCAATCCCGGGTCCTCTCTCCAAACGGAAGAGGAGGCTGGACTCCCTTGAGGCCGCTCAGGGGGCTCCAAGAGACCCGCGTCGCGACTCGAGAGGAGAGCGGAGTCCTTGGCTTCCCCTCGAGACGAGGCCTGACTCCCCGGGGAAGCCTGGAATGCAACCCCGAGATCCCTGCCTTCCCTGGAGAGGAATATTAGGTCCCGGACACACGCCTAGGTGAGGTCTCTTCGGCCCTGCAGTGACTCGAGCGCAACCCCCAGCTTTCCCTCGCAACCCGAGGGGAAGTTTGGGCTTCCCAGGGCCAAGCCAAGGGGAAGGCTGAGATCCCCGTCGTAACTCGAGAATGCCGCTGCAACTCGAGAAAAACCACGTGGTTCCCACCTCTTGGCAAGATGAGGCCCTTGCCCGCGATGGCGTCTCAAGGGAAGTCCCCTGTTCCGCCCTGAAGTGCGAAACGGTCCCTGACAGCCTTCCTTCGACCCCCAAAATTTCCCCGACACCCCGGGATCCCTCGAGGGCAACACCGAGGGTCCCGGCACCGCTTCCTCTGAGCCCCTTCTCCCCTCCTGATCGCGACAGGAGAGTCGATTCCCCCGCGTGGTCTGAAAGGGTTTCCTGGCCTTTCCGGCGCACCTCAGCATGAGGCCGGTCTCACGAAGAAATTCGAGACGAGCCACGTGGGTGGTGCCACATGCCGAACGCCCCCGATTCCCCTGTCCGCTCTTGAGAAGGACCCGAGGCCCGGACCCCTCTTCGAACGCAACCCTGTGGGTGAAGGCACAACACGAAGGGGCACTGCCATCCCCGTGCATCGTCCGCAACGACCCGCGGGTTCCACACACAGCTCGACGAGGGGCCTGAGACCCCCTGAGCAACTCGAGAGGCCAGCGGGCTTCCCTTCCTCAGACAAGACGTGGCCTGACTCTCCTGTCCCAACTCTGCAGGGACCCTGTGGTCGGAGTCCGAAACGGAGAGGAATCTGAGGTTCCTGCCTCCCCTCTAGGTGAGGCCCTCTTCCATTGCACCAAACCCAGATGAGTCGCGAGAGGCCCCTCCCAACTCCACAGTATCCCTGAATTCTCAGACGCACCTTGAGAATCTACCTGAGGTCACCGGCTCAAGTCCAGGGAACCCAGGGTTTCCTGCTGTGACCCGAGAAAGACCTTGAGAGTCCTTCGGCGCGTCTTGAGGCCCGATTCCCCTACCATGACTCGAGAGCAAAGACCCGCTCCCCATCGCCATGCGCATGGAGACCTGACTTCCCTGACTCCTGAAGAGAGTCTCCCTGAGCTCCCCGTCGTACCTCTTCGGAAACCCCATTCAGGCACCGCAGCTCGAGAAAACCCACGATACGCCCCCGTCATCACGAGATGAGGGACTTGTTTCCTGCCTGGCATGGAGAGCAAAACCGAGTCCTCTCTCCAGACTCCACAGGAGGCTTGACTCTCTTTAGGCCTCTCAGTTGGCTCCAAGAGATACCTGTCAGGACCTGAAGGGAAAGCAGAGTCTTTTGCTTCCCCTCGAGACGAGGCCTGACTCCCCGTGTGAGTCTGGAATGCAACCCCGAGTTCCTGTCACACCTGGAGAGGAAAACTCGGTCCTGGACACAAGCCTAGATGAGGTCTATTTTGCACTGCAGTTACTAGAGCGCAATCGCCAGCTCTCCCTCGCAAATCGAATTGAAGATTGGACTTCCCTGGGCCAATACAATTGGAAGCCTGAATTCGACATCGTAACTCGAGAATCCCGCCGAAACTCGAGAAAATCCACGTGGTTCCCCCATCAGCGCTAGATGAGGCCCTTGCCCGCTACAGCGACTCAAGAGAAGTCCCACTTTCTGTCTTGAAGTGCGAAACGGTACTTGGCACCCTTGATGCAATCTCAAAATTCCCCGACATACCGGTCTCACTCGAAAGGAACACCGAGGTTCCCGGAACCACTTCATTTGAGCTCCTTCTCCCCTCGTGATCGCGACAGGAGTGTCGATTCCCCTGCTATGTCTGGAAGGGGTTCCCGACCTTTCCAGCGCGCCTAAGGATGAGGCAGGTCTCACGAGGAAATTCGAGACATAGCCTCGTGGGTGGTGCCACAAGCCGAAAGACCCCGATTTCCCGGTCTGCTCTTGATAAGAACGTGATGCCGTGACACCTTTACGAAGGAAAACCTGTGGATGAAAGCACAACACGAAGGGGCACTGACACTGTGCATCATCCATAAAAACCCGCAGGTTACAAACACAGTTCAACAAGTGGTCTGTCACCCCGTGAACAACTCGACAGGCAAGTGGAGTTCCATTCCTCCACACAAGACGAGACCTGATTTTCTGTACCAACTCTGCAGGGAAACTGTGATCCGAGTCAGTACCAGCGACAGGAAACCCAGGAGAGGAAACATGAGGTTCCTGCCTCCACTCGAGATGAGGCTCTCATCAATTGCACCAAACCCAGTGGAGTCCAGAGAGGCCCCTCCCAACTCCACAGTACCCCTGACTTCTCAGAGGCACCCGGAGAGGCTCCATGAGGTCACCGGCACATGTCGAGGGAACCCAGGGTTTCCTGCCACAATGGGAAAAAGACCTCGAGAGTCCTACTTCAACGTGTCTTGAAGCCCGAATCTGCTTCCATGGCTCTATAGAAGTGACACGTACCCCCTCGCCACGCACATGGAGACCTGACTTCCCTGGCGCCATAAGAGAGGCTCCCTGAGCTCCCTGTCCTACCTCGTGAGAAACCCCACACTGACGCCGCAGCTGGAGAAAACTCACCATACGCCCCTGTCATCGCGAGATGAGGGCCTTCTTTTCCTGCATGGCCTGGAGAGGAATCCCAAATCCTCTGTCCAAACTCCACAGGAGGCTTGACTCCCTTTAGGCCACTTAGTGTGCTCCAAGAGATACCCGTCGCGACTCGAGAGGAGAATTGAGTCCTTTGCTTCCCCTCGAGACAAGGCCTGACTCACCAGGTGGGTCTGCAATGCAACCCGGAGATCCCTGTCTCCCCTGGAGAGGAACATTAGGTCCTGGAAACAAGCCTAGATGAGGTCTCTTTTGCCCTTCTGTAACTCGAGAGCAATCCCACGCTCTCCCTGACAACTCGAATGGAAGATGGGACTTCCCTGGGCCAACACAAGAGGAAGCCTGAATTCCCCTTCGTAACTCGAGAATCCCGCCGCAACTCGAGAAAAAGCACTTGGTTCCCTCGTCATCACAAGATGAGGCCCTTGCCCGCTACAGCTTCTCAAGAAAAGTCCCACGTTCCGTCTTGAAGTGCAAAACGATACTTGACACCCTTGATGTGACCCCAAAAGTTCCCCGAAAGATCGGTCTCACTCGAGGTGAACACCGAGGTTCCCAGCACCAGTTTATCTGAGCCCCTTCTCCCCTCCTGTTCGTGATAGGAGGGTCACTTCCCCTGCTTTGTTTGTAAGGGGTTCCCGACCTTCACGGGGCACTTCAGGATGAGGCCAGTCTCACGAGGAAATTCGAGACGTAGCTCGCGGGTGGTACCACATGCCAAAAGACTATGATTTCCTGGTATGCTCTTGATAAGAACCCGATGCCTGGACACCTCTTCGAAGGCAACCCTGTGGATGAAGGCACAACACAAAGGGGCACTGACACCCTCGTGCATCGTCTGGAAAAACCCGCAGGTTCCACATACAGCTCAACAAGTGGCTTGTCACCCCTGAAGAACTCGAGAGGCAAGTGGGGTTTCATTCCTCTACACAAGACGATGCCTGACTCTCCTGTCACAACTCTGCAGGGACTTTGCGATCCGAATCAGACCAGCGCCAGTGAAGTCACGAGAGGAACGCTGAGGTTCCTGCCTCCACTCGAGATTAGGACCTCTTCCATTGCACGAAACCCAGTGGAGTCCCGAGAGACACGTCCCAGCTCCACAGTATCCCTGACTTCTCAGAGGCACCCTGAGAAGCTCCCTGAGGTCACCAGCACAATTCGAGTGAACCCAGGGTTTACTGCCGCCACCATAGAAAGAACTCAAGAGTCCTTCTTCAACGCATTTTGAGGCCTGATTCCCCTACCATGACTCGAGGGCAATGACACGCTCCCTCTGCTACACTCATGAAGCCCTGACTTCCCTGGCGCCACACGAGAGGCTCCCTGAGCTCCCCGTCATACCTCGTGAGAAACCAAACACTGGCGCCACAGATAGAGAAAACCCACGAGACGCCCCCATTTTCGCGACATGACGGCCTTCTTTTCTAGCATGGCCTGGAGAGCAATCCCGAGTCCTCTCTCCAAACTCCACAGTAGGCTTGACTCCCTTTTGGTCACTCAGTGGACTCCAAGACATACCCGTCGCGACTCGAGAGGAGAGCGGAGTTTTTTCCTTCCCCTCGAGGCGAGGCCTGACTCCTCGGGTGTGTCTGATATGTGAACCGGAGATCCCTGTCGCCCCTGGAGAGAAACATTAGGTCCTGGACACAAGCCTAGATGAGGTCTCTTTTTTCCTGCAGTGACTCGAGAGCAATCCCCAACTCTCCCTCGCAACTCGAATGGAAGACTGGACTTCCCTGGGCCAACAGAAGAGGAAGCCTGAATTTCCCGTTGTAACTCAAGAATCCCGCCACAACTCGAGAAAAACCACATCGTTCCCTCTTCATCGCAGGATGCGGCCATTGCCGCTACAGCGTCTCAAAAGAAGTCTTACGTTCCATCTTGAAGTGCGATACGGTACTTGGCACCTTTGATGCGACCCCAAAAGTTCCCCAACACACTGGTCTCACTGGAGGGGAACACCGAGGTTCCCGGCATCACCTCATCTGTGCCCCTTCTCCCCTCCTGATCGAGACAGGAGGGTCGATTCCCCTGCTTTGTCTGCAAGGGGTTCCAACCTTCCCGGCGCACCTCAGGATGAGGCCGGTCTCACTAGGAAATTCGAGACGTAGCCTGGTGGGTGGTGCCACATGCGGAAAGACCCCGATTTCCCGGACCGCTCTTAATAAGAACCCGATGCCAGGACACCTCTTCGAAAGCAAACCTGTGGATGAATGCACAACACGAAGGGGTACTGACATCCCCATGCATAGTACGGAAAAACACGCAGATTCCAAACACAGATCGACAAGTGTCCTGTCATCCCTTGAAGAACTAGAGAGGCATGCGGAGTTCCGTTCCTCCACACAAGAGAAGGCCTGACTCTCCTTTCCCAACTCTGCAGGGACCGTGCGATCGGAGTCAGAAATGTAGATGAAACCTGACGTTCCTGCATCAACTCGAAATGAGGCCCTCTTCCATTGCGCCATACCCAGTGGAGTCCCGAGAGGCCCCTAAAACTCCACAGTATCCCTGATTCTCAGAGGCACCCTCAGAAGCTCTCTGCGGTCACTGGCACAAGTCGAGTGAACCCAGGGTTTCCTGCTGCATTCTGAGAAAGACCTTGAGAGTCCTTCTTTACCGCGTCTTGAGGCCCGATACCCTACCATGACTGGAGAGCAATGACGCATTCCCCTCGCCACACCCATTGAAACCTAACTTCCCTGGCGCCACACGAGAGGCTCCCTGCGCTCCCCGTCCTACCTCATGAAAACCCCACACTGGCACCGCCGCTCAAGAAAACTCACGAGCCGCCCCCATCATCGTAAGATGAGGGCCTTCTTTTCCTACATGACCTAGAGAGCAATCCCGAGTCCACTCTCCAAACTCCACTGGAGGCCTGACTCCCTTTAGGCCACTCAGTAGCCTCCAAGAGATACACGTCGCTACTCTAGAGGAGAGCAGAGTCCGTTGCTTCCCCTCGATCCGAGGCCTGACTACTTGGGTGAGTCTGGAATGGGATCCCGAGATCCGTGTTGCCCCTGTAGAGGAAAACTCGGTCCTGGACACAAGCCTAAATGAGGTCTTTTTTGTCCTGCATTGACTCAAGTGCAATCCCCAGCTCTCCCTCGCAACTCGAATGGATGATTGGACTTCCCTGGGCCAACACAAGAGGAAGCCTGTATTCCCCATTGTAATTCGAGAATCCCGCGGCAACTGGAGAAAAACAACGTGGCTCCTCCGTCATCGAAATATGAGGCCCCTGTCAGCTATAGCGTCTCCAGGGAAGTCCCATGTTCCGTCTTGAAGTGTGAAACGGTACTTGGCACCCTTGATGCGACCCCCAAATTTCCCTGACACCCCGGTCTCACTCGAGGAGAACATGGAGGTTCCCAGCACCGCTTCAGCTGAGCCTCTTCTCCCCTCCTGATGGCGACAGGAGGGTCGATTCCCCTGCTTTGTCTGGAAGGGGTTCCCAGACTTCCCGGCGAACCTCAGGATGAGGCCAGTCTCACGAGGGAAGTCGAGACGTAGCCTCGTGGGTTGTGCCACATGCCGAAAGACCCCGATTTCCTGGTCCGCTATTGATAAGATCCCGATGCCCGGTCACCTCTTCGAAGGTAACCCTGTGGATGAAGGCACAACACGAAGGGGCACTGACACCCCTGTGCATCGTGCCCCAAAACCGAAGGTTCCACATACAACTCGACAGGTGGCCTGTCATCCCGTGAACAACTCGAGAGGCAAGCGGAGTTCCATTACTCCACACAAGACGAGGTCTGACTCTCCTGTCCCAACTCTGCAGGGACCCTGCTCTCCGAGTCAGAAATGGAGAGGAACCCTGACGTTACTGCCTCAATCCGAGATTAGGTCCTCTTCAATTGCACCAGTCCCTGTGATGTCCCGAGAAGCCCCTCTCAACTCCACAGTATCCCTGACTTCTCAGAGGAACCCCGCTAAGCTCCCTGAGGTCATGGGCACAAGTCGAGGGAACCCAGGGTTTCCTGCCACACCCCGAGAAAGACCTCGAGAGTTCTTCTTCGAAGCGTCTTGAGGCTTGATTCCCCTACCATGACTCGAGAGCAATGAGGCGCTCCCCCACGCCACGTCCATGGAGACCTGACTTCCGTGGCACCACAGGAGTCTCCCTGAGCTCCCCGTCCTATCTCGTGAGAAACCCCAACCAGGCACTGCACCTTGAGAAAACCCACGAGACGCCCCCGTCATCGCGAGATGAGGGCCTTCTTTTCCTGCATGGCCTAGAGAGTAATCCCGAGTCCTCTCTCCAAACTCCACAGGAGGCTTAACTCCATTTAGGCCATTCTTGGGCTCCAAGGGATACCCTTCGTGACTCGAGAGGAGAGCGGAGTCCATTCATTCCCTTCGAGACGAGGCCTGACTCCCCGGGTGAGTCTGGAATGCAACCCCGAGATCCCTGTCGCCCCTGGAGAGAAAAACTCGGTCCTGGACACAAACCTAGATGAGCTCTATTTTGCCCTGCAGTGACTCGAGAGCAATCTCCAGCTCTCACTTGCAACTCGAATGGAAGATTGGACTTCCCTGGGCCAACACAAGAGGAAACCTGTATTCCCCATCGTAACTCAAGAATCCTGCCGCAACTCGAGAAAAAACACGTGGGTCCCCCGTCAGTGCTAGATGAGGCCCTTGCCCACTACAGCATCTCAAGAGAAGTCCCAGGTTCCGTCTTGAAGTGCGAAACGGTACTTGGCACCCTTGATGCAACCAGAAAAGTTACCCGACTTTCACTCAAGGAGAGCACCGAGGTTCCCGGCACTACTTCATCTGAGCCCTTTCTCTCCTCCTGATCCCGAAAGTAGGGTCGATTCCCCTGCTTTGTTTGGAAAGGGTTCCCGGACTTTCCTGCGCGCCTCAGGATGAGGCCGGTCTCACGAGAAAATTCGAGACGTAGCCTAGTGGGTGGTGCAACATGCTGAAAGACCCCAATTTCCCGGTCCGCACTTGAGGAGAACACG
Source organism: Bubalus kerabau (assembly GCF_029407905.1). Lineage (NCBI taxonomy): Eukaryota > Metazoa > Chordata > Mammalia > Artiodactyla > Bovidae > Bubalus > Bubalus kerabau. Next base: position 1,332,061 of record NW_026577892.1, on the reverse strand, counting down.
ATACCCGGACACCTCTTCGAAGGCAACCTTGTGGATGAAGGCACAACAGGAAGGAGCACTGACGCCCCCGTGCATCTCCGAAAAACCCGCGGGTTCCACACACATCACGAAAAGTGGTGTTATCCTTGAACAACTTGAGATGTAAGTGGAGTTCCATTCCTCCGCAGAACACGAGACCTGACACTCCTGAGCAAACTCAACAGGGACCCTGCGATCTGAGTCACATCCGGCCTCCAGGAAGTCAGGAGCAGAACCCTGAGGTTCCTGCCTCAACTCGAGATGAGGCCCACTTCCATTGCACCAAACACAAAGGTGTCCCGAGAGGCCTCTCCCAAATCCACAGTATCCCTGACTTCTCAGAGGCACCCTGAGACGCTCCCTGAGGTCACCGGCACAAGTCAAGGGAACCTAGGGTTTCCTGCCGCAACCCTAGAAAGACATCGAGAGTCCTTTTTCAACCCGTCATGAGGCCCGATTCCCCTACCCTGACTTGAGAGCAATGACGCGCTCCCCCTTGCCCCGCCCATGGAGACCTGACTTCCCTGTTGCCACACGAGAGGCTACCTGAACTCCCCATCGTACCTCGTGAGAAACCCCACACTGGCGCCGCAGCTCGAGAAAACCCACGAGACGCCCCCGTCATCTCGAGATGTGGGCCTTCTTTTCCTGCATGGCCTGGAGAGCAATCCCGAGTCCTCTCTCCAAACTGAAGAGGAGGCTTGACTCCCTTTAGACCACTCAGTGGGCTCCAAGAGATACGCGTCGCAACTCGAGAGGATAGCCAAGTCCTTTGCTTCCCCTCGAGACGAGGCCTAACTCCCCGGGTGAGTCTGTAATGCAAACCCGAGATCCCTGTCGCCCTTGGAGAGGATCACTGGGTCCTGAACACAAGGCTAGATGAGGTCGCTTTTGCCCTGCAGTAACTCGAGAGCACTCCCCAGCTTTCCCTCACAACCCGAATGGAAGATTGGACCTCCCTGGGCCAACACAAGAGGAAGCATGAATTCCCAGTAGTAATTCGAGAATTCCGCCTCAACTTGAGAAAAACCACGTGGTTCCCCCGTCATTGCAAGATGAGGCCCTTGCCCGCTCCAGCGTCTCAAGTGTAGTCCCACGTTCTGTCTTCAAGTGCGAAATGATATTTGGCACCCTTAATGCTACCCCAAAAGTTCCCCGACATACGGGTCGCACTAGAGGGGAACACCGAGGTTCCTGGCACCACTTCATCTGAGCCCCTTCTCCCCTCCTGATCGTGAAAGGAGGGTCCATTCCCCTGCTTTGTCTGCAAGGGGTTCCCGACCTTCTCCACGCACCTCAGATGAGGCTGTCTCACGAGGAAATTCGAGACGTAGCCTCGATGGTGGTGCCACATGCCGAAAGACCGCGATTTCCCGATCTGCTCTTGATAAGAACGCGATGCCCAGACACCTATTCGAAGATAGTGTGGATGAAGGCACAACACGAAGGGGCACTGACACCCCCGTGCATCGTCCGGAAAAGACCGCAGGTTACTCATACAGCTCAACAAGTGCCTGTCACCCAGTGAACAACTCGAGAGGCAAGTGGAGGTCCATTCCTGAACACAAGACAAGGCCTGACTCACCTCTCCCAACTATGCAGGGGGCTGCGATCGGAATCAGAAATGGAGAGGAACCCTGAGGTTCCTGCCTCCCCTCGAGATGAGGCCCCCTTCCATTTCACCAAACCCAGTGGAGTCCCGAGAGGTCTTTCCCAACTCCACAGTATCCCTGACTTCTCAGAGGCACCCGGAGAATCTCCCTGAGGTCACCGGCACAAGTCGAGGGAACCCAGGTATTCTTGCCAAGACCCGAGAGAGATCTTGAGAGTCCTTCAACGCGTCTAGAGGCCTGATTCCCCTACCATGACTCGAGAGCAATGACGCGCTCCCCCTCGCCACACGCATCGAGACCTAACTTCCCTGGCGCCACACAAGAGGCTCCCTGAGCTCCCCGTCGTACCTCCTGAGAAACCAACACAGGCGCTGCAGCTCGGTAAAACCACCGAGACCCCCCCCCCCGTCATCGTGAGATGAGGGCCTTCTTTTCCTGCATGTCCTGGAGTGCAATCCCGAGTCCTCTCTCCAAACTCCAGAGGAGGCTTGACTCCCTTTAGTCCACTCAGTGGGCTCCAAGAAATACCCGTCGCGACTCGAGAAGAGAGAGAAGTCCTTTGTTTCCCCTCGAGAGGACGCCTGACTCCTGGGTGAGTCTAGAATGCAACCCCAAGATCCCAGTCATCCCTTGAGAGGAACATTAGGTCCTAGACACAAGCCTGGATGAGGTTTCTTTTGCCCTGCAGTGACTCGAGCGCAACCCCCAGCTCTCCCTCGCAACTCGAATGGAAGATTGGGCTTCCCTGGGCCAACACAAGAGGAAGCCAGAAATCCCCTTCGTAACTCGAGAATCCCGCCGCAACTCGAGAAAAACCACGTGTTTCCAACGTCATCCCAAGATGAGGCCCTTGCTGCTATGGCGTCTCAAGAAAAGAACCACGTTCCGTCTTGAAGTGCGAAACGGTACTTTGCACCCTTGATGCGACACCAAATGTTCCCGGACACGCCGGTCTCACTCGACAGGAACACCGAGGTTCCCGCACCACTTCATCTGAGCACCTTCTCCCCTCCTGTTCGAGACAGGAGGGTCTATTCCCCTGCTTTGTTTGGAAGGGGTTTCCCACATTCCCGGCGCATCTAAGGATGAGGCCGGTCTCACGAGTAAATTCGAGACATAGCGTCGTGGGTGGTGTCACATGCCGAAATACCCCGATTTCCCGGCCCACTCTTGAGAAGAACCCGATGCCCGGACACCTCTTCGAAGGCAACCCTGTGGACGAAGGCACAAAACGAAGGGTCACTGACACTCCCGTGCATCATTCGGTAAAAGCCGCAGGTTCCACACACAGCTCGACAAGAGGCCTGTCATCCCATGAACAACTCGAGAGGCAAGCAGAGTTCCATTCCTCCACTCAAGACGAGGCCTGACTCTCCGGTCCCAACTCTGAAGGGACCCTGCGATCGGAGTCCGAAATGGAGAGGAACCCTGAGGTTCCTGACTCCACTCGAGATGAGGCCCTCTTCCATTACACCAAAAACAGTGGAGGCCCGAGAGGCCCCTCCCAAATCCACAGTAACGCGACTTCTCAGAGGCACCCTTAGAAGCTCCCTGAGGTCACCGGCACAAGTCGAGGGAACACAGGGTTTCCTGACGCAACCCGAGAAAGACCTCGAAAATCCTCCTTCAACGCATCTTGAATCCCGATTCCCCTACCATGACTCGAGAGCAATGACGCATTCCCCCTCGCCACTCGCATGGAGACTTGACTTCCCTGGCGCCACACGAGAGGCTCCCTGAGCTCCCCGTCATACCTCGTGAGAAATCCCACACTGGCTCCCCAGCTCGAGAAAACCCACGAGACGCCTCCATCATCGCGAGACGAAGGCCTTCTTTTCCTGCATGGCCTGGAGAGCAATCTCGAGGCCTCTCTTCAAACTCTACAGGAGGCCTGACTCCCTTTAGGCCACTCTGTGGGCTCCAAGAGATACCCGTTGGGACTCGAGAGGAGAGCGGAATTCTTTGCTTCCCCTATATACCAGGCCTGACTCCTCAGGTGAGTCTGGAATGCAACCCCGAGATCCCTGTCGCCCCTGGAGAGGAACATTAGGTCCTAGACACAAGCATAGATGAGGTCTCATTTGCCCTGAAGTGACTCGAGAGCAATCCCCTGCTCTCCCTCGCACCTCGAATGGAAGAATGGACTTCCCTGGGCCAACACAAGAGGAAACCTGAATTCCCCGTCGTAAGTCAACAATCCCATCGCAACTCGAAAAAAACCACGTGGTTTCCCCTTCATCACAAGATGAGGCCCTTGCCCGCCACAGCGTCTCAAGAGAAGTCCCACGTTTCATCTTGAAGTTTGAAACAGTATTTGGCAAGCTTCGTGAGACCCCAAAAGTTCCCTGACATACCGGTCTCACTCAAGGGGAACACCGAGGTTCCCGGCACCACTTCATCTGAGCCCCTTCTCCCCTCCTGATCGCGACAGTAGGGTCGATTAACCTGCTTTGTCTGGAAGGCTTTCCCGACCTTCCAGGGGCACCTCAGCATGAGGCCCGTCTCACGAGGAAATTCGAGACGTAGCCTCGTGTGTGGTGCCGCATTACAAAAGACCCCGATTTCCTGGTCTGCTCTTAATAAGAACCCGATGCCCGCACACCACTTCGAAGGCAACCCTGTGGATGAAAGCACATCACGAAGGGGCACTGACACCCCCGTGCATTGTCTGGAAAAAACCGCAGGTTCCACACACAGCTCGACAAGTGGCCTGTCACTCCTTGAACAACTCGAGAGGCAAGCGGATTTCCATTCCTCCACACAAGACGAGGCCTGACTCTCCTGTCCCAACTCTGCAGGGACCCTGCAATCTGAGTCAGAAATGGAGAGGAACCCTGAGGTTCCTTCCTGATCTCGAGATTAGGCCCTCTTCCATTGCAGCAAACCCAGTGGAGTCCCGAGAGGCCTCTCCCAGCTCCATAGTATCCCTGACTTCTCAGAGGCACCCTGAGAAGCTACCTGAGGTCACAGGCACAAGTCGAGGGAACCCAGGGTTTCCTGCCGCAACCCGAGAAAGACCTCGAGCATCCTTTTTCATTGCGTTGAGCCCTGATTCCACTACCATGACTCGAGAGCAATGACGTGCGCCCCCTCGCCACTCGTATGGAGACTTGACTTCCCTGACACCACACGAGAGGCTCCCTGAGCTCCCGGTCGTACCTTGTGAGAAACCCCACACTGGCACCGCAGCTCCAGAAAAACCACGAGACTCCCCCGACATCGCGAGATGAGGGCCTTCTTTTCCTGCATGGCCTGGAGAGCAATCCCGCGTGCTCTCTCCAAACTCCACAAGAGAGGAGCCAAGATTGCTGAGGAGTAGGACGGGGAGAACTCTTTCCCCCCCAAACAATTTCATCAAAAGAGCATTTAAACGTCGAGTAAATTCCACAATACAACTTAAGAATGCTGCGAGAGGACATCAGGCACCCAGAAAAGAACCCAACTCTTGGAAAGTAGGTAGGAAAAAGTATAAAAGACAAAAAAAGAGACAAAAGAGGGAGGGAGGGATTTCCGTCCCGGGAAGATAGTCTTAAAAAGAGAAAAGTTTCCAAACACCAGGAAAGCTTTTCACTGCCAAATCTTTGCCAAGCTTTGGAAGCACAAAGGGCAACATAAGGGGGATAAAAATAAATAAACAATTAAAACTTGCAGATTGCAAGCCCTACGGTAACTCCCCCAGCCGCAAAGCAGTGCAGACGCCTGCTCACACCATTAGCATGCAGGGGCTGGGCAGGGAGGCGCGGCGCGGGCTGCATCGCTTAGAGTAAGAATCTGGCCTGAATACCCTGAGCACTATCTGAACGAAATAACTTGGGCTAGCAAACCAGACTCTGGGATATCTACCACGCAAAAAGCCAGCCCTAACCTAAGACACCGCCAGGCCCGCGCACGGAACAAAGGACTGAACAGAGATAGCCGGCTGCAGACCTTCCCCCTCCGGTGACAGGCAGCCAGAGCCGGAAGGGGACAATCGCAGCCCCAGAGAGACATTATCTATAAAACTGTAAGCAGCCTTCTTTGCTAACTAAAACTTCTTGGGGATCTGGACGGTCAACATCTGCCTGAGAAGGTGCGCCTGTTTTACACCCAGATAACCGAGTGGCGGGGAGGCGATAAGTCACAACATTGGCGCTCGCCAAACACCTCATCACCTGAGCTGCTCGGACCTGGGAAGAGCACAAAACGCAGGCCCAACCGAGTCTGTGCCTCTGAGGACTACCCGAGTGCCTGAACCTAAGCGGCTTGGACCTGGGAGGTGCATGAAGCCCAGGGCCAGCCTCGGATTGTTCCCAGTGGAACAACCTAGAGCCTGAGCAGTGTGGGCAGGGAGGCTACATGTGCTGTGAGCGGGGGCAGACCCAGTGTGGCTGAGGCACTGCGAGCGCACGCCAGTGTTATTTGTTTGCAGCATCACTCCCTCCCTCCCTCCCCACAGCGCAACTGAACAAGTGAGCCTAAAAAAAAAAAAAAGTGTCCTCCACCGTCCCCTTTGTGTCAGGGCGTAAATCAGACACTGAAGAGACCAGCAAACAAAAGAAGCTATAACAGAGGGAAACGCCTTGGAAGCTACAGGCAATAGATTAAAACCCTGTGGTTACTAGGACTACATAGGAAGGCGCCTATAGATCTTGAGAAATATAAGTTGGACCAAGGAACTAGCCAAAAATGAACCGAACCCACGATACTCACAACAAAACCAGAGAAAGTCCTAGATATATTTTTATGATTATTCTTACTTTTTTAAATTTTTTTAATTTTAAATTCTCTATTGTTCATTTAATTTTCACTTTTATAACCTATTACTTTGCAAAAAAAAAGACCCTATTTTTTTCTTCTTCAGCAAACTTCATGTATGTGTATATATATATATATATATATATATAATAATTTTTTGACCTTGTTTTTTTGTTTTGTTTTTTTTTTCTTCTTTTCTTTAACATTGTATTTTTGAAATTCCAAACTGTACTCTAGATTTTTAATTTATGCTTTTTGATATTTGATATCAATTTTGTACCTGTAGTTTCTTTATAATTTTTGCGACATTGCTTGTTTTTGTTTGTTTGTTTTCTCTTTAGTTTTCTTCTTCCTTTTTTTTAACATTGTATTTTTGAAATTCCAAACTCTACTCTAGATTTGTAATTTTTGCTTTTTGGTATTAGTTATCAATTTTGTACCTGTATATTCTTGATAATTTTTGCGACCTTGTTTGTTTTTCTTTGTTCGTTTTTTCTCTCTTTCTTTTCCTTCTTCTTTTCTTTAACATCGTATTTTTGAAATTCCAAACTCTACTCTAGATTTTTAATTTTTGCTTTTATGTATTTGTTACCAATTTTGTACCTTTAAGAACCCAATCTTCAGTACCCATTTTTCACTAGGGAGCGAGATTACTGGCTTGACTGCTCTCTCTCCCTTTGGACTCTCCTTTTTCTCCACCAGGTCGCCTGTGTCTCCTCCCTAACCCCTCTCTACTCTACCCAACTCTGTGAATTTCTGTGTATTCCAGACGGTGGAGAACACTTAGGGAACTGATTACTGGCTGGATCTGTCTCCCTCCTTTTCATTCCCCCCTTTTATCCTTCTGGCCACCTCTGTCTCCTTCCTCCTTCTTCTCATCTCTGTATAACTCTGTGAACATCTCTGAGCGGTCCAGTTGTGGAGTGCACATAAGGAAGTGACTACTGGCCAGCCCACTCTCTCCACTATTGATTCCACCTGATCTCATTTGGGTCACCTCTAACTCCCTCCTCCCTCTTCTCTTCTCCATGTAATGCTGTGAACCTTTCTGAGTGGCCCTCACAGTAGAGAAACTTTTCTTCTTTAACGTAGATGTTTTATCAATGGTGCTGTATAGAAGGAGAAGTTTTGAAACTACTGTAAAAGTAAGACAGATAACTGGAAGCAGGAGGCTTAAGTCCAAACCCTGACTCCAGGGAACTCCTGACTCCAAGGAACATTAATTGACAGGAGCTCATCAAATGCCTCCACACCGACACTGAAATCAAGCACCACACAAGGGCCAACAAGTTCCAGGGCAAGACATACCAAGCAAATTCTCCAGCAACAAAGGAACGCAGCCCTGAGCTTCAAGATACAGGCTGCCCAAAGTCACCCCAAAACCACAAACATCTCATAACTCATTACTGGACACTTCATTGCACTCCAGAGAGAAGAAATACAGCTCCACCCACCAGAACACGGACACAAGCTTCCCTAACCAGGAAACCTTGACAAGACACCTGTACAAACCCACACACAGCGAGGAAATGCCACAATAAAGAACTCCACAAACTGCCAGAATACAGAAAGGACACCCCAAACTCAGCAATTTAAACAAGATGAGACAGAGGAATACCCAGCAGATAAAGGAACAGGATAAATGCCCACCAAACCAAACAAAAGAGGAAGAGATAGGGAATCTACCTGATAAAGAATTCCGAGTAAGGATAGTGAAATGGATCTAAAATCTTGAAATTAAAATGGAATCACAGATAAATAGCCTGGAGACAAGGATTGAGAAGATGCAAGAAAGGTTTAACAAGGACCTAGAAGAAATAAAAAAAGAGTCAATATATAATGAATAATGCAATAAATGAAATTAAAAACACTCTGGAGGCAACAAATAGTAGAATAACAGAGGCAGAAGATAGGATTAGTGAATTCGAAGATAGAATGGTAGAAATAAATGAATCAGAGAGGATACATGAAAAACGAATTAAAAGAAATGAGCACAATCTCAGAGACCTCCAGGACAATATTAAACGCTACAACATTCGAATCATAGGGGTCCCAGAAGAAGAAGACAAAAAGAAAGACCGTGAGAAAATACTTGAGGAGATAATAGTTGAAAACTTCCCTAAAATGGGGAAGGAAATACTCACTCAAGTCCAAGAAACCCAGAGAGTCCCAAACAGGATAAAGCCAAGGCGAAACCCCCCAAGACACATATTAATCACATTAACAAAAATCAAACACAAAGAACAAATATGAAAAGCAGCAAGGGAAAAACAACAAATAACACACAAGGGAATTGCCATAAGGATAACAGCTGATCTTTCAATAGAAACTCTTCAAGCAAGGAGGGAATGGCAAGACATACTTAAAATGATGAAAGAAAATAACCTACAGCCCAGATTATTGTACCCAGCAAGGATCTCATTCAAGTATGAATGAGAAATCAAAAGCTTTTCAGACAAGCAAAAGCTGAGAGAATTCTGCACCACCAAACCAGCTCTCCAACAAATACTAAACAGGAAACACAAAAACGGTGTATAAATTCGAACCCCAAACAATAAAGTAAATGGCAATGGGATCATACTTATCAGTAATTACCTTAAACGTAAATGGGTTGAATGCTCCAACCAAAAGACAAAGACTGGCTGAATGGATACAAAAACAAGACCCCTACATATGTTGTCTACAAGAGACCCACCTCAAAACAGGGGATACATACAGACTGAAAGTGAAGGGCTGGAAAAAGATTTTCCATGCAAATAGGGACCAAAAGAAAGCAGGAGTAGCGATACTCATATCAGATAAAATAGACTTTAAAACAAAGGCTGTGAAAAGAGACAAAGAAGGTCACTACATAATGATCAAAGGATCAATCCAAGAAGAAGATATAACAATTATAAATATATATGCACCCAACGTGGGAGCACCACAGTATGTAAGGCAAATGCTAACAAGTATGAAAGGAGAAATTAACACTAACACAATAATAGTTGGAGATTTTAATACCCCACTCACACCTATGGATAGATCAACTAAACAGAAATTTAACAAGGAAACACAAACTTTAAATGATACAATAGACCAGTTAGACCTAATTGATATCTATAGGACATTTCATCCCAAAACAATGAATTTCAACTTTTTCTAAAGTGCACATGGAACCTTCTCCAGGATAGATCACATCCTGGGCCATAAAGCTAGCATTGGTAAATTCAAAAAAATAGAAATCATTCCAAGCATCTTTTCTGACCACAATGCAGTAAGATTAGATCTCAATTACAGGAGAAAAACTATTAAAAATTCCAACATATGGAGGCTGAACAACACGCTGCTGAATAACCAACAAATCACAGAAGAAATCAAAAAAGAAATCAAAATTTGCATAGAAACGGAGGAAAATGAAAACACAACAACCCAAAACTTGTGGGACACGGTAAAAGCAGTCCTAAGGGGAAAGTTCATAGCAATACAGGCACACCTCAAGAAACAAGAAAAAAGTCAAATAAATAAACTAACTCTACACCTAAAGCAACTAGAAAAGGAAGAAATGAAGAACCCCAGGGTTAGTAGAAGGAAAGAAATCTTAAAAATTAGAGCAGAAATAAATGCAAAAGAAACAAAAGAGACCATAGCAAAAATCAACAAAATCAAAAGCTGGTTCTTTGAAACGATAAATAAAATTGACAAACCATTAGCCAGACTCATCAAGAAACAAAGGGAGAAAAATCAAATCAATAAAATTAGAAATGAAAATGGAGAGATCACAACAGAAAACACAGAAATACAAAGGATCATAAGAGACTACTATCAACAATTATATGCCAATAAAATGGACAACGTGGAAGAAATGGACAAATTCTTAGAAAAGTACAACTTTCCAAAACTGGACCAGGGAAGAAATAGAAAATCTTAACAGACCCATCACAAGCACGGAAATGGAAACTGTAACCAAAAATCTTCCAGCCAACAAAAGCCCAGGTCCAGACGGCTTCACAGCTGAATTCTACGAAAAATTTAGAGAAGAGCTAACACCTATCCTGCTCAAACTCTTCCAGAAAATTGCAGAGGAAGGTAAACTTCCAAACTCATTCTATGAGGCCACCATCAGCCTAATACCAAAACCTGACAAAGATCCCACAAAAAAAGAAAACTACAGGCCAATATCACTGATGACATAGATGCAAAAATCCTTAACAAAATTCTAGCAATCAGAATCCAACAACACATTAAAAAGATCATACACCATGACCAAGTGGGCTTTATCCCAGGGATGCAAGGATTCTTCAATATCCGCAAATCAATCAATGTAATACACCACCTTAACAAATTGAAAAATAAAAACCATATGATTTTCTCAATAGATGCAGAGAAAGCCTTTGACAAAATTCAACATCCATTTATGATAAAAACTCTCCAGAAAGCAGGAATAGAAGGAACATACCTCAACATAATAAAAGCTATATATGACAAACCCACAGCAAACATTATCCTCAATGGTGAAAAATTGAAAGCATTTCCTCTAAAGTCAGGAACTAGACAAGGGTGCCCACTTTCACCATTACTGTTCAACATAGCTTTGGAAGTTTTGGCCACAGCAATCAGAGCAGAAAAAGAAACAAAAGGAATCCAAATTGGAAAAGAAGAAGTAAAACTCTCACTGTTTGCAGATGACATGATCCTCTACATAGAAAACCCTAAAGACTCCACCAGAAAATCACTAGAACTAGTCAAGGACTATAGTAAAGTTGCAGGATATAAAATCAACACACAGAAATCCCTTGAATTCCTATACACTAATAATGAGAAAACAGAAAGAGAAATTAAGGAAACAATTTCATTCACCATTGCAACGGAAAGAATAAAATACTTAGGAATATACCTACCTAAAGAAACTGAAGACCTATATATAGAAAACTATAAAACACTGGTGAAAGAAATCAAAGAGGACACTAATAGGTGGAGAAATATACCATGTTCATGGATTGGAAGAATCAATATAGTGAAAATGAGTATACTACCCAAGGCAATTTATAGATTCAATGCAATCCCTATCAAGCTACCAACAGTATTCTTCACAGAGCTAGAACAAATAATTTCACAATTTGTATGGAAATACAAAAAACCTCGAAGAGCCAAAGCGATCTTGAGAAAGAAGAATGGAACTGGAGGAATCAACCTACCTGATTTCAGGCTCCGCTACAAAGCCACAGTTATCAAGACAGTATGGTACTGGCACAAAGACAGAAATATAGATTAGTGGAACGAAATAGAAAGCCCAGAGATAAATCCACACACATATGGACACCTTATCTTTGACAAAGGAGGCAAAAATATACAATGGATTAAAGACAATCTCTTTAACAAGTGGTGCTGGGAAATCTGGTCAACCACTTGTAAAAGAATGAAACTAGAACACTTTCTAACACAATACACAAAAATAAACTCAAAATGGATTAAAGATCTAAACGTAAGACCAGAAACTATAAAACTCCTAGAGGAGAACATAGGCAAAACACTCTCTGAAATACATCACAGCAGGATCCTCTATGACCCACCTCCCAGAATATTGGAAATAAAAACAAAAATAAACAAATGGGACCTAATTAACCTTAAAAGCTTCTGCACATCAAAGCAAACTATTAGCAAGGTGAAAAGACAGCCTTCGGAATGGGAGAAAATAATAGGAAATGAAGCAACTGACAAACAACTAATCTCAAAAATATACAAGCAACTCCTACAGCTCAACTCCAGAAAAATAGATGACCCAATCAAAAAATGGGACAAAGAACTAAATAGACATTTCTCCAAAGAAGACATACAGATGGCTAACAAACACATGAAAAGATGCTCAAAATCACTCATTATCATAGAAATGCAAATCAAAACAACTATGAGGTACCATTTCACGCCAGTCAGAATGGCTGCAATCCAAAAGTCTACAAATAATAAATGCTGGAGAGGGTGTGGAGAAAAGGGAACCCTCTTACACTGTTGGTGGGAATGCAAACTAGTACAGCCACTATAGAGAACAGTGTGGAGATTCCTTAAAAAACTGGAAATAGAACTGCCTTATGATCCAGCAATCCCACTGCTGGGCATACACACTGAGGAAACCAGAAGGGAAAGAGACACGTGTACCCCAATGTTCATCGCAGCACTGTTTCTAACAGCCAGGACATGGAAGCAACCTAGATGTCCATCAGCAGATGAATGGATAAGAAAGCTGTGGTACATATACACAATGGAGTATTACTCTGCCATTAAAAAGAATAGAATGAATCAGTTCTAATGAGGTGGATGAAACTGGAGCCTATTATACAGAGTGAAGTAAGCCAGAAAGAAAAACACCAATACAGTATACTAACGCATATATATGGAACTTTGAAAGACGGTAACAATAACCCTGAGTACGAGACAGCAAAAGAGACACTGATGTATAGAAGAGTCTTATGGACTCTGTGGGAGAGGGAGAAGGTGGGAAGATTTGGGAGAATGGCATTGAAACATGTAAAATATCATGTATGAAAAGAGTTGCCAGTCCAGGTTTGATGCATGACACTGGATGCTTGGGGCTAGTGCACTGGGACGACCCAGAGGGATGCTATGGGGGGGGAGGAGGGAGGAGGGTTCAGGATGGGGAGCACATGTATACCTGAGGCAGATTCATTTTGATATTTGGAAAAACTAATACAATTATGTAAAGTTTAAAAATAAAATAAAATTAAAAAAAAATCCACAGGAGGCTTGACTCCCTTTAGGCCACTCAGTGGTCTCCAAGAAATACCCGTCGGGACTCGAGAGCAGAGCAGAGTCCTTTCCTTCCTCTCGAGATGAGGTCTGACTCCTCGGGTGCGTCTAAAATGCAACCCCGAGATCTCTGTCGCCCCTGGAGAGGAACATTAGGTCCTGGACACAAGCTTAGATGAGGTCTCTTTTGCCCTGAAGTGACTCGAGAGCAATCCCTAGCTCTCTCTCGCAACTCCAATGGAAGATTGGACTTCCCTGGGCCAACACAAGAGGAAGCCTGAATTCCCCATCGTAACTCAAGAATCCCGCCGAAACTCGAGAAAAACCACATGGTTACCCTGTCATCGCAAGATGAGGCCCTTGCCCGCTACAGCGTCTAAAGAGAAGTCCCAGGTTTCTTCTTGAAGTGTTTTCACACTTCAAGTGTGAAAACTTGGCACCCTTGATGCGATTCCAAAAGTTCCCCGACACCCTGGTCTCTCTCGAGGGGAACACCGAGGTTCCCGGTACGACTTCATCTGAGCCACTTCTCCCCTCCTGATTGCGACTGGAGGGTCGACTCCCGTGCTTTGTCTGGAAGGGGTTCCCAACCTTCCCAGCGCACCTCAGGATGAGGCCGGTCTAACGAGAATATTTGAGACGTAGCTTCATGGGTGGTAACACATGCTGAAAGACCCCGATTCCCCGGTCCACTCTTGATAAGAACCCGATGCCCGGACACCTCTTGAAAGGCAACCCTGTGGAAGAAGGCACAACACGAAGGGGCACTGACACCCTCGTGCATCGTCCGGAAAAACCCGCAGATTCCAAACACAGTTCAACAAGTTGCCTGTCACCCCGTGAATAACTCGAGAGGCAAGCGGAGTTCCATTCCTCCTTACAAGACGAGGCCTGACTCTCCTGTCCCAACTCTGCAGGGACCCTGCGATCAGAGTCAGAAATGGAGACGAACCCTGAGGTTCCTGCCTCCACTCGAGATGAGGCCCTCTTCTATTGCACCAAACCCAGTGGAGTCCCGAGAGGGCCCTCCCAACTCCAGGGTATCCTTTACTTCTCAGAGGCACACTGAGAAGCTCCCTGAGGCCACCGGCACTAGTCGAGGGAACCCAGGGTTTACTGCCGTGACCCAAGAAACACCTTGAAAGTCCTTCTTTAACGGTTCTTGAGGCCCGATACACCTTCCATGACTCTAGAGCAATGACGCGCTCCCCCTCGCAATGCGCATGGAGACCTGACTTCCCAAGCGCCACATGAGAGGCTCCCTGAGCTCCCCGTAGTACCTCATGAGAAACCCCACACTGGCTCTGCAGCTCGAGAAAACCTACGAGACGCCCCCTTCATCGCGAGATGATGGCCTTCTTTTCCTGCATGGCCTGGAGAGCAATCACGAGTCCTCTCTCCAAACTCCATAGGAGGCTTGACTCCCTTTAGGCCACTCAGTGGGCTCCAAGAGATACCCGTCGCAACTCGAGAGGAGAGTGGAGTCCTTCGCTTCCCCTCGAGACAAGGACTGACTCCCCGGGTGCATCAGGAAAGCAACCCCGAGATCCCTGTCCCCCCTGGAGACGAACATTATGTCCTGGACACAAGCCTAGATAAGGTCTCTTTTGCCCTGCAGTAACTCAAGCGCAATCCCTAGCTCTCCCTCGCAACTCGAATGGAAGACTGGACTTCCCTGGGCCAACACAAGAGGAAGCCTGAATTTCCTGACCTAACTCGAGAATCCCGCCACAACTCGAGAAAAACGACGTGGTTAACCCGTCACCACAAGATGAGGCCCTTGCCAGCTACAGCGTCTCAAGAGAAGTCTCACGTTCCGTCTTGAAGTTTGAAACGGTACTTAGCACCTTTGATGTGACTCCAAAAGTTCCCCGACATCCCAGTTTTACTCGAGGGGAACATCGAGGTTCCCGGCACCACTTCATCTGAGCCCCTTCTCCCCTCCTGATCGGGACAAGAGGGTCGATTCACTTGCTTTGTCTGAAAGGGTTACCGACCTTCCTGGTGCACCTCAGGTTGAGGTCCGTCTCAAGAAGAAATTCGAGACGTAGGCTTGTGGGTGGTGCCACATGCCGAAAGACACTGATTTCCTGGTCTGCTCTTGATAAGAATCTGAAGGCTGGATACCTCTTCGAAGGCAACCCTGTGTATGAAGGCAAAAAACGAAGGGGAACTGACACCCCCATGCATCGTCCGGATAAAACCGCAGGTTCCACACACAGCTCGACAAGTGGCCTGTTATCCGGTGAACAACTCGAGAGTCCAGTGGAGTTCCATTCCTCCACACAAGACGAGGCCTGACTCTCCTGTCCTAACTCTGTAGGGACTCTGTGTTCAGAGTCAGAAATGGAGAGCAACCCTGAGGTTCCTGCTTCAAATCGAGATGAGGCCCTCTTCTGACAAGGTCCAGCCTCGGCTGGTCCAGGGTTTTCGAAGGGGAGACAGAGTAGGCGACCTATTGATTTATTTATCGAAGATATAAAGAGTAATAGAATGAGGATAGATCAGTAGGAAAATTTAGTGGAGAAAAGAAGCTGAGTAGCTTGGTTTATGCGGAAAATCAGTATAACCCATGACACCAGGTTAGCTCTGACCACGGAGGCCGCAGGCTCCCTCTCGAATAGCGAAAAGTGCCCCACCTTAGACACCTTCTCAAGTGGTCTTCGAAGCCCAGGCAAATAAATGGTCGCAGAGGATATCCGCGCTCCAGATGGACACTCATCTGAAATTTGAGGGGAAGAATGACATTAGGAGACTAAGCGTTGGCAATCAAGGCCCGTAGCTTTATTTTCAACAGGGGTTTTTATAACCTAAGTTACACATAGAGGATAATGGGGATGCAAAGACAGCAGCCTTTGATCCTTATCAAAAACCAGAGTTTCTCTCCTGCAAATGTATCGTATACAAATGGTTTAGGTGATTTACATCATCTTCTAGCCAGAAGACCTATTAACATTTTATGACTCTTGACAAAGACTTATCAACCGTAAGACTTATTTTCTCTAAGAGTAATTATTTTAAGGTTTGGCTCCATCTTTCGAAGATAAAATTGCATTCCTATAGGGCAGATGTGTAATGGGCTTACAACAAAGGAAATAATTTATTACCTTAAGGGTCTAAAGTTAGTAACACCAAGGCCACTACTTATTTCTTTTACATACCAACTATATTAATTAATACACATTCAAGGATACAATTCAGGGGATGTGGAAACTTGGCAACAAGCATTGGTTCATCAATGAAATCTTTTACTAGTTTTATTCTGACAGTTTCTAACTCTCTGAGAGGCTCTAAGCTATTTGAATATCTTAGGCTTCCCGTGCCTCTCGAGGCTCGGAGACTGTAAACAATTGTATGCATTGCTGTAGGAGACCGGGTAAACTTGTCAGGCGAGTTAGAGAGCCATCTGACGTGTTTGGATTTAAACACTCCTAATTGCCCAGGAACTTTATTAATTGGAGCTGTAAGTTAGCTCTTTGACAGAGAGAGTGAGATGGTGGTGGGGGACAGCCCCCAGTAAAGTCAGAGGGGAGAGCACAAAGCAATAAAGTAGGCAGACTCTGGTTTTGGGGGGTAGATGCTCAAGAATATCCGGGAGGACTCCCGAGGCTCGATCCCGCCTTTGTGTATGCCCAGCCTCCTTCCTCATGACCTTTGTCACGAGTGGAATGTCTCTCGCCGGCTCCCGGCATCTCCCCGTTTTTTATTTCTTAAAACAGCCAGATGTAGCTCAGTCGCGAGCCTCTGAATACTCTGCCAAAGAATCCTGACAATACAAGGAAGAATGATTATGAGAAGCAGAATTAAAGCAGCCACCGCAGCATAGCTAAAGACATTAGACAGAATATTCTTTCCTGAGATGTAGTTAGGGAAAGTATGGAAGAAATCATTTGCTGTTCCAGCAGCAGTAAAATCTAATCGGGAGTGCTCCATGGTTGCTATTTGATAGTGAAGTTTCCCTACGTCTCAACCAATGTCAGAGCTGTTCCAGATACCTGAAATATGGTTTTTAATCTTTTCCCATTCAAAATCTGTCTCATTTACTTTCAGGGGTGTTACACATATCCACCGATAGTCAGCATGACAAGACAATGCCATTTTCACCTTTAAAGCCTGCAATTCAGTCCCAATATGTATTACTGCTTCCTCTAGGGCGTCTACCCTCATTTCTAATTTTCTCTCTATAGCTTCCTGTGTTGCCAATGTTAAAGAAACATTTTTGGACATAGAATCAACATATTGAGCAGTATGTACTTGTTGAGTCAATGATGTTGCTGCCACAGTAACAGAAGTGATTGCACTTATCAAAGCTGCTGTTCCCAAGATAAGTAAGCCCACAAACCGTCGTGTTTGCATTAAATCCTGTAGTTGTTGTAATACAGCAAGACCATAATTCAATAAGTGGTTACATCATAAGATAAGGTGGATGTTGTAGCATTACAAAGGAGCAAACATTATATTGAGGGTTTAAACAAGATGAACCAGGGAGCAGCTGTAGGCATCAGCCCGGGGGAGCAGTGTCCCCAGCATCAGGAGGCAGAACGCGAGCGGCAGGCTGTGGGCCAAGGTGCCTATGGTGGGCGGAGGGGCAGGGTTCGTGGTTTAGGGCTAGCCGCCACCGCTTGGGCTCAGGGCGGTCCCCTCTCACCGGTGGGGCCACGCTGGTCTGGACGGCACTCCGCGGGCGCGCTTTCCTCTCTGGCCCTCACTCGCTGCACAGACTTCTTTGCTCTAGGTCACGGGGTGCAGAGAGGTGGGTGCGAGGCGCTGCTGGTGGCGCGGAGGCGAGAGCTGGCTGGGGGAGGGGGAGCGAGCGAGTGCGCGCGCCGCGAACCTGGTCCTTGGGGAATGTGACATGACGAATTTGTCTGAGATCCAAACTGGAGAATCTGCATTCTGTAGAAATATACAAGCATACCCTCTCCCACAAGTTAGCAACACATCTGGCCTTTTTCACTCTCCCGTAAGGAGGCCTTTTTACTTGACCAGGGGCCGAGTCGTAGCCTGTAATTCAGGCATCTAGTGTCTCATCATTGTAGTCTGCCCCTGTGTGTTTACGTTTAAGTGATTAATTACAATTGGAACATAACTTCACTATTTGTCTAGCTGTTTCCCTATGGATATGTTAATTTAGGTCTAATGTTTAGTTTAGGTCTCTGTATAAATTTAAGTAATAAATGTATAACCTCCTTATCTCATTTTGGTATACAGGTATACAGATATACCTAAATGCAAAATGCATTTATATATGTATTTATATATGGCAACAAGTATAAAGTTATTGACATATAATATATATAAATCAATATACTTGAATTAATCTTTATAATTAATATATTAATTAATATATATTACAACAATACAACACATACACAGCTAATACCAACCAACACAAACCAATATACTGTAATAATACATGTCACACATTTATAATTATACAGTATATAGAACATATTTCATCACAGCACATCAATCCATACCAATTAATATCAGCCACACACACATTATATTACTGCCATATATATTTAATTATACAGTATATATATGTGTGTGTGTATATAGTATACATATTAATTTATATACAAATTAATTAAGTATAGATCTATAAATAGAATTAGGTATACCTTTATTATATTTTATTTATACCCATACCTAATTAGGCAAACTGTAATTAGGCAAATACATTTATATTATGTATTTATAACAATATATAAAGTATTGTTAAATGTACCACCTGTACAGCATCTCCACCCCACATACCACTTTCTCTAATCCCACCAACTCATTTTCAGTATTATGTGTTGGCCAGGAGCTGGGCCAGTCTTTCCCAGCAATGTTAAGAGACGTCTGTTCCTGTGTCTAGTAGCCCTGGCGTTTTATTCTCTTGAATTAAAAGATCTTTTAAAGGCCTTGGAACTGTAATTTCCTGCACCCAAAAGGCTAGATCACTAGATCCAAATGTTTTGTGGCTCTTAGATTGAGAAGTCAAGTTTTTCCTTGTCTGATAGTAAGGTAAAAGTAAAAGCTGTGTTACTCTTTGACCTTTATTAATTTGTACAGTTTTGATAGGCAGTGAGATCAAGACTTTAATTTCTCAATATCATCAGAATCTACTACACCATGCACCAGCGAAATTTCTTTTCTTTCTTTTTTTTTTATTTAATTTTTTTTTTAAAGAAAGCGAGCTACGCCCCAGGACAAATCTTACAATGTCCTCAGATAGGGGGCCAGCCACTCCGGTTGGAATTGGAGTAAGCGGCACATCAGGGGTTAATATTGTTATTAAATCTCCTTGCCTTTTCGCTTTTCTCCTAGCCTGGGTGAGACCCCCCTGAGGGAGTTTTCTCCAAGGAGCACACTCTGCATATTGTGTACTAAAAGCTCCTTTGTTTAAAAAACTTTTTATCTTCCTCAGTCTTAGGCAACACTTTGGGAGGCTTTGGGGGCAAAGTGGGGAACTCCTGGGTCCTGGGAGGCACAATCGAAGGCGGTGGCAGTCGCCTTAAATCAGAAAGTGGTGGATAAGTTTTTTAAAGGTTTGCGCAGAGGGGGAGGGAGCTCGCCAGGGCTCTCGGCCGCAGCGTCCTGTAAGCCCTCTCCTTCCTCGGGAGGTAGACCACTTTCTCCCTCCTTTTTTTTTTTTCTTCAATGGCAGAAAATATGATCTGTGCAGTAAATGGAGACTCACCACCATCCACCTCTATAGCCTCCCCCATAGTCTATTTAACAGCCTCGTGACGGAGGTCCAGGACATTTCTAATCATATTCCACAGTCAATAAATATTTGTCTATTCTTAGATGCAGAGAAATCCATTTTTAATTTTTTTTTTAATTTTAGAGAATATTTTTATTTATTTTGTAACCTCTTTACCCTGGCTAAACTGCAGAGGGGACTAGAAAAGAAGCCTCAAGGTGAGGATCAAGTTCATCCTTGGGACTAGAGAAAATCCTTCTCCGGGAAACTCCTAGCGGTGGCCCTTTACCCCGACATGGAGGAGGAGGCATAGGGGGATGGGAGCGTCCCGAAGTTTTCCTCTTCTGTTCCGGAGATCCTTTAACTGTTTGGTAACTAAATCTTACGAACTGTCTGATCGGGGATGTTTCCCTCAACCTCCTAGGAGCGGATGGTCTGATTAGGGATGTTTTCTTAAACTTTTAGGAGCATCTTTAGCTTAAAAAAAAAAAAATCCTCATCAGAATGGCATCGAGCTGCTGTTTCCTCTAAACCTTTTTCAAATTGAGGGGAGAGCTGATCTTTCTTTTCATCCCTATCTTTTACATGCTCATTGGCAGTCATAGCGGCTAGCCATTCATTTAGCTGTCGATAGCTAGGTATAGCCTCTTCATTTTCACTTTTCTTTATAACAGGTACCTTTTCAGATTTGCTTTTTTGTTTAACAGGTACTTTTCCAACTTTACTTTCCTCTTTAACAGGTACCTTTTCAAATTCATGAGCTGGATCTAAAACATCTCTAGTCATATTCCACAGAGGAAAGGTGTAAGTAGGGATTTTTTCCAAACCTTGCTGAGCACAATAAGCTCTTAGCTGTTTTCCTAGTTTTTTCAAGATATCGAGGTTAACAGTGCCTTGTTGTAGAAACCAAGGGCAGTGGTCTTGTACAAATGTAAAAAATGATTGAATGGAAGATTTTTTAACCTTGATTCTTCTTTTACTTAATAACTGTAAAATTACTCCTATAAAGAGCTGTCTTTCATTTGATTCAGTGTTGCCCATGTCAGAAACTTAAGGATAGTAAAAGATTTTGCTTTTAGCTATCTAAAGATTAGGCCTTTTTTGTCAGCCTTTTTAGAAACCGTTTTTTCTCTCTAACTCTTCAACACTTCCCACTCCTCTCGCCCTGTCTATTCTACAGGGGGATCTGCAGCCCCCTAAGTGGGATCCTATCTGTCCCCAAAACTGAACACTGGGCGAATGGGGTTGGGGATTTACCTTCGAAATGCCTGTCTCGGGCGCCACCTGCAGAGGTCCAGCCCCAGCTGATCCAGGGTATTCGAAGGGAAGATGGAGTAGGCGACCTATTTATATATTTATTTATTCATCAAAGATATAAAGAGTAATAGAATGAGGATAGCTCAGTAGGAAAATTCAGTGGAGAAAAGCAGCTGAGTAGCTTGGTTTACGCGGAAAATCAATATAACCCGTGACACCAGGTTAGCTCTGACCACGGAGGCTGCAAGTGCCCTCTAGAATAGAGGAAGGTGCCCCACCTTAGACACCTTATCGAGTGGGTCTTCGAAGCCCAGGCAAATAAATGGTCGCAGAGGATATCCGCGCTCCAGATGGACACTCATCTGAAAATTGAGGGGAATAATGACATGGGGAGACCAAGCGTTGGCGAGCAAGGCCCGTAGCTTTATTTTCAACACAGGTTTTAATACCCTAAGTTACACATAGAGGATAATAGGGGATGCAAAGTCAGCAGTCTTTAATCCTTATCAAAAACCAGGGTTTCTTTTCTGCAGATTTATCGTATAAAAATGGTTTAGATGATTTACATCATCTTCTGGCCAGAAGACCTATTAACATTTTATGACTCTTGACAAAGACTTATCAACCATAAGAGTTATTTTCTCTAAGAGTAATTGTTTAAGGTTTGGCGCCATCTTTCGAAGATAAAATTGCATTCCTATAGGGAGGATGTGTAATGGGTTTACAACAAAGAAAAGAATTTATTACCTTAAGGGTCTAAAGTTACCAACATCAAGGCCACTACTTATTTTTTCTACATACCAACTATATTAATTAGCACACATTCAAGGATACAATTCAGGGGATGTGGAAACTTGGCAAAAAGCATTGGTTCATCAATGAAATCTTTTACTAGTTTTATTCTGACAGTTTCTAACTCTCTGAGAGGCTCTAAGCTATTTGAATATCTTAAACTTCCCGTGCGTCTCGAGGCTGGGAGACTGTACACAATCGTATGCATAGCTGTAGGAGACCGGGTAAACTTGTCAGGCGAGTTAGAAAACCATATGAGGGGTTTGGATTTAAACACTACTAATTGCCCAGGAACATTATTAGTTGGAGCTGTAAGTTAGCTCTTTGACAGAGAGAGTGAGATGGTGGTGGGGGACATCCCCAGTAATGTCAGAGGTGAGAGAACAAAGCAATAAAGAAGGCAGACTTTGGTTTTTGGGGGTAGATGCTGAAGAATATACGGGGGAACTCCCGGAGGCTCGATCCTGCATTTGTGTATGCCGAGACTCTTTCCTCATGACATTTGTCACGAGTGGAATATCTCTCACTGGCTCCCGGCAATCTTCCATTGCACCAAACGCAGTGGAGTCCCGAGAGGCCCCTCCCAACACCACAGTATCAGTGTCTTCTCAGAGGCACCCTGAGCAACTCCCTGAGTTCACTGGCACAAGTCGAGGGAACACAGGGTATCCTGCCGCAACCCGAGAAAGACCTCAAGAGTCCGTCTTCAACGCGTCTTGAGGACGGATTCCCCTACCATGACTCGAGAGCAATGACACGCTCCCCCTCGCCATGCGCATGGACACCTGACTTCCCTGGCGCCACATGAGAGGCTCCCTGAGCTCCCCGTCATACCTCGTGAGAAACCCCACACTGGCGCCACAGCTCGGGAAAACCCACGAGACGCCACCGTCATCGCGAGATTGGGGACATCTTTTCCTGCCTGACCTGGAGAGCAATCCCTGGTCCTTTCTCCAAACTTCACAGGAGGCTTTACTCCCTTTAGGCCACTCAATGGGCTCCAAGAGATACCTGTCGCGACTTGAGAGGAGAGCAGAGTACTTTGTTTCCCCTCGAGAGGAGGCCTTACCTTGGGTGAGTCTGGAATGCAACCCCGAGATCCCTGTTGCCCCTGGAGAGGAACATTATGCCCTGGACAAAAGCCTAGATGAGGTCTATTTTGCCCTACAGTGACTCGAGAGCAACACCCATCTCTCCCTCGCAATTCGAATGGAAGATTGGTCTTCACTGGGCCAACACAAGAGGAAGTCTGAATTTCCCGTTGTAACTCGAGAATCCCGCCGCAACTCTTAAAAACCACGTGGTTCCCCATTCATCACAATATGAGGCCTTTGCCCGCTACAGAGTCTCAAGAGAAGTCCCATGTTTCGTCATAAAGTTCGAAATGCTACTTGGCACCCTTGATGCGACCCCAAAAGTTCCCCAATATACCGGTCTCACTCCAAGGGAACACCGAAGTTCCTGGCACCAGTTCATTTGAGCCCCTTCTCCCCTCCTGATCATGGCAGGAAGGTCGATTCCCCTGCTTTGTCTAGAAGGGGTTCCCGACCTTCATGGCGCACCTCAGGATGAGGCCAGTCTCACGAAGAAATTCGAGACGTAGCCTCGTGTTGGTGCCACGTGCCGAAAGACCCCGATTTCTCGGTCTTGCTCTTGATAAGAACCCGATGCCCGGACACCTCTTCTAAGGCAACCCTGTGGATGAAGGCACTACACGAGGGGGCACTGGCAACCCTGTTCATCGTCCAGAAAACCCCACAGGATCCACATACAGCTCCACAACTGGCCTGTCACCCCTTAAACAATGAGAGAGGCAAGCGGAGTTCCCTTCCTCAGACAAGACGAGGCCTGAGTATCCAATCCCAACTCTGCAGGCACGCTTTGATCTGAGTCAGAAATGGAGAGGAAACCTGAGGTTCCTGCCTCAACCCGAGATGAGGCCCTCTTCCATTAAAACAAACCCAGTGGAG
This sequence comes from Bubalus kerabau, assembly GCF_029407905.1. Lineage (NCBI taxonomy): Eukaryota > Metazoa > Chordata > Mammalia > Artiodactyla > Bovidae > Bubalus > Bubalus kerabau. Next base: position 1,308,239 of record NW_026577892.1, on the reverse strand, counting down.
TCCCGAGAGGCCCCTCCCATCTCCACAGTATCCCTGACTTCTCATAGGCATTCTGAGAAGCTCCTTGAGGCCACCGGCAAACGTCGAGGGAAATAAGGGTTTCCTGCCACAACCGAAGAAAGACCTCGAGAGTCCTTCTTCAACACGTCTTGAGGTCAGATTCCCCTACCATGGCTCGAGAGCAATAACGCGCTCCCCCTCGCCACGCACATGGAGACCTGACTTCCCTGGCGCCACATGAGAGGCTCCCTGAGCTCCCTGTCGTACCTCGTGTGAAACCCCACACTGGCGCCGCAGCTCGAGAAAACACACAAGACCCCTCCGTCATCGCGAGATGAGGGCCATCTTTTCCTGCATGGCATGGAGAGCAGTCCCAAGTCCTCTCTCCAAACTTCACAGGAGGCTTGACTCCCTTTAGGCCACAAAGTGGGCTCCAAGAGGTGCCCGTCGCAACTCGAAAGGAGATCAGAGTCCTTTGCTTCCCTTCGACACGAGGCCTGACTCCCTGGGTGAGTCTGGAATGCAAACCTGAGATCCCTTTGGCCCTTGGAGAGGAACATTAGGTCCTGGACACAAGCCTAGATGAGGTCTCCTTTGCCCTGCAGTGACTCGAGCGCAACCCCCAGCTCTCCCTCGCAACTCGAATGGATGATTGGACTTCCCTGGCCCAACACAAGAGGAAGCCTGAAATCCCCGTCGTAACTCGAGAATCCCGCCGCAACTCGAGAAAAACCACGTGGCTCCCCCGTCATCGCAAGATGAGGCCCTTGGCCGCTACAGCGTATCAAGAGAAGTCCCACGTTCCATCCTGAAGTACAAAACGGTACTTGGCACCCTTGATGCGACCCCCAAAGTTCCCTGACATACCGGTCTCACTCGAGGGAAACAACAAAGTTCATGGCACCACTTCCTGTGAGCCCCTTCACCCCTCCTGATCGCGACAGGAGGATCGACTCCCATGCTTTGTCTGCAAGGGGTTCCCGACGTTCCCCGCAAACCTCCGGATGAGGCCGGTCTCATGAGGAAATTCGAAAAGTAGCCTTATGGTTGGTGCCACATGTTGAAAGATCCCGAATTCCCGGTCCACTCTAGATAAGAACCTGACGCCCGGACATCTCTTCGAAGGCAACCCTGTGGATGAAGGCACAACACGAAGGGACAATGACATCCCCATGCATCGTCTGGAAAAACCCGCCGATTACACTCACAGCTCCAAATGTGGACTGTCACCCCGTGAACAACTCGAGAGGCAAGTGAAGTTGCATTCCTTCACACAAGACGAGGCCTTACCCTCCTGGCCCAACTCTTCAGGGACCCTGCGATCGGAGTCAGAAATGGAGAGGAACCCTGAGGTTCCTACCTCAACTAGAGAAGAGGCCCTCTTCCATTGAACCAAACTCAGTGGTGTCCCGAGAGGCCCCTCCCAACACCACAGTATCCCTGAATTCTCAGAGGCTCCCTGAGAAGCTACCTGAGGTCACTGGCACAAGTCGAGGGAACCCAGAGTTTCCTGAAGTAACCCGAGAAAGACTTGGAGAGTCCTTTTCAACGTCTCTTGATGCCCGATTCCCCTACCATGACTCCAGAGCAAGGACGCGCTCCCCTCGCCACAAGCAGGAAAACTGACTTCCCTAGTACCACACAAGAGGCTCCCTGAGTACCCCATCGTACCTCGTGAGAAAACCCACAGTGGCGCCGCAGTTCGAGAAAAACCACAAGATGCCCCCGTCAAGGAGAGATGGGGGCCTTCTTTTCCTGCCTGACCTGGAGAGCAATCCCTGGTCCTCTCTCCAAACTTCACAGGAGGATTGACTCCCTTTAGGCCACTCAGTTGGGTCCAAGAAATACCCGGTGCGACTCGAGAGGAGAGCGGAGTCCTTTGCTTCCCTCGAGACGAGGCCTGACTCCCCGGGTGAGTTTGCAATGCAACCCCGAGATCCCTGTCGCCCCTGGAGTGGAACATTATGTCCTAGACACAAGCCTAGATGAGGTCTATTTTGCCCTACAGTGATCGAGAGCAACCTCCATCTCTCCCTCACAATTTGAATGGAAGATTGGGCTTCCCACGGTCAACACATGAGGAAGTCTGAATATCCCATCGTAATTCGAGAATTCAGCCTCAAGTCTTAAAAACCATGTGGTACCCCCTTCATCGCAATATGCGGCCCTTGCCAGCTAGAGTCTCAAGAGAAGTCCCACGTTCCATCTTAAAGTTCGAAATGCTACTTGGCACACTTGATGCGACCCCAAAGTTCCCCAACATACCGGTCTCACTCCAGGGGAACACCGAAATTCCCGGCGTCTCCAGGGAAGTCCCATGTTCTGTCCTTAAGTGCGAAACGGTACTTGACACCCTTGATGCGACCGCAAAAGTTCCCGACACGCTGGGTTCCCTCGAGGGGAACACCAAGGGTCCCGGCACCACTTCATCTGAGCCCCTTCTCCCCTCCTGATCGCGACAGGAGAGTCGATTCCCCTGCTTTCTCTGGAAGGGGTTCCCGGCCTTCCTGGTGCACCTCAGGATGAGGCCGGTCTCAGGAGGAAATTCGAGACCAGCCATGTGTGAGGTGCCACGTGCCGAACGACACCGATTTTCCGGTCCGCTCTTGATAAGAACCCGATGCCCGGACACCTCTTCGAAGGCAACCCTGTGAATGAAGGCACAACACGAAGGGGCACTGACACCCCCGTGCATCATCCGGAAAAACCCGCAGGGTCTACACACAGCTCGACAAGGGGCCTGAGACTCCCGGAACAACTCGAGAGGCAACCAGAATTCCGTTCCTCAGACAAGACGAGGCATGACTCTCCTGTCCCAACACTGCAGGGACCGTGCAGTCGGAGTCAGAATTGGAGAGGAAGCCTGAGGTTCCTGCCTCCCCTCGAGATGAGGCCCTCTTCCATTGCGCCGAACCCAGCAGAGTCCCGAGAGGCCCTGCCAACTACACAGCATTCCTCACCTCTCAGAGGCACCCTGGTAAGTTCCCTATAGTCCCCTGCAGAAGTCGAGGGAAACGAGGGTTTCCCGCCGCCACCCGAGAAAGACCTCGAGAGTCCTTCTTCAACGCGTCTCGAGGCCCTAGTCACTTCCCATGACTCGAGAGTGATGACCAGCTCCCCCTCGCCATGCGCATGGAGACATGAGTTCCCTGGCGCCGCACGAGAGGCTCCCTGAGGTCCTCGTCGTGCCTCGTGAGAAAACCCTCACGGGCGCCGCAGCCTGAGGAAACCCATGAGATGCCCCCGTCATCGCGAGATGAGGGCCTTCTTTTCCTGCCTGACCTGGAGAGCAATCCCGAGTCCTCTCTCCAAACTGAAGAGGAGGCTCGACACCCTTGAGTCCACTCAGTGGGCTCCAAGAGATCCCTGTCGCGACTTGAGAGGAAAGTGGAGTCCTCAGCTTCCCCTCGAGGCGAGGCCTGACTCCCCGGGGGAGTCTGGAATGGAAACCCGAGATCTCTGTCTTCCCTTGAGAGGAATATTAGGTCCTGGACACACGCCTCGATGAGCTCTCTTTGGCCCTGTAGTGACTCGAGCAGAACCCCCAGCTTTCCATCGCAACTCGAATTGAAGATTGGGCTTCCCAGGGCCAACCCAAGAGAAAGCCTGAAATCCCCGTTGTTTTCGAGAATCCAGACGCAACTCGAGAAAAACAACGTGGTTCCAACGTCTTCACAGGATGAGGCCCTTGCCCGCTACAGCGTCTCCAGGGAAGTCCCATGTTCCGTCCTGAAGTGGGAAACGGTACTTGGCTCCCTTGATGCGACCCCTAAAGTTCCCTGAAACGCCGGGTTCCCTCGAGTGGAACACCGAGGGTCCCGGCCCCACTTCATCTGAGCCCCATCTCCCCTCCTGATCGCGACAGGAGAGTCGATTCCCCTTCTTTGTGTGGAAGGTGTTCTCGGCCTTCCCGGCGCACCTCAGGATGATGCTGGTCTCACGAGGAAATTCGAGATGAGCCATGTGGGTGGTGCCACATGCCGAATGACCCCGATTTCCCGGTCCACTCTTGAAATGAACCTGATGCTGGACACCTCTTTGAAGGCAACCCTGTGGGGGAAGGCACCAAATGAAGGGGCAATGACACCCCCGTGCATCTTCTGGAAACACCCGCAGGTTCCACACACAGCTCGACAAGGGGCCTGAGACCCACTGAACGACTCGAGAGGCAAGCAGAGTTCCATTACTCAGACAAGACGAGGCCTGACTCTCCTGTCCCAACCCTGCAGGGACCCTGCGGTCGGAGTCAGAAATGGAGAGGAAGCCTGAGGTTCCTGCCTCAAATCGAGATGAGGCCCTCTTTCATTTCGTCAAACCTAGTGGAGTCCCGAGAGGCCCCTCTAACTCCTCAGTATCCCTCACCTCTCAGAGGCACCTGGGAAGTTCCCTAAGGTCCCCGGTAGAGGTCGAGGGAAACGAGTGTTTCCCGCCCCAACCCAAGAAAGACCTCGAGAGTCCTTCTTAAATGCGTCTGGAGGCCCTAGTCCCTCCCATGACTCCAGAGCAATGACGCGATCTGCCTGGCCACACGCATGGAGGCCTGACTTCTCTGGCGCCGCACGAGAGTCTCCCTGAGCTCCCCATCATATCTCGTGAGAAACCCCACACTGGCACCTCAGCTCGAGAAAACCCATGAGACGCTCCCGTCATCACGAGAGGAGGGCCATCTTTAACTGAATGGTATGCAGATCAAGCGTGAACCTTCTGTCCAAGCTACACAGGATGCTTGACTCCCTTTAGGCCACTCATTGGGCTCCAAGAGTTACACGTCGCGACTCGAGAGGATAGTGGAGTCCTTTGCTTCCACTCGAGACGAGGTGTGACCCACCGGGTGAGACTGGAATGCGACCCCGATATCCCTGTTGCCCCTGGAGAGGAACACTACGTCCTGGACCCAAGCCTAGATGAGGACTCTTTGCCCTGAAGTGACTCGAGAGAAACCCCCAGCTCTCTCTGACAAGTTGAATGGAAGATTGGACTTCCTGGGCCAACACAAGAGGAAGCCTGAATTCCCCGTCGTAACTCGAGAATCCCGCCGCAACTCGAGAAAAACCACGTGTTTCCCTCGTCATCGCAATATGAGGCCCTTGCCCGCTACAGCATCTCCAGAGAATTCCCACGTTCCATCTTGAAGTGCGAAACTGTACTTGGCACCCTTGATGCGACCTCAAAAGTGCCGTGACATACCGGTCTCACTCGAGGGGACCACCGAGGTTCCCGGCACCACTTCATCTGAGCCCCTTCTCCCCTTCTGATCGCGACCGGTGGGTCGATTCCCCTGCTTTGTCTGCAAGGGGTTCCCGACCTTCCCGGCGAACCTCAGGATGAGGCCGGTCTCCCGAGGAAATTCGAGACGTAGCCTCGTGGGTGGTACCACATGCTGAAAGACCCCAATTTTCTGGTACGCTCTTGAAAAGAACCCGATGCCCGGACACCTCTTTGAAGGCAACCCTGTGGATGAAGGCACAACACGAAGGGGCACTGACACCCCTGTGCATCGTCCGGAAACACCCGCAGGTTCCACACTCAGCTCAACAAGTGGCCTGTCACTCCGTGAACAACTCGAAAGGCAAGCGGAGATCCATTCCTCCACGGAAGACGAGGCGTGACTCTCTTGTCCGTACTCGGCAGGTACTCTGCGATCCGAGTCAGAAATGGAGAGGACCCCTGAGGTTCCTGCCTCCATTCGAGATGAGGCCCTCTTCGATTGCACCAAACCCAGTTGAGTAACGAAGGGCCCCTCCCAAATCCACAGTGTCCCTGACTTCTCAGAGGCACCCTGAGAAGTTGCCTGAGGTCACCGACACAAGTCGAGGGAACCCAGGGTTCCCTGCCGCAACCCGAGAAAGACCTCGAGAGTCCTTCTTCAATGCGTCTTGAGGCCCGATTCGCCTACTATGACTCGAGAGCAATCACGCACTCCCCTTCACCACACGCACGGAGACCTGACGTCCCTAGCACCACACGAGAGGCTCTCTGAGCTCCCCGTCGTACCTCGTGAGAAATCTGATACTGGCGCCGCAGCTGGAGAAAACCCACGAGACGCCCCCGTCATCGCGAGACGAGGGCCTTTTTTCCTGCATGGCCAGGAAAACAATCCCGAGTCATCTCTCCAAACTCCATAGGAGGCTTCACTCCCTTTACGCCACGCAGTGGGCTCCAAGAGATACCCGTCGCGACTCGACAGGAGAGCGGAGTCCTTTTTTTCCCCTCAAGACGAGGCCTGACTCTCCGGGTGAGTCGAGAATGCAACCCTGAGATCCGTGTCGGCCCAGTAGTGGAACACTAGGTCCTGGACACAAGTGTAGATGAGGTCTATTTTGCCCTGCAGTGACTGGAGAGCAATCCCCAGTTCTAACTTGCAACTCGAATGGAATACTGGATTTTCCTGACGACACACAAGAGGCTCCCTGAAATCCCTGTGGTACTTCATGAGACACCCCACACTGGCGCCGCAGCTCGAGAAAACCCACGAGACGCCACCGTCATCTCGAGATGAGGGCCTTCTTTTCCTGCATGGCCTGGAGTCCAATCCCGAGTCCTCTCTCCAAACTCCACAGGAGGCTTGACTCCCTTTAGTACACACATTGGGCTCCAAGAGATACCCATCGCTATTCGAGACGAGAGCAGAATTCTTTGCTTACCCTCGAGGTGAGAACTGACTCCCCGGATGAGTCTGGAATGCAAACCCGAGATCCCTGTCGCCCCTGGAGAGCAACGTTAGATCCTGGACACAAGCCTAGATTAGGTCTCTTTTGCCCTGCAGTGACTCTAGCGCAATCCCCAGCTCCCCCTCGCAACCCGAATGGAAGATTGGATTTCAAGGCCAACAAGAGGAAGCCTAAATTCCCGGTCATAACTCGAGAATCCCGCCGCAACTCGAGCAAAACCACGTGGTTCTCCCGTCATGGCAAGATGAGGCCCTTGCCCGCTACAGCGTTTCAAAAGATGTCCCAGGTTCCGTCTTGAAATGCGAAACGGTACTTGGCACCCTTGATGCGACCCCAAAAGTCCCCCAACACGCCGGTCTCACTCAAGGGGAACACCGAGGTTCCTGGCACCACTTCATTTAAGCCCCTTCTCCCCTCCTGATCGTGACCGGTGGGTCGATTCCCCTGCTTTGTCTGCAAGGGGGCCCGACCTTCCCTGCACAACTCAGGATGAGGCCGGTCTCATGAGGAAATTCGATACGTAGCTTTGTGGGTGGTGCCACTTGCTGAAAGACTCCAATTTCCCGGTCCGCTCTTGATAAGAATCCGATGCTCGGACACCTCTTGGAAGGCAGCCTTGAGTATGAAGGTACAACACGAAGGGGCACTAACACACCTGTGCATCATCCGGAAAAACGGGCAGGTTACACACACAGCTCGACAAGTGGCCTGTCACCTCGAGAACAACTCGAGAGGCAAGAGGAGTCCCATCCTCCAGAAAAGACGAGGCCTGACTCTCCTGTACCAACATGCAGGGACCTTGCGATCTGAGTCAGAAATGGAGAGGAACACTGAGGTTCCTGCTTCAACTCGAGATGAGTCCCTCTTACATTCCACCAAATGCAGAGGAGTCTCGAGAGGCCCCTCCAAACTGCACAGTATCCCTGACTTCTCAGAGGCACTCTGAGAAGCTCCCTGAGGTCGCAGGCACAAGTCAAGGGAACCCTGGGTTTTATGCAGTGACCCGAGAAAGACCTCGAGAGTCCTTCTTCAACCCGTCTTGAGGCCCGATTACCCTACCATGACTCGAGAGCAATGACGAACTCCCCCTAGCCATCTCATGGGGACCTGACTTCCCTGGCGCCACACGAGAGGCTCCCTGAGCTCCCTCTCGTACCTCGTCAGAAACCCGGCACTAGCGCGGCAGTCTAGAAAACCCACAAGAGGCCGCCATCATCGCAAGATGAGGGCCTTCTTTTCCTGCATGGCCTGGAGAGGAATCCCGAGTCCTCTATCCAAACAGCACAGGAGGCTTGACTCCCTTTAGGGCACACAGTGGGCTCCAAGAGATACCCATCGCGACTCAAAAGGACAGCGGAGTTCTTTGCTTCCCCTCGAGACGAGGCCTGATTCCCCGGGTGAGTCTGGTATGCAAGCCCGAGATCCCTGTCGCCCCTAGGCATGAACATTAAGTCCTGGACACAAGCCTAGATGAGGTCTATTTTGCCCTGCAGCGACTCGAGGGCAATCCCCAGCTCTCCCTTGAAACTCGAATGGAAGATAGGACTTCCCTGGCTCAACACATGAGGAAGACTGTATTCCCCGTCGAAACTCGAGAATCCCGCCACAACTCGAGAAACGCCACGTGGTTCCCCCGTCATCGCAAGATGAGGCCCTTGCCCCCTACAGCGTCTCAAGAGAAGTCCCACGTTCCGTCTTGAAGTGCGAACGGTATTGGCACCCTTGATGCGCCCTCAAATGTTCCTCGACACACCAGTCTGACTCGAGGAGAACACCGAGGTCCCTGGCACCACTACATCTGGGCCCCTTCTCCCCTCCTGATCGCGACAGGAGGGTCGATTCCCCTGTTTTGTCTTGAAGGGGTTCCCGCCTTTCCCGGTGCATCTCAGGATGAGGCCGGTCTCACGAGGATATTCGAGACATAGCCACGTGGATGGTGACACATGCCAAAAGACCCCGATTTCCCGGTCCGCTCTTGATAAGATCCTGATGCCTGGACACCTCTTTGAAGATAACCCTTTTGATGAAGGCACAACACTTAGGGGCACTGACACCCCCGGGTATCGTCCGGAGAAACCCTCAGGTACCACACACAGCTCGAGAAGTGACCTGTCACCCCGTGAACAACTGGAGAGGCAAGCAGAGTTCCATTCCTCCACACAAGACGAGGCCTGACTCTCCTGTTCGAACTCTGCAGCGAAACTGCGATCCGAGTCAGATCTGGCCCAGGGGAAGTCAGGAGAGGAAACATGAGTTTCCTGCCTCCACTCGAGATGAGGCCCTCTTCCATTGCACCGAACCCAGTGGAGTCCCGAGAGACCCCTCCCAACTGCACAGTATCCCTGACTTCTCAGAGGCACCCTTAGACCTTCCTGAGATCACCGGCACAAGTCAAGGGAACCAAGGGTTTCCTGCCCCAACCCGTAAAAGACCTCGAGAGTCCTTCTTCAACACGTCTTGAGGTGCGATTCCCCTACCATGACTCGAGAGCAATGACGCGCTCCCCCTAGCCACGCGCATAGAAACCTGACTTCCCTGGCGCCACAGGAGAGGCTCCCTGAGCTCCCCATTATACCTCGTGAGCAACACCACACTGGAGCCGCAGCTCGAGAATACCCACGAGACGCCCCAGTCCTCACGAGATGAGGGCCTTCTTTTGCTGTATGGCCTGGAGAGCAATCCTGAGTCCTCTCTCCAAACTCCACAGGAGGCTTGACTCATTTTAGGCCACACAGTGAGCTCCAAGATATACCCGTCGCGACTTGACAGGAGAGCGGTGTCCTTGGCTTCCCCTCGAGACGAGGCCTGACTCCCCGGGTGAGTCGAGAATGCAATGCTGAGATCGCTTTCGCCCCAGCAGAGGAACATTAGGTCCTGGACACAAGCCTAGATGAGGTGTATTTGGCCCTGCAGTGTCTCGAGAGCAATCCCCAGTTCTAACTCACAATTCGAATGAAAACTGGACTTCCCTGGGCCAGTTGAAGAGGAAGCCTGAATTCCCGGTTGTAACTCGAGAATCCCGCCCCAACTCAAGAAAAACCACGTGGTTCCCCCGTCATCGAAAGATGAGGCCCTTGCCCGCTACAGCGTCTCAAGAGAAGTCCCACGTTCCGTATTGAAGAGCGAAAAGTTACTTGGAACCCTTGATGCGACCCCAAAAGTTCCCCGACATACCAGTCTCACTTGAGGAGAACACCGAGGTTCCCGGCACCACTTCATCTGAGACTCTTCTCCCCTCTTGATCGCGACAGGAGGTTCGATTCCCCTGCTTTGTCTGGAAGGCGTTCCCGACCTTCCTGGCGCACATCAAGATGAGGCCAGTCTCACGAGGAAATTCGAGACATAGCCTCGTGGGTGATGCGGCATGCCAAAAGACCCCGATTCCCTGGTCCGCTCTTGATAAGAACCCGATGGCAGAACCCAACTCGAAGGCAATCCTGTGGAACAAGGCACAACACGAAGGGGCAGTGACACCAAAGTGCATCGTCCAGAAAAACCCGCAAGTTCCACATACAAATCGACAAGTGGCCTGTCACCCCATGAACAACGCGAGAGTCAAGCGGAGTTCCATTCCTCCACACAAGACGAGGCCTGACTCTCCTGTCCCAACTCTGCAGGGACTCTGCGATCCGAGTCAGATCCGGCGCATTCGAAGCCAGGAGAGGAACCCTGTGGTTCCTGCCTCAACTTGTCATGAGGCCCTCTTCCACTGCACCAAACCCAGTGGAGTTCTGAGAGGCCCCTCCCTACTCCACAGTGACCCTGACTTCTCAGAGGCACGCTGAGAAGCTTCCTGAGGTCACTGGCACAAGTCGATGGAACCCAGGGTTTCCTGCTGCAACCCAAGAAAGACCTCGAGAGTCCTTCTTTAACACGTCTTCAGGCCCAATTCCCCTACCATGACTCGAGAACAATGACGGGCTCCCTCTCACCACATGCACAGAGACCTGACTGCCCCGGCACCACATGAGAGGCTCACTGAGCTCCCAGTCTTACTTCGTGAGAAACCCCACACTAGCGCCACAGCTCGAGAAAACCTACGAGACGCTCCAGTCATCGGGAGATGAGGGCCTTCATTTCCTGCATTGCCTGGAGAGCAATCCCGTGTCCTCCCTCCAGACACCAGAGGAGATTTGACTCCCTTTAAGCCACTCAGTGGGCTGCAAGACATACCCGTCCGACTCGAGAGGAGAGCAGAGTCTTTGCTTCCCCTCGAGACGAGGCCTGACTCCAGGGTGAGTCTGGAATGCAACCCCGAGATTCCTGTCGAGCCTTGACATGAACATTAGTTCCTGCACACAAGCCTTGGTGGGGTCTCTTTTGCCTTCAGTGACTAGAGCGCACCTCCAGCTCTTCCTCGAATCTCGAATGGAAGATAAGACTTTTGTGGGCCAACACAAGAGGAAGCATGAATTCCCTGTGGTAACTCAAATATCCCACCGCAACTAGAGAAAAACCAAGTGGTTCCCCAGTCATTCCAAGATGAGGCCCTTGCCCGCTGGAGCACCCCAAGAGAAGTCCCACGTTCCATTTTGAAGAGCGAAACGGTACTTGGAACGGTTTATGCGACCCCAAAAGTGACCCGACATACCTGTCTCACTTGAGGGAAACACCGAGGTTCCCAGCAGCACTTCATCTGAGCCACTTCTCCCCTCCTGATCGCCACAGGAGGGTCGATTCCTCTGCTTTGTCTGGAAGGGTTTCATGACCTTCGCGGCACACCTCAGGATGAGGCCGGTTTCATGAGGAAATTCGAGACTAGCCACGTGGGTGGTGCCAAATGCTGAACGACCCCGATTTCCCAGTCCGCTCTTCATAAGAACACGACGCCCGGACACCTCTTCAAAGGCAAGCCTGTGGATGAAGACACAAAACGAAGGGTCACTGACACCCCCATGCATCGTCTGGAAAAACCTGCAGATTCCACACACAGTTTGACAAGGGGCCTGAAACCCCATGAACAACTCGAGAGGCAAGCGGAGTTCCATTCCTCAGAAAAGACATAGCCTGACTCTCCTGTCCCAACTCTGCAGGGACACTACGATCAGAGTCAGAATAGGAGAGGAAGTCTGAGGTTCCTGCCTCCACTCGAGATGAGGCCCTCTTCCATTGCGACCAACCCAGTGGAGTCCTGAGAGGCCCCGCCAAATCCACAGCGTCCCTCACCTCTCAGAGGCACCCTGGGAAGTTCCCTTAGGTCCCCGGCAGAAGGCGAGGGAAACGAGGGTTTCCCGCCGCCCCCCGAGAAAGACCTCGAGAGTCCTTCTTCAACGCGTCTCCAGGCCCTAGTCTCCTCCCGTGACTCGAGAGCCATGACGCGCTCCCCCTCGCAATGCGCCTGGCGACCTGACTTCCCTGGCGCCGCACGAGAGGCTCCCTGAGATCCTCGTCGTGCCTCGGGAGAAAACGCCAACGGGGGCCGCAGCTCGAAGAAACCCATGAGATGCCCCCGTCCTCGCGAGCTGAGGGCCTTCTTTTCCTGCATGTCCTGGAGAGCAATTCCGGGTCCTCTCTCCAAACGGAAGAGGAGGCTGGACTCCCTTGAGGCCGCTCAGGGGGCTCCAAGAGACCCGCGTCGCGACTCAAGAGGAGAGCGGAGTCCTTGGCTTCCCCTCGAGACGAGGCCTGACTCCTCAGGGGAGCCTGGAATGCAACCCCGAGATCCCTGCCTTCCCTGGAGAGGAATATTAGGTCCCAGACACACGCCTAGGTGAGGTCTCTTCGGCCCTGCAGTGACTCGAGTGCAACCCCCAGCTTTCCCTCGCAACCCGAGGGGAAGATTGGCCTTCCCAGGGCCAACCTAAGGGGAAGGCTGAGATCCCCGTCGTAACTCGAGAATGCCGCCGCAACTCGAGAAAAACCACGTGGTTCCCACCTCTTGGCAAGATGAGGCCCTTGCCCGCGACGGCGTCTCAAGGGAAGTCCCCTGTTCCGCCCTGAAGGGCGAAACGGTCCCTGACAGCCTTCCTGCGACCCCCAAAAGTCCCCCGACACGCTGGGTTCCCTCGAGGGGAACACCTAGGGTCCCGGCACCGCTTCCTCTGAGCCCCTTCTCCCCTCCTGATCGCGACAGGAGAGGCGATGCCCCTGCGTGGTCTGGAAGGGGTTCCCGGCCTTCCCGGCGCACCTCAGGATGAGGCCGGTCTCATGAGGAAATTCGAGACGAGCCACGTGGGTGGGGCCACATGCCGAACGGCCTCAATTTCCCGGTCCTCTCTTGAGAAGGACCCGAGGCCCGGACCCCTCTTCGAAGGCAACCCTGTGGGTGAAGGCACAACACGAAGGGGCACTGCCACCGCCGTGCATCGTCCGCAAAGACCCGCGGGTTCCACACACAGCTCGACGAGGGGCCTGAGACCCCTGAGCAGCTCGAGAGGCCAGCGGGGTTCCCTTCCTCAGACAAGACGAGGCCTGACTCTCCTGTCCCAATTCTGCAGGGACCCTGCGGTCGGAGTCCGAAACGGAGAGGAAGCCTGAGGTTCCTGCCTCCCCTCGAGGTGAGGCCCTCTTCCGTTGCGCCAGACCCAGCGGAGTCCCGAGGGGCCCCGCCACCTCCACAGGATCCCTCGCCTCTCAGAGGCACCCTGGCAAGTTCCCTAAGGTCCCCTGCAGAAGGCGAGGGACACGAGGGTTTCCCGCCGCCCCCCGACAAAGACCTCGAGAGTCCTTCTTCAACGCGTCTCGAGGCCATAGTCCCCTCCCGTGACTCGAGAGCCAGGACGCGCTCCCCCTCGCCACGCGCATGGAGACCTGACTTCCCTGGCGCCGCACGAGAGGCTCCCTGAGATCCTCGTCGTGCCTCGGGAGAAAACCCCCACGGGCGCCGCAGCTCGAGGAAACCCCTGAGACGCCCCTGTCCTCGCGAGCTGAGGGCCATCTTTTCCTGCATGGCCTGGAGAGCAATCCCGGGTCCTCTCTCCAAACGGAAGAGGAGGCTGGACTCCCTTGAGGCCGCTCAGGGGGCTCCAAGAGACCCGCGTCGCGACTCGAGAGGAGAGCGGAGTCCTTGGCTTCCCCTCGAGACGAGGTCTGACTCCCCGGGGGAGCCTGGAATGCAACCCCGAGATCCCTGCCTTCCCTGGAGAGGAATATTAGGTCCCGGACACACGCCTAGGTGAGGTCTCTTCGGCCCTGCAGTGACTCGAGCGCAACCCCCAGCTTTCCCTCGCAACCCGAGGGGAAGATTGGCCTTCCGAGGGCCAACCCAAGGGGAAGGCTGAGATCCCCGTCGTATCTCGAGAATGCCGCCGCAACTCGAGAAAAACCACGTGGTTCCCACCTCTTGGCAAGATGAGGCCCTTGCCCGCGACGGCGTCTCAAGGGAAGTCCCCTGTTCCGCCCTGAAGGGCGAAACGGTCCCTGACAGCCTTCCTGCGACACTGAACAGTCCCCCGACACGCCGGGGTCCCACGAGGGGAACACCGAGGGTCCCGGCACCGCTTCCTCTGAGCCCCTTCTTCCCTCCTGATCGCGACAGGAGAGGCGATTCCCCTGCGTGGTCTGGAAGGGGTTCCCGGCCTTCCCGGCGCACCTCAGGATGAGGCCGGTCTCACGAGGAAATTCGAGACGAGCCACGTGGGTGGGGCCACATGCCGAACGCCCCCGATTCCCCGGTGCGCTCTTGAGAAGGACCCGAGGCCCGGACCCCTCTTCGAAGGCAACCCTGTGGGTGAAGGCACAACACGAAGGGGCACTGCCACCCCCGTGCATCGTCCGCAAAGACCCGCGGGTTCCACACACAGCTCGACGAGGGGCCTGAGACCCCCTGAGCAACTCGAGAGGCCAGCGGGGTTCCCTTCCTCAGACAAGACGAGTCCTGACTCTCCTGTCCCAACTCTGCAGGGACCCTGCGGTCGGAGTCCGAAACGGAGAGGAAGCCTGAGGTTCCTGCCTCCCCTCGAGGTGAGGCCCTCTTCCGTTGCGCCAGACCCAGCGGAGTCCCGAGGGGCCCCGCCACCTCCACAGGATCCCTCGCCTCTCAGAGGCACCCTGGGAAGTTCCCTAAGGTCCCCGGCAGAAGGCGAGGGAAACGAGGGTTTCCCGCCGCCCCCCGAGAAAGACCTCGAAAGTCCTTCTTCAACGCGTCTCGAGGCCCTAGTCCCCTCCCGTGACTCGAGAGCCAGGACGCGCTCCCCCTCGCCACGCGCATGGAGACCTGACTTCCCTGGCGCCGCACGAGAGGCTCCCTGAGATCCTCGTCGTGCCTCGGGAGAAAACCCCCACGGGCGCCGCAGCTCGAGGAAACCCCTGAGACGCCCCCGTCCTCGTGAGCTGAGGGCCTTCTTTTCCTGCATGGCCTGGAGAGCAATCCCGGGTCCTCTCTCCAAACGGAAGAGGAAGCTGGACCCCCTGAGGCCGCTCAGGGGGACCCAAGAGTCCCGCGTCGCGACTCGAGAGGAGAGCGGAGTCCTTGGCTTCCCCTCGAGACGAGGCCTGACTCCCCGGGGGAGCCTGGAATGCAACCCCGAGATCCCTGCCTTCCCTGGAGAGGAATATTAGGTCCTGGACACACGCCTAGGTGAGGTCTCTTCGGCCCTGCAGTGACTCAAGCGCAACCCCCAGCTTTCCCTCGCAACCCGAGGGGAAGATTGGGCTTCCCAGGGCCAAGCCAAGGGGAAGGCTGAGATCCCCGTCGTAACTCGAGAATGCCGCCGCAACTCGAGAAAAACCACGTGGTTCCCACCTCTTGGCAAGATGAGGCCCTTGCCCGCGACGGCGTCTCAAGGGAAGTCACCTGTTCCGCCCTGAAGGGCGAAACGGTCCCTGACAGCATTCCTGCGACCCCCAAAAATCCCCCGACAAGCCGGGGTCCCCCTAGGGGAACACCGAGGGTCCCGGCACCGCTTCCTCTGAGCCCCTTCTCCCCTCCTGATCGCGACAGGAGAGGTGATTCCCCTGCGTAGTCTGGAAGGGGTTCCCGGCCTTCCCGGCGCACCTCAGGATGAGGCCGGTCTCACGAGGAAATTCGAGACGAGCCACGTGGGTGGGGCCACATGCCGAACGCCCCCGATTCCCCAGGTCCGCTCTTGAGAAGGACCCGAGGCCCGGACCCCTCTTCGAAGGCAACCCTGTGGGTGAAGGCACAACACGAAGGGGCACTGCCACCCCCGGGCATCGTCCGCAAAGACCCGCGGGTTCCACACACAGCTCGACGAGGGCCCTGAGACCCCCTGAGCAACTCGAGAGGCCAGCGGGGTTCCCTTCCTCAGACAAGACGAGTCCTGACTCTCCTGTCCCAACTCTGCAGGGACCCTGCGGTCGGAGTCCGAAACGGAGAGGAAGCCTGAGGTTCCTGCCTCCCCTCGAGGTGAGGCCCTCTTCCGTTGCTCCAGACCCAGCGGAGTCCCGAGGGGCCCCGCCACCTCCACAGGATCCCTCGCCTCTCAGAGGCACCCTGGCAAGTTCCCTAAGGTCCCCGGCAGAAGGCGAGGGACACGAGGGTTTCCCGCCGCCCCCCGAGAAAGACCTCGAGAGTCCTTCTTCAACGCGTCTCGAGGCCCTAGTCCCCTCCATGACTCGAGAGCCAGGACGCGCTCCCCCTCGCCACGCGCATGGAGACCTGACTTCCCTGGCGCCGCACGAGAGGCTCCCTGAGATCCTCGTCGTGCCTCGGGAGAAAACCCCCACGGGCGCCGCAGCTCGAGGAAATCCCTGAGACGCCCCCGTCCTCGCGAGCTGAGGGCCTTCTTTTCCTGCATGGCCTGGAGAGCAATCCCGGGACCTCTCTCCAAACGGAAGAGGAGGCTGGACTCCCTTGAGGCCGCTCAGGGGGCTCCAAGAGACCCGCCTCCCGACTCGAGAGGAGAGCGGAGTCCTTGGCTTCCCCTCGAGACGAGGCCTGACTCCCCGGGGGAGCCTGGAATGCAACCCCGAGATCCCTGCCTTCCCTGGAGAGGAATATTAGGTCCCGGACACACGCCTAGGTGAGGTCTCTTCCGCCCTGCAGTGACTCGAGCACAACCCCCAGCTTTCCCTCGCAACCCGAGGGGAAGATTGGGCTTCCCAGGGCCAACCCAAGGGGAAGGCTGAGATCCCTGTCGTAACTCGAGAATGCCGCCGCAACTCGAGAAAAACCACGTGGTTCCCACCTCTTGGCAAGATGAGGCCCTTGCCCGCGACGGCGTCTCAAGGGAAGTCCCCTGTTCCGCCCTGAAGGGCGAAACGGTCCCTGACAGCCTTCCTGCGACCCCCAAAAGTCCCCCGACACGCCGGGGTCCCCCGAGGGGAACACCGAGGGTCCCGGCACCGCTTCCTCTGAGCCCCTTCTCCCCTCCTGATCGCGACAGGAGAGGCGATTCCCGTGCGTGGTCTGGAAGGGGTTCCCGGCCTTCCCGGCGCACCTCAGGATGAGGCCGGTCTCACGAGGAAATTCGAGACGAGCCACGTGGGTGGGGCCACATGCCGAACGCCCCCGATTCCCCGGTGCGCTCTTGAGAAGGACCCGAGGCCCGGACCCCTCTTCGAAGGCAACCCTGTGGGTGAAGGCACAACACGAAGGGGCACTGCCAACCCCGGGCATCGTCCGCAAAGACCCGCGGGTTCCACACACAGCTCGACGAGGGCCCTGAGACCCCCTGAGCAACTCGAGAGGCCAGCGGGGTTCCCTTCCTCAGACAAGACGAGTCCTGACTCTCCTGTCCCAACTCTGCAGGGACCCTGCGGTCGGAGTCCGAAACGGAGAGGAAGCCTGAGGTTCCTGCCTCCCCTCGAGGTGAGGCCCTCTTCCGTTGCGCCAGACCTAGCGGAGTCCTGAGGGGCCCCGCCACCTCCACAGGATCCCTCGCCTCTCAGAGGCACCCTGGCAAGTTCCCTAAGGTCCCCGGCAGAAGGCGAGGGAAACCAGGGTTTCCCGCCGCCCAACGAGAAAGACCTCGAGAGTCCTTCTTCAACGCGTCTCGAGGCCCTAGTCCCCTCCCGTGACTCGAGAGCCAGGACGCGCTCCCCCTCGCCACGCGCATGGAGATCTGACTTCCCTGGCGCCGCACGAGAGGCTCCCTGAGATCCTTGTTATGCCTCGGGAGAAAATCCCCACGGGCGCCGCAGCTCGAGGAAACCCCTGAGACGCCCCCGTCCTCGCGAGCTGAGGGCCTTCTTTTCCTGCATGGCCTGGAGAGCAATCCCGGGTCCTCTCTCCAAACAGAAGAGGAGGATGGACTCCCTTGAGGCCGCTCAGGGGGCTCCCAGAGACCCGCGTCACAACTCGAGAGGAGGGCGGAGTCCTTGGCTTCCCCTCGAGACGAGGCCTGACTCCCCGAGGGAGCCTGAAATGCAACCCCGAGATTCCTGCCTTCCCTGGAGAGGAATATTAGTTCCAGGACACACGCCTTGATGAGGTCTCTTTGGCCCTGCAGTGACTCGAGCGCTACCCCCAGATTTCCCTCGCTACTTGAATGGGAGATGGGGCTTCCCAAGGCCAACCCAAGAGGAAGCCTGAAATCCTCGTCGAAACTCGAGAATCCTGCCGCAACTCGAGAAAAACCACGTGGTTTCAACGTCTTCGCAAGATGAGGCCCTTGCCCGGTACGGCGTCTCAAGGGAAGTCCCATGTTCCGTCGTGAAGTGAGACACGGTACCTGACACCCTTCATGCGACATCCAAAAGTTCCCCGACATGCCGGGTTCCCTTGAGGGGAACACCGAGAGTCCCAGCACCACTTCCTCTGAGCTCCTACTCCTCTCCTGTTCGCGACAGGAGAGTTGATTCCCCTGCGTGGTCTGGAAGGCGTTCCCGGCCTGCACGGCGCCCCTCAGGATGAGGCCGGCCTCGTGAGCAAATTCGAGACAAGCCCCGTGGCTGGTGCCCCATGTTGAACGACCCTGATTTCCCGGTCCGCAGTTGAGGAGAACCCGATGCCCGGACACCTCTTCGAAGGCCACCCTGTGAGTGAAGGAACAACACGAAGGGGCACTGACACTCCCGTGCATCGTCCGGAAACACCCGCGGTTTCCACACAGAGCTCCACGAGGGGACTGAGACCCCCTGAGCAACTCGAGAGGCCAGCGGGGTTCCCTTCCTCAGACAAGACGAGTCCTGACTCTCCTGTCCCAACTCTGCAGGGACCCTGCGGTCGGAGTCCGAAACGGAGAGGAAGCCTGAGGTTCCTGCCTCCCCTCGAGGTGAGGCCCTCTTCCGTTGCGCCAGACCCAGCGGAGTCCCGAGGGGCCCCGCCACCTCCACAGGATCCCTCGCCTCTCAGAGGCACCCTGGCAAGTTCCCTAAGGTCCCCGGCAGAAGGCGAGGGACACGAGGGTTTCCCGCCGCCCCCCGAGAAAGACCTCGAGAGTCCTTCTTCAACGCGTCTCGAGGCCCTAGTCCCCTCCATGACTCGAGAGCCAGGACGCGCTCCCCCTCGCCACGCGCATGGAGACCTGACTTCCCTGGCGCCGCACGAGAGGCTCCCTGAGATCCTCGTCGTGCCTCGGGAGAAAACCCCCACGGGCGCCGCAGCTCGAGGAAATCCCTGAGACGCCCCCGTCCTCGCGAGCTGAGGGCCTTCTTTTCCTGCATGGCCTGGAGAGCAATCCCGGGACCTCTCTCCAAACGGAAGAGGAGGCTGGACTCCCTTGAGGCCGCTCAGGGGGCTCCAAGAGACCCGCCTCCCGACTCGAGAGGAGAGCGGAGTCCTTGGCTTCCCCTCGAGACGAGGCCTGACTCCCCGGGGGAGCCTGGAATGCAACCCCGAGATCCCTGCCTTCCCTGGAGAGGAATATTAGGTCCCGGACACACGCCTAGGTGAGGTCTCTTCCGCCCTGCAGTGACTCGAGCACAACCCCCAGCTTTCCCTCGCAACCCGAGGGGAAGATTGGGCTTCCCAGGGCCAACCCAAGGGGAAGGCTGAGATCCCTGTCGTAACTCGAGAATGCCGCCGCAACTCGAGAAAAACCACGTGGTTCCCACCTCTTGGCAAGATGAGGCCCTTGCCCGCGACGGCGTCTCAAGGGAAGTCCCCTGTTCCGCCCTGAAGGGCGAAACGGTCCCTGACAGCCTTCCTGCGACCCCCAAAAGTCCCCCGACACGCCGGGGTCCCCCGAGGGGAACACCGAGGGTCCCGGCACCGCTTCCTCTGAGCCCCTTCTCCCCTCCTGATCGCGACAGGAGAGGCGATTCCCGTGCGTGGTCTGGAAGGGGTTCCCGGCCTTCCCGGCGCACCTCAGGATGAGGCCGGTCTCACGAGGAAATTTGGGACGAGCCACGTGGGTGGGGCCACATGCCGAACGCCCCCGATTCCCCGGTGCGCTCTTGAGAAGGACCCGAGGCCCGGACCCCTCTTCGAAGGCAACCCTGTGGGTGAAGGCACAACACGAAGGGGCACTGCCAACCCCGGGCATCGTCCGCAAAGACCCGCGGGTTCCACACACAGCTCGACGAGGGCCCTGAGACCCCCTGAGCAACTCGAGAGGCCAGCGGGGTTCCCTTCCTCAGACAAGACGAGGCCTGACTCTCCTGTCCCAACTCTGCAGGGACCCTGCGGTCGGAGTCCGAAACGGAGAGGAAGCCTGAGGTTCCTGCCTCCCCTCGAGGTGAGGCCCTCTTCCGTTGCGCCAGACCTAGCGGAGTCCTGAGGGGCCCCGCCACCTCCACAGGATCCCTCGCCTCTCAGAGGCACCCTGGCAAGTTCCCTAAGGTCCCCGGCAGAAGGCGAGGGAAACCAGGGTTTCCCGCCGCCCAACGAGAAAGACCTCGAGAGTCCTTCTTCAACGCGTCTCGAGGCCCTAGTCCCCTCCCGTGACTCGAGAGCCAGGACGCGCTCCCCCTCGCCACGCGCATGGAGATCTGACTTCCCTGGCGCCGCACGAGAGGCTCCCTGAGATCCTTGTTATGCCTCGGGAGAAAATCCCCACGGGCGCCGCAGCTCGAGGAAACCCCTGAGACGCCCCCGTCCTCGCGAGCTGAGGGCCTTCTTTTCCTGCATGGCCTGGAGAGCAATCCCGGGTCCTCTCTCCAAACAGAAGAGGAGGATGGACTCCCTTGAGGCCGCTCAGGGGGCTCCCAGAGACCCGCGTCACAACTCGAGAGGAGGGCGGAGTCCTTGGCTTCCCCTCGAGACGAGGCCTGACTCCCCGAGGGAGCCTGAAATGCAACCCCGAGATTCCTGCCTTCCCTGGAGAGGAATATTAGTTCCAGGACACACGCCTTGATGAGGTCTCTTTGGCCCTGCAGTGACTCGAGCGCTACCCCCAGATTTCCCTCGCTACTTGAATGGGAGATGGGGCTTCCCAAGGCCAACCCAAGAGGAAGCCTGAAATCCTCGTCGAAACTCGAGAATCCTGCCGCAACTCGAGAAAAACCACGTGGTTTCAACGTCTTCGCAAGATGAGGCCCTTGCCCGGTACGGCGTCTCAAGGGAAGTCCCATGTTCCGTCGTGAAGTGAGACACGGTACCTGACACCCTTCATGCGACATCCAAAAGTTCCCCGACATGCCGGGTTCCCTTGAGGGGAACACCGAGAGTCCCAGCACCACTTCCTCTGAGCTCCTACTCCTCTCCTGTTCGCGACAGGAGAGTTGATTCCCCTGCGTGGTCTGGAAGGCGTTCCCGGCCTGCACGGCGCCCCTCAGGATGAGGCCGGCCTCGTGAGCAAATTCGAGACAAGCCCCGTGGCTGGTGCCCCATGTTGAACGACCCTGATTTCCCGGTCCGCAGTTGAGGAGAACCCGATGCCCGGACACCTCTTCGAAGGCCACCCTGTGAGTGAAGGAACAACACGAAGGGGCACTGACACTCCCGTGCATCGTCCGGAAACACCCGCGGTTTCCACACAGAGCTCCACGAGGGGACTGAGACCCCCTGAGCAACTCGAGAGGCCAGCGGGGTTCCCTTCCTCAGACAAGACGAGTCCTGACTCTCCTGTCCCAACTCTGCAGGGACCCTGCGGTTGGAGTCCGAAACGGAGAGGAAGCCTGAGGTTCCTGCCTCCCCTCGAGGTGAGGCCCTCTTCCGTTGCGCCAGACCCAGCGGAGTCCCGAGGGGCCCCGCCACCTCCACAGGATCCCTCGCCTCTCAGAGGCACCCTGGCAAGTTCCCTAAGGTCCCCGGCAGAAGGCGAGGGACACGAGGGTTTCCCGCCGCCCCCCGAGAAAGACCTCGAGAGTCCTTCTTCAACGCGTCTCGAGGCCCTAGTCCCCTCCATGACTCGAGAGCCAGGACGCGCTCCCCCTCGCCACGCGCATGGAGACCTGACTTCCCTGGCGCCGCACGAGAGGCTCCCTGAGATCCTCGTCGTGCCTCGGGAGAAAACCCCCACGGGCGCCGCAGCTCGAGGAAATCCCTGAGACGCCCCCGTCCTCGCGAGCTGAGGGCCTTCTTTTCCTGCATGGCCTGGAGAGCAATCCCGGGACCTCTCTCCAAACGGAAGAGGAGGCTGGACTCCCTTGAGGCCGCTCAGGGGGCTCCAAGAGACCCGCCTCCCGACTCGAGAGGAGAGCGGAGTCCTTGGCTTCCCCTCGAGACGAGGCCTGACTCCCCGGGGGAGCCTGGAATGCAACCCCGAGATCCCTGCCTTCCCTGGAGAGGAATATTAGGTCCCGGACACACGCCTAGGTGAGGTCTCTTCCGCCCTGCAGTGACTCGAGCACAACCCCCAGCTTTCCCTCGCAACCCGAGGGGAAGATTGGGCTTCCCAGGGCCAACCCAAGGGGAAGGCTGAGATCCCTGTCGTAACTCGAGAATGCCGCCGCAACTCGAGAAAAACCACGTGGTTCCCACCTCTTGGCAAGATGAGGCCCTTGCCCGCGACGGCGTCTCAAGGGAAGTCCCCTGTTCCGCCCTGAAGGGCGAAACGGTCCCTGACAGCCTTCCTGCGACCCCCAAAAGTCCCCCGACACGCCGGGGTCCCCCGAGGGGAACACCGAGGGTCCCGGCACCGCTTCCTCTGAGCCCCTTCTCCCCTCCTGATCGCGACAGGAGAGGCGATTCCCGTGCGTGGTCTGGAAGGGGTTCCCGGCCTTCCCGGCGCACCTCAGGATGAGGCCGGTCTCACGAGGAAATTTGGGACGAGCCACGTGGGTGGGGCCACATGCCGAACGCCCCCGATTCCCCGGTGCGCTCTTGAGAAGGACCCGAGGCCCGGACCCCTCTTCGAAGGCAACCCTGTGGGTGAAGGCACAACACGAAGGGGCACTGCCAACCCCGGGCATCGTCCGCAAAGACCCGCGGGTTCCACACACAGCTCGACGAGGGCCCTGAGACCCCCTGAGCAACTCGAGAGGCCAGCGGGGTTCCCTTCCTCAGACAAGACGAGGCCTGACTCTCCTGTCCCAACTCTGCAGGGACCCTGCGGTCGGAGTCCGAAACGGAGAGGAAGCCTGAGGTTCCTGCCTCCCCTCGAGGTGAGGCCCTCTTCCGTTGCGCCAGACCTAGCGGAGTCCTGAGGGGCCCCGCCACCTCCACAGGATCCCTCGCCTCTCAGAGGCACCCTGGCAAGTTCCCTAAGGTCCCCGGCAGAAGGCGAGGGAAACCAGGGTTTCCCGCCGCCCAACGAGAAAGACCTCGAGAGTCCTTCTTCAACGCGTCTCGAGGCCCTAGTCCCCTCCCGTGACTCGAGAGCCAGGACGCGCTCCCCCTCGCCACGCGCATGGAGATCTGACTTCCCTGGCGCCGCACGAGAGGCTCCCTGAGATCCTTGTTATGCCTCGGGAGAAAATCCCCACGGGCGCCGCAGCTCGAGGAAACCCCTGAGACGCCCCCGTCCTCGCGAGCTGAGGGCCTTCTTTTCCTGCATGGCCTGGAGAGCAATCCCGGGTCCTCTCTCCAAACAGAAGAGGAGGATGGACTCCCTTGAGGCCGCTCAGGGGGCTCCCAGAGACCCGCGTCACAACTCGAGAGGAGGGCGGAGTCCTTGGCTTCCCCTCGAGACGAGGCCTGACTCCCCGAGGGAGCCTGAAATGCAACCCCGAGATTCCTGCCTTCCCTGGAGAGGAATATTAGTTCCAGGACACACGCCTTGATGAGGTCTCTTTGGCCCTGCAGTGACTCGAGCGCTACCCCCAGATTTCCCTCGCTACTTGAATGGGAGATGGGGCTTCCCAAGGCCAACCCAAGAGGAAGCCTGAAATCCTCGTCGAAACTCGAGAATCCTGCCGCAACTCGAGAAAAACCACGTGGTTTCAACGTCTTCGCAAGATGAGGCCCTTGCCCGGTACGGCGTCTCAAGGGAAGTCCCATGTTCCGTCGTGAAGTGAGACACGGTACCTGACACCCTTCATGCGACATCCAAAAGTTCCCCGACATGCCGGGTTCCCTTGAGGGGAACACCGAGAGTCCCAGCACCACTTCCTCTGAGCTCCTACTCCTCTCCTGTTCGCGACAGGAGAGTTGATTCCCCTGCGTGGTCTGGAAGGCGTTCCCGGCCTGCACGGCGCCCCTCAGGATGAGGCCGGCCTCGTGAGCAAATTCGAGACAAGCCCCGTGGCTGGTGCCCCATGTTGAACGACCCTGATTTCCCGGTCCGCAGTTGAGGAGAACCCGATGCCCGGACACCTCTTCGAAGGCCACCCTGTGAGTGAAGGAACAACACGAAGGGGCACTGACACTCCCGTGCATCGTCCGGAAACACCCGCGGTTTCCACACAGAGCTCCACGAGGGGACTGAGACTCCCTGAGCAACTCGAGAGGCAAGCGGAGTTCCCTTCCTCAGACAAGACGAGGCCTGACTCTCCTGCCCCAATGCTGCAGGGACACTGCTGTCGGAGTACGAAACAGAGAGGAAGCCTGAGGTCCTGTCTCCCCTCGAGATGAGGCCCTCTTCGATTGCGCCAAACCCAGAGGAGTCCCGAGATGGCCCACCAACTCCACAGCATCCCTCACCTCTAAGAGGAACCCTGGTAAGTTCCCTCAGGTCACCGGGAGAAGTCGAGGGAAACGAGGGTTTCCCGCTGCAAGCCGAGAAAGACCTCGTGAGACCTTCTTCTACACGCCTTGATGCCCTAGTCCCCTCCCAGGACTCGAGAACAATGACGCGCTCCCCCTCGCCACGCTCATGGAGACCTGACTTCCCTGGCGCCGCACGAGAGGCTCCCTGAGAACCACGTCGTGCCTCGTGAGAAAAGCCCCACGGACGCCGGAGCTCGAGGAAACCCCTGAGAAGCCCCCGTCCTCGCGAGGTGAGGGCCTTCTTTTCCTGCCTTTCCTGGAGAGCAATCCCGAGTCCTCTCTCCAAACTGAATATTAGGCTTGACTCCCTTGAGGCCACTCAGAGGGCTCCAAGAGATCCGCGTCCTGGCTCAAGAGAAGAGCGGAGTCCTTTGCTTCCCCTCGAGGCGAGGCCTGACTCACGGGGGACTCTGGAGTGCAACCCCGGGATCCCTGTCTTCCCTTGAGAGTACTACTAGGTCCTGGACACACGCCTAGATGAGGTCTCTTGGGCCCTGCAGTGACTCGAGCGCAACCCCCAGCTTTCCCTAGCAACTCGATTGGAAGATGAGGCTTCCCAGGGCCAACCCAAGAGGAAGCCTGAAATCCCCGTCATAACTCGAGAATCCCGCCGCAACTCGAGAAAAACCACGTGGTCCCAACGTCTTCGCAAGATGGGGCCCTTGCCCGCTACGGCGTCTCAAGGGAAGTCTCACGTTCCGTCCTGAGTTGCGAAACGGTACCTGACACCCTTCATGCGACCTCCAAAATTTCCCAGACACGCCGGGTTCCCTCGAGGGGAACACCGAGGGTCCTGGCACCCCTTCATCTGAGCCCCTTCTCCCCTCCTCATCACGACAGGAGAGTCGATTCCCCTGCGTATTCTGGAAGGGGTTCCCGGCTTTCCCGGCACACCTCAGGATGAGGCCGGCCTCCCGAGGAAATTCGAGATGAGCCCCGTGGGTTGTGCCACATGCCGAACGACCCCGATTTCCCAGTCCGCTCTGGATAAGAACCCGATGCCCGGACACCTCTTCGAAGGCAACCCTGTGGGTGAAGTTACCATTCGAAGGGGCACTGACACCCCAGTGCGTCGTCCGGAAAAACCCGCGGTTTCCACACACAGCTTGACGAGGTGCGTGAGACACCCTGAGCAATTCGAGAGGCAAGCGGAGTTCCCTTCCTCAGACAAGACGAGGCATGACTCTCCTGTCCCAACTCTGCAGGGACCCTGTGGTTGGAGTCCAAAAAGGAGAGGAAGCCTAAGTTTCCTGTCTCCCCTCGAGATGAGGCCCTCTTCCATTGCGCCAAGCCCAGCGGAGTCCCGAGAGGCCCCGCCAACTCCACAGCATCCCTCACCTATCAGAGGCACCATGGGAAGTTCCCTCAGGTCCCCGGCAGAAGTCGAGGGAAACGAGGCTTTCCCGCCGCAACCACAGAAAGACCTCGAGTGTCCTTCTTCAACGCCTCTGGAGGCCCTAGTCCTCTCCCATGACTGGAGAGCCATGACGCGCTCCCCCTCGCCACGTGCACAGAGACCTGACTTCCCTGGCACCGCACGAGAGGCTCCCTGAGATCCTCGTCTTGCCTCGTGAGAAAACCCCCATGGGCGCCGCAGCTCGAGGAAACCCCTGAGAAGCCCCCATCCTCGCGAGGTGAGGGCCTTCTTTTCCTGCCTGACCCAGAGCACAATCCCGAGTCCTCTCTCCAAACTGAAGAGAAGGCCTGACTCCCTTGAGGCCACTCAGTGGGCTCCAAGAGATCTGCGTCGCGACTTGAGAGGAGAGCAGCATCCTTGGCTTGCCCTCGAGGCGAGGCCTGACTCCCCGGGGGAGTCTGGAACGCCACCCTGAGATCCCTGTCTTCCCTTGAGAGGAATGTTAAGTCCCGGACACAGGCCTAGATGAGGTCTCTTTGGCCCTGCAGTGACTCGAGTGCAACCCTCAGCTTTCCCTCGCAACTCGAATGGAAGATTAGGCTTCCCGGGGCCAACACAAGAGGAAGCCTGAAATCCACTTCGTAACTCGAGAATCCCGCCGCAACTCGAGAAAATCCACATGGTCCCAACGTCTTCGCAAGATGAGGCCCTTGCCCGCTACGGCGTCTCAAGGGAAGTCCCAGGTTCTGTCCTGAAGTGCGAAACGGTACCTGACTCCTTTCATGCAACCCCCAAAAGTCCCCCACACGCCGGTTTCCCTCGAGGGTGACACCGAGGGTTCCATCCCCACTTCATCTGAGCCCCTTCTCCCCTCCTGATGGCGACAGGAGAGTCGATCCCCCTGCATTGTCTGGAAGGGTCCCCGGCCTTCCCAGCACAACTCAGGATGAAGCAGGCCTCACTAGGAAATTTGAGACTAGCCCCGTGGGTGGTCCCTCATGCCGAAAGACCCCGATTTCCCTGTCCGCTCTTGAAAAGAACCCGAGGCCCGGACACCTCTTCGAAGGCAACCCAGTGGGTGAAGGCACAACACGAAGGGGCACTGTCACCGTCGTTCATTTCCGGAAACACCCGCAGGTTCCACACACAGCTCAACAAGGGGCCTGAGACCCCCTGAGCACCTCGAGAGGCAAGCGGAGTTCCCTTCCTCAGACAAGACGATTCCTGACTCTCCTGTCCCAACTCTGCAGGGACCCTGCGGTCGGAGTCTGAAACGGAGAGGAAGCCTGATGTTCCTGCCTTCCCTGGAGATGAGGCCCTCTTCCATTGCGCCAAACCCAGCGGAGTCCTGAGAGGCCCCGCCAACTCCACAGCATCCCTCATCTGTCAGAAGCACACTGGGAAGTTCCCTAAGGTCACCGGTAAACTTTTATTGCACAAGGTCCCCATGAAAAGGCCCACGCAGCAGGACAGCCACAGATTCTGTCTGCCATTAAAGGGCAGTAAGGTGCCCTCCCCCCTTCTTTGCTGCCTCGGCGGCCATCAGGGTGCAATTCGCGTACCCTTCCCTTTCCCATCCTAGCAGGTGCTCCAGGGCCCGCTGGCCTACAAAGTGCCAGAAGCTGGGCTGGGCCAGCCGGCCAAAATTCAGGGTTCTGTCCCTTGGACTTCCAGCGGACACTAGGTTGCTTGGGGAAACCGCGAAGACTCTGAGGTTTTTCAGCAGAGGGGTGGAGCGGTAAAGGCCTTGACCCCAAAGACGAGGCCTTTCTGCGACCGTCAGGTTGGGGAGCTCTGAGACTGTGCCAACACAGGGCGGAATACATGGTTCCCTGCTCCAGGCAGTCCCTGTTCCCTTACCTGTGTTCCGCACCCCTCCGCTGTGGCCAATGGATGCCGATCCTTGGGGATCCAGGAGTTCACGAAATGGGCATTCCCAGCCGCAATGGCGACCCCCAACAGCACATCTGGAAAGCCCTCCCCCACCCCCGCCAGGAGCCGACCCCCACTGCGAACGGAACCCCACCCCGCCCCGCACTGCCAGGTTTCGCCCCGGCCCTGCTGGGCTCCCGGTGGGTTCCCAGGAATATTGGCGACCCCCGGGAGCACAACAGGGACCGACCCCCCACCCACAGCGAGCGGAATCTAGACCTGTGCAGCCCAGGTTTACCCCACCCTGGCTGCGCTCCCGGCGCGTTTCCAGCTGCAGTGGCCATCTCCGAGAGCACAACTGGGAAGCCCTCCCCTACCCCCGCCAGGAGCCGACACCCGCCCTGCACCGCCCGGGTTCGCCCCGCCCCTGCCGCACTCCAGGGACGCTGCCCACCTTCACCAGTGGCTCTCGGTGAGCCCCGTCCCCACGCCCGGTTCCAGGAGAGGCTCTCGGACCTCGCTGCTGCCGCCAGGTCAAACATGAGGACAATACATACACCCCACAGAGACAATCCAAGCTGTCTATGATTTAGGGATAAAACGAGGACTACAGAAAGGCAAGATGACCTGACCTAGGAGGGCCATGATATTCTATAGAACCAGACAAAGTTGGTTACCAAGGAAACTTTTTTCCTTGGAACCCGGAAAGCTGGTTCTTTGTATATGCAATGACCAACAATTAGCTTGTTACCCAAGCCTGCCTTACTGCCACCCCCATCCCCCCACTCCCCAGAAGACTGGCTCAAAGAAATATTTTAAATCTCAGGCGGAAACCTGGAAGATGTCTTGTCTGTCTGTTTGGATTAAGGTATGTGTTAGTGTGAGCCCTGTGTTTTTTGATAATATTGCTCAAGTTCTGAGTTCTGATTTCAATGGTCTCAAGACAAGGCAGCCCTTCCAAATCAAACTGCTGGAAATACAAGAAAACATTGACCTAAATGAATGTCAGAGTCCCGTGAACTGGGAACTAGTCAATATTAAATATCTAGTATTTTTGGTTTTGCTCCTCCACTATAGACATGTCTAAGAGTCAACAACATTAAGCACAACATGTTCATAGTGCCTAGGTTTCTTTTGAGGTAAAAATTGCTCTATTGTTATATCTGTCACAAGCTTGTCAGCAAGAAACTACCTGGAAACGACAACAACAAAAGTAAAAAATGTAAATGTGATATGAGCTTTTAGACAAACTCTTTACAATAATTATACTCTAAAATATCTGCCTCTCATAGTCTTGATTGAAGGCAGAGGAGAAGGGGATGACAGAGGATAAGATGGTTGGATGGCATCACTGACTCGATGGACATGAGTTTGAGCAAGCCCCTGGAGCTGGTGACGGACACGGAAGCCTGGCGTCCTGCAGGCCACGGGGTCCCAAAGAGTCAGACACGACTGAGCAACTGAACTGAACTGAACTAACAAACGTTTCTCCAGGTGTTTTGGTTACCCGAGTTTCTATCCTTGTGACGACAGTGTATTGAATAGCTAGGTCATTTCCAAATAAATGAAAGTTCTGAAACATTCACGACTTGAAAGGACCTCCCTTTTACACAGAAACAAAAGAGATTTTTGACTCTCCATGAATAGTGTCTGGCACCATCCTGACATGTTAAATGTAAGAAAGGAATTGTTTTGTTTTGTTTTGTTCTGTTCTTGGGGGTGGGGGGAGGGGGGCGGGCTATAGCGAATGCCAATATAAAAGTCAGTTCTTGGTTGCTGAAGGGAAATGTATGACTTGTTATTACAAGAAAGTATGTGGAATGCAATGGCACTTGAGGAAGGAAAACAAAGTAGTTCTGTCTTACAGGTGGCCGTTTCAGGATGGGAGAAGCAAAGGAATGGGTACAGAATGGGATAAGGAGGTTGTAGGGAAAGTGGACCCCCAGAAAAGAGTTCTGTGCCTAGCACAAGTTTTCTTGAGATGTCGAAATGCCTTTGCTAATGGAGTTTAAGTTTCTTTACCTCTTAAGTGATCTCTTCTAGGTTGACCTAGAACAGAAATCTTTTCTTAGCTTTGGCTAAGTGGAGAAGTAGTGTTTCACGGTGACATATGTGATCCTTCCTGACTGTTTGCAGCCCTTTTGATATCGATGCACTGCTTCTGCTGCTGCTGCCGCCGCTGCTGCTGCTAAGTCGTTTCAGTCGTGTCCGACTCTGTGCGACCCCATAGACGGCAGCCCACGAGGCCCCGCAGTCCCTGGGGTTCTCTAGGCAAGAACACTGGAGTGGGTTGCCATTTCCTCGTCCCATGCATGAAAGTGAAAAGTGAACGTGAAGTCGCTCAGTGGTGTCCGACTCTTAGCGACCCCATGGACTGCAGCCTACCAGGCTCCTCCATCCATGGGATTTTCCACGCAAGAGTACTGGAGTGGGGTGCCATTGCCTTCTCCCATATCTATGCACAAGCCTGCCTAAATCATTGACTTCTAGCTAGCTTTGGGATGCCAATGACCATCCACCCTTACCAGGCAACAGAGAAGAGAAAAACACTTACCACAGGAGGTCCTGGTAAGGAACGAGGAACTAACAAGCTCCCGCCAACCAGGATTCTGCAGAGGTCAACAAGAGGTCAGTAAGAGATGGAAGACTGCAGTCCAGAGGTCCTAGCAACTTCCATCTTGCAGCAGAGACCCAGCATAGTCAAAACGAATTCAATGTTGCAAAAAATAAGTAAACAAATAAAGGACAGAAGTTCTTTGAACACATGACTGAGATTAGGGGTGAGGCAGTACATGTACAGTGCCCGGAAAATCTTAAAGTATGAGAAAGGAAAGAAATTAAAGACAACTATCAAGCTGTCCAAACTGATAAAAACGAAAGATTACACAGTTTTTTCTGTATATATTACCACATAATAATCTGAAAAGGAATTAAAAAAATTCCCTTTCAATAATGTCAACATGAATACAACACTTTGCCATGGATGTAACGAGGATGACAAGACTGGCACACTGGAACTTATACACCCTGGCTGAAAACTATCCTGAATACATGGACAGGTATTCCATAACAATGGAAAGACTTAAGATGGCAATACCATGGAATGCATCTTCAATCTGAAATGAAGATTTGATATGATTTGATCGCTCAGAGCTTTTGTGTCATCAATTGTTATTAAAGTATAAATGAGATAGAGAAAACTGCTGACTTAGACTTGAGGCGGGGTGTACGCCCTGCTGGTCTCTAGCCAGATATTCTACAGGCACTAGCAGTCAGCTAAGGAAAGAAAGGAACTGTTTCAGGGAATGGCACCAGGCCCTACCCCCACGACATGCATTGAGATAATATTGGCAGCAGGTGAGTCATCCCGGGCCAAAACTTGATTGACATGAATCTTGAAGAAAGGCAGTATTGCAGGCAAATATATCATTTCCTTAACATAGATAAGGAGAACAAGCTAGGAGGAAAACATGCTGTTTTGTTCAAATCGCTTCTGAGCCTTTTGGGGGAACCGACCTGAAGCCAGAGTCTAGCAGAAATACATAGGATATTTACATCGCTTAAGACAAACATTTTCTTAGGAAAAAATGCATTGCTTAGCTCAAGGTTTGTCTGCGAAATTCTTACACATCAGGAGATGGCTCCGAGCTGGGTTTCCACACACAAGAACATCCATGCAAAGGACAAGCCTGCACAGCCCATCTGCCGCCCTCCTGCACATCCAGCAGCATTTCCAAGTGACCTCCTAAGGCCTTCCCCAAAATACAGGAGCACCTCTGGGTTTCCTGTTTCCCTCACTTCGAACACTTTTCTTAAAAAAAAAAAAAAAAATCCTGCACACTTCTTGATAGAATGCCACAGTGCAAGGAATACAGTCCTTCATTATTTAAACCTCCATTTGCAAAACACTTGGAGCTTGGTTTTGTTTTGTTTTGTTTTTTAATTACACCACCACATAATTTAAAGCTTTTACACGTTCTAATTATTCAGTTCCAAAACACCAAACTTTTATTGCACAGGGTCCTCATGAAAAGGCCCACGCAGCTGGACAACCACAGATTCTGCCATGAAAGGGCAGCAAGGTGCCCTCCCCCCTTCTTTGCTGCCTGGGCGGCCACCAGGGTTTGAAATCCATGCACCCTACTAAGTTTCTAGGGTGCAATCCGTGGACCCTTCCCTTTCCCATCCCAGCAGGTGCTCAAGGGCCCGCTGGCTTACAAAGTGCCAGAAGCAGGGCTGGGCCAGCCGGCCAGAGTTCAGTGTTCTGTCCCTTGGACTTCCAGTGGACACTAGGCTGCTTGGAAGAACCGCGCAGACTCGGAGATTTTTCAGCAGAGGGGTGGAGCGGTAAAGGCCTTGACCCCAAAGGCAAGGCCTTTCTGCGACCGCCAGGTTGGGGAGCTCCGAGAATGTGCCAACAGACGGCGGAATACTTGGTTCCCTGCTCCACGCAGTCCCAGTTCCCTTACCTGTGGTCCGCAGCCCTCCACTGCCCCCACGGGATGGCGATCCTTGGGGACCCAGGAGCGGACGAAATCGGCGTTCCCAGCCGCAGTTGCAACCCCCGAGAGCGCAACTGGGAACCCCTCCCCATCCCCCCCATGAGCCGACCCCCGCCCCGCGCCCCCAGGGTTAGCCCCGCCCCTGCCGCGCTCCCGGTGCGTTCCCAGCCGCAGTGGCGACCCCCGGGAGCACAACTGGGACCGACCCCCACCCAAAGCCATCGGAATCTCGACCCGCGCAGCCCGGGTTTACCCAGTCCCGGGTGCACTCCCGGCGCGTTTTCAGCCTCAGTGTCCACCTCCGAGAGCACAACTGGGAAGCCCGCCCCCACCCCCGCCAGAAGCCGACCCCCGCCCCACGCCGCCCGCGTTCGCCCCGCCCCTGCACGGTCCAGGTACCTTCCCAGCTTCTAGCGTTCACGCCCGGGTAGGAGCAGGATGTAGGAGTATGGGAGATGTGTCTGGAGCCTGACAGCCTCAGCTCCGCTCTGGCCTGCCCTTTGGACCTAGGAGCCAGGCCAACTTGCAGAGGGCTTAGGGCCCCATTGTATGCAAACTACCAAGGCCTACCGCAAGGAGAGCTCTGTACGAGGGAAGGGAAGCGCCCCAGGCTGCATTCCCAAGCTGTTGTTTAGCCGCCCAGACTCAGCGCTGCACAGGGGTAATCAGGCTCTCTGTGCCCGCAGCTTCACACACAGGTGTGTCTCCGTAGGAATCAAGAAAGATCCTGACAGAGTGAGGTTCATTAGAGCTATACTAAAGAGCAAAGACTTGTCCATGTGGTCTTGCCTTCCCCTGTGCCTTTGGGTCTCCAGGCTCGGCCCCAGCTCCGTGGAAACAACCCCTGAGAAAATATCTTCAAGATCCACTTTTCCCAGTGTCTGGGAACCGGGGTTCATAGGAGGAGAGAAAAGCACGCCTCCATAGGGAACGAAAAGGCAGCCCACCTGCCTGTGTTTTGAAGCCTCTATTTGGAAGGAATGGGTTAGCTTCTCCTAAAGGAGACCTCCAGATCTGCTCAGAAGTCGGTAATTCCAGAGGCAGGGTACTGGTTCCTGACTGCCCTTTGCTAGCCTTGCAAAGATATTCCTAGATTCTAGAGTTATTTTCCATGAAGGAGCAGGCTTCGGGAATGTGTCAGACGGGACTGGCTCCTTATTGACCTCAGCTCAGCTATTGCCTTTCCATTCAAACTAGGACAAGGCCCTACTTTATGAAGGGTAAGGGTCTTCTTCTTTGCAAACTGCCAAGGGCTACAGCAATGAGACCTCTGTCAAGGTGAGGGAAGCCTAAGAGGATGGATTCTCAAGCAGGTGCTTTGCCACAAAGCATCAGCACCCCACGGAGAGAATCAAGCTCCCTGTGCACCAATGTTGGGAGTGTAGCTTCACACACAGAGTTGTCTCTATAGGAGCCAAGAATGTTCCTGAGAGATTAGGTTCACTAAACCTCTCCTACAGAGCATAGACCTGTCCATGTGGTTTTGCCTTCCCCTGTGAGTTGGGTCCTCGAGGTCTGCCACACCTCCGGGGAAACTGTCCCTGAGAAAAGATCTCCAGGAACCGCTTCGCTGAGGCTGGGAAACGCTGTTCACAGGAAGTAAGGCAAGCGAATCTCCTGCAGAGAAAAAGAGGCCTTACTGTCCCTGGAGGAGCAGGCTGCCAGAGTGTGTGAAACCTGACTGTTGCCTTACTGGCCTCAGTTCCACCATTGCCTGTTCCTCCGAACTAGGACCCAGGCCTATTTGGAGAAGCGTTTGGGTGCGGATTTCTACAAAGTGCCAAGGGCTACAGCAGTGAGAATTCTCTCAGCGGTAAGGGAGAGCATTTTATGGATTCTCAAGCTGTTTTCTGAACGACAGGGTCAAAATGAACTGAGAGAATCAGGCTCTCTGTGCCCCTATGTTAGGTACGCAGCTTCACACACAGAAGTGTCTCTATAGGAGCCAAGAATGTTCCTGAGAGATGAGGTTCACTAGAAGTCTGCTACAGAGCATAGACCTGTCCATATGGTTTTGCCTTGCCCTGTGAGTTGGGTCCCCGAGGTCCGCCCCAGCTCAGGGGAAGGAGCCCCTGAGAAAAGATCTCCAGGGACCGCTATTCCCCCAGGCTGGCAAACACAGTTCACAGGAGGTAACACAAGCGAGCCTCCTGCAAGGCACAACAGGCCTTAGTCTCCCTGGACGATCAGGCTGCCAGAGTGTGTGAGACCTGACTGGTGCCTTACTGGCCTCAGCTCCGCCATTGCGTGTTCCTCCGAACTAGGACCCAGGCCTACTAGGAGAAGGGTTTGGGTATGGATTTCTAAATACTGCCAAGGGGTATAGCAATGAGAACTGTGTCACGGGTAAGGAAGAGCATTGTATGGATTTTCAAGCTGTTGTTTGAACGACAGCTTCAAAGCTGCACAGAGAGAATCAGACTCTGTGTCTCCATGTTCGGTACACAGCTTCACAGACAGGGGTGTCTCCATAGGAAACAAGAACGTTCCTGACAGAGTGAGGTTCACTAGAGCTCTCCTAGAGAGCAAAGAGTTGTCCATGTGGTTTTTCTTCCCCTGTGCGTTTGGGGCTCCAGGCTCGGCCCCAGCTCCGTGGAAACAACCCCTGAGAAAAGATCTTCAAGATCCGCTTTTCCCAGAGGCTGGGGTGTGGGGTTCATAGGAGGCGGGAAAAGCAGGCCTCCTTCAGAGAGCAAGAGCCAGCCAAGCGGCCTGCGTTTGTAAGCCTCTATTTGGAAGAATGGGTTAGCTTCCCCTAAGGGAGACCTCCAGATCTGTTCAGAAGTCGGTAATTCCAGAGGCAGGGTGCAGGCTCCTGACTGCCCTTTGCCAGCCTTGCAGAGACATTCCTAGATTCCAGCGTTATTTTCCATGAAGGAGCAGGCTTCGGGAATATGTCAGACTTGACTGGCGCCTTATTGGCCTCAGCTCAGCTCTTGCCTTTCCTTTCAAACTAGGACAAGGGCCCACTTTATGAAAGGTAAGGGTCCTCTTCTTTCCAAACTGCCAAGGGCTACAGCAATGAGACCTCTGTCAAGGTGAGGGAAGTGTAAGCTGATGGATTCTCAAGCAGGTGCTTTGCCACAAAGCATCAGCACCCCACGGAAAGAATCTGGCTCCCTTTGCCCCTACGTTGCGTGTGTAGCTACACGCACAGAGGTGTCTCGATAGGAGCCAAGAATGTTCCTGAGAGAGGAGGTTCACTGTTGGGGGCCAGAGTGAGGCACTCCGCCCATGGCAAAGGTCATGAGGAAGGAGGCTCGACATACGCAAAGGCGGGATCGAGCCTCAGGAGTCCCCCTGGAAATCCTCGCGCATCTACCACCATAACCAGAGCCTGCCTACCTTACTACTTTGTGCTCTCACCTACACCTCTGACTTTACGGGGGGCTGTCCCCCACCACCTCTTTCGGAGAAGGAGTTAACCTAGAGCTCCAGTTGATAAAAACCCCTGGGTGTGACAAGAGTGTTTTAACCTACAAACTCCTCTGAAGGTTCTCTAGCCTGCCTGACAGGCTTGTCCGGCCACATGTGATTGCTCACAGCCTCCCAACCATGAGAGGCACGAGATGCTTTAAACCTTCTAAAAACAGGTTCCTTAGAAAAGTTAGAAAATTATTAGTATAAGTGTAATGGGCTGATTAGAAATCATATTGGTGAAGGGTTTTTCATTTGTTGAGCTGATGTTTACTGCTAAGTCTCCACATCCCCTGCCCTTATACACATTAATGAATATATAGAAGAAATAAGTATTAACCTTTGATATAAATCACGTTAGACCTTAGGCTAAGTAAATTCTTTCCTTAACTAAAACCCACTACACCCTCACCCTATAGGAATGTAACTTTATTTGGGTGGCGTCTGTTTTAAGAATAATCACCCCTGGAGAAATAAGTGTCCTGGTTGACTGACCGCTGTCACAAGGAGAGGGTCGTAAATTGTCAGCAGGCCCCCCGGCCAGAAGATGATGTAACACCCCTAAGACCTCTGTATACTTTTGTATGAAGCACCTGACTTTGATAAAAGTCAGGACTGCTGACCCCACGTGACTTTTGCATAACATCTCAGTGTATAAAAGTAGACCATGGTAAATAAAGAATTGGGATCAGTTTCTCGAAATACTGGTCTCCCCATGTCTCTCTCTCTCTCTCTCACTCTGGTTGAGTCTCCATCTGGAGCGCGGAACCCACCAAGCTTACTAATTTTGCCTGGGCTTCTAAGATCCGACCGGGGAGGCCTCAGTGTCTCCTCTCCTTCGGGAGAACGGAAGGACGCCTGCGGCCTACGTAAGTGGTGCAAGCTTCTTGTCTTGAAGTTTTATTGGTCCCCCGCGTAAACCAAGCTACTCAGCCTCTTTTCTCCACTGAATTTTCCTACTGAGCTATCCTCATTTTATTACTCTTTATATCCTTAATTAACGTTTAATTAAGCAGTTGTTCCCTGACCCTCGCCTACGCCGTCTCTGCTTCGAATACGCTGGATCAGCTGGGGCTGGACCCCGGCAGTTCACTAGAGATCTCCTACAGAGCATAGACCTGTCCATTTGGTTTTGCCTTCCCCTGTGAGTTGGGTCCCTGAGGTCCGCCCCAACTCCGGGGAAGCAGCCCCTGAGAAAACATCTCCAGGAACTGCTTTCCGCCCAGGCTGGGAAACGCTGTTCACAGGAAGTAAGGCAAGCGAGCCTCCTGAAGGGAAATAGAGGCCTTACTGTCCCTGGAGGAGCAGGCTGCCAGAGTGTGTGACACCTGACTGGTGCCTTACTGGCCTCAGCTCCGCTATTGCATGTTCATCTGAACTTGAACCCAGGCCTACTTGGAGAAGTGTTTGTGTGCCGATTTCCAGAAACTGCGAAGGGCTACAGCAATGATAACTCTCTCAGTGGTAAGGGAGAGCATTGTGTGGATTCTCAATTTGTTGTTTGAACGACAGTGTCAAAGCTGCACAGAGAGAATCAGGTCTCTGTGTCTCTATGTTGGCAATGCAGCTTCCCACACAGAGATGTCCCCGTTGGAGCCAAGAATATTCCCCATAGACTGAGGTTCACTAGAGCACTCCTAGAGAGCAAAGACTTATCCATGCGGTTTTCCCTTCCCCTGTGCGTGTGGGTCTCTGGGATCAGCCCCTGCTCCTTGGAAACAGCCTCTGAGAAAAGATCTCCAAGAACCTCTTATCCCCCAGGCTGGGAAGTGGAGTTCACAGGAGGTGGGATAAGCAAGCTTCCTTCGGCAAGAAGAGACAGCCAACCGGCCTGTGTTTGGAAGCCTATATTTGCAAGGAATGGGTTAGTTTCTCCTGACCGAGACCGCCAGATGTGCTGAGAAGATAGAAATTCCAGAGGCAGGGTCGAGGTTCCTGACTGCCCTGTGCCAGCCTTGCAAAGACATTCCCAGATTCTAACGTTATTTTCCATGAAGGAGCAGGCATCGGGAATATGTCAGACTTGACTGGCGCCTTACTGGCCTCAGCTCAGCTACTGCCTTTCCATTCAAACAAGGACAAGGGCCTACTTGGTGAAGGGTAAGGGTCTGCTTCTTTCCAAACTGCCAAGGACTACAGCAATGAGACCTCTGTCAAGGTGAGGGAAGCCTATGCGGATGGATTCTTAGCAGGTGCTTTGCCACAAAGCATCAGCACCCACGGAGAGAATCAGACTCCCTTTGCCACTATGTTGGGTGTGTAGCTTCATGCACAGAGGTGTCTCTGTAGAAGCCAAGAATGTTCCTGAGAGATGAGGTTCACTAGAGCTCTCCTACAGAGCATAGACCTGTCCATGTGCTTTTGTCTTCCCCTGTGAGTTGGGCCCCCGAGGTCCGACCCAGCTCCAGGGAAACAGCCCCTGAGAAAAAATCTCCAGGAACAGCTTTGCGCCCAGGCTGGGAAATGCAGTTCACAGGAGGCAAGGCAAGCGAGCCTCCTACAGGGAAAAAGAGGCCTTACTGCTCCTGGACGATCAGGCTGCAAGAGTGTGTGAGACCTCACTTGTGCCTTACTGGCCTCAGCTCCGCCGTTGCCTGTTATTCCGAGCTAGGACCAAGGCCTACTTGGAGAAGGGTTAGGGTGCGGATTTCTACAAACTGTCAAGGACTACAGCAATGAGAATTCTCTTAGCAGTAAGGGAGAGCATTGTATGGATTCTCAAGCTGTTGTTTGAATGACAGCTTCAAAGCTACACAGAGAGAATCAGGCTCTCTGTTCCCCTATTTTGGCTGTGCAGCTTCACACACAGAATTTGACTCTGTTGGAGCCAGAAATATTCCTGAAAGACTTAGGCTCACCAAAGCTGTCCTCCAGAGCAAAGACATTGGATGTGGTTTTGCCTTCCCTTGTCAGTATGGGTCCCCTAGCTTGGCCCCAGCTCCGGGGATACAGCCTCTGAAAAAAATCTTCCAAGAAGCGATTTTCCTCCAGGCTGTTAAGCGGAATTCGCAGTTTGCAAGTTAAGGAAGCCTGCTTCGTGGAAGAGCAAGCAGCCAACTGGCCCTGTGTTAGGAAGCCTGTATTTGAAAGGAATGGGTTAGCTTCTACAGCGGGAGAACCTCAGATCTGCTCAGGGGACTGAAATACTAGAGTCAGGGTCGAGGTTCTCCCTTGTCCTTTGCGCACCTTGCAAAGACATTCCTAGCTTCTAGCGTTAGTGTCCCTGTAGTAGCAGGCTGCAGGAGCGTGTGATAAATGACTGCCACGTTCCTGTCCTCAGCTCCGCTACTGACTTTCTATTCGAACTAGAACCCAGGCCTACTTTGAGAGGGGTTAGGGTCCAGTGTTTTCAAACTGCCAAGGGCTACGGCAATGCGAGCTCTGTCAGAGGTAAGAAAAGAGCAATTGGTTGGATTCTTCAGCTGCTGCGTGGCTGCACAGCTTCCGCGCTGCATGGAGAGCATGAGGCTCCTTGTGCCCCTATTTTGGGTATGCAGCAACATGCACACAGAATGTCTGTGTTCACTTATGTACAGGCTTATGAACACTAGAGCTCTCCTACAGAGCAAAGACCACTCAGTGGGCTCCAAGAGATACCTGTCGCGACTCGAGAAGAGAGTGGAGTCCTTTGCTTCCCCTCGAGATGAGGCCTGACTCCCCGGGTGAGTATGGAATGCAACCCCAAATCCCTGTCGCCTATGGAGAGGAACATTAAGTCCTGGATACAAGCCTAGATGAGGTCTAGTTTGCCCTTCAGTGAATGGAGCCCAATCCCCAGCTCTCCCTGGCAACTCGAATGGAAGATTAGACTTCCTGGGCCAACACAAGAGGAAGCCTGAATTCCCCGTCGTAACTCGAGAATCCCACCACAACTCGAGAAAAACCACGTGCTTCCCCCGTCATCGCAAGATGAGGCCCTTTGTCCGCTACAGCATCTCAAGAGAAGTCCCACGTTCCATCCTGAAGTGCGAAATGGTACTTGGCACCCTTGATGCGACCCCAAAAGTTCCGCGACATACCAGACTCACTCAAGGGGAACACCGAGGTTCCCGGCACCACTTCATCTGAGCCCCTTCTCCTCTCCTGATTGCGACAGGAGGGTCGACTCCCCTTCTCTGTCTGCAAGGGGTTCCCGACCTTCCCGGCGCACCTCAGGATGAGGCCGGTCTCATGAGGAAGTTCGAGACGTAGCCTCGTGGGTGGTGCCACATGTCAAAAGACCCCAATTTCACGGTCCACTCTTGAAAAGAACCCGATGCCAGCACACCTCTTTGAAGGAAAACCTGTGGATGAAGGCACAACACGAAGGGGCACTGACACCCGCGTGCATCGTCCAGAAAAACCCGCAGGTCCCACAGACATTTCGACAAGTGGCCTGTCACCCTGTAAACAACTCGAAAGGCAAACGAAGGTCCATTCCTCAACAGAAGACTAGGTGTGACTCTCTTGTCCCTATTCTGCAGGGACCATGTGATCCGAGTCAGAAACGGAGAGCAAGCCTGAGGTTCCTGCGTCCACTCGAGATGAAGCCCTCTTCCATTGCACCACAACCAGTGGAGTCCCGAGAGGCCCCTACCAACTCCACAGTATCCCTGAGTTCTCAGAGGCACAAAAAGAAGCTCCCTGAGGTCACAGTCACAAGTCGAGGGACCCCTGGGTTTTCTGCCGTGACTCGAGAAAGACCTCGAGAGTGCTTCAAAATGTGTTGAGTCGCGATTCCCCTACCATGACTCGAGAGCCATGACACACTCCCCCTCGCCACGCGCATGGAGACCTGACTAACCTGGCACTGCACGAGAGGCTCCATGAGTTCCTCATCGTACCTCGTGAGGAAACCCACACTGGCGCGGCAGCTCGAGGAAACACATGAGACACCCCGGTCATCGCGAGATGAGGGCCTTATTTTCCTGCATGGCCTGGAGACCAATCACGAGTCCTCTCTCCAAACTGAAGAGGAGGCTGGACTCCCTTGAAGCCGCTCAGGGGGCTCCAAGAGATCCGCGTCGCGACTCGAGAGGAGAGCGGAGTCCTTGGCTTCCCCTCGAGACGAGGCCTGACTCCCCGGGGGAGCCTGAAATGCAACCTCGAGATCCCTGCCTTCCCTGGAGAGGAATATTAGGTCCCGGACACACACATAGGTGAGGTCTCTTGGCCCCTGCAATGACTCGAGCGCAACCAACAGCTTTCCCTCGCAACTCGAGGGGAAGATTGGGCTTCCCAGGGCCAACCCAGGAGGAAGGCTGAGATCCCCATCGTAACTCGAGAATCCCGCCGCAACTCGAGAAAAACCACGTGGTTCCCACCTCTTGGCAAGATGAGGCCCTTGCCCGCGACGGCGTCTCAATGAAAGTCACCTGTTCCGCACTGAAGGGCGAAACCGTCCCTGACAGCCTTCCTGCGACCCCCAAAAGTCCCCCGACACGCCGGGTTCCCCCGAGGGGAACACCGAGGGTCCCGGCACCGCTTCCTCTGAGCCCCTTCTCCCCTCCTGATCGCGACAGGAGAGGCGATTCCCCTGCGTGGTCTGGAAGGGGTTCCCGGCCTTCCCGGCGCACCTCAGGATGAGGCCGGTCTCACGAGGAAATTCGAGACGAGCCACGTGGGTGGTGCCATATGCCGAACGCCCCCGATTCCCCGGTCCGCTCTTGAGAAGGACCCGAGGCCCGGACCCCTCTTCGAAGGCAACCCTGTGGGTGAAGGCACAACACGAAGGAGCACTGCCACCCCCGTGCATCGTCCGCAAAGACCCGCGGGTTCCACACACAGCTCGATGAGGGGCCTGAGACCCCCTGAGCAACTCGAGAGGCCAGCGGGGTTCCCTTCCTCAGACAAGACGAGGCCTGACTCTCCTGTCCCAACTCTGCAGGGACCCTGCGGTCGGAGTCCGAAACGGAGAGGAAGCCTGAGGTTCCTGCCTCCCCTCGAGGTGAGGCCCTCTTCCGTTGCGCCAGACCCAGCGGAGTCCCGAGGGGCCCCGCCACCTCCACAGGATCCCTCGCCTCTCAGAGGCACCCTGGGAAGTTCCCTAAGGTCCCCGGCAGAAGGCGAGGGAAACGAGGGTTTCCCGCCGCCCCCCGAGAAAGACCTCGAGAGTCCTTCTTCAACGCGTCTCGAGGCCCTAGTCCCCTTCCGTGACTCGAGAGCCAGGACGCGCTCCCCCTCGCCACGCGCATGGAGACCTGACTTCCCTGGCGCCGCACGAGAGGCTCCCTGAGATCCTCGTCGTGCCTCGGGAGAAAACCCCCACGGGCGCCGCAGCTCGAGGAAACCCCAGAGACACCCCCGTCCTCGCGAGCTGAGGGCCTTCTTTTCCTGCATGGACTGGAGAGCAATCCCGGGTCCTCTATCCAAACGGATGAGGAGGCTGGACTCCCTTGAGGCCGCTCAAGGGGCTCCAAGAGACCCGTGTCGCGACTCGAGAGGAGAGCGGAGTCCTTGGCTTCCCCTCGAGACGAGGCCTGACTCCCCGGGGGAGCCTGGAATGCAACCCCGAGATCCCTGCCTTTCCTGGAGAGGAAAATTAGGTCCCGGACACACGCTTAGGTGAGGTCTCTTCGGCCCTGAAGTGACTCGAGCGCAACCCCCAGCTTTCCCTGGCAACCCGAGGGGAAGTTTGGGCTTCCCAGGGCCAACCCAAG
Organism: Bubalus kerabau; assembly: GCF_029407905.1. Classification (NCBI taxonomy): domain Eukaryota; kingdom Metazoa; phylum Chordata; class Mammalia; order Artiodactyla; family Bovidae; genus Bubalus; species Bubalus kerabau. Next base: position 1,265,910 of record NW_026577892.1, on the reverse strand, counting down.
GGGAAGGCTGAGATCCCCGTCGTTACTCGAGAATCCCGCCGCAACTCGAGAAAAACCACGTGGTTCCCACCTCTTGGCAAGATGAGGCCCTTGCCCGCGACGGCGTCTCAAGGGAAGTCCCCTGTTCCGCCCTGAAGGGCGAAACGGTCCCTGACAGCCTTCCTGCGACCCCCAAAAGTCCCCCGACACGCGGGGGTCCCCCGACGGGAACACCGAGGGTCCCGGCACCGCTTGCTCTGAGCCCCTTCTCCCCTCCTGATCGCGACAGGAGAGGCGATTCCCCTGCGTGGTCTGGAAGGGGTTCCCGGCCTTCCCGGCGCACCTCAGGATTAGGCCGGTCTCACGAGGAAATTCGAGACGAGCCACGTGGGTGGGGCCACATGCCGAACGCCCCCGATTCCCCGGTCCGCCCTTGAGAAAGACCCGAGGCCCGGACCCCTCTTCGAAGGCAACCCTGTGGGTGAAGGCACAACACGAAGGGGCACTGCCACCCGCGGTCATCGTCCGCAAAGACCCGCGGGTTCCACACACAGCTCGACGAGGGGCCTGAGACCCCCTGAGCAACTCGAGAGGCCAGCGGGTTTCCCTTCCTCAGACAAGACGAGGCCTGACTCTCCTGTCCCAACTCTGCAGGGACCCTGCGGTCGGAGTCCGAAACGGAGAGGAAGCCTGAGGTTCCTGCCTCCCCTCGAGGTGAGGCCCTCTTCCGTTGCGCCAGGCCCAGCGGAGTCCCGAGGGGCCCCGCCACCTCCACAGGATCCCTCGCCTCTCAGAGGCACCCTGGGAAGTTCCCTAAGGTCCCCGGCAGAAGGCGAGGGAAACGAGGGTTTCCCGCCGTCCCCCGAGAAAGACCTCGAGAGTCCTTCTTCAACGCGTCTCGAGGCCCTAGTCCCCTCCCGTGACTCGAGAGCCAGGACGCGCTCCCCCTCGCCACACGCATGGAGACCTGACTTCCCTGGCGCCACACGAGAGGCTCCCTGAGATCCTCGTCGTGCCTCGTGAGAAAACCCCCATGGGCGCAGCAGCCTGAGGAAACCCATGAGACGCCCCCGTCATCGCGAGCTGAGTGCCTTCTTTTCCTGCATGGCCTGGAGAGCAATCCCGGGTCCTCTCTCCAAACGGAAGAGGAGGCTGGACTCCCTTGAGGCCGCTCAGGCGGCTCCAAGAGACCCGTGTCGCGACTCGAGAGGAGAACAGAGTCCTTGGCTTCCCCTCGAGACGAGGCTTGACTCCCCGGGGGAGCCTGCAATGCAACCCCGAGATCCCTGCCTTCCCTGGAGAGGAATATCAAGTCCCAGACACACGCCTAGGTGAGGTCTCTTCGGCCCTGCAGTGACTCGAGCGCAACCCCCAGCTTCCCCTCTCAACCCGAGGGGAAGATTGGGCTTCCCAGGGCCAACCCAAGGGGAAGGCTGAGATCCCCGTCGTAACTCGAGAATCCCGCCGCAACTCGAGAAAAACCACGTGGTTCCCACCTCTTGGCAAGATGAGGCCCTTGCCCGCGACGGCGTCTCAAGGGAAGTCCCCTGTTCCGCCCTGAAGTGCGAAACGGTCCCTGAGAGCCTTCCTGCGACCCCGAAAAGTCCCCCGTCACGCCGGGGTCCCCCGAGGGGAACACCGAGGGTCCCGGCACCGCTTCCTCTGAGCCCCTTCTCCCCTCCTGATCGCGACAGGAGAGGCGATACCCCTGCGTGGTCTGGAAGGGGTTCCCGGCCTTCCCGGCGCACCTCAGGATGAGGCCGGTCTCACGAGGAAATTCGAGACGAGCCACGTGGGTGGGGCCACATGCCGAACGCCCCCGATTCCCCGGTCCGCCCTTGAGAAGGACCCGAGGCCCGGACACCTCTTCGAAGGCAACCCTGTGGGTGAAGGCACAACACGAAGGGCACTGCCACCCCCGGGCATCGTCCGCAAAGACCCGCGGGTTCCACACACAGCTCGACGAGGGGCCTGAGACCCCCTGAGCAACTCGAGAGGCCAGCGGGGTTCCCTTCCTCAGACAAGACGAGGCCTGACTCTCCTGTCCCAACTCTGCAGGGACCCTGCGGTCGGAGTCCGAAACGGAGAGGAAGCCTGAGGTTCCTGCCTCCCCTCGAGGTGAGGCCCTCTTCCGTTGCGCCAGGCCCAGCGGAGTCCCGAGGGGCCCCGCCACCTCCACAGGATCCCTCGCCTCTCAGAGGCACCCTGGGAAGTTCCCTAAGGTCCCCGGCAGAAGGCGAGGGAAACGAGGGTTTCCCGCCGCCCCCCGAGAAAAACCTCGAGAGTCCTTCTTCAACGCGTCTCGAGGCCCTAGTCCCCTCCCGTGACTCAAGAGCCAGGACGCGCTCCCCCTCGCCACACGCATGGAGACCTGACTTCCCTGGCGCCACACGAGAGGCTCCCTGAGATCCTCGTCGTGCCTCGTGAGAAAACCCCCATGGGCGCAGCAGCCTGAGGAAACCCATGAGACGCCCCCGTCATCGCGAGCTGAGGGCCTTCTTTTCTTGCCTGGCCTGGAGAGCAATCCCGAGTCCTCTCTCCAAACTGAAGAGGAGGCTCGACACCCTTGAGTCCACTCAGTGCGTTCCAAGATATCCGTGTCGCGACTTGAGAGGAAAGCGGAGTCTTTGCTTCCCCTCCAGGCGAGTCCTGACCCCCCGGGGGAGTCTGGAATGGAAACCCGTGATCCCTGTCTTCCCTTGAGAGGAATATTAGGTCCTGGAGACACGCCTCGATGAGGTCTCTTTGGCCCTGTAGTGACTCGAGCAGAACCCCCAGCTTTCCTTCACAACTCGAATTGAAGATTGGGCTTCCCAGGGCCAACCCAAGAGGAAGCCTGAAATTCCTGTCTTTTTTGAGAATCCCAATGCAACTCGAGAAAAATGACGTGGTTCCAACGTCTTCACAGGATGAGGCCCTTGCCCGCTACAGCGTCTCCAGGGAAGTCCCATGTTCCGTCCTGAAGTGGGAAACGGTACTTGGCTCCCTTGATGCGACCCCTAAAGTTCCCTGAAACGCCGGGTTCCCTCGAGTGTAACACCGAGGGTCCCGGCACCACTTCATCTGAGCCCCATCTCCCCTACTGATCGCGACAGGAGAATCGATTCCCCTACTTTGTGTGGAAGGTGTTCCCAGCCTTCCCGGCCCACCTCAGGATGATGCTGGTCTCACGAGGAAATTCGAGATGAGCCACGTGGGTGGTGCCACATGCCGAATGACCCCGATTTCCCGGTCCGCTCTTGAAATGAACCCGATGCCCGGACACCTCTTTGAAGGCAACCCTGTAGGGGAAGGCACCAAACGAAGGGGCACTGACACCCCCATGCATCTTCTGGAAACACCCGCAGGTTCCACACACAGCTTGTCAAGGGCCCTGAGACCCCCTGAACGACGCAAGAGGCAAGCAGAATTCCGTTACTCAGACAAGACGAGGCCTGACTCTCCTGTCCCAACTCTGCAGGGACACTGCGGTCGGAGTCAGAAATGGAGAGGAAGCCTGAGGTTCCTGCCTCCAATCGAGATGAGGCCCTCTTTCATTTCGTCAAACCTAGTGGAGTCCCGAGAGGCCCCTCTAACTCCTCAGTATCCCTCACCTCTCAGAGGCACCTGGGAAGTTCCCTAAGGTCCCCTGTAGAGGTCGATGGAAACGAGTGTTTCCCGCCCCAACCCAAGAAAGACCTTGAGAGTCCTTCTTAAATGCCTCTTGAGGCCCTAGTCCCTCCCATAACTCGAGAGCAATGACGCGATCTGCCTGGCCACACGCATGGAGTCAGGCTTCTCTGGCGCCGCACGAGAGGCTCCCTGAACTCTCCATCATATCTCGTGAGAAACCCCACACTGGCGCCGCAGCTCGAGAAAACCCATGAGACGCCCCCGTCATCACGAGAGGAGGGCCATCTTTAACTGAATGGTATGCAGATCAAGCGTGAACCTTCTGTCCAAGCTACACAGGACGCTTGACTCCCTTTAGGCCACTCATTGGGCTCCAAGAGTTACGCGTCCCGACTCGGGAGGATAGTGGAGTCCTTTGCTTCCACTCGAGACGAGGTGTGACCCACCGGGTGAGACTGGAATGCGACCCCGATATCCCTGTCGCCCCTGGAGAGGAACATTACGTCCTGGACCCAAGCCTAGATGAGGACTCTTTGCTCTGAAGTGACTCGAGAGCAACCCCCAGCTCTCTCTGACAAGTTGAATGGAAGATTGGACTTCCTGGGCCAAAACAAGAGGAAGCCTGAATTCCCCGTTGTAACTCAAAAATCCTGCCTCAACTCGAGAAAAACCACGTGTTTCCCTCGTCATCGCAATATGAGGCCCTTGCCCGCTACAGCATCTCCAGAGAATTCCCACGTTCCATCTTGAAGTGCGAAACTGTACTTGGCACCCTTGATGCGACCTCAAAAGTGCCGTGACATACCGGTCTGGCTCGAGGGGCCACCGAGGTTCCCGGCACCACTTCATCTGAGCCCCTTCTCCCCTTCTGATCGCGACCGGTGTGTCGATTCCCCTGCTTTGTCTGCAAGGGTTCCCTACCTTCCCGGCGAACCTCAGGATGAGGCCGGTCTCCCGAGGAAATTCGAGACGTAGCCTCGTGGGTGGTACCACATGCTGAAAGACCCCAATTTTCCGGTACGCTCTTGAAAAGAACCCGATGCCCGGAAACCTCTTTGAAGGCAACCCTGTGGATGAAGGCACAACACGAAGGGGCACTGACACCCCCGTGCATCGTCCGGAAAAACCCGCAGGTTCCACACTCAGCTCAACAAGTGGCCTGTCACTCCGTGAACAACTCGAAAGGCAAGGGGAAATCCATTCCTCAACAGAAGACGAGGCGTGACTCTCTTGTCCATACTCTGCAGGTACCCTGCGACCCGAGTCAGATATGGAGAGGACCCCTGAGGTTCCTGCCTCCATTCGAGATGAGGCCCTCTTCGATTGCACCAAACCCAGTTGAGTAACGAAAGGCCCCTCCCAAATCCACAGTGTCCCTGACTTCTCAGAGGCACTATTAGAAGATGCCTGAGGTCACCGACACAAATCAAGGGAACCCAGGGTTCCCTGCCGCAACCCGAGAAAGACCTCAAGAGTCCTTCTTCAATGTGTCTTGAGGCCCGATTCGCCTACTATGACTCGAGAGCAATCACGCACTCCCCTTCACCACACGCATGGAGACCTGACGTCCCTAGCACCACACGAGAGGCTCTCTGAGCTCCCCGTTGTACCTCGTGAGAAATCTGATACTGGCGCCGCAGCTGGAGAAAACCCACGAGATGCCCCCATCATCGCGAGATGAGGGCCTTTTTTCCTGAATGGCCAGGAAAACAATCCCGAGTCATCTCTCAAAACTCCATAGGAGGCTTCACTCCCTTTACGCCACGCAGTGGGCTCAAAGAGATACCTGTCGCGACTCGACAGGAGAGCGGAGTCCTTTTTTTCCCCTCAAGACGAGGCCTGACTCTCCGGGTGAGTCGAGAATGCAACCCTGCGATCCCTGTTGGCCCAGTAGTGGAACACTAGGTCCTGGACCCAAGTGTAGATGAGGTCTATTTTGCCCTGCAGTGACTGGAGAGCAATCCCCAGTTCTAACTCGCAACTCGAATGGAATACTGGATTTTCCTGGCGCCATACAAGAGGCTCCCTGAGATCCCCGTGGTAATTCATGAGACATCCCACACTGGAGCCGCAGCTCGAGAAAACCCACGAGACGCCACCGTCATCTCGAGATGAGGGCCTTCTTTTCCTGCATGGCCTGGAGTCCAATCCCGAGTCCTCTCTCCAAACTCCACAGGAGGCTTGACTCCCTTTAGTACACACAGTGGGCTCCAAGAGATACCCATCGCGACTCGAGACGAGAGCGGAATTCTTTGCTTACCCTCGAGGTGAGAACTGACTCCCCGGATGAGTCTGGAATGCAAACCCGAGATCCCTGTCGCCCCTGGAGAGCAACGTTAGATCCTGGACACAAGCCTAGATTAGGTCTCTTTTGCCCTGCAGTGACTCTAGCGCAATCCCCAGCTCCCCCTCGCAACCCGAATGGAAGATTGGATTTCAAGGCCAACAAGAGGAAGCCTAAATTCCCGGTCATAACTCGAGAATCCCGCCGCAACTCGAGCAAAACCACGTGGTTCTCCCGTCATCGCAAGATGAGGCCCTTGCCCGCTACAGCGTTTCAAAAGATGTCCCAGGTTCTGTCTTGAAATGCGAAACGGTACTTGGCACCCTTGATGCGACCCCAAAAGTCCCCCAACACGCTGGTCTCACTCAAGGGGAACACCGAGGTTCCCGGCACCACTTCATTTAAGCCCCTTCTCCCCTCCTGATCGTGACCCGTGGGTCGATTCCCCTGCTTTGTCTGCAAGGGGGCCCGACCTTCCCTGCACAACTCAGGATGAGGCCGGTCTCATGGGGAAATTCGATACGTAGCTTTGTGGGCGGTGCCACTTGCTGAAAGACTCCAATTTCCCGGTCTGCTCTTGATAAGAATCCGATGCTCGGACACCTCTTGGAAGGCAGCCTTGAGTATGAAGGTACAACATGAAGGGGCACTAACACACCTGTGCATCATCCGGAAAAACGGGCAGGTTACACACACAGCTCGACAAGTGGCCTGTCACGTCGAGAACAACTCGAGAGGCAAGAGGAGTCCCATCCTCCAGAAAAGACGAGGCCTGACTCTCCTGTACCAACATGCAGGGACCTTGCGATCTGAGTCAGAAATGGAGAGGAACACTGAGGTTCCTGCTTCAACTCGAGATGAGTCCCTCTTACATTCCACCAAATGCAGAGGAGTCTCGAGAGGCCCCTCCAAACTGCACAGTATCCCTGACTTCTCAGAGGCACTCTGAGAAGCTCCCTGAGGTCGCAGGCACAAGTCAAGGGAACCCTGGGTTTTATGCAGTGATCCGAGAAAGACCTCGAGAGTCCTTCTTCAACCCGTCTTGAGGCCCGATTACCCTACCATGACTCGAGAGCAATGACGAGCTCCCCCTAGCCATCTCATGGGGACCTGACTTCCCTGGCGCCACACGAGAGGCTCCCTGAGCTCCCTCTCGTACCTCGTCAGAAACCCGGCACTAGCGCGGCAGTCTAGAAAACCCACGAGACGCCGCCATCATCGCGAGATGAGGGCCTTCTTTTCCTGCATGGCCTGGAGAGGAATCCCGAGTCCTCTATCCAAACAGCACAGGAGGCTTGACTCCCTTTAGGGCACACAGTGGGCTCCAAGAGATACCCATCGCGACTCAAAAGGACAGCGGAGTTCTTTGCTTCCCCTCGAGACGAGGCCTGATTCCCCGGGTGAGTCTGGTATGCAACCCCAAGATCCCTGTCTCCCCTAGGGACGAGCATTAAGTCCTGGACACAAGCCTAGATGAGGTCTATTTTGCCCTGCAGTGACTCGAGAGCAATCCCCAGCTCTCCCTTTAAACTCGAATGGAAGATAGGACTTCCCTGGCCCAACACATGAGGAAGACTGTATTCCCCGTCGAAACTCGAGAATCCCGCGACAACTCGAGAAACGCCACGTGGTTCCCCCGTCATCCCAAGATGAGGCCCTTGCCCCCTACAGCGTCTCAAGAGAAGTCCCACGTTCCGTCTTGAAGTGCGAAACGGTATTGGCACCCTTGATGCACCCTCAAATGTTCCTCGACACACCAGTCTGACTCGAGGAGAACACCGAGGTTCCCGGCACCACTACATCTGGGCCCCTTCTCCCCTCCTGATCGCGACAGGAGGGTCGATTCGCCTGTTTTGTCTTGAAGGGGTTCCCACCTTTCCCGGTGCATCTCAGGATGAGGCCGGTCTCACGAGGATATTCGAGACATAGCCACGTGGATGGTGACACATGCCGAAAGACCCCGATTTCCCGGTCCGCTCTTGATAAGATCCTGATGCCCGGACACCTCTTTGAAGATAACCCTTTTGATGAAGCACAACACTTAGGGGCACTGACACCCCCGGGTATCGTCCGGAGAAACCCGCAGTTACCACACACAGCTCGAGAAGTGACCTGTCACCCCGTGAACAACTGGAGAGGCAAGCAGAGTTCCATTCCTCCACACAAGACGAGGCCTGACTCTCCTGTTCGAACTCTGCAGCGAAACTGCGATCCGAGTCAGATCTGGCCCAGGGGAAGTCAGGAGAGGAAACATGAGTTTCCTGCCTCCACTCGAGATGAGGCCCTCTTCCATTGCACCGAACCCAGTGGAGTACCGAGAGGCCCCTCCCAACTGCACAGTATCCCTGACTTCTCAGAGGCACCCTTAGACCTTCCTGAGATCACCGGCAGAAGTCGAGGGAACCAAGGGTTTCCTGCCCCAACCCGTAAAAGACCTCGAGAGTCCTTCTTCAACGCGTCTTGAGGTGCGATTCCCCTACCATGACTCGAGAGCAATGACGCGCTCCCCCTAGCCACACGCATAGAAACCTGACTTCCCTGGCGCCACAGGAGAGGCTCCCTGAGCTCCCCATTATACCTCGTGAGCAACACCACACTGGAGCCGCATTTCGAGAATACCCACGAGACACCCCAGTCCTCACGAGATGAGGGCCTTCTTTTGCTGTATGGCCTGGAGAGCAATCCTGAGTCCTCTCTCCAAACTCCACAGGAGGCTTGACTCATTTTAGGCCACACAGTGAGCTCCAAGATATACCCGTCGCGACTTGACAGGAGAGCGGTGTCCTTGGCTTCCCCTCGAGACGAGGCCTGACTCCCCGGGTGAGTCGAGAATGCAATGCTGAGATCGCTTTCGCCCCAGCAGAGGAACATTAGGTCCTGGACACAAGCCTAGATGAGGTCTATTTGGCCCTGCAGTGTCTCGAGAGCAATCCCCAGTTCTAACTCACAATTCGAATGAAAACTGGACTTCCCTGGGCCAGTTGAAGAGGAAGCCTGAATTCCCAGTTGTAACTCGAGAATCCCGCCCCAACTCAAGAAAAACCACGTGGTTCCCCAGTCATCGAAAGATGAGGCCCTTGCCCGCTACAGCGTCTCAAGAGAAGTCCCACGTTCCGTATTGAAGAGCGAAAAGTTACTTGGAACCCTTGATGCGACCCCAAAAGTTCCCCGACATACCAGTCTCACTTGAGGAGAACACCGAGGTTCCCCGCACCACTTCATCTGAGACTCTTCTCCCCTCTTGATCGCGACAGGAGGTTCGATTCCCCTGTTTTGTCTGGAAGGCGTTCCTGACCTTCCTGGTGCACATCAAGATGAGGCCAGTCTCACGACGAAATTCGAGACATAGCCTCGTGGGTGGTGCGGCATGCCAAAAGACCCCGATTCCCTGGTCCGCTCTTGATAAGAACCCGATGGCAGAACCCAACTCGAAGGCAATCCTGTGGATCAAGGCACAACACGAAGGGGCAGTGACACCCCAGTGCATCGTCCAGAAAAACCCGCAAGTTCCACATACAAATCGACAAGTGGCCTGTCACCCCATGAACAACGCGAGAGTCAAGCGGAGTTCCATTCCTCCACACAAGACGTGGCCTGACTCTCCTGTCCCAACTCTGTAGGGACTCTGCGATCCGAGTCAGATCCGGCGCATTCGAAGCCAGGAGAGGAACCCTGTGGTTCCTGCCTCAACATGTCATGAGGCCCTCTTCCATTGCACCAAACCCAGTGGAGTTCCGAGAGGCCCCTCCCAACTCCACAGTGACCCTGACTTCTCAGAGGCACGCTGAGAAGCTTCCTGAGGTCACTGGCACAAGTCGATGGATCCCAGGGTTTCCTGCTGCAACCCAAGAAAGACCTCGAGAGTCCTTCTTTAACACGTCTTCAGGCCCAATTCCCCTACCATGACTCGAGAACAATGACGGGCTCCCTCTCACCACGTGCATAGAGACCTGACTGCCCTGGCACCACGTGAGAGGCTCACTGAGCTCCCAGTCTTACTTCGTGAGAAACCCCACACTAGCGCCACAGCTCAAGAAAACCTACGAGACGCCCCAGTCATCGGGAGATGAGGGCCTTCATTTCCTGCATTGCCTGGAGAGCAATCCCGTGTCCTCCCTCCAAACACCAGAGGAGGTTTGACTCCCTTTAAGCCACTCAGTGGGCTCCAAGACATACCCGTCCGACTCGAGAGGAGAGCAGAGTCCTTTGCTTCCCCTCGAGACGAGGCCTGACTCCAGGGTGAGTCTGGAATGCAACCCCGAGATTCCTGTCGCCCCTTGACATGAACATTAGGTCCTGCACACAAGCCTTGGTGGGGTCTCTTTTGCCTTCAGTGACTAGAGCGCACCTCCAGCTCTTCCTCGAATCTCGAATGGAAGATAAGACTTTTGTGGGCCAACACAAGAGGAAGCATGAATTCCCTGTGGTAACTCAAATATCCCACCACAACTCGAGAAAAACCAAGTGGTTCCCCAGTCATTCCAAGATGAGGCCCTTGCCCGCTGGAGCACCCCAAGAGAAGTCCCACGTTCCAATTTGAAGAGCGAAACGGTACTTGGAACGCTTTATGCGACCCCAAAAGTTACCCGACATACCTGTCTCACTTGAGGGAAACACCGAGGTTCCCAGCAGCACTTCATCTGAGCCACTTCTCCCCTCCTGATCGCCACAGGAGGGTCGATTCCTCTGCTTTGTCTGGAAGGGTTTCATGACCTTCGCGGCACACCTCAGGATGAGGCCGGTTTCATGAGGAAATTGGAGACTAGCCACGTGGGTGGTGCCAATTGCTGAACGACCCCGATTTCCCAGTCCGCTCTTCATAAGAACACGATGCCCGGACACCTCTTCGAAGGCAACCCTGTGGATGAAGACACAAAACGAAGGGTCACTGACACCCCCATGCATCGTCTGGAAAAACCTGCAGATTCCACACACAGTTTGACAAGGGGCCTGAAACCCCATGAACAACTCGAGAGGCAAGCGGAGTTCCATTCCTCAGAAAAGACATAGCCTGACTCTCCTGTCCCAACTCTGCAGGGACACTACGATCAGAGTCAGAATTGGAGAGGAAGCCTGAGGTTCCTGCCTCCACTCGAGATGAGGCCCTTTTCCATTGCGACAAACCAAGTGGAGTCCCGAGAGGCCCCGCCAAATCCACAGCGTCCCTCACCTCTCAGAGGCACCCTGGGAAGTTTCCTCAGGTCCCCGGCAGAAGTCGGGGGAAACGAGGGTTTCCCGCTGCAACCCGAGAAAGACATCGAGAGTCCTTCTTCAACGCGTCTTGAGGCCCTAGTCCCCTCCCATGACTCGAGAACAATGACGCGCCCCTTCTCGCCACGTGCATGGAGACATGACTTCCCTGGAACCGCACGAGAGGCTCCCTGAGATCCTCGTCGTGCCTCGGGAGAAAACCCCCACGGGTGTCGCAGCTCGAGGAAACCCCTGAGAAGCCCCCGTCCTCGCGAGGTGAGGGCCTTCTTTTCCTGCCTGGCCTGGAGAGTAATCACGAGTCCTCTCTCAAAAGTGAAGAGGAGGCTGGACTCCCTTGAGGCCACTCAGGGGGCACCAAGATATCCGCGTCGCGACTCGGGAGGAGAGCGGAGTCCTTTGCTTCCCCTCGAGGCGAGGCCTGACTCCCCGGGGGAGCATGGGATGCAACTCCGAGATCCTTGTCTTCCCTGGAGAGGAGCATTAGGTCCTGGACACAGGCCTAGATGAGGTCTCTTTGGCCCTGCAGTAACTCGAGCGCAACCCCCACCTTTCGCTCGCCACTAGAATAGAAGATTGGGCTACCCAGGGACGACATAAGAGGAAGCCAGTAATCCCCCGTCGTAACACGGGAATCCCGCCGCAACTCGAGAAAATCCACGTGGTTCCCACCTCTTCGCAAGATGATGCCCTTGCCCGTGAAGGCGTCTCAAGGGAAGTCCCCTGTTCCGCCCTGAAGTGCGAAACGGGACATGATAGCCTTCATGTGACACCAAAAGTTCCCCAACATGCCTGGTTCCCACGAGGGGAACACCGAGGGTCCCGGCACCGATTCATCTGAGCCCCTTCTCCCCTCCTGAGCGCGACAGGAGAGTCGATTCCCCTGCGTGGTCTGGAAGGGGTTCCCGGCCTTCCTGGCGAACCTCAGGAGGAGGCCGGTCTCACGAGGACATTTGAAATGAGCCACGTGAGTGGTGCCACACGCCGAACGACCCCGATTCCCCGGTCCGCTCTTGAGAAGAACCCGATGACATACCCCTCTTCGAAGGCAACCCTGTGGGTGAAGGCACAGACCTAAGCGACATTGACATCCCCGTGCATCGTCCGGAAAGACCCGCGGGTTCCACACACAGATCGACGAGGGGCCTGTGGCCCCCTGAACAACTCGAGAGGCAAGCGGGGTTCCCTTCCTCAGACAAGACGAGGCCTGACTCTCCTGTCCCAACTGTGCAGGGACCCTGCAGTCGGAGTCCGAAACGAAGAGGAAGCCTGAGGTTCTTGGCTCCCAACCAGATGAGGACCTCTTCCGTTGTGCCAGACCCAGCGGAGTCCCGATGGGCCCCGCCAACTCCACAGGATCACTCGCCTCTCAGAGGCACCCTGGCAAGTTCCCAAAGGTACCCGGCAGAAGGTGAGGGAAACGAGGGTTTCCCGCTGCCCCCGAGAAAGACCTCGAGAGTCCTTCTTCAACGCGTCTCGAGGCCCTAGTCCCCTCCCGTGACTCGAGAGCCAGGACGCGCTCCCCCTCGCCATGCGCATGGAGACCTGACGTCCCTGGCACCGCACGAGAGGCTCCCTGAGATCCTCGTCGTGCCTCGGGAGAAAACCCCCACGGGCGCCACAGCTCGAGGAAACCCCTGAGACGCCCCCGTCCTCGCGAGCTGAGGGCCTTCTTTTCCTGCATGGCCTGGAGAGAAATCCCGGGTCCTCTCTCCAAAAGGAAGAGGAGGCTGGACTCCCTTGAGGCCGCTCAGGGGGCTCCAAGAGACCCGCGTCGCGACTCAAGAGGAGAGCGGAGTCCTTGGCTTCCCCTCTAGACGAGGCCTGACTCCCTGGGGGAGCCTGGAATGCAACCCCGAGATGCCTGCCTTCCCTGGAGAGGAATATTAGGTCCCGGACACACGCCTAGGTGAGGTCTCTTCGGCCCTGCAGTGACCCGAGCGCAACCCCCAGCTTTCCCTCACAACTCGAGGGGAAGATTGGGCTTCCCAGGGACACCCCAAGAGGAAGCCTGAGATCCCCGTCGTAACTCGAGAATCCCGCCGCAACTCGAGAAAATCCACGTGGTTCCCCCATCAGCGCTAGATGAGGCCCTTGCCCGCTACAGCGACTCAAGAGAAGTCCCACGTTCTCTCTTGAAGTCCGAAACAGTACTTGGCACCCTTGATGCAATCTCAAAATTCCCCGACATACCGGTCTCACTCAAAAGGAACACCGAGGTTCCCGGAACCACTTCATTTGAGCTCCTTCTCCCCTCGTGATCGCGACAGGAGTGTCGATTCCCCTGCTATGTCTGGAAGGGGTTCCCGACCTTTCCAGCGCGCCTAAGGATGAGGCAGGTCTCACGAGGAAATTCGAGACGTAGCCTCGTGGGTGGTGCCACAAGCCGAAAGACCCCGATTTCCCGGTCTACTCTTGATAAGAACGCGATGCCCTGACACCTTTACGAAGGAAAACCTGTGGATGAAAGCACAACACGAAGGGGCACTGACACCCCCGTGCATCGTCCAGAAAAACCCGCAGGTTACAAACACAGTTCAACAAGTGGTCTGTCACCCCGTGAACAACTCGACAGGCAAGTGGAGTTCCATTCCTCCACACAAGACGAGACCTGATTTTCTGTACCAACTCTGCAGGGAAACTGCGATCCGAGTCAGTACCGGCGCCAGGAAACCCAGGAGAGGAAACATGAGGTTCCTGCCTCCACTCGAGATGAGGCTCTCATCCATTGCACCAAACCCAGTGGAGTCCCGAGAGGCCCCTCCCAACTCCACAGTACCCCTGACTTCTCAGAGGCACCCGGAGAAGCTCCATGAGGTCACCGGCACATGTCGAGGGAACCCAGGGTTTCCTACCACAATGGGAAAAAGACCTCGAGTGTCCTACTTCAACGTGTCTTGAAGCCCGAATCTGCTTCCATGGCTCTATAGAAATGACACGCACCCCCTCACCACGCACATGGAGACCTGACTTCCCTGGCGCAATAAGAGAGGCTCCCTGAGCTCCCCGTTGTACCTCGTGAGAAACCCCACACTGACGCCGCAGCTCGAGTAAACCCACCATATGCCCCTGTCATCGCGAGATGAGGGCCTTCTTTTCCTGCATGGCCTGGAGAGGAATCCCGAATCCTCTTTCCAAACTCCACAGGAGGCTTGACTCCCTTTAGGCCACTTAGTGGGCTCCAAGAGATACCCGTCGCGACTCGAGAGGAGAATGGAGTCCTTTGCTTCCCCTCGAGACAAGGCCTGACTCACCAGGTGGGTCTGCAATGCAACCCTGAGATCCCTGTCTCCCCTGGAGAGGAACATTAGGTCCTGGAAACAAGCCTAGATGAGGTCTCTTTTGCCCTTCTGTAACTCGAGAGCAATCCCCCGCTCTCCCTAACAACTCGAATGGAAGATTGGACTTCCCTGGGCCAACACAAGAGGAAGCCTGAATTCCCCTTCGTAACTCGAGAATCCCCCCGCAACTCGAGAAAAAGCACTTGGTTCCCTCGTCATCGCAAGATGAGGCCCTTGCCCGCTACAGCTTCTCAAGAAAAGTCCCACGTTCCGTCTTGAAGTGCGAAACGATACTTGACACCCTTGATGTGACCCCAAAAGTTCCCCGAAAGATCGGTCTCACTCGAGGTGAACACCGAGGTTCCCGGAACCAGTTTATCTGAGCCCCTTCTCCCCTCCTGTTCGTGATAGGAGGGTCACTTCCCCTGCTTTGTTTGTAAGGGGTTCCCGACCTTCACGGGCCACTTCAGGATGAGGCCGGTCTCACGAGGAAATTCGAGACGTAGCTCGCGGGTGGTGCCACATGCCAAAAGACTATGATTTCCCGGTACACTCTTGATAAGAACCCGATGCCTGGACACCTCTTCGAAGGCAACCCTGTGGATGAAGGCACAACACAAAGGGGCACTGACACCCTCGTGCATCGTCTGGAAAAACCCGCAGGTTCCACATACAGCTCAACAAGTGGCTTGTCACCACTGAAGAACTCGAGAGGCAAGTGGGGTTTCATTCCTCTACACAAGACGAGGCCTGACTCTCCTGTCCCAGCTCTGCAGGGACTTTGCGATCCGAATCAGACCAGCGCCAGTGAAGTCACGAGAGGAACGCTGAGGTTCCTGCCTCCACTCGAGATTAGGACCTCTTCCATTGCACGAAACGCAGTGGAGTCCCGAGAGGCGCGTCCCAGCTCCACAGTATCCCTGACTTCTCAGAGGCACCCTGCTGAGCTCCCTGAGGTCACCAGCACAATTCGAGTGAACCCAGGGTTTACTGCCACCACCATAGAAAGAACTCAAGAGTCCTTCTTCAACGCGCTTTGAGGCCTGATTCCCCTACCATGACTCGAGGGCAATGATGCGCTCCCTCTGCTACACTCATGAAGCCCTGACTTCCCTGGCGCCACACGAGAGGCTCCCTGAGCTCCCCGTCATACCTCGTGAGAAACCCCACACTGGCGCCGCAGATAGAGAAAACCCACGAGACGCCCCCATTTTCGTGACATGACGGCCTTCTTTTCTAGCATGGCCTGGAGAGCAATCCCGAGTCCTCTCTCCAAACTCCACAGTAGGCTTGACTCCCTTTTGGTCACTCAGTGGACTCCAAGACATACCCGTCGCGACTCGAGAG
The DNA here is from genome assembly GCF_029407905.1 of Bubalus kerabau. Classification (NCBI taxonomy): domain Eukaryota; kingdom Metazoa; phylum Chordata; class Mammalia; order Artiodactyla; family Bovidae; genus Bubalus; species Bubalus kerabau. The sequence continues at coordinate 1,250,199 of NW_026577892.1, read as the reverse complement.
GAGAGCAGGGTCTTTTCCTTCCCCTCGAGGCGAGGCCTGACTCCTCGGGTGAGTCTGATATGTGAATCGGAGATCCCTGTCGCCTCTGGAGAGAAACATTAGGTCCTGGACACAAGCCTAGATGAGGTCTCATTTTTCCTGAAGTGACTCGAGAGCAATCCCCAACTCTCCCTCGCAACTCGAATGGAAGACTGGACTTCCCTGGGCCAACAGAAGAGGAAGCCTGAATTTCCCGTTGTAACTCAAGAATCCCGCCACAACTCGAGAAAAACCACGTCGTTCCCTCTTCATCGCAAGATGCGGCCATTGCCGCTACAGCGTCTCAAAAGAAGTCTTACTTTCCATCTTGAAGTGCGATACGGTACTTGGCACCTTTGATGCGACCCCAAAAGTTCCCCAACAGACTGGTCTCGCTGGAGGGGAACACCGAGGTTCCCGGCATCACCTCATCTGTGCCCCTTCTCCCCTCCTGATCGAGACAGGAGGGTCGATTCCCCTGCTTTGTCTGCAAGGGGTTCCGACCTTCCTGGCGCACCTCAGGATGAGGCCGGTCTCACTAGGAAATTAGAGACGTAGCCTGGTGAGTGGTGCCACATGCGGAAAGACCCCGATTTCCCGGTCCACTCTTGATAAGAACCCGATGCCCTGGCACCTCTTCGAAAGCAAACCTGTGGATGAATGCACAACACGAAGGGGTACTGACATCCCGATGCATAGTACGGAAAAACACGCAGATTCCAAACACAGATCGACAAGTGTCCTGTCATCCCTTGAAGAACTAGAGAGGCATGCGGAGTTACGTTCCTCCACACAAGAGAAGGCCTGACTCTCCTTTCCCAACTCTGCAGGGACCATGCGATCGGAGTCAGAAATGTAGATGAAACCTGACATTCCTGCATCAACTCGAAATGAGGCACTCTTCCATTGTGCCATACCCAGTGGAGTCCCGAGAGGCCCCTCCCAACTCCACAGTATCCCTGACTTCTCAGAGGCACCCTCAGAAGCTCTCTGCGGTCACTGGCACAAGTCGAGTGAACCCAGGGTTTCCTGCTGCATTCTGAGAAAGACCTTGAGAGTCCTTCTTTACCGTGTCTTGAGGCCCGATACCCTACAATGACTGGAGAGCAATGACGCATTTCCCTCGCCACGCCCATTGAAACCTAACTTCCCTGGCGCCACACGAGAGGCTCCCTGCGCTCCCCGTCCTACCTCATGAAAACCCCACACTGGCACCTCCGCTCGAGAAAACACATGAGACGCCCCCGTCATCGTAAGATGAGGGCCTTCTTTTCCTACATGACCTAGAGAGCAATCCCGAGTCCACTCTCCAAACTCCACTGGAGGCCTGACTCCCTTTAGGCCACTCAGTAGCCTCCAAGAGATACATGTCGCTACTCTAGAGGAGAGCAGAGCCCGTTGCTTCCCCTCGAGCCGAGGCCTGACTACTTGGGTGAGTCTGGAATGGGATCCCGAGATCCGTGTTGCCCCTGTAGAGGAAAACTCGGTCCTGGACACAAGCCTAAGTGAGGTCTTTTTTGTCCTGCATTGACTCAAGTGCAATCCCCAGCTCTCCCTCGCAACTCGAATGGATGATTGGACTTCCCTGGGCCAACACAAGAGGAAGCCTGTATTCCCCATTGTAATTCGAGAATCCCGCGGCAACTGGAGAAAAACGACGTGGCTCCTCCGTCATCGAAATATGAGGCCCCTGTCAGCTATAGCGTCTCCAGGGAAGTCCCATGTTCCGTCTTGAAGTGTGAAACGGTACTTGGCACCCTTGATGCGACCCCCAAATTTCCCTGACACCCCGGTCTCACTCGAGGAGAACATGGAGGTTCCCAGCACCGCTTCAGCTGAGCCTCTTCTCCCCTCCTGATGGCGACAGGAGGGTCGATTCCCCTGCTTTGTCTGGAAGGGGTTCCCAGACTTCCCGGCGAACCTCAGGATGAGGCCAGTCTCACGAGGGAAGTCGAGACGTAGCCTCGTGGGTTGTGCCACATGCCGAAAGACCCTGATTTCCTGGTCCGCTATTGATAAGATCCCGATGCCCGGTCACCTCTTCGAAGGTAACCCTGTGGATGAAGGCACAACACGAAGGGGCACTGACACCCCTGTGCATCGTCCCCCAAAACTGCAGGTTCCACATACAACTCGACAGGTGGCCTGTCCTCCCGTGAACAACTCGAGAGGCAAGTGGAGTTCCATTACTCCACACAAGACGAGGTCTGACTCTCCTGTCCCAACTCTGCAGGGACCCTGCTATCCGAGTCAGAAATGGAGAGGAACCCTGACGTTACTGCCTCAATCCGAGATTAGGTCCTCTTCAATTGCACCAGTCCCTGTGATGTCCCGAGAAGCCCCTCTCAACTCCACAGTATCCCTGACTTCTCAGAGGAACCCCGCTAAGCTCCCTGAGGTCATGGGCACAAGTCGAGGGAACCCAGGGTTTCCTGCCACACCCCGAGAAAGACCTCGAGAGTTCTTCTTCGAAGCGTCTTGAGGCTTGATTCCCCTACCATGACTCGAGAGCAATGAGGCGCTCCCCCTCGCCACGTCCATGGAGACCTGACTTCCGTGGCACCACAGGAGTCTCCCTGAGCTCCCCGTCCTATCTCGTGAGAAACCCCAACCAGGCACTGCACCTTGAGAAAACCCACGAGACGCCCCCGTCATCGCGAGATGAGGGCCTTCTTTCCTGCATGGCCTAGAGAGCAATCCCGAGTCCTCTCTCCAAACTCCACAGGAGGCTTAACTCCATTTAGGCCACTCTTGGGCTCCAATGGATACCCGTCGCGACTCGAGAGGAGAGCGGAGTCCATTCATTCCCTTCGAGACGAGGCCTGACTCCCCGGGTGAGTCTGGAATGCAACCCCGAGATCCCTGTCGCCCCTGGAGAGAAAAACTCGGTCCTGGACACAAACCTAGATGAGCTCTATTTTGCCCTGCAGTGACTCGAGAGCAATCTCCAGCTCTCACTTGCAACTCGAATGGAAGATTGGACTTCCCTGGGCCAACACAAGAGGAAACCTGTATTCCCCGTCGTAACTCAAGAATCCTGCCGCAACTCGAGAAAAAACACGTGGGTCCCCCGTCAGCGCTAGATGAGGCCCTTGCCCACTACAGCATCTCAAGAGAAGTCCCAGGTTCCGTCTTGAAGTGCGAAACGGTACTTGGCACCCTTGATGCAACCAGAAAAGTTACCCGACTTTCACTCAAGGAGAGCACCGAGGTTCCCGGCACTACTTCATCTGAGCCCTTTCTCTCCTCCTGATCCCGAAAGTAGGGTCGATTCCCCTGCTTTGTTTGGAAAGGGTTCCCGGACTTTCCTGCATGCCTCAGGATGAGGCCGGTCTCACGAGAAAATTCGAGACGTAGCCTAGTGGGTGGTGCAACATGCTGAAAGACCCCAATTTCCCGGTCCGCACTTGAGGAGAACACGATGCCCGGACACCTCTTCGAAGGCAACCCTGTGGATGAAGGCACAACAGGAAGGAGCACTGACGCCCCCGTGCATCTCCGAAAAACCCGCAGGTTCCACACACATCACGAAAAGTGGTGTTATCCTTGAACAACTTGAGATGTAAGCGGAGTTCCATTCCTCCGCAGAACACGAGACCTGACACTCCTGAGCAAACTCAGCAGGGACCCTGCGATCTGAGTCAGATCCTGCCTCCAGGAAGTCAGGAGCAGAACCCTGAGGTTCCTGCCTCAACTCGAGATGAGGCCCACTTCCATTGCACCAAACCCAGAGGAGTCCCGAGAGGCCTCTCCCAAATCCACAGTATCCCTGACTTCTCAGAGGCACCCTGAGACACTCTCTGAGGTCACCGGCACAAGTCAAGGGAACCCAGGGTTTCCTGCCGCAACCCTAGAAAGACATTGAGAGTTCTTTTTCAACCCGTCATGAGGCCCGATTCCCCTACCCTGACTTGAGAGCAATGACGCGCTCCCCCTTGCCCCGCCCATGGAGACCTGACTTCCCTGTTGCCACACGAGAGGCTACCTGAACTCCCCGTCGTACCTCGTGAGAAACCCCACACTGGCGCCGCAGCTCGAGAAAACCCACGAGACGCCCCCGTCATCTCGAGATGTGGGCCTTCTTTTCCTGCATGGCCTGGAGAGCAATCCCGAGTCCTCTCTCCAAACTGAAGAGGAGGGTTGACTCCCTTTAGACCACTCAGTGGGCTCCAAGAGATACGCGTCGCAACTCGAGAGGATAGCCGAGTCCTTTGCTTCCCCTCGAGACGAGGCCTAACTCCCCGGGTGAGTCTGTAATGCAAACCCGAGATCCCTGTCGCCCTTGGAGAGGATCATTGGGTCCTGAACACAAGGCTAGATGAGGTCGCTTTTGCCCTGCAGTAACTCAAGAGCACTCCCCAGCTTTCCCTCGCAACCCGAATGGAAGATTGGACCTCCCTGGGCCAACACAAGAGGAAGCATGAATTCCCAGTAGTAATTCGAGAATTCCGCCTCAACTTGAGAAAAACCACGTGGTTCCCCCGTCATTGCAAGATGAGGCCCTTGCCCGCTCCAGCGTCTCAAGAGTAGTCCCACGTTCTGTCTTCAAGTGCGAAATGATATTTGGCACCCTTAATGCTACCCCAAAATTTCCCCGACATACGGGTCGCACTAGAGGGGAACACCGAGGTTCCTGGCACCACTTCATCTGAGCCCCTTCTCCCCTCCTGATCGCGAAAGGAGGGTCCATTCCCCTGCTTTGTCTGCAAGGGGTTCCCGACCTTCTCCACGCACCTCAGATGAGGCTGTCTCACGAGGAAATTCGAGACGTAGCGTCGATGGTGGTGCCACATGCCGAAAGACCGCGATTTCCCGATCCGCTCTTGATAAGAACGCGATGCCCAGACACCTATTCGAAGATAGTGTGGATGAAGGCACAACACGAAGGGGCACTGACACCCCCGTGCATCGTCCGGAAAAGACCGCAGGTTACTCATACAGCTCAACAAGTGCCTGTCACCCAGTGAACAACTTGAGAGGCAAGCGGAGGTCCATTCCTGCACACAAGACAAGGCCTGACTCACCTCTCCCAACTATGCAGGGGGCTGCGATCGGAATCAGAAATGGAGAGGAACCCTGAGGTTCCTGCCTCCCCCCGAGATGAGGCCCCCTTCCATTTCACCAAACTCAGTGGAGTCCCGAGAGGTCTTTTCCAAATCCACAGTATCCCTGACTTCTCAGAGGCGCTCGGAGAATCTCCCTGAGGTCACCGGCACAAGTCGAGGGAACCCAGGTATTCTTGCCAAGACCCGAGATAGATCTTGAGAGTCCTTCAACGCGTCTAGAGGCCTGATTCCCCTACCATGACTCGAGAGCAATGACGCGCTCCCCCTCACCACATGCATCGAGACCTAACTTCCCTGGCGCCACACAAGAGGCTCCCTGAGCTCCCCGTCGTACCTCCTGAGAAACCAACACAGGCGCTGCAGCTCGGTAAAACCACCGAGACCCCCCCCCCCGTCATCGTGAGATGAGGGCCTTCTTTTCCTGCATGTCCTGGAGTGCAATCCCGAGTCCTCTCTCCAAACTCCAGAGGAGGCTTGACTCCCTTTAGTCCACTCAGTGGGCTCCAAGAAATACCCGTCGTGACTCGAGAAGAGAGAGAAGTCCTTTGTTTCCCCTCGAGAGGACGCCTGACTCCTGGGTGAGTCTAGAATGCAACCCCAAGATCCCAGTCATCCCTTGAGAGGAACATTAGGTCCTAGACACAAGCCTGGATGAGGTTTCTTTTGCCCTGCAGTGACTCGAGCGCAACCCCCAGCTCTCCCTCGCAACTCGAATGGAAGATTGGGCTTCCCTGGGCCAACACAAGAGGAAGCCAGAAATCCCCTTCGTAACTCGAGAATCCCGCCGCAACTCGAGAAAAACCACGTGTTTCCAACGTCATCCCAAGATGAGGCCCTTGCTGCTATGGCGTCTCAAGAAAAGAACCACGTTCCGTCTTGAAGTGCGAAACGGTACTTTGCACCCTTGATGCGACACCAAATGTTCCCGGACATGCCGGTCTCACTCGACAGGAACACCGAGGTTCCCGCACCACTTCATCTGAGCACCTTCTCCCCTCCTGTTCGAGACAGGAGGGTCTATTCCCCTGCTTTGTTTGGAAGGGGTTCCCCACATTCCCGGCGCACCTAAGGATGAGGCCAGTCTCACGAGTAAATTCGAGATATAGCGTCGTGGGTGGTGTCACATGCCAAAATACCCCGATTTCCCGGCCCACTCTTGAGAAGAACCCGATGCCCGGACACCTCTCCGAAGGCAACCCTGTGGACGAAGGCACAAAACGAAGGGTCACTGACACTCCCGTGCATCATTCGGTAAAAGCCACAGGTTCCACACACAGCTCGACAAGAGGCCTGTCATCCCATGAACAACTCGAGAGGCAAGCAGAGTTCCATTCCTCCACTCAAGACGAGGCCTGACTCTCCGGTCCGAACTCTGAAGGGACCCTGCGATCGGAGTCCGAAATGGAGAGGAACCCTGAGGTTCCTGACTCCACTCGAGATGAGGCCCTCTTCCATTACACCAAAAACAGTGGAGGCCCGAGAGGCCCCTCCCAAATCCACAGTATCCCGACTTCTCAGAGGCACCCTTAGAAGCTCCCTGAGGTCACTGGCACAAGTCGAGGGAACACAGGGTTTCCTGACGCAACCCGAGAAAGACCTCGAAAATCCTCCTTCAACGCATCTTGAATCCCGATTCCCCTACCATGACTCGAGAGCAATGACGCGTTCCCCCTCGCCACTCGCATGGAGACTTGACTTCCCTGGCGCCACACGAGAGGCTCCCTGAGCTCCCCGTCATACCTCGTGAGAAATCCCACACTGGATCCCCAGCTCCAGAAAACCCACGAGACGCCTCCGTCATCGCGAGATGAAGGCCTTCTTTTCCTGCATGGCCTGGAGAGCAATCTCGAGGCCTCTCTTCAAACTCCACAGGAGGCCTGACTCCCTTTAGGCCACTCTGTGGGCTCCAAGAGATACCCGTTGGGACTCGAGAGGAGAGCGGAATTCTTTGCTTCCCCTATATACCAGGCCTGACTCCTCAGGTGAGTCTGGAATGCAACCCCGAGATCCCTGTCGCCCCTGGAGAGGAACATTAGGTCCTAGACACAAGCATAGATGAGGTCTCATTTGCCCTGAAGTGACTCGAGAGCAATCCCCTGCTCTCCCTCGCACCTCGAATGGAAGAATGGACTTCCCTGGGACAACACAAGAGGAAACCTGAATTCCCCGTCGTAATTCGAAAATCCCGCTGCAACTCGAGGAAAACCACGTGGTTCCCCCTTCATCGCGAGATAAGTCCCTTGCCAGCTACAGCGTCTCAGTAGAAGCCCTACGTTCCATCTTGAAGTTTAAAACGATAATTGGCAACCTTGATGTTAGCACAAAAGTTCCCCGACACCCTGGTCTCACTCGAGGGGAACACCAAGGTTCGGTGCACCGCTTGTTCTGAGCCCTTATCCCCTCCTGATCGCGACGGGAGGGTCGATTACCCTGCTTTGTCTGGAAGGGGTTCCAGACCTTCCCGGCACACCTCAGGATGAGGCCGGTCTCACGAGGAAATTCGAGACGTAGCCTTGTGGTTGGTGCCACACGCCGAAAGACCCCGATTTCCCTGTCTGCTCTTGATAAGAACCCAATGCTAGGACACCTCTTCGAAGGCAATCCTGTGGATGAAGGCACAAAACGAAGGGGTCTGACACCCTCCTGCATCGTTGGAAAAGCCCGCAAGTTCCACATACATATCGACAAGTGGCCTGTCACCCCGTGAACAACTCGAGAGGCAAGAGGAGTTAAATTCCTCCACACAAGACGAGGCCTGACTCTCCTGTCCCAACTCTGCATGGACACTGAGATCCGATTCAGAAATGGAGAGGAACCATGAGGTTCCTGCCTCGACTCGAGATAAGGCCCTCTTCTACTGCACCAAACCCAGTGGAGTTCGGAGCGGCCCCTCCCAACTGCACAGTATCCCTGACTTCTCAGAGGCACCCTGAAAAGCTCCCTGAGGTCACGGGCATAAGTCGATGGAACCCAGGGTTTCCTGCCGTAACCTGAGAAAAACCTCGAGAGTCCTTCTTCACGCGTCTTGAGGCCCGATTCCCCTACCATGACTGGAGAAAAATGACGCGCTCCCCCTCGCCACGCGCATGAAGATCTGACTTCCCCGGCACCACATGAGAGGCTCCCTGAGCTCCCCATCGTACCTCGTGAGAAACCCCACACTGGCGCCGCAGCTCGAGAAAACCCACGAGACGCCCCTGTCATGGTGAAATGAGGGCCTTCTTTCCTGCATGACCTGAAGAGCAATCCCGAATCCTCTCTCCAAACTCCAAAGGAGGCTTGACTCCCTTTAGGTCACTCAGTGGGCTCCAAGAGATACCCGTCGATACTCAGGAGGAGAGCGGTGTCCTTTGCTTCCCCTCGAGATGAGGCCTGACTACGAGGGTGAGTCTGGAATGCAACCCTGAATCCCTGTCGCCCCTGGAGAGGAACCTTAGGTCCTGGACAAAAGCCTAGATGAGGTCTCTTTGGCCCTGCAGTGACTCAAGCGCAACCCCTAGCTTTCCCTTGCAACTCGAATGGAAGATTGGCCTTCTGAGCCAACACAAGAGGAAGTCTGAATTTCCAGTTGTAATTTGAGAAACCCGCCGCAACTCGAGAAAAATCACGTGGTTCCCCGTATTGCAAGATGAGGCCCTTGCCCCCTACAGCGTCTCAAGAGAAGTCTCACATTCCGTCTTGAAGTGCAAAACAGTACTTGGCACCCTTGATGCGACCCCAAAAGTTCCCCTATATACTGATCTCACTAGAGGGGACACTGAAGTTTCCGGCACCACTTCATCTGAGGCCTTTCTCCTCTCCTGATCGCGATAGGAGGGTCGATTCCACTGCTTTGTCTCGAAGGGATTCCCGACCTTCCCGGCACACCTCAGGATGAGGCCGGTCTCACGAGGAAATTCGAGAGGTAGCCTCGAGGGCCATACTACATGCCGAAAGACCCCGATTCCATGGTCCACTTTTGATCAAAACCAGACTCCTGGACACCTCTTCGAAGGCAAGCCTGTGGATGAAGGCACAACACGTAGGGGCACTGACACCCCGTGCATCTTCCGGAAAACCCCGCAGGTTCCTCACACAGCTCCACAAGTGGTCTGTCACCTCGTGAACAACTCGAGAAGCAAGCGGAGTTCCATTCCTCCACACAAGACGATGCGTGACTCTCCTGTCACAACTCTAGGGACCTTGCGCACCGAGTCAGAAATGGAGAGGAAGCCTGAGGTTCCTGCCTCCACTCAAGATGAGGCCCTTTTCCATTGCCACAAAACCAGTGGAGTCCCGAGAGTCCCGTCCCAAATCCACAGTATGCCTGACTTCTCAGAGGCACCCTGAGAAGCTCCCTAAGGTCACCGGCAGAAGTCGACGGAACCCAGGGTTTCCTGCCGCAACCCGAGAAAGACGTTGAGAGTCCTGCTTTAACATGTCTTGAGGCCCGATTCCCGTATCATATCTCGAGAGCAATGACGCGCTCCCCCTTGCCATGCGCATGGAGACCTGAATTCCCTGGTGCCACACGAAAGGCTCCCTGAGCTTCCCGTCGCACCTCGTCAGAAACCGCACACTGGCACCGCAGCTCGAGAAAACCAACAAGACGCCCCTGTCATCGCGAGATGAGGGTCTTCTTTTCCTGCATGGCCTGGAGAGCAATCCTGAGTCCTCTCTCCAAACTCCACAGGGGGCTTGACTCCCTTTAGGCCACTCAGTGGGCTCCAAGAGACACCTGTGGTGACTCAAGAGGAGAGCGGGGTCCTTTGCTTCCCCTCGAGTCGAGCTCCGACTCCCAGGATGCGTCTGGAATGCAACCCCGAGATCGCTGTCGGCCCTGGAGAGGAATATTAGGTCCTGGACACAAGCCTAGATGAGGTCTCTTTTGCCCTGCAGTGACTCAAGAGCAAACCCCAGCTCTCCCTCGAAACTTGAATGGAAGATTGGACTTCCCTGGGCCAACACAAGAGGAAGCCTGAATTCCCCGTCATAACTCGAGAATCCCGCCGCACCTTGAGAAAAACCACGTGATTCCCCCGTCATCCCAAGATGAGGCCCTTGCCCTCTACAGCGTGTCAAGAGAAGCCCCAAGTCCGTATTGAAGTGCAAAACGGTACTTGGAACCCTTGAAGTGACCCCAAATGTTTCCCGACACACTGGTCCCACTCGAGGGGAACACCGAGGTTCCCGGCACGACTTCAACTGAGCCCTTTTACTCCTCCTGATCGCAACAAGATGGTCGATTCCCCTGCTTTGTCTGGAAGGGGTTCCCGATCTTCATGGCGCACCTCAGGATGACACCAGTCTAATGAAGAAATTCGAGACGTATCCTCATGGATGGTGCCACGTTCTGAAAGACCCCAATTTCCTGCTCTGCTATTGATAAGAACCCGATGTCCGGACACCTCTTTGAAGGCAACCCTGTGGATGAAGGCACAACACGAAGGGGCACTGACCCCCTCATGCATCTTACAGAAAAAACCGAAGGTTCCACTCACAGCTCGACAAATGGTCTGTTATCCTGTGAACAACTCGAGAGGCAAGTGGAGTTCCATTCCTCCACACAAGACGAGGCCTGACTCTCCTGTCCCAACTCTTCAGGGACCCTGTGGTCGGAGTTTTAAATGGAGAGGAACCCTTAGGTTCCTGCCTCAACTCGAGATGAGAACCTTTGCCATTGCACCAAACCCAGTGGAGTTCCGAGAGCGCCTCCCAAGTCCACAGTATGCCTGACTTCTCAGAGGCACCCTGAGAAGCTCCCTGAGGTCACCGGTACAAGTCGAGGGAACCCAGGGTTTCCTGCCGCAACCTGAGAAAGACCTCGAGACTCCTTCTTCAACGCATCTTGAGTCCCGATTTCCCTACCATGACTCGAGAGCATTTATGGGCTCCTCCTCATCACACGCATAGACACCTGACTTTCCTGGCACCACACGAGAGGCTCCCTGAGCTCCCCGTCGTACCTCGTGTGAAAACTCATACTTGCGCTCCAACTCGAGAAAACCCACAAGACGCCCCCGTCATTGCGAGCTGAGGGCCTTCTTTCCTGTATGGCCTGGAGAGCAATCCCGAGTCCTCTCTCCAACTCCACAGGAGGCTTGACTCCCTGGAGGCCACTCAGTGGGCTCCAAGAGATACCTATCGCGACCCAGGAGGATATCAGAATCCTTTGCTTGCCCTCGAGCCGAGGCCTGACTCACTGGGTGAGTCTGGAATGCGTCCCCGTGATCCCTATCGCCCCTGGAGAGGAACATTAGGTCCTGGACACAAGCCTAGATGAGGTCTATTTTGACCTGCCGTGACTCGAGAGCAATTCCCACCCAGCTCTCCCTGGCAACTCGAATGGAAGAATGGACTTCCCTGGGCCAACACAAGAGGAAGCCTGAATTCCCCGTCGTAAGTCAACAATCCCATCGCAACTCGAAAAAAACCACGTGGTTTCCCCTTCATCACAAGATGAGGCCCTTGCCCGCCACAGCGTCTCAAGAGAAGTCCCACGTTTCATCTTGAAGTTTGAAACAGTATTTGTCAAGCTTCGTGAGACCCCAAAAGTTCCCTGACATACCGGTCTCACTCAAGGGGAACACCGAGGTTCCCGGCACCACTTCATCTGAGCCCCTTCTCCCCTCCTGATCGCGACAGTAGGGTCGATTAACCTGCTTTGTCTGGAAGCCTTTTCCGACCTTCCAGGGGCACCTCAGCATGAGGCCCGTCTCACGAGGAAATTCGAGACGTAGCCTCGTGTGTGGTGCCGCATTCCAAAAGACCCCGATTTCCTGGTCCGCTCTTGATAAGAACCCGATGCCCGCACACCACTTCGAAGGCAACCCTGTGGATGAAAGCACATCACGAAGGGGCACTGACACCCCCGTGCATTGTCTGGAAAAAACCGCAGGTTCTGCACACAGCTCGACAAGTGGCCTGTCACTCCTTGAAAAACTTGAGAGGCAAGCGGAGTTCCATTCCTCCACACAAGACGAGGCCTGACTCTCCTGTCCCAACTCTGCAGGGACCCTGCAATCTGAGTCAGAAATGGAGAGGAACTCTGAGGTTCCTTCCTGATCTCGAGATTAGGCCCTCTTCCATTGCAGCAAACCCAGTGGAGTCCCGAGAGGCCTCTCCCAGCTCCATAGTATCCCTGACTTCTCAGAGGCACCCTGAGAAGCTACCTGAGGTCACAGGCACAAGTCGAGGGAACCCAGGGTTTCCTGCCGCAACCCGAGAAAGACCTCAAGCGTCCTTTTTCATTGCGTTGAGCCCTGATTCCACTACCATGACTCGAGAGCAATGACGTGCGCCCCCTCGCCACTCGTATGGAGACTTGACTTCCCTGACACCACACGAGAGGCTCCCTGAGCTCCCAGTCGTACCTTGTGAGAAACCCCACACTGGCACCGCAGCTCCAGAAAAACCACGAGACTCCCCCGACATCGCGAGATGAGGGCCTTCTTTTCCTGCATGGCCTGGAGAGCAATCCCGCGTGCTCTCTCCAAACTCCACAGGAGAGGAGCCAAGATTGCTGAGGAGTAGGACGGGGAGAACTCTTTCCCCCCCAAACAATTTCATCAAAAGAGCATTTAAACGTCGAGTAAATTCCACAATACAACTTATGAATGCTGCCAGAGGACATCAGGCACCCAGAAAAGAACCCAACTCTTGGAAAGTAGGTAGGAAAAAGTATAAAAGACAAAAAAAGAGACAAAAGAGGGAGGGAGGGATTTCTGTCCCGGGAAGATAGTCTTAAAAAGAGAAAAGTTTCCAAACACCAGGAAAGCTTTTCACTGCCAAATCTTTGCCAAGCTTTGGAAGCACAAAGGGCAACATAAGGGGGATAAAAATAAATAAACAATTAAAACTCGCAGATTGCAAGCCCTACGGTAACTCCCCCAGCCGCGAAGCAGTGCAGACGCCTGCTCACACCATTAGCAAGCAGGGGCTGGGCAGGGAGGCGCGGCGCGGGCCGCATCGCTTAGAGTAAAAATCTGGCCTGAATACCCTGAGCGCTATCTGAACAAAATAACTTGGGCTAGCAAACCAGACTCTGGGATATCTACCACGCAAAAAGCCAGCCCTAACCTAAGACACCGCCAGGCCCGCACATGGAACAAAGGACTGAACAGAGATAGCCGGCTGCAGACCTTCCCCCTCCGGTGACAGGCAGCCAGAGCTGGAAGGGGGCAATCGCAGCCCCAGAGAGACATTATCTATAAAACTGTAAGCAGCCTTCTTTGCTAACTAAAACTTCTTGGGGATCTGGACGGTCAACATCTGCCTGAGAAGGTGCGCCTGTTTTACACCCAGATAACCGAGTGGCGGGGAGGCGATAAGTCACAACATTGGCGCTCGCCAAACACCTCATCACCTGAGCTGCTGGGACCTGGGAAGAGCACAAAACGCAGGCCCAACCGAGTCTGTGCCTCTGAGGACTACCCGAGTGCCTGAACCTGAGCGGCTTGGACCTGGGAGGTGCATGCAGCCCAGGGCCAGCCTCGGATTGTTCCCGGTGGAACAACCTAGAGCCCGAGCAGTGTGGGCAGGGAGGCTACCCGTGCCGTGAGCGGGGGCAGACCCAGTGTGGCTGAGGCACTGCGAGCGCACGCCAGTGTTATTTGTTTGCAGCATCACTCCCTCCCTCCCTCCCCACAGCGCAACTGAACAAGTGAGCCTAAAAAAAAAAGTGTCCTCCACCGTCCCCTTTGTGTCAGGGCGTAAACCAGACACTGAAGAGACCAACAAACAAAAGAAGCCATAACAGAGGGAAACGCCTTGGAAGCTACAGGCAATAGATTAAAACCCTGTGGTTACTAGGACTACATAGGAAGGCGCCTATAGATCTTGAGAAATATAAGCCGGACCAAGGAACTAGCCAAAAATGAACTGAACCCACGATACTCACAACAAAACCAGAGAAAGTCCTAGATATATTTTTATGATCATTCTTACTTTTTTTAAATTTTTTTAATTTTAAGTTCTCTATTGTTCATTTAATTTTCACTTTTATAACCTATTACATTGCAAAAAAAAAGACCCTATTTTTTTCTTCTTCAGCAAACTTCATATATATATATAAAAATAATTTTTTGACCTTATTTTTTTGTTTTGTTTTTTTTTTTTCTTCTTTTCTTTAACATTGTATTTTTGAAATTCCAAACTGTACTCTAGATTTTTAATTTATGCTTTTTGATATTTGATATCAATTTTGTACCTGTAGTTTCTTTATAATTTTTGCGACATTGCTTGTTTTTGTTTGTTTGTTTTCTCTTTAGTTTTCTTCTTCCTTTTTTTTAACATTGTATTTTTGAAATTCCAAACTCTACTCTAGATTTTTAATTTGTGCTTTTTGGTATTAGTTATCAATTTTGTACCTGTATTTTCTTGATAATTTTTGCGACCTTGTTTGTTTTTCTTTGTTCGTTTTTTCTCTCTTTCTTTTCCTTCTTCTTTTCTTTAACATCGTATTTTTGAAATTCCAAACTCTACTCTAGATTTTTAATTTTTGCTTTTATGTATTTGTTACCAATTTTGTACCTTTAAGAACCCAATCTTCAGTACCCATTTTTCACTAGGGAGCGAGATTACTGGCTTGACTGCTCTCTCTCCCTTTGGACTCTCCTTTTTCTCCACCAGGTCGCCTGTGTCTCCTCCCTAACCCCTCTCTACTCTACCCAACTCTGTGAATTTCCGTGTATTCCAGACGGTGGAGAACACTTAGGGAACTGATTACTGGCTGGATCTGTCTCCCTCCTTTTCATTCCCCCCTTTTATCCTTCTGGCCACCTCTGTCTCCTTCCTCCTTCTTCTCATCTCTGTATAACTCTGTGAACATCTCTGAGCGGTCCAGTTGTGGAGTGCACATAAGGAAGTGACTACTGGCCAGGCCACTCTCTCCACTATTGATTCCACCTGATCTCATTTGGGTCACCTCTAACTCCCTCCTCCCTCTTCTCTTCTCCATGTAACGCTGTGAGCCTTTCTGAGTGGCCCTCACAGTAGAGAAACTTTTCTTCTTTAACGTAGATGTTTTATCAATGGTGCTGTATAGAAGGAGAAGTTTTGAAACTACTGTAAAAGTAAGACAGATAACTGGAAGCAGGAGGCTTAAGTCCAAACCCTGACTCCAGGGAACTCCTGACTCCAAGGAACATTAATTGACAGGAGCTCATCAAATGCCTCCATACCGACACTGAAACCAAGCACCACACAAGGGCCAACAAGTTCCAGGGCAAGACATACCAAGCAAATTCTCCAGCAACAAAGGAACGCAGCCCTGAGCTTCAAGATACAGGCTGCCCAAAGTCACCCCAAAACCACAAACATCTCATAACTCATTACTGGACACTTCATTGCACTCCAGAGAGAAGAAATACAGCTCCACCCACCAGAACACGGACACAAGCTTCCCTAACTAGGAAACCTTGACAAGACACCTGTACAAACCCACACACAGTGAGGAAATGCCACAGTAAAGAACTCCACAAACTGCCAGAATACAGAAAGGACACCCCAAACTCAGCAATTTAAACAAGATGAGACAGAGGAATACCCAGCAGATAAAGGAACAGGATAAATGCCCACCAAACCAAACAAAAGAGGAAGAGATAGGGAATCTACCTGATAAAGAATTCCGAGTAAGGATAGTGAAATGGATCTAAAATCTTGAAATTAAAATGGAATCACAGATAAATAGCCTGGAGACAAGGATTGAGAAGATGCAAGAAAGGTTTAACAAGGACCTAGAAGAAATAAAAAAAGAGTCAATATATAATGAATAATGCAATAAAAGAAATTAAAAACACTCTGGAGGCAACAAATAGTAGAATAACAGAGGCAGAAGATAGGATTAGTGAATTCGAAGATAGAATGGTAGAAATAAATGAATCAGAGAGGATACATGAAAAACGAATTAAAAGAAATGAGCACAATCTCAGAGACCTCCAGGACAATATTAAACGCTACAACATTCGAATCATAGGGGTCCCAGAAGAAGAAGACAAAAAGAAAGACCGTGAGAAAATACTTGAGGAGATAATAGTTGAAAACTTCCCTAAAATGGGGAAGGAAATACTCACTCAAGTCCAAGAAACCCAGAGAGTCCCAAACAGGATAAAGCCAAGGCGAAACCCCCCAAGACACATATTAATCACATTAACAAAAATCAAACACAAAGAACAAATATGAAAAGCAGCAAGGGAAAAACAACAAATAACACACAAGGGAATTGCCATAAGGATAACAGCTGATCTTTCAATAGAAACTCTTCAAGCAAGGAGGGAATGGCAAGACATACTTAAAATGATGAAAGAAAATAACCTACAGCCCAGATTATTGTACCCAGCAAGGATCTCATTCAAGTATGAATGAGAAATCAAAAGCTTTTCAGACAAGCAAAAGCTGAGAGAATTCTGCACCACCAAACCAGCTCTCCAACAAATACTAAACAGGAAACACAAAAACGGTGTATAAATTCAAACCCCAAACAATAAAGTAAATGGCAATGGGATCATACTTATCAGTAATTACCTTAAACGTAAATGGGTTGAATGCTCCAACCAAAAGACAAAGACTGGCTGAATGGATACAAAAACAAGACCCCTACATATGTTGTCTACAAGAGACCCACCTCAAAACAGGGGATACATACAGACTGAAAGTGAAGGGCTGGAAAAAGATTTTCCATGCAAATAGGGACCAAAAGAAAGCAGGAGTAGCGATACTCATATCAGATAAAATAGACTTTAAAACAAAGGCTGTGAAAAGAGACAAAGAAGGTCACTACATAATGATCAAAGGATCAATCCAAGAAGAAGATATAACAATTATAAATATATATGCACCCAACGTGGGAGCACCACAGTATGTAAGGCAAATGCTAACAAGTATGAAAGGAGAAATTAACACTAACACAATAATAGTTGGAGATTTTAATACCCCACTCACACCTATGGATAGATCAACTAAACAGAAATTTAACAAGGAAACACAAACTTTAAATGATACAATAGACCAGTTAGACCTAATTGATATCTATAGGACATTTCATCCCAAAACAATGAATTTCAACTTTTTCTAAAGTGCACATGGAACCTTCTCCAGGATAGATCACATCCTGGGCCATAAAGCTAGCCTTGGTAAATTCAAAAAAATAGAAGTCATTCCAAGCATCTTTTCTGACCACAATGCAGTAAGATTAGATCTCAATTACAGGAGAAAAACTATTAAAAATTCCAACATATGGAGGCTGAACAACACGCTGCTGAATAACCAACAAACCACAGAAGAAATCAAAAAAGAAATCAAAATTTGCATAGAAACGGATGAAAATGAAAACACAACAACCCAAAACTTGTGGGACACGGTAAAAGCAGTCCTAAGGGGAAAGTTCATAGCAATACAGGCACACCTCAAGAAACAAGAAAAAAGTCAAATAAATAAACTAACTCTACACCTAAAGCAACTAGAAAAGGAAGAAATGAAGAACCCCAGGGTTAGTAGAAGGAAAGAAATCTTAAAAATTAGAGCAGAAATAAATGCAAAAGAAACAAAAGAGACCATAGCAAAAATCAACAAAATCAAAAGCTGGTTCTTTGAAACGATAAATAAAATTGACAAACCATTAGCCAGACTCATCAAGAAACAAAGGGAGAAAAATCAAATCAATAAAATTAGAAATGAAAATGGAGAGATCACAACAGAAAACACAGAAATACAAAGGATCATAAGAGACTACTATCAACAATTATATGCCAATAAAATGGACAACGTGGAAGAAATGGACAAATTCTTAGAAAAGTACAACTTTCCAAAACTGGACCAGGGAAGAAATAGAAAATCTTAACAGACCCATCACAAGCACGGAAATGGAAACTGTAACCAAAAATCTTCCAGCCAACAAAAGCCCAGGTCCAGACGGCTTCACAGCTGAATTCTACGAAAAATTTAGAGAAGAGCTAACACCTATCCTGCTCAAACTCTTCCAGAAAATTGCAGAGGAAGGTAAACTTCCAAACTCATTCTATGAGGCCACCATCAGCCTAACACCAAAACCTGACAAAGATCCCACAAAAAAAGAAAACTACAGGCCAATATCACTGATGACATAGATGCAAAAATCCTTAACAAAATTCTAGCAATCAGAATCCAACAACACATTAAAAAGATCATACACCATGACCAAGTGGGCTTTATCCCAGGGATGCAAGGATTCTTCAATATCCGCAAATCAATCAATGTAATACACCACCTTAACAAATTGAAAAATAAAAACCATATGATTTTCTCAATAGATGCAGAGAAAGCCTTTGACAAAATTCAACATCCATTTATGATAAAAACTCTCCAGAAAGCAGGAATAGAAGGAACATACCTCAACATAATAAAAGCTATATATGACAAACCCACAGCAAACATTATCCTCAATGGTGAAAAATTGAAAGCATTTCCTCTAAAGTCAGGAACTAGACAAGGGTGCCCACTTTCACCATTACTGTTCAACATAGCTTTGGAAGTTTTGGCCACAGCAATCAGAGCAGAAAAAGAAACAAAAGGAATCCAAATTGGAAAAGAAGAAGTAAAGCTCTCACTGTTTGCAGATGACATGATCCTCTACATAGAAAACCCTAAAGACTCCACCAGAAAATTACTAGAACTAGTCAATGACTATAGTAAAGTTGCAGGATATAAAATCAACACACAGAAATCCCTTGCATTCCTATACACTAATAATGAGAAAACAGAAAGAGAAATTAAGGAAACAATTTCATTCACCATTGCAACGGAAAGAATAAAATACTTAGGAATATACCTACCTAAAGAAACTAAAGACCTATATATAGAAAACTATAAAACACTGGTGAAAGAAATCAAAGAGGACACTAATAGGTGGAGAAATATACCATGTTCATGGATTGGAAGAATCAATATAGTGAAAATGAGTATACTACCCAAGGCAATTTATAGATTCAATGCAATCCCTATCAAGCTACCAACAGTATTCTTCACAGAGCTAGAACAAATAATTTCACAATTTGTATGGAAATACAAAAAACCTCGAAGAGCCAAAGCGATCTTGAGAAAGAAGAATGGAACTGGAGGAATCAACCTACCTGATTTCAGGCTCCGCTACAAAGCCACAGTTATCAAGACAGTATGGTACTGGCACAAAGACAGAAATATAGATTAGTGGAACAAAATAGAAAGCCCAGAGATAAATCCACACACATATGGACACCTTATCTTTGACAAAGGAGGCAAAAATATACAATGGATTAAAGACAATCTCTTTAACAAGTGGTGCTGGGAAATCTGGTCAACCACTTGTAAAAGAATGAAACTAGAACACTTTCTAACACAATACACAAAAATAAACTCAAAATGGATTAAAGATCTAAACGTAAGACCAGAAACTATAAAACTCCTAGAGGAGAACATAGGCAAAACACTCTCTGAAATACATCACAGCAGGATCCTCTATGACCCACCTCCCAGAATATTGGAAATAAAAACAAAAATAAACAAATGGGACCTAATTAATCTTAAAAGCTTTTGCACATCAAAGCAAACTATTAGCAAGGTGAAAAGACAGCCTTCGGAATGGGAGAAAATAATAGGAAATGAAGCAACTGACAAACAACTAATCTCAAAAATATACAAGCAACACCTACAGCTCAACTCCAGAAAAATAGATGACCCAATCAAAAAATGGGCCAAAGAACTAAATAGACATTTATCCAAAGAAGACATACAGATGGCTAACAAACACATGAAAAGATGCTCAAAATCACTCATTATCATAGAAATGCAAATCAAAACCACTATGAGGTACCATTTCACGCCAGTCAGAATGGCTGCAATCCAAAAGTCTACAAATAATAAATGCTGGAGAGGGTGTGGAGAAAAGGGAACCCTCTTACACTGTTGGTGGGAATGCAAACTAGTACAGCCACTATAGAGAACAGTGTGGAGATTCCTTAAAAAACTGGAAATAGAACTGCCTTATGATCCAGCAATCCCACTGCTGGGCATACACACTGAGGAAACCAGAAGGGAAAGAGACACGTGTACCCCAATGTTCATCGCAGCACTGTTTCTAACAGCCAGGACATGGAAGCAACCTAGATGTCCATCAGCAGATGAATGGATAAGAAAGCTGTGGTACATATACACAATGGAGTATTACTCCGCCATTAAAAAGAATAGAATGAATCAGTTCTAATGAGGTGGATGAAACTGGAGCCTATTATACAGAGTGAAGTAAGCCAGAAAGAAAAACACCAATACAGTATACTAACGCATATATATGGAACTTTGAAAGACGGTAACAATAACCCTGAGTACGAGACAGCAAAAGAGACACTGATGTATAGAAGAGTCTTATGGACTCTGTGGGAGAGGGAGAAGGTGGGAAGATTTGGGAGAATGGCATTGAAACATGTAAAATATCATGTATGAAAAGAGTTGCCAGTCCAGGTTTGATGCATGACACTGGATGCTTGGGGCTAGTGCACTGGGACGACCCAGAGGGATGCTATGGGGGGGGAGGAGGGAGGAGGGTTCAGGATGGGGAGCACATGTATACCTGAGGCGGATTCATTTTGATATTTGGAAAAACTAATACAATTATGTAAAGTTTAAAAATAAAATAAAATTAAAAAAAAAATCCACAGGAGGCTTGACTCACTTTAGGCCACTCAGTGGTCTCCAAGAAATACCCGTCGGGACTCGAGAGCAGAGCAGAGTCCTTTCCTTCCTCTTGAGATGAGGTCTGACTCCTCGGGTGCGTCTAAAATGCAACCCCGAGATCTCTGTCGCCCCTGGAGAGGAACATTAGGTCCTGGACACAAGCTTAGATGAGGTCTCTTTTGCCCTGAAGTGACTCGAGAGCAATCCCTAGCTCTCTCTCGCAACTCCAATGAAAGATTGGACTTCCCTGGGCCAACACAAGAGGAAGCCTGAATTCCCCATCGTAACTCGAGAATCCCGCCGAAACTCGAGAAAAACCACATGGTTACCCTGTCATCGCAAGATGAGGCCCTTGCCCGCTACAGCGTCTAAAGAGAAGTCCCAGGTTTCTTCTTGAAGTGTTTTCACACTTCAAGTGTGAAAACTTGGCACCCTTGATGCGATTCCAATAGTTCCCCGACACCCTGGTCTCTCTCGAGGGGAACACCGAGGTTCCCGGTACGACTTCATCTGAGCCACTTCTCCCCTCCTGATGGCGACTGGAGGGTCGACTCCCGTGCTTTGTCTGGAAGGGGTTCCCAACCTTCCCGGCGCACCTCAGGATGAGGCCGGTCTAACGAGAATATTTGAGACGTAGCTTCATGGGTGGTAACACAAGCTGAAAGACCCCGATTCCCCGGTCCACTCTTGATAAGAACCCGATGCCCGGACACCTCTTGAAAGGCAACCCTGTGGAAGAAGGCACAACACGAAGGGGCACTGACACCCTCGTGCATCGTCCAGAAAAACCCGCAGATTCCAAACACAGTTCGACAAGTTGCCTGTCACCCCGTGAATAACTCGAGAGGCAAGCGGAGTTCCATTCCTCCTTACAAGACGAGGCCTGACTCTCCTGTCCCAACTCTGCAGGGACCCTGCGATCAGAGTCAGAAATGGAGACGAACCCTGAGGTTCCTGCCTCCACTCGAGATGAGGCCCTCTTCTATTGCACCAAACCCAGTGGAGTCCCGAGAGGGCCCTCCCAACTCCAGGGTATCCTTGACTTCTCATAGGCACACTGAGAAGCTCCCTGAGGCCACCGGCACTAGTCGAGGGAACCCAGGGTTTACTGCCGTGACCCAAGAAACACCTTGAAAGTCCTTCTTTAACGGTTCTTGAGGCCCGATACACCTTCCATGACTCTAGAGCAATGACGCGCTCCCCCTCGCAATGCGCATGGAGACCTGACTTCCCAAGCGCCACATGAGAGGCTCCCTGAGCTCCCCGTAG
Source organism: Bubalus kerabau (assembly GCF_029407905.1). Lineage (NCBI taxonomy): Eukaryota > Metazoa > Chordata > Mammalia > Artiodactyla > Bovidae > Bubalus > Bubalus kerabau. Next base: position 1,228,186 of record NW_026577892.1, on the reverse strand, counting down.
TACCTCATGAGAAACCCCACACTGGCGCTGCAGCTCGAGAAAACCCACGAGACGCCCCCTTCATGGCGAGATGATGGCCTTCTTTTCCTGCATGGCCTGGAGAGCAATCACGAGTCCTCTCTCCAAACTCCACAGGAGGCTTGACTCCCTTTAGGCCACTCAGTGGGCTCCAAGAGATACCCGTCGCAACTCGAGAGGAGAGCGGAGTCCTTTGCTTCCCATCGAGACAAGGACTGACTCCCCGGGTGCATCAGGAAAGCAACCCCGAGATCCCTGTCCCCCCTGGAGACGAACATTATGTCCTGGACACAAGCCTAGATAAGGTCTCTTTTGCCCTGCAGTAACTCAAGCGCAATCCCTAGCTCTCCCTCGCAACTCGAATGGAAGATTGGACTTCCCTGGGCCAACACAAGAGGAAGCCTGAATTTCCTGACCTAACTCGAGAATCCCGCCACAACTCGAGAAAAACGACGTGGTTAACCCGTCACCACAAGATGAGGCCCTTGCCAGCTACAGCGTCTCAAGAGAAGTCTCACGTTCCGTCTTGAAGTTTGAAACGGTACTTAGCACCTTTGATGTGACTCCAAAAGTTCCCCGACATCCCAGTTTTACTCGAGGGGAACATCGAGGTTCCCGGCACCACTTCATCTGAGCCCCTTCTCCCCTCCTGATCGGGACAAGAGGGTCGATTCACTTGCTTTGTCTGAAAGGGTTACCGACCTTCCTGGTGCACCTCAGGTTGAGGTCCGTCTCAAGAAGAAATTCGAGACGTAGGCTTGTGGGTGGTGCCACATGCCGAAAGACACTGATTTCCTGGTCTGCTCTTGATAAGAATCTGAAGGCTGGATACCTCTTCGAAGGCAACCCTGTGTATGAAGGCAAAAAACGAAGGGGAACTGACACCCCCATGCATCGTCCGGATAAAACCGCAGGTTCCACACACAGCTCGACAAGTGGCCTGTTATCCGGTGAACAACTCGAGAGTCCAGTGGAGTTCCATTCCTCCACACAAGACGAGGCCTGACTCTCCTGTCCTAACTCTGTAGGGACTCTGTGTTCAGAGTCAGAAATGGAGAGCAACCCTGAGGTTCCTGCTTCAAATCGAGATGAGGCCCTCTTCTGACAAGGTCCAGGCTCGGCTGGTCCAGGGTTTTCGAAGGGGAGACAGAGTAGGCGACCTATTGATTTATGTATCGAAGATATAAAGAGTAATAGAATGAGGATAGCTCAGTAGGAAAATTTAGTGGAGAAAAGAAGCTGAGTAGCTTGGTTTATGCGGAAAATCAGTATAACCCATGACACCAGGTTAGCTCTGACCACGGAGGCCGCAGGCTGCCTCTCGAATAGCGAAAAGTGCCCCACCTTAGACACCTTCTCAAGTGGTCTTCGAAGCCCAGGCAAATAAATGGTCGCAGAGGATATCCGCGCTCCAGATGGACACTCATCTGAAAATTGAGGGGAAGAATGACATTAGGAGACTAAGCGTTGGCAATCAAGGCCCGTAGCTTTATTTTCAACAGGGGTTTTTATACCCTAAGTTACACATGGAGGATAATGGGGATGCAAAGAGAGCAGCCTTTGATCCTTATCAAAAACCAGAGTTTCTGTCCTGCAAATGTATCGTATACAAATGGTTTAGGTGATTTACATCATCTTCTAGCCAGAAGACCTATTAACATTTTATGACTCTTGACAAAGACTTATCAACCGTAAGACTTATTTTCTCTAAGAGTAATTATTTTAAGGTTTGGCCCCATCTTTCGAAGATAAAATTGCATTCCTATAGGGCAGATGTGTAATGGGCTTACAACAAAGGAAATAATTTATTACCTTAAGGGTCTAAAGTTAGTAACACCAAGGCCACTACTTATTTCTTCTACATACCAACTATATTAATTAATACACATTCAAGGATACAATTCAGGGGATGTGGAAACTTGGCAACAAGCATTGGTTCATCAATGAAATCTTTTACTAGTTTTATTCTGACAGTTTCTAACTCTCTGAGAGGCTCTAAGCTATTTGAATATCTTAAGCTTCCCGTGCCTCTCGAGGCTCGGAGACTGTAAACAATTGTATGCATTGCTGTAGGAGACTGGGTAAACTTGTCAGGCGAGTTAGAGAGCCATCTGACGTGTTTGGATTTAAACACTCCTAATTGCCCAGGAACTTTATTAATTGGAGCTGTAAGTTAGCTCTTTGACAGAGAGAGTGAGATGGTGGTGGGGGACAGCCCCCAGTAAAGTCAGAGGGGAGAGCACAAAGCAATAAAGTAGGCAGACTCTGGTTTTGGGGGGTAGATGCTCAAGAATATCCGGGAGGACTCCCGAGGCTCGATCCCGCCTTTGTGTATGCCCAGCCTCCTTCCTCATGACCTTTGTCACGAGTGGAATGTCTCTCGCCGGCTCCCGGCATCTCCCCGTTTTTTATTTCTTAAAACAGCCAGATGTAGCTCAGTCGCGAGCCTCTGAATACTCTGCCAAAGAATCCTGACAATACAAGGAAGAATGATTATGAGAAGCAGAATTAAAGCAGCCACCGCAGCATAGCTAAAGACATTAGACAGAATATTCTTTCCTGAGATGTAGTTAGGGAAAGTATGGAAGAAATCATTTGCTGTTCCAGCAGCAGTAAAATCTAATCGGGAGTGCTCCATGGTTGCTATTTGATAGTGAAGTTTCCCTATGTCTCAACCAATGTCAGAGCTGTTCCAGATACCTGAAATATGTTTTTTAATCTTTTCCCATTCAAAATCTGTCTCATTTACTTTCAGGGGTGTTCCACATATCCACCGATAGTCAGCATGACAAGACAATGCCATTTTCACCTGTAAAGCCTGCAATTCAGTCCCAATATGTATTACTGCTTCCTCTAGGGCGTCTACCCTCATTTCTAATTTTCTCTCTCTAGCTTCCTGTGTTGCCAATGTTAAAGAAACATTTTTGGACATAGAATCAACATATTGAGCAGTATGTACTTGTTGAGTCAATGATATTGCTGCCACAGTAACAGAAGTGATTGCACTTATCAAAGCTGCTGTTCCCAAGATAAGTAAGCCCACAAACCGTCGTGTTTGCATTAAATCCTGTAGTTGTTGTAATACAGCAAGACCATAATTCAATAAGTGGTTACATCATAAGATAAGGTGGATGTTGTAGCATTACAAAGGAGCAAACATTATATTGAGGGTTTAAACAAGATGAACCAGGGAGCAGCTGTAGGCGTCAGCCCGGGGGAGCAGTGTCCCCAGCATCAGGAGGCAGAACGCGAGCGGCAGGCTGTGGGCCAAGGCGCCTATGGTGGGCGGAGGGGCAGGGTTCGTGGTTTAGGGCTAGCCGCCACCGCTTGGGCTCAGGGCGGTCCCCTCTCGCCGGTGGGGCCACGCTGGTCTGGACGGCACTCCGCGGGCGCGCTTTCCTCTCTGGCCCTCACTCGCTGCACAGACTTCTTTGCTCTAGGTCACGGGGTGCAGAGAGGTGGGTGCGAGGCGCTGCTGGTGGCGCAGAGGCGAGTGCTGGCTGGGGGAGGGGGAGCGAGCGAGTGCGCGCGCCGCGAACCTGGTCTTTGGGGAATGTGACATGACGAATTTGTCTGAGATCCAAACCGGAGAATCTGCATTCTGTAGAAATATACAAGCATACCCTCTCCCACAAGTTAGCAACACATCTGGCCTTTTTCACTCTCCCGTAAGGAGGCCTTTTTACTTGACCAGGGGCCGAGTCGTAGCCTGTAATTCAGGCATCTAGTGTCTCATCATTGTAGTCTGCCCCTGTGTGTTTACGTTTAAGTGATTAATTACAATTGGAACATAACTTCACTATTTGTCTAGCTGTTTCCCTATGGATATGTTAATTTAGGTCTAATGTTTAGTTTAGGTCTCTGTATAAATTTAAGTAATAAATGTATAACCTCCTTATCTCATTTTGGTGTACAGGTATACAGATATACCTAAATGCAAAATGCATTTATATATGTATTTATATATGGCAACAAGTATAAAGTTATTGACATATAATATATATAAATCAATATACTTGAATTAATCTTTATAATTAATATATTAATTAATATATATTACAACAATACAACACATACACAGCTAATACCAACCAACACAAACCAATATACTGTAATAATACATGTCACACATTTATAATTATACAGTATATAGAACATATATCATCACAGCACATCAATCCATACCAATTAATATCAGCCACACACACATTATATTACTGCCATATATATTTAATTATACAGTATATATATATGTGTGTGTATATAGTATACATATTAATTTATATACAAATTAATTAAGTATAGATCTATAAATAGAATTAGGTATACCTTTATTATATTTTATTTATACCCATACCTAATTAGGCAAACTGTAATTAGGCAAATACATTTATATTATGTATTTATAACAATATATAAAGTATTGTTAAATGTACCACCTGTACAGCATCTCCACCCCACATACCACTTTCTCTAATCCCACCAACTCATTTTCAGTATTATGTGTTGGCCAGGAGCTGGGCCAGTCTTTCCCAGCAATGTTAAGAGACGTCTGTTCCTGTGTCTAATAGCCCTGGCGTTTTATTCTCTTGAATTAAAAGATCTTTTAAAGGCCTTGGAACTGTAATTTCCTGCACCCAAAAGGCTAGATCACTAGATCCAAATGTTTTGTGGCTCTTAGCTTGAGAAGTCAAGTTTTTCCTTGTCTGATAGTAAGGTAAAAGTAAAAGCTGTGTTACTCTTTGACCTTTATTAATTTGTACAGTTTTGATAGGCAGTGAGATCAAGACTTTAATTTCTCAATATCATCAGAATCTACTACACCATGCACCAGCGAAATTTCTTTTCTTTCTTTTTTTTTATTTAATTTTTTTTTTTAAAGAAAGCAAGCTACGCCCCAGGACAAATCTTACAATGTCCTCAGATAGGGGGCCAGCCACTCCGGTTGGAATTGGAGTAAGCGGCACATCAGGGGTTAATATTGTTATTAAATCTCCTTGCCTTTTCGCTTTTCTCCTAGCCTGGGTGAGACCCCCCTGAGGGAGTTTTCTCCAAGGAGCACGCTCTGCATATTGTGTACTAAAAGCTCCTTTGTTTAAAAAACTTTTTATCTTCCTCAGTCTTAGGCAACACTTTGGGAGGCTTTGGGGGCAAAGTGGGGAACTCCTGGGTCCTGGGAGGCACAATCGAAAGCGGTGGCAGTCGCCTTAAATCAGAAAGTGGTGGATAAGTTTTTTAAAGGTTTGCGCAGAGGGGGAGGGAGCTCGCCAGGGCTCTCGGCCGCAGCGTCCTGTAAGCCCTCTCCTTCCTCGGGAGGTAGACCACTTTCTCCCTCCTTTTCTTTTTTTTTCAATGGCAGAAAATATGATCTGTGCAGTAAATGGAGACTCACCACCATCCACCTCTATAGCCTCCCCCATAGTCTATTTAACAGCCTCGTGACGGAGGTCCAGGACATTTCTAATCATATTCCACAGTCAATAAATATTTGTCTATTCTTAGATGCAGAGAAATCCATTTTTAATTTTTTTTTAATTTTAGAGAATATTTTTATTTATTTTGTAACCTCTTTACCCTGGCTAAACTGCAGAGGGGACTAGAAAAGAAGCCTCAAGGTGAGGATCAAGTTCATCCTTGGGACTAGAGAAAATCCTTCTCCGGGAAACTCCTAGCGGTGGCCCTTTACCCCGACATGGAGGAGGAGGCATAGGGGGATGGGAGCGTCCCGAAGTTTTCCTCTTCTGTTCCGGAGATCCTTTAACTGTTTGGTAACTAAATCTTACGAACTGTCTGATCGGGGATGTTTCCCTCAACCTCCTAGGAGCGGATGGTCTGATTAGGGATGTTTTCTTAAACTTTTAGGAGCATCTTTAGCTTAAAAAAAAAAATCCTCATCAGAATGGCATCAAGCTGCTGTTTCCTCTAAACCTTTTTCAAATTGAGGGGAGAGCTGATCTTTCTTTTCATCCCTATCTTTTACATGCTCATTGGCAGTCATAGCGGCTAGCCATTCATTTAGCTGTCGATAGCTAGGTATAGCCTCTTCATTTTCACTTTTCTTTATAACAGGTACCTTTTCAGATTTGCTTTTTTGTTTAACAGGTACTTTTCCAACTTTACTTTCCTCTTTAACAGGTACCTTTTCAAATTCATGAGCTGGATCTAAAACATCTCTAGTCATATTCCACAGAGGAAAGGTGTAAGTAGGGATTTTTTCCAAACCTTGCTGAGCACAATAAGCTCTTAGCTGTTTTCCTAGTTTTTTCAAGATATCGAGGTTAACAGTGCCTTGTTGTAGAAACCAAGGGCAGTGGTCTTGTACAAATGTAAAAAATGATTGAATGGAAGATTTTTTAACCTTGATTCTTCTTTTACTTAATAACTGTAAAATTACTCCTATAAAGAGCTGTCTTTCATTTGATTCAGTGTTGCCCATGTCAGAAACTTAAGGATAGTAAAAGATTTTGCTTTTAGCTATCTAAAGATTAGGCCTTTTTTGTCAGCCTTTTTAGAAACCGTTTTTTCTCTCTAACTCTTCAACACTTCCCACTCCTCTCGCCCTGTCTATTCTACAGGGGGATCTGCAGCCCTCTAAGTGGGATCCTATCTGTCCCCAAAACTGAACACTGGGGGAATGGGGTTGGGGATTTACCTTCGAAATGCCTGTCTCGGGCGCCACCTGCAGAGGTCCAGCCCCAGCTGATCCAGGGTATTCGAAGGGAAGATGGAGTAGGCGACCTATTTATATATTTATTTATTCATCAAAGATATAAAGAGTAAGAGAATGAGGATAGCTCAGTAGGAAAATTCAGTGGAGAAAAGCAGCTGAGTAGCTTGGTTTACGCGGAAAATCAATATAACCCGTGACACCAGGTTAGCTCTGACCACGGAGGCTGCAAGTGCCCTCTAGAATAGAGGAAGGTGCCCCACCTTAGACACCTTATCGAGTGGGTCTTCGAAGCCCAGGCAAATAAATGGTCGCAGAGGATATCCGCGCTCCAGATGGACACTCATCTGAAAATTGAGGGGAATAATGACATGGGGAGACCAAGCGTTGGCGAGCAAGGCCCGTAGCTTTATTTTCAACACAGGTTTTAATACCCTAAGTTACACATAGAGGATAATAGGGGATGCAAAGTCAGCAGTCTTTAATCCTTATCAAAAACCAGGGTTTCTTTTCTGCAGATTTATCGAATAAAAATGGTTTAGATGATTTACATCATCTTCTGGCCAGAAGACCTATTAACATTTTATGACTCTTGACAAAGACTTATCAACCATAAGAGTTATTTTCTCTAAGAGTAATTGTTTAAGGTTTGGCGCCATCTTTCGAAGATAAAATTGCATTCCTATAGGGAGGATGTGTAATGGGTTTACAACAAAGAAAAGAATTTATTACCTTAAGGGTCTAAAGTTACCAACATCAAGGCCACTACTTATTTTTTCTACATACCAACTATATTAATTAGCACACATTCAAGGATACAATTCAGGGGATGTGGAAACTTGGCAAAAAGCATTGGTTCATCAATGAAATCTTTTACTAGTTTTATTCTGACAGTTTCTAACTCTCTGAGAGGCTCTAAGCTATTTGAATATCTTAAAATTCCCGTGCGTCTCGAGGCTGGGAGACTGTACACAATCGTATGCATAGCTGTAGGAGACCGGGTAAACTTGTCAGGCGAGTTAGAAAACCATCTGAGGGGTTTGGATTTAAACACTACTAATTGCCCAGGAACATTATTACTTGGAGCTGTAAGTTAGCTCTTTGACAGAGAGAGTGAGATGGTGGTGGGGGACATCCCCAGTAATGTCAGAGGTGAGAGAACAAAGCAATAAAGAAGGCAGACTTTGGTTTTGGGGGGTAGATGCTGAAGAATATACGGGGGAACTCCCGCAGGCTCGATCCCTCCTTTGCGTATGCCGAGACTCTTTCCTCATGACATTTGTCACGAGTGGAATGTCTCTCGCTGGCTCCTGGCAATCTTCCATTGCACCAAACGCAGTGGAGTCCCGAGAGGCCCCTCCCAACACCACAGTATCAGTGTCTTCTCAGAGGCACCCTGAACAACTCCCTGAGGTCACCGGCACAAGTCGAGGGAACACAGGGTATCCTGCCGCAACCCGAGAAAGATCTCAAGAGTCCGTCTTCAACGCGTCTTGAGGACGGATTCCCCTACCATGACTCGAGAGCAATGACACGCTCCCCCTCCGCCATGCGCATGGACACCTGACTTCCCTGGCGCCACATGAGAGTCTCCCTGAGCTCCCCGTCATACCTCGTGAGAAACCCCACACTGGCGCCACAGCTCGGGAAAACCCACGAGACGCCACCGTCATCGCGAGATTGGGGACTTCTTTTCCTGCCTGACCTGGAGAGCAATCCCTGGTCCTTTCTCCAAACTTCACAGGAGGCTTTACTCCCTTTAGGCCACTCAATGGGCTCCAAGAGATACCTGTCGCGACTTGAGAGGAGAGCAGAGTACTTTGTTTCCCCTCGAGATGAGGCCTTACCTCGGGTGAGTCTGGAATGCAACCCCGAGATCCCTGTTGCCCCTGGAGAGGAACATTATGTCCTGGACAAAAGCCTAGATGAGGTCTATTTTGCCCTACAGTGACTCGAGAGCAACACCCATCTCTCCCTCGCAATTCGAATGGAAGATTGGTCTTCACTGGGCCAACACAAGAGGAAGTCTGAATTTCCCGTTGTAACTCGAGAATCCCGCCGCAACTCTTAAAAACCACGTGGTTCCCCATTCATCACAATATGAGGCCTTTGCCCGCTACAGAGTCTCAAGAGAAGTCCCATGTTTCGTCATAAAGTTCGAAATGCTACTTGGCACCCTTGATGTGACCCCAAAAGTTCCCCAATATACCTGTCTCACTCCAAGGGAACACCGAAGTTCCTGGCACCACTTCATTTGAGCCCCTTCTCCGCTCCTGATCACGGCAGGAAGGTCGATTCCCCTGCTTTGTCTAGAAGGGGTTCCCGACCTTCATGGCGCACCTCAGGATGAGGCCAGTCTCACGAAGAAATTCGAGACATAGCCTCGTGTTGGTGCCACGTGCCGAAAGACCCCGATTTCTCGGTCTTGCTCTTGATAAGAACCCGATGCCCGGACACCTCTTCTAAGGCAACCCTGTGGATGAAGGCACTACATGAGGGGGCACTGGCAACCCTGTTCATCGTCCGGAAAACCCCGCAGGATCCACATACAGCTCCACAACTGACCTGCCACCCCTTAAACAACGAGAGAGGCAAGCGGAGTTCCCTTCCTCAGACAAGACGAGGCCTGAGTATCCAATCCCAACTCTGCAGGCACGCTTCGATCTGAGTCAGAAATGGAGAGGAAACCTGAGGTTCCTGCCTCAACCCGAGATGAGGCTCTCTTCCATTAAAACAAACCCAGTGGAGTCCCGAGAGGCCACTCCCATCTCCACAGTATCCCTGACATCTCATAGGCATTCTGAGAAGCTCCTTGAGGCCACCGGCAAACGTCGAGGGAAATAAGGGTTTCCTGCCACAACCGAAGAAAGACCTCGAGAGTCCTTCTTCAACGCGTCTTGAGGTCAGATTCCCCTACAATGGCTCGAGAGCAATAACGCGCACCCCCTCGCCACACACATGGAGACCTGACTTCCCTGGCGCCACATGAGAGGCTCCCTGAGCTCCCTGTCGTACCTCGTGTGAAACCCCACACTGGCGCCGCAGCTCGAGAAAACACACAAGACCCCTCCGTCATCGCGAGATGAGGGCCATCTTTTCCTGCATGGCCTGGAGAGCAGTCCCAAGTCCTCTCTCCAAACTTCACAGGAGGCTTGACTCCCTTTAGGCCACAAAGTGGGCTCCAAGAGGTGCTCGTCGCAACTCGAAAGGAGAGCGGAGTCCTTTGCTTCCCTTCGACACGAGGCCTGACTCCCTGGGTGAGTCTGGAATGCAAACCTGAGATCCCTGTGGCCCTTGGAGAGGAACATTAGGTCCTGGACACAAGCCTAGATGAGGTCTATTTTGCCCTACAGTGATCGAGAGCAACCTCCATCTCTCCCTCACAATTTGAATGGAAGATTGGGCTTCCCACGGTCAACACATGAGGAAGTCTGAATTTCCCATCGTAATTCGAGAATTCAGCCTCAAGTCTTAAAAACCATGTGGTTCCCCCTTCATCGCAATATGAGTCCCTTGCCAGCTAGAGTCTCAAGAGAAGTCCCACGTTCCATCTTAAAGTTCGAAATGCTACTTGGCACTCTTGATGCGACCCCAAAGTTCCCCAACATACCGGTCTCACTCCAGGGGAACACCGAAATTCCCGGCGTCTCCAGGGAAGTCCCATGTGCTGTCCTTAAGTGCGAAACGGTACTGACACCCTTGATGAGACCGCAAAAGTTCCCCAACACGCTGGGTTCCCTCGAGGGGAACACCAAGGGTCCCGGCACCACTTCATCTGAGTCCCTTCTCCCCTCCTGATCGCGACAGGAGAGTCGATTCCCCTGCTTTCTCTGGAAGGGGTTCCCGGCCTTCCTGGTGCACCTCAGGATGAGGCCGGTCTCAGGAGGAAATTCGAGACTAGCCATGTGTGAGGTGCCACGTGCCGAATGACACCGATTTTCTGGTCCGCTCTTGATAAGAACCGGATGCCCGGACACCTCTTCGAAGGCAACCCTGTGAGTGAAGGCACAACACGAAGGGGCACTGACACCCCTGTGCATCATCCGGAAAAACCCGCAGGGTCTACACAAAGCTCGATAAGGGGCCTGAGACTCCCGGAACAACTCGAGAGGCAACCAGAATTCCATTCCTCAGACAAGACGAGGCATGACTCTCCTGTCCCAACACTGCAGGGACCGTTCAGTCGGAGTCAGAATCGGAGAGGAAGCCTGACGTTCCTGCCTCCCCTCGAGATGAGGCCATCTTCCATTGCGCCGAACCCAGCAGAGTCCCGAGAGGCCCTGCCAACTCCACAGCATTCCTCACCTCTCAGAGGCACCCTGGTAAGTTCCCTATAGTCCCCTGCAGAAGTCGAGGGAAACGAGGGTTTCCCGCCGCCACCCGAGAAAGACCTCGAGAGTCCTTCTTCAACCCGTCTTGAGGCCCTAGTCACTTGCCATGACTCGAGAGTGATGACCAGCTCCTCCTCGCCATGCGCATGGAGACCTGACTTCCCTGGCGCCGCCCGAGAGGCTCCCTGAGGTCCTCGTCGTGCCTCGTGAGAAAGCCCCCACGGGCGCCGCAGCCTGAGGAAACCCATGAGATGCCCCCGTCATCGCGAGATGAGGGCCTTCTTTTCCTGCCTGACCTGGAGAGCAATCCCGAGTCCTCTCTCCAAACTGAAGAGGAGGCTCGACACCCTTGAGTCCACTCAGTGGGCTCCAAGAGATCCGTGTCGCGACTTGAGAGGAAAGTGGAGTCCTCTGCTTCCCCTCGAGGCGAGGCCTGACTCCCCGGGGGAGTCTGGAATGGAAACCCGAGATCTCTGTCTTCCCTTGAGAGGAATATTAGGTCCTGGACACACGCCTCGATGAGCTCTCTTTGGCCCTGTAGTGACTCGAGCAGAACCCCCAGCTTTCCCTCGCAACTCCAGGGGAAGATTGGGCTTCCCAGGGCCAACCCAAGAGGAAGCCTGAAATCCCCGTCGTTTTCGAGAATCCAGACGCAACTCGAGAAAAACGACGTGGTTCCAACGTCTTCATAGGATGAGGCCCTAGCCCGCTACAGCGTCTCCAGGGAAGTCCCATGTTCAGTCCTGAAGTGGGAAACGGTACTTGGCTCCCTTGATGCGACCCCTAAAGTTCCCTGAAACGCCGGGTTCCCTCGAGTGGAACACCTAGAGTCCCGGCCCCACTTCATCTGAGCCCCATCTCCCCTCCTGATCGCGACAGGAGAGTCGATTCCCCTGCTTTGTGTGGAAGGTGTTCCCGGCCTTCCCGGCGCACCTCAGGATGATGCTGGTCTCACGAGGAAATTCGAGATGAGCCACGTGGGTGGTGCCACATGTCGAACGACCCCGATTTCCTGGTCCGCTCTTGAAATGAACCTGATGCCGGACACCTCTTTGAAGGCAACCCTGTGGGGGAAGGCACCAAATGAAGGGGCAATGACACCCCCGTGCATCTTCTGGAAACACCCGCAGGTTCCACACACAGCTTGACAAGGGGCCTGAGACCCACTGAACGACTCGAGAGGCAAGCAGAGTTCCATTACTCAGACAAGATGAGGCCTGACTCTCCTGTCCCAACCCTGCAGGGACCCTGTGGTCGGAGTCAGAAATGGAGAGGAAGCCTGAGGTTCCTGCCTCCAATCGAGATGAGGCCCTCTTTCATTTCGTCAAACCTAGTGGAGTCCCGAGAGGCCCCTCTAACTCCTCAGTATCCCTCACCTCTCAGAGGCACCTGGGAAGTTCCCTAAGGTCCCCGGTAGAGGTCGAGGGAAACGAGTGTTTCCCGCCCCAACCCAAGAAAGGCCTCGAGAGTCCTTCTTAAATGCGTCTGGAGGCCCTAGTCCCTCCCATGACTCCAGAGCAATGAGGCGATCTGCCTGGCCACACGCATGGAGTCAGGCTTCTCTGGCGCCGCACGAGAGGCTCCCTGAGCTCCCCATCATATCTCATGAGAAACACCACACTGGCGCCGCAGCTCGAGAAAACCCATGAGATGCTCCCGTCATCACGAGAGGAGGGCCATCTTTAACTGAATGGTATGCAGATCAAGCGTGAACCTTCTGTCCAAGCTACACAGGAAGCTTGACTCCCTTTAGGCCACTCATTGGGCTCCAAGAGTTACACATCGCGACTCGAGAGGATAGTGGAGTCCTTTGCTTCCACTCGAGACGAGGCGTGACCCACCGGGTGAGACTGGAATGCGACCCCGATATCCCTGTTGCCCCTGGAGAGGAACACTACGTCCTGGACCCAAGCCTAGATGAGGACTCTTTGCCCTGAAGTGACTCGAGAGCAACCCACAGCTCTCTCTGACAAGTTGAATGGAAGATTGGACTTCCTGGGCCAACACAAGAGGAAGCCTGAATTTCCCCATAGTAACTCGAGAATCCCGCCTCAACTCGAGAAAAACCACGTGTTTCCCTCGTCATCGCAATATGAGGCCCTTGCCCGCTAGAGCATCTCCAGAGAATTCCCACGTTCCGTCTTGAAGTGCGAAACTGTACTTGGCACCCTTGATGTGACCTCAAAAGTGCCGTGACATACCGGTCTCACTCGAGGGGACCACCGAGGTTCCGGGCACCACTTCATCTGAGCCCCTTCTCCCCTTCTGATCGCGACCGGTGTGTCGATTCCCCTGCTTTGTCTGCAAGGGTTCCCTACCTTCCCGGCGAACCTCAGGATGAGGCCGGTCTCCCGAGGAAATTCGAGACGTAGCCTCGTGGGTGGTGCCACATGCTGAAAGACCCCAATTTTCTGGTACGCTCTTGAAAAGAACCCGATGCCCGGACACCTCTTTGAAGGCAACCCTGTGGATGAAGGCACAACACGAAGGGGCACTGACACCCCTGTGCATAGTCCGGAAAAACCCGCAGGTTCCACACACAGCTCAACAAGTGGCCTGTCACTCCGTGAACAACTCGAAAGGCAAGCGGAGATCCATTCCTCCACGGAAGACGAGGCGTGACTGTCTTGTCCGTATTCAGCAGGTACTCTGCGACCCGAGTCAGAAATGGAGAGGACCCCTGAGGTTCCTGCCTCCTTTCGAGATGAGGCCCTCTTCGATTGCACCAAACCCAGTTGAGTAACGAAAGGCCCCTCCCAAATCCACAGTGTCCCTGACTTCTCAGAGGAACCCTGAGAAGTTGCCTGAGGTCACCGACACAAGTCGAGGGAACCCAGGGTTCCCTGCCGCAACCCGAGAAAGACCTCGAGAGTCCTTCTTCAATGCGTCTTGAGGCCCGATTCGCCTACTATGACTCGAGAGCAATCACGCACTCCCCTTCACCACACGCACGGAGACCTGACGTCCCTAGCACCACACGAGAGGCTCTCTGAGCTCCCCGTCGTACCTCGTGAGAAATCTGATACTGGCGCCGCAGCTGGAGAAAACCCACGAGACGCCCCCGTCATCGTGAGATGAGGGCCTTTTTTCCTGCATGGCCAGGAAAACAATCCCGAGTCATCTCTCCAAACTCCATAGGAGGCTTCACTCCCTTTACGCCACGCAGTGGGCTCCAAGAGATACCCGTCGCGACTCGACAGGAGAGCGGAGTCCTTTTTTTCCCCTCAAGACGAGGCCTGACTCTCCGGGTGAGTCGAGAATGCAACCCTGAAATCCCTGTCGGCCCAGTAGTGGAACACTAGGTCCTGGACACAAGCGTAGATGAGGTCTATTTTGCCCTGCAGTGACTGGAGAGCAATCCCCAGTTCTAACTTGCAACTCGAATGGAATACTGGATTTTCTGACGCCACACAAGAGGCTCCCTGAAATCCCTGTGGTACTTCATGAGACACCCCACACTGGCGCCGCAGCTCGAGAAAACCCACGAGACGCCACCGTCATCTCGAGATGAGGGCCTTCTTTTCCTGCATGGCCTGGAGTCCAATCCCGAGTCCTCTCTCCAAACTCCACAGGAGGCTTGACTCCCTTTAGTACACACAGTGGGCTCCAAGAGATACCCATCGCGACTCGAGACGAGAGCGGAATTCTTTGCTTACCCTCGAGGTGAGAACTGACTCCCCGGATGAGTCTGGAATGCAAACCCGAGATCCCTGTCGCCCCTGGAGAGCAACGTTAGATCCTGGACACAAGCCTAGATTAGGTCTCTTTTGCCCTGCAGTGACTCTAGCGCAATCCCCAGCTCCCCCTCGCAACCCGAATGGAAGATTGGATTTCAAGGCCAACAAGAGGAAGCCTAAATTCCCGGTCATAACTCGAGAATCCCGCCGCAACTCGAGCAAAACCACGTGGTTCACCCGTCATCGCAAGATGAGGCCCTTGCCCGCTACAGCGTTTCAAAAGATGTCCCAGGTTCCGTCTTGAAATGCGAAACGGTACTTGGAACCCTTGATGCGACCCCAAAAGTCCCCCAACACGCCGGTCTCACTCAAGGGGAACACTGAGGTTCCCGGCACCACTTCATTTAAGCCCCTTCTCCCCTCCTGATCGTGACCGGTGGGTCGATTCCCCTGCTTTGTCTGCAAGGGGGCCCGACCTTCCCTGCACAACTCAGGATGAGGCCGGTCTCATGGGGAAATTCGATACGTAGCTTTGTGGGTGGTGCCACTTGCTGAAAGACTCCAATTTCCCGGTCCGCTCTTGATAAGAATCCGATGCTTGGACACCTCTTGGAAGGCAGCCTTGAGTATGAAGGTACAACACGAAGGGGCACTAACACACCTGTGCATCATCCGGAAAAACGGGCAGGTTACACACACAGCTCGACAAGTGGCCTGTCACGTCGAGAACAACTCGAGAGGCAAGAGGAGTCCCATCCTCCAGAAAAGACGAGGCCTGACTCTCCTGTACCAACATGCAGGGACCTTGCGATCTGAGTCAGAAATGGAGAGGAACACTGAGGTTCCTGCTTCAACTCGAGATGAGTCCCTCTTACATTCCACCAAATGCAGAGGAGTCTCGAGAGGCCCCTCCAAACTGCACAGTATCCCTGACTTCTCAGAGGCACTCTGAGAAGCTCCCTGAGGTCGCAGGCACAAGTCAAGGGAACCCTGGGTTTTATGCAGTGACCCGAGAAAGACCTCGAGAGTCCTTCTTCAACCCGTCTTGAGGCCCGATTACCCTACCATGACTCGAGAGCAATGACGAACTCCCCCTAGCCATCTCATGGGGACCTGACTTCCCTGGCGCCACACGAGAGGCTCCCTGAGCTCCCTCTCGTACCTCGTCAGAAACCCGGCACTAGCGCGGCAGTCTAGAAAACCCACAAGACGCCACCGTCATCGCGAGATGAGGGCCTTCTTTTCCTGCATGGCCTGGAGAGGAATCCCGAGTCCTCTATCCAAACAGCACAGGAGGCTTGACTCCCTTTAGGGCACACAGTGGGCTCCAAGAGATACCCATCGCGACTCAAAAGGACAGCGGAGTTCTTTGCTTCCCCTCGAGACGAGGCCTGATTCCCTGGGTGAGTCTGGTACGCAAGCCCGAGATCCCTGTCGCACCTAGGGATGAACATTAAGTCCTGGACACAAGCCTAGATGAGGTCTATTTTGCCCTGCAGTGACTCGAGGGCAATCCCCAGCTCTCCCTTGAAATTCGAATGGAAGATAGGACTTCCCTGGCCCAACACATGAGGAAGACTGTATTCCCCGTCGAAACTTGAGAATCCCGCCACAACTCGAGAAACGCTACGTGGTTCCCCCGTCATCGCAAGATGAAGCCCTTGCCCCCTACAGCGTCTCAAGAGAAGTCCCACGTTCCGTCTTGAAGTGCGAAATGGTATTGGCACCCTTGATTTGACCTCAAAAGTTCCTCGACACACTGGTCTGACTCGAGGAGAACACCGAGGTTCCCGGCACCACTACATCTGGGCCCCTTCTCCCCTCCTGATCGCGACAGGAGGGTCGATTCCCCTGTTTTGTCTTGAAGGGGTTCCCGCCTTTCCCGGTGCATCTCAGGATGAGGCCGGTCTCACGAGGATATTCGAGACATAGCCTCGTGGATGGTGACACATGCCGAAAGACCCCGATTTCCCGGTTCGCTCTTGATAAGATCCCAATGCCCGGACACCTCTTTGAAGATAACCCTTTTGATGAAGGCACAACACGAAGGGGCACTGACTACCCTGGGTATCGTCCGGAGAAACCCGCAGGTACCACACACAGCTCGAGAAGTGACCTGTCACCCCGTGAACAACTGGAGAGGCAAGCAGAGTTCCATTCCTCCACACAAGACGAGGCCTGACTCTCCTATTCGAACTCTGCAGCGAAACTGCGATCCGAGTCAGATCTGGCCCAGGGGAAGTCAGGAGAGGAAACATGAGTTTCCTGCCTCCACTCGAGATGAGGCCCTCTTCCATTGCACCGAACCCAGTGGAGTCCCGAGAGGCCCCTCCCAACTGCACAGTATCCCTGACTTCTCAGAGGCACCCTTAGACCTTCCTGAGATCACCGGCACAAGTCAAGGGAACCAAGGGTTTTCTGCCCCAACCCGTAAAAGACCTCGAGAGTCCTTCTTCAACGCGTCTTGAGGTGCAATTCCCCTACCATGACTCGAGAGCAATGATGCGCTCCCCCTAGCCACGCGCATAGAAACCTGACTTCCCTGGCGCCACAGGAGAGGCTCCCTGAGCTCCCCATTATACCTCGTGAGCAACACCACACTGGAGCCACAGCTCGAGAATACCCACGAGACACCCCAGTCCTCACGAGATGAGGGCCTTCTTTTGCTGTATGGCCTGGAGAGCAATCCTGAGTCCTCTCTCCAAACTCCACAGGAGGCTTGACTCATTTTAGGCCACACAGTGAGCTCCAAGATATACCCGTCGCGACTTGACAGGAGAGCGGTGTCCTTGGCTTCCCCTCGAGACGAGGCCTGATTCCCCGGGTGAGTCGAGAATGCAATGCCGAGATCGCTGTCGCCCCAGCAGAGGAACATTAGGTCCTGGACACAAGCCTAGATGAGCTCTATTTGGCCCTGCCGTGTCTCGAGAGCAATGCCCAGTTCTAACTCGCAATTCGAATGAAAACTGGACTTCCCTGGGCCAGTTGAACAGGAAGCCTGAATTCCCCGTCGTAACTCGAGAATCCCGCCGCAACTCAAGAAAAACCACGTGGTTCCCCCGTCATCGAAAGATGAGGCCCTTGCCCGCTACAGCGTCTCAAGAGAAGTCCCACGTTCCTTACTGAAGAGCGAAAAGATACTTGGAACCCTTGATGCGACCCCAAAAGTTCCCCGACATACCAGTCTCACTTGAGGAGAACACCGAGGTTCCCGGCACCACTTCATCTGAGACTCTTCTCCCCTCTTGATCGCGACAGGAGGTTCGATTCCCCTGCTTTGTCTGGAAGGCATTCCCGACCTTCCTGGCGCACATCAAGATGAGGCCAGTCTCACGAGGAAATTTGCGACATAGCCTCGTGGGTGGTGCGGCATGCCAAAAGACCCCAATTCCCTGGTCAGCTCTTGATAAGAACCCGATGGCAGAACCCAACTCGAAGGCAATCCTGTGGATCAAGGCACAACACGAAGGGGCAGTGACACCCCGGTGCATCGTCCAGAAAAACCCGCAAGTTCCACATACAAATCGACAAGTGGCCTGTCACCCAATGAACAACGCGAGAGTCAAGCGGAGTTCCATTCCTCCACACAAGACGAGGCCTGACTCTCCTGTCCCAACTCTGCAGGGACTCTGTGATCCGAGTCAGATCCGGCGCATTCGAAGCCAGGAGAGGAACCCTGAGGTTCCTGCCTCAACTTGTCATGAGGCCCTCTTCCATTGCACCAAACCCAGTGGAGTCCCGAGAGGCCCCTCCCAACTCCACAGTGACCCTGACTTCTCAGAGGCACGCTGAGAAGCTTCCTGAGGTCACTGGCACAAGTCGATGGAACCCAGGGTTTCCTGCTGCAACCCAGGAAAGACCTCGAGAGTCCTTCTTTAACACGTCTTCAGGCCCAATTCCCCTACCATGACTCGAGAACAATGACGGGCTCCCTCTCACCACGTGCATAGAGACCTGACTGCCCTGGCACCACGTGAGAGGCTCACTGAGCTCCCAGTCTTACTTCGTGAGAAACCCCACACTAGTGCCACAGCTCGAGAAAACCTACGAGACACCCCAGTCATTGGGAGATGAGGGCCTTCATTTCATGCATTCCCTGGAGAGCAATCCCGTGTCCTCCCTCCAAACACCAGAGGAGGTTTGACTCCCTTTAAGCCACTCAGTGGGCTCCAAGACATACCCGTCCGACTTGAGAGGAGAGCAGAGTCCTTTGCTTCCCCTAGAGACGAGGCCTGACCCCAAGGTGAGTCTGGAATGCAACCCCGAGATTTCTGTCGAGCCTTGACATGAACATTAGGTCCTGCACACAAGCCTTGGTGGGGTCTCTTTTGCCTTCAGTGACTAGAGCTCACCTCCAGCTCTTCCTCGAATCTCGAATGGAAGATAAGACTTTTGTGGGCCAACACAAGAGGAAGCATGAATTCCCTGTGGTAACTCAAATATCCCACCGCAACTCGAGAAAAACCAAGTGGTTCCGCAGTCATTCCAAGATGAGGCCCATGCCCGCTGGAGCACCCCAAGAGAAGTCCAACGTTCCATTTTGAAGAGCGAAACGGTACTTGGAACGCTTTATGCGACCCCAAAAGTTACCCGACATACCTGTCTCACTTGAGGGAAACACCGAGGTTCCCAGCAGCACTTCATCTGAGCCACTTCTCCCCTCCTGATCGCCACAGGAGGGTCGATTCCTCTGCTTTGTCTGGAAGAGTTTCATGACCTTCGCGGCACACTTCAGGATGAGGCCGGTTTCATGAGGAAATTCGAGACAACCCACGTGGGTGGTGCCAAATGCTGAACGACCCCGATATCCCGGTCCGCTCTTCATAAGAACCCTATGCCCGGACACCTCTTCGAAGGCAACCCTGTGGATGAAGACACAAAACGAAGGGTCACTGACACCCCCGTGCATCGTCTGGAAAAACCTGCAGATTCCACACACAGTTTGACAAGGGGCCTGAAACCCCATGAACAACTCGAGAGGCAAGCGGAGTTCCATTCCTCAGAAAAGACGTAGCCTGACTCTCCTGTCCCAACTCTGCAGGGACCCTGATGTCGGAGTCCGAAACAGAGAAGAAGTCTTAGGTTCCTGCCTCCCCTCGAGATGAGCCCTTCTTCCATTGCGACAAACCCAGCGGAGTCCCGAGAGGCACCGCCAACTCCACAGTATCCCTCAACTCTCAGAGACACCCTGGGAAGTTCCCTAAGGTCCCCGGCAGAAGTCGAGGGAAACGACTTCTTCCCGCCACAACCCGAGAAAGACCTCGAGAGTCCCTCTTCAACGCGTCTTGAGGCCCTAGTCCCCTCCAATTACTCGAGAGCCACAACGCGCTCCTCCTCGCTACTCGCAGGGAGACCTGACTTCCCTGGCGCCACACGAGAGGCTCCCTGAGATCCTCGCCGTGCCTTGCGAGAAAACCCTCACGGGTGCCGCAGCTCGAGGAAACCCCTGAGACGCCCCCGTCCTCACGAGGTGAAGGGCCTTCTTTTCCTGCATGGCCTGGAGAACAATCCCGAGCCCTCTCTCCAAAATGAAGAGGAGGCTTGACTCCATTGACGCCACTAGGGGGCTCCAAGAGATCCGCGTCGCGACTCGGGAGGACAGCGGAGTCCTTTGATTCCCCTCGAGACGAGGCCTGACACCCAGGGGGATCCTGGAATGCAACCCCGAGATCCCTGCCTTCCCTGGAGAGGAACATTAGGTCCTGGACACAAGCCTACATGAGGTCTCTTTTGCCCTGCAGTGACTCTAGCGCAATCCCCAGCTCCCCCTCGCAACCCGAATGGAAGATTGGATTTCAAGGCCAACAAGAGGAAGCCTAAATTCCCGGTCATAACTCAAGAATCCCGCCGCAACTCGAGCAAAACCACGTGGTTCACCCGTCATCGCAAGATGAGGCCCTTTCGCGGTACAGCGTTTCAAAAGATGTCCCAGGTTCCGTCTTGAAATGCGAAACGGTACTTGGCACCCTTGATGCGACCCCAAAAGTCCCCCAACACGCCGGTCTCACTCAAGGGGAACACCAAGGTTCCCGGCACCACTTCATTTAAGCCCCTTCTCCCCTCCTGATCGTGACCGGTGGGTCGATTCCCCTGCTTTGTCTGCAAGGGGGCCCGACCTTCCCTGCACAACTCAGGATGAGGCCGGTCTCATGGGGAAATTCGATACGTAGCTTTGTGGGTGGTGCCACTTGCTGAAAGACTCCAATTTCCCGGTCTGCTCTTGATAAGAATCCGATGCTCGGACACCTCTTGGAAGGCAGCCTTGAGTATGAAGGTACAACACGAAGGGGCACTGACACACCTCTGCATCATCCGGAAAAACGGGCAGGTTACACACACAGCTCGACAAGTGGCCTGTCACGTCGAGAACAGCTCGAGAGGCAAGAGGAGTCCCATCCTCCAGAAAAGACGAGGCCTGACTCTCCTGTACCAACATGCAGGGACCTTGCGATCTGAGTCAGAAATGGAGAGGAACACTGAGGTTCCTGCTTCAACTCGAGATGAGTCCCTCTTACATTCCACCAAATGCAGAGGAGTCTCGAGAGGCCCCTCCAAACTGCACAGTATCCCTGACTTCTCAGAGGCACTCTGAGAAGCTCCCTGAGGTCGCAGGCACAAGTCAAGGGAACCCTGGGTTTTATGCAGTGACCCGAGAAAGACCTCGAGAGTCCTTCTTCAACCCGTCTTGAGGCCCGATTACCCTACCATGACTCGAGAGCAATGACGAACTCCCCCTAGCCATCTCATGGGGACCTGACTTCCCTGGCGCCACACGAGAGGCTCCCTGAGCTCCCTCTCGTACCTCGTCAGAAACCCGGCACTAGCGCGGCAGTCTAGAAAACCCACAAGACGCCACCGTCATCGCGAGATGAGGGCCTTCTTTTCCTGCATGGCCTGGAGAGGAATCCCGAGTCCTCTATCCAAACAGCACAGGAGGCTTGACTCCCTTTAGGGCACACAGTGGGCTCCAAGAGATACCCATCGCGACTCAAAAGGACAGCGGAGTTCTTTGCTTCCCCTCGAGACGAGGCCTGATTCCAAGGGTGAGTCTGCTATGCAACCCCAAGATCCCTGTCGCCCCTAGGGACGAACATTAAGTCCGGGACACAAGCCTAGATGAGGTCTATTTTGCCCTGCAGTGACTCGAGAGCAATCCCCAGCTCTCCCTTTAAACCCGAATGGAAGATATGACTTCCCTAGCTCAACACATGAGGAAGACTGTATTCCCCGTCGAAACTCGAGATTCCCGCCACAACTCGAGAAACGCCACGTGGTTCCCCCGTCATCCCAAGATGAGGCCCTTGCCCCCTACAGCGTCTCAAGAGAAGTCCCACGTTCCGTCTTGAAGTGCGAAACGGTATTGGCACCCTTGATGCGCCCTCAAAAGTTCCTCGACACACCAGTCTGACTCGAGGAGAACACCGAGGTTCCCGGCACCACTACATCTGGGCCCCTTCTCCCTTCCTGATCGCGACAGGAGGGTCGATTCCCCTGTTTTGTCTTGAAGGGGTTCCCGCCTTTCCCGGTGCATCTCAGGATGAGGCTGGTCTCACGAGGATATTCGAGACATAGCCACGTGGATGGTGACACATGTCGAAAGACCCCGATTTCCCGGTCCGCTCTTGATAAGATGCTGATGCCCGGACACCTCTTTGAAGATAACCCTTTTGATGAAGGCACAACACTTAGGGGCACTGACACCCCTGGGTATCGTCCGGAGAAACCCGCAGGTACAACACACAGCTCGAGAAGTGACCTGTCACCCCGTGAACAACTGGAGAGGCAAGCAGAGTTCCATTCCTCCACACAAGACGAGGCCTGACTCTCCTGTTCGAACTCTGCAGTGAAACTGCGATCCGAGTCAGATCTGGCCCAGGGGAAGTCAGGAGAGGAAACATGAGTTTCCTGCCTCCACTCGAGATGAGGCCCTCTTCCATTGCGACAAACCCAGTGGAGTCCCGAGAGGCCCCACCAACTCCACAGCGTCCCTCACCTCTCAGAGGCACCCTGGGAAGTTCCCTCAGGTCCCCGGCAGAAGTCGGGGGAAACGAGGGTTTCCCGCTGCAACCCGAGAAAGACATCGAGAGTCCTTCTTCAACGCGTCTTGAGGCCCTAGTCCCCTCCCATGACTCGAGAACAATGACGCGCTCCTTCTCGCCACGTGCATGGAGACATGACTTCCCTGGCGCCGCACGAGAGGCTCCCTGAGATCCTCGTCTTGCCTCGGGAGAAAACCCCCACGGGTGCCGCAGCTCGAGGAAACCCCTGAGATGCCCCCGTCCTCGCGAGGTGAGGGCCTTCTTTTCCTGCCTGGCCTGGAGAGCAATCTCGAGTCCTCTCTCAAAAGTGAAGAGGAGGCTGGACTCCCTTGAGGCCACTCAGGGGGCACCAAGATATCAGCGTCGCGACTCGGGAGGAGAGCGGAGTCCTTTGCTTCTCCTCGAGGTGAGGCCTGACTCCCCGGGGGAGCATGGGATGCAACCCCGAGATCCTTGTCTTCCCTGGAGAGGAGCATTAGGTCCTGGACACACGCCTAGATGAGGTCTCTTTGGCCCTGCCGTGACTCGAGCGCAACCCCCAGCTTTCCCTCGCCACTAGAATAGAAGGTTGCGCTACCCAGGGCCGACACAAGAGGAAGCCTGTAATCCCCTGTCGTAACACGAGAATCCCGCGGCAACTCGAGAAAAACCACGTGGTTCCCACCTCTTCGCAAGATGAGGCCCTTGCCCGCGACGGCGTATCAAGGGAAGTCCCCTGTTCCGCCCTGAAGTGCGAAACCGGACCTGACAGCCTTCATACGACCCCCAAAAGTTCCCCGATACGCCGGGTTCCCTCGAGTGCAACACCGAGGGTCCCGGCACCGCTTCATCTGAGCCCCTTCTCCCCTCCTGATCGCGACAGGAGAGTCGATTCCCCTGCGTGGTCTGGAAGGGGTTCCCGGACTTGCCGGCGCACCTCAAGAGGAAGCCGGTCTCACGAGGACATTCGAACGAGCCACGTGGGTGGTGCCACATGCCTAACGAGCCCGATTCCCCGTTCCGCTCTTGAGAAGAACCCGATGACGAACCCCTCTTCGAGGGCAACCCTGTGGGTGAAGGCAAAGCCCGAAGCGGAACTGACACCCCCGTGCATCATCCGGAAACACCCGCGGGTTCCACACACAGCTCGACGAGGGGCCTGTGGCCCTCTGAACAACTCGAGAGGCAAGCGGGGTTCCCTTCCTCAGACAAGACGAGGCCTGACTCTCCTGTCCCAACTCTGCAGGGACCCTGCGGTCGGAGTCCGAAACGGAGAGGAAGCCTGAGGTACTTGCCTCCCCACGAGATGAGGACCTCTTCCGTTGCGCCAGACCCAGCGGAGTCCCGAGGGGCCCCGCCAACTCCACAGGATCCCTCGCCTCTCAGAGGCACCCTGGGAAGTTCCCTAAGGTCCCCGGCAGAAGGCGAGGGAAACGAGGGTTTCCCGCCGCCCCCCGAGAAAGACCTCGAGAGTCCTTCTTCAATGCGTATCAAGGGCCTTGTCCCCTCCCGTGACTCAAGAGACATGACCCGCTCCCCCTCGCCACGCGCATGGAGACTTGACTTCCCTGGCGCCGCACGAGAGGCTCCCTGAGATCCTCGTCGTGCATCGGGAGAAAACCCCCACGGGCGCAGCAGCTCGAGGAAACCCCTGAGACGCCCCCGTCCTCGCGAGCTGAGGGCCTTCTTTTCCTGCATGGCCTGGAGAGCAATCCCGGGTCCTCTCTCCAAACGGAAGAGGAGGCTGGACTCCCTTGAGGCCGCTCAGGGGGCTCCAAGAGAACCGCGTCGTGACTCGAGAGGAGAGCAGAGTCCTTGGCTTCCCCTCGAGACGAGGCCTGACTCCCCGGGGGAGCCTGGAATGCAACCCCGAGATCCCTGCCTTCCCTGGAGAGGAATATTAGGTCTCGGACACATGCCTAGGTGAGGTCTCTTCGGCCCTGCAGAGACACGAGCGCAACCCCCAGCTTTCCCTGGCAACTCGAGGGGAAGATTGGGCTTCCCAGGGCCAACCCAAGAGGAAGCCTGAGATCCCCGTCGTAACCCGAGAATCCCCCCGCAACTCGAGAAACACCATGTGGTTCCCACCTCTTCGCAAGATGAGGCCCTTGCCCGCGACGGCGTCTCAAGGGAAGTCCCCTGTTGGGCCCTGAAGGGCGAAATGGTCCCTGACAGCCTTCCTGCGACCCCCAAATGTTCCCCGACATGCCGGGTTCCCTCGAGGGGAACACCGAGGGTCCCGGCACCGCTTCCTCTGAGCGCCCTCTCCCCTCCTGATCGCGACAGGAGAGTTGATTCCCCTGCGTGGTCTCTAAGGGGTTCCCGGCCTTCCCTGCGCACCGCAGGATGGGGCCGGTCTCAAGAGGAAATTCGAGACGAGCCACGTGGGTGGTGCCACATTCCAAACGCCCCCGATTCCCCGGTCCGCTCTTGAGAAGGACCCGAGGCCTGGACCCGTCTTCGAAGGCAACCCTGTTGGTGAAGGCACAACACGAAGGGGCACTATCACTGTCGTGCATCGTCCGGAAACACCCGCAGGTTCCACACACAGCTCAACAAGGGGCCTGAGACCCCCTGAGCACCTCGAGAGGCAAGCGGAGTTCCCTTCCTCAGACAAGACGATTCCTGTCCCTCTTGTCCCAACTCTGCAGGGACCCTGAGGTCGGAGTCCGAAACGGAGAGGAAGCCTGAGGTTCCTGCCTTCCCTGGAGATGAGGCCCTCTTCCATTGGGCCAAACACAGCGGAATCCTGAGAGGCCCCGCCAACTCCACAGCATCCCTCATCTGTCAGAAGCACACTGGGAAGTTCCCTAAGGTCACCGGTAAACTGTTATTGCACAAGGTCCCCATGAAAAGGCCCACGCAGCAGGACATCCACAGATTCTGTCTGCCATTAAAGGGCAGTAAGGTGCCCTCCCCACTTCTTTGCTGCCTCGGCGGCCACCAGGGTGCAATTCGCGTACCCTTCCCTTTCCCATCCTAGCAGGTGCTCCAGGGCCCACTGGCCTACAAAGTGCCAGAAGCAGGGCTGGGCCAGCCGGCTAGAATTCAGGGTTCTGTCCCTTGGACTTCCAGCGGACACTAGGCTGCTTGGGAAAACCGCACAGACTCTGAGGTTTTTCAGCAGAGGGGTGGAGCGGTAAAGGCCTTGACCCCAAAGACGAGGCCTTTCTGCGACCGCCAGGTTGGGGAGCTCTGAGACTGTGCCAACACAGGGCGGAATACATGGTTCCCTGCTCCACGCAGTCCCCGTTCCCTTACCTGTGTTCCGCACCCCTCCGCTGTGGCCAATGGATGCCGATCCTTGGGGATCCAGGAGTTCACGAAATGGGCATTCCCAGCCGCAATGGCGACCCCCAACAGCACATCTGGAAAGCCCTCCCCCACCCCCGCCAGGAGCCGACCCCCACTGCGAACGGACCCCCCACCCCGCCCCGCGCCGCCAGGTTTCGCCCCGGCCCTGCCGGGCTCCCGGCGGGTTCCGAGCCACATTGGCGACCCCCGGGAGCACAACAGGGACCGACCACCCACCCACAGCGAGCGGAATCTCGACCTGTGCAGCCCAGGTTTACCCCGCCCTGGGTGCGCTCCCGGAGCGTTTCCAGCCGCAGTGGCCATCTCCGAGAGCACAACTGGGAAGCCCTCCCCCACCCCCGCCAGGAGCCGACACCTGCCCTGCGCCGCCCGGGTTCGCCCTGCCCCTGCCGCGCTCCAGGGGCGCTGCCCACCTTCATCAGTGGCTTCTGGTGAGCCCCGTCCCCACGCCCGGTTCCAGGAGAGGCTCTCGGACCTCGCTGCTGCCGCCAGGTCAAACATGAGGACAATACATACACCCCACAGAGACAATCCAAGCTGTCTATGATTTAGGGATAAAACGAGGACTACAGAAAGGCAAGATGACCTGACCTAGGAGGGCCATGATATTCTATAGAACCAGACAAAGTTGGTTACCAAGGAAACTTTTTTCCTTGGAACCCGGAAAGCTGGTTCTTTGCATATGCAATGACCAACAATTAGCTTGTTACCCAAGCTTGCCTCACTGCCACCCCCATCCCCCCACTCCCCAGAAGACTGGCTCAAAGAAATATTTTAAATCTCAGGCGGAAACCTGGAAGATGTCTTGTCTGTCTGTTTGGATTAAGGTATGTGTCAGTGTGAGCCTTGTGTTTTTTGATAATATTGCTCAAGTTCTGTGTTCTGATTTCAATGGTCTCAAGACAAGGCAGCCCTTCCAAATCAAACTGCTGGAAATACAAGAAAACATTGACCTAAATGAATGTCAGAGTCCCGTGAACTGGGAACTAGTCAATATTAAATATCTAGTATTTTTGGTTTTGCTCCTCCATTATAGACATGTCTAAGAGTCAACAACATTAAGCACAACATGTTCATAGTGCCTAGGTTTCTTTTGAGGTAAAAATTGCTCTATTGTTATATGTGTCACAAGCTTGTCAGCAAGAAAGTACCTGGAAACAGCAACAACCAATGTAAAAAATGTAAATGTGATATGAGCTTTTAGATAAACTCTTAACAATAATTATACTCTAAAATATCCGCCTCTCATAGTCTTGATTGAAGGCAGAGGAGAAGGGGATGACAGAGGATAAGATGGTTGGATGGCATCACTGACTCGATGGACATGAGTTTGAGCAAGCCCCTGGAGTTGGTGATGGACACGGAAGCCTGGCGTCCTGCAGGCCACGGGGTCTCAAAGAGTCAGACTCGACTGAGCAACTGAACTGAACTGAACTTACAATCGTTCCTCCAGGTGTTTTGGTTACCTGAGTTTCTATCCTGGTGCTAAACTAAGTGACGACAGTGTATTGAATAGCTAGGTCACTTCCAAATAAATGAAACTTCTTAAACATTCACGACTTGAAAGGACCTCCCTTTTACACAGAAACAAAAGAGATTTTTGACTCTGCATGAATAGTGACTGGCACCATCCGAACATATTAAATGTAAGAAAGCAATTTTTTTGTTTTGTTTTGTTTTGTTCTGTTCTTGCAGGAAGCGGGGTGAGCGCTATTATCACTGATAGGTATGCTCACCAATCTATCAAATGCCAATATAAGAGTCAGTTCTTGGTTGCTGAAGGGAAATGTATGACTTGTTATTACAAGAATGTATGGAATGCAATCACACTTTAAGAAGGAAAACGAAGTAGTTCTGTCTTACAGGTGGCATTTTCAGGACGGGAGAAGCAAAGGAATGGGTACAGAATGGGATAAGGAGGTTGTAGGGAAAGTAGGCCCCCAGAAAAGAGTTTTGTGCCTAGCACAAGTTTTCTTGAGATGTTGAACTGCCTTTGCTAATGGAGTTTAAGTTTCTTTACCTCTTAAGTGATCTCTTCTAGGTTGACCTAGAACAGAAATCTTTTGTTAGCTTTGGCTAAGAGGAGAAGTATTGTTTCACGGTGACATATGTGATCCTACCTGACTGTTCTCATCCCCTTTGATATCTATGCACTGCTGC